>NW_026294758.1:46756195-48117445 GCF_026119805.1 Tympanuchus pallidicinctus
CCAGTCATCTTTGGTTTTCCAGATAGTTCTGTTCTTACCACACCTTTTGCTTACTGACAGAGATACAGACTGTTTCAGAACCACCTGCAAGATCAAAGGTAAAGGTCTTCTCTCAAACAGCTTTAATATCTAGACTATCAGACTAGTTTTGTTTTATAACTGAAAACCAAACTAATTTGTTACTTGTATTTTTTCTGCACCTAAACAGTAGCAGAACATGATCTTAAGAGTTAATTCTCAGTACAGTATTTCCAAGCCATGTGCTTTCCTACTTGCCTAGTAGGATCAGACCAAAGGCATACACAGATCTTCATCCAAAAGCAACCAAGAATAAACCCCATGAAAATGTACAGGAACAAAACAACCCTGCAGTGGTCCTTTAGCTTTACATTATCGCTTTCTGCTGCCCACTTAGAATCACAGAATAGAAGCACAGAATAATTTTGTTTGGAAAAGATCCCTAAGGTCATCAAGTCCAACCATTGCACTAACACCACTAAGCCATGCCCCTAAACACCATATCCATGCATCCTTTGCAATTCCCACATTACATTGCTTTTCACCTAAGAAAAGCAGCTGACTAACTGGAACTTCCTTTCAGATAGCTGTACTGAGTAATATCTCCCATCAAATTCTTCTTCTCTTGACTAAATAAGCCTACTTTCCTCATCCACTACTGGCATCTGTCTTTCTAGCACTTCTGCCAGTTGTTTTGCTCATACTTGAGCAATTCAGTATCTTTCTCGTAGCAAGGAGACCAAAACTGAATGCAGAAGTCAAGGTGAGGTCTCACTAGTGCCTCGTACAAGAGGACAATCACTTCCCTAGTTCTGCTGACCATACTACTTTTGATCCAGCCAAGATGCTGTTGGCCTTTTGGGGCACCTGAGCACCTTGCTCGCTCTTATTCAGTCAGCTGTCAGTGAGCATCTCCATGTCTCTTCCTGCCAGGCAACTTTCCAGCTACTCTTCTCAAAGCGTCTAGCACTGCATCAGCCTGTTGCAAAACAAGTGCTGAACTCAATATGTAGCCTCGTTGATAGACAAAGCCCATCAGCCTAGCTACCCAGATGCTTTCGTGAACCTTCCTACCCTCAAGAAAATCAGCACCCTCATTCACCTTTGTGTAATCTGGAAACTGGGGGTGCATTCTACCCCTTCATGATCACTGATAAAAATGCTAAATTAAACTGGACCCAATACTAAACCCTGAGGAACACCAGTTGCGACCAGATGTCAACCAGATCACAACAGCCCATTGGGCTCAGGCATTTTTGCCAAGCAAATAGAATTGTAGAATCACAGACTCATAAAATTGCTCAGGTTGGAAAAGACCTGCAAGACCATCAAGTCCACCTAACCATACTAATAACCCTCTGCTAAATCATGTTCCTGAGCACCACATCCAAACGGTTTATAAACACATCCAGGGATGGTGACTCAACCACCTCCCTGGAGAGCCTATTCCAATGCTTAACAACCCTTTCTGTAATGAAGTGTTTCATGTTTTTCCAGTGCAGTAGCATGACTATGACAAAAGTGATTTAATATTTTTCCCTTTACCACCAAACTACAAATGCATTGTCTCTACTGGGATTGCAAAGCCACAAAGTACTTCTCAAGCTGAGCCTTCAGTGCACCAGTACTATAATTCTATATTGATAGTTAGATTCTCTTCAACCCTTTCTCCAGTTTTAGATTCTTTCCTTCTGTTCAGTACAAGATAATCCACTCTCTGCCCCAAAAAGCAGGAATAAAAACAAAAGCATACAGAGAAAGAAAAAAACTGAGAGGTCTGGAACACAGGCCGTATGAGGAGAGGCTGAAGGAGCTGGGAATGTTCAGCCTGGAGAAGAGGAGGCTCAGGGGAGACCTCATTGCTCTCTATAACTTCCTGAAGGGAGGTTGTGGTGAGCTGGGGGTCGGCCTCTTCTCTCGTGTCATTAGTGATAGGACCAGGGGGAATGGTTTCAAGCTACGGCAGGGGAGATGCAGGCTGGACATGAGGAAGTATTACTTTTCAGAAAGGGTGGTCAGGCACTGGAATGGACTGCCCAGGGAGGTGGTGGAGTCACAGAGCCTGGGGGTGTTCAAGGAAAGGCTGGATGTTGTGTTGAGGGACATGGTTTAGTGGGAGCTATTGGGAATAGGTGAATGATTGGACTGGGTGATCTTTTAGGTCTTTTCCAACCTTGGTGATTCTATGATTCTATGATTCTATGAAACTACACACTTACTTCTTTCCACTCCTTTCCCTGTTGTATTCAGGGAAAGTTCTCCACTTTAAGTGTCTTTTCTATTGTCTATTTTGGACATCCTCTTTTTCCCATTTCCCCTCTCTTTCTACTCCATTCCTCAAAGGAGCCCATTCTACTCTGAAAGTCTCTTTCAGCTCTCTGTTGAAGGAAAAAGAATGCCAGTTTTCCCTAGTATTTTGTATCTTTATCACTCCAGTTACAAGTTACTTTTGGAGTTGATAGTCATTAATGTCTTCTTGCATAAGATTCAAGTCAGTAATTAGAAGTATTCTGTTAAAGGCATAAAATATTTATCAGACTACTTATGTGTGATCACAGAACTTCGGAAGATAAAAATACCTGCAGGAAGGCTGCAGTTAAGAACTGTTTTGTAATGGAAAAACAAAATATCAAATTTACATAAATCTAGGAGTATATTGAGAAAAATATTCTAGAAAATTTTTTGCAATCGTTAGGAATGGTGCTGTTGAATTTTTCTTGCTATTGCACTACCAGTTATTCCTTTCTATCAAACCATGATCTAATTTAAATCAGCAATAGTTTCGTTACATCAGTATTAGTGAGCTAAAGGAACACACAATTATTTTTTTTCCATTTGCTACTTTCACACTGTAAATCTCTAATAACACATTACTGTCAATATACATTTATCCCCCAAAACCCCAGACTAATTATCATAGCTATCTTGACAGTCACTAGCATTCTTCTCTATTCAGCCACAACTTCCAGGTTATGAAGGCAAAAGTGAAGATAGACAAATGAAGAAACTGACAGTTCCACAGATTGCATAATCCATAGTCAACCTGCTACTTCTTTCTTTGTAGACACCATTTAACACTTTAAATATGCCCGTAATCATATAATGAGATTTGCTAAAACCAGACTCTGTGTGAACGAGTCCAACAACAGTACTTTAACGATCTACTTGCTAAACACCAATGACTCAGATGTTTCAGCAGAAGCTGTAACATTTGTATTAACACATTTTCAATATTCTACTCACATTTTGAAAGCATGTGAAACTTTCTAACCCTGATGCAGACTACTCCCAAGCTCCATGAAGTAGAAGTACATGATTACTTCAAATAAGGAGTGGAAAAAAATACCTATTTGTGTATGCAATGACAACCTACTTAAGGTTCTCTCTCAAATAACAAAATTGCACAGTATTCTGCTGTAAATATTGTATGTGTAATTATGTATTTATGAGTATGAAATTGTTTCAGTAACTTAAGTTCTAGTCTTTTGTGCCAACTCCTTACCCACCTTTTGTGCTGTGATCTGATATTTAAGCCTCCAGAAGAACCTCACCCATTACAAAGATAAAAGAAAAGGAAATAAAAGTGTGTAGGAACAAACAGGAAAGAAGAGATCACAAATTATGATTGCAAAACTAATCCTATACACCATCTGTCACATTAAAATAGATGTGATAAAATAAAAAGTCTTGTTAAACTGCTACTTCGTTCTACTGCTTACTCTAAAAGAGGAAAGGACTATAATCTGAGATAAATGTTCCTGTTCATTCCAGAGTTAAAAACAAAAAGTTACAACAGGAAAATAAGCAAGAGATGCATGGATGTATGTGTATTAGAAATCATTATTTCTAGTTCGTTTAATATTAAAAAAAAGTATCTTCAATTCTGGTTTCATATTGCTCACATATTGCCAGGAACCTTGCTCTCAACCATGGTCATTTAAAAGTGAGTATGGCACTCAAAGAGCGAACACCAGCCCCCCTGAAAAACAGCATCCACATTCTTCTGGATCAGTTTTCCTTTGCAAAGTTACAAAAGAACAGTTCTAAATTCCTATCACAACACAACTCCTCTATTCTCAAAGTGTCGGCCCCATTAAAATTTGAAATAACATAACAGTATTTCCAGCAGCTGTAATAACCAGTAGAATAATTAAATGTATGTGAAAAGTTAAGATCAAGAAGATGCATGCAAGTGCTTGCATTGCCTGCATTTCCCATGCAGAGCCACTCATCAACCCACACTTTATTGTACTCATCTGTCATGTCTTTTTGTTATCCATAACACATACCTTCCTATCATCCCCCCTCCATTTCAGACTAAATGCAAGTTTTTGTCCAGTCTACTGCCAAGCCACCTGCCAGTCTCCCTTCCTTCCAGACAAATATTGATTCTTCTGATCCTCCACTTTAAATTCTAATCACAATACCACACCTTTCCCCACAGACACAAATAGAATTGAGTCTACTTGCAGTCTATTTTTCACAAGCAATAGTATTTTTTCTACTAACAAATCAAAAATATCTCTTTCCTCAAAACCATCAACAATTCTCCTTCAATTGAATATTGATTTTCCAGATTTCTACCAATTTTAATACAGTTATATTACAAGCTGGTCTATAATATATCTAGCATATCGTTTCTGATCTTAACATTTCTTTTTCATAACTGTTTGTTTGGGTTATTTTCTTCCTATTTTCCCATCCAGGGAGGTGCACTCACAATTAACTGGCAAGTTTTACCTAGGAAGAAAGAGTCTTCTGTCCCAGATGGCAGATAACAGAAAACTGAAGATGCTGAAGTCTGAAGAAAGACAAGAAGGTTCTTCACAAATGCAAAGTGAAAGTCTAAATATCTGGCTCTGAAGTTCTAAGTAGCTCGGACCTTGACTGCTATTGAGATCAGAGAATTGCCTTAAAAACCACTTGATTCTTTTATTACAGGGAGAAGGGAAGAGAGGAAAGAAGAAGAACAAGAAGAACCAGTAAATAGTAGGAAAGAAAGGGGAAAAAGCACAGTATGGTAAGAAGGCAAAGAAACAGTCAGGCATTCGGAGGGATAAAGGGACAAAGCTGTTTACATACTTACTTCCTTCTTACTGTAAGCCATTTTGTTTCCTACTGAGAATCCTACTGAGTCTTTACTTCTGCCTGTAAACTCACTTACTGTTTCACTGTTGCAGCCACAGTATTTTTGCAGTTGTAAATTACAAGAGATTACTGTGGGAAAAGACAACTCCTTTTAACACAGTGTAGAAAACACAGCCACTCAGAAGCAGCCAAGATGAACTATATTCTCCCCACAGCAGCTTTGATTGAGACTTTTCTCATTTATAGGCTGAAAACAGTTATGTGTGGTGCAATATCATTCATATTAGAATGTCTGTTTATGTAATGTTGTAAGAAAGATTTTAAAGATCTGCAATGTAAGCTTACTGAATGAGTCCTCAGGTCTATTTGACTCTGTTGCTGCCTTTTACATTTTTTTTGGCAGGGAGACTCGTGGGGGTTTTTTTGTTTGTTTGTTTTGTTTGTTTGTTTGTTTTTACTCCTTCAGTCTCTTTTCTTGTCTTCAATGTGTTATCAGGAAGTAAGATTTGCCATCTTAATCACCTGAAGGCAAAAGGTTGCCCATCAGTTTTATTTGCATTGTTTCATTTCTCCATAGGATTAAAGAGTAACTAGAAATTGTGATAGGATGAAAAAATACTGTGGTAAAGAACTAATAAGTATTCTAAATTGTTATAATGAACAGCAATTAATTAACAATTAAATGAGAATTAATATTTGCTTTAACTAGAAATAGGCAAAGATAGTTTCAACTAACAACACCATAAGGATAATACAAGCATACTTACTGCTTCAAAATGGATTTATTTCTCAGTGGAGAAGAATTAAGACAAGATATTTGCCTAAACAATTAAATATGTGGGTTTTTTTTACATTTCTTCTTGCTCCTTTTGCACTTCAACAGTCAGAAAAACAGCCTAATATTTTAGCTCATTTTTACTTGATAAAGGAAGGACAGCAACACAAAATTTAGAAAGCAATATAAAACAAAAGTAGAAGGCAAGTGTTTTACATACTCGAGATTCTTGAGTTCAACAGTAAGTCTCCTAGCAATAAAATAATTTTATCAATACATAACATCAATAGAGCAAGTTTTTATTAAACAAGGATGGTAAAATCATTAAAAGATGCATAAAAAGGAATATTGATTTGTCATGCATTTATGTTGCTTGAGGAAAGAAGTTTACATTCCACAATTACCTTATTTCTACTCTATTAGTACAAAAATGGACTGCAGAACTATGAATAGAAATGCAAATATAAAATAAATGATTTGTTAACTCAAGAATTAAAGATGGTGAAAGAACCACCTGCATACCCTTGACACTAATTCTATATAATATCCTATTAAAAAAAAAAAATAACATATCTGTCTCAACTGGTTGAAGTTTAATGACTTTACAAAACCAAAATATAGTATTCCAAGAGTTCCAGTTGGCTTAACAGTCCATGAATCTTAGAGAAACAGAAGGAATTTTTAAAATACTCTGATTTAAATACATCTATTTAATCTGTCTTGGGGCAAGACAGATTAATTCACTTAATTTAAATTTGCTTAATGTAGTTCTGATTGAAATTGGAGACAATGTTTATTATAAATCATTTATGATTTGCATTTGTATTTTTCAGCTGTCATTCTGCTTTTATCCGCTTTAATCACAGTACCAGTCAAACAGTAATACATCGTGCTAAGTTTGATTTTTCATTAATTAAACAAGACATGTTGAGTTCTATCATTACATTTCATTTATACATAACAAGTGTAATGTATTCAATCTAGACTTGGGGTTGTAATTAATTAGTGTCTTAACAAGCAAGTTGGCTGCAATTTTCAAGATGTTTTTTTAACATATGTTTTTTTAACATATTTCTGGCAAGCTACATTTGCAAAATTGAAATACAACAAAAATACATAAAAATCTAAATAAAATTAAATGCAACATTTCTAAAGAAATGCTACATTATCAAATACTTTTATCAAAACATTTCACATTTCAAACCGAGCAGTTCATAAAGAAGGAAAGTACTACAATTATGAGAACTGAACAGTTAGTTTCTGGTGACAGTGTCCTTCAATGGTTTAAAACCAGTATACTTCATCTCACTGCCTAGAGATGCGGTTGATGTCCCATCTGTGGAGACTTTTAAGGCAAGGCTAGATCAGCACCTGGGCAACTTGGCTGTGCATGTCACTGCTCATTGCAGGGAAGCTGAACTAGATGACCTTTAAAGGTCCCTTCCAACTCTAGTGATTATATGATCTTATGGGTTTTTTTATATGTAAATTTGGAGAGCACTCATGGTTTTGGTTGCTAAGAATTCCCAGACTTTATACCACTCTAGCTTTCTTTAAAATTCTGGCAACATTCATTTCTTATTTGAACTTAAAACACACTGTCCAGTCCCTGTTCCACTTCCAGCCAATCTCCAACACAGAATCATAGAATCACTCAGGTTGGAAAAGACCTCCAAGATCATCAAGTCAAACCATAACCTAACCATACTACCCTAACAACCTTCTGCTAAACCATGTCCCTGAGTACCACATCCAAACAGTTTACAAACACATCCAGGGATGGTGACTCAACCACCTATTCCAGTGCTTAGCAACCCTTTCCGTAAAGAAGTTTTTTCTGACATCCAACCTAAACTCACCCTGGTGCAACTTGAGGCCATTTCCCCTCACCTTGTCATCTGTCACCAGTGAGAAGAGACCAATCCCGTTCTCACTGTAAGCACCTTTCAGATACTGGAAGAGAACAATAAGGTCTCCCCTCAGCCTCCTTTTCTCCAGACTAAACAGCCCCAGTTCCTTCAGTCTCTTCTTGTAGGACACCTTCTCCAAGCCCTTCACAAGCCTTGTTGCCTTTTTTTGGGCCTGCTCCAGCACCTCAATGTCCCTTCTGTACTGAGGTGCCCAAAACTAAACAGTACTCAAGGCCTCACCAACGCCAGCATTGGTGAGAAAAAAGCATACAAACTGAAAATGTTCATGGTAGGGGACAGTGACATGGTCACTGGAAGACAGACTGGGCCAGTTCAACTTGAAGAACAGATGAATTCTGAAGACCTGGCAGCAGCCTCCAGAGCCTACAGGGGAGTTCTTAGAAAGTCAGAGCCTGGCTCTTCATCAGACAAGAGGTCTAAAAGATTCAGACTGGACATAAGGAGAAACTCCGTCACCCTGAGGAGAGCCCAGCAATACAACTAAGACCCAGAGAAGATGTGATGACTATCTTTGAGAGCTTTCATGACATCACCAGATACAGCTCTGAGTAACCAACCTGTCATGATCTCGTGACCAATGCTGCTTTGGGCAGGAGTTTGAACTGGAAACCTACTGAAATCCACTTCACAGTAAACTAGTAAACTATTCTCTGATTCTGTGAATACAGTATATTTAACAAAAAAAAAAAAAAAAAAAGAAAGAAAAAGATTAAATTTACACCTTAGCGGATCTGAAGTAATCACTCTTGTTTTGTGTCTGTACATTTATCTTGGTATGCAACAGCCTTTTCCAGGCCCACACATATTTAATCCATTGTTTCAATATATGAAAAGGATGCTGGAGGTTGCTTCCTTATAAGCATTCTCAGTACAAAACACTTCATCACAGCAAGTCAAAACAATACTAAGTTTTCCAGGCAAGGCTGATTTCCGATGTGGGGGAAGAGAAAAATAATTTGACACATTCATATGAAGTGCCAGTTTGAAGTTGAAGCTTTTCCATATTTCCTGAAAACGTCTCAAGTAATCTAAACAGAAAGTTGCTCAAAGACATTTCACAAAAGTAACACTGAATAGTCTCCAAGGCTGCTTAGCAATAAGAAACTAGAAAGACGGAACTGAGACAATGACTTTTGAAAGAAAGTTACGACATATAGAATAAGTAGCTTGGCTTGTAACTCCTTTGAAAATACCACAACTGGGCATACTGACACGTGGCTGATTTGCTCTAACATCAGGTAAAGACAAACTCCAAATTTTCTTCTTGGAAGTCTGACCATAAGAAACACCATAAGAAGCATGTACAGACATCAAATCATAGCACAAGGTCTTAAACAATACGACAACATATCGTCTTTTAACAAAACTGTTAAAAAATATTGTAGCTCAAGTTCAGGAACTCCAAAAATGAAAACAAACCTATGCTACCATTGACTTATTACAGCTGCGTTTTGCTTACAATAGCTTAAAACTCACTACGAGTCCACAGGCAAAAATATTGATAAGCAAATGGATGAGTTCTAAAACAGACAGAAATGGGAAAATAATAAAACTAAAAAAAACTACATAATGGTTTAATTTGCTACATACCAGTGTTACCCTTGTAAATACTGTTTACATGCCTAAACCAGCTTGGATAGCAAGAACAACATGAAACTTAAAATGTCTTGCACAGCTCCTCTGGCTTCCAGCTGCTGAAACTTCAGCTAGTTCTGCCTTATTAATGGGTTATAATCACACATGCAATACTTCAAATTGATTTGGTTCTTATACTGGGCTAACCTCATTAACCTCAACCAGACAAACACGATTTATTCTCCGTTTTGGCTCAAGTCTATTTATCACACTGCTTTTAGGTCTACAAATGTCTAAAAATGTAACTGGAGACTTCAGCTCATTTTTTGACACCTATCTGGCACAGGCCTGTATGTTCTACCAACTATTTCATTCTCTCATAATGACAAACTTAAGTCTAATATGGTTCTACTCAACTTGTGCAACCATGTTGTATGGGAACTGAATCATGGCCTGAACCTCTGATTGACCACCTGAGGCAAGCACTGAGTCAGCCAGAGGAGCACAGGTGAAGGCAATTCAGCTGTGCTGCCGGAAGGTGTGGAGTCTGGCTGCATCTCTCCTAGACCCATTTAAGAGCTGGCTACCAGTAGGGAAGGATTTCTTTTGGAGATTGCACCTCTTGGAGTCTTCCCAGCAAACCCAGGACAAGGGTGAGCTTTCTATCTATTCTTCTTTGGTGCAATAATCTGTTTTGCCTAACTTTCTTGTATATTTCTTAATTATGATATCTGTATATTCATTGATTATATATGTTTTCAGAATACTTCCTGGAATTCAGTACAGCTTCACTGTTCTTTCAGTGTTGAAAACAGACAATTAGTGTGCCAGTCTCCAGTTTTCTGGGTCAAAAGGCTCTTAGAATAGAATGTCTTAAGTTTAGCCTGAGGCCTTGAAATCACAGTTTGCTGATGCTAGGTTAATACAAAAGCAACCAGAATTTTATTTTATTTATTCACAAGATCCCTGATAAACAACACAGTTACAGAGGTTTATGGTAGCATAGTTATAGAGCAATTAAAAGGTAACTGCACCTATTTACACAGTTAAAATAGTTCCAAAGTCTCAAACTTTTGGAAGCCAGCTGTTGGACTGACATGCTTTATTGCCTACAGCTGAGGATCTGGGTCTTGTGCAATCCCATGTCCTCAGATTCCACAGGGAACCCAAACTTTCTTTTGTAGTTCAGTTCATTTTTGGGGTTATCCAGGATGCTGTTGCACAACGTTTTCTTTGGCTCTGCAAGCCTGTTTAAGTCACCTTGATCACCCCTGTTCCTTTTTGCCACTTGTTTCAGAGATCAAAAATAGTCTTTCACTTAAGTCACAGTTATGATATAGTTCATAGCATGACCCTACAAAGAGCTGTTGTGTCTACAAAGCTGATGGAGCAGCAAATTCCAGAGTTTATGAGAGGCTGAGGAACAAAACATCTGGTGTGGCATATGCTTAGAACATCATGAAAACACAATCTTTAACTTCCTTTGAGATCCTTGGGATTTTTTGTTTTATAATTCCCCACAGAAAGGCCAAAAGGCCACTGCTCAGGTTCCTATAATTTCCCTCAGTATTAAAAGTTTACCTACTCCTTGGACATCAGTGCCTAAGAAGATAGTTAAACTTTCTACTGCTTCAGGGAGCAATACCTCAAGATATCAAAACATGTAAATGGAGAAAAAAAAAAAAAGAACCACCACTGTTTGCTTTACTCAGTACAGAAATCAGAGAGATATGCACAGTAGATGACTGTCAATCTAACACATCTGTTGCTTAAAAACTACATAATTAACACTGATCTCAACTCAGAAGAGTAGGTGCTCAAATTTCACACAAGTGATCTTTGACTCTGAAAAGTACATTCTTGTAAAACTGGCTTAAGTCTGACTTTACGTGACAATTAAATCAGCAAGCACTTATGTACATATTATATGAATGTAATGTATTCTATAGTAGAATTTCTAATGGCTTAAAATGAGCCCAGAAAGAATCTGTACTACCAGCACTGCAAAGTACGTCAAAGTAGCACCAAAAATAAGATCAGAGATGCCAGTTATAATTTACAAAGTCATTTTGTACAAGAAGCACTTCTCACTATGAAATGCACCTCACATGGAGAGAGGAAATGCCTTTAGTCATTTGATGATACTGTTGAAAAACAGGCAGGCTTTTAGGTGTGCAAATCTTGGCAGCCTTAATGCAGCCACCTACAAAATGGACATAATTTGGCTTTGTGTTCAATTCTTTCAATTACGGGAGATTTAAAAGGTTTCACTCAATTCCTTTTACTCACTCCCTCTATTTTCTGAGGATAGCAATGTTTTTGCCCTCCTTACCTTTGTAGTTTATATCTTTGGAATAAGGATGGTTTTGATTCTGCTTGTCCCTGCAGGGATGCCAACTCATACAGACCAAATGCATTTGGCTCCATCTCCAAATTTCCCAGCACACAGGAGTATACAGATGATATACAACAAACATATACATAAATGGCTCTGTCTCTCCTTTACATTTTAGCAAGCATTTACTCCTTCACTTCACAGAGGAGGGAGGTATTTCTACCCCTTGCAACTATATCACCATTAACTTATGAGCAAACATAACACTGTTACATTTTCTAGAACCAGAACTAAACTTTATAGCATGTCAAAATTCCTTACAGCTGGGAAATGCTGCAAAACAGGATTTTTGCTGGTTTTACTGCCTAATGTTGTAAACTGTACATCAACTACAGAACAGATAACAGACTTAATTTTATGATTTTTTTTTCCTGACCATCATCTTTTAGTGTGAATCCTCACTTGAAAACTATATGTTTTTAGAGCTTTTTGTCTTTATAACTTCAACAGTCTCATATATATATATATATATATATATATATATATATATATATATATATATATTTGTAGTAGCTTTCTAAAACATCTTTTTAACTTGGAGGAAAAAAAAAAAAACAACCCTCCTTAATCAGAAATTAATGGTTATTTTCCAACAAGCTTTGTCTTGAAATGCTCTTGCATTAGGTTTGTAGATAAGTAAGTTTTATCAATAAGTAAGTTTTACCAATATACTCAGAGAAACCCAGACACTGCCTGTGACCTGCCTGTAACTGAATTCCTGAAAACAATCCCCTGATTTCATGCTGAAGTCAACAAGGTACATCTAAACGCACTTAAATAACTGAGGCCTCCAAGTATTGTTGGAGAAATGAAGGTAGAAAATATACTGCATGTTTTATACATAGCAATATTTAATATGTAGAAGTAAAATACTTTTACCGTACTGGAAACTCAGGAAGCAGCACTACACATCAGAAAAGAACTAAGAACATTTTGCTTTTAACTAAGAAGCACTAGCTGTTGACCAGTATTAATGGAGAACAAAAACTGAAGATTCTCATGTAAGGTATATTAGGCATGTTCTTAAAGATCAATCTATCTTGTACATGCAGAATGCATATATACGTGCACATATATGCCAGGACTAAAAAGATATTAAAACCATTACTCTAAAATATTAAAAGAAAAGAAATCTCAGCCAGATTCCTAGTTTTCATATTCTGTTTTTGGAAAACAGGACGACTGCAAATTGATGTCAACTGAATTCTAAACTAAGGGCAACAAAGACAAATCTGTAGGGCCAATAAATGAAAGAATATTTTTTAATTCTTAATTTACACATGCAAATAACCTTAACCACATCACCTTGAACACGTGTAGTATTTAAGACACAAGTTAAACACATTCTAAAATCCTGAAATCTACTGTAACTGTTTGAGCACAGGAGCAAGGTGATACCAGCTAAGATAGCTCCCAGGATTGTCAATGTAAATTTCACATCTAAAAGAACATACAGCTCAGGAACTGCAATAAATACCAGAACAAGTTCTAGGTGGGGATGCATACAAAGTGAGAAATACTATGCCATACACACTTACACAAGTGTGTATATATGTAGGTACTTCAAAAGTCACAGTCTGAGTAATTAATTTTAATAAGCCTGTAAAATGTTCCAGTTTTATCTGCTGGGCCCAGCAATAAAGTTGTTTTTCAACTTCCTAGTAAGCACTGAGCTGCAACTTAAAAACAACTGTACTGATAATTAATTAACTCAAAAGTAGACCAGGATCAAGGCATTCCAACAAAAATTGAGACCTACATAAATGAAGAGCAGAAGAAAAATAACGTTCTATGTCAACAGACAGAAACTAATAAACTCCTGAAAGAGTAACTTGCAGCTACTCCCACATGGTGGTAAACTTTGAGAAATGTAACTAACTGAACGAAACAACCAGGTTGAAGGATGTACTGATCAACAGACTGCTAAATACAGGCACACACAAGACAAGAAACAAAGTGTTCTAATGAGTAATGAATGGCATTGAAAACATTCTAATTTCACTTGTTTCTTTTTGCTTTTTTTTTTTTTGTTTTGTTTTCTGTGATGTCACAATTCAGACAAAAGCATCTGATCTGTGGATCAAATATTAATTTTACTTGTAAATCACAGAAAGATGTGCAGAAGAAGGGACAGAAGTATGGAAGAAAGAAAATTGACTGCCAATGTGTCTCTAATACAAAGAAAAGTTTCAGCTATGATTAAAAAGCAATTTTACTGGCTATTTTACTGTTAACAGTACCATGGAAATTGTTGTCATAAAAGGCATAGCTGAAGAGAAAATTTGTATCATAAAAAGACAGTGTTTGTACTAATTAAACACCTATAATTAGGCTGTACCATACAGGATTTTCTTTCCCTCCATCCCAGAGTCAAATTTAAATATTTATGTTTGAATGTGTAATGACAGCATAATCAAAATTACAGACACAGTTACCTTACAGGCAGGTCGTTCTACTTGTCTACTCAAGATGTACTTGTGTTTTCCTCCAAAGAAAACTGCTTTCTAGTACAGGATAACAAGCCAGAAATAAAGACAGCTAATTACTGTAGAACTTCACATCAGCTGTACTCACAATAACACAAGTGGATACAGCCTTTGTCTGCATGAATTCAATCTCTCTGCCTCCAGTGGTGCCCAACCAGAGAGTTGGCAGCAGAAAGTGGCATCACCCTTTTTCTTTCAGCGTTGGCCAGGTTGTGAATGACTGAGACAAGATAGCTTACACGCGTACCCTGTAGCTCTTGCCTTACTCCAGCAGTCATTTAAGTGACAGATACAATGTACTCTGTAGATAAGGAGAGCTACTAAGCAAAAATAGCACCTACATGCATATACCTAATAGAATAAATTACAATTCTTCCAGAAGAACTACCATAAAGAAAGCTCATACTATATACTGGTTTTCATTTTGTTTTTCTGTCTCCATAGAGAATTACTAAACAGAGTAGTTAACAAAACCTCATATCCAGGAATTCAGGAAAGCTCCTCATTTACATTCCAATACATAAATCTGAAATACGTTAGAGAAATACAAATACAAGCCTGAGCTCGAATGTTGACTCAGATCTTGTTAGTCTCACTCATATTAGTCATCTTACCGGGCTCGTGCTGAGCACTCTGTGGGTGGACACATAAATTCATACAGAACCCACTGAAATTAGCACACAGCCAGGGTGAGTGACTTTTAATAGCGTTCTACTGAGTTAAATGGAAAAAACACAATTACGTATTGCCTAATTACACTGCTAATCTTTGCATGCCTTGGTAAAAATGAGGGAGGGGCAGAAATAGGATATTTAAAACAAAAATGCTAACTTGTAATAGCACAGTACCGCTAGGATAGGGTAATTCAGGTTGAAAGATATCTCAGGAAGTCTCATCCAGTTAAACCTTCTCTTCAAAGCTGCAGTTGTTTATTTTAAAAAGCCATAAGGTTGCGTTGCCTTCTTCTTTATAAAATACTTTTTTTTTTTTTTTTTTTTTTCCAAATGCCATTGAAGTAAGTATATTTCAGTTGTTTTGTGGATAATTATTTTACCCTGCCTCTTAAGTAAAGTTTCATAACTTCTGACATTAGCTGCCTTTCAGGTACATGTTAACACCACTTAGCTGATGTGTTTGCATAGTATTACTATATATCACAGAATTGTAGGGGTTGGAAGGGACCTCTTGCTTCCAGATTCTTGTTATGTTTTCCATTCTTGTTATGTGGGTTCTTGTTTCCACTTGAGGGTCTTTCAACCAAATTTTTAAAGTATTTCTTGTAACTATGAATTTTTTCTCTAAGCTTTTTGTTTATTTTAGGTCATACAGTAAAAATGCTCCAGAACTTTGATAAGGAAACCAATGTTAAAAGACACAACCCTGTTCAGTGACCACTGTTCTTATAGTTCAAGCAAAAGAATACCACTGCCAGCACAAGATGGCAGTGACTTTTGCTTTAGTCATACTCTGTGGTCATGTACAACATCAGCACCACATCATTTGGAAATGTTTATAGTCAGTCCAATCACCAAGCTGAACAGATGCATGTGAGAGGCAGTAGCAACCTCCTTTCATTTTCCATTTTGCAGTTCTAGCCAACAAGATGCTGAAATACTTTCTGTATTCTACAGACTTCTTGCTTAAGTTTCCTCTCCTAGCAGGGATTAGTGCTTCCTAGTGACATCGGGAACTCACTAACGTTTATGAAAGTGAAAAAACTCTTGTAAAGAGCTTAAATTTTAGCTTTCTCTAGAAAGCATGGTACTGTTCATAAACATTACCATTTCGTTGTGTAACACTATAGTCATTAAACACAGAATTTTATATTTGTACCTCTGGAGTCACTTGGGACTCACGTCTTCAAGCAGAAGATGGTAGAAACAATGTTGCTATGCCAAAGCCTTCAAATTATGGCCCCTGGACAGGAAACAGTAGAAAGACCTTAAGGACATCACTTCTGCTACCTGGTATCAGTGACTGTGTAGATCGAGCATTGCAAGGAAAAAAAGGTTCATCTGCATAATCAATACAAACTGCACTTTTCAACGGGGCACACAATCCCCCTGAGATTTTCTGTTAAGATTGATTTTTTTTTGTAAAACACAAAATTTAGAAGTATTTCTATCTCATCTGAGCTGCATATCTGTTGATTTTGATTAACAAGAGAGACAGTGGAGAGAGAGATGACAAAGGGGGGAGTGTATGGGGCAGGGACGCCAAGAGCACCGATTATTAACCGGCTGACCTGCCCTGCGAAGCTACACCTGGCACTTTCATTGACTTCCACATCTTCCCAATTATGTTTCTCCCTGACAAACACCCAGAGGGAACAGCCTCTGTCTCACCGGTAATAAGTGAGAAAGCTAGGTGTTACTTTCTGCCTTGTCACACGGTTCAGAGAAAAGGGAATTTGAAGACACAGGCAAAAAGGTTAGCATTAGACCTGTTAGCCTTCAGCTGTGCCGAAAACAAACAAAACCAACCTGAAGTTTCACCCGCATTTTTTTTCCTTAATAATAACAGTAATAGTACGCTAGTGTACTACAATAATAGTAATAACTTCGTCCTGTGGAATGGGAATGAAATGCAGTAATTTGTAACGTACAGCTAAGGAGCCTAGAAACAACTTAAATACGATCTGACAACGAAGAGCCCCAAAGCCCCCGCGGCGCTCCTTCCCCCCGCAGCGAGGATCTTTCAACGCCACAACTATTCTCGAGGAAGTACTCCGGGCAAAACCCAGCAGTTTCGCCGAGGCGCGGCGGCCCGAAGAGTGACGGCGGACTTCCTCTGCCTCGCCCCGCGGTCGGGCCGGCCGGCACCGCGCTGTCGGACAGAGAGGCCTCCGTGCGCAGGGAGCCGTCCCGTTCCCCCCTCCCTCTCTGCGCAGGGCCTACTCGGGGCACCCGCCCCGCGCCCCGCCGCCGCCCCGGGCCGCTCAGCGTCGTCCCATCGCGCCGGCCCCGAGCGGGGCTCCGCGCAGGGTTCCGCTCGGTACTCCCCACCGGCGGGACGGAGCGGAGACCCTTTGGGCGGAGGCGCAGCCCCCTCTCCGATCCGCCGTCCCCCCCGACCCCGGTCGTGGCGGCCAGCGGACAAGTCGCTGCCGGGGCGAGCGGCGCTGCCCCACTCACCCCGCGGGAGCTCGGCGGAGCGGCGCGAGCTGGCGGCTTCCCCTCAGCACCCGCAACCTCTCCATGCACAGCACCGGGGCAGACAGCACGGCGGCGTGCTGCCGAGCCGCGCTTTACCCGCTGCTCGGCACAGCCGCCCCGCCTTCCCCCCCTTCCGTCCCTCCCTCCCTTCCTCTCTCCTTCCCTCCCTCCCTCCCTCCCTCACCGCCGCGGCGGGGAGCGGCGGGGGGCGGGGGCAGCCGCTCGCGCGGGGAGGAGCGGGGACCGCGGGGCTCCCGCCGGCTGCGTCATGGCGCAGCTGCTAAGCGACGCGGGGCGGGGTTGGTGGTCGCGGCCGTTGCTCCGCGGTGCTCGTATCGTCCCGCCCTCGGCGGGCGCCGGGGCTGCGGGGAGCGGGGAGCGCGGAGCGGGGTGTGTCGTGTGTCCCGTGCGGCTGTTGGTCGCCTCGGGGTAGGCCCTGCGAGGCGTGGGTGTTTGTGTCTCTTACGGGTTTCCCTTCTGTCTCCCCCGTGGGGAAAAACGGGAAGAAAGTGAAGCGGGGGGCCTCCGACCAGCAGGCAGAAGTCGCAGCGGGCCAAGGCACCCTTCTCTTGAGGCGGTGCCTGTGCCCGCTGTTTCTGTCTTAGCTCACAGTAAAAAGTACAACTTCGGAAAAAAAAAAAAAAAAAAAAAAGTGGCTTTTAAAACGTTTTCTGCAACTTGTGC
Organism: Tympanuchus pallidicinctus; assembly: GCF_026119805.1. Taxonomy (NCBI): domain Eukaryota; kingdom Metazoa; phylum Chordata; class Aves; order Galliformes; family Phasianidae; genus Tympanuchus; species Tympanuchus pallidicinctus. The sequence goes on from NW_026294758.1 coordinate 46,774,303, forward strand.
AGTTAGTTTGTACCTTAGTGTCTTACCCACGCAAAGCGAATGTGCTTGGTGCTGCTTCTCAGCTCTGGGGTGGGCTGGTACAGCTCCAGGCTGTCTGCTGGGGCAAGCAGGCAGGACAGAGTGTCAGTGAGGAGATGAGGAGTTTGGGATAGAAGTAGAAGGAAGCCAGCACCGGAGGATTTGATCCACAGGAACTTGAAGTCCTCTTACAGAAAACAGTTGGGAGGAGAAGGGGTGGCAGAAAATTGACAATTTGATCAGAGATAATGGTGGCTCAAATCCACCAGCAGACATGTGCTCTTCACTCCAAAGCAAGCTGTTACCTGCCTGCCAACATAATGTCGAACTGTCAAAGAAGATGCTGCTCTTTAAGGATGAACTTAGCACTGTCATCTCTGATATGTATTATTTGCTCTTAAGCGGAAGAAAATTGTTGCCTTTGTCATGTAGCATCATCTTACAGAAATCCGGGGAAATTCAGAACTGAATTTTAACTCAGTGTTCACATTACTTTGCATATTTGATTTCTTTAAATATGCAATTTACAGGATACTTGGTGGTTGTGGATTAGAAGTGATTAAATCTTGTTTTCCTCCAAGTATGTACAGCTCCTGATCTCACTGAAAGTCTCTGTGGTAATATATTTTGTAAAAGTTTGCTTTTCATTTCTAATGCCTTTCTCTTGTTCCTGGCTGCAGCATGGAAAAATCATACAAGCATCTATTGCTGTCATTCTGAATGCTTCTGACAGGCAGGAAGGAACAAACTTCAAAATGTATCACTGCCTCCCAAATATCATCAGCACTGGTATCCAGAATGAAAGATTTAGGAGAGTTACATGTTGATTGTGCATCAGTGCATATCCACACAACTACTCATCAAGGTCAATGTTGATAGAACATTGAAAATGCAAAGAATTTTACAAAAGTGGATGGGAAATAAATGATTAAGTTTACTAAGTTTCAACATGTTAGTAGTGTCAGGCTTGGTTAGACCATCAAAACCTTCCAAATTCTCAGCTGATAGATCACATAATCAGTTGACAGATTGTTGAAGACCCACCTATGTTAGGACTCACAACATTACAGCTTATCTAATGACAATAAGCATTTTCACTCTTGTTTGTCTTCTGTTTTAATAAAATACAATGTAGCATATTCTAGAAAGAAAGAAAAACTATTCTCTGAATTTTTTTTTTTTTTTTTTTCCTGCAGTCAATTCAGGGTTGCATGTTACTTTGAACTCTTCACTTTTAGCAAGCCCTTTCAAAGGCATCTTTACCAGAAACACAGCATCTCAAATTTCCATCTTATTCAAGCATCCCCCTTTCCTTTTGTCTTTGCTAAACAACTGTATATACTTCACATACCTTTGTGCTTTAATACACTTTGGTACAATTATGTCAGCCTGTGATGTGTGGCAACTTACTTTTAAAAAGAGTGAAATACCATTTAGCTTCATCCTGTTTACAACTTTGGTTCCACTTTTTGATATTAAGTAAGTCAAACAGAAATATGTGTAGTGTCTACTGACACGGACATATTAACAGAATTCTAAACTAAATAGATATGTAAAATGCTCTGAGTGAGAAGCTTATTAAATAAATCCCCAAGTAATGGACACAAATACCACAAATTACATATGAAATGTTTATTTTTACAGCTACAGTAATAATTCCCCTTCAGAATTAGTCTGCTTCTAAAGCAAGTTACAGAGCTTGCTATCTTTGCAAGAGACTTGGTTTTACTTTCTTCACAATTACGTGTTACAAGATCTGAAGTTAGAAAGCAGACAAGGAAATAGACGTTGTTTCATTTTCATATTCAAAAGATAAACATGGTCAAAACAGTTTTATTGCAACTACTTAAAAAACTCTCAAAATTGGAACTAGATTTGTCATTTTCAGCTGAAAATAAATAAAATGTCCATTGTTTATTCAGGACAATGTGAGGATTTTTTGCAAAAACTTCATGAATTAGAACAAGGCTTGAAAAGATACTCAGTTAAGTCAAATCTATGGAGGCAGACTGTATATTTCACTTTTCCTTCTTTAGAAATCTTTCAGGATGTAAAATGCTTTAAGATGAGCACGTAAGTTGTAATGGTTTTCCTTGCCCTATGTGGGTAGGTCTAGCCTGTTTGAGAAACATTTAGTCAGAAATATGTTTCTTTTTTTTTTTTTTTTTTTGCAGAGCATGAAGAGCACTCTTAGAAGAAACTTGTTCAGTATTCATAGTCATTATCTGAAAGCTATTTATTTGAGTAATATGAGTGAATACTTCCAGAGGAAAAAAAGAAAAAAGAAAGAAAGAAAAAAGCCATCCTAGTAGTATGCCCAATTTTGTCCTCTTCTAAGCATTGTCTAGATAAGTGAGGTGTGGTAGGGAGCTCCTAGAAAAATGTCGTAATACTTTTCTGCAAAGTCTACTTTTGAATATCCTTACATATTCATATCCTTAAGCATGCAAAATGCAATTCACCCAACACTAAATACTACCTTACCCACTGGTGGATGATGCACTGCTTTGGCACTTCCCTCTCTAACAGTCTTGTATTCTCAATCAGGTAAAAAGCACAGCAGTATACAACAATCCCAGAGAAAAAATAACAATAATTAAAAAAACCACACAAGAACAGGCATTAGTTCACACCATTGACTACCTGGAATGCTCTTAAATGCTACAATGACTAAGCAGTACAAGATCTTCCTTAAGACAGAACAAAGAAAATTAAATAATGCTCCCTCCTCCTTCCTATGTGTCTGTAACTGCCCCATTTCCCTTCTGTAGCATTCTACGAACTAGCAGAGAGCTGCAGCTTTCCAGCAGCTCACCGGGATTTGCTCCAGAAATCCCTAAATGGAACGAGCAGAAGGCAGCAAAGAAGTTCACTTCATAGCCTACTCTACTCAGGAAAAGTGCTTCACCTGACGGATTTCTATTTTGTAGGATGGACTGGTGTGTGCGGGATGTGCAGTGGCAATAAATCATGGATTAAAAGAAGGTGACATAGGGCTGTTTCCATATTGCTGACCGTGCCCTGATGGTACATACACAGATGAAACAAATGTAGTGCAGAACATTTTCATGTGTTTCTTTCAAATTGAATTATTTTGCTATTGTTGTTTTTAATAGCTTCTGTCAGGTTTCATGCAAATAGACCACATAATTTTTAAATTCATCTTTAATGAAGCTGATTGCTTGCTGTGAAAAGCGATGTCCACACCATGGACAGCATCTCTGTGTCTTTATTAATGGTCCCAGCCCACTGAATCCTGGCAGCTGTGTGGCTCTGCAAAGGTTGGTCTGCTTTGAATTCAAGTAAAAGCATTTAATGCCAAATCAGCTGAGTCACAGTTTGGCAATAGCTTGGGGACTCCTTTTAAGAGACTCCTATATCCATTATAGGATAAAACATCGCAAGCTGCCAAGAATTGTGTGGATGTAAAAAGGAGGCAGGCAGGCAGTGGCAAGCAATCGTGCTATCTATAGAACTTTCTGAAAATGAATTTTGAAATAGAGTTCACTGATAGGAAGTGACTCGTTATGAAAAGCATTGAAAGGCACTACGAATATTGTCACCGTGACACTCAGAATTTTGCTTAGTGCCAGGGAGAACAGATAACATATGCAGCACAGTACAGTGAGAAAACGCGTCAGTGGGAAAAGTCTGAGGTTCCTCAACAAAATCTGTGCACAGAACAAAATAAAATTAAATTATTAAAACTACAGTCTGAGTTGAAGGAGAAAACACAGGCAGTGCAAACACGAGTGCAGTGTTCTCAGTGGATCTGCAGTTAAAACTCCTGGTGACTGCGACACAGATTCTTCTCTAGCCCATCACAGTAGGTCTCCATTGAGTTGTACAGACTCACTTTACTTCCTAATCAAGTTCAGCTTGATTAGGAGTAGATTGATTGTATCAGCTTGATTGATTGTAGAGTTAACTTTTGTTTTGTTTTGTTTTCCCAATACTATCCTATCTTTTTAGTGGGATATCCTCTGTATTTAACTAGTGCTTAGCACATGAGATGTGATTTTATTTGTGTTTTGGTTATAGAAATAGGATGTACTTATAACAGTGAAGAACTAAAGTTGTGCCTTTTGGGGTCTACTTACAACCAGGAAAAAAATTAATACTAATGGAATTTCTCACTTGACTATTTCTTGGAAGAAACAATGGCTACTAATTTGCAAACCTCCTGTAATATAATTGTAGTCAACCAAGTTTGGAGGTTTGGGATTTTTTTCTTTTTTAATATATCCAAGCAGAATTACCTTAAATGTTTTTACACTGCTCAAACATGGAAAACTGCCCACTTTCCTTTTAAAAACTACATTTTCTTCTTTCAGACGTTAAGTACATATATTCTCATCCTGCACAGTGCTCAGGAGTGCATAATGACTCAAGTGGACTTGGATCATTTTGTGGAAAATAAATCTGTTATTTGAAACAGATACTTTCACATATGTACATATTTTAGATATTTTTCATGTTACAAGATATCTAATGGCAATTAAGTGGGAACTTCTCAACTATTCTGGAAATTAAGGCTTCTAGAACTTAAATGTTTACTAACTCATTAGATCTGGTTTTAAAATTCAACAAACTGAATCTATAATAAGATTCTTTTGCTTTGCATTATTACTGAATGTTAAGCTTCCTGGACTTTCTTGGCAGCACTTACCTGTGAAAGACAGGAAACTCCAAAAGCTTCTGTTTATATAACTTCATTTCAGCCAGATAGTAATTTCTCATCCTGTTTTTATTATTATTTAATCTGTTTCTGTAATTCAGTCTGTTTTCACCAGTGTAACAGGATGTGAATATCATACATCTAGAAATTAAAGGGTTAAAAGGCAATCAGATGAACTGGTAATAGTGAGGATAACTAAATTCTCCCACTGTTTACTATTGAAGTTGTGGAATTTTCTCTTAGGAGAGATCAAACTATTATTTTTTATCCCTGTTTTTTGTTTTGTTTTGTTTTGTTTTGCTTTTTGTTTTTTGGCTTCTTTTTGTTTTTAAGTTCTGTGTATAAGAGACAATAACTAGGCTGCCTCAGTGCCATATGAAAGTTGAAGTCATAAAACTGAATCAGGTTCATCTTGTACTTTTTCCTAACTGCCTACGGTTTCCATATCAACCACCAGATACCTTGAAAATCAAGAACCTTTAATATAAGCACAATTATATGGACAACAACCATTCATGAACTATTTCTAAATTTCTTCAAATTGCTTGCAGCAAGTTCAAGGTAAAACATGTAATTTGATTTCAGATAATTGATTTTTCTACTTGATGCTCCCATCTTAGCATTAGCAGAGCAAAACTACCCAATTTCACTTTTCTTTGTTCTCAGTATTACATCTAGTTGCAAGTACAAGGCAATAGCAAGTTGGGTTCACTGTCCTGGAAAACAACAACAACAAACAACAATGCACATAATTTAATTTAAATTCAGAAATTTATTTCAACTTGAAATAAAGTGCTGATTTTTCACAAGTGCTGAGTAACAATCGCTCACTCTTTATGAAATGGTTTGCTTTATCAATATTTCTGAAAAATTAGATCTGTGTGGAAGGTGTCTAAAAATCAGGGTTGGTATCAAATGCACATACTGTGACAAAATGCAGCATCAAAACATTTTAGAGTAAAAATAAATTGCACAAAAATTAAACATCTTTAACATAGGTGTTTTCCTTTTGAATTTTTTGGCCAGTTTCATTTCAGGCAGGCAGAAGAACAGGCGTTAAATTTCCACAAGTTCTGTGGTATATTATGTTCTCACCCACTCACTGGACACCATCAGGCAATAAAGAATGGCACAGAGGGAAGGTAATGAGGAGAAAGTCAGACGTTGTAAAAATCCTAGCTTATGTGAGCTTCTGTTACATTTCAGAGACATAACCCACTGTATCTACCTTGGTTTTAATGTCTATGGAAGTGCCTGTGACATCTAAATGGAGCAGGTAGGATGCTGGCAGTCAGTGAGGGGGCTTCTAATCTTCAAAAGGAGTTGATGCTCCAACACTCTTTACCACTGTGGGTCTGGGTGTTGTGTTCTCTGGATTCAGAAAGGTGCACAGCCATTGACCTGAGCAAGCCAGTTTAAAGGAGAAAGGTCTGCTCCCCTACTCACTGCTGGAACAGACTTGTAGGATCACAGAACTGTTTGAGTTGGAAGAGGCTTTTGAAGGTCATCTAGTCTAACTCTTCTGCAATTAACTACGTCTACAGCTAAATCAGATTGCCCAGAGCCCCATCCAGCCTGACCTTGAATGTCTCCAAGGGCACAGTGTGTACCACCTGTCAGGGCAACTCATTCCAGTCCCTTGCTATTCTTTTCCTGATATCCAGTCTATATCTCCCTTCTTTTAGTTTGAAGCAGTTTCCCCTTGTCCTATCACACAGAACTTGCTAAAGATTCTGTTGTCTTCTTTCTTATTGCCCCCTTTAGGTAATGGAAGGCTGCTAGCAGGTCTTCCCAGAGCCTTTTCTTCTCCAGGCTGAACAGCCCCAGCTCTCTCAGCCTCGCCTCCTGAAGGAGTTACTCCATCTCTTGTATCATTTTTATGGCCCTCCTCTGGACACGCTCCAACAGGTCTATGTCTCTCCTGTCCTGAGGACTCCACATACGGATGCAGTTCTCTAGGTGAGGCATCACTAGCACAGAGTAGTGGGGCAGGATCCCACTACTGACCTGCTGGCCATGCTTCCTTTGATGCAGCCTGGGATATAGTGGGCTTTCTGGGATGGGAGAGCACTCTGCTAGCTCATGTCCAGCTTGCCCTGCTTTAACTAATCAACTGTGGCATAAGGCTCTGCATACTTTTAATTATTAACTTTCCTTGCTTTTCTGGAGTTATTTTGGTACAAACAACAGCAAACTCTGTCCCTCTTCTTTTCCTTCTGCTTTAGACTTGATCTCCAGCCAACTGGCTGCTGTTTTATTTATTTATTTTTGTTTGTAATTAAAGTTACAAATCAGCATTCATTAGTTTTTGTTTCTCATTTCCAAAGAATGGCACCCAGCTGCTATTGCACTGAAAAGCACTGGTTCCTCATTCTACTTTTTGTGGTATAATAGAAATGAGGCACATGTGCAAGCTCTCAGGAAAGGCACTTCTGGATCCAGAAATTGCTTCTACAAATTCCATTTCTTGGAGGATGGAGGATTTTTGAATGAGCAGTTCTGACAAGTATTCTGTTGCATGAGACACGCACACAAAGCATAGGATTTTGCCTAGAGGCAGGGGCACTTCCCCCTGGCTGCTGGGCTTCCCGATGTGTCATCGGAGGAAATCTCATTGCAGACTTTAAACAGACTACTTTTACATCATCTGATAGTGATAGGACAAGGGGAAATTATTTTAAACTCAAAGAGATGAGATTTAGTTCGGCTGTTAGGAGGATATTCTTTACTCAGAGGGCAATGAGGCACTGGCACAGGCTGCCCAGAGAAGCTGTGGATAATGCCCCATCCCTGGAGGTGTTCAAGGCCAGGCTGAATGGGGCCCAGGGCAACCTGATCCACTGGGTGGGAGTCCCATGGCAATATTTAGGGACTGAGTGAACTTCAATGTCCCTTCCTACTCAAGCCATTCCATTATTCTGTGATTATGAGGGATTATCAAATATCTGCTGAGGTAGCTGCATATGAGATATAGAAGCAGAAGCAGCACTCAGGTCTACTTGATCATTACAGGCAGCATTTTCCAAATACATGATTTCCACAGTGGAGCTTGTGTGAAGGACCAAACCAATTTCATGTGTTCTCCTAATTGCTTGGAAGAACAGAAGTAATCCTTGTCCACAGAAATTAAGGAAAGCTGCTTTTGCTGTGTGTTGAGTGCCATATGCAGTGTGGAGCAGCATTGGGCCAGGTGCTCCCTGGACCAGATTAGCCACAGAAACGTGTTGGGGCACCTTCCTTCCCAGGGCAGGAGCTGGGACACACAATGTCCCCCAGGGGAGAGCTGTCCCCTCTGAACTGATGCTGTCATATTCTGGATTTCTGCTGTCCTGCATCCCCTGCTACTGCATAACTGAGTCGGACGGTAATGGAAAGCCCAGCAATATGGTTGGAGGTATTTTTGATAAGTAGAAAGAATATGCCATTACAACTGTGAAAACGTGAGTCAGTTTGTGTAGAAAAGATGATGCAGACGGTAACAGATATTCTATGGGCCTATTATTTACTTGATAGAGGAAGCAAGCTGAAAAGATTGCCAGGAAGGCTGCTTTTACTTGGAAACGTGCTTTTTCTTCTTCCCCTCAAAAGTGAAACTAACGTATTATTCACTCTCACAGCTTGCTGAGCTCAATATTTGGCAGAACACACTAGCAGAAGTGGGTTGTCCTGAGGAGGGTGGTTGAGACATAGCTACTGAAATCCTTACCATCAGCATTTCTTGGTTTATGATGAACAAGTGCTGTGAAAATATTCTACCAAATGCTGCAAATTATTTTTAATCCCTACAAAATGTTGCAGCAATATTCTAAAGTAGTTTTAATTATTTTAAATATAAGGAGATACTGGAAGTTCTCCTGTTCTTTTGTTTCTTTGTTCTTTTATTTCATTGTGTGTTTTGCATCTTTGTGACTTTTTTTCCTTTTTTTTTTTTTTTTAAAATTCTTCCTAGTTCATATTCCTGCCCTGCTTCCTTTCAAAAGTAAAGAGCTGAAAAGTTATGTTGGTCCCCAGAATTCCTACTCATAAGCCAATATTTCTTCTCTATAGGAAATAGTGTTTCAAATAGCAGTGGTATGTACCTTAATGAAGACATAGTGTTAATGAGAGAAAACCCCACAACACTGCTAAGGAAACACAGCCCTAGGTATGCTTTCTTCACAGTGGGTCCCAAAAGAACTGAGTCTTTCATCTCAGTAAGCTAAGTAAGTGAGCTAGATTTCAAGATTATCTCTTGTGCAACCTGTAGCTCCTGGATTTACTACGCCCAGTGTCAGTTTAGTAGTGTGATGTGCCACTGCTTTTAAAGGAGACAACACATCTTAATGATAGCCTGAAAGAAATTTTTGCTAATTGGTAGTTTGCTTTTTTGTTCCACTTTAAATCTCAGGAGATTCATCTACGACTCATTTTTCCTCGTTTTTTCTGATAAGGTTTTCTGATACCCAATCAGAAATATTTTAACTTTGAGGCCATTCATGGAGTGGAAACATAAGGGATCCAAGCATTCTCTAGCATTATAAGAACTGACCAAATGAAATAAGTACTTATTTTTGAACAGTAAGCAATTAAATGCTAGAACAAAATTATAAAAGCTGTGTAATGGAAATGCCTTGTCTCAGTTTTTCTGCTTAAGACTGGAGATCCTTCTGCACCTTATAATTTCTTTTGAAAGAGAAAGAACATACTAACATACAGGAGAGCCAGACTCTGTAATTAACAATGCATTCTTTGTTCTAAACTCTCTTTACTTCAAGATGACAAGCTTGCAAGATTTCTGAGATGGAAGAGATGAGGAGAACCCTTTGTTTCCACATCAGATACGCTTAACCATACACAACTCAATGTATCTAGTAGCTTTTCCATTTTATAAACCCTGAATTAAAATCTCTGCAGTGAAGCAGATCAGTGAACAGCATTTTTAGAATTTAATTGCTGGACAAAAGAGGGGTATGCCAGCTGGGTGAGTGGCCAGAGAGACAGCCTGCAGAGACATCCATGCAAGTGCCAAGAGGAGGTCTATCCAGCAACTCAAAACCCCACAATGGCATTGTGGAGGCTGTTTTTCCAGCTGTGTGATGGAGAAACAGCCATGGAGAAGCAGGAAGAACAGACTAATAGAGAAAGATAGCAGATGGCACGTAGCATGTACCAGGGAGGAAATCCTTCTCAAGTAAAAGCAGCAAGGTTTAGTCTAAAAAAGAATCTAATATGGACAAAGATACACAAAGAAATCCTATGAATAAACCAAATCAAACCAACCAACCAAGGAAGAAGCAAGACCAAAGCAGTGTAAGAGCAGAAATAAGCCAGGGAGATTTAGGCTTGTAGAGACACAATCTGTTTGTACTGGTCATAAAGTGAAGAAAATATTGCACAGACTGAGAATTGGTAGATCTCAGGATTTTCTAGTTCAGCTCCCTGTGGAATGCAAGCCACTTCATTTTCATCTACATCAGGCACAAAAACATTTCTCCAAAGTGCAGACTTTGAAACAGAAGAATTAATCTATAAAGCCAGGAATTTCATTACATGAAGATCAGCAATAGACCTATTTATATCTATATACCAAATGCCTCAGGGAAACAACTGAAATACTTCATAAATTAAAAATATTGTTCTTGCCTGGGGAAGACATAAGTTGGAGGAAAAACTGAGGATTTTACTGACGAGAGAATAGATGTGAAAACAAAAGTTTCAGTCAAATTCTTTCGTAGCAGATCTCTGAAAGTTGCGTCATTGGAGAAAATGCCATTGCCTAAACACAGTGAAATTCTACGCAGTAAAATTCACTCAGGTGTTACTGAACGGATAGCTCAACTCTTTTTGCTTAAACCTACAGGTCTGGAGAGATAGAAAAAGCAGTTAATAGGATTCTCTAGTTCCTTTAGCTGCTTGTTACATCTTTTCATGAACACCTCTTACTTCTAAATTTCAAGTCTTAAAGCCATCTACTTGTGATGTTTTTTTATATCTACAAGCCAAAATAGACTTCTTGTTTAAACTCAGAGCCAAGAATCACAGAATCACAGAATCACAGAATCACCCGGGTTGGAAGGGACCTCAAGGATCATGTAGTTCCAACCCCCCTGCCTAGCAGGGCCACCAAACGTACACATTCAGATCAGGTTGCCCAGGACCCCGTCCAACCTGGCCTTGAACACGTCCAAGGACGGGGCATCCACAACCTCCCTGGGCAGCCCATTCCAGGGCCTAACCACTCTCCTTGTAAAGAACTTCCCCCTAACATCCAACCTAAATCTTCCCTCCTTCAACTTGGATCCATTTCCCCTAGTCCTGCTGTTGTCAGCCCAAGACAAGTTACAGAGAAGATAATTCTACAGGACATTGAAGATCAGTTAAAGAAGAGCTTTCTCTTCTCAGGCATGGTCAACATGGATTCATCAAAGAAAAGTCCTGCTTTGCAATTTCATCTCCTTTTATGAAAAGGTCACCCAATAAGTGAATAAAGGGAAAGCAGTGGATGTAATTGGATTTTAGTAAGGCTTTTGATATCATCTCTCACAATATAACTCTAGACAGATTGTTATACTATGAGATGAACAAGTTCATGCTGTGGTGGATGACGAAGTGGCTGAACGGTACTGCATATCAGATGAATCAGGGTCAGACACAGGCATTGACTGTGAGTTGAGTGGCTGGAGCAGGAAGATCACCAAGAAGGGACGTGGGTCTTGAGGCTGCTGATGACACTGGGTTCAGCATAAGCCAGCAGTGCACCTCGGCACCAAGGGAGCAAAATTACATTTGGGGATGCATTAAACACAGTGTAGCCAGATGGTGAGAAGTAATTCTCCTATATTTAGCACTGCTTTAGCCTCACCTCAAACGTTGCGTGCACTTCTGGGGTCCAAAACATAAAAATGATATTAAGATACCTGAAAGCATCTTAAGATGGGGGGCAACACAGCTGGTAACAGGGCAGGAAGGTATGCTCTGTGAGAGGGGCTGAGGGCACTTGCACTGCCCAGCCTGGAGAATGAGAGGTACCTCAGTGCTCCCTGCAGCTCCATGAAGGAGCTGCCAGCTCTGCTTCTGGGAACCAAAGGCAGAACAGGAATGGCACAGAGCTGCCTGGGGAAGGTCATTAGGGGAAATTTCTTATGTGAGGGTAGTCAAACACTGGAGCAGCCTTCCTATGCCTGTCAGAGCTCAAAAGTCTTGATGATCTTTGCATTTCCCTTCCAGTGGAGCTATTCTGAATTCTAAAAAAAAAAAAAAAAAAAAAAAAGTTTATTCTTCATTTTTACTTTGAAACTGAAAATCAAGAAGAAAAACTATTGAGGCAGCTGCCAGTCTTCGTGTGAAAAGGTCAGGCCCAGATGTTGTAGCTTTAGACTGTCACTCTCCTGTTGAGTAAAAAGTTGCTAAGAAACTGTGATCTGTAGGCTGGTCTTCATAGATGTTCTATGTACCATGAAAAAATCCAGATCCTTTTAAACCAGATTTTCCTTACTTTGAATCTGTACATCGTTAGAACAAACTAGAACAAGATCTTGGTACTGTTTCTCGGGAAAATTTGCTATTGACATCAAGGATTAAGAAACAGTATTTTTATTAACAACATGACAAGCATATTTCCAAACAAACAAATTACGTATTCTAGGCTCTCTTACTGAGTTCTGATTTATCAGAGATGTTTACTCAGAAAGTACATCACATACACAATTTAAGTTACAAAAAACAAGGTGAAAATAGTGGATAAGATACTTGCGTTGTGAATTATGACACAGATTTTTACATTTGATGCTCCAGAACATTTCATAGCAGAAACCTTTTCCCTCAGATACACTCTGAATCTGTAGAGGCATTTCTAAACACAAACACGTATGCAAATATTTAAGGAAACCCTACAAAATCAGGCATCTTCCGAGTGCTGAAACACAAAACAAGCTTTAAGATTTTTTTCTAATCTCTTTTCTACTTAAACTTTGGTAACATAAAAAATAAATAAATCAATATTTTGCATATTTTGACATAGACCCAACTTGCAGATATTCCATAGCAGACAGGAAAAATAGGTCAGGGTACTCATTTTGGTGAATATGTATAGTAATTTCAGGAGAAAGATTACCACCCATACTTACATACATACATACATCTACTGCTACAGATATACTACCAATCATTCTAACAAACCTGTCTTACTGTAATGTCGTAAGTTATCAACTGCAATTACTGCTTGGGCATTGTGATGCTCTAACAGAGTGCATGACTTTACTTCATCACAATTCTGTACAATGATGTCACAGCAAAATCCAACAGACACACTATTCCTTGCAGGACTGTCTTTTTTCCTTTCCATCTTTCAGGTTTACTAGGACCTAAACAGTAACTATAGAAGATGTCCCTTCCCCTTCCCATTCCCCTTTCCCTCCCCCTTACCTTCCCCCTCGCCCTCCTCCTTGCCCTTCCCTTCCCTCCTTTTCTTTTTTGTTTATGGTTGCTTTGACACAGTAGTAGTCTTATTCTGTATTCCCTGGTTTCCAGACTAAGTAGAAATGATAGAATCATAGGGGTTGGGAAGGGACCTCTGGAGATCACTGAGTGCAACTCTCCTGCTAAAACACTGTTCCCTGCAATAGGTTGCACAGGAAAGCTTCCAGGAGTGTCTTAAGTATCTCCAGAGGGGACTCCACAGATTCTTTGGACAGCTTGTTCCAGTGCTATGTTACCCTTCACAGTAAGTCTTCCATCCTTTTCTGCAGGCTGAACAGTCCTGAGTCTCTCAGTTTTCCCTCCTAAGAGAGATGCTCCAGGCTACAACTCATCTTTGTAACCCTCTCCTGAATTCTCTCTAGAAATTCCCTACCTGGACATAGTATTCCAGATGTTGCCACACCAGGACAGAGAATAAAAAGGGGAGGATCACCTCCCTTGACCTGCTGATGATACACTTCTTAATGCACACAAATGCATTATCAGACATGCAAAACGAATGTGCGGAGATGGTCATACAATATCAAAGACAGAGCAAGAAGATTATATGTAAAATTATGCCTTCTGAAGGTTGGTACTTTTCCTTATTGCCTTTTTCCCTCCTGCTGCTGCCTCAAGGGCATGACTGAAAAACTGGGAAGTGAACGTCAAAGCTTGCAAACAGCAGAAATACGTCTCAGTGGCTTGAAACAAAATCCATTAGACTCTTAATATCACCTGTGAGGTAAGGGAAGAAGAAAGAGAGTATCTGTGCTCCAGCAGTAACATAATCACAGTTTTGAAAATATTACCCAGGATAGTCATGTACCTACTGTTTTGGCCTTGCAACTCACTGTGTGCTTTCCCAGACATTTACTGCACTGGCTTCCAGCCACACACCTTCAAAAGTGCACTGGCTGGGACTGAAGCAATTTCACCTTCAGCATAATCTCTGCCACTCCAGAATCTGTTCTACAGCAACTTACCATGAATTTTCTCATGTAAACACAGAAGATACAGAAAAGTTACCATCCATCTCAGAAACCAAACAGCATTTAACAATACATATCACAAAAATGGAATTGGATACCATGTAAAAATCACATTTTTCAAATAGTTTTTGCATCAGACAGCAGTAGCCTTTCCTGTTAGACAAGTTGAAAGAAAAAGATTCTCCACATAATGACTTGCTCTAATACTTTTCTGTCAAAACATTTCTCTGAGCTTCTTCACCTTGTCCTGTGCAGTTAAAATGCATGTTACAAAATACTTCTATTAACTAGTTCCTTCCCACAGCTATATTCCCTATGGTCCATCCTTATGGTATTCTGCAAGCAGAAAATTTTCCAATCACAGCTGAAGAAGTATCATCAGAATAGTTTATCTAAAAGCACAAACTGGATTGACGAATAGCTCAAGGAGTACAAAATTGTTCTGATACAGATGATCAAGTTCAAGTCCCAAGGTTTTTAAACCTACCACAATGGACTGAGATTAAAAATGTATCTCCTCGTAATATCCTTTCCACAAAGTCTGTGTTGATAAAGAACATGAATGGTCTCTTTGTTAGAAATCAATTTTCTGTAAAATTGACCTGTCCCACTGCCCCATTGCATATGGGATCAGTCCAAAACAGATGGGAATAGTCAAAACAGGTGTTAATCACCATTCTGCCTGTAAACAAACAGACCTTATCTATAGTATACTTATATCGTAACTATTTTTCACACAACATAAAGATCAAATAATTTTTAAGGAAGCTCTTAGCTAAACTTCTTTTGGAATTGTTCCTGTTTCTCCAGAGACTGGCTGTTCTGGAAGACTTCTTCCCGTTATACACGTGTTTTTCTGTGTAAAGCAACCAGCAACTCTGAGTCATAGCTAGCAGTCTGTTGTGAAGCTATGCAATCTAGTTGTTTTCTCTCAGCAGGGCTGAGGTTTAGCAGCCTAACTTCAACACTGAGGTTTAGTTAAGCATGGGTAATTTTATGACATAATTACTTTACTGCTAAGAGTACCTGGGCTCTTAGCAGTACTGCTACCTGGGTAACACGTCGCCATTTCTAAGCTTGGTACAATGAACATTTGGAAATGCTGTCACAATTTCAAAAGCTAAGAGCTTTCAAAGTTTAACTGGAATACAGCTTTTTGCTTTTGAAGCTGTGACAGTACTTCCTAATGTATATTTAGATTTATTTCAGAAATCTGAGCTGTGCTGTAAAATTTTACCTTTAATTAACATAGGCTTTAAACATTCATTCCGGTAACTACTCATCTCACCTTTGTACATCTCATTTTTTGGATCAGTGGGTCCCCATATTTAGCATAACTTTTATCTGGAGAGTTTCCAGCTTTCTATTCTGCAGGTAACAGTGGGAAGCAAGGCAAGAAATTATTCTTTGCCCAGAGACTTTTTTTCTGCAATAATTTGAAAAATAAAAAATAGTTGAAGAACATTAATTAGCTTTTTCCTGAATTACTTGGGATTTGCTGCAAAAAAGTTTTGGAAGGTACTAAGTGGTAAAAATGGCCCAACCTCCAACACTTCTCTAAACTGTTCTTTCCACATAACACTTCAAAATAGCCACTTATCATTTGAAGTGCCATCTTACAGGTCTGAGAAAATCTTCATTGGTTTCTGAAGAGGAAGAAAACCTTGTTCAGGACAAAGTATTTTCAAAATATGCTTAGATAGGTTGTAAAAAAAGAAAGGCATACAGTACAAAAATGATGTGTGGCCTCCAGTAGTTCATAAAGCACTGTTCAAATATATTATATTAAAAAAAATATATATATCAAAGTTTTTGTTCAGTTCAATGAAAACTTTTCGTATTATAGAGGTCATACCCACTTCAGTGGCACTGGATAGAATTTTTAAGATCATTGTAGCACAGTCACTGGTACTTGCTCTATAAGAATATCACCTTCTAACACAGTTTTGTTTTATTCCACACTGAGTATAATATGAAATCAAGCATAAACCTCTTTCCTTCTGTAAAGAGCTCAGTATTAACTTCATCAGGTTTGCACTGAATCTATCAAAAACTTTTTATTGGGTAAGAATTTACATTCTGATAGGAACTTCCAGCACCTGTCAATCCAAAAAGTGGTCATCCACTATAATCCCTCTTTTAAAATGATGCAGGTGCACAAAATGTGTCATCTCATGCACAGCAGTAATGCATCTTCAAAAAGAACACAGGTCTAAACAGCCTGAAATAATTTTATTGTTTACATGAAGTAAGGTTGAGTACCTCTGCACTGGTTTTCCTGGTGCCAGAATAAGTACAGGGGAAGACACTTTTTATCAAATTTTTGCAATGTTTTCTGATATCTCATTTTGGAAAGTTTGCAGATAAGCTTCTTATCTTATTGCTTTACTAAGGTTGGAAAATCCAGTGCCAACACATGTCATTAAGACTTTCTCCCCGCCCTTGCATTCTTCTTCAGGGGACTTCATTTCAATTTTAAACATGATCTGGAAGAAGCTTCTCAGGTGTCGCAGAAACTCAATTCTGAGGAAGAGAAAACAACAGAATTTAAGAAACAAAACAAAAAGCACAACAGCAGTAACTACTAATGTCAATTCCAATGAGCACAATAAGCATAAGAATATTGCTCTGTACAGAGAAACAAGCCCACAGGCTCCAAAATTTTTTCTCACTTGCACTGCTGCTAGTGACCCCTACTGAAAACACCATGTACTCTGTATAGGAGAGTATAGTAATCTGTATAGTAATCTGCAGAGAGGGACAGAATGCCTGGTAACAGCAAGACAAAATGCCTGGTAACAGCAAGACAAAAAAGACAAAATAAGGAAAGAAAACGAGGAGAGAAAGAACAGGCGTACACAGGCAAGGTCACTTAGTCACAACACTGACTGTACATTAGGGTCCTAAGAACACCGTACCGACCTGCAGTAAAATATCTCTCCCAAAGTTTAAAGCAGAAACAAAAAATTAAATAGAGATAGCTAAGAGTTTGGCCTTGGGGACATACTTTTAGGCTTCATAGTGAGGTGACTGATGCTCTGTGCCTGTTGATGTTCAAGAGGCGTTTGGATAATGCCCTTTCACTTTTGGTTTGCCCTGAAGTGATCAGGCAGTTGGACTGACAATCTCTGTGAGTCCCTTCCAACTGAACTAATCTATCCTATTTTCTCCTGATTTTCAAGAGCAGGAAGCAATTTCCTGTAATTTCAGAATGAGAGGCATGAAGAGACTAAGTAGGCACAGTTCAGATTTTTTTCTGTCAGAGCAGAGTCTGACAGAAAAAAAATATCAACACTCCTAAGAAAAAAAAAATACAACAAAACAAAACCTAACTGAACCAAACAAAATAAAAATCCAAGAAAACACTCTGACTTTAGACTAAGATTAGCCTTTGAAGAAAAAGAATGTGCACATCCAGTCCACACATCTATATAGTTGGCAAACTGCAAAAAGCTTCTGCTTTACATGCTAACAGCATAATCACAAGCTGATCACTTACATCATGACATCAGATCAAGAAAAAGTACCCACAAAATGGGAAGCAGGAGACCAAGGGCAGAGGACAGTCCCCAGAGCAACATCACACAGCTCCTGGCACCTTCTATACATAGAAATCCAGGAGCCTCTAAACACAGAGCACAGTAGGTGCTGCAGAATCAGGAACTGTGTTACCCACTTGAGTTCTACTCTTGCACATAGATGTATGTGCGGGAGAAGAGAGAAACAGCAGGAGCCAGGCAAACAGAGGCTAGTGTCACTGACACTGGTCTGTGCTTGGTGATTTGCTGCTGAAGCAATCAGCTGAATACCTCTGTAGGGTGAATGTGGGCAGGTGGATCCCCCTGCTATGTACAAGTTCTCACTCCATCCTGCTGGGCTAGTGACCAGCTTTCACATAAGCACTAGCTCTCACATCTCCTGAATGTGTTAACAGTTTTAAGGAATAAATGAAAACTGCCTTTTCTTCCATGCCTCCTCAACTCCAAAGGGAGGCTGTAAGTAGGCAAATGGGCATACACTGGCAAAAATGCGTCAGCAAAGCTGACAGGCAACAAGCTCTGTATCAGCCTCCTCGCTAGCTGGGCCCATTCCCAGAGCTCTGGCAGTGTGACAAGCAAACAGACAAGCCCAAAACAGCAGGAACACAGAACTGAACAGCAAGGATACAGAATAAACTGCATAAGTGCCAAGGGCAGCACAGAAGCGGAGGACCTCTCTTCCTACGTTTATAGACTATTGTTGCTCTGCCTCTTACTTCTGGATAGAGTGAAAAAGCAAAAGCCCCCGGGTAAATAAAATAGGCTTAAAGGAATGGGAGAGGGGGAGGCTGCATGGAGATCAGACAGGAGAATTTGTAAGCAGTGGGAAACATGAGGAAAAACAGGAGAAAAAGAGGGGGAAGAAACAGATGACAAAATGAAGCAGAAAGTAGGCTGCTATTAGCTTGAGGCTGATAAAGGTGTGGGCAGGTCTACATCCTGAATAATAGGCAGCTGCATCAAACACACATGAGCCAAATGGAGGAGTGACAGAGGGAGTGAGCAGTATAGCAGTTTTATCTTGTTGGAGTCTTTATTCTGTTAAGCTGAAGGACAGTTAACAGAACCATACCGGAGATCTTCCTCAGTGCCAGACTCCTTGGAATTAACAACCACCGTACTACAATTACATATATATAGAAAAGTAAGCTTGCAGAAGTGCTCTCTTATCCCAGAAGCCTACTGAGCAGCATAATCACTTCATGTGTTCTAGCTTGCTGTCAGGGCACAGTGACCAGCTCGTTAATCACCACTTGAGAAGACCTGGCTGCCAACAAGGCCTGCTTTGTTCCTTTACCACAAACACATAGCAGCGCATGTGAGAGCTCACACATGGCACACATCAGCGACACGACACGAGAGTGTCAGAGCAGACCCTGCAGGGCCTGGCCTGAGGCCTCTGCTCTCTTGGAGCGTCTGGTCCCAGCCAATGGAGAGGGAGGGGGCAGGAGGGAGTAGAGGAGACCCCAGCCCGCCCCGAGGAGGGCGACAAAAAAGTGAAACAGCACGGGTTGCAGCCGCCCCTTCCCCTCTAGCTGACGCTTGCAGAGCGCTGTGCAGGCAGCTCTGGGTCAGCTCAACGCGGTGGTGGGCAGCGCTCGCGAGCAGACCTAGCCCAGCCGAGGGGCCACAGCGGGAGGTGGCTGTCACCTGTTTGCTGCCAGGTGAGCCCTCCCTTGGGCCGCGGCTGCTTTTCTTCCTCCCTGTCTCACTGCCTGTGCCCAGCTGTCTGGTTTTTCCACGCTAGTTTGGTGCCCTGCACACCACAGCTTGCGAGCAGTTCTCAGATGCAGTTTGTGGGGACTTTCATGCTGAAGCACATGTGCCTTTTTCCTCCCTGAGGCTTTACAAGCTGGCAGCAGTGCTTTCCCATTGCTGTCCTCTGTGTGCACCCTGGTCTACACACATTCATCTGCATGCAGACCAGACCAAACTGCAAAGCCCTCATTTCTTGCCAGATTTAAGATTTGTTACCATGTACCCTTGGTGAGATAGCAACACCATGAGCACTCAGAATTATGAGCAGCTCAACAGACAAGCACTGTGAAATCTGCAATATAATGCAAGAGGCTGGTGATCCTCCCCTGGGCAGCCCTGTTCCTAGCATAGCTTCCACATTAGCAATGGCTCTGAGGGAAATACACAAACGTGGAAGATATCTCCTTGTTCTGGTGGGTGTATTCCAGAGCGTCATATCCCCCTAACAGAGTTTTAATTCACCAGCTGAACTGTCACATTTAGGCTACGTTGTGCTAGACAGGGAACTCAACTATATATGTCTTACAAATAGCTTTGGAACCTGCAAGGTTTAAGTGTTAAATGCCGAGCCATCATAGCTCTGACAAAGGGAAGAAGAGATTAGGACGACAGCAGCATAATTCAATTCAAAAACTTGTGCATTTGATGAGCTGCTTGAGGGCCAGGTTTCCCAACCCTTTACCAGCTGCCTTAGTGAGGGCATGAGGGTGCTCCAGAGTTGCATCATTTCTTGTGGCACATGATGCTCCAGAATGTCTGCTGCTGACCTTCATCTCTGCCATGCACTCCTAGCCTGGCGGAAGTGACAATCCACCCATTTGAAATCAGTCTGCTCACAAAATAAAGTGGTGTGCTCACACAACTTGTATCAAGGAGAAAAAAAAAAGGCTGAATGATGCAAGTCATCACTCTGTTTCACATGCTTAATTATGTACTCTTTTAATGCCTTTCACTTGGATACTTACTTCACACAGGATTACTTCACTCCTGTGCAAAAGGAGGCTTACCTGCTCCCTCGCCCCCTCCCCAAAAAAATCTGATGAATGTTGTTACCCAGGTCTAAGAGACTGGGTATTTAAATTGAAGTTAGGCAATTTCTAGATCTCATGTGATGGCACCACCATTCTTCAGTTATCACAGTACTGTACCTTTCACGTATACAGCACCGGTACCATGATAACCGAAAAAGGACAGTTCATAGTCTTATTGTTTGATGCCATTGTCAAATAAGCTACCTTTCTCTCATCTTGCTTAATGGAAAACTGCCCAGTTTCTATGAATAGCTATGACCAAGTCAGTCTTCTAGAATAAACGAAATTTTTGGTATTGGATGTCTCTTACCTACCCCGTCTTTCAACTAACTGTGAGAAATTTATTCCTCCGAATCATTACTAGCGACAGACAAATCTTTAATAAAATTCAAGATTAAAGGGCATCACAGAAGTCCACTACCTGACAGGACTAATGCTTTAGGGCTGCACATAGCTCCAGAAATTGAACTCTTGAGCTGTCTCCTTGAGACAGTTACAGCTTTAGCATTTGGCAAGCCATTCAAAACAGGCCATTTAATGTTCCAGCTACAGAGAAATCACTAGGAAAACAAGGTAGTGTATGCTAGGCAACAAAAGGTAACTGATGTACACATACAAGACCAAGAATCCACAATAAACTTCATCTCTGGAATTTTAATTGCTTCAGAATCAGGAAGAATACAAAACGGTAAGGAAATAACATTTTAATCTGTGTTTACACTGGGTAACTTACACTGCCTGTCTCATTTTAAGACAAATACAAGTTGTTCTACTCACAGCCACAGACAACATCTTTCATACAGAAAAAACAGCTGTGTGATATAGAACTAAAAAAGACTAAGTAAATACAATGAGAAAAAAATGAAAATAAAAAACAACTTACGTGTATGGAGACAGGGGTCCTAACAGGACTTTGGAAACATCTTGTTGTCCAAGGGTCATGAGCAGCAGAGCAAGGCTCTGGTTTGTTGAATCAACACAACCTCCCTGTAAACCAAAATGTTTTAATAATTAATCTCTATACAAACCAGAAATTGAGATGGAAGGAGAGAGTAACAGAAAGGAAAAATATACTCAAAACGTTGAATTACCGCTCTCAGTTTTCAAGGGTTGAAAATATAAAAATCTAGATTTTGTAACAATAACAAATTCATTTCACCTGTCAGGCTGGGAAAGAAATATAGCTAAACCAAAACCCAGCAACAATGGCAAAACAAAGAACTCTCTCATCTCTCCCTGTTCTGTTCAAGCATTACAAAACTGAAGCAGGTTTCTGAACTTTAGTAGACAACTTTTAAGCAAAAGGATGACATGAACTTCTGCATTTCACTTGTTGCAGATCCAAAGCCTCAATGCAGTCTGTGAATACTGTCTTACTGAATTAAAACTAATCCTAAGCCCACTGAACATGTTGTCTGGAGAAAGCAAAACTACAGAGACTGCTAACTGGCAGTCAGCTTTGTGAGCAAAGCACAAACTTAATTTTTTAAGAAATATAACTATTCAAAAAAGGAAATTATTTTGAATTTGGAATTCCAAATAAATTTTGGAATTGACTAAGAAAACACAATGATGTGACAACTTGAACACAGTAAAAAGGCAGAAAAAAGGACTATTCCAGTGAGAGATGCTGATAGCAATTTTCAAGATGGTTTTACTTCAGTATGACAAGTCTCACTGTTCTTTGAAAATAAAATTCAACACTTTGAATCACACAGTTGTTGATATAAAAAAGGGTTGTAAAAGTCCTTTAAGATCTTTCTTATCTCTCAGCTAAACCTCTACTGTTGCAACTTAAGGATGTTCCCTTATGTTCTAGTAGTTGTCACTTAAGAAAAGAGACGAGCACCAACTTCACAGCAGCCTTCTCTCAGATAGCTGCAGAGTGATAAAGTCCCTCCAGCTTCTTCATATCCAAACTCAACAACCCCAGTTTTGTCAGCCGTTCCTCGTATGTCTTGTTTTCTAGTCCCTGCACCAGCTTAGTTACCTTTCTCTGAACGCATTCCAATGACTTGACATCCTTCTTTTAATGAGGGACCCAAAACCAAACAATGAACTAACGGCTCAGTCTCCCCTGTGCTGTGTACAAGGGAACACTCACCTCACAGAATGCCCTGGGTTGGAAGGGATCTTCAAGATCCAACCTTGCAGAGGACAGGGCTGCCACTCATTAGATCAGATTGCCCAGGGCCCCACACAGCCTGGCCTTGAATGCCTTTAGGAATGGGGCATCCACAGCTTCTCTGGGCAGCTTGTATCAATGCCTCTCCACCCTCTGAGTGAAGAATCTCCTAACACCTAATCTAAATCTCTCCTCTTTCATTTTAAAGACATTCCCCCCCTTTGTCTATCACGATCAGACTGCAGGCCAGACTGCCATTGGCCTTCTTAACTTTCAGCAGTGTACACTGCTGGCTCATATTTTTCTCTGCAGGCAGACAGCTCTGGTGCAGTTGCATTCCACACTAAAGCAAGGAACTGACTGTGCCTATTCAGGACAACTGAATTCCTGTCAGGGAGAAGCTGCCAGACACAACTGCCTCCCATGTAGCCATGTAGCAGCAGCTGTGGGGGCAGGGCCAAGAGCAGCAGCATCATACCCTGAAATTAGAAAAGCAGCCTGCAGGGAGCACAGCTCCCAGGAGTGCTGAAAGCAGTGGGCAAACAGAGCATGGTGCAGCAGTTAACACAGGCAGGGCAGACTACTCCTCCCCAGTCAGGGGATTGGCTCGCCTATCAGCTGCCTCTCAGACAACAAATCTTGCGCCACTACACAGAAAGCTCCTGCCTAAGAGAATGCGGCTACCCAGACTGAGTGCCTGCCCAGAAAATATGTCTGTTCTGGTCTCTGGTTGCAGGGAGCGCCTGAGCCTGCTGCTGCACCCGCAGGGTGGCAAAGATACCACCTGTGTGAGGCGTGAGCCTATGGGTGATCTGCTCAGCATAGGGGCAGAAGCCCAAGGAGGAGGTGGAGAGATTGAAGAGCATCAGGGAGCGTAAACAGGATACAGACTCCCTAGTCCAGTTCACCCCTCTGATTATTACTCCTTACTGATAGTTCAGGCTGGCAACAATGAAGTCACTGAGAGCCTGAGAGCTGTCAAAAGTGACTTCAGGGGGGAGAGGCAGTTTAGTAGACAGAGTAGGAGTAGAGGTGGTGTCTTCCTGTATGCCGTCAGCGGCAAGGAGGAAACCAGGAAAGGACCAGGAAAATCCACCTGATAAATACATGGCTGAGAGGTTGGTAACACCACAGGAATTTTGGCTTTTTTGACCATGAGGCGGTTTACTCTGTACCTGACCTGATGGCTCCTGATGATGTCCACCTAGGTCACGAGGAAAAGAATTCTGTCCCAAGGTCTGGCTGTGCTCATGGACAGGGCTTTTAATGTGATTTGAAGAGAGAAAGGGGTAATGGCGAAGAAAGAGGTAGACCAACATTTTACACAGTCTGATAGCGATAGGACAAGGTAGAATGGCTTTAACTGTAAGAGGCTAGATTTAGGTTAGATGTTAGGAAGAAATGTTTTACTTAAGAAGATGTTGAGGCACTGGAAGAGGCTGTCCAGAGAGGCTGTGGATGCTCTGTCTCTGGTGGTGTTCAAGATAGGTTGGATGGGATCCTTAGCAGCCTGGTCTATTGGTTGGCAAACCTGTCAGGGCAGTTGAAACTGGATGACCTTTTAAGTTCCCTTGTACCTATGCCATTTTATGATTCCGTGTTCAGTTGGCTGCCAACCTCTAGGTTCTCTTCTATTGCTTTCATAGTCTCCATTGCTGCAACGAGTTAGCCATCCCTACTATTATGCATTAGCAATGCATCGCCACATGACCATTCCCATGTAAGCAATTATCACACAGGGAAATTAAGTGATTTTCTTGTAATCTAATGCTGACAGAACAGTAACATGTCAAATGAAACAGATATAACAAATACCACAAATGAAACAAATAACAAATACCACTCCTAATGAGGCCATCTTTTAGCTCTCAATCTGCTGTTTACTTGAGTTCAAAAAAAAACAAACAAAAAAACCCCCCAAAACAACAAACCCAAAGCAAAAACACTACCACTAGAAATGGGATAGACAAAGTCAGAATCGAAGTACTGACCTTATTCCAAAACTGCTGGCACTCATTACAAACCTAGGATGCAGCTACTAGCTCGTTAATTCAGTTTATGGCAGGTTCTCCATTATTGTTGGAGACAACAGAATCAGATCCAAGATATAATTAGAGACATATACATAAATGCAGAAATGCTGCAGCATAAGTATCACTGTCTACATGCAGAAGCACAAACAACTGAATCATTGATAGAAGTGTGTTTGAGGAGGATTATTCTTCCAAGCTTATAGTACTGGTAACACTATAAGATAAGGTTGTTTTTTTTCTCTTACACATAAGGTACATACATACATGCTTTAATCAACCCTGAGGTGTATTATTTGTTAGGTGAGGTGCAGAACCATTTTTAGAAAGAAGCTGAGACTTGTCACATCGAAGTATGACTGTCTTGAAAATTAGCATTTAGTTAAACATTTCATTGATATTAGCTCTAGCTGCATAAAACAACAACCTTACCCCTTCTGCCCTCCCAAGCTCCCATAGCAATTCAACCTTTCCTCAAAGAAGAGCTCAGAGTTCAACTGCTTCTACATCTAGCCCTATTTCTCCTGATCACAAGTTATACAGGCATTCAACTGTCTTCTAGCTTTTCCTGGCCTCTCAAGGCAAGAAAGGAGGCCTTCTTTATTGATCTTCTACAATTAAACTTGGGTAAGAAATACACACAGATCTGTAAAGACAATGCTAGCCATTCCATGTTCCTCCTTCAGGTCTGTTGTAATTAGCAATGTGCCACTTACTGTTAGTCAATTGGCTCTGAAATCCTTTCATCTACAAAGGTATATTACAAAAGCAAGAATCATATATGCCCTTTTCAACTTCTTTTTTAATGCTTAGCAAAAGGAGCAATTTAGCACCTCACATAGCAAAGCTCAAATCCTTAGGTTTCCTACATGGTAAAGTTCACATAATAGCAAGCATTAAGCAAGCACATTAAGAGATGCCTCTGAGCCCTTTTAAGCAGGACTGAATTCCAACAGTTTTGTGAGTGATTCTGACAACTAGAATCCTCTGCAGAGAATCATCTTCATTACTACTGGGATGCCCTTTTCTGATAAGCCTTCTAGCCCCCAGAGTGTCTACAGGCAAAGACACAGCTGGAGCAACAGTCTCATTCAGTTCACATGCAATCTAAGCAAAGAAAGGGAGAGCAGTTTTCCCTCAAGCATTCAGAGAGTACCATTGTAAAGAGAATGGGACTTAAGGACTGTCTGTTCACAGCAGCCTGTTCTCCCATGCATTTTCCTCCAACTTCACTGTTTTACCATACGCTATCTATGCAACACAAAGCAAACAAAAGAAATCCCCAAACAGTATCCTAAAACAAGCAAACACAGCACACTTTGCAATGAGTGGGGTCAACACTGGATCAAACTGACTCAAGCTTGGAAAAAAAAAAAGAAAATAGAATAAAATGAATGAGCAATCCCAATTTTTCTAATTCCTGGCTAACACTCTGTTAGAGTGTGTATCATACACAAAGTCATAAGTTCAAGTTATATTTTGAAAATTACAAAATGAACCCCACAATATTGCTTATGACAGGCAGCAGGGATTTCATGAGTACTGAGTAAGATCTAAACAGTCCAGTAGATAAGCAGTACAATAGCCCTTAAAGGATAACAGAAGAGAACTTTTTCACCATGAGATGCTGCAGTGGAGGACAACAAACAGTCCACAAACTGTTCAGCAGTTGTCACTTACTTCTGTAATGGCCCACACAGCATAGAGCCTCCCAGAATGCCAACTGTTCCATAGCAGGGCACAGCTAACCTCATTCACTGAGAATCTAATTTTCAAGGACACTGAAACCTCATGCCCCATCACTTCACTGTGCAAAGACCTGCCTGACCCTGTTTGTGCCTCAAACACCTTTTCCTAATTGACTACACTACCTAAAACAGAATCACACTAATGGCATTTTTAGTACTTTGTAAAGCCCTATCTCTTTATTCTAGTTCAGAGCAATTACATTTTTTTGGGGTATCATTTGTAGATGGCTGCCTCCTAAAAACTATATCTGGTTTGTTGGTACTAACAGCTGCTTACTTTGACATCTATGGCAATACACAACAAAAGCAGATATGTTCTTTGTTGGATCAGAAACTCACTAATTGCTAATTCTGACTGAGTGCCAGGCATCCACTAGAAGTCTTGCCACAGATGAAAACAAACACTGTAATAAAAAAAAAATCATGCTGTGGGAAACTGTGATGCAGATAAGACTCCTAAGCCAATACTATCTTAGTTTCAACAAACCATTCTGTTCCTTATATCACAAACAGACCTCAGCACATTTGAACTTCGTTATTGCTGCAATAAAATGGCCAGCATTGAAACCAGCTGCTTTTTTCCCCCCCTTTCCTTCCTCTTTCTCACATTTTCTCCCACTCACAATACTTCAATTCCACCACTAGCTCAATAGCTCTCTTCTATGGTTAAAAGTGAAAAAAACCACACGAAGCAAACTGAATTCTATTGCAAACAGAAGGCAATGAAAACAAAATTTTTTTCTGCTATGATCCACAGTAAAATAACATGGACACAGGAAATAACATGACAGAGTAAGTCATTATATCATTAAATGAAGCATTTATAAAGCACTCCCACTGGTATCAAGAATGCATTGGCACCATTGGAAGATTTTTCTGCCTGGATCTCAGCCTGAGCGAATCCTGAAATCACCTATTCCTTCAGCAATATATAACTGCCTTCTTCCCTTTCAGCTGTACATGCAAAACACGTTGGCCACTTACCCTGTATATCTCCTCAAGCAACAGCTTAGCACAATTCTGTCCAAGTTCCTCAGGAAGCACAGCTGCTCCCTGGCCCTGAGGGTTTGAGGCTAACTCAGCACTGAGAATAGTGCCATTGATGGTTTCTGCAATAAGGCATATGCCAAAACCTGGAGATCTGAAAGAAAAACACATTGGATATAACAACAAAATTAAATAACAAACCAAGAAGAAATATCAAGGTTGTCCTCAAGTTGCGAAGAGCTCCACTCATTGGACATTATGAGGAATCCGAACTTGCCGACAAAATTCCCATTCTAGACTTTTCATCTGCCTTTGAAAAAACATTAACAGTATCTAAAAGCTAAATCTAGTATCACTAGTCCCAGATAGACTGTGCTGGATATTTCTGGCTCAAACTCTTAAAAAAAAAAAAAAAGAAAAGAAAAAAAAAAGAAAAGAAAGAAAAAGAAAGAAATTAAAGCCAATGCAGAAATAGCATTTTCTATTAAAAACTTTCTATTAAAAAAAAAAAAATCTCATTTACTAATTAATCTTTGAAATTTTCTGAAGTACCTTAAGTTTCTTCTCTGTAAGATTCAAGTATAAAACTAACTTTCTTTAGCGATCCACCTTTTAGCATGGAAGCTTCAATATACAGAAAGAATAGCTACAGTACCAGCGAATTAAAAAAAAAAAAAATTACAATACTTGCATTTCATAGAGACATAGAATCACAGAATTGCTTGGTTTGGAATGGACCTTGTAGCTCATCCAGTTCCAACTAGCAGTGGTGACAGCGGTATGAAAGACAAGTCACATTCTGGATGCCCATGCACAGCTGTCATACCACAAAATAAAATGCACTGATCAAATAAACTGCATAAGCTGGTTAATGGTAGTGACTACGTTGCAAACTACTGCTTTGTAGCTGAGAATCTGCTCTGTCAAATAGTGTTATTGTGCTCTTTGTATCTATTGCAGTTTCCTTGTAAGTAAATAGGAGGCATCACTTTGGAGCAACCTATGCATTTTTCTCAGAGCTTAGCATCCTAAAAAAATGCTTTTATCAGTGTTAAAAAATACTTTTGCTAAAAGAAAGTAACAGTAGTGTACAGCTGAGAAGTCAGAAATTTGTAACTAGAAAAAAAAATAGTGTAAGATCCTTGTATTTTTATGTTCTGGAAGAACACCAACAGCTAGCCGTTCAAAATAAGGTTGACTTTTCTCTACATACAGCATTTCCCACAGTTATGGACTCATACTGCCTCCGATACCCAAACTTTTTTATAAAAAAAACTCCATTCACCCAAAATGGTAAGGAACATCACCAATATCAACAAACCACAAAAACAAAGCCTAAATGCCAGTACAGACAAACTGTCCCAGTGTCAGAAAAGAACAGTTCTGCCAGATGCATTTAAGTAGGAAGGGAATGAACAGATACTGGAGGTTCCCACCCATATTTAACTAGTGGTACTTGCTCAGCAACACAGAAGTTATGCTAAAGATGTTTTTCTCTTCCTCCTTTCCTCTGAAAGAAAGATTTAGACACCAAGAGTCAAAAGACGTTGCTTCTTAGGGGCTATAATTTGGACAGTAATAATAACTATATCCCGTGGCAGATTTGTTAGCCTTCAGTAGCATGTGATATAAACTGCCAAAACAAAATCATCTAGTGTCTTGTGCATGTGCAAACAGTGTTAGGAAACATCTGCAAAGATGAACACTCTGTTGTAAATTCAGAAAATTCAGAAAGTTTTTGTTCAGAGAGACATCACAGATGTCAGAAAATGCTCAAATCTACTTCCTGAAGCTCTGGCACTGTGCGAGGGACGGGGTACAACACCCTACATTCGGAAATCAGGGCTTTGTCTAGCCTGGGCAAATGAGTGCTGAAATAGTCCTCGCTGTTTTAACTCTTCATTGAACAGAGACCGCAATGGAAATTAGATGCATTGCTTTCCTTCCTTATCCTGTCTACACATGTAGAAGCAATAGGAAGCTAGTAAGACAAAAAGCTTTGCCAAAATGGGACTGTGCTGGCACCATACTTATGCTGAATATGGTAGCAAAGCAGCAGTAGAGATTAACATGCACCAGCAGTGTGAAAAGGGGAACTCACCTTTTCTTCCCACGCGATTATTTATTTTTCTACACGGGCTAATCATGGAAGCAGAAAATACACTGGTGCTGCCTTAATTCACCTGAATTTTCCACATTATTGGTAGATATGAAAAAAACAATCACACAACCCAAAACCACAACAACAACAAAAACTTACACCCTCAGAAAAAAAGGTTTCAAAATTTTCATTATTGTTAACTATCTGCACCAACAAGACTTACTAAAATGGAATATTAAATATGATAGAGAAATCAGCAAAGACACTCTAGAATTAGTTAACAATTTTCAGATGTGTAGACTCATGAAGCTAACAAGTTATCTCAAAGATGGTATTTCCAAGAACAGAAACAATAAAAAAAAAAAGCATGCACGCTGGGAACTGAATATACAGGAAGATGACATACAAATTAATTATCCCCATCTCCAACTTCAAAGAAGTGACAAGCAGATAGTGTTACTGACTAATGTCAATAAAATTGTCTGAATCATGAGCATCACTTCTGTGTTCTGCTGGCCAGCAAATCTCTAAGGAAATCTGAAACATTAGTATGCTGTTGAGAGAACAGCTTATGTCACAGTAAAGCAGAGAATAACATAGTTTAGAAAACATTCAGGTTCCAACCTTAGTATTACCATTTCCATCAGATAGTCTAGAGTAAAATTCAAACACTAGTTTTCATATCACATCAGTGCATTCTGCACTCACTTCTGTGATTCTGTAAGCAGGCTTAAAACAGAATAGAGCTCAGGTTACCTTTAGTGGCAGTAATGATAAATTACATTGTTAGTTTAAGAAAAATATAGTATTTCTATCACAGCATTGAGTAAAACTCAATCTCTAAGGAAATTTGAAACATTAGTTTGCTGTTGAGAGAACAGTTGTTTATGTCACAGTAAAGCAGAGAATAACATAGTTTAGAAAACATTCAGGTTCCAACCTTAGTACTACCATTTCCATCAGATAGTCTAGAGTAAAATTCAAACATTAGTTTTCATATCACATCAGTGCATTCTGCACTCACTTCTGTGATTCTGTAAACAGGCTTAAAACAGAATAGAGCTCAGGTTACCTTTAGTGGCAGTAATGATAAATTACATTGTTAGTTTAAGAAAAATACAGTATTTCTATCACAGCATTGAGTAAAAATAGTGATTCATTCCTTTTTTTTTTTTTTTCTATACGGAATATTTATTTAATGTCAGAAATAGAAAATAATGGCTTACAGCTCAGTAAAATTACAGATCAGAATACGCTAGCAGGCAAAAAAATATATACACCTACATTTCTTGTTCCTGTAAATACTGGGTACTCACTTTCCAGAGCTGACCCCTTTCATATGGTCTGTGTAGATATAAATATCTGGAAGGAATTTATTCAAGACACTCCTTGCAGATTCCACCATTCTGTTTGCCATCTGTGGAGACACTCTGACAGAATATCTGTATTTCTGAGCTAAGGAACTGTGATAATGAAAAATAATTAAGAGACTGGCAAAAATAGTCAAGAAGTCCCAATGCATTCTTTCAAAAAATGTAGTTTTGTCCTACATGTAGAATCCTTAAGAGTTGGAAGGAACCTTTAAAGGTCATGTAGTCCAACTTCCCCGCAGTGAACAAGGACATGTACTGCTAGGTTAGATTGCTCAGAGACAGGTCCAGCCTGGTCTTAAATGTCTCCAGGGATTGGGCTTCCCTGACATCTCTGGTTAACCTGTTCAGTCCCTCTTCACTCTCACTGCAAAATACTTTTTCCTTATATCCAATCCAAAACTCCCCTCTTTTAGTACGAAATCATTCCCCCTTGTCCTAATACCACTGACAATGCTGAAGAGTCTGTCCCTTTCTTTCCTCTAGCTCACCTTTAGATACTGAAAGGCTGCTATCAGAGCCTTTTCTTCTTCAGGCTGAATAGCCCCAGCTCTCTCAATCTGTCCTCACAGGGAAGGTGTTCCATTCCTTCCGTCATTTCTCGGGCTTTTCTCTGGAGGCTCTCCAACAGGTTCACGTCCCTCCTGCACTGAGGACTCCAAATCTGGGCGCAGTATTCCAGGTGAGGCCTCACCAGCGCAGAGTAGAGGTGCAGGATCACCTCTCCCAACCTGCAGGCCACACTTCTTTTAGTGCAGCCCAGGATACAGTTGGCTTTCTGGGCTGCAAGGGCGCATTGCTGACTCATGCCCAACTTGCCATCCACCAGTACCCAAAAGTGCTTTTCAGCAGGGCTGTGCTGAATTCTTTCATGCCTTAGCTTGTATTGGTAGTGCAGGTTGGCTTTAACCAGTGCAAGACCTTGCACTTGGCTTTGCTGAATCTCATGAGGTTCACTTGGGCCCACTGCTAAAGCCTGTTTAGATTCCTCTAGATGGCATCCCAACCCTTAGATGTTTCAACTGCATCCACAGCTTGGTGCCATCCACAGACTTTCTGAGGGTGCACTCAACCTCACTGTCAATGTCACTGATAAAGCATTAAAGAGTATCAGTCCCAGCACTGATCTGTGTGAGACACCTCTTGTCACTGATCTCCATCCAAACACTGAGTTCGACCACCACTCTCTGGATTTGATCCTGGAGCCAGTTCTTTGCCCATTGAACAGTCTGCCCATGAAATCCATATTTTTCCAATTTGAAGAGAAGGATGTTGTGGGGCACTGTGTCAAAGACATTAATGAAGTCTAGATATATAGCATCAGTGGCTCTTCCCTTGTCCAATGATGCAGTTATACCACCATAAAAGGCAACTACATTGGTCAAACAGGATAATCCATCCATGAATGTAAGCTCATTTTCCCAGCAAAGCCTGTACATACAGATCATGTACTTAAGTGCTTTCTACAGTCTTTTCACTAATATATCTTGAGTTGAGATACACAGAACATCTACAGAAACACCGACTATTACTGCGAGGTAAAAAGTGGACTTAGAGATGTCCTTCAATAATTTTATCTTGTTATTCTATCATCCTGGATAGTCTGCTATTCATATCCTAGGAAAAGATGTTGGTGGGCAAAATAATTCTGAACTAATAGCAAGAAATCCTTTTCTTCCACCTTAAAGTGGGAGAAATTGGAGAACTGAAAATAAAACAAAAGTTTTACAAAAGAAAAAAAATTTAGAAGGCTAAAACTTTGCTGTCTTCTGCTCTTTTGCAATGCTTTGATGAATTTAAAGTCTCTAATGCTCTAGTCACTCTGCATTCAAAGATAACCATCCCAAGGAAGAAATCATCATCTTTCTGCACATCCTTTGTGCCCTTTTACTCAGGTGCTACTTCAGTAGTTTTCTCAAGAGAGATATTCAAACAGCTAAGAACATCTGTACTCAAAATTCCATCTCAACTAATACACTCATGCTCTGCATTTAAGCAGCCACCTGCTTATACTTACACCTGGTAACACAGAGAAACCATTATCCTGCTACCTGAAGGGAACTTTATCTTCTACAAATTTCTATTGTCTGCTCTTGTGGAGTAGGCAGATGAAAAACTTCAAGATCTTAAGAGTGAAATTGGTAAACAATAAAGAGAACTGATCATTCTGAAGTTAGTGCAGTCAACGTTTTAGATGATTATAAGAAGTTATTTTAACACAAGATCCCCAGCAGTAAGTAAACAGATCTGTTCAGAAGCGTCTTGAAGGATCAAAAAAGCACACGTGAAAGATCCAAGGACTTCTGTTTCTAAACATTTTGTTCTCTACTGGCTTGAATGATCACTTAATGATCAGGCTAAAATAGGATCACTTCTCACTTGGTGTCACATCCCCAAAAAAAAGACTTATCACCGCTCTATTTCAAAAGTCTGTTTTGAGGAGTTCCAGTGTCAGCCCACAGTATTGGAGAAGGGATGGAGGGCAGTGAATGCACTTGTCTGAACGTCCAAGTCTCAAAACAGCAAACAGCAGGAAGTGAGGAATCAATGACAACAACTACCCACAGGGGGTCCTTTTCAGGCTTCCTTTTATTCCTGCTAAGTTTACAGGTGCACTGGCCCAAGGCTGTGGGCAAGTCTGCAATAAAGCAGGATGGGTAAACCCATATGTCAGTGAAGCAGGACTATTCTGTTGAGAGGACAGGATATCATACTTGCTGATGGCACATTCTAGAAAGTCAGGAAATGTCTTCTGTTGGTTCCTTACACTTGACTTACTAGGCAAACTCTTACCTCTGAGAAAAAAAATCCAATTGTTCACATACAATAACCAAATCCACTGAAAGTGGCACAGGGTAGTATTGTGTTTTACAGTCAAGCTGGAAAGATGTCACAAAGCCACTGCTTCCCCTTTCACATAGAAACAGAGGACAGAACTATATATTAT
This sequence comes from Tympanuchus pallidicinctus, assembly GCF_026119805.1. Lineage (NCBI taxonomy): Eukaryota > Metazoa > Chordata > Aves > Galliformes > Phasianidae > Tympanuchus > Tympanuchus pallidicinctus. The sequence continues at coordinate 46,808,063 of NW_026294758.1, forward strand.
AGAGCTGAAGAGGACAAAATAGAATGACTTTCTTCATGGAAAACCATGAAAACAGCCACCACAAGCACACTGAGTTGCATCCTTTCTTCTTCTACAGCTCATGCACACAGTAAAGCTACTCTCACTTGGCAGTGGTGCACTCATCCAAATATGCAGTTGGAATAGAGGTCAAAGCATTCCATTCTTGCATACATCTATGACAGCATGTGTATGGGAACTGCTGAGTCACGGCCTGAACCTCTGATTGATCACCTGAGGTGAGCCATGAGTCAGCCAGAGGAGCACAGCTGAAGGCAATTCACCTGTACTGCCGGAAGGGATGGAGCCAGGCTCCACCCCTCCTAGACCTATTTAAGAGCTGGCTGCCAGAGGGGAAGGATCTCTTCTGGAGATCACCTCTCTTGGTGTTTTGTGGTGAGCTCAGCTGAAGGGTAAGCTCTTCCACTTATTCTCTTTTGTGATCATTGTCTACTTTGCCTAACTTTCTTGATTATATTGTGATTATAACATCTTGATATCTATTGATTATACAATTATATTGTGATTATAACATCCTGGTATCTATTGATTATACAGCATGACATAAGATAAAAGCAGAAATGTGTCTAGAGCAGGAAACCAGCCCCAATTCCTACTTTTCTTGTGAGTGATCAAATCTAGACTACATTCAAACTACAAGCTGGACAATGCTCAAGAGAGCTGAAGCTCATCAATTGTAACATTTAGTATATGCTGCCTATAAGGGATTTCTGCGTCTTCTTATAATAAGAGTACGTTCATAACATATACCATAGAGGTAACAAGCCAAAAATAGAGGACAACAGAAAAAATATTACATATTATACCCTTTTCTTTGAGAAGGAGTAAATCCCTCACTACTTCCCACTCCAATGGCATTGTTGCAGGCAAAGAGCTATCAAATTGCTTCTGGTAAGCCAACAAAAAGATAAGTTCATGTATGTGCAGTGAGGTGTAAAACAAATTATTTTATGCTCCCATTCAACGCTCTGCACTCTGCTCATTAACAACCAAGATGCCAAATATTCAATGTATAGCAAAACTACATTTGTTCCTACTGGATTACGACAAGGTAACATTCCTATTAGTGCTGCTACATGCAAGAAGGAATTTCTTGCTATTGAAAATATTTTAGATCTAAAATATAACAGCACTTTTCATTTACTTGTTTACTGATACTTTCTGAACAACAGTGTTCTGAACACAGTGCTTTTGAGACATGCTGGTGGAATCTGTGTTCTCGCTCCATGAAAAGCGGCCCTGTGTCATCTGCATGTATACTCAGCAACACAGGTATGATGTTGGGATTTCAAATTAGGTGAGTGACTTTTTTCCCTTAAAAGCACTTGTTTAAAAGGAATGTAAGGGAAGGATACGCAGTTCCTCTGATGCGCTTGATTTTGCCTGGGTCAGTGAACTGAATAGGCTGCAAGACCTTTCTCACTGGGCAAGCAAATAATATCTCCCCACCTCCTTTTGGAGGCATTCCTCTCCGGTTGATCTGAAAACAATAAGAAAACAGGTTGCAAAGAACACAAAGAATATATCACAGAATCACAGAATTGTAGGGGTTGGAAGGGACCTCCAGAGATCGAGTCCAACCCCCCTGCCAAAGCAGGTTCCATGACCAGGTCGCACAGGTAGGCATCCATATATTCAATCAGACATAATAGATTTAATTTCACTTAAAATATAATGTTGTCATTATCAGTAAGTAAACACAAGTAAGAAAAAGACATCCTAAAGGCAGAAACAGATTTTTTTCCACCAAACTTATAAGCAACAAATGGTTTCTTTTACTTCTCCCTGCCCCCCACCCCCTTGTTTCTCTCATTTCAAATGCAGTAGGCATGGATTTCCAGTGAAGAAAAAAAAATATACCACTACCAAAAACAAAGACAATCAGGCAAAAAAAAAAAACCCAAACCCTACAATATTTACCAGGGAGGCAACACTAGTTCACTACCATTACATATCTATCTCACTGCTGAAGAAAGTGTTATCTTTTTGTTGCTTAACATGCTTACGTGGGAATCAAAATGAACAAATTCCCTTCTTTTTTGAAAGCCTCTCCATCCCATGCTGATCCCAACGTTCTACCCAAGAAGCAGGGCAGACCAGGGGGCAGTCCCAACTCTGAGCACTGGGAACACTCCCAGGGACAGAGACTAGATAGATATGACAGCTGGGAACTGGAGACCAGGACTGCTGTCACACCATCCAGGCAGAGCCTGATGTTGTCTTGATTCATAGTGGAGCCTGGAGGGGGAATAGTAAAACTGCTACCTTGGACTTCAGGAGGGTGGACTTTGAATTGTTCAAGAGACTAATAGGGGGAGTCCCCTGGCATTCAATCTTAGCAATTAAAGGGGTCCAAGAGAGCTGGTTGCTCTTCAAGGAGGAAGTCTTAAGGGCACAGGAGCAGGCAGTCCCCCTGAGATGCAAAATGAGCCGGTGGGGAAGAAGACAGGTGTGGATGAATAGGGAGCTATTCCTGAGGCTCCGGGAGAAAAAGAGAATCTACCGCCTGTGGAAAGAGGGACAGGCCACTCAGAATGAATATAAGGAAGTTGTTAGGGTGTGTAGAGGTGAAATCAGAAAGGCAAAAGCCCAGCTTGAATTTAACCTGGCTGCTGGGATGAAAAGGAATAAGAAACTCTTTTATAAATACATTAACAGTAAGAGGAGGACAAAGGAGAATATCCACTCTTTGCTGGATGAGGCTGGGAATGTGACCACTGAGGATAAGGAAAAGGTGGAGGTTCTGAATGCCTTCTTTACGTCTGACTTTAAAAGTCAGACCAGTTATCCTCAGGACACTCCTCTCTCTGACCTGGTAATCTTGGCTGGGGAGCACACTAACCCCCCTGTGATTCTGGAAGAAACAGTCAGAGACCTGAGGCCAGCTGAGATCCACCCGAAAATGCTGAGGGAACTGGCAGAGGTGAGAGCCGAGCTGCTTTCCATCATCTGTCAGCGCTCCTTGTTGACTGGTGAGGTCCCAGAAGACTGGAGGCTTGCTAATGTGACTCCCATTTATAAGAAAGGTCATAAGGAGGATCCGGGGAACTACAGGCCTGTTAGCCTGACCTCGGTGCCAGGGAAGGTTATGGAGCAGATTGTCTTGAGGGAGATCATGCGGCATGTGCAGGGTGACCGGGGGATCAGGCCTAGCCAGCATGGGTTCATGAAGGGCAGGTCCTGTTTGACCAACCTGATCTCCTTCTATGATCTAGTGACCCATCTGGTGGATGAGGGAAAGGCTGTTGATGTGGTCTACCTAGACTTCAGCAAAGCCTTTGACACTGTCTCCCACAGCATTCTCCTGCAGAAGCTGGCAGCCAGAGGCTTGGATGGATACACTCTTGGCTGGGTAAGGAGCTGGCTGAAGGGCCGGGCACAGAGAGTGGTGGTGAATGGAGTCAAACCGGTGGTGACCGGTTGTGAGTGGTGTTCCCCAGGGGTCGGTGCTGGGGCCTGTCCTCTTCAATACCTTTATTGATGACCTCGATGAGGGCATCGAGTGCACCCTCAGTAAATTCGCAGATGACACCAAATTGGCTGGAAGTGTGGATCTGCCTGGGGGTAGCGAGGCCCTACAGAGGGATCTGGACAGGCTGGAGAGCTGGGCTGAAGCCAATAGGATGAGTTTCAACAAGGCCAAATGCCGGGTCCTGCACTTCGGCCACAACAACCCCAGGCGACGCTACAGGCTTGGGGCAGCGTGGCTGGAGGACTGCGTAGAGGAAATGGACCTGGGGGTATTGATTGATGCTCGGCTGAACATGAGCCGACAGTGTGCCCAGGTGGCCAAGAAGGCCAATGGCATCCTGGCTTGCACGAGAAACAGTGCTGCCAGCAGGAGCAGAGAGGTGATTGTTCGCCTGTATTCAGCACTGGTGAGGCTGCACCTCGAGTATTGTGTCCAGTTTTGGGCCCCTCACTGCAAGAAAGACATTGAGGCCCTGGAACGTGTTCAAAGGAGGGCAACGAAGCTGGTGAGGGGTCTGGAACACAGGCCATATGAGGAGTGGCTGAAGGAGCTGGGAATGTTCAGCCTGGAGAAGAGGAGGCTCAGGGGAGACCTCATTGCTCTCTATAACTTCCTGAAGGGAGGTTGTGGTGAGCTGGGGGTCAGCCTCTTCTCTCGTGTCATTAGTGATAGGACCAGGGGGAATGGCTTCAAGCTACGGCAGGGGAGATTCAGGCTGGACATGAGGAAGTATTACTTTCCAGAAAGGGTGGTCAGGCACTGGCATGGACTGCCCAGGGAGGTGGTGGAGTCACCGACCCTGGGGGTGTTCAAGGAAAGGCTGGATGTTGTGTTGAGGGACATGGTTTAGTGGGAGCTACTAGGAATAGGTGAATGATTAGACTGGATGATCTTTTAGGTCTTTTCCAACCTTGGTGATTCTATGATTCTGTGTCAGCAATGTTGCAACAGATCCTGGGCCATTGGCAGGATGAGGGGAGAAACTGTGAAGTCAAAGAGGAGCAAAGACTAAAAGTGGATGCTAGGCTTTCATACATTTTAAATAAGTCTTTTCTAGTTAGAAACATTATAGTTTCTACTCTTGAGCCTATTCTAGACACAAATTTATTATGTCTGTAAAAAGTAGTCTTTACAGAAAAGTTTCTTTACTATATACTATATATTCCAAATGGGAAATAAACCTTAACCAAATACAGATCCAGTACCTTTGCTGGTAAAGGAGACAAAAGATTGAATTATTACCTCCTAGCCCTAAGCAGGGGGCAGGAAGAACAGGAGTAAAGAAGAAGAAATTACATTAAGTGAACAGGAACAAGAAAGCAGAAAGGTTTTTTAATTTGCAAAGATCCCCAAGACTCAGAAAGGTCACTTGCATTTGTCACCCTCTCTACATATAGCCTTTGCATCTCTACTCTACTACAGACCTTCAACCATTATATGTGTACTATGCTATTTGAGACATACCATGAACAAGACAAATACTATTATATAATGATATATATTATTTAGATAGGAACAGATATCTGCTAGAGACAGAAGAGGGAAGCAAGCATATAGTCCCATGAAGCAGTTGAAAGCATTGTTCCCATGTACATTTAGAAAGAAAGAAACATACTCTCATACCTTGATTTCCAGACTTTCACCATCAATTCCAAATTTTTTCAGTAGTGGTAGAGCCGTTGCCTTAAGGACATCAACCTACAGAACACATAGTTTTAACAGCAGACCCTTTATTGAAATTACATAAGTCAGTAACTTAAAAGTCATATGAGATGTCTAACAAGGATGAAGATTCCCTGTGGTAGGCACTCTGTGGGCAGGCATAGGAGGGCAGAGAGCTTCATTTACTCTTAAATTATCACAAGATTTCACTACTTACAAAATTTACAACAGCACTATGGAGATGGAATTTCTTATTCAGGATTTCTTCCTTAGTCTAACTTCTGTTATGGTTCAGCTAGAACTGCTCACTTGTTTCTCTGAATGTGGTTACAAAAAAAAAAATAAAAAATCTTATGCTGTTATGAAAAAATTCTGACAACTGAAATATATGATGATTCCAAGAGCATAGAGCATATAGAGCAGCCCCTTGAACTGGCAAGGAGCAACCTTACTGTTTTGTCAAGAACTTCTCATCTGTTTCTGGAAACAGAAGTTTCTAGGTAACTAGAAGAGTCTAAAGCAAATGAAAAATCATTCACTTCCCTTGGAGCCACCTACTCACTAGAACTAGGTCTCAGCTAGATTTTCCATGCCACTGCTCCTTCTGTTTCACTAAACTAAGACCACAATGACTGTCTGATGTCTTTCTTCCACTGAACCTTTAGCACTAAATGTGACAAAACTGATTCAAGCAGAGCAATAGCAAATCATGCAAGACAAACTTGGGAAAGATAGGACCAGGACAGCATGACCAAAGAGGAACTAAAATTCAGGTGGAGAAAGAAACAGGTTCACTGTACACAGCACTGTGAAGATGCAGAAATAAAGCATCCTTCTTTCCATGGTTTCAGCAAGAATTGTTGACCCCTGAGTTTCATGTCTCTGCTTTGAAACTGTGAAAGTACTGAAAACAACCTGCTAGAGCCACCCGAGTTGCTACAGTTCTCATTTTCCAAACTTTGCTGGTCACCATACTTGAGAGAGATTTTGAGTTGCTTTCAATGATATCAAGTATGTATCAGTATTTTAATGTCTTCATAAAAGATCTGTAAAACAGAGATTTATGTATTTAAGAAGCTCATGGTACAGCCCCTTACTACCTTAATTCTGCCCCTCAGCAGTATTCACTAATTTCACTGATTTGACTTTTGAAGGAAAATCCTCTAATAACACGCATATGGACACCCATCAACACATGTGAATACTGCTGGCACAGGTGATTAAATTTCAACATACCAGTCTGGTTTGAGTAAGGTTAAAAATATTTCTCCCTTTCTCTTCTAAAAATGCACATACCATTGAAAAAAGAAAAGCTTTACTGCATAGATGGAAACTCCCTTCTTCTCCTCCATATCCACTTTTGCAATTCTTCGGATTAAAACTTGCCTGGAAGAAGACTGTTAAGGAAATGCTGAAAGCTGGTTCAATCTTAAGTCTGGTTTGGTTGTTCCCAAAAGTTTCAAGACTTGTTGCAGTGTTTCGTCCCCAGAGAAGTCCAGACATGATACCTATCAGGTACAAATGCACAGTAACAGATTGTCTCTGTTCCAGATTTACAGCCTGAGCCGAGAAGATAACTGGCAGTATGTGAATAGTGGAAAAGACTATTCTGATTAAGAGAAGGATGAGATCATGCAGAAGTGGTGATTACTTAACTGAAAGTGAAGACAACAGCAGAACTGAGATTCAAAACCCTATTTTCCAGGATCTTGCCTATCACTCAATCATAAAACTACCTTTCACTTCCCCTTGGAAGGATGTTATTCCATCTCTGCAGCAAACAACACAATACCAAGGTGTACCACAACAAAAGCATCATACAACAGAGGGCATACCACACCACAAATGCCAACAAGTTGCTACATCCAAATTGCTTGTTCATTAGTTGATGAACCTTTTCCTTTAAAGAAGTTGACAGTAACTAAAAGAAAAAATCTTTAAAAACCTTCTAGTGACATGCAGAATCCCTTAGCTAGCAAAAGGTGCAAAAAACAAAGACATATTGGTATGTGCTTGTTCCCTTCCTATATAGTTATTAGCTCTGCACAGAACAGCAGAGCTGTTTACCTGTGCCATACACACATTACATTTGCTGACTGGACCTATATTGTGTGCAATGCACCAGAGTTCAGCAAATTAAAAAAAAAAAGATGAGAGGAGTTAGTAGGAAAAACTTTTGCTTTCCTGGAATTACAACTGCTTAATTCTGATTAACACTGAAGTTCATCATTCCCAAGCCCAAACTTTACATACCAGTCTCAAGCCATCAGAAAAGTCATTTCTGTGGAAAGTCCTATGACATAATGTTTGTAAACTCAACCATTAAGAACAGTTACAGACAAACCAACTGTAGCACTCTGAATCTGTCACAGTAACAGCACTGGAGAGAAGGAAATGGAAATACAGGAGTGAGGAGCTGCATGCTGCTTCCACTCCTGTCAAAAAGGGGCCTTAGAAAGATATCCCTCCCATCCTCCCTGTACTGTCTATACAGAGAAACTCAAAACTACATCAGCTATGCATGTCAGTCCCATACAAATGGTCCCACAAACTGTTCAGGGTCAAGTCTCACCTGTGGTCACAGAAAAAAAATGTAATTTAAACACAAGTTGCCAGTGAATAGTTCAGGCTAGTATTCCGAAGCCATGTGGAGATCTCTTCCTAACAGAGCATTATCCCTCTCACTCATTTTGGACGTATCACACTAATGTTGCCACTCCCAACCTGCACAAGTGCACATTATCCTGTATTCCAAAAGCCACAGTATCCTCCTGATCACTGTTTGCACAACTATCACTACAGACACCAGTTGCCAAAATGCTCTTCATTGCATGCCATGGGTGGAATATCAGTGTATGCAAACAAACAAATCTATACTTCTACCCCACCAACCAGCCTGATCTATGACTCAATGAACTCAGCTGAAAGTTTTCCTTCCACAAGCCATTCTTCAACAATACCTTTCCTCTTCCCTCAACCACTTCCACTCCCCGCTGCAGGAGATTACCATGTTACCTATGTCCTTCTGACCAAAGGAAGTCCTGCAAAGAGTGACTTCAAACCCACAGCACAGCTATTGCATCCAACAAATATTTTTGAAAGTAACTTCATAGCTGTAAAAGTAGTGAGCTCAGGGATGACAGTAGATTTCAGAAAGCCCCTGGGTCAGCCTAACTGCTCACTGCTACCATAAAGCAGAGACTCCACTTCTCTCACTGCCCACTTCACTTCTGGATTCCTCCTTGAGAAAATGCAGGGAATGTCAGCTATTTTGCCAGTTAGTTAGGGAACTGGCTTAGCGAAGGCTCTGAAAAGTGTCTGCAGCATTGGAATCAACAACAGTGCATGGCTGAAAGCAGGAGATAGGGATGAGAGGCTGGCAGAACCACCTTATTTTTTTGAGCTCAAAATGGATAGTACATGAGCAATCATGTTTAAATCTGTATGTAAGTTGTCATATGTGTAGATCTGAATTTGCCCATTTACCCACAGATGACAGATGTAGACAAGGATGCCTCTTACAGAGTTAACATAACTTCAAAATATAGACATATGTTAACAAAATACAATATCCTTCTTACAGACTAAGCTAAACTTCAAAATCCAACCAAACAGACAACATAACTTCCAACACAGGTGAGCAGGTGCCTTGCCTTTCATATCTATGAATGTGAACTAGAGAGACACATACATGAAGAATGAGAGGAAAAATGCCTTGTTAATCTTAAACTAGTCACGAAGTATTAACACTGGTTTTCCCTCCATTCTTCCCCTTGGACAAGCGGAAAAAGTGCAGAAGGATAGACCAATCTGAGACCAACATTTTGAGAAAAGCATAAATACATTTTCACCCAGCTGCTAAGCACCTTCTACTTACTGAACAATAAAAAGCCCAAATAAATTTGAAATCAAGTTTCCAGGTACTTAAGCACCAAAATCATTTAAGGTACCACTTAAAATTGCATGTTTAGTTTCAACAACCTACAGAGAAGTGGGAGGTACAAAATACATTGTAAAAACACTTTAAGTTGGTGTTGTTTTAACCAGCAAGCAGCTCAGCACCAGAGATTTACACATTTTCCCTCAGTGGGATAAGGAAGAGAACGAGGAAGAAAAAAGAAATCTCATGAGCGGAAGCACAGAGTCACGGAACCATTTAAGTTGCGACGTTTAATGGCAATCTAATCCAACACCCTTGCAATGAACAGGGACATCCACAGCTACATCAGGTTGTTCAGGGTACCATCCAGCCTGACCTTGAATGTCTCCATGGATGGAGCAGCCACCATCTCTCAGTGCAACATATTCCAGTGCTTCACTACTCTGAGATAGAGTTTAATAGGATACGCAAGGAAGGGAAAATAATAAAATACATAAAATAAGTGATATATAACATAAACGCTCACCACCTGCCAGCCAATGCCCAGCCAGTTCCTAGGCAGTAGTAGCTGCCTCTCTCCTGATAACCGCCCTGCTAGCCAATTCCCCCATGTTTTACTGTTCATCTTACAGTATAGAATATTCCTTTGGTCAGTTTGTGCCAGCTGTCTTGGTTGTGTCCCCTCCCAAATTCTTGTGCATTGCCTGCCTCCTCACTGACTGAACAGCACAAGAAGAGTCCTTGGCTCTGTATAAACACTGCTCTGCAACAGCTAACACACTGATGGGTAATCAGTGTTATTTTTCTCCAGCATCCAAAATACAGCACTAGTATATATAGTATAGTATATATATACTAGCCACTACAAAGAAAATAAACTCTGTCCTAGCTGAAACCAGGACAAACATGCACTTAGTTTGAAATTTATTCAGATAATTTAAACAGACATAAGCCAGACTTCAACCAGTTTTAGGAGCCATTATCAAGCCATTATCACCATTTAGCAATTTACTGCTATTTGTTAGCTGAGCCAAACTAACTAGTTGTGCTCTGCAACGTGCATAACAATGCATAAGCACACAACTCTGCATTTTACATCTACTGCAAACACACTGCAAACTAATGGAATTTAGCTGCTGTAACCCCAGTATCATTCTGTGCCTGAGCTTAGGCAGATGTAAGCCACTTTCAAGCACAAACTAACTGGCTCTGGTTCTGACACTCCTTTCAAGTAAGGTTGTTTAATTGTTGGCCAATGTGCCTATTCTATTCTAATATATATACTTTATATATTCTAATATACATGTTCTATTCTAACCCTCCCTATTCTGGGTTAATTCCCACAATCAGAACTCAGCGACTTAGATGAGCATCCAAACTTAATTGAAAGCAACATTCAGACTGGATTGCTCTTCCTCTCTTTATTTAAGAAAAGAAATCTCTTCATTGTGGTGAAAAAGATGCAGCCAACATAACAGTCTCAGTAATAGACTGCGAAGAGCTGCCCCTGACAAACAGTCATAAACAGGTTGAGAGCGTCAGGTTAAAGTTAGGGACTGAACCAATAAAAGGCACCTGTTGCTCCGGGTCTACTAAATGCCATTTGATCAATGCGAGCCTGCTGATGAGGCCTTTTTGCTTCAGCTGCAAGATGCATCACACTCATAAGATCTTACCCTAATTTCAACCACCCAGATAAATACTGGGAAAACAACATAGTGAGCTAGCTGCAAACAGCCCAGGAGAATCCTGGAGTCCATTGATGAGAACTTTATGGTTCAAATACTGGACAGAGGTGAAGCATTACTGGACCTGGTGGTCACCAACAAGGAGGAAATTGCAAAAGAAGTTTTGATTGAAGGCAGCTTGAGCTGCAGCAACCATGTCCTAGTCAAGTTCATGATCTTTAGGAATGTGGGCCTGGCAAAGAGTGGAATCAGGATGCTCAACTTCAGGCCGTTTAAGGAAGTGTTGGATGAGATCCCTTGGGAAACTGTCCTTAGGAACAAAGGAACAGAAAAGAGTTGGCAACATTTCTATTCCACACCTTTCTATGAGTGCGTGGCAGAGCAAGGACCTGCTGGTAAGGCTGAGAGAAAAAAGTAAAAGCAGTGGAAGCAGAGATGGGTGACCTGGGAAGAATATAAGGATACTGCCCACATATGTAGGGATGGAGGCAGGAAAGCCAAGGTGTAGATGGACTTGAACTTGGCAAGGAATGTGAAAACAAGAAAGGATTCATTAGATACGTTAGGCAGAAGAAACAGGCAAAGGCGAGTGTACTCCCTCTGATAAAAGAAACAGGACTGCTAGCCTTCTCAGATACAGAGAATGCTGAAATACTTAATGAGTTCTCTGCTTCAGTTTTCACGGAAAGTCAAGGTTCTCATGCTTCTCATGTCCCTGAGCTTCTAAAGCAGAGGAGCAAAATCCCTCTCAGTGTAAGAGCAGAGCAAGTCTGAGATGACCTGAAGAGATTGGATGAGTACAAATGTACTGGGCCAGATGACATGCATCCTAGGGTTCTGAAGGAACTGGCTTATGTGATTGCCAATCCTCTCCCCAACATATCTGACAAATCATGGCTGTTAAGCAAAGTCCCTGGTGACTGGAAAAAGGGAAACACCACTCTCATGTTTAAGAAAGGGAAAAAGCAGGATGCAGAGAACTAGACCTGTGAGCTTTCTGTCTGGGAAGACAACACCGCAGATCCTCATGGACACATATAAGATGAAGATGACATCTGAAACAGCCAGTGTGGCTTCACCAACGGCAGATCATGCTTGACCAGTCCAGTGGTCTTCTAAGTGGAGTGATGGCATTGGTGGACCAAGGAAGGGCAACTGATGCCACCTATCTGGACTTGTGCAAAGCCTTTGACATGGACCCACACCAGATCCTTGTCTCTAAATTGGAGAGAGAGGTGGATTTGAAGGCTGGACTACTAGTGGATAAAGAGTTGGTTGGACGCTCATAGCCAGAGGGTTGTTATCAGTGGCTCTATGTCCAGGTGCAATGGGATCAGAAATGACGTTCTCCAAGGGTCCATCTTGGGACCAGCACTCTACATCTTTATCATCAATGACGCAGACAGTGGGATTGAGTGCATCCTTAAAAAGTCTGCACACAACATAAAGCTGAGTGGTGCAGCTGACACAATAGAAGGGAGGGATACCATCCAGACGGGCCTGCACATGCTTGAGAAATGGGCACGTGAGAATCTACTGAGGTTAACAAGGCCAAGTGCAAAATGTTGTACTTGGGTCAAGGCAATCTCAGATACAAGTACAGACTGGGAGAAGAACTCAATGAGAGCAGCCCTGCAGAGGACTTGCAGGTCTTCTGGACAAAAAACTGGACATGCACCAACTGCATGCTCTTGCAGCCCAGAAGGCCCATAATACCCTGGGCTTCATCAAGACAGGGGGACCACAGGGGGAGAGAAGCAATCCTGCTCCTATGTGCTGCACTGGTAAGGCCCCACCTGGAAATCTGGGACCGCCAGTACAGAAGGGATGTGAAGAGGGTCCAGAGGAATTCCATGATGATGATCAAAGGGTTGGAGCACCTCTCCTATGAAGACAAGTTGAGGAAATTGGGCTTGTCCAGCCTGGAGTAGAGAAGGCTGCAGAAAGACCTCGCTGCAGCCTCCAAATGCTTAATGGGAACTTATAAGAAAGAAGTAGATCAACATTTTACACAATCTGATAGTGACAGGACAAGGTAGAACGGCTTTAACTGTAAGAGGGTAGATTTAGGTTAGATATTAGGAAGAAATGTTTTACTTAAGAAGATGTTGAGGCACTGGAAGATGCTGTCCAGAGAGGCTGTGGATGCTTCGTCTCTGTTGTTCAAAACCAGGCTGGATGGGGCTGTGGTTGGCAACCCTGCCCATGGCAGGGCAATTAGAATCAGATGACCTTTAATATCCCTTCCAATATAAGCCATTCTATGATTCTAAAAGGATCGAAGATTCCTTCTTTGTCACAGCCAACTTTTATAGACAATTTCTTCTTTTAATAGCAAATCAGTATGTAATGGGATGTAAACTTTTCCCTAACTGTGGGAGAAGTGAATTAGTGGAAGGGCCTCACATGACATTTAGAGAGTTTCCAAATGAGAAAACAGAAGCAGTATAGAACAGAAGTCAAAGAGTGGAATATCGAATGTAATGTGGAGAGCAAAAATGGAACAGTTCAGTACAGTTAGTAGTTTTATCTAGACAGCTTGTTGGCAGATGCAGTAATACTGCATGCTGTAAAAGATCACAAAAAAACACAGTATACTTTATAGACTTCTTCCTAATCTTTATTTAGAAAGAAAGAATCCTCCTCCAGTACTTACATTTTATTACTTACCGAAGGATCTACTCGATCATTTGTTACTCCCCTCAGGACAATCTTCAGTGGATGTTTCATGAAGGGTGCCAAACAGAGAAGACTTTCTAAGTAGTAGCCAATACTGCGGCTAGGGCTGCAGTCATGTTCCAGTGAGCCCCCATATAGAAGACCAGGCTGATAATACAAGGTAGTACCTGGGAGAGAAGCCAGTGAGGAAAAAAAGAAAATTAAAGCAATGTCAGCATGATAGCCATTACTGCAGCATAAAGACACTTTACAACCAGGGAAAGCAGGTTTTATAGAAAACTGGCAGCACTACCACCACACTACTTCAAAGACCACAGTAAATAAATGGGTCAAGGCAGATGACTGTTTGTCTTGTACATCATTTCTCCTCCTTCCTGCCCTCCTCCAAAATTAAGAAACTCTAACTATCCCCAAAATGCTGAAACAAGCAACTATCTTTTAAACAACAATCTTTAAAAGCAACAATCTTTTAAAGAAGATAGAATGAAATTATGCTCTGTTGAAAACCTGTCTCAGTATATCCAGTGACATATTATCCACCTTACTGACAAACCAGTCCAGAAAATCTACACATAATCTACACAACTGAGATTCCTACATGGGATGCTTCTTGATCAAAGTAACTGTAACTCCTCTTAGGAACATGACTTGGCAAGATCTGGCTTGGTTCAGTTACTTTCCTCTGCTAGGAGATCCTACATATTAAACAAAATATTACCCTCAGCTTCAGTGCACTGCACTCTGAAGATGCATCATCTTATATGTATTTCTTTACTAAAAAGCTTCTGTGCTTAGTAACATCTAATTCATGGAGTCAATGCTATCTAAACACATACCTGTCAAGCTGCAATTTTTACTTCAAGTAATAGAGCCTGGAAGACTGCAACAGAGGAAGAAGAGAAAACAGACCTCACCTGTTTGGTTTATCTCAATCCTAGAGCCATTTGTCACTTTGTCAATAAGGCGAATAAAACATGCTTCAAAGTCTGAGGAACAGAACAAAGAAATAATCTTATAGTTACTTAAATTTACTCCTGAAAACAGCAAGAAACTTCAGCATACCAGACTTAAACATTTTCCTTTGCATTAAGCAAATGGAGAGCAAATGATAGAAGCTGGTGCGTCTGATCACCCAAGCCCAGGATAAAGCTGTTGACAAGTTACATTTTGCTTACAATAAGGGTAATGTTTGCATGTACGTACAAATCCTAGCCAACAGGACTCCACGTAAAACCCCAAGTACAACAAGCTAATGACAGCTTCCCACTATCCTCTGTAACATAGTTTAGAACTGCTATTCAGATGTGAAGCACTACTGAAGCATGGGAACCACGAGCTACCTGGAGATATTCCAGTTTTCTATTTTCAAAACTATCAATGGCAGTGCTAAGACTACAAAAACTTAATTCTTCCCATCACATCTCTGGAGTTGATGTCCCCCAGTACAAGAAAGACAGGGAGCGGTTGGAGAGGGTCCAGAGGAGAGCCACAAAGATGATCAGGGGGCTGGAGCACCTCCCCTATGAAGACAGGCTGAGGGAGCTGGGCTTGTTCAGCCTGGAGAAAAGAAGGCTGCGGGGTGACCTCATTGCAGCTTTTCAACACCTAATGCAATTCACAACACAGCCGTTCCGCGCCCCATCGTGCCCCCGTGCACCGCCAGTATCCATTCTGGGGACGAGGGCTCCGCATGGGAGCAAAGGGCTGCCTGCCGCGGGGCTCCCCAAACGGCTGCGGGCTCCCAGGACAGTGATCCTCACCCGGGCCCTCAAGTGATCCCGTTCGGGCACGCAGCGGGCACGTCCCGCGGCCGACACCCGGCCCTCGCCGTCCGGATCCCTCCTCAGCGGCGGGCCGAGCAGCGGGTGGGTTCGCCCTCCGTGGCAGCGCCCGGTTAGCAGCTCGGCTCCGCCACTCTCTCCACCCGCACCCTTAGGGACTCTGCCGGCGCCTCGCTCACCGCGGAGACCGGGGTCCTCCTCTTTGGCGCGGATCTTGCGGATTTTCAGCGGCCGACCGCTGAGCGTGGACAGCACCAGCCGCTGCCGTAGGAAGTTGCACCCCGCGAAGCTGAGGCACTGTCCGCTACCACCGCCGCCCGCCATGCCACCGCACTGCCCCGCGGCGCCCGGCGCGCCCACGTGGTTGTGAACAGGAAGCGCTGGGACAGCAGGGGGCAAAGGGCAGGGGGCGGGGCGGGGCGCCGGGCCGGTGGCGGACGGGCCGGTGGGAGGGAGGAAGGGGTGGTGCCCGGGGAACCGCGCGGCCGCCCCGCCCCGCCCCGCCCCGCCCCGCGCCGCCGCTGGGAGCAATGTGCGCGCGGCGCTGCTGTGCGGGATGAGCCGTGGTCCTGCTTGCGGGGCCGTGCCTCGAGAGTCGGTAATTAAATATTGCTCCTTTCTACTCGTCGTGCGTGTGTTTTTTTTTATTGCAGGCTGGTGCTTGTCTGCCTCTGGTTTGGTGTAGTCTTTCACCCGCGCTGTTACGTGGTGCTTTGTTTCTGCAGCCTCAGCTTCTGTGGGATGCCTGAATCCCCGTTATCTGACAGATGAAGAATTAAATCGCGGGGTGGAGCACGGCTTGGGGACCAGGATACACTTCTCAGATAAGAACGAATGAGCTTCTGGCAATGCGTTCAGTCAAACTTTTTTTTAAAGTAATTTATTGCTGACCGTCATGAGGGTAATTAATGAAAGAACCACTTGAGATTCCTGCTTTAGGGCTGTCTTTGAGGGGAGTGTGGATTACAGTATGGGTAACAGTTAATTGCTGGCATACATTTATGCCCATGTAGGAAGAAGTTCCTTGTGTTACACAAAAAACTAAAAACACAGAAAAGTGATCTCATATCCTGTGCTGGAGGGAGCCCACAATACTGTGGTGTTTTCCACAAATATATTTTGCTTTGTGTTTCCTCATGTGCAGAAACTCATGTTAGCTCTTATCCCTGGTTAATACAGTTTGTGCTTTGCTATGGACAAAGTCAGACTGTTAGCAGGGAGCAGCTGACAGCTTCCAGGACATGTGGGTGAGTGCTGCACAGGCAGGCAGTGCCTTCACTGACCAAAGCACAGAAGAGGTGCTGGGTCCATTGACAGAAGTTTGTCAGACCCGGGATCCAACTAGCAGATCCAGTTATGAAGAGTAGTGGATGGGGATAAAGATAAACCTGTATCCTAGGTCTGAGGGGCCCATCCAGGAGGTGGGACAGGCCTGGTATCCCGTCAGGAAGTGCATCTGGAGGTATCTAAACCTGCAGTGTAGCTGAGGCAAGGAACAAAAGCCCTCAGGACCTGTGCTTAACAGGAGCTGAGTGAGTGAGAGGCTGCTGGTGGAGATGCTGAGGACCATTAGTGACTGTTGATGTATGTATGATCCCAGCAGTGATCTCTCTATCTTCAGTGAGAAACATTGGCTGTAGGAAGCAATGCTGTTTCTGATTTTCTTGTGTGTTCTCAATGTAGACCTTCCCCTAGATATATTTGTGATATTTGATTATATTATATTGACATATTTGTGTACTCAATAGATGTGTTTCAGTTTTGTCTGTGCCTTAAGCACCTTCTGGGAGAACACAGCAGCTCAAAAAATACACTTAGAAAGATAGCAAAAGTGGAGTTTAAACTTAGTATTACTACCTGGATATTCGGATGAGTTAAAGATGAAATAGCCCCTGATCTAAACTGAAGCAGCATTGTGGGTGCAGAATCCCTGTTATCTAGAGAAAAATGAAATCTTGTTTTTTTCTGGACGTCCTTTCAATGATGGACCACATGCCATGAATACATATGGCTACAAACAGAAAAGATCTGAATGTTTTTCATGCAAACCGCTAACACTTCAATTTCTTTTGAATAAGTTGTTTTCCAGAGACAGAGCATTTATTTAGATATATTTTTTTGCCAGGATAGTAACTCTTTGCAAGAACTATGACGTCCTCTTATTAGCTGCTTGGTAGCTCAGCTTTTTTTATCGATGCAACTAAGGTTCATTTGTTATTTAGATAAACTGATCTACAGGCTACTTGTAATGATCTATCACAATTTGACTACTTACAGTCCTCAGAAAAAGAAATTTGGTTTTACTGGTAGCTATTCTGTTTTTGGCTGGGACGGAATAGCTCATGTGTTGCTGTATTTTGGATTTGTGACCAAAACATTGATGATGCAGCGATGTTCTGGATATTACTGAGCAGCACTTGCACAAAGAGTATTTTCTGTTATTAATACTCCCTCAAACACTCTCGAGGCTGGGGGTACATGACAGGCTGGGAGGCGACACAGCCAGGGCAGCTGATCCCAGTTGACTGAAGGAGTGTTTCATACTGTGTAACATCATACTCAGCAATAAAAACTGTGAAGGAGAAAGGAGGGACTTTCAGAGCTGTGGCTTTTGTCTTTCCGAATAACTGTTAGCTGTGATGAAGTCCTGCATTTCAGGAATGTGTCTGAACATCTACCTGCCAGTGGGAATTGGTGAATTAATTCCTTGTTTTGCTTTGCTTAATGTGTGGCTTTAACTTTATCAATTTGTCTTTATCTCAAGCCACAAATTTTCTCACTTTTGCCTTTCTGATTCTCTTTTTCATCTCACCAAGCAGAAGGAGTAAGCAAGTGAATTGTGTCGTGTTTAGCTGCCTACCTGGATTAACATGGAACAAAATGGAAATTGCATTGCAGTTATCGACCTGCAGTTTCATGTTGTGAAATGGACAATTTTATATGGCTAAACTTGGATTACCACTGAATCATAGCTCCCAAATCATAGACTTGTTCCTGAATGAACACACTGTGATCATTTTAAAGGGAAGTCTTCTATATTTTAACATTCAGCTCTGTGTCGTATTCTACTTTTAAGCCTACAAATTTTTATTTATTTATTTATTGTTTGTTTGTTTAATACATTTGCATTTATTTTGCCTGCACAGTAACAAAGTGCTTCTTGATGTTCCAATGGAGCGTCCTGTGTTTCAGTTTTTACCCATTGGCTCTTGTACTGAGGCTGAGCGCACTGAAAAGAGCCTGGCTACATACTTTTTGCAGGTATTTATGTACATTAATGAGATCCCCACTGAGCTTTCTCAAAGCTGAACAGTCAAGACTCACTCAACCTCTCCTTGGAGGAGGGATGTGTCAGTCCTCCTGTGGTGAAAATGCAGTCATTCTGACAGCTTTAAAGTCTCTAGTTAAAGCAAATTGTTCAAACCTGGAGTGCTAGTTAAAAACAATAAACAGAAGCCTGAGATGCATTTGTCATTTTGAAGAGACTCATGGAAACAGTCAATTGCTTGTAGTGATAAAACTTCTCAGCTTTCTGAAGGTTCAAAATTGAACCATTCTGATATCATTAGGAAACTGCAATACTTGAGCATCATTTTGAAATTCTTTCTTTTTTCTTTTTAGTTCTCTTCAAATATTGCTGTCCAGGTCAAGAGATTTTAGAATCAACTTTCAGTTATTTATGAAGATTAAATCTGTTTCAAATAAATCTGTACTATCTGAATGATAGCCTATTTTTTAATAACTATCATGTTTCTCAGATATTTTTTTCCTTAATGTGCCTTGAGGTGCTGGTGGTTTTACTGTCTGGAGTGTATTTTCCCATACTTCATTCATCTGTATAAGCAGTGAAGAACCATCAGTTCTGTACAGAAACTTTGTTTTTTGTGGTAGTTATCACTTTGCATAAATAAGTCATAGCTTCTTTGAAAGGAAAAGGCTATCTCATACAAACCCTGCTGAAGGATTAACCTGCTGAAGGAGGTTAGTAGTGATAAGGTTGATGGTTTGGAAAAAAAAAAAGCTTCTAACACTACTTCAATCTTGAATAGATTTGAAAGACAAGAAAATAAGATAGTATATTTTATATACAGTTTTGTTGCAGGTACTCTCCTTTAAGTTCAGTCCTTTACAGTTTAATTGGTGTGACATTTAAAGTTTAAATCAGCTGTTCAACTGACTGGATAGTTGACTTTTGAAATTACTGGTAAATTGTGCTAGTTTTAAAGCATATTAAATGAATTTTTGAAAATTTTGAGAAATTTATGTAGGAATTTTTTGTCAAATGTTTAAAATTACTATAATTTAAAGGAGGAATCCTGTAACTAACAGTTTTAGAGAGTTTTACAAAAAGAAAAAAAAAAGTATCTTAGTCCAAATTGCCTAAAGTAGTGTCATGTGTAATGAACATTGCTGTGTCATCTGTGGAGGAATGCCTTAGTAATATAACCTCATGTACTAACAGAATGAACTCTTGGGAAGGAAAGAAATCCTGGTCAGTGGGAAATTCAGTATGATTTACGAGAAACTTGTTTGTGCAAAGGAGGATGTACCACAGTTTGTTTTCAGCTAGGATATGCTCAAGGTAAGTTATTTACCCAAGATTTAATTTTAAAGTATAAGTCAAATTCACCAAAATGTAAGTTGATGATCTCAGAGAATCTGAGTAATTCCCGTTCCGAAGTACTAAATTGTCTTGGTTTTCCTCAAGTCTATAATAAGCTTATGAAACATTCCTTCTAAAAACTATTTAACTGTAGTTTTTAAAGAAATGGGAAAAACGCCATTCTTAGTAAATTCCCAATATCAAAAAGGTAGGAATTTGAGGCATGGCTTTGGCAGCGTCTGATGCATGGACTCAGATGTGAATGATCCAAATCGTTTATTACAAGTTCTCACATCACTTACATACCGTCACAAGTTTTCTAGCTTTCCCATCCGCCCCTACATCTTTCCCATCCACCTTTACATGTCAACAGAGCATTCTACAAAACACTCTTCAGCCGTTCACACAGGCACTTATCCAATCAGAGCCGTGAGGTGTTCTTTCTTCTAGAGGTGTCCTTGGTTCTATGCTGTTTATCTTGCTCCACAGCTTCTGCTCTGAACAGTTTTTCTTGTATTCCCACAGGCTTTCATGACGTTGGCAGTCATTAATTATTCATTATATTGTATTGTTACAAGTTGAAAACTTCCTCTGCCAAATAAGTTTTTATTGTGGTCTGAATTAGGGAGCCAGTTCCAATAGTGGAGGTTGAGCCAGCTAGGGAAACAGTTCTATCTAGAAAAGAAACAGCTTCAGTTGTTCAGACAGCCTTCTGTGCTGCAGAGCAGGATTGCTAAACAAAAAGGAACACAGGCCTCCCAGTGCTATTGACCTAATCTATTGTAATTTTGATTCCCTGCCTTCCAGTTGAAAAAGTAGGGTACCAAATAGAATTTTACCATGTGAATTCCTGCATTGGAAGATGAATTTGGGTCCAATTCTAAAACTGATTGGGCAAATCAGTTGGAAATCTTATGAAATCTTATGGAGAATGACTTATCTGAAAAATTTCAATTTAAGCTAAATGGTACTTCATACATGGTACTTCATAGCTTCTGGGCAGGTTGAATAAACTGTTTCTGATATAGCCTGGGGAACAGCTGTAGAAGGTATGCTTCTTATATTCCCATTGGCAATCTTCAGAAGAGAGCCACTGGTACATAGATAATTGGAATGTGTATTTCCTTGATTTGGATTATAATAAAGATTTAGAAATAATTTCAAGATCTGAATCCCCTTCCCTCCTCCTCCCAAAACTAAACCAAGTCAGCAATCAATGTGTGGAGGTGCTTGTTACAGAGTATCTTCATCACTTGGAAGAAAATAAAAAGGTATAGAAAATATATGAAAATACTGTAAAATCTGCAAGATATGTCATTGTGGAGTTGAATTTTTCCACATTTTATCAAATAGTATGCAATGTTAGCTGTTTTAAATAGACCGGAGAGTATATAGTGCACATGCAGCTCAGATATAACCACGTAGACTGGGGAACAAGGTGCTATAACATGGGTGCTTGCACTGCCAGAGTGAAAGAACTGTGCATCCAAGTGCAGCAGCAGTATCTTTAAACGTGGTTTCATTGACATCTAGTGACAGAAAGTGTTTCTGCATGTCATGTTCAAGCCTGTATTCAGACCGCAAGAAGGGTGGCCATTTTTCACACAAGTAGGCATTAAGTGAGAAATTAAGTTTGATGGTGTTCTGTCTGAATCCGCTAAAGATTCATATACAGAAAGAAGGTGATTAAGAGTCACCTGTGATAGTTTTGGTGAATGCAGTGTATGTTCAAGTGTTGGAAGATCCATGATTTGCTTAACCCTGATTGTTCTTGCTTATTCAGGCTAATATGGCATACAACAATCACATAATTTCATTCCTTTTCCATTTCTATATCCTTTATATTAAGTGAAATGTTAAAGGGATTGTATTTTATGTAGGTCATTCCAAAAGTAATGTTTCTATATGCCACTGTACATTGTGTGTGGTATGACTAAGTCTGGAAATGTACTTCATGGTCATTGAACTGGTACGAGGTCTGGCATTATCATACCTACAAAAGAAAGGTGTCTTTTTCCCTGGCCTGACAATGGAAGTTTGAACTTTCAACTTATTCAGTGCTGCAGTGTAGCAGTCTTGAGTTGATAGTTTTTCTGTGTACTACGAAAAGCAGATGGATTACACCTCTTGTAATTGCAAAAGACAGTGCACATCATACTCGCTAAGAGCTGTGTCTTGAACTTTTTCTTCACTAAGGAATTCACATGTCACTACTCTGTGAACTGCTTTTTTAACTCTGGCTTGTAGTGATGACTCCACATCTGGTCACCAGTAATTATGTGATCCAGGGATCTGTCACCTTCAGCCTCTTATTGTTTCAATACTTCCAGGAAAACTCACAGGTAGTGTTCTTTTTTTCCCGTGTGAGCATTCATGGGACCCACTCAGCACAGACTTTCTGATATTCCAACGTTGTTGCCATCATTTCCAGTGCATTGAAGCCAATATTCAGCCCCGTTTCCCTGGTTTTAATCTGCTGATTCACGCGGGTGATCTGATCAAGATACTGTTCATTTAATGATGTAACAGCTGTGCATGGCTTCTCTTTAATGTTGCTGTTGCCTCTGCTGAAATGCACCACCCACCGCCTCACTGATCAGATCCAGTGTTTGATCTCCAGAAATATTCAGCAAGTGTTGATGAATATCAATGGTGCATTTTTTTTTGGCACAGAAGAATTCAGTAACACACTTTTGCTTCATTCGCACTTCCGTGTCAGACGACATTCTGTAGGACTGCCCCACTGCTGCCATTTGTTATACAGCAACAAAATCTAACAGTATTGGTGGGAATGTTCAACCTTTGTTACCATTTCACCAACGTGTGCATCTGACATTGTGGGCCAACAAACTAAAACAGGTTTCATTACTTTTGTTACAGCCCTTGTGTAACTTCTTCCTCACATAAGAAACCATTCTGATGTAAAATAGAAAGGTTAGGAAATGAGTTTTGTTACAGTACTAATGGAATTCTTTACCAAACTCAAAAGGACATGGATCTCCAAGGAGAAGATAAGACTAAAGTTCTTTTTACAGTATAAGTCTTAATAAGTCTCTTTAAAGAATTACTTATATTTGAAAAGCCACTGAAAAGTCTGAAAGACTCCTTTTTGGAAAGAACACGAGGACTTGTTTAAAGCAAGATTCTGGTGCCCTTGTGATAGCTAAATGGTAAATTTCCTTAATCAGGACTTAAGGGCACAAGGGCATATAGTCTGGACATAAGTGTGTAATTACATGTGTGAATAAAGCATCCGATCTGTAAGCAGGAAAAAGGTTAATTGAGAATACAATGTAGGCTGTATTAATTAAGCTTGGTTACTGTGTTAAGGTATGAGTAATTTAGTCAGGATTAATATAAACAATTGCCATGTTTGAAATGTTAAAATTATGCTGAAAAAAATAACGTGCATGTTTTTTAACTAAAGGACTGTACCGAATTACCCATTATCTATAATTATCTATACGCTGCTACAGATCCTCCCTATATTTATTCACTTTTGCATTTCTCAATATGCCACAAGTGTTGCGTAAAACCATTAGGATGAAGGATGTACTCTGGCAAAGATAGCTGAGGAGAAGGGAACATTTTACTATGAACACTTGGTAATGTAGTTACCCACGTGTTGTTTTGCAAAGATTATATGCTAGTGAGACTCTGTATGTGAAGTGCCTCTCAATCCACCTCCATCCACTCTTTCTTTGCTTATGCTTTCTGAAATCTAGACATTTTTAAGTGGTTTTTGATGGTGTGATTGTTTTAGCTGTCCACTGTGCCTTTTCTTTGAACTGTCCAGTAGCGCCTGCAGGGAAGTTGATCTTCAGGCTCCTTCATTAACACATAGATAAGTTATTTCCATTTTTTATACGTAGTGACTTTGGAAATAAGGTTTAGTGATCACTGACAAATCTAGTGTTTGTTGTCTCTTTATTTCATACAATAACTTCCCTTTCCCCAAAAATTTGTATTAGAAACACTCAAAACTTGTCTACCTCATAATTTTATGTGAAACGTTTAACTGCAAAAAATAGCATGGCTTCTAACATCTACTACAAAATTGTGTTTCAGCCTGTGCATACAACTACTGCTTTGGCAGACTGAGATGTTTCCCAGGGAACTCTCATAAAGCTTTGAATGTTTCACACTTTGTGTCCTGCTGCATTGTAGAATAAAGAGAGATAATAACAGGTTTGGTTATGGGGCTTACTGCATGCTTATACTTCTAAGTGCTCAGCCAGTGTTTTTATACTTTAACATTAAGGCTATCATCTTGTTTACTAGACAGTTTTTTGGGCTTTGCTCATACTGTTGCTGAATACCACATGCCCATCTGGAGGTTTTTCTGTTGCTGTTTCAGAAGACTTCTTGCAACCACTGCAATTAAACAAGGTTGTAAAAAAGAAAGCTGGATTTTATTAAAGTGCATTTTGTCTTTGGTTCTGTTTTCTGTGACATTGGTTTTCACTGCTGCTCTCCATGCTCATGGTGGTGGAGATCTAGTAATCAGCCTTTCCATAATCTTTATCAGGAAGGCTTATTCTTGCTGCAGATGTGACAGTGAACATTCAGCTATTGGTACAATGTTCTGTTTTAGTGAAAATGCTGCGTACTGCTGAGTATCACTGAATTGTATTGGTGAGAAGAAGCCTCTGGATGTCGTTGGAACAACAGTGCTCAAATGAGGACCAACTGGCGGCAGAATACATTCAACTATCTTAAATAAAGCTCAGCCCCAGCTTTTTAAAAATGTGGCTACTTGCTATCATACGGTTGGTGCAGCCTTATGAAGACCAGCAAGAGCAGAGCTGCTGAATGAGGTTGGGTTAGCCAGGAGCTGAGGTGACCACAGCACAACCTCATGGCACCTGAGCACAAGAGTGAGGTAGTGATAACAGCAGTATGTGTCAACAGTCCAGTGATCACTAGGTGACAGTCAGATAATTAGCCATGTTCAAGGCTAATCTGGGAAATTTAAACTGTGCAAGGTAAGGGTGGGGAAGAGGTACTCATATGGCCAGGACAGGGGCCAGGGGCTTGGTGAGGGAGAGCTGTGGTGGTCCTCCTGAAGCTTGGGCAGGCTGAGGGAGGTGCTGGAAGGGGAGCTAGGAGGGAGGGAAGGAGGGCTGATGCTCTCATAAGCTCTTGGTAAGTATGAATGTGGTGCGTTCGGGCAATAATAAGCATCAGTGCTTGTAATTCCTTAATGTGGTTGCTTTTTAGGGGTGGGAGTAGGAGGGAGAGGGAGAAGTTACTTTGACATAATGCTTAAGGGCTGTCTGATGCTTCTCGTTTTAATGCGGCTTGCTTGGGTATCAGTATTTTGGCGGTTATTTTGTGTGCTGTAAAGATCATTCCCTTCTCTCCCCCGTGCTGACAGCTCCTTCACCGGGAGAGCTGTCACCGGCACTCCGCGGCCTCCTGCCACCCTCAGCCCAGCACCGGGACGAGGCACCGCCCGGGGGTAGGCGGCGCCGCTGCAGGCCGCTCTCCCTCTCGCTCCGGTCCGCCCCCCCCGGCCTAGGCCGCGGGACCTGCGCGCGGCAGCCGCGGCGACGAGCGGGGTCCGGCGGCCGCTGCGGGATGGCGCCGCCGCCGCTGCTGCGCGCCGTCATCATGGGCCCGCCGGGCTCCGGCAAGGGCACGATCTCGGCGCGGATCATCAAGCACTTCGGCATGAAGCACCTCTCTAGCGGAGATATGCTGAGGGACAACATGCAGAAGAAGACAGGTGAGCGGCGGGGGGTGGCTCCGCCGCCAGCCCCGGGCCCTCCCAGAGCACGCGGGAAACGGAAAGCTCTGCACCGGGCTCCTTGCCGCTTACGTTTCCTGGAGCTCCACACGAGGCCTGTCCCAGGGGCTGTGAGGCCGCGGAGTTCCTCGTAGTTCCTCCGTCGGAAGTGTTTGTCCCGAAATGGGCAGACGTGTGTGCAGTGAGGGTGTTCCGAAAAGGAGTGGCAAAGTTTTCAAGCTGTTTGCCTTCATCTGATTTACCGTGTAGTCCTGTCTTGATCTCTGGCTCTCTTCCAGGGCAACTCTTTTTTTTTTTTTTTTTTTTTTTTTTAATTTTTTTACTGATGACAGGTCACCCTCTGGCTTGCAGATCTGCTTTTATTCATGGTGGGGCTGAAAATCTTGCAGGAACCACTTGTGGCTGCTTGTGGTAAAGTGAGGGTGTTGGTGCCAGCACCTGGAAGAACTTGTGAAGGACCGCCTACCTTTGCAGCAGCAAAGCAGAAGCATGGTTACATAACTGTTGGTATTGGTTTTGAAAATTTGTGAGCATCCTTGAAAATGAAAAAATGATCTGTTATTATGAGATCAGCTGGTTTTGATTTCCACATATCTTCACACAAACCATGTTCGCTTTTAAGAGTAATGGCCTTAGCTCGGTTGACTGACCTCACTGTGTTTGGTATCTCCGAGTTAAACATTTGCTAGGAGCACCACCTCTGCAAGCATATCTGAACACATCCAGACTTTTGTATGATTGTAGAGTCAGAATAAGTTCTCTCAGAGACTCACAAAACAAAAATTGTTACTGCTATGAACCTTCAGGTTAAGTAAGATCCAGTGAGAATGGAAGACTTCCCGAAAGAGAAAGAAAACACACTGTTTATGAAATAGATTAGTTTTGTGCCCATTGAAAGTGTTGCACCTTGGAAGCAAGATCAAAGAATGTAAACAGAGTCAAGCTGAGGAGTGTATGAGAAGAATAAATACCCACTGATTGATTTGATAAGGGAGTTTTGGAGCAATGGAAAGAAAAGTGATTCAGCAAAAATGATCTCAGAAGTGTGGACAGATTAAAGGATCTGAAGGAGAGTGGAAACGTGCACATTTGTTGTGAGAGATCAGTGAACAATGTAGGAGGTGTTGAAATTCACTCAGAGTTAGCTAACAGAACTTACAGGAATTGACTATGGAGTTTTCCATTCAGGACTTATTGCACATGAAGCTCTGTTTTAATTTTATTAAAAGTAAGCCACTATTTGCAGAAACAGTCTCCGAATGTCTGAGGTGAATATTGAGGTAGTGAGAGTGGGTAGGATACTGAAAGGGCTAAGCACTTGAGAGTGAGAGGCACTTCAGGGAGCCTGGACGATTGTAGCTGAGGGAAGGAGGAAAAGAGCTTTGGTAATAATGGAGTCTTGGAGTGCTTAGTTCTTTAGGAACTGTAAAACTAAATTGGACAGTTAAAAATTTGGAAAATTAAATATAATTACCAGTTGCTGTATGGAGCTATTTTTAGCACTTGCTGTCTCTTGAAAGCAATCTTTGTTGAAAAGTCCTTTTGAGCATGAGTGTCCTTAGCAGTTTGCAGTTATTGCCATGTTCTGCTATGTCAGAGAGTGGAGAGTTGGTGACAGTCTCTACAGTGCTTAGCAGCCTGCAGTCTGATTGTGGCTGAAGCTTGTTTGCTGTATGCAGTTAGGACAAGCCAATTTTCTGAAAAACTTTTAGCAGAAATACCATTTTTTTGTCTTGACAGGAAGTACCACGTGTGGTACAAAGGGGTGTGGTTTAGTGGGGAAATATTGGTGGTAGGGATTGGACAGGATGATCTTGGAGGTATTTTCCAACCTTGTTGATTCTATGATTCCATGATTATTTTTTCCTCCTGCAATAGTTGGCTCTAGAAGATGAGGGGCTTGCAGTTACAGGCTGTTTCCTCTTCCACAGTTCAAATAATAAGACGTGTCTGCCTTATAACTTGCCATATGCTTCACCTGTCTGCGCCCAACAGCTCACCTGTCTTTACAAAGAATGTTGGTATTACCATTTTCCACCAGGTTTGCATTGCATGTACTCTTAGATCATTGTGGCTTGAGCAATATGGTGGCATGAATCTAACAGATTTGGGCATCAAGTGCACATTCAATTGTACACTGTACAGCTTTCAATACTGCATCAGGCGATGGGGCTGGCATTTTTTACTGCTTCCTGCTGGAAGTGGTCTTACTGTGTATCAGTAACGTCAGTCCATCCCATCCTCTTGTTTAGCTTACTAGATCTGAATTGTTCATTAATAAACACGTAAGCAAATCCACGATAAAACAAAACAAAACAACTTAGGTGCTATTTGAGGTGACTTATTAAATTAGCTATTTGCTTTATAAACTAAGGCCACAAAGACTTTGTGCTCAGAGTAGAGCTCAGGCAAATGGATTTCTTCCTGGCTGTTCCCATGACTTAGATGACCTGCAGCATGACAATGCATGTGATATCAGAGTGTGATATCTGGATCTGTGATGTGTAAAGGGCATCTTAGTAAGCTGGTGGGCTAAGCAACTGGTATTAAAGGGTAGTCAGCGTCACGGGAAAGTACTAGTGGATGTGCACTCCTATAAATAGTTTACAACATCTATAAACATTTTGTAACTCTGGTAATCATAAAAACTTGTTCTGGCATGTGTGCCTCATTGTGTGCTGCTCTCTTAAATACTTGTGGAGTTTCCATTTATAGAGAAGTCATAGAATAATAACTAGACATTAAACTGAGAAAATAAATTCCTCAGCAGGAAATCTGAGGGCTGGCATCATTATGGAGCTTGGATGCTTAATGTTTCTTTATTCTTGTTTTGAGGACTCGTCCTGGTTTTTGGAACTTGTCTTTCAAATACTCAGCAGTAAAATTATTTTTGGGCTGTGGGGTTAGAAGTAAACTGAATGTCTCTGTTGCTATTTGTGGAGCCACAGTCCAAACAAATTAATCTCATACATTTGCAAAATCAGATCCCAGTGTCTGGTTAATAACTTTACTGATCTGTGCCGTCCTGATCAAAGCGAAGTGTTTACAGGGTTGTTGGCATTTTTTTAGTTGCTGGAGGTCACAGGTACTGGGACATGACTACTCTTACTTTCACAGAAGTTGGAATCCTTGCCAAGTCCTACATTGATCAAGGAAGGCTTATTCCAGATGACATCATGACACGGCTGATGCTGAATGAGCTAAAAGGTCTAGATCGATACAACTGGCTGCTGGATGGTAAGTTACCATATCGGATATTACTATGTAAGGAGAGGAAATACGCACTGGAAAGCGTGGTTTGTTTGATTCACTAGTGGATACCTAACCTTTGGCACCACCCTCGAGGTACGGTATTTTACAGTGTATGTTGCCAGCTTCTGCTGAAACATTTGGCAGCTCCAGTTTCTTCAGCTGCAAAGTGCACAGGATGCATGCTGCTTTCAGAGTGTTAAAGGGACATTAATTTATGTTGAAAAGGCCCTTTTACTGAAAAATAACATTTCAAAACTGGTAATTCTATTAATTCTTATTTCCCCTCCAATAACAGAGACTTCTTTTAAAATATGGATTGAGAAGTGTTTTTTTAAACAGTTCTTGGAGTGTGGAACACTTGAAGAAAGGGTTGAAGTAGTTATGTAAATAGAAAAGTAGGCAAGCATGTGAAACAGCAGTAAGTGCCATGTGTAATAAATCACTAACAAAACCAGTGCTCAGGAATAAATCATTGTTCTTAAAGACCTCCTTTAGACCAAATTGCATGTGGATTCTTCAGTGTAAGCTTATAGCTTCAGCATTCACACTAGGGAGAAAATATGTTTACCACAGTATCATGGACTGATGGGTTCTTGCTACCCCAGCCCCTGGGAGTACAGTTGGTTGTGCATCACAAAGATAGGGTCTAGTGTGGATGTGTGTGTTTTCACATTCTGACCACAACTTGTCTCAGTAGATAAAACTGAAAAGTTTTTGATGTGGCTTTTTGTTTAGAGGGAGTGAAACATCCATACTGCTCTGTGTTAGTAATAAACAGAAGACCAGGGAAAATGTGGGCTCTCTCTGGAAGGAAACAGAAGACCTAATTACCTATGATATAAAGGCTGAGATACTCCGTTTTTTTGCTTTAGTCTTCAATGGCAAGTGCTCCAGCTACACTCCCTAATTCACAGAAAGCAAAAGCAAGGTCAGGGAGAAGAACAGTGGATATACTGTAGAAGATTGGTTTTTAGGCCATCTAAGGAATCTGAGGATTCATGGGACCTGATGATATGTATTCAATGGTCTTGAGGGGACTGGTGAATGAAGCTGCTAATCCACTGTGCATTGTATCTGAGAAGTCATGGCAGTCTGGTTAAGTTCCCCCTGACTGGAAAAAGGGAAACTCCATCCTGTAGTGCTTTATTATACTTCTTCAGTGCCATGAACCTTATATTTTTATCTCAGAGGCGCTGTGAAGAGCTCCTCAGCAACACATGCAGCATGCAAACTAAGCTGGAGGAGTTGGAAACCGTGGTGCAGTTAGAAAACTATGATGTAATTGCTGGCATGGAAATGTGATGGGATGAATCGCACAACTTGAACACTATAATTGAGGGCTACATGCTTTTCAGAAAAAACACGCAGGGAATAGTGGGGGAATTGCCCTTTATGTTATGAAATTGAGATTGTACAGAGCTATTTCTGAGAAACAGCCATGATCAGGTTGAGAGCTTGTGGGTTAAAATTAGGGATTAGACCAATAAAGGGCATCTTGTGCCTATGGGTTTATAATAGGCTACCTGATCAAAGGGAGCCTGTTGATGAGGCCTTCTTGCTTCAACTACAAGAAGCATTGTGGTTGCAGGCTCTTATCCTCATGGGGTATTTGAATCACTGGAATGCCTGCTAGGAAAGCAACATGGAGGCCTGCAAGCAATCCAGAAGGCTCCTGTAGCCTGCTGGAAACAAATTTCTGGTTCAGACATTAGGCTGTCTGACCAACCAGGTGAGAAGTGCTAATAGATCCACCAGTGGAAATGACATCATTAAAGAGGTTAAGACTGGAGGCAGCCTGGTACGTAGTCACTGGGCCTGGGTTGAGCTCATGATCTTGAGGAATATGGGCCTAGCAAGAAGCAAGGTCAGGATCCTGAACTTGAGAAGAGTGAACTTCCATCTGTTTGATTAACTATGAGATTCCCTGGGAAGCTGTCGTTAAGGACAAAGGAGCAGAGTAGAGCTTGCGCATGTTTAAGGAGAGCACAGAATCATAGTACAAGAGATCTCCCTCTCCCAGCACACCCAGTCAAACGGGGGAGGCAGGAAACTAGCATGGCTGAGTGGAGAGTTACTGGTCAAACTGAGGGATAAGAATATACATAAGAAATGTACAGGTAATGGAAGTAGGGACAGAGTCTGGAAAGAATAAAAGGATGCTGTCTGGACATGCAGAAATAGGATCAACAAAGTCAAGGCCTCAGTGTACTCACAGTCTCTGGTAGATATATTGTTTTTAATGCAAAGGGAGAAAATAAGAAAATAAGAGCAGTCCCGAGTGTTTGTAGATTGTTCTGTTCCTCTTAGAATGAGCTGCCTATGGCTTTTATTGTTCAAAATATGCATATTGTGGTGTGGGTTTTTTTTTTTTTTTTTTTTTTTTTGAGTAAATTGGTGCATAGTACATATGAATATGGGGTATTTTTGCTTGTTTGTTACACTTCTGGGAAGATGCCTATATGAACTGAGGAAAAGGAAGCTGGAAGACATTCAACAATAGTGCCATGAAACTGAAAAATCTGCTGAAAAAATTATCAGAAAAATCTGATGTCTCTTTAGCCTTCACAGCATGATAATACACATTTTCTATCTGACCAGCAGTTTCTCTACTGTTGAAATCCAGCAAATTCTCATAACTCTGGATACTTATGGAGTTATTTCCTTCATAAAGGTTTCCCTAGAACAGTTGCTCAGGCACAAGCCCTGGATAAAGAGTGTCAAATAGACACTGTGATTGACCTAGACGTACCATTTGAAACCATAAAATGTCGTCTCACTGCACGTTGGATCCACCCTAGTAGTGGCAGAGTCTACAACCTTGAATTCAGTCCCCCCAAAGTGCAGGTAAGCAATACACATATTGATACTGGTGCTAAATAAATGTTGCCCTGCATTTGGAATTGTAATGAAATATTGATGTACATTATTACAAAATACAGTAGTTCAGAAGAAAAAGATTTGTTTTGTCTCTTTAGAGCACAGAAACTCTCTGCTAACACACTGCCTCTTGGAGAATGCCCAGGTAGAAGCTCAAGTTCATGGGCAATTTGCTTGCCCTCTGCAGAATGAAACACCATGATGCCAGCTCCTCATACTGTTTCATAAGCTCGTATTATTCACTGATTCATGTGAGCTGGGTGTCATCTTAGTCTGCTTTGCAGTTACTAACTGTGCAGTCTGAAATGCCATTTCCCATCCTCTAGAGGACTCATTTTTTGTATCCAGGGTGCGCATTAAGTAATGTACCAGTCACAGATATCCACTTGATACTTTTCCTGATTAATTACCATTTAATCAGGGTATTGTTAGAGAGGCAGTTGTTATATTGTTATATTGCAAAATTAGATATAGGAACTTGGTAATATGAGAAGCTTCTCAACAGAACAAAAAGCTTAAAGCTTGAGGTGTCGTAAAACAAGAACAGTAAGCTAATAATATAATGGATATACATCATTACCCTAAATTTTTTTTAGGTACTCAGTTCTGTATCATTCTTAACTCTAAATAACTTACCTGTTGCAGCATCCCATTTTATCTGGAAGTTCTATTAAGTTGCATCACAACTATAGCAGGCTTTGTATTTTTGAGGTTACAGTGTTGCAGGAAAAGAATCCAGTGAAATACCAGTGAAATTGCTTAAAGTGAGCAATTGCAAACATTAAGTATAGTTTAAAACTGGAATTTAAATTATGGTTACTTTTAATTGCAGAAGAACATAGACAAGCAGCAACAGAGCATTACCAGATATAGCAGAGTGGGTTCCAGCTATAAAAGCTCTACTATGCACTCCACTCTACCTATCACGTAATTAGTGAAGGAAGCGTATCACAACATATTAAAGTAGTTTGTGGAATGACACTGAACAGGTGCAATGCAGTTGTCTGTGTTGTCTGGTAGCTCTGAAAAAATTTCAGCCGCCTAATTGCTCATCTGTACAATCAATGAATGCACAGATGTTATAGCTATGAGATGTACCAGTGCTTGGCTATGTAGTTATTACACCACAGCAGAAAAGATGCTTACCCATATCCTAGGCTCACTTACAAAACTCCAGCAGAGCAGATCTCCAGAAGGGATCCTTCCCCACTGGTAGCCAGCTCTTAAATGGGTCTAGGAGAAGTGGAGCCAGGCTCCAACCCTTCCGGCAGCACAACTGAATTGCCTTCACCTGTGCTGCCATGGCTGACCCAGTGCTCGCCTCAGGTGATCAATCAGAGGTTCAGACTGTGACTCAGCAGTTCCCATACACTCTTCAAAACTAAAAGACTGTGGCTTGAGAGTTCATACAAAACTGCAGTCCTGATACTTAACAGGTGCAACTAAAGTACTACTATGGTTGCCTTCACAGATGTTAGATAGAAACCCCTGAATATTTTAAATTATTGTATAATATAAAGAAGGTAAGTTTGACCATGTAATCTCTAATATCTCTAATATCAGATATGTTCTGGAACAAGTTTTCTTCATGCCTTCATAAACAGAGCAGCTTATTCAACACTGACATTTATCATTGGTTCTTGAAACTGCCAAAAAACAAGCAGGAAGAAGGAACATTTCTGTTGTCTAACAGACTTTGTACTTAGAAGATAACTAATATTTCCACTTCAGATGTCAGATTAAACTTGCCTTTTGGAACAAATGAACATAATTGAGGGTTTAATTAGTATGTAAGAAGGAACAGAGAGTCCCCTATGTATGGTGTGTTACTCTGTAACTAAGTGCACAACTCAGTGCAGCTAAGGAGATGCATTTAAAGCTGCTAGTTAATTCTTAACGAGGTTCCTGTATCTTCCACTGTGCCAGTGACTGATGATTTCCTTGGCTGTTGCTTGTTTCAATACTTGTAAGCACACTAACCACTTCAAGCCCTTCGCGAAACTGGTCTGAAATGTGTACAAGAGTAGGAATTGTCACATAGTAAGCCCATGCCTCTGCTTACTGAACTGTAGAATTGTTTCTGTTGGCTTCCATGTTATATTTTGCTGTCATATTTATGTGTTGCTAAACATTAAGTCTTCTGCAGTGTGACTTAAAAAGATTGTGAATTTCATTCTCCATTTTGCTGTCATCAAACTAAGGTCAAATTAGCTTCTTGCTTGCTTGCCCTTGTGCATGAACATATTACCAACCACCTTCTTCTTCCTCTTAAATCCAAAACTCAGCATCACATGAGCTTCTGTGAAGAAAATTAACTCTGTCCCAGCCAAAACCATATCAGAAGGCTCTGTCTACATGTTTCAATATTCAGCAAATGTTCCAGAGACCTAATCAGTAAAGTAATGATAACCTCATGTTCTCTGTAAATACTCTGAAAGCATTTTTATAGTAATTGAATATCTTGAAAGTCAACTTCTTATATTCCAGGTAAGATAGAGATGGTAGCTTTTATCTTTATAAGCAGAAACCTACACTTGGACTACCTGAAATCTGATCATAATTTAAATGAAAAAATACACAAACAGAAATATACATTAATGTTTGCTTTTAACCAACGCATTTGGTTTTAAACTATGATTAGGGCATTGATGACATTACTGGAGAGCCCCTTGTTCAACGAGATGATGATAAGCCAGAGACGGTTACCAAGAGGCTGCAGGCTTACGACGCACAAACAAAACCTGTTCTAGAATACTATCGGTAAGTAGTAAAATAACTATGCTTCTTCCACATTAGAACAGCAAGGAAAAAATCCCTCTAGTTGTAGAGTTCTTAAAACAGTCAGTGTGGTATGAGTAGCAGTGTATCTTTCACTGCCTTTTTAAGAAATAAAAATAGTACAATCAGTATGATTTTGACTGTTGCATGAAACTTTTTGATGATCCAGCTTAGCACAACAGCCTTTCATTGCAGCTGCTTTTAGCTTTACACATAATGCTAGGCATTATTGAGTGAATTATATTAGTGATATGAGTGATGTAGGTCTATTTAGTAGGGTAACAGAGACAGTGCCTTTCTTGGAAACCTTCACAGTATTTTTAATTTCTGCATGTGTAGAAGTCCTTGTAATACAACAAGGGGTCAAGAAACTGATAAATAGAAAAGTTGTTAATAAGAATTTAGAGGTGTCTGTTCTAAGAATAGGATTGTTACATACGAAGCTAACAACACACTCAGAACAACGAGCTGTTTGAGAATAATACCATTTGCACTGTGGAAGAGTAGAACTGCATGTAGTCTCTCCTGATGGTAAGCTGGTCTGCTCTGCTTTATTTAAATTGCTTTATCTATGTTAGTAATAAATAGGTTAATACTTGATCACTGTATAGAGATTTGTCATCTTACCTCACCTACGGTAAACACAATAGACTTCTTTTAAGAACATCCTGAAGTAACTGTCCCTTCCTCTATCTCTTTGTATCTACCACCCTTTATTATGCTCTAGGAAAACTACTTAATAGAAAACTAGGAGCTCTATCTTTTGGATTGGTTCAGTTTTAGAAAAATAGCTGTTTTCAATCTAGAATTTTTTTTTCCTGACTAGTAACTTTCTGAAGTTTACAAGCTTGTAAATAGGCCTAATGACACACTGCAGATAAGACTAGCTACTAGAGTTCCAAACATTCTCATTGTGCCTGGTTTGATTTTCGAGATCTGACTCTAAAATGCAGTCAGTTGGATGACTGCCATATAGGATGTGCTGTATGGCTTGACTGCTTCTTAAGTTTTACCTCTAATGAGTTTTATTAATTGTTCTGTAGACAACTACCAGTTTTTGGAACTGATATGGCCAATAGTATACTGTCTGAAGAACACACTAATGCATGTAGACCTGCATTCCCAATGTTCTGGTTGCTCTTGGCATTAAATCACATACACATTAGTACACTTTGGCCAGGGCAATCTTAAAGCGAGGCAGGGATCCTGGAAGGCTGAGGCAATTTGACTTTTATAATACTTTTTTCTTTTTTTTTCCTCAGGGAAAAAGGGCTGTTGAAATCCTTCTCTGGAACAGAAACTAATAAAATCTGGCCACATATCTATGCTTTCCTCCAAACCAAGTTGCCGGATGTGAGCCAGAAAGACACTGCCACTCCCAGGTGAAATTAGGTCTAACTTCTGCTCACTGTCATAGCACACACACGATTACACAAGATTCAGCAATCAATAATTACTCTTAAGTAGTGTACC
Source organism: Tympanuchus pallidicinctus (assembly GCF_026119805.1). Taxonomy (NCBI): domain Eukaryota; kingdom Metazoa; phylum Chordata; class Aves; order Galliformes; family Phasianidae; genus Tympanuchus; species Tympanuchus pallidicinctus. The sequence goes on from NW_026294758.1 coordinate 46,843,996, forward strand.
AGACTGATCAATAATTAAAGTCTACTGTTGGCCCTAAATTACATTATGATAAAACTATGTCTTCTCTGGTTCTCTCTTCAACACTGTATTTGTTTTTAATTTTAAAATATGCCTGATTTTCATAATATAGTAATTGACTTTAACAAAAGCAAATACTCTTGTGTCTCTGTTAATCAGAAAATAATCGTGTTTGGTAATAATAGTGAAGGAGATAAGTTTCAGAATATAGCATACAGAGGATTTTTGCTGATTTAATCATTCACTAACTGCAGTGTGAAGCAGTGACAAAAGGTATGGAAGGAAGTTTCTTGAATGCTTGACTTGTGGCCTCCCAGAAGCTGTGAGGGACTGTGGCTGCAGGAAGCACTTTCAACCCCAAACTGGCACAGGACAGTTTGGGTTGGAAGGGATCTTTTAGCAGTCATTTAGTTCAAGCTCTCTAACACGCAAGGACATGTTTCATTTTATCAGGCTGCTGAAAGCTCTGCTCATTCTGACTTTGAACACAGCTTCCTTGGCAACTTCTTTCAGTTGCTCAGCCTTCGTTGGGGGGGAAAAAATAAAAATTATATACAGTGGTAGCTTAATCACATAAAATGATAACATTCCTTAGCTTTACTGGTTTTGCTGGGCTTAAGCTACCCTTGAGACTTAGTGGATGATTTGCCCTATTGCTGTGGTTCTATTTCTGCCTTTGGCTATATTATTGGCATGAAAAATTTTGAATGACTTACAAATTCATTTGGTAAAGCTCTGTCTTTGAGCAGCTGTGCAAAGCTTCACTAGTAAAAAGAAAGCAGACACTGAGTAGTTAGTGTAATTTTGTAAGCCTGTAGAGATACACTGGTCAAAATTGCCTATCTTTCCCTTTGTCTTTCAAAAAGCTGCTCTTCCCAAATGCCTGTGATAAGATTTCCCTTTGTCAAATTAGTTTCTTTAATGGAGCAAATTTTAATTTAGCAAGCATAGTTTTAATGACTTCATGCTGCTAATTCATGTCTCTGACCAGCACTTTTGTTAATTTATTCACTAAGTAACTGGATTCACAAACCTCTATATACTATGCTTTTAACAGTCCAGATAATGCAGATGTTGCTATTCTTCAGTGGATTTTTTTTTAAATGTTCACCAGTCTGATTTTCAAGAAGGATGAAACAACTCTGTCTAAGCAATGTCTGAGGTAGCCGCCTTGTCTTGCTAATGCAGGTCTGTCTCCTGTTGCACTGACTCTTATTAACTGCAGAGCTGTCATACCTTTGTCTGCGTGTTCATGTACAGCTTTACTATTGTCAGTACTGAGCAAGTCTTGAAGAAGATGGGTGCTGTAGAGTTTGTAAAACCTTCTCATTACGTTTCTGCTTATTTCTACAAAAAGAAACCATGCTTGCTTTCTTGCCCTCCATATGGTTTGAGACCTTTCCCCCACAAGTCAAGAAATTTTAATTACACATAACAAAAATAACTTTCAGTGTATCACAGGTTGGTAAATAAATGTGGCTCTACTGCTAGTAGTAGCAATTACAAATCACTGTGCACTATACATTGTCCTTATAACACATGTATGTAGCAAGAATTCAGTTAAGGAACAATCTGAAGCTGCTAGTTTCCCTTAATTATTAACTTAGGAGGCAGTGTTCACTTTTTCTACTCTGGAGCAACTGTCAAATTAATATGCTTTATATATAATTTCCATCTGTGACAGATCTCCTTTATCCTCAGTTTGTCAGCAAAGAAACTGGTAGGGAACAAACACTAGGTACAGGAAAAGGTACTGCCAGTTGAGCTGAAGTTCTCGTTTCTGCCACTGCAATTACACTAATAATGTAGTATATACTGTAAACTTAAGACTTGCTCTATTTTCAGCCCACAGCTGCAAACAAGTCTCAGAATAGCTTTAGCCTGAATCTGTCTGAATCAACTGTAAGTATACTGGCAAAGCTACTAGGAGTCTAGATACTTTCCCAACCTTACAATTAAATCAATACTGTTAAAGTACCTGGAAACCTATAGCACTGTTTGAAATGTAAGCTATTTTCATTGGCATATTTGAATTACAGTATAGATTTTTATATGTAGAACTGCTAAAGCAGTAGTAAAGCAGGATAGGATTCTTGAATGCAGAGGTTCTGTGGGACATCTTAAAACAGGGTTTAGATTTCTAGCTCCTAAAACAAACCATTTAATAAATTTTCACTTTAACTGCTTAAGCTGACCATTTTGTTAACTCACTTTAGTACCATATGAATTACCTTTGAAACTCTGAAAGATGTTATCATGACATAGCTTTAAATATGAAGACTGCTCTGAAAGTAATGCCTACTACTTTATTATGTTGCACTTATTATGTTGGTGGTGGTATGACAATAGAAGTTGAACCTCCCCACCAGTATTCCATTACATTTTGTTGCTGTGTGACAAACGGCAGCAGAGGGGCAGTCTGACAGTCTGACAGAATGGCATCTGACATGGAAGTGCATATGAAGCAAAGGTGTGTCACTGAATTCCTCCACAAAAAAAAAGAAAAAAAAGAAAAAAAAAAAAAAGAAAAAAAAGAAAAAAAAGAAAGAAAAAAAAAGAAAAGAAGAAGAAAAGAAGAAAAGAAGAAAAGAAGAAAAGAAGAAAAGAAGAAAAGAAGAAAAGAAGAAAAGAAGAAAAGAAGAAAAGAAGAAAAGAAGAAAAGAAGAAAAGAAGAAAAGAAGAAAAGAAGAAAAGAAGAAAAGAAGAAAAAAAAAAAGAAGAAAAAAAAAAGAAGAAAAAAAAAAAGAAGAAAAAAAAAAAAAGAAAAAAAGAAAAAAAAGAAAAAAAAGAGAAAAAAAGAAAAAAAAGAAAAAAAAGAAAAAAAGAGAAAAAAAGAGAAAAAAAGCTGCACCCACTGATATTCATCAACACTTACTAAACATTTATGGAGCTCAAACAGTGAATGCAAATACAGCGAGGCAGTGAGAGCCACTTTTCAGCTATGGTAACTGTGAGTCACCTTCAATGGCACTGATTTTTAAAAGGACTACGTGCAGGCTAGTGAAAATGCAAAGTACATGGTGGAGACTGTGTTGAAAAAAATAGTGTTCCAGTAGCTATTTTGTGGCTAAGAATGTGTTCTTTCAAATAGTGTTATTATGCTCTTTTATCTATTGCAGTTTCCACAGAAGTAAGTATGAGGCATTACTTTCAGAGCAACCTATATATTTTCCTAGCCCTTGTACGTAAAGTTCCCCCTGTCCCTTCATCAAATACTTCTCTCCATGCAGCGCCTTGGCTTTAAAAAACTAGCTTAAGTTTTTTTTAGAAAAATGAGAATCAGAACCTGAGGGCATACAGCTTGGCACTCATACATAGACAAGTGTTGATTATGTTTTAGGACAAAACCAAGTTTTAATGAAGCACAATGTGACATTTAAATCCCCTTTGTAGAGGTAGAAACCCAGTGTTTTAACCTAATCCATCCAGATATGAAATACTGATACCAGATATTGATTTATTGCTATTAGTGATAACCGAATTTGAGAGCTTATAATGTGAACAAGGTAGCGTAAATACAGTTGTGATCTCCAATTCAGAGTAAGACATCCACATCTGTAATAAGACAATAGCAGATTCTAACAAGAATCTACTGCTTCTTGTAAACATTGTATTTGTGCAGATTCTTTTATCATACTTTGATTTCTAACGTTATGAAAGGCAAGGTTAGTAGCAGAAAACACATCCAGTTTCACATTCAGCAATATGAGAACCCTGCTCTTCAAGGACAACCAAAAACCTAGCAGCACATTTTTCAAACAATATTACAAGTTTTTCTGAATTTCCCGCCCCCCCCCCCACTCAACCCACCCCCCAACAAAAAACAACAACAAATCTGACACCAAAAATAAAGTGCAGTACCCAGAAAAATAAGTGTCAAGAAAATAGCCATGTTCTTTCCTTTGTTAAGAAAAAAAAAGGTACTTGGCCTCAGTCTTAACAATGCTATACTGTGTCCATCATTTTGGATTCTTCTTCATCTCTTTGTATCACAGAGTTTAAACTGCAGACATTTGTATTTATGGAACCTTGTAGATCACCTGTGTTCTGCAACAGATGAAAAATCAACAGCTTAATTCTCCACAACTGCAGGGAGAAAGGAGAACTTCTAGCTTGAAGACAGAGTCTTCATATTAGACAAACATGCAATACTAATAAAATAAGCTTACAAAATTCATTACCCAATACTACTGCACTGTGTTAAAGTGCCTTTTTTCTTTTTTTTAAAATTTAAGTTAGCACAGATTGTGTTTGGTGTATTTCTAGCACTGTAGACTGTACATTAACTAGAATTTAACTATGGAGCTTGTCTGAAAAGTACTTTAATCAAATTAAAACTAAAGCTAAGTAGTTTCAACTATATCTCCTTCTCTAATATCTGATTTTCGAAGATCTTTTCAGTTGCTTCTTCATTCCAAGATATGGCCATCACTAGCAGTCTAACAAAACATGTAAGCAACCTTAAGCTTTCTTCTGTGACAACAGGCGATCTTCAGGCTTCACTTAGCTGAAGGATCCTATGAATTGCATTGATTATTTTAACCTAAAAGCCTCTTCCCCTGCTTGTGGTAAGGTGTGAATACAATTCTATCATTGCATCAGCTTTATGATGCAGCATTTCTTTTTCAACAAAAATAGAAAGGTGCTGAACATTTGCTTTTCACCTTCTCCTGATGGAGAATCATAGGATCACCAAGATTGGAAAAGACCTCCAAGATCATCTAGTCCAGCCATCCACCTACCACCAACACTTCTCCACTTCTTCTAATGCCCAACCTGAACCTACCCTGGTGCAACTTGAGGCCATTGCCTCTAGTCCTATAATTAGTTACGCAGAAGAAGAGGCTGACCTCCACCTAGCCACAACCTCCTTTCATGTAGTTGTAGAGAGCTATAAGGTCTCCCCTGATCCTCCTCCAGACAAGTTCTAACAGGTGAAAAGAGTATATATATATGCCTTGTATATTGATAATACTGGAAGTTATATCCTGAGTGCTCTATTCTAGGAATAATTCTCTTTAATTGCAGAAAGATACAACTTCTCAACATAGGAATTAATCCCAATTTGGTTAAGTTCATTTCTAGAAGTAATAAACTTACCTGTGACAAAGATGTCAGCTGTTCTACAAGACTAGGATTGATAGTGGGATTATATAGTAAGATAGCCTGAAAGCTATCTGATTGCGACCAGATTCTTACTCTTGTCTTGAATGCCTCAAGTTCACTTTTAAATGCCTCAAAATAGCCTTCTCCTGTCTGCAAAAAGAAAAAACGAAGTATCCTCATTTCAAACAGATTATCTTATGAATTGCAAACCTTTTGTTTACTGAAAAAGTAATGAATGTCAGCCAAAAAAAAAAAAAAAAAAGAATCATACCTAAATTTTCACTAAGACTAACTGTAGTACTTAAACACAAAAGCAAAGTCATTTATTCATCTAAAGACATGTAAAAAGAAATCTCATTTTAGCCCTTCTTTTATTAACTTTAGAAAAACAGGTGCCTGTTCTAACATTCTGGCCAAGAGAAATGCACAAGTTGACTCAGTCTGCAGAACTTCTTAAAGGATTTGACTGAGCTCCTATTAATGTGGTATTATGACCCATCAGACATGAGTAACTGAATACAGTCAACAGCAAACCAGTTTGAGTCTTTCTACATTTCTTCTGCATTTTTAAGATAGGAATTACAGCAAAATATCTATGAAGAACTGCTAATAAAACACGTCCCCATACTACTAAGTGAATAAAATACTTAGCATCTTGCAGCTAGGAAAAAAACTACTCTAAAATACTGGTTCCTTGTAAAATGTTAAGAGTTTCTACTATCATTATACAGTCACTTACTTTGGCTTTTTGGAAAAATAGACGAAAACAACCTCTTGGATCCACATTGCAGTTTTTGGCAATTTCAATAATAAACTGCATTACTACTGCTTGGTGTGCTACTTGTTCCATCAGAGCTCTTTTCTGGGAAAAAAAAAAAAAAAAAGAAAAAAGGTTAAAAGTTAAAATTTAAATACATTTCCTGTAACTATGTTTATACAGTTCACCATTAATTTATTTCATTATCTAAAGAGATAAGAACTGAGATCCACACAAGTAAGGGGACTGTTACTTCACTGAAACTAGACCTAATGCAACAACATTTTATGTAGCTTTTTCCTCCAATTAGAGTAAGCAAGAGGGGAACACTTGAACAGCTAATGAAGTTGGACGACTTTTCCAAAGTGCAAGTGGGAAACTGTATACTTTCAAACAATTTAAAGATCTTCATACCTGTTCAGCTTCTAGATGAAAGCACCATAACATGAGATATTTAGATGTTTCTTCACTTACAAGATATGGGTGGTCAGACAGAAACCTTTGACTATCATCCCATCTTCTCATCATACCTAATTAGAGAAACATAGGTTGAGATACTGAAACGGATACGTGATACAATGCAGCAAATCAAACAATCTTTTGAATTGGAAGGGACCCTAAAAGGTTATCAAGTCCAACTCCCCTGCAATGAATGGGGACATCTAAATCTAGATCAGGTTGCTCAGAGCCTGGCCAGCCTGGCCTTGAATGTCTCCAGGGATGAGTCTTCCACAGCATCTCTGGGCAACCTGTTCCACTGCTCACCACCCGATTTTAAAAAACTTCTTATGTCCAATCTAAATGTCCCCTCTTTTAGTTTGAAAGCATTTCCCCTTGTCCTATCACCACAAACCCTGCTACAGAGTCTGCCTCTTTCTTACATCTCCTTTTTAGATACTGAAAGGCTGCTAACAAATCACCTCCAAGCCTTTTCTTCTCCAGGCAAAACAGCTCCAGCTATCTCAACCTGTCCCCATATGGGAGGCATTCCATCCCTTGGATCATTTCTCTGGCCTTTTTCTGGGTGCACTCCAACAGGTCTATGTCTGTCCTGTACTGAGGGTTCCACATCTGGATGCAGTACTCCAGGATAAGGTCTCACCAGAGCAGAGGAGCAGAATCACTTCCCTCAACCTGCTGGGCACACTTCTTTTGGTGCAACTCAGAATACAGTTGGCTTTCTAGGATGTCAAGGCACATTACTGGCTCAACTCCAGCTTGGCCACTCATGCTCTACCCTTATATCCCACAACTCGTAGAGATTGTGAACATTACCATGACACAGGTGCAGCACCTTGCATCTGGATTTGTTAAACCTCATGAGGTTCACCTGAGTCCATTGCTTGAGCCTGTCTAGGTCTCTCTGAATGACATGCCATCCCTTGAGCACACTGACTGCACCACACAGCTTGGTATCACCTGCAAACTTTCTGACAGCGCACTCAATCCCACTGTTGATGTAATTGATGAGGATGTTAAAGATCACCAGTCCCAATACTGACCCCTGAAGGACACCACTTGTTACTAGTCTCCCATCATTACATTAAGGTATTGACCACTACTCTGTGGTCATACCCACCAACATACCCACATACTGTGGGTATGATCTCACAATCAGTTACTTGACCACTGAACAATCCATCCATCATATCTTTCCAGTTTGGAGAAGGATGTTATGGGGAACGTTGTCAAAGGCCTTACTGAAGTCCACACAGATGACAGCAATGGCTCCACATCTATTGATGCAGCTACACCATCATAAAAAGTAATGAAGTTTATCAGGCATAACGTGCCCTTGGTGAAGCCGTGCTGACTGTCTCATATCACTTCCCTCTCTGCCACATGCCTTAGCATAGCTTCCAGAAGGACCTGTTCCATCATTTTTCCCAGCAATGAGCTGAGACTAACAGGTTGGTAGTTCTCTGGGTCATCTGTTCTACCTTTCTTAAAAATGAATACAACATACAGTTCTTTGCAGACACTGCAATCTTCACCTAATGGCCATGACTTATCAAATATCATTGAGAGACAGCTTTGGTGACTGTCAGTAAATTCTCTCAGGACTCTGTGAAACATCTTACCAAGACCCATATAGTTACGGATGTTCACGTTTCTCAGTTGGTCATGAAACTGATCTTCATGTACAGTAGGAGGGGCATCACTCCCACAGTTGCCACCTACTGAACCGTCCACACAAGAGCTATGTGTAGAGCACACACTAGTGAAAACTTATTATTAAGCAAAGTTATTCAGTACGTCAGCTTTCTCCTTGCCTGTTGTTACTAGCCTGCTTTTGTTGCTCACTAGGGAGTGCATGCCCTCCTGGACTTCCCTTTTCTGGTTGATGTACCTATAGAAACCTTTCTTATCCTTCTTTGTGTCCCTTGACAAGTCCAGTTCCAGTTGGGCCTTGGCCTTCCTGATTCCACCCGTACAAAGCCCAGCAGCATCCCTATACTCCCCCCAGGTTAGCTGTCCCTGCTTTCACTGCCTATGCATTTTCTTCTTGCTCTCCAGTTTGACCACCAGGTCTCAGTTCAGCCACACCTGTCTCTTGCCTTCCTTTCCTGACTTGCTACACCTGGGGATTGAGAGCTCTTGTGGCCTAAAGAAAGCTTCCTTAAACACCTGCCATGTCTGCTCTGCTCCCTGGTCCTTAAGGGCAGATTCCTAGGGGGTTTTGTTGACTAACTCCCTGAAGAGTTAGAATTTGGCTTTTCTGAAATCAAGCTTGCAATAAGTCTCAAGTAAGCTACTTGCATTTATACCCCTGTAGAGAATCACAGTTGCATCCCCAAGGATCATTAAGTCCAGCCCTTGGTTACAAGCAGGACTACTCAAAATTCAGACCTTATGTCTGAGAGTGCTACCCAAAGGCTTCTTGAACTCTGGCAGCTTGAGGCTCGGACCACTGCCTTGGGGAATCTGTTCCTGAGCATGCTTTTGGTCAAAGAACCAACTCCCATCTTGAGCCTCCCCAGATGCAACTTCATGCTGTTGTCTGGGAACTGCTGAATCACGGCCTGAATCTCTGACTGATCACCTGAGGCAAGCAATGAGTCAGCCATGAAGAACAGGTGAAGGCAATTCTCATGTGCCACTGGAAGGGATGGAGCCTTGCACCACCTCTCCTAGACCTATTTAAGAGCGGATTACCAGTGGGGAGAGGTCTCTTCTGGAGACTGCTCCTCTTAGAGTCTTCTCAGCAAGCCCAGGACAAAAGTAAGCCTTCCATTTATTCTTCTTTAGTGTGATAACCTGTTTAGACTAACTTTCTTGTATATTTCTTAATTATAACATCTATATATTCATTTATTATACAGCTGTTCTTCATATATCACTGCCAGTCAAATTATTTGCTGCCAAGCAGTACCACATATAGAAGCTTATACTCATCTGTCAGCATATAATTATAAATCTGCTAAATATGACCTAAACTAATCTTAATTCTGATGAATAAATATCTAAGAGAAACCAATGATGGATATTTCTGTTGGCTTTCTCAGCAGCAGAGATGTTCTACATAAATTCTTTATTACATTAAAGGCAGAGCAGGATTCAGAAAAGGGGCTTAGATTATATGGCTAGTGAAGTCTATGCTACCCCTTGGCAGCAGCAAGCACAGAATGAAGGAAGTAACGTACTTTTTCCTAGGAACATAATTATTTTGAATTAAAACAGCATGACTTTGAATTAAAGAGGTAAAAAAAAACCCACATTCTGTAGGAAGACTGTTTCTATAATTGCTTAATCTGAATTTAGACAAAGTAACTTTTCCTAACTCTTGATTAGGAAACACAATGAAGCCAGTTTGTTCTGCTGAAATTCATAGCAGAGAAGACATCTTCTAATTATGTCATCAGTATACTTAGCAGTCCAGATGTGCATATGGCCACTGCTATTTACGTACCTATGGCAGTATCATGCCTGAACTGGAGATTCCCTAGAAGCCAATTTTGTAAAACTCAGCTCATACAACCAGGTATATTTTGCCAACTCAGTCCAATTCTTGATTGTTCTGAAATTTGACATATGGCTATACTACATAATTGTCTGTAAACAGCCTGCAACAAAAAATGGGAAGTACTTAGCAGGACCACCACAGTTTCAGATTACAAAATGAGCTCTGCTTAGAGGTTCAACAATTACAATGGCACTAAAGTGACACCTAGTGGATAGATAAATACAATTTTAACAAACAAAACTCTGTGCACATACATACAGTATGTTTACCTTTAACAATCATTCTCTCTGACACTTAATAACCACCAGAAAGCCACTTCTTAAAAGGAGACAGCTTCAGACAATCCTAAGCTCACTTCTATACAGGATTTATGTATGTTTCCATGTATATCCCTAACTTCTCCAATGAACAGAAAAAAAAAAAAAAAAAAGTTACTTAGACTTTGGCTTTAAGACCTTAGGCTTAGTTTTTAGTTAATGGTCCTACTGATCACAGGTGTTAACAAGCAGTTTACACCTTAGTTCACTTTGAAATGATTATGTGTCTGATAAAATAAAGCTGGACAGTCTGCTAGTCAGGTGTTCCATTTGTTAGCACCTGTTCTGTTCCTTAATGAGTAAACCTTCAAGAAGTTCGTAGAGATTTGAACCGGAAAAGTTGGAAAAAGTGCACTTACCAAAGTGTCTAATCTTTTGTTCATGTTTTTTCATAAATGACTCAGCTGCATCTTCATCTTCTGTTTCTTTTCTTTTCTGATTAATAAAACTCTGAGGAAGACAAAGACTATAACTACTACAAATCTCCACACCTTTTTGCAATATACAGGACTATTACATGTCATCATGTTACCCTCTAAAGGAAGATTCTAATTTAAGAGTCACATCACATGCTTGAGAAGATTTTCTTTAAAACAAGCATATTGCCTAATAACAGACTTGGAAAGTTTCATCATAGTTCACTAGCCAAAAAAAAGTTCAGAGAAAAGTCAGTACTCAGGAAGGCACACAATGATTTTTGCACAAGAATAACGTACCCTGCAACCCTGACGCAGCTAAATCAGTCAAATTATGAGATATGCTAGATGTTCTTATTTCAAATTAAGTTGTGAAAGCAAAGCAGATATTCTACTTGAAAAGAGTTTTTGCTAAATAACCTATATTGCAGTTGTCAGTATTAAAAGCAAACTGTTTTATATTTGAGAATCTTGCAGAGAAGCAGACTCTTGGTGTGAAGAAGCAATTGTTTGACCCAGTTTGGTAATATATGTACTTTATGACCACACAAGTTCTGATCTCCACTTCTGGTAAGGAAATGTCATTTAGATGTGTAGCATGAGTGCAGCTTACTCCCTTCCATGAGGCAAAATAAAAGTAAACAAGAAAACATTTAACATGCCTTGTGATTTTGCACTAAAAACTAACAAGTGTGATGAAAAATGAGGGTAATGTATGTTTTGATGCACAATGAAATAGGCCATACCTTATTAAATACCTCCTTACTAACAAGATCTGTGTTCCATAGGTCCTGTCTTTCCCCTTGGTTTAGTGCTTCTTCTTTTCTTCGCCACTCCTCCTCTCTCCATCTCAGCTCTGCAACTTCAGTCTTTGATTGAGCATGTTCTTGATCGTAGGATTCTGCATTATGCAGTGCTAAGCTACCAAGTTTTTGCTGGGCTTCTGCAAGATTCCATGTGCATTCTACAGAGTGCTTCACAAACTCTTTCTCTTTTTGGCAGGCTAATTCGATCTCTTGGCTATAGGTCTGTGAGGAAAATCAGACGTTGGTTTTCCCTCCATAAAGAGCACAAGTTCACAAATTGTATAGGAGCAGACAGGCTTAAATGCTAAAGATAAGGCTGATCTGGAAGGCATCTCAGATGCAGCATTCTATCTGCAGGAGTGATTAAGTGTGGCTTAGTACAGGTGCGATTTTAGGATGACATTTCTTCCTCAAGCTATATTAATTTTATAAGTCTATTAGCAAAATCTTGAATCGAGTACTGCTATCAGTAATATTTATACAATCTGAAGACTATTTCTGACACAGTTGAAAGGTTCTCCTGTGATCTCCCTCTGGCTGGAATGCTAGCAACAGACAACTAAGAGAACCCTTGGATAAATACTTTGAACACACACTTCTTAGAAGTATCAATTTTGTGATGTAGGATAACAACAGTAAAGTAACTGCCTGCATTCCAATGCAGAGTAGTTCAACAGATGGCCAACATCTTTCTTTGAACTGACAACTGAAAACAATGCAAGTTATGAAGTGGCAGAGGCCCAATGCAAGCATACTCTTTTTGATCAAATCTATCAAAGACACTGTGACTCGTAGCTAGGAGAGAATGACCTCTTCAGCACCAGCACTTACATTGCTTCCAGATGTGTGCTGGAAGTTTCTGCTCAGAAATCCAGGAGTGCTGGGAGTACACCCCGCACTGTGCCTTCCCACCCCTCTCCACACATATTCATCCCTCAGCTCTCGGGGGCCACCTTATAAAGCCTGTGCTATGAAAATGTCTGACTCAGAGACAAGAAGGCCAACGCAAACTGAAAGCATACATGGGGGGAGTCTCTTCTGCCTCAAAGTTCTGTGCCAACTCTCTGGAGCGTTTCCCTTCTCAGAGATGAAAACCTCGCTGTTTGGAAGACTCGGTAACGGCTGCTACGTGTGATGTAGGCTGATGACACAAGAACGCATAGAACTCACGGCAATGAACTTATGGAGGCCGGCTTGCAGAAAAGCACACAGGCCACACACCCGGCGTTCAGACACTGACGAGGGCATCGCTCCGGAGCGGCTCTCCCCGCGCAACTTACCAGACGTGAAACTGTTACCCGCGGGCAGCGCCGGCCGCCAGCCCCCACCCTCCACCGGCTCGCTCCGGCCTCAGGCGCTCCCGCCCGCCCCGCCCCACGGCGCGCCCCCCCCCCCGCCTTCGCGGCCGCCTCCCCCCGACAGGCCAGAGCCGGGCGGGGCGGCGGGGCCGGCGGCGCTAAAGCGCCCCGCGACGGCCGGGGAATTGCGCCACCATGGGCTGCGGCGGTGTGCGACGCCGGCAGCTCGGTGCGTACCTGCAGGCGCTGTCGGGAGCCCGGAGACAGCTCCCGCTGCTCGTCCTCTTCCACCGCGGCGCTGCCGTCCCGGTACCGCGGGAGCCACAGCGCCATCCTGGCTGCGGGAACCGCCGATCGCCGCCCCCGGCCGTTCGATAGCTCACCGGAAGCGAGGCCGCGCACCACTTCCGGCAATAGCTAGCGGGCGGCAGCGATGCCGCCACTCAGCGCCCGCCCCCGCGGTCAGTGGGCGGAGCTTTCCGCGAGGCTCGCAGCGCCGCTCAGCACCGACGGGGCGATCGAGCGGCAGCGGCGCGCGGGAATGGCAGGAGGGTCGGCTGCCTGTTACCCCGCGTAGTGCTGCGCGTCTGCTCTCGTGGCTCCCTGTTGTTGGGCTGGGGGAGGGGGGAAGAAAGGGAGAGCACCGGAACGCGGTCGCCGTGGCGATGCGGTCGGGCGGGCGTCTCGCCGAGCGCCGCCGTCAGAGGTGGTCTGCGAGCTCAGATCCGCGCGGTGAGGCCGGGTTACCGTGCCCGATCCGCAGCCCCGCGGTGCCCTTCGGTGAGAGCGCGGGGTGTCTGCAGGTCGCTTGCGAAACGCTACAGCAAAACTGTGGGTACGAGCGGGCGTTCCCTGAAAGCGCCCTGTGCGTATGTTCGCGGGTGGCTCCGAAAGTGATGCCTCCTTTGTTTCCGCAGAAATGTGAGCCGATACAAAGAGCGCGATAGCTCTATTTGATAGAGCACGTTCTGAGCTAATGTTTTTCACTGTTTTTCAACGTCGTCGCCACCATTACCTGCATTTTCACCAGCAATGAGTGAGAGCCTCCATGACTAGTAAAAATCTACACTGGTAGAAGTGGGTTATTGTTGCTGTCACCACTCCTGAGATGCACCACCACTGCCTCACTGTGCTCACATCCCCATAAGAGTCAGTGGGCATCTATGAATATCTGTCAACGGGTGCCGTTTTCTTTTTCCACATGGAGGAATTCAGTGTCTGTCAACGGGCGCATTTTTTTTCCACATGGAGGAATTCATTGACATACCTTTGCTTCGTACACTCTTCCACATCATACGACACCATTCTGTCAGACTGCCCCTCTGCAGCCATCCGTTGCACAGCAACAAAATGTAAGGAATATTGGCAGGAAGGCTCACTTTTGCTGCCGAAACACCAACATCCACCTCTGACATCTTGGGCCAGCATAATAAAATAGGTTGCATTACTTTTGGAGAAGCCCTTGTAGACATACAGACATATAGACTCTACTGACATGAGTGGTGCATGTTCAGTTCTTGGAGCTCCTGGAAGATCTCAGTTTTTTAAACAACTTGGTTCTCACTGGAATCCGGGAGGTAACAAAAAATAAGTTTGCACCTTGACAGTAAAGATCCAAGCTGGCCTTGAACACCTCCAGGGATGGGACATCCGCAGCCTCTCTGGAAGCCTGTACCAGTGCCTCACCACCCTTTTAAAAAATATCCCCCTAACATCCACTCTAAATCTCCTCTTTTAGTTTAGCTGTTTCCTCTTGTCCTATCACTATACGAGTGTGTAAGATTTCGGTCTCCCTCCTCATTTATAGGCTCCTTTTAAGTATTGGAAGGCAAGGCCACAGTGAAGTATTCACTGAGCCTTCTTTTTTCCAGACTGAAGAGACCATCTCCCTCAGCCTGTTTGCTCGTCTTCATGGTACTCCTCTATTCCTGATTCAATAGCTTCATGTCCTTGTCCTGAGGACTCAGACCCTGGACACAGTACTGCAGGTAGAGCCTCAAGAGGATAGAACAGAGAGGGGCAATTACCTTCCTCGCTCTGCTGGCTGTCCCTTTTTTTGGAAACCTCCAGAGATGATGACTCCACCACTTCCTGGGCAGCCTGTTCCAAGGGGCTTCCACTCCCTCTGAGATGAAATTCTTCCTAATATCTAAACTGAACCTCCCTTGGTGTAACTTGAAGCCATTACCTCTTTTCCTGTCACTGTCCATCTGGCAGAAGAGGCCTTAGTCCCACCCTAGCACAACCTCCTGTCAAGCAGTTGTGGAGAACAATAAGTTCTCCCCTGAGCCTTCTCCAGACTAAACAATACCAGTTTATTCAGTTGCTCCTTGTAAGACTTGTGCTCCAAATCCCTCACCAACTTCATTGTCCTTCTCTGATGTGTTCCAGGGCCTCAGTGTCTGTCTGGTTAGTGAGGGGCCCAAAACTGAGCACAGTACTCAAAGTGTGGCCTCACCAGTGCTGGGCACAGAGGTACAATCATCTCCCTGCTCCTGCTGACTATAAGCCAGGATGCCATTGGTCTTCTTGGCCACCTTGGCACACTGCTGGTTCATGTTCAGCCAGCTGTCAACTAACATCTCCGTATTCTTTTCCTCTATACAAGTTTCCAGCCACTCTGTCCCAAGCCTGGGATGTTGTATGCGGTTATTGTGAATGAAGTGCAAGACATACGATTTTCCTGGTTTTCATTCCTGAGAATAATTGTTCACAAATGTATGTACTACCAGAAGTGCTGATGTGAATAAAGCGTGATTATAAAGTGAGGGATGTTTTCGATGGTTCTTATGGAAGTCTAGTAAAGAGGCGTGATCAAATTTTTGAGTTGAGTATCTGATTGCAGCTCTGTACCTTCCATTTGAAATTGTGCATGTAATGTGATTATGTCAAATGGAAATGGAGTTGGAAATTTACAAAAAGTGGATTTTATTCAGCAATCTTACCCCTACTCTCAAAATGTTTTAACAAAATGGAAAGTGCTGCATATTTTTCACTGTTCGTAGGGCTGTGTTTAGCCAGTGTATCAAAATGCATAAAATTATTTGCCATAACTTGAGTTGTTATACACTGTTCCTTGTGTACTACACCCTCTGCCCTGGTTTCAGCCCAGACAATACCAGTCACACACTAATATTTGGTTGCTGCTGATCCGTGAGTACATGCCTGGGGCTGGGCTGGCCCACTTGGCAGGGCAGAGCCACCATCATGATCTCCTTTTTATTAACCATTTCTGGGATGCTATCAATAGCTATACTAGATATGTCGACAAAGGTTAAGGAAAATCACATTAATGTAACTTTTACTACTTCATACAAATCAAGATATTTATTATTATTATTATTATTTTTTTTGCATGGCCATTTCTTCAGTGCCATTATATTAGTTAACAATAGTTCTAATAAAAATGGCTAGTTAAGCTATATCAGTAGCAGCATTTCATTGGCTGCCATAGTGTAAAATTTGAAATTAGTGTCTTTACTCTCCAAATTTCTTCTGATGGATTTTCCTGTTTCTTTAGTTTGTCTGGCTATAGTCTGATGAGACAAATTGATTTTACAAAAGTCCAGTATTTTTATCAGGACAAATTGTATCTGCCATGCTTTCTATCTTTTGCATCAGTGCAAAACCGTCAGTGAATGGCTTTGATATTTGGCGACCAGCAGTCGCCATCCCCACACATACAAAGGCAGTCCCTAGAGAGCATGAGCAACTAGGACAGGCAAACACGGCATGGCATGACAGTGAGACCATGAGGCAGCAGGTTTTGCAGCACTTGGTGCGTGCTACCAGGGCTCTGTACCTTGCTTGCAGGTTCATATCCAGAGAAGCATTCCTGATCTCTGTTGTTACTGAGGTGAGTACTCTCCTGAGGACTAAAACCAGTGCCCCTACAGGAAAATCTTCAGAGGGGTTTTGCACTTGGGTTGAGGTAATCCCAGATATGTATACAAACTGGGAGAAGAAATCCTTGAGAGTAGTCCTGCTCAGAAGGATTTTGGGGTGCTGGTTGATGAAAAGCTTATCATGAGCCAACAGTGTGCACTTGTAGCCCAGGCAGCCAATGGTATTCTGGGTTCTGGCAGAAGACGGGTGGCCAGCAGGATGAGGAAGATGATTGTCCACCTCTGTTCTGCCCTCATGAGGCCCAGCTGGAGTATTTTGTCCAGATCTGGGACCCTCAGCTCTGGAAAGATGTGGAGCTTTTGGGGAGAGTCCAGAGGAGGGCCACGAAGATGATCCAAGGGCTAGAGCACCTCTCCTGTTAAGACAGGTTGAAGAAACTGGACTTGTTCAAGCTGGAAGAGAGAAGGCAGTGGGAAGACTAGTGGCCTTCTAGTATTTAAAGGGAGCTTATAAACATGAGGGGAAATGCACTTTTTTACTTGGGTAAATAGTGTTAGGAGAAGAGGAAATGGTTTTAAATTAAAGGAGGAGATTTAGTTTAGATGTCAGAGGGAAGATTTTTACTGAGAGAATGGTGAGGTGCTGGCACAGGCTGCCCAGTGAAGTTTTTGCACAGATTAGATGGGTCTTTGGATGGTCTGATCTAGTACTTGACATAGCAATTGGTAACCCTGCCTGTGGCAGGGGATTGGAACTTGGTGGTGCTTGAGGTTCCTTCCAACCCAAGCCATTCTGTGATTCTACGATTCTGTGATTCTATGATTGTACGATTCTATGTCAGACACATCCAGCCAGCCAGAATTGGTGAGAAAGGAGACCTTGGTTCAGGCAGTTGGTTGCACCCAGTGCTTTGAACCTTCTTCTTGTGTTAAGGTAAGTACTTGCCCGAGGTGTATGTAAGTGGATAATCTTTTGTGACAAGTGGCTGAGTTGAAGAAAGCAGTTAAAAGGCTGCACAGCATTAGAGGTGCTGAGAGAGAGAAAGATAGCATGTTTAATAATCATACACCAGTAGTGGATAATACTGAGAAGGAGGCACTTTAGTTCCTGATGATGCACAAAAGCAAGGCTCCACTTCAGTCCTCACCTTCCTGCTTTACTACCAAAAGCAGATATGAAGCTCTTGCATATATAGACACTCATGAACAAGATCTGCAAGTAGAAATCATACTGGCTGCTTGCAGTGGACGAGTGGACGGTGAGGTGGGTTGAGAACTGGTTGACTGGCAGAGCGCAGAGGGTCGTCGTTGGTGGTGCAGAATCTGGCTGGAGACCTGTAACCAGTGGTGTCCCCCAGGGGTCTCTGCTGGGTCCAGTCTTGTTCAACATCTTCATCAATGACCTTGATGAGGGGACAGTGGCCACCCTCACTAAGTTTGCTGATGATACGAAGTTGGGAGGATTGGCTGACACGCCTAAAGGCTGTGCTGCCATTCAGCGAGACCTGGACAGGCTGGAGAGCGGGGCAGTAAGAAACCAGATGAGGTTCAACAAAAGCAAGTGTAGAGTCTTGCATCTGGGGAGGAATAATTCCATGCACCAGTACAGGCTGGGGGATGAGCTGCTGGAGAGGAGCTCTGTAGAGAGGGACCTGGGTGTCCTGGTGGACGACAGGTTGGCCATGAGCCAGCAGTGTGCCCTTGTGGCCAAGAAGGCCAATGGCTTACGGGGGTGCATTAAAAAGAGCGTGGCCAGCAGGTAGAGGGAGGTGATCCTCCCCCTCTACTCTGCCCTGGTAAGACCTCATCTGGAGTACTGCGTCCAGTTCTGGGCTCCCCAGTACAAAAAAGACAGGGATCTCTTGGAAAGAGTCCAGCAGAGGACCACAAAGATGGTGAAGGGCTTGGAGCATCTCCCCTATGAAGAAAGGCTGAGTGAACTGGGTCTGTTCAGCCTTGAGAAAAGACGACTGAGAGGGGATCTAATCCAGGTTTATAAGTATCTGAGGTGTGGGGGCCATAGTGGTGAGGCTGGACTCTTTTCAGTGGTACGTGGAGGGGGGTTGGTCTGGATGATCTCTAGAGGTTCCTTCCAACCCCTACAGTTCTGTGATTCTGTGATTCTGTGATAAAAAGAAATGCCAAGTGCTTATAGTGAGTGTCTCCCCATTAAAAGGCAGTTTTTTTTATGGCAACTGGACTTTCTATAAGGATTACAACCTGTTACAGACAGATGAGATCTGCCTGTCTAGAAGAGGCAGAGCTATCTTAGGCAGCAGGCTGGCTAACTTAGGATGGTTGGTTTTAAATTGAAGGACTTCAAGTGTGGTGTCTAAAATGGCAACTCATGCCATTGCAAGGGTCTGGGGAATAAGCCAGACCAACCAGAACAGTGACAAATGCTCCTTAGCTGTTTCCCATGACATGAAGCCAACCATCTTAAAGGTATGTAAATCTATGGACAATTGTCATGCATCCTTCTAGGGAAACCTACATCCTATGCACCTTTTCTTTTTTAAAATACCTCTATACCAAGGCATGCAGTGTAGGGAATAAACAGGAAGAGTTGAAGATCAGTGTTCAGTCACAGGGCCATGATCTTACTGAGATTACGGAGACCTTGCTTGCATGACTGGAACATTGTCATGGATGTGTGTATACTTTTTAGGAAAGAAAGGCCATGAAAGGTGAGGTGGTAGAGTTGCTCTTCTGAAAAAACAACAGGAATGTATCCATCTTTACCTATGGATAAATAATGAATGAGTGAAGAGGTAAGAATTTAGAGGCAGGCTAATATATGAGACACCACTGTAGGTGTTTACTAACTCTAGGATTAGCTGGGAAAGCAACACTGCTAGGCACAGACAGTCCAAGAAGTTCCTGCAGTACATTAAAGATAACTTTCTGGACATAGAAGAGCCAATGAGGAGAGGTGCACTGCTGGACACTGTTTTTACAAACCAGGAAGGACTAGGTGGGGATGTGAAAGCTGGGAGCAGACTTGGATGCAGCAACCAGAAGATAGTGGAGTTCAGGATCTTGTGTAGAAGGAACAAGACAATAAGTAGGATTGAAAGCCTGTACATCAGGGGAGCCAACTTTGTCCTCTTCAAGGACCTACATGAAGCTATTCTATGGGCTAGAGCAGTGGAAGGTAAAGGGATCCAAGAAAGTTGGTTGGCACTTAAGCACCACTTCCTCTAAGCTTAAGAGTGGTGCATCTCTAAGGGCAAGAAAACAGGCAAAGGTGGCAGGAGACACACAAGGATGACCAAAGAGCTCCTGGAAAAATTCAATGGAAGAGGAAAGTCTATGGAACATAAAAAACGGATCTGGCTACTTGAGAAGAATAAAGGAATGCTCTCAGGGCACTGAAGGGTGCAGCAAAGAATTGTAAGGCCCACTTGGAATTAAATCTGATAAGAAAGATCAAGGACAATAAGAAGGGCTTATTTAAGTATATCAATATCAAAAAGAAGATTGGGGAAAATGTGGGGCTCGCGCTGAATGAGGTGGGTACCCTGGTAACTGAGGACGCTGAGGAAGCTGGAGTTATTGAGTCCATTCTTTGCTTCAGGCTTTACTGCTAAGACTAGCCTTTGGGAATCCCAGACCCTGGAGATAGGAGAAAGAGTGGAGAAAAGAAGATGTCTGCTTGGTCAAGAAGGATCTGGTCTGAGACCATGTAGGCAAGGAGGATGTACACAGATCCATGGGCTCTGATGGGATGCAGCGATGAGTGCTGAGGGAGCTGGCAGCAGTAATTGCCAGACAGCTCTCTGTCATCTTTGAAACATCATGGAGAGAACAGGAGAGATGTCTGAAGGTTGGACTAACAAAATTAGTGGTAAAATTCTCATTTATTTCAAGGTGGTCAGAATTTCCATCCATACTGTGATTAACAGTTTCTTTGAACAAGTAACCATTTGCTGTAGCTGAATAGGCAAGGAGTAAATACAGGAAAAAGCATTTATTTTTGTTTATGTTTATTTCATAGATGAAATCTTATTTCACTGCTTTTCTAACGTACTTGGACAATCTTTACATAATGCATAGTAACATTCAGGAAGACTTTCTCATACATTCTCATTTGTCTGTAGTCCCTGTAGGAGATAACCAGTACTTTAAGAAGATTACAGGTAGGGCTTTTAATTTTTCATTTTGGAATGTGTTCTGTAGAATTGGCAAGGAATTCAAACGTCTTCCAAAGATACATTTCCTAATTGCACTTGTACTTCTATTGTTTAACAGTTTGAAGAATTATGTTATGATACTACAGATATGAGATTTTTTTCTATTTTTCCCATTCTGAAGTTGATTCAGATACTGATTAATGTGTAATTTCATATTTAAATGTATAGTGTGTTCCTGTGAATGCTAGGTTGTTAAATTGATTGGTGTTATAGTTAATTTATTTCACACTGTTCTCCTGAAGATAATGTGCAAGATAATTCTGATGTGGGAATTGAAATGCTTGAAAGTAAGTATAGTTTGTATGTTAAAAATACTTGAGTAGATCTCTATACAAAAGTCTAAACAAGGTAAAAAAAAAAAAGTCTAATCTGTTTTAATGCAGTGACTGTTCATTACTCCATGCAAGGTTTGTTAAAACCATGCTCTCATGTGTCTAGTTACATAGTATGCTTAGCTGTCTGTCATAGCAGACTACACATTAGTACAGAAAATTTGTTCAGTAATAGTTCTGAAAGGGAGGAGACTGTTTTAGAACTGTTTTTCTCACTGTTGACAGGTGACAGGACAAGAAGAAATGGCCTCAAGTTGCAGCAGAGGAGGTTTAGTTTAGATATCAGGAAAAATGTTACAGAAAGAATGTTAAGCACTGGAACAGGCTCCCTATGGAGGTGTTTGAGTCACCGTCCCTGAATGTGTTTAAAAACTGGATGTGGTGCTCAGTGACATGATTTAGCGTGGGTTGTTAGAATTAGGGTAGTATGGTTGGGATGCAGTTGGGCTTGATGATTTTGAAGGTCTTTTCCAACCTGAGCAATTCTATGATTTTATGAAAAAAGACTAAAATATTGTTATGGTTTTATGATTTTTGATTATTGGTATTCTATATCATAACATCATGTAGTGCACTGGGAGTTAAAGAGTTAATGCTCCAGTTCCAGGTACCTATCCCAGAAGAGAAGAAGGACTACATCCCCCAGGGACTGTTTGCTGTTCTGTTACCATTTCCACTCAGCGGGAGAAGATAAAAGTCACTGACATCTCTTGACCTGCCCCTTTTGATCTTGGCTCTCTAGATTGTATTGCCTCAGCATTAGAGAGAGGCCTTTGTTTTTTTGGACACTGTTGTTTAATTTGATTTATTAGCTTCCGTTCTAATTACATTTTATTATATTGTATTATTATGAGTTATCTTGCATTCTGATATTTTATTTAGTAAATTAGTTTGTTTCTCCTAAGACTATTGCTGCTGTTTTGTTTTAAGGCCCATCTCTCTACCCTTTCCCCCTTTTTTCCTTTTTCCCTTTTTCTGGGGTGCAGGTCCATGGGTCCCTTTGCCCCACTAGTCACAGAACTGGGCCAAACCAGCCCATAAACTGTTGACAAAGATTTAATAGTCTTTTTAGCATAGTCTTGCCCAATGAAATACTTTTCCTTTATTTGGCATAGTACCAAAGCTTTTCATGACTCAACATCAAAGGTGATGAAACGTGATACAACTCAACATGGTATAACTCAAAGACATTTTCCCTTTTGTTAATGTTGATTTCTTGTCTCTGCAAAAATACACTTTTTAGAGAATTTTTGTTGGTGTTTTTTTGTTTTGTTTTGTACTGTGGGCATGTATTTTCATAGAATCAGAAAATCAGAGAATGGCCTGGGTTGAAAACGACCACAATGATCATGTTATTTCAACTCTCCTGCTATTTGCAGAGTCTCCAACCAGCAGACCAGGCTGCCCAGAGCCACATCCAGCCTGTCCCTGAATCCTGTCTCCAGGGATGGGGCATCCACAACCCCCTTGGGCAACCTGTTCCAGTGCATCACCACCCTCTGAGCGAAAAGCTTCCTCCTAATATCTAACCTAAACCTCCTCTGTCTCAGTTTAAGACCATTCCCTCTTGTTCTATCACAATCCAACCTCTTAAACAGCCAATCCCCCTCCTGTTTATAAGCTCCCTTCAAGTTCTGGAAGGCTGCAATGAGGAGCCTTCTCTTCTCCAAGCTAAACAAGCCCAGTTCCCTCAACCTTTCTTCATAGACCCTTCTTCATAGCCCTCTGATCATTTTTGTGGCCCTCCTCTGGACCCATTCCAAAAGCTCCACGTCCTTCCTTTCTTTACTGGGGTCCCCAGGCCTGGACACAGTACTGCAGATGGGGCCCTCACAAGAGCTAAGTAGAGGGGGACAATCACCTCCCTCTCCCTGCTGGCCACCCCTTTTTTAATGCAGCCCAGGGTATAGTTGGCCTTTTGGGCTGCAAGCGTGCACTGCTGGCTCATGTCCAGCTTCTCATCTACCAGGACCCCCAAGCTCTCCTCCGCAGGGCTGCTCTCAAGGAGATCTTTCACCAGTCTGTATAAATACCTGGGATTGCCCCGACCTAAGTGCAGTACCCTACACTTGGCTTTGTTGAACCTCATTAGTTCTTATGGTCCCACTTCACCAGCCTGTCCAAGTCCCTCTGGATGGCTTCCCTTCCCTCCAATGTATTGACTGTGCTACTCAGTTTTGTTTCATCTGCAAACTTACTGAGGGTGCACTTTATTCCATCGTCTCTGTCATTGATGAAGATGTTGAAGAGCACTGGTACCAAGACTGATCCTTGAGGGACAGCACTTGTGACCAGCCTCCACTCTGACGTAGAGCAATTGGTCTTAACTCTTTGTCTGCGATCAGCCAACCAATTCATAATGCATCAAACAGTCCATTCTTCAAATCCACACCTCTCCAATTTAGAGAGAGGGATGTGGTGAGGGACGATATCAAAGGCCTTGCAGAAGTCCAGGTAGATGACATCCACTGCCCTTCCCCTGTCCACCGAAGCTGTCACTCCATCATAGAAGGCCACCAGATTGGTCAGGCGCGATCTGCCCTTGGTGAAACCATGCTGGCTGTCTCAAATCACCTCTTTATCTCGTATGTGCCTTAACATAGCTTCCAGGAGGATTTGCTCCATGATCTTCCTAGGAACAGAGGTGAGGCTCACCAGCCTGTAGTTCCCCGAGTCTTCCTTTCTCCCTTTCTTAAAAATGGGAGTAACTTTTCCCTTTTTCCAGTCACTGGGAACTTCACCAGACAACCATGATTTTTCAAATATGATGGGGAGCAGCTCAGCAACCACATCAGCCATCTCTTTCAGAATCCTAGAATGGATATCATCCAGCCTCATGGGGCTTACACACGTTCAATTTCATGAGGAGAACACAGTCTTGTTCCACTGTTACAGTGGGACAGAAACCGCTCCCCAAAGTTTTCTTCTTTCAACTTTCTAAATTAAAGAAATATTCAGCAAAATTAAATACATTCTTCAGTAGAGGAATGTATCCTGCTTTCAGGTGACATAGCACACTGACAATTTGGGTGTTGCTGAGTGATGGGAATGTGTCCCTTGCTGCTCTGTGGGGAAGAACTGCTGAAAGTAATTGAGGGGAAGGGTGGGCTGCCTTGTGAGCTGTGCTGAGCTGAGATGTCCCATGGGCTGTAGGTTGAACATGCCTGGCAAGCTTTTGAGATTCTCTTTGTTTTAAATAAGTAACCTGCATCTAAGACCTGCATTCATCTCCATCCTCAAGATATTCTGGGGCACTTGTAACAGTTGGAAAGTTAATGACAACATCAAACTCCTGGACAGTTCTACTAAGTCAGATCTTTCAAAACTAATTAATACATACATGGTTTCTCAGTATTTTCAAGGTGTTGGAGACAAAATGAATAAAACATTTGCAAGAGAAGCAGTTGTTCTTGTGGCCAAATAGACAAAAAAATCTGATGTTGCTTGTCCTTTTTTTTTTTTTTTTTTTTTTTTTTTTGTATATAAGTACAGAAATTAGTTATTTGGGCTTGCTATTTTTTTGTGTTCTGATTAAGTAGTTTTGCTTGGCATGGCCATCAAAAGTGCAAGCAGAAAGGTTCCCTGACACAAAGAGAGACACAGCAGACTAAAAGAGGACTAATGTCTGAAGTAATCCAAACACTGAATAATTTCAGATCGTACTATCATTCTTGTACCTCTTTTCATAGGCTTGCTTATGTCTCATCTGTTACCTATTACTGATAGTATCTTTTATGAACAAGACAGACAGAATTCTGTCGAAGACATCCATGTTTTACCTAGTTTTTATTGCACAGCTGATTCTTCATGAAAATTCTGTCTGAAAAAGTGTGGATTTTTTTTTTTTTTTTTTTTTGCCAGCAGATGACCTTGTGTCTTATGAAGAAAATATACTAAATTTTCTTTTTCTAAAGAACAAGATGACTCCTGCATACCCTGGTGTGAACAGTGAATTACAGATGTAAAAATCTCCTAATTTCCTATGTGTTGCCTGCTAGTGATATCTATCATGTGCCTAAATTAGGAAGGAATTCAGCTACTTACTTGAAATTTTGTTAGGACTGGAGTTTGACCTTCGGGCTTCTTGAGTAGATGGAGATGCTCATCTGTTCTTTTGAATATGACAATTCATAAGGGAATGCATGGTTATATGCTGTCATAACAACTACATCTGTAAGTCATAGTAAGAATAATATGCAGAATAGAAGCCCTAGTATCAATATTTCATGGTTGGTTATGTACCTTTGTTTCAGAGCATTTGAAAAGACCAGGTGATTGTAAAATTTTCAAGCAAGTATTTGAGGATGATAGCTGTCCATTTTCATCTTTTCATACACAGTCCTTATGTTCTCGCTCATCTCTTTCATTTTTATATCTTTATAAATTCTTCTACTGTCTGTTCTTGCTAGGGCTCATGGTTTCCCAAATCAGCAACTGCAGTCTAATAATAACTGTATTTACATCTGTCTCACTGCATTATTATGCAAAAAAAGCAATGAAACTGACTTGGATTTTTTTTAATCCAAGTCATCTGCATTTTAGAATAGATCTGAACAGAGATGAGTGTCCTTTCTGCAGACTCAATTTTGCATTCATTTATATTCAGAAAGTTCTTGTAATTACCCTACAAATTAGGAATGTCATTATTTCAAATGAAAAACTGCTTTTTGTTGCGTTTTTGTTACAGTTTTTTCATATACTGCAAATTAAAAAGTACAAGATGTAAGACAAAGTAACTGTTAGACATTTTTGCCTAATACAAAAATTCTTTAAATGCATTTAAAATGGAAATCTAGAAATGTATCTTCTAGTTGATCAGATGCTACATTGTAAGATTTTTTTTTAAATTTGATCCTTAAAAACCATCTGAAGGGAAAGAAAATCAGGATGTAATGGTAAAGGAAAGGTGATTTAGAACCTCAGACTATCTTGGATCCAGCCAGAGAAATGACAGCATCAGCTGATTATTATGGCTGGCTCTGGGCCAGTCTGATGCAGCCTCCAAATCACCTGCTCCTCTAACAATATGTTATTAACTTCTTTCCCTTCAGATGCAGAGCTCATTTCTCTGCTTCTCATTGAATCTGGTTTGAACGTATTCAGGGCTGGGGTATCCGTAGTTTCTCTAGGCAGCCTGTTCCAGTTCTTCATGGGCACACACGTATTGGCAGGTTGAAATGTTATATTGGCAATCACAGCCTTTTACTTTCGAAGTGGCACAAGTGCATATAACAAGTAATACAGGCTGGTTTTGATTTGACTGACAGTGGTGGCAGGGGCAAGAGGCAGAGATAAGACCATACTGTACCCTCCCTTCTACAGCATTCTGCTATCGCCTACATAATTTGTGCTCTAGCTTTGTGAAATCAACTTATCAAAAATGACACTAAAAATTACACAATAATGTTTAAAGTTTACAGTCTTATGGGGCTGCATTGCTAGCTGTCTGCGTCTTTATGTGGACCATGGGCTATGAGTTGGAATGTATGTTCTACCACTTTTAACCAGGTATTGCTACTTGTCTGTCCTCAACAAAACTTTCTTTTGTGAACAGTTCATTTGAAAAAAAAAAAAAAAAAAATTAAAAAAAATCCTGCATATATTTTTAAAAGGATTTATTTGAGATAGGTGGTAATATCAACAGTGGCATTAGCCCAGCTCTAAGCAGCAAGTTGTAGATGCCTCTTTTCACACAGAACTTAGAAGAATATGTTCTTGATCTCACACTTAATTTCCCATTGTGGTAAAGTAATGGTGAGATTATTTCACTGAATGATTTTACTTGTCTGCCTAAAAACAAAGAAATAATAGGAAGGTGCAGTTCTTAACAGTCAAGAACTTGACTGAATGAAAAGTTTTTTCTTCACAGATGATAGTCAATTCACTTGTTTTCCTATTCGTAGTCTCTTTTTACATGTTCTTTCTTCCTTGGACAAATATATCCTTGGCTCATAATTTCTGTTGACTTGATATGTATTCCTTTGGAGGGAGAGGTCTTATTTCCCTACTGCAAGCACTGAAAGCTAGATCTGATAGCCATTTGCTACTTTCATTGCTTTAAATGCTCAGAGGTATGCACCCTCAAGTTACTGGTAGGGTTACCTAGTGCCAGATATGGGCTGGAGACTTCATCAAGTCTCATTGTTTAGCATACTTCGCAGTACAATGGCAAAAGTTGTGAAAATAAAGTGCACATCAGTGAGATTACGAGATTGTTTTTGTTACTAAATATTGTGTGAATATTTCAGCAAGGACATGGAATACTGACATGATCAGGTCATTAGATGGATAAATAGGAAGCCTTTGCATGTGTCAACATGAAAAGCTGATACACAGACAGAGGGAGCAGTGATTGGTCAACTGGGAAGAAAACAAAAATATTTCCTGAGCCTGCAAGAATAGCATCAGAAAACCCAAATCTCTAAAATGAGCAAGAGGTGAGAAAGGCAATCTGATGGCATTCCAAGACAAGAAGAGAAGGGATCCAAGCAAAAACAAAGACCAAAGTCCTGAATTTCAGAAGAGTAGTTTTTTTCTCTTCAGCAATCTGCTAGGGATAAAAAAGAAGGAAAAAAGGAAAAGGAAAAGGAAAAGGAAAAGGAAAAGGAAAAGGAAAAGGAAAAGGAAAAGGAAAAGGAAAAGGAAAAGAGAAATGACAAATGAAAAAGGAAAAGGAAAAGGAAAAGGAAAAGGAAAAGGAAAAGGAAAAGAAAAAGAAAAA
Organism: Tympanuchus pallidicinctus; assembly: GCF_026119805.1. Classification (NCBI taxonomy): domain Eukaryota; kingdom Metazoa; phylum Chordata; class Aves; order Galliformes; family Phasianidae; genus Tympanuchus; species Tympanuchus pallidicinctus. Next base: position 46,871,769 of record NW_026294758.1, read on the forward strand.
GAAAAAGAAAAAGAAAAAGAAAAAGAAAAAGAAAAAGAAAAAGAAAAAGAAAAAGAAAAAGAAAAAGAAAAAGAAAAAGGAATATGGCTTTGGAGAGAATGGGTGTCCATGAGAGCTGGTTGACACTCAGGGATCATGCTTACGAAGATTAAAGAGGGCCTATTTCAAGAAGCAGGAAATCAAAGACATTAGAAATCCTCTGTAAGTGACTAATGAGTTCCTGACTGTACTCAAACATAAAAAAGAAGCATGTAAGGGGTGGAAGCTGGGGCAAATGACTTGGGAGAGGTGTAGAATTATTTCCAGTTTTGCAGGGATATCATTAGGAAAGTCAAGGCTCACTTGGAGTTGGCTCTTCCAAGATTTTTGGATGTAAAAGTTAACAAGAAAGGACTCTACAAGTACATAAATAACAGAAAAAAGACTGCAAAAAATGTGAGCCTTGCTAAGTGGAGCAAGGCACTGGTGACTGGTGGTCCTTGAGAGCAGCTCAGCAGAGAAGGACCTCGGGGTCCTGATGGATGAGAGACTTAACATGAGCCAGCAGTGCGCTCTGGCAGCTCGAAAAGCAAATGGGATCCTGGGCACCATCAGGAGAGGGGTGGTCAGCAGGGACAGGGAGGTGATTGTCCCTCTCTACTCGGCTCTTGTGAGGCCCCATCTGGAGTACTGTGTCCAGGTGTGGAGCCCTCAGTACAAGAAAGACATAGAGATCTTGGAAAGGGTCCAGAGGAGGGCGACTAAGATGATCAGGGGGCTGGAGCACCTCCCCTATGAGGACAGGCTGAGGGAGTTGGGCTTGTTCAGCCTGGAGAAGAGAAGGCTGCGGGGTGACCTCATTGCAGCCCATCAATACCTGAAGGGAACCTACACCCAGGAGGGGAGTAAACTCTTCAAAAGGGCTGACAACAGCAGGACTAGGGGAAATGGATCCAAGTTGAAGGAGGGAAGATTTAGGTTGGATGTTAGGGGGAAGTTCTTCACAAGGAGAGTGGTTAGGCCCTGGAACGGGCTGCCCAGGGAGGTTGTGGATGCCCCGTCCTTGGACGTGTTCAAGGCCAGGTTGGACGGGGTCCTGGGCAACCTGATCTGAATGTGTATGTTTGGTGGCCCTGCTAGGCAGGGGGGTTGGAACTACATGATCCTTGAGGTCCCTTCCAACCCGGGTGATTCTGTGATTCTGTGATTCTGTGACAAAGACCATGGAAATGGTTGAGATACTCAATACCTTCTTTGCCTCAGTTTTCACCAGCAAAACTAACTTTCAGAAATTCCCAGGACCCAGAAACCAAAGGGAAAGATGGAAACAAAGAGTCCATGGAGAAAAACCAGATTAGAAAAAACATAAACAAACTGGAAATATCTAAGTTCATGGGGGCTGAGAGATTGTCTCTGCAAGTACCAAGGGAGCTGACTGGTGTCTTGCAAGTCCATTGTCAGTTATCTTTGAAAAGTCATGGTAACTGGGAGAAGTTCCTGAAAAGTGGAAGAAAATAATTTTCTATTGCCAAGAAAAAGAAGAAAAATCCATGGAGCTGTGAAATAATAAGCTTCACCACAATCCCTAAGAGTGTGACAGAGCAACATTGGATAGCAAATACATAAAGGATAAGATGTTCAGGAGTAGTGAGCATGGATAAAGGATAATAAAAAAGGTTTTTTCAAGTACATTAACAGTAAAAGGAAGACTAGGGAGAATGTGGCTCCCCTGCTAAGTGACGGGGGTGTTCTGGTAACGGCGGATGCTGAGAAGGCAGAGATACTGAATGCCTTCTTTACTTCTGTCTTCAGTGATAAAGCTCCCCCTCTGGAATCTGAGACCCTGGAGGTTAGTGAGAGGATCTGGGGAATGGAAGACCTCCCTTCTGTCAGGGAAGAGGTGGTTCAGGAGCGCCTAGGCAACACCAGTGTTCACAAATCCATGGGACCCGATGGGATTCATCCACAGGTGCTGAGGGAGCTGGCAGAGGTGACTGCTGAACAGCTTTCCGTCATCTTTGAGAAGTCTTGGAGGACAGGGGAGGTGCCTGAAGACTGGAAGATAGCCAATATCACCCCGGTCTTCAAAAAAGGCAAGAAGGAAGACCCAGGCAATTATAGGCCAGTCAGCCTCACCTCTGTCCCTGGAAAGGTGATGGAACAGCTTGTATTGGATGTCATCTCCAGACAACTGGAAGAAGAGGAGGTTATCAGGAGTAGTCAGCATGGGTTCACAAGGGGGAGGTCGTGCTTGACCAACCTGGTAGCCTTCTATGATGTTGTCTCTGGCTGGGTGGATAGGGGGAGAGCAGTGGATGTAGTCTACCTTGATTTCAGCAAGGCATTTGATACTGTCCCTCACGACATCCTTATAACAAAGCTGAGGAAGTGTGGGATAGATGAGTGGACAGTGAGGTGGGTTGAGAACTGGCTGACTGACAGAGCACAGAGGGTTGTTGTTGGTGGTGCAGAGTCCGGTTGGAGGCCTGTAACCAGCGGTGTTCCTCAGGGGTCTGTGCTGGGTCCGGTCTTGTTCAACATCTTCATCAATGACCTTGATGAGGGGATAGTGGCCACCTTCACTAAGTTTGCTGATGATACGAAGTTGGGAGGATTGGCTGACACGCCTGAAGGCTGTGCTGCCATTCAGCGAGACCTGGACAGGCTGGAGAGCTGGGCAGAAAAAACCCAGATGAGGTTTAACAAAAGCAAGTGTAGAGTCTTGCATCTGGGGAGGAATAATTCCATGCACCAGTACAGGCTGGGGGATGAGCTGCTGGAGGGGAGCCCTGCGGAAAGGGACCTGGGTGTCCTGGTGGACGACAAGTTGGCCATGAGCCAGCAGTGTGCCCTTGTGGCCAAAAAGGCCAATGGCTTACGGGGGTGCATTAAAAAGAGCGTGGCCAGCAGGTCGAGGGAGGTGATCCTCCCCCTCTACTCTGCCCTAGTAAGACCTCATCTGGAGTACTGCGTCCAGTTCTGGGCTCCCCAGTACAAAAAGACAGGGATCTCTTGGAAAGAGTCCAGCGGAGGGCCACGAAGATGGTGAAGGGCCTGGAGCATCTCCCCTATGAAGAAAGGCTGAGTGAACTGGGTCTGTTCAGCCTTGAGAAAAGACGACTGAGAGGGGACCTGATCCAGGTCTATAAATATCTAAGGTGTGGGGGGCAGAATGGCGAGGCCGGACTGTTTTCAGTGGTGAGTGGAGACAGGACAAGGGGAAACGGCTGGAAACTGCAGCATAGGAAGTTCTGCACAAATGTACACAAGAACTTCTTTACAGTGAGGTGACGGAGCACTGGAACAGGCTGCCCAGGGAGGTGGTGGAGTCTCCTTCTCTGGAGATGTTCAAGACCTGCCTGGATGCCTACCTGTGCGACCTGCTATAGGGAACCAGCTTTGGAAGGGGGGTTGGACTCGATGATCTCTGGAGGTCCCTTCCAACCCCTACAATTCTGTGATTCTGTGATTTTGTGATTTATGAACTTAGCAGTTGAGTTAAGAATAACACATATTGTTTTCCTTGACTTTAGTAAGGGTTTTGACACAATCTCTTGTAATATCCTCATAGAATAGCTGATAAAGCACAGGCTTGTGTACAGTGAAGTGAATTGGAAGAGGCTGAACAGCTTGGCACAAATTTCAGTTGAAGGCAGGTCACTAGTGGTGTAGCCCAGGGATCAGCACCAAGTCTAATATTATTTAACATCTTCATCAGTGCCATAAGTGCAACCTCAGCAAGTACAGAGAAAACACACATTAGTTTCATGAGACAGTTGTATCTCTATTCAGACAACTTTGACAGTCTGGAGAATTCATTGAAGAAAACTTTCATGAAGATCAACAAGGAAAAATAGAAATAATAATTTCAGGCACCAGTACATATTGCCAGCCAACTGTCTGGAGAACAGCACGGCAAAGAAGGATATTATGGTCCTGTTGAAAAAGTGACATGTGACCTGAACTAGCAACGCAAACGCAGTGGTACTCAGAGAAAAGACATAGAGCAAACAAACAAACAAACTAACTAAAAACTATCTGAAAACAAGAAAATGTCATTTTACTGTGATGTTGATTTAACAGGTTGCCAAATGAGACTGGGGAGTCTCCATCCAAGAAGATATTCTGCATTCAACAAAACATGATCCAAGCATCCTGCTCTAGGTGATCCTACTTTAGCAGGGAGAATGTGCATTAGGTGATCTGAAGAAGTGCCTTCTAACAAAATGATTCTGCAATTCTGAGATGTTAATGTTGTCTCTATCTTACAGGAAGAGGCAGAGAAGATTGAGCAGACCTCTTCTCAGAGATGCCTACTGAGAAGGCAAAATAACCCCATGTCATTAAGTTCCAATTAGGTAAACATTTTTACTGTGATGATAGTCAGCCCTAAGACACTATGAAATCTTTGTACTTGAAAATATTCACAACTCAACCACTCATGGCCTTAAGAAACTTAATTTCATCTGCTTTGAGTGAGGGTTGGACTAGACCACCTCCAGATGTTTAAGCTGAATTACTTTATGATTCTTATGAAAACCTGGATTTTAAAAAATGTTACCTGTCACAGGTTAAAATAAAATATTTGTGGAAACATTTAAAATACATATCGCTTAAGTGTAACTTTTAAGTACAGGACTGCTAAAAGACATGGATGCTGGAGTGGGGCTGTGAAAAGTAGGAACAGAACATGGGCAAATCCAGTTGCTACTGCTTTAGCCTTGAAGTACTGAGATGCACTATCTGTTCTCTGCCTAAACTGGGCAAATAATCAACAGTGTTCCAATCATTGTTTCTGCTTCAAAGTATTCAGAAGTAATATCCTACTGGCTAATATCCTACTGGCTAAATTAAATGCAAAGATTTATCTATGAAACCTACAAAATACTTTCCATTCATTTTAGCTTCTAACAGAAGTCTTGGATGGATAAAAGTAGAATCATGGGAACTATCACTGACTATCACTGCAACATCATTAGGTTTCTCAGTTTGCTAGCCTGCCAGTAAGAAGTCCCGGAGATTTCAGGGGTAGGAAGAAGGAATATCTCCAAAACATAGAAGTTAATAATTCCATACAAATAATAGCAATGTGCAGGTTGGTTTATGTCCAGAAGAAAAGTCAGCGGTAAAATTTATTATATTTTTCTACTACTGAAATGTGTATTTGAATTTCTGCCTTAGTAATATCTCTTTCATTTCCTGAATGTAAACTGATTTGTCTGATTTCCATGAGATATCAATGAGCTCAACAGGACAATTTCATACTGAATAAAAAAGTACTTCAATTTTCAAATGTGTTGCTATTAAATTTCAGCATGGTGCTTATCTAGTAGCGCAAGATAGACAAAAACATTCCAGTCAATACTGACAGAAAATCTTTTTAATTTATTTTTATTTTTTATTTTTTAAATCCCATACATCAATTTTAGGATATACATGTCTAACTAGAAATGGTGACTTGCTCTTATTTCCTGATTTGTATTCAGCAGAACCCATGCTTAGCCTGGAAAGCTACTGTGTATTTTCACCACAAATTTCACTGAAGTGACCTCCAGTGCTAGGTGAATGAGCTGTTGATTTTAAAAAGATTGCATGCATTTTGTAGCTTTTATCTCTTTTCCCTGTTGTCTTAAACTGTGTTCTGCTTCTTCATGTTGGTGATGCAGATACAGATCTTTGATTCCTTTTCTGTTTTCATTTTGGCAGAGAAATTTATTATTGTATAATTACTTAAATAAAATCAGGTAGATGCCATTTGCAACCCACTGCAAAGAAGACTAAGCACTAAACAGGGACTGGTTCGATAGTAATTGATCACAGAATAGCAGAATTTGAAATTCTGGACATGGAGGAAAAAAATGGAAGAATGTTATGCTGTGTGGAGTCTGATAAAATAAAAGAAAGGAAAGAAATCAGAACGGGCTCACATACCACATCATCACAGAATTACAGAATCACCGAATTGTAGGGGTTGGAAGGGACCTCTAGAGATCACTGAGTCCAATCCTTATGCTAAAGCAGGCTCCCTACAGTGGGTTGTGCAGGTAGACATCTGGATAGGTATTGAATATCTCCAGAGAAGGAAACTCCACAACCTGTTCAGGCAGCTTGTTCCAGTGCTCTGTCAACCTCAGTGTAAAGAAGTTCCTCTTCATGTATGTACAGAACTTCCTGTGCTCCAGTTTTTTCCTACTGCCCCTTGTCTCATCACTGCACTCTACTGAAAAAAAGGAGCCTGGCCCACTCCTTTTGACACCTGCACTTTAGATGCTTATAAGCTGTTGTGAGATCTCCTCTCAGCCTTCTCTTCTCCAGGCTGAACAGTCTTGGGTTTCTCAGCCTTTTCTCACATGGAAGATGCTTCAGGCCCTTTATCATCTTTGTTACCTTCTGCTGGACTCTTTCTAGGAGATCCCTTTTTCTTTTTTTTTTTTTTTGAGCTGGGAGTCCAGAGCTGGAGACAGATTCTTTCTCCTTCCGTGTTATCTCAGTTTTATAACCTCTCATCCAGGGCTCAGTCCTGGAAGAGGGACTTAGTTTTGAGAGGTTGTTCCGTGGCTTCCACAGAACTCAGAGAAGGATAAAGTATTTCAGAAAAGCACTTGATAGCATGGAAAATGGAAAACTAAAATCTCGAATTTCTGACTCTGGGGTGGTTATTCAAGTATACCGTCTAAGTATCTCAGTTAAGTGACAATTTATGGGAATCATATTCAAAATATGTTACTCAAGGAAAAGTATTTTACTTCCTGTGATTGCTTTGTTCAAATGGGAAGGATAGAATTGTGGCTCTGTGCAATATTATCTAATAAATAATCTCTTAGATAATCAATAAAGAAAGCACACAAAGCACTTTTTTGATGGGAGAACTAATTGGTTAATACAGTCTGGATCAAAGGATGCAGTGGTAAATGAAGGAAGCATGAATTCACTAAGCAGAAGTTTGTAAAAAGTAGACATAAACCATTATCAGCAAGACAGGAGGCAATGAAATGCCAACAAATCAAGTGATCATTGTCTGCTCAAATTTCACATACAACAACAAAGAGGTGAGTAATTCACATTCACAGCTGATGTGGAAGAGGGAGAGAGTGAGCTATAAAAGGACAGTTGCAACAAAATGTGTTTAATGAGAAACAAAAATCCATTTGTGGATAAGGAAAAGAATTTATTTGCTTGAAATTATGAGAAAAGCAGTTTTTAGATAAAATCCACTTTAAAATTGTGCTTGTATTTTTCTTTAATAAAAGACATCACACTCAAAAAATTGCACAATTGAATAAATAACCAAATAAGACGATTTTTACTACTTCTCTTCGTTTGCTTTTGTTATTTATGGATTAATGTTAATTTATTCCCAATGTCTATAGAACTGTGAAGTTAGTTTGAATATGAAACTGAATGGTTACTTTCTATTTTGAGGACTTCTCTGTATGACAGCCAATTGTTGTTCTTCAGTGTTTTTAGGCCATGACTGGTGACATGAGGGTTTCACTTTTTTTTTTAAACCAAATGTTAATTTCTGAGGATAAATAAAATACATTAATTATTTGTCTTTAGTACTATGCTGTAGTGGAGTTCGCACTCTTGAAAGATATGTGACAGTCAAAGAGTAAAATTAAGGTGCAAAATTAAAGGGAAGTGAGCTTTCAGTCCTTCATAGAGTTAGTCAATAAAACACCCTGGGAGACTGTCTTCATGGGCAAGGCTGCAGAGCAGAGCTGGCAGATCTTTAAGGAGGCTTTCCTCAGTGTGCAAGAGCTCTCCATCCCCAGGTGTCGCAGGTCAGGAAAGGAAGGCAAGGGACCAACATGGGTGAACTGGGACCTACTGGTGAAACTGGAGAGCAAGAAGAAAATGCACAGGAAATAGGGATAGTTACCATGGGAAGAGAATAAGGAAGCTGCTAGGTTATGTAGGTACGAAGTCAGGAAAGCAAAGTCACAATTTGAAGTGCACTTGGCAAGGGGTACCAAGAAGAATAAGAAAGACTTCTACAGGTTCCTCAACCAGCAAAGGAAAATCCTTTGTAGACTCCTCCTAATGAGTATCACAGGCAATGTGGTAACAACAGACAAGGACAAGGCATGCAACAATATTTTTTTTCCAAAGCTTTTTCTGACCACTGCTTATCACAGAGCCCTCAAATGATAGGTTTGAAAGGGGAGATTGAGGAAGCAGTGCCCCTTCTGTTGTAACCAAAAATCAGTTTTGTTACCACCTGAGGAACATCAGGCATCGACAAGTCTATGGGTCCTGATGAGATGCATCCCAGAATCTTGAGGGAATTGGCTGATGTGGTCACCAAATTATTCTCATATATATTTGAAAAGTCATGGCAGTCAGATGAAGTCCCTGGTGACTGGGAAAAAAAGCAACATCACACCCATTTTTACGAAGAGTAAAAAAGGTGACCCTGGGAACTACCAAAGTGTTAGTCTCACATCTGTACTGGAAAGGATCGTGGGGAGATCCTCCTGGAAGCACATGGAAGACAGGGAGATGATAGAGGAGAACCAGCATGACTTCACCAGCGGCAAATCCTGGTTGACCAATCTAGAGGCCTTACATGATGGTGTAACTTCATCACTGGATAAGGGAAGAACTGTTGGTGTCAAGGAAAGGTCAGGCGGTGGAACAAGGTCTGCATCAGAGGATGGTGGGCATGGAGCAGGCTGCCCAGAGCGGTGGGCACAGCCCCAAATTGCTGCAGATCAAGGAGTGTTAGGATACTGCTCTCAGACATGGGTTTGAGTTTGGGTGGTTCTTTGTGGAGCTATGGTTGGACTTGATGATCCTTGCGGGTCCCTTCCAACTCAGGATATTCTATGATTCTATGATTCTATGATGTCATCTACCTGACCTTCAGTAAAGCCTTTGACATGGTACACCATAACATCTTTCTCTCCAAATTGGAAAAAAACAAATTTGATGGGTGGACTGTTTGATAGATGAAGAACTGGCTGCAGGATCAAATCAACAGAGTAGTGGCCAATGGCTTCATGTCTGGATGGAGGTCAGTGACAAGTAGTGTCCTGCATGAGGCAGTGCTGAGACTGATATTCTTTAGTATCTTGATCAATGACATCAATAGTACAGTCGAGTGCACCCTCAGAAAATCTGTAGACTAGGCTGTGTGGTGAGATCAACACACAGAATTACAGCATCACAGAATTACAGAATATCAGGGATTGGAAAGACCGTCTAGTCCAATTCCCCTGCCAGAACAGGAACACCTAGATTAGATCACACAGGAACATGTCAAGGCTGGTTTTGAATGCCTCCAGAGGAGGAGACCCTACAGCCTCTCTGGGCATCTGATTCAGTGTTCTGTTACCCTCACCTTGAAGAATTTTTTTTCCTTATTTATGTGGAACCTCCTACGTTCCAGCTTGATCCATAGCCCCTAGACTTATCATTGGATGTTGCTGAGAAGAGCCTGGCTCCATCCTCCTGGCATTCACCCTTTACATATTTATAAACATTAATGAGGTCACCCCTCAGTCTCCTCCAAGCTAAAGTGATGCAGTTCCCTCAGCCTTTCCTTGTAAGGGAGATGTTCCATTCCCTTAATCATCTTTGTGGCTTTGTGCTGGACTTTCTCAAGCAGTTCCCTGTCCTTCTTGAATTAAGGGGCCCAGAGGTGGACAGTATGTTCCAAACGTGATCTCACTAGGGCAGAGTAGAGAGGGAGGAGAACCTCTCTCAGTCTACTAACCACACGCCCTTTAATACACTCCAGGATGCCATTGGCCTTTTTGACCACAAGGGCACAGTGCTGGCTCATGGTCATCCTGCTGTCCATCAGGACCCTTAGGTCTCATTCCCCTGCACTGCTCTCCAACAGGTCAGTCCCCCTCCTGAACTGGTACCTGGCATTGTTCTTGCCCAGATGTAAGACTCTACACTTGCCCTTGCTATAGTTCATTAAATTTCTCCCTGCCCAGCTCTCCACTCAGGGGACTGGATGCCATCCAGAGGGACCTAGAGTAGAGGGCTGAGGAAGATATAATGGTTTTATGAGTTTTGTCTATCGGTATTCCACATCATAACGTCATGTAGTGCACTGAGAGTTAAAGGGTTAATGCTCCAGGTCTGGGTACCTGTCCCAGAAGAGAAGAACTATTACATTCCCTAGAAGACTGTTCTGTTATCATTTCTGCTGAGGGGGAACAGATATAAGGCCTTGGTAGGTCACCTGATGTGCTCTTTTCCCTTTTATGGCTCTCCTCTCTGCTGCTCATACTGAGTGCACACATTGCCTCAGCATTAGTGTAGGGTCTTTCAGGTTTTGGATGCTCTTTCATTATATTTGATTTATTAACTTTGATTCTAATTATACTGCATTATAGTATGTTATCTTGCATTCTGATACCATATTTAGTAAATTAGTTTGTTTCTCCTCAGATCACTGTCATTGTTTTAATTATTTTGGGTCCCCTGTTTCCCTTTTCCAGAGTCCCAGATTCACAAATCTCTCCACCCTGCTAGTCACAGAACTAGGCCAAACCAGCCCATAAACCATTGACAGAGATCCACAGGAAGTTCAACAAAGCTAAGTGCAAGGTCTTACGCCTAGATTGAGGCAACTTCCACTAACAGTACAAACTGGGGGATGAAAGGATTGAGCCCTGCCAAAATTACCTGGGGGTACTGGTGAATGGCACGCTGAACATGAGCTAGCAATGGGCGCCCTTCTGGATGAAAGCCAACTATATCCTGGGCTGCATTAAAAGAAGCATGGCCAGCAGGTGAAGGGAGGTGATCCTGCCCCTGTACTCTTTGCTGATGATGCCTCACCTGGAGTACTGCATCCAGGAGTGGAGTTGTCAGTGCAGAAGAGACATGGGCCTGTTGGAGCAAGTCCAGTGGAGTGCCACAAAGATGATCCAAGGGATGGAACACCTCTCCTATGAGAACAGGCTTAGAGAGCTGGGGCTGTTCAGCCTGGAGAAGAGAAGGCTCTGAGGTGGCCTGATAGTGGCCTTTCAGTATGTAAAGGGGAGCTACAGGAAAGAAAGGAACAGACTCTTTAGTAGGATATGTGGTGACAGGACAAGGGCAAATGGTTTCAAACTAAAAGAGTGCACAGTATCTTGGTACAGATACTGAGGAAGCTAATGAGAAAACGATATAAGGAAAAAGTCTTTTACAGTGAGGGTGGTGAGGCACTGGAACAGGCTGCCCAGAGATTTGTTTATGCTCTGTCCTTGGAGACTTTCAAGGCCAGGCTGAACCCGGCTTTGAGGAACCTGGTCTAGCTGTATGTGTATCTCTGTTCATTGCAGGGGAGTTGGACTACATTACCTTCAGACGTTTCTTTCAACTCTGAGGATTTTGTGTTTTTTGATTCTTTGAATTATGTCATTTTTGCCATCTGAAATGAACAATTCCTATTCACAGATTGTATGGAAGAGGAAGGGAGGGACTACCAGTGAATTGAACAATAGCTCTTCTTTGAGTGTGAAATGAATATCTCAAGTTTTAATGTAATGGATTTGTACACCTTCCTTGAATATGAAATAAATAACTCCATCTTGGATTTGCCATCACTGAAATAAAAGTCAGGGACAGATAGAAATAGCTTTCTATATGTCTCTATTAAACAGTAGCCTTTCTGGAAAACAGAAAACAAAACATATACATTATAGGGAAAGTCACTGTCTTCTTATACCAGCTATTATTATTTTAGCTTGGAAGTGAGACAGATAGGCCAGCTGAAGTACACCTACACTGTTGGTGACAAACTGTCAGATGGCATGCCACAATCAGAGGCTGTGTGGTAGCAAAATGTTTGAGTCATGAGGTGCTGAGCACAATGAAGCACATCTGAAATGCTTCCACACCAGCGCATGCAGCATAACATACAGACAAGAAGAGCTGAAAGCTTTAGCTTAGTCGCAGAGCTATGACATCATTGGTATAAGTGAAACCTGTGTAGAATCCTGTAACTGGTATGTTGTGTTGAATAGCTGAACAGGCTTTTCAGAAGAGACAGGCTGAGCAGAAGAGGCGGGGAGTAGCACTGCATGTAATGGGGCAGGTGGACTGTATACACAATACAGTTGAGAACCCCTAGGTAAGGATTAAGGGAGAAGCAAATAAAGGGGCTATCACAATGGGAGTCTACCACTGACCACTGCCCAGGATGATGACAGCAACGATTTATCCTTTAAGAAACTAAGGAAGACATTTAGATCAAATGCTCTTGTCCTTATGTAGACTTCAACTTGCCAGACATGAACAGGGAACACCATATAACTGATACAACCAGGTCCAGAAGATTCCTAAAAAACCATAAGAACAACTTCTTGGTATAGATACTGAGGGAGCCAATGAAAAAAGGTGACCTCCTAGTCCTGTTGCTTGTGAACAGAAAAGGTCTTGTGAGTGAAGTGGCGATTGGTGGACATTATGGCCATGGTGACCATAAATTTAATTTAATATCTTTGGTAATAGGAGGAAAATTGCTAGCAAAGCCTCAACTCTGATTATGGGAAGAGCAGATTTTAGGCTGTTCAGAACAGTTATTAAGGTCCCCTGAGAAACTGTTTTTGAATGTATTGGTGTCCATCAGTGCTGATCACTTTTTAGGTATCACCTCTTGAGGGCACAGGATCATGCAGTTTCAAAATGTGGGAAGTCACCAGGTGAAGCTGAAGGCCAGCTTGACCGAGCAGAGATCTTCTTGAGTTTAGGTGGAAAAAAAAAGTTGTATGGCCACTGAAAGCAAGGTCAGGTGACATAGGAAGACTATAGGAATGCTGTTCACCTTTGTACAGAGAAAATTCATGTGGCCAGCACTCAGTTGAACCTGTCCAATACTGATGGGGGAAATAATACGGACTTTTAAAAATATGTTAAAAATAAAAGAAGGACCAGAGTGAACATCAGATCACTACTTGATGAGAATGGTCTTCTTACAAAGTGGGATATAGAAAAAGCAGAGAATTTTAATGCCTTTTTTGTCTCTGTCTTCAACATTGATGATGGATGCTGGCATTTCAGGTGCACTGAGTTGGGTGGGGATGACTGAGGTAACTATCAATTCGCAGCCAATCCTGAACTTGTGCAAGATTTTCTGCTCTACCTGGATGCATAAAGTCCATAGGACCTGATAGGATTCATTCCAGGGTACTCAGAGAGCTGGATGATATTACTGCAAGATCTCTCTCAATTATTTTTCAGTAGTCTTGGTATCTGGAGAGGTCTCAGTTGACTGGAAGCTGGCAAACATTGTTCCATTTGTTCCAAGAAGGGCAAGAAAGAAGGCCCTATTAATGACAGAACTGTCAGTCTAACTTTACTGCCTGGTAAAATTATGGAGCAAATTCTGCTGGGAGTTACTGAAAAACACTTAAAAGATGTTGAGGTCATTGGTCACAGCCAACATGGGTGCATGAGAGAAAGGTCCTGCTTATCTAACTTAATTTCCTTTTATGACAAGGTCATTCATTTAGTTGATCAAGGAAACCCAGTTGTTACCTTTTTGGATTTCAGGAAAGTTTTGATAATATTTCTCAGAATGTTCTGGTGGACAACATGTCCAACATACAGCTAGAGAAAAATGTTATGTGATGGGTGAGCTAGGATTATAATAAATGGGGTTATGTCAGGCTGTTAGCCAGTCACTAATGGAGCTCCCCAGAGCTTCATTTTGGGGACAGTTCTCTTCAATGTTTTCATAAATGACTTGGATGCTTTGAGCAAGTTTGCTGACGATACTAAGTTGGAAGGAGTTGTTGTCTTCATCAAGGTTGGAGAATTTTTGAAGGTGGATCTAGGCAAATTAGAGAGCTGGATAACCACCAACTACGTAAAGTTTAGCAAGAGCAAGTGCAGGATTCTACTTTGGGAAGGAGCAGCCCTGACTATTATTGTGATTTAACCAGGTGGGTGGGTAAGCACCACGCAGTTGTTCACTCACTCCCTTATTTCCCAGTGGGGTGGGGAAGAGAATCAGGAAAAAACAGTATAACTTGTGGGTTGAGATAAATACACTTACTAAGATAGAGAAAAGGGAAAGGATAATAGTTACGTCTATATATGTATATTTATGAACGTATATAACAAGTGATGCACAAGCAATTTCTCACCACCTCCTGACTGATGCACTCCCATCTCCTTCAAAACTCCTTCTGCATGATTTATGGTATGGAATATCTCTTCGGCCAGTTTATGTCAGTTGTCCTAAATTTTCTTTTGCCCCTGTCCCCTTCAGGCTACTTATTTTCGCCTGACATTTTCTTTAAGTCTTATTTTCTCAGTGGATCTTTCATTAACTCTTTTTTATTCCCAGCTCCTCTTCCATCAATCCTCAAAACTCTCTTAATTTAGTGCTCACTTCCTTGTACAGATGCATCTTTTTCATCTTTTTTCTTCCAGTATTCTGTTTCCCCACGTGTAGTTTATTGAAGGATCTCCCTCACCCTGCTGTCTTGGTTTCTTCTCTCTCTCCTTTGACACTCCTTTCTCCTCCCATCTTCTCTTTTCCTCAAAACAAGAGTCAGACAGGGCAAATACAGGCATTCCACTCCAGCAGTCCTGCCCTCTTACACATACTACAGTGTCTATACCTTTGTATAAACACAAGACAGATATTTTCTAGACAACTCAAAGCATACGTAGTATTACTGCCATAGCCTCTATGTGGTCTGGACATATATGCTGCCCGAGACTTTAATTGTCATGAGAATCAATATAAACAATGAAAACAGGCAAGATAAGAGCTAAGACCAGCAGTAGGCCCGTTTTTTTTTCTGAGGATGCAGCAGCAACCCTCACAGCACAACCCAGAGCACCTCAAATTGCAGTTAAGTCCTGTGTTTAGCACCTGAATCCCTCACCTGCTTTCCTGCCTGCTTTGCCTAAACACACAGTTGAGAAATAAATAAATAATTTCCCTCTTACCAGATTTCATTGTGTGAAAAAAATCAATGGTTTTGAATGCCAGTAACAGAAAACAATTCAACAAAGCTGTAGTGGAAATTCTAGGTGACTGCTTGAAACGTTGATTGAACAGCTGGTAGGAAAGCAGGGACAACCCAGGGGAGCTCAAGTGCATGTAAATGCACCTGAGTGACTGGAATGGATTGAGTCTGGAGTCCTCTCCTTCCCAGTCCTAATTTGAAGGTTGTCAGTGAAGGCAAAGATGTATTATTTGGAGATCTCTGCCTATCTGAGGACTTTACAGACCTTCTGAAGATAAGTAGCATCTTTTCCTTATTTCCGTGCCCATTGCTGTTGCCTCAGAGCAGATCCTCACTCTCTGTGGCCTGGGATTTTGCTTCTCTCCTCATGTTACAAAAGCAAATCTGAGAAGTCTTAAACTAGCATACATATGCAGGATACAGGATAATAAACAGATATTGGTCCCTTATGAGTAATACATACTTCCAATTCTTCTCTGATACTAGCATTATCTTGCAGTCTAGCAATAGAGGGTGTGCAAAGGAGAGCAATAGAAGAAGTTTGCTGAGGATTAGAAACTGATCTGTGGAAACGCAGAAGAATTTATTTACTGAAACCTTAGAAAGACAGTTTCTGTATAAAATTAACAGAGGTAAAATATGTACATGTAGCAGCAGTGCTGATGTTATTTTCTTTTTTTCTTTTCTTTCTTTTTTTTTTTTTTTAATAAAAAGCATCACTCTTAATACAAAAAAGCTCTACCATTTAAAAAAAAAAAAACACAAACATTCTAGTTATTCCTCCAGATTTTCCCTTATGCACTAATGGAAATCTGTTCTCAATGTGTATAAAAGTGGCATGAAAATTATACCTGCTAATGCTGAAGACAGATTTCACTAAGTCAACAAAGACAGCCCAGTCTAGTCTAGCCATCATTTTTACTAATTTCCAATAGTCTCTATATTAAATGTGAAAGCCAGGTCCTTGCCAGATGGTAAATGATCATTCTTGATCAAGGGACTACTCCTGCGAAGTTCATAAGCACTTCCTGAAATGAGTCCTCTGAGTCTTGCCATTATTTCACTATATAAAAATTCAGTTTTCCTGTGTTTCAATGCTGGGGAGAAGTCTCAAGGAGTAGCAATAGAAAAAAAAGCTTTGCATAATGGAAAAAATACTCTATTTTGTCATGCCTATGTAAACGTTTGAATATATGTGCTTATGGTTGTGGATAGAAATACTCATTCCCAGCATGTTTAGTATATTGAGGAAAATAAAACTGTCCTTTAAATATTGCATCTATCTGAGGTAAAAACATGGTTAGTCTATGCCTACCGTAATTAGATGTATCTGCAGAATAGTCAATAAATATGAATGCCCTTCTCTAGTTTAGTATGAAAACCAAAATACGTTTCTGACTGCTGTATCCCTGTCTAGCATAGCTTTTCCTCATCTTTGAAAACCCCCTTTCTGAAAACAGAGGTGAAAATCGGCAACCTCCCCAGATGCAAAATACAAGTTATCAAAAATCCATACCAACCACTGACTTGCTTGACCTGCAGTGTACAGCCATTCTGCTATTTGAAATTCAGAATGATGATATCCTCTTCCTCATCACAGTCAAAACGAAGGCATAGTAAAACTCCCCTTTGTGTTTAAGTGGCAGCAAGGCAATAGTGGTTAGCTTCTGTAGCAGTTGTTTAGGCTGTGTGCTTGCTACAGGACCAGACTGCATTTAGGGCTTGTTTATGGGGCCTGTCTCAGTCAAAACTTGTATTTTTATTTGTTTATACATATGTACATAAAACAGCCTTGAGCAGGACCTCTGAAGACGGAAGGAAAAGAGAGCTCAGGAGAGTGGTTTTTTAGCAGAGCTAATTTATTTCCTTGGAAAATGAACTACGTATCAAGTGACTACAGTTCAGATAAAAAGCTGGAGGGTTATGGAAAATAACTGGTATGCTGGCACCTTAGAGAAAGTAAAAGTGCTGAGAGGTCACACTGAGGGGCTCGGGTTTTATAGGTATGTTTCTCATTCAACTGAATGTAAGCTGGAAAAATAATGGTGATGATAAGGCAGTTCAGAAGACCTACAAATTTAATGAGTCGCAGTAGCAAATATGGATATATACTCCTTTTCTCTCTTTTTTTTTTTTTTTTTCTCTGTATCCTCCAGTGTGTCATGCAGTTGGCCTATCAAATTTCAGTGTTGGTCACTTAGAACTGAGTTATTTAGGTCTGAAATCCCTTCCAGTATGTGCAGGATGACTAGCCTTCCAGAAATGATTCATGGGAACTGGGTTGTTGTGTGTATTCTCTTTGATCATGCTTACAATCTTTTTGCTCCAGACTTGTGATTACACCAGTTCAGAGCCTCCACTCGTAACATTCCATTCTTTTGCTATGTTTTTACAATGCACTGCACTTCTTTCTTCCTTCAAGCTAGAGCAATGTGTTCCCCCTTTATCAAATTTCTTTGAGAGGAGGGATTTGTACTGATTACAGAGCTCTCTTATTCCCCTCTAATAAACAAGAAGAGAGAACTGGCTTCAACAGACGTGAAGAAGGCTGAGGTACTCAGCAAGTTCTTTGCCTCAGCCTTTACTGGCAGTCAGGCTTCCCTTTCATGTCTCTCAAGGTGGGAGTTGAGAGAGTGAAATGACTCACTGTAAGAGAAAAAACAAGTCTGGGACCACCTTATGGGTCTACAAATGTGTCTAACTGACATGCATCCCAGGGTACTGAAGGAACTGGCTGCTGTTGTTGCCAAGCCACTCTCCACCATGTCTGGAAAGTTACGGCTGCCAGACAAAGTTCCCGTTGAGTGGCAAAGCAATTTTTAAGAAAGGGAGAAAGAAAGACTTGGAAAATTACAAGCCAGTGAACATCATGTCTGTGACCGGGAAAATTTTCTGGAAAAGATGTTAAAGCACATGAAAGATAGGAAGGTGTTTTAAGGAAGCCACCATGGCTTCACCAAGGGCTGACTGTATCAGACCATTCTGATGGCTTTCTATGTTGGAGTGGCAGAACTGGTGGTCCAAAGAATGGCAACAGGTATCATCTATCTAGACTTGTTGAAGGCTTCTGATGTAGTCCCATACCCCATCCTTATCTATAAATTGGAGAAATATGCCTCTGAAGGCTCAATATTAGGTGGATTTAGAATTATTTGGATGGTTGACTGGCAGCTGTGACCCTGAAAGAAGGAAGAGAATAGGTTAGATAAATTACTGGCTGAGAGCGTAATGTTAGTATCAAGGTTTTGGTTATCATGGTTTTGAGCAGGCCTTTGAGAGACTGGGTATATGGGTGCCAGATGGAATGTTACTGAGCAGCTGGGGCAAAAGTGTTCTGGGGAGCAAGCTCAGAGCTTTTGCTGATTACCAGAGCTTTCAACTAGATTTCATGGAGGAAGAAGATGGACTCCCTTGTGACAGAGAAGGACCTGGGAATGCTGTAGTTGTAGGAAACTGTCTCAACTGTCCAATAGGATTTTGTGAGGACTCCTCAGAGGAAACAGCATTGCCAATAGCCCTGCTAAAATTCTGCATTCCTCTAGAGATACCTCCACCCTCTAGTTTCCTAAAGTGCTTAAATGTCAGTGCATGCAGCATGGGAAATAAACAGGAGTGTCATGGTTTTATGATTTTTGGTTATCAGTATTCCACATCATAACGTCATGTAATACACTGGGGGTTTGACTGCTGATGCTCAAGTTCTGGATGCCTGTCTGGAAGAGAAGAAGAACTACATTTGTCCAGGGGGCTTTGTCGTCAGCGAGGAGATATAACTCCTGGCAAGGTCACCTGATGTTCTCTTCTTCGCCTGCTCTTCTTCACCTGCACTTCTTCATCTGCTCTTCTCCTTCTGCTTTTCTTCATTGGCTCAACTGGACTGCACTTCTCATCTCAGCATTGTTGTGAGGCCTATCCATCTTTCAGACACACTCTCTCTCATTATATTTTGCTGATACTGTATTTAGTAAATTAGTTTGTTTTACTTCAGATCATTGCCGCTTTTTTTCAATTATTTTCAGGTCACCTATTTCCTTTTTCTGGAGGTGCAGATCCACGGATCCCTTCGCCCTGCTAGTCATGGAACCGGGCCAAACCAGCCTGTAAACCTTTGACACAGGAGGAATTAGAAATCTGTATGTGGTCACAGAGCCATGATCTCACTGTGATTACAGAGATATGGTAGGACAACTCACATGTCTGGAATGCTGTCATGGATGGCAATGTCCTCTTTAGGAAAGACAGGATGGTGAGGCAAGGTGATGGATTTGCTCTTTATGTGAGAGAGAAAACAGAATGTATTGAGCTCCACCTGGAGGTGAATGGTGGAGAGCTTGTATTTAAGAATTAAGAGGAGGACTAATGTAGGTGACACTATTGTGGGTGTGCACTACAACCCACCTGAAGAGAAGGGTGAAGTTGATGAGTCTTCTACAAAAAGGGAGAGGCTGGCTGGGGATGTGAAGATGAAGGAAGCAGCTTGGGATGCAGTAATTATGAGATGATGGAGTTCAACATCTTGTGTGGAAGAAGCAAAGCAATGAATGCCTTTGCTACCCTTCTCTTCAGGAGAGACAACTTTGATCTCTTCAAAGATCTACTTGGAGGGCTAGAGCATTAGAATGTAAGGGAGCCCACTAGAGCTGGTTGACAAACTCCACTTCTTTCAAGCTCTAGATCAATGCATCCCTAAGAGTAAAAAATCAGGGAAGGGTGGCAGGAGGCCTGTGAGGATGAGTAAGAAACTCATGGATTAAACAAAAGAAAAGACGGTGGTCCATGAAATGTGGAAAAGGGCCTGTGCAATTGGGGAGAGTATAGTAATGTTGTCTAGGGCCTGTAGGGATGCAGTGAGAAAGGTTAAGGTCCTCTTGGAATTAAACCTTGCAAAAGAGGTAAATTTTTGAGGGAGGGATGGGAGACTGAGGGGTGTTTTTTTGGGGAGGGAATTCGAGGGGCTTTTGGGGGAGGGGTGGTGTTTTTTTTGAGGGGGGATGTATTTTGGAGAGGACTATTTTTTTTGGGGGGGTGTTTTTGTTTTTTAACTATGCCAGCAGTAAAAGGAAGACTAGGGAAAATGTTGGTCCCCTGCTAAATGAGGTAGGTGCCCTAGTGACCAGGATACTGAGAAGGTAGAGATTCTGAATGCCGTCTTACTTCAGTCTTAAATGCTAAGACTAGCTCTTAGGAATCCTAGACCCTGGAGGTGAGAGAGCGAGAGTTGGGGGAAATGAAGACTTCTTAAGGAAGGTCTGGTCAGAGAACACGTAGCTAAAATCAGTACACAAAAATCTGGACTCTGATGGGATACACCCATATGTGCTGAGGGAGCTGGCAGAGGTGATTGCTGAGCTGCTCTCTATCATCTTTGAAAGGTCTTGGTGAATGGGAGATGTGTCTGAAGACTGGAGGATAGCCAAAGTCACTCTAGTCTTCTAAAAGAGCAGGGAGGATGCAGAAAACTACAGGCCAGTCAGCCTTACCTCAGACTCCGGAGAGGTTATAAAACAACTTGTTCTGGATACACTTTTCAAGCAATTGGAAAGAGAAGAAAGTTGTCAGGAGTAGTCAACATGGATTTGCCAAAGAGAAATCAGGCTTGACCAATCTAGTAGCCTTCTATAATATCATCACTGGCTGAATAGATGGGAGGAGAGCAGTGGATGTTAACTTTAGCAAGGTGTTTGATACCATCTCACACAACATCCTTGTTATGAAAATTGAAGTGATGGATAGATGAGTGTGTGAGGTGTACTGAGAACTTGCTGACTGGCAGAGCTCAGAGAGTTGTCAGCATTGCAGAGTCTGGTTAGAGGCCTGTAATTAACAGTGTTTTCTAACGGTCAGTGCTGAGTCTGGTCTTGTTCAACATCTTCATCAGTGAATTGAATGAAAGGATAAAGTCCACTCCCAGCAAGTTTGCTGGTTATACAAAGCTGGGAGGAGAGATTGACGCATCAAAAGATTGTGCTATTATTCAACAAGACCTGGACAGCCTTGGAAGTTAGGCAGGGAAGAACCTGATGAGGTTCAACAAGAACAAGTGTACGGTCCAGCACCTGGGGAGGAATAACTGCATGCATCAGCACAGGTTAGGGAATTATGTGCTGCAGAAAACCTGTGCAGAGAAGGACCTGGGTGCTTTTGTGGATAACAGGTTGGCCATGAGCCAGCAGAGTGCCCTTGTGGCCAAGAAGGCCAATGGTATCTTGGGGTGCATTATAAAGAGAGTGACCAGCAAGTTAAGGGAGACGATCTTCCCTCTCCACTCTACTATGCTGAGGCCACATAAAGAATATGGTGTCCAATTCTGGGTTCCCAGTTCAAAAAGAGGGGGATCTCCTAGAAGGAGTCCTATGGAAAGCCACAAAGGAGATTAAGGACCTGGAACATCTCCCATATGAGGTAAGACTAAGTAACTTGGGTCTGTTGAGCCTGAGGAAAATAGAAGGGGGGATCTGATTAATGCCTATAAATATCTTAAGGGTGGTGGAGGCAAATGGATGAGGCCTCGTTCTTCTTGTAAGCCATGTGGAAATAGAGCAAGGAGTAATGGCCTAAAACTTGAACATTAGAGGTTGCGTACGAACATATAGAAGAACTTCTTTGTGGTAAGAGTGGCAGAGCTTTGGTACAGGTTGTCCGGAGTGATTGTGGAGTCTCCTTCTCTGGAAATATTTTAGATCTATCTGGACTCTTACCTGTGTGACCTAGCTTTAGCAGAGGGCTTGGACTTGATCTCTTGAGGCCCCTTCCAAACCCTGCAATTTTGTGATTCTGTTGTAGCTAGAGGACTGGGGCCACCTGATCTATGTCCAGGTGAAGGCTGGTCAGAAGTGTCCCTCAGAGATCTGTCTTGTGACTGGTCCTCTTGAACATGTTTATTGATTACATAGACAATGGGATTGAGTGTAGCATCATCAAGTTTGCTGTTGCTGATAACACCAAGCTGAGTGGTGCAGCTGATATAACAGAAGGAAGGGTTACTATCTCGAGGGACCTGGACAGACTTGAGAAATGGTCCACATGAACCAAAGGAAATTTAATAAGGCCAAGTGCAAGGTATTGCACTTGAGTCAGAGCAATCAGAAATATATATACTAACTGGAAGAAGAATTCATTGAGAGCAGTCCTGCAGAGTAGGACTTAGGAGTCTCAGTGAATGAAGAGCTGAATATGAGCCGTTCTATGATTATTTGCCTTTGATTTAGGTAAGGCACAATAGGTCGCTTATCTCAGCCAGAGGAGTAGTCCATCCTCACCACCATTAAAAGAAGAACTACAGAAGATCCTAGGCCCAGTGATGTACCATAGTGATGCACCAAAAGAGAATTTGGTCGCTCCACCAGGGAAGAGTTCCATTCAGGAAGGAAAATATCCTATTCATGAAGAAGTCTGGTACATAGATGGGTCCAGCAAGGGCAACCTGAGCAAGTGGAGAGCGATGGCATACTGTCCTTCCACCAAGAGAATCTGGTTTGACGAGGGGGATGGTCAGAGCAGCCAATGGGCAGAACTGTGATTGGCGTGGGTGGTTATAACCAAGGAATCCAGTGACAGTATCCTAAACATCTGCACAGATAGTTGGATTGTGTACCGAGGGCTCACTCTTTGAGTTGCACAGTGGGCCCCCCCAGGAATGGACTATCCACGCCTGGCCAATCTGGGGCAAAGACATGTGGTTAGACATATGGAATTTAGTTAAATAAGGACTGTACTTGTCTACAGTGTCTCTGGTCACCAACCCCTACAGTCACCAGGAAATAATGAAGCCAACACTCTGGCCGAAGTTCAGTGGATTGAGAATTTATCGTCTGAGAACATTGCTCACTGGTTACATCAGAAACTACAGCATGAAGGATAAAAGAGAATGTGGGCAGCTGAAGCATGGGGGCTACCTAAACAACTATCTGACACCGTCCAAGCACGTTGAGTCTGTGACACTCACTCTAACGTGAGACTGAGATTGTTGCCCAAAACAACTGCCCACCTTACTAGAGGACATAGTCCTCTCCAGCGATGGCAGGCTGATTACATTCAGCTCCTCCCTCCATCTGAGAGGGCAAGATATGCCCTGACCAGTGCCAATAAGTGGGCTACTGCAGGCCTATCCAGTACCAAAGGCAAACCAGGCATATACTATTAAGGCACTTACTAAACTGATGTCTGCCTACAGGACACCTCAATTCACTGAGAGCGACCAAGGGACTCATTTTACCAGTGTAATGACACAACGGTGGGCAGAAGAAAACAACACTGAATGGCTATTCCACCTGCCAATAGGGGAAGGCCTCATTGAATGTTATAATGGTATTCTTAAGGCTGCCCTGAAGACAGACTCCCAGTCCCTGCAGGGGTGAACAAAGAGACTCTATGAAACCCTGCCCAAGAGAGTTACTGACCTTCACATCTCCCACTAGCCCTTCTTTGTGAACAGCAGCTCCTGGGCTAGGATCTGTTTCCTCCTTTGAGACAGGTGAGACCCATCTGCAGCCATCAGGCTAGGCACATAATAACCCACTCCATGGTTTAAAAATAAAAAAATAAAAAAATATCAAATTCCTGCAATTGCACCAGCCCCTTCCCATGTGTTTGTTAAATGGGTTTTCCTGGTTCTATAAGTATCCCTCTCTGCCACTGGAGGGATAAAGAAAAGCACCGTCTGTACTTCTGCTCCATCAGCTAACTGTTCTGAAGTGCCTTTTGATAGAGCTTAGTTTTCTCTCAGTGACTTCATTGCTGCCACCCAGAACTATCAGTATGGGACAATAATCAGAGGGATGAACCGGACTAAGGAGTTTCCTAGTTATGTCCCTGACCTGGGCCCCAGGGAGGCAGCACACTTCTCTATAGGTAGATCCTGGCTGATACATATAGCCCTGCTTTCCTCCCAGAAGGGAGTTGCCTTCTACAGTTACCTCTCTTTCCTTCTTGGCAGAGGCAATCTTCAGGCATCTGGTAAGACAGGTCATATAAAAGTCTGGTAAAGAGATATTATCGTAATTTTGAGTTGAATATCTGATCACATCTCCATACATTCCATTGAAAATTTGCAGATAATGTATTTATAACTGAAAATGAAAAAATGTAAAAAACAAACAAACAAAAAAACACACACACACATAAAAACCCAAACATTTTCATTAGTCTTGAAATATATGCTCAAATTCCTTCATCAGAACATAAAGTCAGTATATCAAAATACATAAAATGATTTGCCATAACTTCAGTTAGCATTGCATTGTGCCATTTCTGTTCCCTAATTTCAGCCCAGACAGTGCCAAATGCACACTGATGTTCGGTTGTTGCTGAGCAATGGATGTGGGCCCAGAGCTGTGCCAGTATGACAACAGAGGGACCAGCACAATAGGAAGATGTTAAAAAAGAAGAGAAGTGCCCATGTGTCTCTGAAGATCTGGGCACACAGTAGAAACTCCACAGAAGAAGGATCTCCAACAAGAGAGACCTTCCACAGTGGCAGACTTTAAATGAAATCTAAGAGGAGTGGAGACAAGCTTCATCCCTTCTGGTTGCATAGGTGAATTACCTTCAGATGTGCTCTCAGGGCTGACCAGGTCTTGTCTCCAGGTGTTCAATCAGTGATTCATGCTGTGACTCAATAGTTCCCATACACTCTACCCCTTCATGGCATGAACCAGTGATTTGGCCAACTGGTGGGTGAGCCTTCCCTAATACAAGGATCGAATGCACCACTTATACAATTGCCTGTCATGATGCAGGTTGACACAATGTAAGATGATTGATGATTGGTTCACTGTTGAAGTTCTTGTTCTTTCATGGGCCAGTACTTGATGACGTTACTAGAGGCGTACAGTAGCTTGGACCAGGAATTGTTCAATTTGCATTCCATCAGTCCTCTGCAGTCTACCATCAGGTGTCACACTGATCTTATCGTGACACTGAAGCATCTTGATTGTCATGTTGCTCTTCCCAGTGATCCTGTGGACTCAGAAAGACTCATGGGGAGTAGTACAGATGTTCTAGAGGTGCCAGAAGGGGAAAGATCACCTTGCATGGTAAGATATAAGCCATGTTCCTGTCCTGGGTCCACACTTTGGCTTGCACTGCGTAATGACCCAGCCACCTGTAACATATCTTTTGGCTTGAGATCTGAGACTGCATACCTATATTGGGTACCAAAGGGAGAGTCCAGATTTGCCACACAGACATGATTGAAGTATCCTTAGTGATGAAAACCTGAGTGTTGATCGCGATGTCTGCAGGCCATGTACCTATTACTGGGGGGACTACTGATTCCCCAGCCTCCAATAATCTCCCTTGAGGAGAAAGTAGGCCACACCATTTTGGTCCTACTTGCATCTTCTGAGACCATTCTATTTTATGGGTACCAGGCTCTAGGTTCTCATGGGCAGGGAGCAGAAGCTTATTTTCATTGCCAATTTGGGATCTTACTTGAATATCGGTGTCCATAATTCAGATCCTAAACAGAAAGGCCCATGTTGTCTGTAGTGTCTTTAGGATACTAGGACTGCTGTCTCAAGGCCTTTCATTCAGGTCCCGCAGGGTTTCACGGAGTCTCTTTGCAGTCCCTCAGTCCCTGCACAGACTGAGTCTGTCTTTAGGGAAGCCTTAAGAATGCCTTTATAGAATTCAATAAGGCCCCCATTGGATTATATGGCAGATGGAATCGCCACTCAGTGTTTTCTTCTGCCCAGCACTGTATCATTGCACTGATAAAATGAGTCTCTTGGTAGCTCTCAGTGACTTGAGATGTCCTCCAGATGTAGGCAGATGTCAATTTGGTGAGTGCCTTGACAGTACGTGCCTGGTTTGCTTTTGGTACTGGATAGGCCTGCGTTAGCCCACTTGCTGTGTTGATGCAGGTCAGAGCATGTCTCACCCACTCAGACAGAGGAATGGCCCAGTGTAATGAACCTGCCATCTCTGGAGAGGATTGTGTACCCTAGCAAGATGAGCTGTGGTTTTGGGCAGTGGTCCCAGTCTCACCTTAGAGTAACTGTCACAATCTTGGCTTGCCTGGATGATATCAGATAGTTGTATGGGCAGCTCCCATGCTTTAGCAGCTGCTAACATTGTCTTTTGTCTGACATGCTGCAGGTTCTGATGTAGTCAATGGGTGATGTACTCAGATGGTGAATCTTCAGTCCATCAAACTTGGGCCAGAGTGTCAGCCTCATCATTTCCTTGTGTCTGGGCGATAGCCAGAAATGTGGTGGACATGTATGGTCCTGTACCTAACCACATTCCAGATATCATAGACGATGGCATCAAGTGCACCCTCAGCAAGTTTGCGGATGACACCAAGATGAGTGGGGAGGTCAATACATTGGAAGGAAGGGAAGCCATCCAGAGAGACCTGGACCGGCTGGAGAAGCGGGACCATAAGAACCTAATGAGGTTCAACAAAGCCAAGTGCAGGTTACTGCACTTGGGTTGGGGCAATCCCAGGTATTTATACAGACTGGCGGAAGATCTCCTTGAGAACAGCCCTGCGGAGGAGAGTTTGGGGATCCTGGTAAATGAGAAGCTGGACATGAGCCAGAAGTATGCACTTGCAGTCTGGAAGGTCAATTGTGTTCTGGGCTGCCGGGAGAGGGAAGTGACTGTCCCCTTCTACTCAGCTCTTGTGAGGCCCCATCTGGAGTACTGCATCCAAGCCTGGGGTCCCTAGTACAGGAAGGACATAGAGTTTTTGGAGTGGGTCCAGAGGAGGGCCATGCAAATGATCAGAGGGCTGAAGCACCTCTCCTATGAAGAAAGGTTGAGGGAACTGGGCTTGTTTAGCTTGGAGAAGAGAAGGCTCCAGGGAGACCTCATTGCAGCCTTCCAGAATTTGAAGGGAGCTTATAAACAGGAGGGGGATTGGCTGTTTAAGAGGTTGGATTGTGATAGAACAAGAGGGAATGGTCTTAAACTGAGACAGAGGAGGTTTAGGTTAGATATTAGGAGGAAGTTTTTCGCTCAGAGGGTGGTGATGCACTGGAAAAGGTTGCCCAAGGAGGTTGTGGATGCTCCATCCCTGGAGGCATTCAGGGACAGGCTGGATGTAGCTCTGGGCAGCCTGGTCTGGTGGTTGGCAAATAGCAGGGGGTTTGAAACTCGATGGACATTGTGGTTCTTTACAACCAGCTCATTCTATGATTCTATGATCTCTACTCTAGATTGATCCAGTCCTGAGTGGCCCATTGTGCAATCCAAAGAGTGAGTCCCAGTACACTGCCCAACTGCCTGAGCAGATATCCAAGATACCATCACTGGGTCCCTTAGTTATAACCATCCACACAACTCGCAGTTCTGCTCATTGGCTTCTCTGACCATCCCTTTCTTCAAACCAGATTGTTTCAGTGGTGGGATGGTATGCCACTGCTCTCCACTTGTTGGATTGCCCTTAGTGGGCCCATCTGTACACCAGGCATATCTGGGAATGGGATATTTTCCATCCTGAATGGGACTCTTCTTTGGTGGAGCAACCATCATTTCTTCCAGCTGTTGTATGTCACTGGGCCTGGGATCAACTTGAGTTCTTCTTTCAGTGGTGATGAAGATAGACAACTCCTCTGGCTGAGATAAGTGACCTATTGTGCCAGTGTCTGTGCTTGGGCTACCCCTGTCTTAGGAAGGTGGTCAGATCTTTCACCCACCCCTGAATTGGCAAGTGGGTCTTAACTATGACTTTAGATGTTTGAATTATTAGCTCTATCACCTGTAATTCAGAGTAGGCAGCCAATATTGTTTTTTCAATCGTACTGTGCCTTTCTTCTGTTCCGTGCCAAATGTGAGACCAGAACCCAACTGGGGTTTGAACAGAATTTTGACACTGCCACAGACCCCTGCCGAACCTATCCTGACTTACATGGACATCTAATTCAGCTGGAAGAGTGGGATCGAATAAACCCAGTGCCTGGGGCTGTTTAGCAGGCAGTTTTCTTTGCTAGAAAGTCTCATTCCATTCTCCCCCAGTCCTATTTTTGGCATTTCTTCAGGAGTTAATACAAAAGTGTCAGCAGCTGCACTAGGTGGGATATAAAGGAATGCCAGTATCCCAGTATACCCCAAAATTCTTGCAGCTGCCTTGGCATGGTAGGGACTGGGAATGCCTGTACTTAGTTTTACTCCACAGGGTAGTATGTTGGTCTTTCCTGGCCAAACTACACCCAGGAATTTTACTGACAAACCTGGTCCTTGCACTTTTTGTGGATTTATGGCCCACCCCTTGTCTTGCAAATGAGCAGCTAATGAATTTACTGCACTTTTTAATGCCAGTGAGTCAGATGACAATATGAGATTGTCAATATAGTGGTACAGTTTAATGTTATCCAGATTTTTCCATTCTGCTAGGTCACATGCCACTAAGTTATGACAGTAGGTTGGTGAGTGCACATACCCTTGCAGCAGGACCTGGAAGTTCCACTGCCTACCTCCCCACATAAATTCAAACTGGTCTTATGATTCTTCATAGATAAGAATGCAGAAGAATGGATTGGCCAGGTCCAGAACACAATGGTAGGTTTCTATCTTCCTATTCAATGTCTCCATCAGGGAGGCAATAATGGGTATGGTTGCATGAATGGCTGGTGTGACCTTGTTTAACTCTCTGTAATCTACTGTCATTCTCCACGTGCCATCTGGCTTCTGTGTTGGCCATATGGGGGAATTATATGGGCAGTGCACAGGCCTTGTGATCCCTACTTTTTCTAGCTTCTGCACTGTTCTGGGTATTACCTCCTGTCCTCCTGGGAGTCTGTACTGTTGAGTATTAGTGTTCCTGCATGGATTGGGCAAGTGAATAGGCTTATATTTCCCACAGCCTCTTAATATTGCCTGCGCTGTCCAGATACTAATATATATGTCTCTCAGTCTGAACTCTCCTACAATCATTTGGAGAGTCAGACTCCATGTCTATGCCCAAGACGTACTCTAGGACTGGGGCAATACACACTTTACACTCCCAGGGTGGGACATTCCCAGCCCCCAGTTTCAACTATATTTGGGTGACAAGAATGGTCTGTCCTCCAAAACCACCAATGATCACTTTGTTCCCTTGAAATTTAGTTGGATCCCCATAAGTGATTGATGTTTCTGAGTCCGTGTCAACCAATGCCATAATCTGTTGTGTGTTCTTTCGAGACCAAAAAATTGTCAGTTTGACATAGGTCCTCCAGTTCTGTCTGGAGGCCCTAGTTGTAGAGGCACCAATATCCCTTGTCATGCCATAAAGTGCCTGACTGCCAAGTCATTTTCCTAAAGTGGCTTGGGCAGCATTGTAGCCCAGGTCACCTGAGGAGGCTTTTTCCTTTTATTAGGGACTATAAAATCCTCTAGGTTCCAAGTTCTTGTTGGCATTTATTTAACTATTCGTACCCCTGCTCTTTTAGGGGTACTTATGGTTATGACTTGGTTATGACTTTGGTCAGCTCTCAGTTTTTTCCATAGTTGAAGTAAAACATGATTAGGTTGTCAATCAATTTTGGCAAAGGCCACCCCAGTCTGTATAAGGTCATTGAACATTTGTTTCTGGGATACACATATGGGGCTTGACTGGGGCCTGCAGTATCCATAGTGAGGCTTTCCTGGTTTTAAAAACTGGAAGTATCTCAGCTTCTTCTATCTCCCTAACATTACACCTTGCTCTTGGGAGCTCTGTCTTTCCCATATCAGTTACTAACTGGGCAGCCTGCTGGAAAATGGCCTTCGATGCCACCTGGGGATTCAGTACAGATACAAATGTTCTGTAAAGGTAGGAGGGTACCTGTTGAAGATCAAATCCTTCATTCTCACTGAAAATTTCACCAAATCTGGGCTTTTAAATGTTTCTTCGTGTATAGCCTCCTTCATGCCCAATTTGCAGATGTATGTTTGAAGATCTTCTGTGGTGGACTTGTATGTAGTGGTATATAGGCCTTATTAGGCCAAGTGACGTGGCATGCCACCATTAACCAATCTATTAGGGAATGGTTTTCATCATGATGTTGTATAGTAGCTTATAATCTTTGTCTAAGAGCAGGGTGTGAGGTGATAGACACAAGTTGAGAAATTTCCAGTTTGTTAACTACGATGCTTTCTGCCCCCACATCCCATAATCTTAAGAGCCAAGCCAGTATACTTTCCCTTGGCTCTGGTCGAAAGGGCTGCACTAGATCCATTAACTCAGATGCCATATAGGAACTGCTGTCACATTAAAATAAGTTTGAGCAGAAGGCCATTGGCTGGGGGCACCCTTGCTGGTCTATCCTGTACTTTCTTTGTCTTTAGTATTATTATAGGTCAGATCTCTAAGTGGTCCATCTCATGTGGAACTTCAAGATCTGTCCTGAATCTTTGTCTTTTCGATTACCCAGGTCCATTGATTCAGGGGCCCAGGTATTTTCCAATGCAATATTTCAGATTTGTTATACAGGGGAAGTTAAACTTGATTTTTTTTTTTTTTTTTTTTTTTTTTTCCCATCAATATACTAAGTTGTTGTTCTCATTTCTCCATGCAATCATGTAATTATTGATTCTCATTCTCTAAGGTATTATTTGAGAGATCTGTGTGATTCGGTGCATTTAATGGTGGCTATGCTGCAGTGGACACAGAGAGCTGCTGGTCTTTTATGACTAGGATGCCTTTATCTGATCCACAGAAATGGCAGAGTTTTATCTAAAGAGGTTATTTACTCCCCCTTGACCCACTTTAAGATAATCAGTAAGAAAGCCATTTTAAATTTGAATCTGTTTGGCTCACCAAGTGTAGCTTTAGAGGCACCACCACAATGGATAGGTGTTACAAAAGAAGAGAAGTGCTCACTTGACTCCAAACATGTAGGATTGCAGTAGAAACTCCACGGAAAAGAAACCTCCAACAAGAGATCATCCCACAGTGGCAGTCAACCCTTAAACGAGGTCTAGGAGAGGTGGAGTTAAGCTCCACCCCTTCTATTTGCAAGGTGAACTGCCTCCACCTTGCTCCCAGGGCTGACCAGGTCTTGTCTCCAGGTGTTCAATCAGTGATTCATACTGTGACTCAACAGTCCCTGTACAGCCAGGCTACTTTCTTTGGAAGAGCTGCTGCCATGATGGCACAGGGACAGGGGATGGTTTGTAATACAAGCTGGGCCAGAGCACATCTGGCCCATAGGCCATGGATTTGACGTGGTTGCTTTATCCCTTCTTCTTGGGCTGAAATTCAGTCCTGAATGTGTGACTCTTTGACTTGCCAAAAGCATAGGTTTGCAAGGATTTGGGCTATAGAAGTCAGTCCGTTATGGTGCTCTGCTCAATTTTTTTCTTCCTGAAAATTCTCCACCACTACCATCAGTCTCACGTCAGTGCCAGGGAAGGTCATGGAATGGATAATCTTGGGAGCAATCATGGGTTTATGAATGGTAGATCCTGTTTGACAAACTTGATTTTGCTCTATGACAGTGACCCACTAAGTGGATGAAGGTAAGGCTGCCGGTGTGGTCTACCTGCACTTCAGTAAAAATTTTGACACTGTCCCCCACAGCATCCTTGTGTAGAAGCTGGCTGCCCATGGTTTGGATGGGCATACACTCTGTTGCATGAAGCACTGGCAGGATGGCTGGACACAAAGAATTAAGGTCAACGGAGCTAAATCCATTTGGCAATCAGTCATGAGTAGTGTCCTCCAGTGCTCAGTACAGGGGCTGCTTCTATTTAATGTCTTTATTACTGATCTTGACAAGGGGATGGAGTGCACTCTCAGTAAGTTTGCAGACAACACCAAGTTGGAAGGGAGTATTGATATGCCTGAGAGGAGGACCTGAATAGACTGGATCAATGGGCCAAAGTAAACTGGATGAGTTTCAATAGGGCCAAGTGTTGGGTCCTGCATTTTGGTCACAACAAGCCCAGGCAACCCTACAGGCTTGAGGAGGAGTGGCTGGAAAACTGCGTGATGGAAAGGGACCTTGGTATACTGATGGATAGTCAGCTGAATATGAGCCAGTAGTGAGCCCAGGAGTCCAAGAAGGCCAATGGCATCCTGGCTTGTATCAGGAATGGTGCGGTAAGTGGGACTAAGAAAGCAATCCTGCCTCTATACTCGACACTGTTGAGGCCTCACCTTGAGTATTGTATTCAGTTTTGGGTACCTCAGAACAGAAAGGACATTGAGGTGCTGGAGCAAGTCCAAAGAAAGGCAACAAGGCTTGTGAAGGACTTGGAGAATATGCCCTATGGAGGAGGAGACTGAAGGAACTGGGGTTGTTTAGTCTGGGGAAGAGGAGGCTGAAGAGAGACCTTATTGCAGTGAGAGTGGAGTTGGTCGCTTCTTACTGGTGACAGGTGACTGGATGAGGGGAAATGGCCTCAAGTTGCACCAGGGGAGGCTTAGAGGCTTGGGTTGAATATCAGGAAGAACTCCTTCACAGAAAGGATAGTTAAGCTCCTCAGGGAGGTGGTTGGATGTGTTTAAAAACCATTTGGGTGTGGTGCCCAGGGATATGATTTAATGGAGAGTTGTTAGAGTTAAGGTAGTATGGTTAGGGTTGTAGTTGGACTTGGTGATCTTTAAGGTCTTTTCCAACCTGAACAATTCCATGGTTCTGTGACTCAATGCAGGCTTCCCATGGGATATGGTATCTCTGGGTATGCTGACACTCTTGCATCATCTCATACACAGGCTGTAGGGGAATCTTTGCTTCAGAATCTGTATATATTTTCTTGTCCCTTCTCTACCTAGTTGTGTTACTCTTCACCTACATTCTCCTCCACTACACCCTTCTCATGTCCTCTTTCTCTTTTTATCTTAGTCTTGTAGGAGACAGTTTTTCACATTGTCTCTTCTCCTTCCTCACTTCTGGACAGCATTTTGAACTTTTTTGAATTTTTGTAAGCATGTTTTCCTTGAGAAATTGACATTTTGGCTGTTGGCTCAGCAATGCTCTATGGCATTGTGGCTGAATCTGGCAAGGGGCAGTCCTTCTCAGGGGCTGCCAGAAGCTCCCAGTGTCTGCACTTGTGCACCTATGTCTGCTGTATTTGTTTATAAATACATATACTTTAACATCGTAGCAGTTTCTGGTCTAAATAAGTAGGGAGTCATTCAGAAGAAGACACGAGAAAATGACAGCCTTGGGAAAAAAAGGTCAATCACAGAACAGTATTAAAAGATGTGGGTTATAAAGTTTCATGAAATAGATGCTCTTCAGAGTGAAACAAAATGGCACATCTGAAGTTTCATGAAATGACAAGTCATTAGACTGGAATGTGGACTGAAACAAAAATGATGTGTTTGAAGATTCACTAAATGGCAGCTGTGAAAAGCAGATTGAAACAAAGTGTCATCTTCCTTTGTAGGTAGGTGGGAGGGATGTTCTGTCCAGGTTCATTCTGAATGGTGGACCCAGTGCTACTGGATCCTTCACTTGACCCATAGCACTTTCCCTGCCCTGGAATCAACTCTGCCTAGAGCTTCTACCTGATGGCCAGGAGGAGATACAGGAGATGGAGGTGCATGACGATTATCTAGTGTGATATAATACTATAGAAAATGTAGTTTAATATATAGAACACCTCTATATGAATATAAAAAATACTAAACCTTCTCACTTTCTACAACTCTATGCATGCAGATATTGTATACATTGTAACGAGAGGTATGGTGGTCAGATGTTACTTAGAGGCCAGATGATTCTTGTACTCCCTGTTGTCAGAAGGACAGGATGGGAAATAAGATCGGAAAACTCACAGTTTGTTATAAGGAATGTGAGCTAGCTCACTTACCAGTCAATTTCAAAGGCAACAGAGACTCAACATGGACCAAGTGAATTTATTTACTGCAAATTACAAGAAGACTTGGATGGTGAGAAACCAAACCAGCTTCCCTTCTGCTCTCATGGCTTCTTCCCAGGCTCAAATACACTGCTCTATTCACAACTACTTGACCTGTCCCAGCCACATGGTATAGGGGTGAGGGCTGAAGCGGACAGTCCATCTCTGCTATGCTGCATGTTCAATCTCACACTAGTCTGAATGTGTGCAGGCATGTTTCTGACTACAGCATCATTTTACACATCAACCATCTCCATCTTGATGTCCTCCATTAGCTGATCTGCAGGTAAACATTTGCTTTGGAGCACAAAGCATGTCCTAATGCTCCTCAACTATGAAGTATATGTCCTACCATACACTTGTCCTCCTCTAACAATAACATACACTAGGGGAGTATGTCACATGTTCTCATGGTCACTGCACCCTGCTGGAAAGCATTACATCTTCCTCTGAAATTTCCAAAATATGCATTGACTGGGATGTGGCCACTATAAATGATGGGTAAAGCTGGACAATGTGGGAGTACTGCTGGAGCCAAGTGAAACACACAGTGTCAGAGAGAGAAACAAAACTGAAGTTCATGCAATGGCAGATGGCAGCTCCCTGCAACAGGACACATTTGGCTAGTGCAAGTGAGAAGGAATGGATATGATTTAGCAAATAGCTCACTGTGCATTTAGAGAATGAAAAGTGGGAAGATTCTGCTTCTGGCAGGGAAGTGGAGAGAACAAGTGACCTGTAGATATTGATTCTGTTGATGCAGTCCAGTGCGTGCTTATGTATTATTCAGTGTAAAAGAGGACATGCATGTCCCCAGGTAATACAGCAGAAATATGTGAGAGCACAACATTATGCTCAGGAAAAAAACAATACTAAAAAAGAAAGCTTTAACCCAGAAGACAGCTCAGAAGCAAAAATTTACAGCAGTATGAAGATATGAATAGAAGGAAAGAAGTGTAATATTAGGGATTGCCTTAATATTTCCATATGATTGCAAAGAAGATAATATATAAGTAAGTAGTTTCAGAAACCTGACAACACTGTCCTTGATGAGGTGTCATGTGGAAAACAGAAAAACACCAAAGAGAACATGGTAGATTTCCGTGGACAATTGATTGAAAGGATGCTTATTGTCAGTGAGATCAGTGCCTTTAGAAGCGATGAGCTGCGGTTGTTTTCCTTTTGCCGGTGCTGATGCTGGCTACTTGTGGAATTGCCAGAAACCGGGTTGTGGAAGCAGGATTGAGAGAACAGAGTTTTTGTTGCACGTATTGGAAGAGAGGTGCAGTGCTTTCCCAAGAGAAGGAATTGTGCAGGCTGTGTCAAAGTGTAAGTCACGCTGCTGGCCTGTTTTGAGAGCAGGGAAGAAAGGGCTGTGGCTGTGAGCGTTTTGCAGGGAGCCCTTTGCAGGCCCTGAAGTCTGCTGCACAGCCGGTTCTCTGTGTGTTGAGACCACTTGTGTTGGGAGCAGTGACCGAGGGGGGCAGCAGGAGAGCCTGCTTTATGCCTTTGGTCAGTCGCTTCCTGAAGTAGAGGAGTGCCTAGCTCAATATTTAGGCCCAGGAGCCTGGAACGTGCTTACGCGTGACAAGGAGTGGAATATCAAAGAGAGCCTTGCTCTTGCAGCGCTCTGCTGTCACTGGTGGCGTGCCGAGAGCTCCTGAACGTGACGGCTGCTTCTTCCATGGCTGTATCAAACGCTAGGATGAAATGACTGGGGCCCTCTGGCGGGGACTGCCCTTGGCTGTCGGTGACTTAGCAGAGGGCTAGAGGCTGCGCACTGGAAGGGCGAGGGATTTCCCATCAGATCCTCACGTGGGAGGTGCGAGCGGGTCGCTATTGGCAAATGAGAAGTGGAGCTGGCAGAGTTGTTAGCTGGGATCAAAGTGCCCCTAGTGCCGCTGGTCTCCAGAAACCCCGCGTCAGACACGAGACAGCCACCAGTGCCAGCACCGGGACGTGTTTGCCCGGTGCGACTGCGTAGGAATGGATCAGTTTTTTTTCATGTGAGCGCTTCCCGGAGCAAGGGAATTGGGCAGGCAGTCAGAGGGAGGCCTGGGAATACGAAAGAGTTAAGGAACAAGCCAGGGAGCCGAGCCCTAAGCAGTACAAAACCACGTGGGGTACGGAGTAACATGAAATGGCGGCTCCTCAGGGTGGAACACGGACTACGACAAAATGGCGCCTCCCTATGTAGGTAGGTGGGAGGGAGTTCCGGTTCTGGCCCCACCTACTTCCGGGCTCTAGGCAATTGGCAGCAGGTCCAGTCCTTCACCCGCGGCACTTTTTCCATCCCGGCACGCATTGTGCGCAGCGCTGCCAGCTGGTGACCGGGCGGCGTGGCTGGGCAGAGGCGGGGGTCTGCGGAGCAGCTGCAGGCGCAGCAGCGTCGGCTCTGCATGCCAGAGTTGTCAGTATTTGCCCGGTCAATTGGTAAGAAGCGCTCTGTTGCGCACCACGCTTAGTCAAAGCCCTTGAAAGAGTAAATTCTGGGAGTGGGAAAGCGGCTGACGGAGAGCTTTGGAGCGTAGTTCTTTGCTCCTTTGGAGACCCCAAGGGGGGCGGTTTCCGCCCTCGGCTGGGAAACGCAGAGAGCGAGTGCACGTCGTGACTGTCTTTATGCGGTCCGGCAGGTGCCTCCGTCTTTTTGTCAGCGTTCCGAGTGAGGGACATGTCCCCAGGCGTTTCAGCAGGGACACGTGAGTGGCTAACCTTGCCTTCTGTGGCTCAAAGCCGC
This sequence comes from Tympanuchus pallidicinctus, assembly GCF_026119805.1. Classification (NCBI taxonomy): domain Eukaryota; kingdom Metazoa; phylum Chordata; class Aves; order Galliformes; family Phasianidae; genus Tympanuchus; species Tympanuchus pallidicinctus. Next base: position 46,908,189 of record NW_026294758.1, read on the forward strand.
TAGTGAAAATGCGGGGTCGGCTCCTGCCGCCACAAAAATGCAGAGCCCGCAGTGTAAGAACGTGGCCGACAGGCCCCGAGGGCAGTCCAGCTGGGGAACGTCTCATCCTTTCCAGACGTGCACTTTTAGGAAGATACACACGGGTCTAATTTCTGCACGCTGGCAACTGTGTCCTTGTTGTGGTTTCACCTGGCAGAGAGCTAAGCCCCAGACAGCTGCTTGCTGTCGCTGCCCACGTGGGTGGGTTATGGGGGAGAACTGGCAAGGTAACCGTGTGAGAATTCAAGGGGTTAGAGAAAGGCGTTGTGGCAGGTGGAAGCAAAGCCGCACGCACAAGCAAAGCAAACCAAGGAATTCTTCTGCAGCTTCCCGTAGGCAGGCAGACAGACAGAGCCTGGGCTGCTTTCGGGCAAGCAGGGCTAACCACGCGTAGCAGCTTGCTGGGAAGATGAGGCCCTCACAGCCGGCGTGAACAGCTCCTTCTTCCTTAGGCCGTCTTTTCTTGCTGTGCGTGACGTGAAAGGAGGATGATGTTATTCTAGCCGTACCAAAGTCACCGGCCCGGACATTCTCGGTGGTTCTGAACGGATGCTTATTGTCAGTGAGATCAGTGCCTTTAGAAGCGATGAGCTGCGGTTGTTTTCCTTTTGCCGGTGCTGATGCTGGCTACTTGTGGAATTGCCAGAAACCGGGTTGTGGAAGCAGGATTGAGAGAACAGAGTTTTTGTTGCACGTATTGGAAGAGAGGTGCAGTGCTTTCCCAAGAGAAGGAATTGTGCAGGCTGTGTCAAAGTGTAAGTCACGCTGCTGGCCTGTTTTGAGAGCAGGGAAGAAAGGGCTGTGGCTGTGAGCGTTTTGCAGGGAGCCCTTTGCAGGCCCTGAAGTCTGCTGCACAGCCGGTTCTCTGTGTGTTGAGACCACTTGTGTTGGGAGCAGTGACCGAGGGGGGCAGCAGGAGAGCCTGCTTTATGCCTTTGGTCAGTCGCTTCCTGAAGTAGAGGAGTGCCTAGCTCAATATTTAGGCCCAGGAGCCTGGAACGTGCTTACGCGTGACAAGGAGTGGAATATCAAAGAGAGCCTTGCTCTTGCAGCGCTCTGCTGTCACTGGTGGCGTGCCGAGAGCTCCTGAACGTGACGGCTGCTTCTTCCATGGCTGTATCAAACGCTAGGATGAAATGACTGGGGCCCTCTGGCGGGGACTGCCCTTGGCTGTCGGTGACTTAGCAGAGGGCTAGAGGCTGCGCACTGGAAGGGCGAGGGATTTCCCATCAGATCCTCACGTGGGAGGTGCGAGCGGGTCGCTATTGGCAAATGAGAAGTGGAGCTGGCAGAGTTGTTAGCTGGGATCAAAGTGCCCCTAGTGCCGCTGGTCTCCAGAAACCCCGCGTCAGACACGAGACAGCCACCAGTGCCAGCACCGGGACGTGTTTGCCCGGTGCGACTGCGTAGGAATGGATCAGTTTTTTTTCATGTGAGCGCTTCCCGGAGCAAGGGAATTGGGCAGGCAGTCAGAGGGAGGCCTGGGAATACGAAAGAGTTAAGGAACAAGCCAGGGAGCCGAGCCCTAAGCAGTACAAAACCACGTGGGGTACGGAGTAACATGAAATGGCGGCTCCTCAGGGTGGAACACGGACTACGACAAAATGGCGCCTCCCTATGTAGGTAGGTGGGAGGGAGTTCCGGTTCTGGCCCCACCTACTTCCGGGCTCTAGGCAATTGGCAGCAGGTCCAGTCCTTCACCCGCGGCACTTTTTCCATCCCGGCACGCATTGTGCGCAGCGCTGCCAGCTGGTGACCGGGCGGCGTGGCTGGGCAGAGGCGGGGGTCTGCGGAGCAGCTGCAGGCGCAGCAGCGTCGGCTCTGCATGCCAGAGTTGTCAGTATTTGCCCGGTCAATTGGTAAGAAGCGCTCTGTTGCGCACCACGCTTAGTCAAAGCCCTTGAAAGAGTAAATTCTGGGAGTGGGAAAGCGGCTGACGGAGAGCTTTGGAGCGTAGTTCTTTGCTCCTTTGGAGACCCCAAGGGGGGCGGTTTCCGCCCTCGGCTGGGAAACGCAGAGAGCGAGTGCACGTCGTGACTGTCTTTATGCGGTCCGGCAGGTGCCTCCGTCTTTTTGTCAGCGTTCCGAGTGAGGGACATGTCCCCAGGCGTTTCAGCAGGGACACGTGAGTGGCTAACCTTGCCTTCTGTGGCTCAAAGCCGCTAGTGAAAATGCGGGGTCGGCTCCTGCCGCCACAAAAATGCAGAGCCCGCAGTGTAAGAACGTGGCCGACAGGCCCCGAGGGCAGTCCAGCTGGGGAACGTCTCATCCTTTCCAGACGTGCACTTTTAGGAAGATACACACGGGTCTAATTTCTGCACGCTGGCAACTGTGTCCTTGTTGTGGTTTCACCTGGCAGAGAGCTAAGCCCCAGACAGCTGCTTGCTGTCGCTGCCCACGTGGGTGGGTTATGGGGGAGAACTGGCAAGGTAACCGTGTGAGAATTCAAGGGGTTAGAGAAAGGCGTTGTGGCAGGTGGAAGCAAAGCCGCACGCACAAGCAAAGCAAACCAAGGAATTCTTCTGCAGCTTCCCGTAGGCAGGCAGACAGACAGAGCCTGGGCTGCTTTCGGGCAAGCAGGGCTAACCACGCGTAGCAGCTTGCTGGGAAGATGAGGCCCTCACAGCCGGCGTGAACAGCTCCTTCTTCCTTAGGCCGTCTTTTCTTGCTGTGCGTGACGTGAAAGGAGGATGATGTTATTCTAGCCGTACCAAAGTCACCGGCCCGGACATTCTCGGTGGTTCTGAACGGATGCTTATTGTCAGTGAGATCAGTGCCTTTAGAAGCGATGAGCTGCGGTTGTTTTCCTTTTGCCGGTGCTGATGCTGGCTACTTGTGGAATTGCCAGAAACCGGGTTGTGGAAGCAGGATTGAGAGAACAGAGTTTTTGTTGCACGTATTGGAAGAGAGGTGCAGTGCTTTCCCAAGAGAAGGAATTGTGCAGGCTGTGTCAAAGTGTAAGTCACGCTGCTGGCCTGTTTTGAGAGCAGGGAAGAAAGGGCTGTGGCTGTGAGCGTTTTGCAGGGAGCCCTTTGCAGGCCCTGAAGTCTGCTGCACAGCCGGTTCTCTGTGTGTTGAGACCACTTGTGTTGGGAGCAGTGACCGAGGGGGGCAGCAGGAGAGCCTGCTTTATGCCTTTGGTCAGTCGCTTCCTGAAGTAGAGGAGTGCCTAGCTCAATATTTAGGCCCAGGAGCCTGGAACGTGCTTACGCGTGACAAGGAGTGGAATATCAAAGAGAGCCTTGCTCTTGCAGCGCTCTGCTGTCACTGGTGGCGTGCCGAGAGCTCCTGAACGTGACGGCTGCTTCTTCCATGGCTGTATCAAACGCTAGGATGAAATGACTGGGGCCCTCTGGCGGGGACTGCCCTTGGCTGTCGGTGACTTAGCAGAGGGCTAGAGGCTGCGCACTGGAAGGGCGAGGGATTTCCCATCAGATCCTCACGTGGGAGGTGCGAGCGGGTCGCTATTGGCAAATGAGAAGTGGAGCTGGCAGAGTTGTTAGCTGGGATCAAAGTGCCCCTAGTGCCGCTGGTCTCCAGAAACCCCGCGTCAGACACGAGACAGCCACCAGTGCCAGCACCGGGACGTGTTTGCCCGGTGCGACTGCGTAGGAATGGATCAGTTTTTTTTCATGTGAGCGCTTCCCGGAGCAAGGGAATTGGGCAGGCAGTCAGAGGGAGGCCTGGGAATACGAAAGAGTTAAGGAACAAGCCGGGGAGCCGAGCCCTAAGCAGTACAAAACCACGTGGGGTACGGAGTAACATGAAATGGCGGCTCCTCAGGGTGGAACACGGACTACGACAAAATGGCGCCTCCCTATGTAGGTAGGTGGGAGGGAGTTCCGGTTCTGGCCCCACCTACTTCCGGGCTCTAGGCAATTGGCAGCAGGTCCAGTCCTTCACCCGCGGCACTTTTTCCATCCCGGCACGCATTGTGCGCAGCGCTGCCAGCTGGTGACCGGGCGGCGTGGCTGGGCAGAGGCGGGGGTCTGCGGAGCAGCTGCAGGCGCAGCAGCGTCGGCTCTGCATGCCAGAGTTGTCAGTATTTGCCCGGTCAATTGGTAAGAAGCGCTCTGTTGCGCACCACGCTTAGTCAAAGCCCTTGAAAGAGTAAATTCTGGGAGTGGGAAAGCGGCTGACGGAGAGCTTTGGAGCGTAGTTCTTTGCTCCTTTGGAGACCCCAAGGGGGGCGGTTTCCGCCCTCGGCTGGGAAACGCAGAGAGCGAGTGCACGTCGTGACTGTCTTTATGCGGTCCGGCAGGTGCCTCCGTCTTTTTGTCAGCGTTCCGAGTGAGGGACATGTCCCCAGGCGTTTCAGCAGGGACACGTGAGTGGCTAACCTTGCCTTCTGTGGCTCAAAGCCGCTAGTGAAAATGCGGGGTCGGCTCCTGCCGCCACAAAAATGCAGAGCCCGCAGTGTAAGAACGTGGCCGACAGGCCCCGAGGGCAGTCCAGCTGGGGAACGTCTCATCCTTTCCAGACGTGCACTTTTAGGAAGATACACACGGGTCTAATTTCTGCACGCTGGCAACTGTGTCCTTGTTGTGGTTTCACCTGGCAGAGAGCTAAGCCCCAGACAGCTGCTTGCTGTCGCTGCCCACGTGGGTGGGTTATGGGGGAGAACTGGCAAGGTAACCGTGTGAGAATTCAAGGGGTTAGAGAAAGGCGTTGTGGCAGGTGGAAGCAAAGCCGCACGCACAAGCAAAGCAAACCAAGGAATTCTTCTGCAGCTTCCCGTAGGCAGGCAGGCAGACAGAGCCTGGGCTGCTTTCGGGCAAGCAGGGCTAACCACGCGTAGCAGCTTGCTGGGAAGATGAGGCCCTCACAGCCGGCGTGAACAGCTCCTTCTTCCTTAGGCCGTCTTTTCTTGCTGTGCGTGACGTGAAAGGAGGATGATGTTATTCTAGCCGTACCAAAGTCACCGGCCCGGACATTCTCGGTGGTTCTGAACGGATGCTTATTGTCAGTGAGATCAGTGCCTTTAGAAGCGATGAGCTGCGGTTGTTTTCCTTTTGCCGGTGCTGATGCTGGCTACTTGTGGAATTGCCAGAAACCGGGTTGTGGAAGCAGGATTGAGAGAACAGAGTTTTTGTTGCACGTATTGGAAGAGAGGTGCAGTGCTTTCCCAAGAGAAGGAATTGTGCAGGCTGTGTCAAAGTGTAAGTCACGCTGCTGGCCTGTTTTGAGAGCAGGGAAGAAAGGGCTGTGGCTGTGAGCGTTTTGCAGGGAGCCCTTTGCAGGCCCTGAAGTCTGCTGCACAGCCGGTTCTCTGTGTGTTGAGACCACTTGTGTTGGGAGCAGTGACCGAGGGGGGCAGCAGGAGAGCCTGCTTTATGCCTTTGGTCAGTCGCTTCCTGAAGTAGAGGAGTGCCTAGCTCAATATTTAGGCCCAGGAGCCTGGAACGTGCTTACGCGTGACAAGGAGTGGAATATCAAAGAGAGCCTTGCTCTTGCAGCGCTCTGCTGTCACTGGTGGCGTGCCGAGAGCTCCTGAACGTGACGGCTGCTTCTTCCATGGCTGTATCAAACGCTAGGATGAAATGACTGGGGCCCTCTGGCGGGGACTGCCCTTGGCTGTCGGTGACTTAGCAGAGGGCTAGAGGCTGCGCACTGGAAGGGCGAGGGATTTCCCATCAGATCCTCACGTGGGAGGTGCGAGCGGGTCGCTATTGGCAAATGAGAAGTGGAGCTGGCAGAGTTGTTAGCTGGGATCAAAGTGCCCCTAGTGCCGCTGGTCTCCAGAAACCCCGCGTCAGACACGAGACAGCCACCAGTGCCAGCACCGGGACGTGTTTGCCCGGTGCGACTGCGTAGGAATGGATCAGTTTTTTTTCATGTGAGCGCTTCCCGGAGCAAGGGAATTGGGCAGGCAGTCAGAGGGAGGCCTGGGAATACGAAAGAGTTAAGGAACAAGCCGGGGAGCCGAGCCCTAAGCAGTACAAAACCACGTGGGGTACGGAGTAACATGAAATGGCGGCTCCTCAGGGTGGAACACGGACTACGACAAAATGGCGCCTCCCTATGTAGGTAGGTGGGAGGGAGTTCCGGTTCTGGCCCCACCTACTTCCGGGCTCTAGGCAATTGGCAGCAGGTCCAGTCCTTCACCCGCGGCACTTTTTCCATCCCGGCACGCATTGTGCGCAGCGCTGCCAGCTGGTGACCGGGCGGCGTGGCTGGGCAGAGGCGGGGGTCTGCGGAGCAGCTGCAGGCGCAGCAGCGTCGGCTCTGCATGCCAGAGTTGTCAGTATTTGCCCGGTCAATTGGTAAGAAGCGCTCTGTTGCGCACCACGCTTAGTCAAAGCCCTTGAAAGAGTAAATTCTGGGAGTGGGAAAGCGGCTGACGGAGAGCTTTGGAGCGTAGTTCTTTGCTCCTTTGGAGACCCCAAGGGGGGCGGTTTCCGCCCTCGGCTGGGAAACGCAGAGAGCGAGTGCACGTCGTGACTGTCTTTATGCGGTCCGGCAGGTGCCTCCGTCTTTTTGTCAGCGTTCCGAGTGAGGGACATGTCCCCAGGCGTTTCAGCAGGGACACGTGAGTGGCTAACCTTGCCTTCTGTGGCTCAAAGCCGCTAGTGAAAATGCGGGGTCGGCTCCTGCCGCCACAAAAATGCAGAGCCCGCAGTGTAAGAACGTGGCCGACAGGCCCCGAGGGCAGTCCAGCTGGGGAACGTCTCATCCTTTCCAGACGTGCACTTTTAGGAAGATACACACGGGTCTAATTTCTGCACGCTGGCAACTGTGTCCTTGTTGTGGTTTCACCTGGCAGAGAGCTAAGCCCCAGACAGCTGCTTGCTGTCGCTGCCCACGTGGGTGGGTTATGGGGGAGAACTGGCAAGGTAACCGTGTGAGAATTCAAGGGGTTAGAGAAAGGCGTTGTGGCAGGTGGAAGCAAAGCCGCACGCACAAGCAAAGCAAACCAAGGAATTCTTCTGCAGCTTCCCGTAGGCAGGCAGACAGACAGAGCCTGGGCTGCTTTCGGGCAAGCAGGGCTAACCACGCGTAGCAGCTTGCTGGGAAGATGAGGCCCTCACAGCCGGCGTGAACAGCTCCTTCTTCCTTAGGCCGTCTTTTCTTGCTGTGCGTGACGTGAAAGGAGGATGATGTTATTCTAGCCGTACCAAAGTCACCGGCCCGGACATTCTCGGTGGTTCTGAACGGATGCTTATTGTCAGTGAGATCAGTGCCTTTAGAAGCGATGAGCTGCGGTTGTTTTCCTTTTGCCGGTGCTGATGCTGGCTACTTGTGGAATTGCCAGAAACCGGGTTGTGGAAGCAGGATTGAGAGAACAGAGTTTTTGTTGCACGTATTGGAAGAGAGGTGCAGTGCTTTCCCAAGAGAAGGAATTGTGCAGGCTGTGTCAAAGTGTAAGTCACGCTGCTGGCCTGTTTTGAGAGCAGGGAAGAAAGGGCTGTGGCTGTGAGCGTTTTGCAGGGAGCCCTTTGCAGGCCCTGAAGTCTGCTGCACAGCCGGTTCTCTGTGTGTTGAGACCACTTGTGTTGGGAGCAGTGACCGAGGGGGGCAGCAGGAGAGCCTGCTTTATGCCTTTGGTCAGTCGCTTCCTGAAGTAGAGGAGTGCCTAGCTCAATATTTAGGCCCAGGAGCCTGGAACGTGCTTACGCGTGACAAGGAGTGGAATATCAAAGAGAGCCTTGCTCTTGCAGCGCTCTGCTGTCACTGGTGGCGTGCCGAGAGCTCCTGAACGTGACGGCTGCTTCTTCCATGGCTGTATCAAACGCTAGGATGAAATGACTGGGGCCCTCTGGCGGGGACTGCCCTTGGCTGTCGGTGACTTAGCAGAGGGCTAGAGGCTGCGCACTGGAAGGGCGAGGGATTTCCCATCAGATCCTCACGTGGGAGGTGCGAGCGGGTCGCTATTGGCAAATGAGAAGTGGAGCTGGCAGAGTTGTTAGCTGGGATCAAAGTGCCCCTAGTGCCGCTGGTCTCCAGAAACCCCGCGTCAGACACGAGACAGCCACCAGTGCCAGCACCGGGACGTGTTTGCCCGGTGCGACTGCGTAGGAATGGATCAGTTTTTTTTCATGTGAGCGCTTCCCGGAGCAAGGGAATTGGGCAGGCAGTCAGAGGGAGGCCTGGGAATACGAAAGAGTTAAGGAACAAGCCGGGGAGCCGAGCCCTAAGCAGTACAAAACCACGTGGGGTACGGAGTAACATGAAATGGCGGCTCCTCAGGGTGGAACACGGACTACGACAAAATGGCGCCTCCCTATGTAGGTAGGTGGGAGGGAGTTCCGGTTCTGGCCCCACCTACTTCCGGGCTCTAGGCAATTGGCAGCAGGTCCAGTCCTTCACCCGCGGCACTTTTTCCATCCCGGCACGCATTGTGCGCAGCGCTGCCAGCTGGTGACCGGGCGGCGTGGCTGGGCAGAGGCGGGGGTCTGCGGAGCAGCTGCAGGCGCAGCAGCGTCGGCTCTGCATGCCAGAGTTGTCAGTATTTGCCCGGTCAATTGGTAAGAAGCGCTCTGTTGCGCACCACGCTTAGTCAAAGCCCTTGAAAGAGTAAATTCTGGGAGTGGGAAAGCGGCTGACGGAGAGCTTTGGAGCGTAGTTCTTTGCTCCTTTGGAGACCCCAAGGGGGGCGGTTTCCGCCCTCGGCTGGGAAACGCAGAGAGCGAGTGCACGTCGTGACTGTCTTTATGCGGTCCGGCAGGTGCCTCCGTCTTTTTGTCAGCGTTCCGAGTGAGGGACATGTCCCCAGGCGTTTCAGCAGGGACACGTGAGTGGCTAACCTTGCCTTCTGTGGCTCAAAGCCGCTAGTGAAAATGCGGGGTCGGCTCCTGCCGCCACAAAAATGCAGAGCCCGCAGTGTAAGAACGTGGCCGACAGGCCCCGAGGGCAGTCCAGCTGGGGAACGTCTCATCCTTTCCAGACGTGCACTTTTAGGAAGATACACACGGGTCTAATTTCTGCACGCTGGCAACTGTGTCCTTGTTGTGGTTTCACCTGGCAGAGAGCTAAGCCCCAGACAGCTGCTTGCTGTCGCTGCCCACGTGGGTGGGTTATGGGGGAGAACTGGCAAGGTAACCGTGTGAGAATTCAAGGGGTTAGAGAAAGGCGTTGTGGCAGGTGGAAGCAAAGCCGCACGCACAAGCAAAGCAAACCAAGGAATTCTTCTGCAGCTTCCCGTAGGCAGGCAGGCAGACAGAGCCTGGGCTGCTTTCGGGCAAGCAGGGCTAACCACGCGTAGCAGCTTGCTGGGAAGATGAGGCCCTCACAGCCGGCGTGAACAGCTCCTTCTTCCTTAGGCCGTCTTTTCTTGCTGTGCGTGACGTGAAAGGAGGATGATGTTATTCTAGCCGTACCAAAGTCACCGGCCCGGACATTCTCGGTGGTTCTGAACGGATGCTTATTGTCAGTGAGATCAGTGCCTTTAGAAGCGATGAGCTGCGGTTGTTTTCCTTTTGCCGGTGCTGATGCTGGCTACTTGTGGAATTGCCAGAAACCGGGTTGTGGAAGCAGGATTGAGAGAACAGAGTTTTTGTTGCACGTATTGGAAGAGAGGTGCAGTGCTTTCCCAAGAGAAGGAATTGTGCAGGCTGTGTCAAAGTGTAAGTCACGCTGCTGGCCTGTTTTGAGAGCAGGGAAGAAAGGGCTGTGGCTGTGAGCGTTTTGCAGGGAGCCCTTTGCAGGCCCTGAAGTCTGCTGCACAGCCGGTTCTCTGTGTGTTGAGACCACTTGTGTTGGGAGCAGTGACCGAGGGGGGCAGCAGGAGAGCCTGCTTTATGCCTTTGGTCAGTCGCTTCCTGAAGTAGAGGAGTGCCTAGCTCAATATTTAGGCCCAGGAGCCTGGAACGTGCTTACGCGTGACAAGGAGTGGAATATCAAAGAGAGCCTTGCTCTTGCAGCGCTCTGCTGTCACTGGTGGCGTGCCGAGAGCTCCTGAACGTGACGGCTGCTTCTTCCATGGCTGTATCAAACGCTAGGATGAAATGACTGGGGCCCTCTGGCGGGGACTGCCCTTGGCTGTCGGTGACTTAGCAGAGGGCTAGAGGCTGCGCACTGGAAGGGCGAGGGATTTCCCATCAGATCCTCACGTGGGAGGTGCGAGCGGGTCGCTATTGGCAAATGAGAAGTGGAGCTGGCAGAGTTGTTAGCTGGGATCAAAGTGCCCCTAGTGCCGCTGGTCTCCAGAAACCCCGCGTCAGACACGAGACAGCCACCAGTGCCAGCACCGGGACGTGTTTGCCCGGTGCGACTGCGTAGGAATGGATCAGTTTTTTTTCATGTGAGCGCTTCCCGGAGCAAGGGAATTGGGCAGGCAGTCAGAGGGAGGCCTGGGAATACGAAAGAGTTAAGGAACAAGCCGGGGAGCCGAGCCCTAAGCAGTACAAAACCACGTGGGGTACGGAGTAACATGAAATGGCGGCTCCTCAGGGTGGAACACGGACTACGACAAAATGGCGCCTCCCTATGTAGGTAGGTGGGAGGGAGTTCCGGTTCTGGCCCCACCTACTTCCGGGCTCTAGGCAATTGGCAGCAGGTCCAGTCCTTCACCCGCGGCACTTTTTCCATCCCGGCACGCATTGTGCGCAGCGCTGCCAGCTGGTGACCGGGCGGCGTGGCTGGGCAGAGGCGGGGGTCTGCGGAGCAGCTGCAGGCGCAGCAGCGTCGGCTCTGCATGCCAGAGTTGTCAGTATTTGCCCGGTCAATTGGTAAGAAGCGCTCTGTTGCGCACCACGCTTAGTCAAAGCCCTTGAAAGAGTAAATTCTGGGAGTGGGAAAGCGGCTGACGGAGAGCTTTGGAGCGTAGTTCTTTGCTCCTTTGGAGACCCCAAGGGGGGCGGTTTCCGCCCTCGGCTGGGAAACGCAGAGAGCGAGTGCACGTCGTGACTGTCTTTATGCGGTCCGGCAGGTGCCTCCGTCTTTTTGTCAGCGTTCCGAGTGAGGGACATGTCCCCAGGCGTTTCAGCAGGGACACGTGAGTGGCTAACCTTGCCTTCTGTGGCTCAAAGCCGCTAGTGAAAATGCGGGGTCGGCTCCTGCCGCCACAAAAATGCAGAGCCCGCAGTGTAAGAACGTGGCCGACAGGCCCCGAGGGCAGTCCAGCTGGGGAACGTCTCATCCTTTCCAGACGTGCACTTTTAGGAAGATACACACGGGTCTAATTTCTGCACGCTGGCAACTGTGTCCTTGTTGTGGTTTCACCTGGCAGAGAGCTAAGCCCCAGACAGCTGCTTGCTGTCGCTGCCCACGTGGGTGGGTTATGGGGGAGAACTGGCAAGGTAACCGTGTGAGAATTCAAGGGGTTAGAGAAAGGCGTTGTGGCAGGTGGAAGCAAAGCCGCACGCACAAGCAAAGCAAACCAAGGAATTCTTCTGCAGCTTCCCGTAGGCAGGCAGACAGACAGAGCCTGGGCTGCTTTCGGGCAAGCAGGGCTAACCACGCGTAGCAGCTTGCTGGGAAGATGAGGCCCTCACAGCCGGCGTGAACAGCTCCTTCTTCCTTAGGCCGTCTTTTCTTGCTGTGCGTGACGTGAAAGGAGGATGATGTTATTCTAGCCGTACCAAAGTCACCGGCCCGGACATTCTCGGTGGTTCTGAACGGATGCTTATTGTCAGTGAGATCAGTGCCTTTAGAAGCGATGAGCTGCGGTTGTTTTCCTTTTGCCGGTGCTGATGCTGGCTACTTGTGGAATTGCCAGAAACCGGGTTGTGGAAGCAGGATTGAGAGAACAGAGTTTTTGTTGCACGTATTGGAAGAGAGGTGCAGTGCTTTCCCAAGAGAAGGAATTGTGCAGGCTGTGTCAAAGTGTAAGTCACGCTGCTGGCCTGTTTTGAGAGCAGGGAAGAAAGGGCTGTGGCTGTGAGCGTTTTGCAGGGAGCCCTTTGCAGGCCCTGAAGTCTGCTGCACAGCCGGTTCTCTGTGTGTTGAGACCACTTGTGTTGGGAGCAGTGACCGAGGGGGGCAGCAGGAGAGCCTGCTTTATGCCTTTGGTCAGTCGCTTCCTGAAGTAGAGGAGTGCCTAGCTCAATATTTAGGCCCAGGAGCCTGGAACGTGCTTACGCGTGACAAGGAGTGGAATATCAAAGAGAGCCTTGCTCTTGCAGCGCTCTGCTGTCACTGGTGGCGTGCCGAGAGCTCCTGAACGTGACGGCTGCTTCTTCCATGGCTGTATCAAACGCTAGGATGAAATGACTGGGGCCCTCTGGCGGGGACTGCCCTTGGCTGTCGGTGACTTAGCAGAGGGCTAGAGGCTGCGCACTGGAAGGGCGAGGGATTTCCCATCAGATCCTCACGTGGGAGGTGCGAGCGGGTCGCTATTGGCAAATGAGAAGTGGAGCTGGCAGAGTTGTTAGCTGGGATCAAAGTGCCCCTAGTGCCGCTGGTCTCCAGAAACCCCGCGTCAGACACGAGACAGCCACCAGTGCCAGCACCGGGACGTGTTTGCCCGGTGCGACTGCGTAGGAATGGATCAGTTTTTTTTCATGTGAGCGCTTCCCGGAGCAAGGGAATTGGGCAGGCAGTCAGAGGGAGGCCTGGGAATACGAAAGAGTTAAGGAACAAGCCGGGGAGCCGAGCCCTAAGCAGTACAAAACCACGTGGGGTACGGAGTAACATGAAATGGCGGCTCCTCAGGGTGGAACACGGACTACGACAAAATGGCGCCTCCCTATGTAGGTAGGTGGGAGGGAGTTCCGGTTCTGGCCCCACCTACTTCCGGGCTCTAGGCAATTGGCAGCAGGTCCAGTCCTTCACCCGCGGCACTTTTTCCATCCCGGCACGCATTGTGCGCAGCGCTGCCAGCTGGTGACCGGGCGGCGTGGCTGGGCAGAGGCGGGGGTCTGCGGAGCAGCTGCAGGCGCAGCAGCGTCGGCTCTGCATGCCAGAGTTGTCAGTATTTGCCCGGTCAATTGGTAAGAAGCGCTCTGTTGCGCACCACGCTTAGTCAAAGCCCTTGAAAGAGTAAATTCTGGGAGTGGGAAAGCGGCTGACGGAGAGCTTTGGAGCGTAGTTCTTTGCTCCTTTGGAGACCCCAAGGGGGGCGGTTTCCGCCCTCGGCTGGGAAACGCAGAGAGCGAGTGCACGTCGTGACTGTCTTTATGCGGTCCGGCAGGTGCCTCCGTCTTTTTGTCAGCGTTCCGAGTGAGGGACATGTCCCCAGGCGTTTCAGCAGGGACACGTGAGTGGCTAACCTTGCCTTCTGTGGCTCAAAGCCGCTAGTGAAAATGCGGGGTCGGCTCCTGCCGCCACAAAAATGCAGAGCCCGCAGTGTAAGAACGTGGCCGACAGGCCCCGAGGGCAGTCCAGCTGGGGAACGTCTCATCCTTTCCAGACGTGCACTTTTAGGAAGATACACACGGGTCTAATTTCTGCACGCTGGCAACTGTGTCCTTGTTGTGGTTTCACCTGGCAGAGAGCTAAGCCCCAGACAGCTGCTTGCTGTCGCTGCCCACGTGGGTGGGTTATGGGGGAGAACTGGCAAGGTAACCGTGTGAGAATTCAAGGGGTTAGAGAAAGGCGTTGTGGCAGGTGGAAGCAAAGCCGCACGCACAAGCAAAGCAAACCAAGGAATTCTTCTGCAGCTTCCCGTAGGCAGGCAGGCAGACAGAGCCTGGGCTGCTTTCGGGCAAGCAGGGCTAACCACGCGTAGCAGCTTGCTGGGAAGATGAGGCCCTCACAGCCGGCGTGAACAGCTCCTTCTTCCTTAGGCCGTCTTTTCTTGCTGTGCGTGACGTGAAAGGAGGATGATGTTATTCTAGCCGTACCAAAGTCACCGGCCCGGACATTCTCGGTGGTTCTGAACGGATGCTTATTGTCAGTGAGATCAGTGCCTTTAGAAGCGATGAGCTGCGGTTGTTTTCCTTTTGCCGGTGCTGATGCTGGCTACTTGTGGAATTGCCAGAAACCGGGTTGTGGAAGCAGGATTGAGAGAACAGAGTTTTTGTTGCACGTATTGGAAGAGAGGTGCAGTGCTTTCCCAAGAGAAGGAATTGTGCAGGCTGTGTCAAAGTGTAAGTCACGCTGCTGGCCTGTTTTGAGAGCAGGGAAGAAAGGGCTGTGGCTGTGAGCGTTTTGCAGGGAGCCCTTTGCAGGCCCTGAAGTCTGCTGCACAGCCGGTTCTCTGTGTGTTGAGACCACTTGTGTTGGGAGCAGTGACCGAGGGGGGCAGCAGGAGAGCCTGCTTTATGCCTTTGGTCAGTCGCTTCCTGAAGTAGAGGAGTGCCTAGCTCAATATTTAGGCCCAGGAGCCTGGAACGTGCTTACGCGTGACAAGGAGTGGAATATCAAAGAGAGCCTTGCTCTTGCAGCGCTCTGCTGTCACTGGTGGCGTGCCGAGAGCTCCTGAACGTGACGGCTGCTTCTTCCATGGCTGTATCAAACGCTAGGATGAAATGACTGGGGCCCTCTGGCGGGGACTGCCCTTGGCTGTCGGTGACTTAGCAGAGGGCTAGAGGCTGCGCACTGGAAGGGCGAGGGATTTCCCATCAGATCCTCACGTGGGAGGTGCGAGCGGGTCGCTATTGGCAAATGAGAAGTGGAGCTGGCAGAGTTGTTAGCTGGGATCAAAGTGCCCCTAGTGCCGCTGGTCTCCAGAAACCCCGCGTCAGACACGAGACAGCCACCAGTGCCAGCACCGGGACGTGTTTGCCCGGTGCGACTGCGTAGGAATGGATCAGTTTTTTTTCATGTGAGCGCTTCCCGGAGCAAGGGAATTGGGCAGGCAGTCAGAGGGAGGCCTGGGAATACGAAAGAGTTAAGGAACAAGCCGGGGAGCCGAGCCCTAAGCAGTACAAAACCACGTGGGGTACGGAGTAACATGAAATGGCGGCTCCTCAGGGTGGAACACGGACTACGACAAAATGGCGCCTCCCTATGTAGGTAGGTGGGAGGGAGTTCCGGTTCTGGCCCCACCTACTTCCGGGCTCTAGGCAATTGGCAGCAGGTCCAGTCCTTCACCCGCGGCACTTTTTCCATCCCGGCACGCATTGTGCGCAGCGCTGCCAGCTGGTGACCGGGCGGCGTGGCTGGGCAGAGGCGGGGGTCTGCGGAGCAGCTGCAGGCGCAGCAGCGTCGGCTCTGCATGCCAGAGTTGTCAGTATTTGCCCGGTCAATTGGTAAGAAGCGCTCTGTTGCGCACCACGCTTAGTCAAAGCCCTTGAAAGAGTAAATTCTGGGAGTGGGAAAGCGGCTGACGGAGAGCTTTGGAGCGTAGTTCTTTGCTCCTTTGGAGACCCCAAGGGGGGCGGTTTCCGCCCTCGGCTGGGAAACGCAGAGAGCGAGTGCACGTCGTGACTGTCTTTATGCGGTCCGGCAGGTGCCTCCGTCTTTTTGTCAGCGTTCCGAGTGAGGGACATGTCCCCAGGCGTTTCAGCAGGGACACGTGAGTGGCTAACCTTGCCTTCTGTGGCTCAAAGCCGCTAGTGAAAATGCGGGGTCGGCTCCTGCCGCCACAAAAATGCAGAGCCCGCAGTGTAAGAACGTGGCCGACAGGCCCCGAGGGCAGTCCAGCTGGGGAACGTCTCATCCTTTCCAGACGTGCACTTTTAGGAAGATACACACGGGTCTAATTTCTGCACGCTGGCAACTGTGTCCTTGTTGTGGTTTCACCTGGCAGAGAGCTAAGCCCCAGACAGCTGCTTGCTGTCGCTGCCCACGTGGGTGGGTTATGGGGGAGAACTGGCAAGGTAACCGTGTGAGAATTCAAGGGGTTAGAGAAAGGCGTTGTGGCAGGTGGAAGCAAAGCCGCACGCACAAGCAAAGCAAACCAAGGAATTCTTCTGCAGCTTCCCGTAGGCAGGCAGGCAGACAGAGCCTGGGCTGCTTTCGGGCAAGCAGGGCTAACCACGCGTAGCAGCTTGCTGGGAAGATGAGGCCCTCACAGCCGGCGTGAACAGCTCCTTCTTCCTTAGGCCGTCTTTTCTTGCTGTGCGTGACGTGAAAGGAGGATGATGTTATTCTAGCCGTACCAAAGTCACCGGCCCGGACATTCTCGGTGGTTCTGAACGGATGCTTATTGTCAGTGAGATCAGTGCCTTTAGAAGCGATGAGCTGCGGTTGTTTTCCTTTTGCCGGTGCTGATGCTGGCTACTTGTGGAATTGCCAGAAACCGGGTTGTGGAAGCAGGATTGAGAGAACAGAGTTTTTGTTGCACGTATTGGAAGAGAGGTGCAGTGCTTTCCCAAGAGAAGGAATTGTGCAGGCTGTGTCAAAGTGTAAGTCACGCTGCTGGCCTGTTTTGAGAGCAGGGAAGAAAGGGCTGTGGCTGTGAGCGTTTTGCAGGGAGCCCTTTGCAGGCCCTGAAGTCTGCTGCACAGCCGGTTCTCTGTGTGTTGAGACCACTTGTGTTGGGAGCAGTGACCGAGGGGGGCAGCAGGAGAGCCTGCTTTATGCCTTTGGTCAGTCGCTTCCTGAAGTAGAGGAGTGCCTAGCTCAATATTTAGGCCCAGGAGCCTGGAACGTGCTTACGCGTGACAAGGAGTGGAATATCAAAGAGAGCCTTGCTCTTGCAGCGCTCTGCTGTCACTGGTGGCGTGCCGAGAGCTCCTGAACGTGACGGCTGCTTCTTCCATGGCTGTATCAAACGCTAGGATGAAATGACTGGGGCCCTCTGGCGGGGACTGCCCTTGGCTGTCGGTGACTTAGCAGAGGGCTAGAGGCTGCGCACTGGAAGGGCGAGGGATTTCCCATCAGATCCTCACGTGGGAGGTGCGAGCGGGTCGCTATTGGCAAATGAGAAGTGGAGCTGGCAGAGTTGTTAGCTGGGATCAAAGTGCCCCTAGTGCCGCTGGTCTCCAGAAACCCCGCGTCAGACACGAGACAGCCACCAGTGCCAGCACCGGGACGTGTTTGCCCGGTGCGACTGCGTAGGAATGGATCAGTTTTTTTTCATGTGAGCGCTTCCCGGAGCAAGGGAATTGGGCAGGCAGTCAGAGGGAGGCCTGGGAATACGAAAGAGTTAAGGAACAAGCCGGGGAGCCGAGCCCTAAGCAGTACAAAACCACGTGGGGTACGGAGTAACATGAAATGGCGGCTCCTCAGGGTGGAACACGGACTACGACAAAATGGCGCCTCCCTATGTAGGTAGGTGGGAGGGAGTTCCGGTTCTGGCCCCACCTACTTCCGGGCTCTAGGCAATTGGCAGCAGGTCCAGTCCTTCACCCGCGGCACTTTTTCCATCCCGGCACGCATTGTGCGCAGCGCTGCCAGCTGGTGACCGGGCGGCGTGGCTGGGCAGAGGCGGGGGTCTGCGGAGCAGCTGCAGGCGCAGCAGCGTCGGCTCTGCATGCCAGAGTTGTCAGTATTTGCCCGGTCAATTGGTAAGAAGCGCTCTGTTGCGCACCACGCTTAGTCAAAGCCCTTGAAAGAGTAAATTCTGGGAGTGGGAAAGCGGCTGACGGAGAGCTTTGGAGCGTAGTTCTTTGCTCCTTTGGAGACCCCAAGGGGGGCGGTTTCCGCCCTCGGCTGGGAAACGCAGAGAGCGAGTGCACGTCGTGACTGTCTTTATGCGGTCCGGCAGGTGCCTCCGTCTTTTTGTCAGCGTTCCGAGTGAGGGACATGTCCCCAGGCGTTTCAGCAGGGACACGTGAGTGGCTAACCTTGCCTTCTGTGGCTCAAAGCCGCTAGTGAAAATGCGGGGTCGGCTCCTGCCGCCACAAAAATGCAGAGCCCGCAGTGTAAGAACGTGGCCGACAGGCCCCGAGGGCAGTCCAGCTGGGGAACGTCTCATCCTTTCCAGACGTGCACTTTTAGGAAGATACACACGGGTCTAATTTCTGCACGCTGGCAACTGTGTCCTTGTTGTGGTTTCACCTGGCAGAGAGCTAAGCCCCAGACAGCTGCTTGCTGTCGCTGCCCACGTGGGTGGGTTATGGGGGAGAACTGGCAAGGTAACCGTGTGAGAATTCAAGGGGTTAGAGAAAGGCGTTGTGGCAGGTGGAAGCAAAGCCGCACGCACAAGCAAAGCAAACCAAGGAATTCTTCTGCAGCTTCCCGTAGGCAGGCAGACAGACAGAGCCTGGGCTGCTTTCGGGCAAGCAGGGCTAACCACGCGTAGCAGCTTGCTGGGAAGATGAGGCCCTCACAGCCGGCGTGAACAGCTCCTTCTTCCTTAGGCCGTCTTTTCTTGCTGTGCGTGACGTGAAAGGAGGATGATGTTATTCTAGCCGTACCAAAGTCACCGGCCCGGACATTCTCGGTGGTTCTGAACGGATGCTTATTGTCAGTGAGATCAGTGCCTTTAGAAGCGATGAGCTGCGGTTGTTTTCCTTTTGCCGGTGCTGATGCTGGCTACTTGTGGAATTGCCAGAAACCGGGTTGTGGAAGCAGGATTGAGAGAACAGAGTTTTTGTTGCACGTATTGGAAGAGAGGTGCAGTGCTTTCCCAAGAGAAGGAATTGTGCAGGCTGTGTCAAAGTGTAAGTCACGCTGCTGGCCTGTTTTGAGAGCAGGGAAGAAAGGGCTGTGGCTGTGAGCGTTTTGCAGGGAGCCCTTTGCAGGCCCTGAAGTCTGCTGCACAGCCGGTTCTCTGTGTGTTGAGACCACTTGTGTTGGGAGCAGTGACCGAGGGGGGCAGCAGGAGAGCCTGCTTTATGCCTTTGGTCAGTCGCTTCCTGAAGTAGAGGAGTGCCTAGCTCAATATTTAGGCCCAGGAGCCTGGAACGTGCTTACGCGTGACAAGGAGTGGAATATCAAAGAGAGCCTTGCTCTTGCAGCGCTCTGCTGTCACTGGTGGCGTGCCGAGAGCTCCTGAACGTGACGGCTGCTTCTTCCATGGCTGTATCAAACGCTAGGATGAAATGACTGGGGCCCTCTGGCGGGGACTGCCCTTGGCTGTCGGTGACTTAGCAGAGGGCTAGAGGCTGCGCACTGGAAGGGCGAGGGATTTCCCATCAGATCCTCACGTGGGAGGTGCGAGCGGGTCGCTATTGGCAAATGAGAAGTGGAGCTGGCAGAGTTGTTAGCTGGGATCAAAGTGCCCCTAGTGCCGCTGGTCTCCAGAAACCCCGCGTCAGACACGAGACAGCCACCAGTGCCAGCACCGGGACGTGTTTGCCCGGTGCGACTGCGTAGGAATGGATCAGTTTTTTTTCATGTGAGCGCTTCCCGGAGCAAGGGAATTGGGCAGGCAGTCAGAGGGAGGCCTGGGAATACGAAAGAGTTAAGGAACAAGCCGGGGAGCCGAGCCCTAAGCAGTACAAAACCACGTGGGGTACGGAGTAACATGAAATGGCGGCTCCTCAGGGTGGAACACGGACTACGACAAAATGGCGCCTCCCTATGTAGGTAGGTGGGAGGGAGTTCCGGTTCTGGCCCCACCTACTTCCGGGCTCTAGGCAATTGGCAGCAGGTCCAGTCCTTCACCCGCGGCACTTTTTCCATCCCGGCACGCATTGTGCGCAGCGCTGCCAGCTGGTGACCGGGCGGCGTGGCTGGGCAGAGGCGGGGGTCTGCGGAGCAGCTGCAGGCGCAGCAGCGTCGGCTCTGCATGCCAGAGTTGTCAGTATTTGCCCGGTCAATTGGTAAGAAGCGCTCTGTTGCGCACCACGCTTAGTCAAAGCCCTTGAAAGAGTAAATTCTGGGAGTGGGAAAGCGGCTGACGGAGAGCTTTGGAGCGTAGTTCTTTGCTCCTTTGGAGACCCCAAGGGGGGCGGTTTCCGCCCTCGGCTGGGAAACGCAGAGAGCGAGTGCACGTCGTGACTGTCTTTATGCGGTCCGGCAGGTGCCTCCGTCTTTTTGTCAGCGTTCCGAGTGAGGGACATGTCCCCAGGCGTTTCAGCAGGGACACGTGAGTGGCTAACCTTGCCTTCTGTGGCTCAAAGCCGCTAGTGAAAATGCGGGGTCGGCTCCTGCCGCCACAAAAATGCAGAGCCCGCAGTGTAAGAACGTGGCCGACAGGCCCCGAGGGCAGTCCAGCTGGGGAACGTCTCATCCTTTCCAGACGTGCACTTTTAGGAAGATACACACGGGTCTAATTTCTGCACGCTGGCAACTGTGTCCTTGTTGTGGTTTCACCTGGCAGAGAGCTAAGCCCCAGACAGCTGCTTGCTGTCGCTGCCCACGTGGGTGGGTTATGGGGGAGAACTGGCAAGGTAACCGTGTGAGAATTCAAGGGGTTAGAGAAAGGCGTTGTGGCAGGTGGAAGCAAAGCCGCACGCACAAGCAAAGCAAACCAAGGAATTCTTCTGCAGCTTCCCGTAGGCAGGCAGGCAGACAGAGCCTGGGCTGCTTTCGGGCAAGCAGGGCTAACCACGCGTAGCAGCTTGCTGGGAAGATGAGGCCCTCACAGCCGGCGTGAACAGCTCCTTCTTCCTTAGGCCGTCTTTTCTTGCTGTGCGTGACGTGAAAGGAGGATGATGTTATTCTAGCCGTACCAAAGTCACCGGCCCGGACATTCTCGGTGGTTCTGAACGGATGCTTATTGTCAGTGAGATCAGTGCCTTTAGAAGCGATGAGCTGCGGTTGTTTTCCTTTTGCCGGTGCTGATGCTGGCTACTTGTGGAATTGCCAGAAACCGGGTTGTGGAAGCAGGATTGAGAGAACAGAGTTTTTGTTGCACGTATTGGAAGAGAGGTGCAGTGCTTTCCCAAGAGAAGGAATTGTGCAGGCTGTGTCAAAGTGTAAGTCACGCTGCTGGCCTGTTTTGAGAGCAGGGAAGAAAGGGCTGTGGCTGTGAGCGTTTTGCAGGGAGCCCTTTGCAGGCCCTGAAGTCTGCTGCACAGCCGGTTCTCTGTGTGTTGAGACCACTTGTGTTGGGAGCAGTGACCGAGGGGGGCAGCAGGAGAGCCTGCTTTATGCCTTTGGTCAGTCGCTTCCTGAAGTAGAGGAGTGCCTAGCTCAATATTTAGGCCCAGGAGCCTGGAACGTGCTTACGCGTGACAAGGAGTGGAATATCAAAGAGAGCCTTGCTCTTGCAGCGCTCTGCTGTCACTGGTGGCGTGCCGAGAGCTCCTGAACGTGACGGCTGCTTCTTCCATGGCTGTATCAAACGCTAGGATGAAATGACTGGGGCCCTCTGGCGGGGACTGCCCTTGGCTGTCGGTGACTTAGCAGAGGGCTAGAGGCTGCGCACTGGAAGGGCGAGGGATTTCCCATCAGATCCTCACGTGGGAGGTGCGAGCGGGTCGCTATTGGCAAATGAGAAGTGGAGCTGGCAGAGTTGTTAGCTGGGATCAAAGTGCCCCTAGTGCCGCTGGTCTCCAGAAACCCCGCGTCAGACACGAGACAGCCACCAGTGCCAGCACCGGGACGTGTTTGCCCGGTGCGACTGCGTAGGAATGGATCAGTTTTTTTTCATGTGAGCGCTTCCCGGAGCAAGGGAATTGGGCAGGCAGTCAGAGGGAGGCCTGGGAATACGAAAGAGTTAAGGAACAAGCCGGGGAGCCGAGCCCTAAGCAGTACAAAACCACGTGGGGTACGGAGTAACATGAAATGGCGGCTCCTCAGGGTGGAACACGGACTACGACAAAATGGCGCCTCCCTATGTAGGTAGGTGGGAGGGAGTTCCGGTTCTGGCCCCACCTACTTCCGGGCTCTAGGCAATTGGCAGCAGGTCCAGTCCTTCACCCGCGGCACTTTTTCCATCCCGGCACGCATTGTGCGCAGCGCTGCCAGCTGGTGACCGGGCGGCGTGGCTGGGCAGAGGCGGGGGTCTGCGGAGCAGCTGCAGGCGCAGCAGCGTCGGCTCTGCATGCCAGAGTTGTCAGTATTTGCCCGGTCAATTGGTAAGAAGCGCTCTGTTGCGCACCACGCTTAGTCAAAGCCCTTGAAAGAGTAAATTCTGGGAGTGGGAAAGCGGCTGACGGAGAGCTTTGGAGCGTAGTTCTCTGCTCCTTTGGAGACCCCAAGGGGGGCGGTTTCCGCCCTCGGCTGGGAAACGCAGAGAGCGAGTGCACGTCGTGACTGTCTTTATGCGGTCCGGCAGGTGCCTCCGTCTTTTTGTCAGCGTTCCGAGTGAGGGACATGTCCCCAGGCGTTTCAGCAGGGACACGTGAGTGGCTAACCTTGCCTTCTGTGGCTCAAAGCCGCTAGTGAAAATGCGGGGTCGGCTCCTGCCGCCACAAAAATGCAGAGCCCGCAGTGTAAGAACGTGGCCGACAGGCCCCGAGGGCAGTCCAGCTGGGGAACGTCTCATCCTTTCCAGACGTGCACTTTTAGGAAGATACACACGGGTCTAATTTCTGCACGCTGGCAACTGTGTCCTTGTTGTGGTTTCACCTGGCAGAGAGCTAAGCCCCAGACAGCTGCTTGCTGTCGCTGCCCACGTGGGTGGGTTATGGGGGAGAACTGGCAAGGTAACCGTGTGAGAATTCAAGGGGTTAGAGAAAGGCGTTGTGGCAGGTGGAAGCAAAGCCGCACGCACAAGCAAAGCAAACCAAGGAATTCTTCTGCAGCTTCCCGTAGGCAGGCAGACAGACAGAGCCTGGGCTGCTTTCGGGCAAGCAGGGCTAACCACGCGTAGCAGCTTGCTGGGAAGATGAGGCCCTCACAGCCGGCGTGAACAGCTCCTTCTTCCTTAGGCCGTCTTTTCTTGCTGTGCGTGACGTGAAAGGAGGATGATGTTATTCTAGCCGTACCAAAGTCACCGGCCCGGACATTCTCGGTGGTTCTGAACGGATGCTTATTGTCAGTGAGATCAGTGCCTTTAGAAGCGATGAGCTGCGGTTGTTTTCCTTTTGCCGGTGCTGATGCTGGCTAATTGTGGAATTTATAATACGACAGATCTGCTTGTTCTCACTTCTCATGTGAATTATGGTTAAGTACTAGTGACGTAACTGCGTGAGAATTCAGATGTTTAGATTCTGTCATTATAGGAGGCATATTCTGCTGCTGTCATTATGCTTCAGTCATTTTGCAATGACGTTTAAAGGCCCTGAGGCTGTTATTTTTACCTTATAACTTCCTTAGCTGTACTTTGTTATGGATATACTTGTGTTTGATTTGTTCTTCCTGATTGCTCTTCTTCACTTTTCTGTTGTCATTTGTGTTCAACTTAGTAGACTGGTAATGTCCCCAGAGTAGTTTTTTTACTCTGATTTCCTTTTTTTTTTTTTTTTACAGCTGTTTTTATGTGCTTCTCTTCAATAACTTAGTAATTTCTTATTTAAATTGAGATTTTTTATTTCATTATTTCTGAATTGTAATTTGTCCTTCCCTCTCCTCCCCCCCTCCGCCCCATGGATATGACACAATGAAACTCTTCTTTTGACAAATTTGGTAAGGTTTTTTTTTTTTTTTTTTTTTTTTTTTTCCCATCTGAACCTCTTATGATTGATATCTTTGTAATTTGTACACAATTAAAATGCTTTTGCTTAGTACTTCCTCTTTTTCTCATGCTCAGAGTAAGTTTCTTCATTGTCTCAAGGTTTTTTTGACCCATGGCCATAATTTTTAGTATTATAATGAAGGGAGTTTAGCTGAGGCTGCAGGGACCTTGATTTTTCTTTTTTTTTTTTTTTTTTTTTTTTTTTTTTAAGTTGCCAACATCCTGATTTTTTTTCTCCTTGGAGCTTATTTACTCTGGGTTGTTCTTAATTAAATATACTAAGTGTTTTAACACAGATGAATTACAAGCTTCAAATTGTTTGTATTATTTGTATTATTCAAACATGTATAGCTAAGTATTTTAAGTTATTTTTTAACAGTTCCTTCTCTTGAGACTTCTCTTTTCAGAAAGGTTTGATTAGTCTCATTTTTTTCTGTGTTTAGTTTGTTAGTCTAATGCAACACTCAGATACATACTGCAATATAACATACAGACAATAGCTGATATCACTAGAAATTCAACTGCAATGACATTCCATAATCCTAGATAAGAAAATCAGAATGTTAGAAATTTGTATGTCTCTTCAAATCCAAGAGAGGTATCATCTTTCTGAATCTCATGTAAAGTTCTGGTTTGTTGTCAGTAGTACAGTGTAAAGTCCCTTCCATTTTTTGTGTTGGCAGCTTTTCTTTTCAGGAGGATACACTGGACCTGCTGACTTAAATGGAGATATGAGTGAGATCAAAGGCAGAAGAGCTCTCAGTTGGCTGTACCTCTAGAGACATGCAAGAATTCTTTGCAAAGATGCCAGGTAATCACTGAAAACCTGATATTCCTTAAGATGCATTTGTTTCCTTCCCTGTTAAATTTAGAGTATAATGTTTCCTATGCAAAATTTTAAAATTTAATGAACAATTTCCTTCTGTAACTCTAGAGATTATTCTAACTCTTAATAAAGCTTAATCCACTTCTTCTGGACTTCCTGACACAATATTCTATGTTGCATCTTCATTGCCTGATTCATCTTTTCTATATCTCCGCTAAACTGCAGCCTCTATGGGATATATAAATTCCACATAATTCCTAAAAATCTTGGCACCTCTTTGCTATTTCTGGAATGAAATGAGGTCCTCTATCTGAAAATCTTCTATCTCCTGTATTGCCAAATCTTAGTATAATTTCTTTTAACAAAATCTTTATTACTTCTCTTGCCATACTGCTTTGACATGGGAAAATTTCAGGCCAGCCTAAAAAAGTATCAACAATTAGTAGAAGTATCTATATTCATTACGGTGATAAACTGATTTGGAAAAATCAGTTTGCCAGAGTTCCCCAGGCGTGAAACTTCTCTTCATCTTCCCAGAAGGAGGTCTTTGCATTTTAAGATTTATTTTTTTGTAATTCCACTTCACTGTATGAACAGTCTTAGCAATCAGCACCATATTATTTCCTACAGCGTATTTATTTAATATCTTCTTTGGAGCTTCAGTTCGTATATGCACACACTTATGAGTTCACTCAATTAATTCCTTCATTATTTATGGACTTTCAACACATTGTCCAA
Source organism: Tympanuchus pallidicinctus (assembly GCF_026119805.1). Taxonomy (NCBI): domain Eukaryota; kingdom Metazoa; phylum Chordata; class Aves; order Galliformes; family Phasianidae; genus Tympanuchus; species Tympanuchus pallidicinctus. Next base: position 46,933,010 of record NW_026294758.1, read on the forward strand.
GTGAAGTTACCCACAATCCTTTGGCAATCTTTATGCCTGTGAGCACATGTTAGTCAAAAAGTATATTTTGAGTTAGTAGACATTAGACAGCTTTCCTTCTTATAATTCCAGGGCTCAAATTAAAGCAATTCAGCCTTCAGAGTGGATGTTTACTGATAACTGTTTTGCCTTCATTGCCTTTTCTACAGTGACTGTGGCGTACCCAGCCTTCCGTTTTCCTTCATAGCAAATCTGTTTCCATTAGTAAATCATTCCTGGTCAAAAAGACTGTACTACACCTGTTTGTAAACAATCATGTGCCAATTCTTCCAAGGTTAGGTATCCACAGGTGACACCATCCAACTATTTCTAGAAATTCTTGGAATTCTTTCTTTGACTTCTTTTTTTTTTTTTTTTTTTTTTTTCCTTGGAGGAGGGGGAGGGAATGGGGGGGGAAGTGTGGATGTCACAGGTTACCTTTTTGCTTACAAATCCCAGTTTTCTTTGTCCATGGGATATTTCAGATTGTATTTTATGCATTCTTTGTGCTTTATTCTGTGCACTCCATGTCTTTCTATCCCCACAGTTTTCAATAAGCTGATAGCTGTCTCTTTACATTCTTCAACCATATCAGCTTCTAGAAAGACATCATGTATGTATTGTACTCCAACTTTGTTCTGATCAAAAGCTACATGTTCTCCCAATTTGTTTAACAAATTTATTCTCATTAGAGGTAGTGGACATTCTGGTGTATAGAAAAATTCAGGTGTGAGTATTTTATTTCCAGTTTCACACTTAATCAGTTGAAAGAAAAGTTTAACCTCATGTTTTCCTGTAGTACAGTTACTGACATAGGAAATTTGCTCTTTGGTCCTTTTCAGCTATTTAGTACAGAATATGTTGCTCCTCTATTGACTAAGAACTTAACTGTTATTCTGCAGCTTTTCTGAAACCATGGATTCTTTAAGGGAATCTAGTTTCTCAGTCCCAAATCAATACAAATTTTTTGTATCAATCTTAAGTAAATGTGACTTCAGAATGTGTACAGATGGAGCTATCCAATTTGTTATCTGTCACTTTAGGCACTGATTTTTTCGAAAGTCCCCTTTCCCTGTAATTTGCACACTGATCTCTTTTCAGAGGAATCATGTTCCCTAAATTTTCTCCTGCCCTCATCATCTTCTGCACTGTTGTGGTTTAACCTGGCAAGTAGCTAAGCACCACATTTGATCACCCTTTTCACACTCATTCTTAGTGGGACAGGGGAGGGAATTGGGGGGGAAAAAAAGAAAAAAAGGAAGAAAGGAGGAAAAAGGGATAATAGTTATGAAAATAATAATAAATATATATACTTGTGTGTATACATATACATTTATATATATTTGTATATTTGTGTGTGTGTGCGTATGAATATATATATACACACACATATATGAACAAAAGTGATTCAAAAGCGATTTCACATCACCTTCTAACATCCCCTGCCAGTCCCCAGCCATGCTGCCCCACCAACTTCCCTGTTTTCAGGCTTTATTCCGATATGATTTCATGTACTATGGAATATCCCCTTGGCCAATTTAGGTCAATTGTCCTGATTCCATTCCCTCCCAACTCCTTGTTTCCCCACAGCCTCCCTCACAGGCAGAACAGTATGAGAAGCTGAGAAATCAAAATGTCCTTAGCTCTGTGCAGTACTACTCAGCAACAACTAGAATAACAAGTGGGTTATCAAAATATATTCTGAAAGCCAAAACATCCCAGCTAAAACTAGGATATGCATCCTTATCTTCTAGGAAAAAAAAAAAAAACTTTCTTCAGAGGAGGTTTGTATTCAAGCCAATGCAGCAGCCAAAATTGCAGCATTTTTCTTCCTTTCCTTAAATTTCACTTTGTTTTGCCTTCCTTTCCAATTCTTCCTCATTTTTGTATATCTTATATGCAATTACTGTTAGCTTAGACACTGACATTCTAGACATGCTGTCTACTTTTTATAACTTTCTTCTGATTCCCCTTCACAAGAAACTTGTTCAAGGCCGCATTGGACAGACTCCTGGACAACCTGGGACTTGGGTTAAGGTTGTTACCAGGAGACTTCCTGGCTGGGCACTGGAATAATTATCCCCTCTTTTTTTTTTTTTTTTTTTTTTTTTTTTCAGGTAGGTAGCAACAAAGCCATGTTGAAAAGTCCAGTGGTGGTCAAAAAGACTTCAGGGCTTTGTGGAGATGGATAAAAGGATCAAGAGGGCAGATAGTGCTCCCTTCTACCCTTCAAGTTGAGGGAAACGGTATTGAAAGAAACAGGTGAGCTTTCAATATGGTTTGAAGGGATACATTGAGAAAATCAGGTTTACAACTGATAAGAATAGAATGGCATGTCATGTTTGACAGCAAGCTAGTGAAGATTTTACTGAGTACTTTGGAGAACTCTTGAAGTGTTTGTATATCAAAACATGCAGTATGAAAAATAAATAAGAGGAGTTAAAAGCCTTACTCAGTTGCAGTGCTACAACATCACTACAATTGGTTGAACTTGTGTGAACAGTCTGTGCTTGAAGTGCTGTGATGGGTGATAATAGGTTCTTCAGGAAATATAGACAGATCAGGTCAGACAGATAGGTAACCCTGTATGCAAAAGGGATTGAACTATATAATGCTGGCAGTTAGAGAGTACATGAATGAGAGACTCTGGGGATAGCTTAGAGAAAAACTAATAAAGCAGTTGTTACTGTGGGAGTCTATTACAGATCACCAAGCCAGCATGATATCAGTGACATATGAGGACTGACAGGATAGAAAATGCTGTAAGAAATTAGAAGAATCTCTAGATCAGTTTCCCTTGTTGTGATTGGCAACTTCAACTTCCAGGTGTTTTCTGGGAAAATCATACAGCACACATGAACAAGTCCAGGAAATTTACAAATTATGCTACGGGTAATTTTTTTTTATTATTATTATTATTTATTTTTTTTTACATCTACTAAGGGAGCCAACTGGGAAATCTGCCTTCCTAGATTTATTGCCTATAAATAGAGAAGTCTTGTAGTTGAAGTGTTTAGTGGCTGTCATGGGAAAAGTGGCCATGAAATCTTTAAGTATTAAATCCTTGCTGATTTGCAAAAAACTATCAGCTTTCTGAGATTTTAGGAAAGAAGAATTGCTCACGAAACAGTAAGGTTTCCCGCAAATTCACTTTTGAAGGCACAGTGGGGTTCATAAATATTGCTCATCTTTTAAGAACCTTCTTTTATGAAAGCAGGAGCAAGCATGGACAGTTCTGGTGTGTCACAAGTGGAGTAAGTGGGACAGAAGGTTGTCTGGGTGATGAGAAACTTCTCTTGAATTTACATAAGGGAAAAAAAATGTATGAACCTTCGAAGCAAGGCCTGGGTAGACAGGAGGACTATAGAGATGCTGTTTGCTATTGCAGGGAGAAAATGAATACAGTTAACACTCAGTTGTAGTTGAAGTTGGCCAGTGCAGTGTTGATGAACAAGAAAGACTTTTTAAAGTATGTTTAATAGCCAGAGGAAGAATATAGAAAACTGTTAAGTTAATTCATAAGGTCACCTCACAAAAAGGGGTGAATATAAAGCTGAAATGTTTAATGCCTTCTTTTGGTTTAATGGAGCCCTGGCCTGGAATACCATGTTTGGGTGAGAAATAAGCTTCTAGCTGAAGCTGAGCTTGTTCAGGATTTCCTGCTTCAGTTGAATGCATGTAAGTCTATGGGGCCTGATGAGGTATGTCCCAGAGTACTGAAAATGCTGGTCTATGTTACTGTGAGAACACTCACAGTTATGAATAATCTTGGGAATATGGAGAGTCCTAGTCAACTGGGAAGTTGCCTTGCTCCAATTACAGGAGAGAGTGGAGATTATTTTATATATATATATACACACAAGGGAGAGGATAAGACACAATGGGTCAAATATCACCCTGAAGAGTTTATTACAAATCCTAGTTGTTTAGGGAAGTGGGACAGGAAGATGGGCGATAAAAAAGAGTTAGGAAATACAATGAGGGAATTTTTGGAGAAAGCAAGAGAGAGATAGTCATAGTTGAGATTCTAGCATAGCTCATAGCTCATAATCCAGAGAAAATACTCTGTATCAGACATAGGAATAAAAATTATGGCAGAAAGCTTCGCAAAAAGCTTATGGGAAAAAATTTCTGTGCTACCAGACAACCACAAGAGACAACTTTTAAGTTGCAAGGTTAAGATGTTTCCCAATGCTTCATATCAGAATTTCAATTCTAACATTTTGGGGGAATTTTAAAGCTTTCCATGTTTTGTACACTTCTAAACAGAATTTGGCACCTGGAATAGTAAAACTGTCTAATGGTAAGAGGAATCAAGTCAATATGATGATCATCAGTGTTAACATGCTTAATTCCAGTTTACCACTATCTCTTAGATGGATGCTACAAGGATGTAAGCTGCAGAAATTGTGGCAGATAAATTTTACTTAGGAGAACTGTTTCTTCCACTGCTCTGGAATTGTGCCATCAGTGTCATGAGGAGGGGCCTGTCAGGATTATGACAGTGACTGCACAGAGGTTGCCAAAGGAGACTTGGCCTGCTTGACCAACTGGTGTTTGTAAATAACATGCACAATATGGTAACCTTATAGGTTACAGCAGATACTATCAGCTCACATCCTCCCCACATGCTCCAGAGCAGGGCCATTTGGCCCAAAGTGAGGGGTAGTCCTGGTGAATGTATGATACCAGCCTATCTCCTCTCCCAACTCTGCTACAGCATCAAAACCTAACCAGCAGTTACTACTGTGGTCTCACTGCTAAGCCCTAGGGCAGGATATCTGAGCCCATCATCCCTCTTACCAGAGAACCTAAGCTCTTGAGAAGGATGAATATGAAAGATGTAGCAGCATTCACCTGCTATCAAATTCCTCTGAAAGTCCCTCTGAAAGGAAACCAAAAAGGCATTAAAAAAACTGAATGTGTGGTTAATTATATTTAAGATGCTATTTGCCTATAGTATTTAAATGTCTGTCACATAGTCAAGAGTAAATGAATATAATTTTACATATTCAGCATTTTGATACACAGTAGAGAACTAAAAGTGTAATAAAGGCACATGGGAAATTAATATTTCCTCAACTTACATATCAAATTCTGCAGCACCAGATAAAAGCTTGGAATAAGAATTTAAGCTGCAGTATTACAAGTGCTACTAAATAAACCAAGAGACATACCTATATTAAACATAAGAGAAACAAAACAAATGATACAAGGGTTTAATTTTTAAGATTTGATACAAGATTAATATACTAATATTTTTAATGTCCCAGTTTCAAATTAATAAATATAAAACAGTATAAAAATTGTTGATAAAAGTTGATAAAAGAGTATACTGTGCAAGGTTAGAAAGCAAAATTTCACTTTCAAATATATGCAGGTATGTCTTTAGGGAGAGGATTTCTGTGTAGCTGCAACTGGACTTTCGGAAGATGTCCAAGCTTGTGAGCTACTTGATGTGCCGCAGCTGTGCAGTGTGCTTCTTAAGAAAATCTTCTCACTTTGATTCATCTTCCAGGCTCTGAAATGAAAAAAAAAAACAAAAAGGTTTATTATTATTAAAAGATTTATTATTATTTTTTCACATCTAAAGTTAACTCTGAAAGTAAAAGTAGCTTTTCTAAATATTAGGACAATTGACATGGACTATAGTCACCTGGAAAAGCTGATCCCATTTTGTAGGTATTTCAGAACAGACATACAAATTTGGGAAATTCATTGGTCACAACAAAAAAGTCACTGAAAGAGCTTCATATCAATCAGCTCTTCTATATCACCAAACCCAAACACTAGCACATGTACTGCTTTTAAACATTATTATCATCTGATTAACTCCCCTCAACTGGGGGGAGTTGTCCTTGAAAGCAGGTCTGCGGAGAAGGACTTGAGGCTGTGGTGAATGAAAAGCTGGACATGAGCCAGGAGTGTACACTTGCAGTTCAAAAGGCCAACTGTGTTCTGGGCTGCATCAAAAGAGTAGTGGTCGGTAGGGAGAGGGAAGTGATTTTCTTGTGATGCTCTCATGAGGCTCCCATCTGGAGTACTGCATCCAGGCCTGGAGCCCCTAGATCAAGAAGGATGTGGAGCTCTTGGAACAAGTCCAGAGAAGGATCACTAAGATGATCAGAGGGCTGGAGCATCTCTCCTATGAAGAAAGGCTGAGAGAACACGGCTTGTTTAGCTTGATGAAGAGAAGGCTCCAGGGAGACCTCACTGTGGTCTTCCAAAACTTGAATGGAGCATATACACAGGAGGGGGAATGGCTGTTTACAAGGATGGATAGTGATAAGACAAGGGGGAATGATTTTAAACTGAGGCAGGGGAAGTTTAGGTTAGATATTAGGAGGAAGTTTTTCATTCAGAGAGTGGTTGTGCAATGGAACAGGTTGCCCAAGGAGGTTGTGGATGCCCCAACCCTGGAGGATTCAAGTCCAAGTTGGATGTGATTCTGGGCAGCCTGGTCTATAGCAACCCTGCCTATAGCAGGGGGGATTGAAACTTGATGATCATTGTGGTCCTTTTCAATCCAGGCCATTCTATTATTCTATGATTCTGTGATTTTATGATTCTGTGATATACTGTGATTCTATGATTAATAGCTTGTAGTTCAGATGTTGGCCTTCAGTAATGAAGGGTCATCAGAAGTTGTGTTGTATAGTTGACAGCAGCTACCGGTGACAGTACAAACATATAAGTCCAAAGTGGTTGAGTCAGTTCTCTTTGGAGTGATAGTTTCTGAGATTTGGACCTCAGCAGGAAATAATTTGCCCATTTTCTGGGCCTTGCCAGCAGATAAGAGGTATCAAGGCAGCACCCACTTGCATTTTACCTTCACAGCATACAATAGCATCATTCCCCAATCTCCTGGACCATGCTGCAGTTTCCTGATCACAAATCAGATCTTCTGTCAGTAAACACGTATAGTCATTCAGATGTAAAACTGTCCATTAGGTGATGTTAACTGCTACACAGTGATAGCCACAATTTTTTTTCGAGATAAGTAAGAGTACTATAGCAAAAAATGCCCCAGAAAATGAACTTTGAGCCAAGAAAAAAAAAAAAAAAAAAAAAAGGAGAATCCAGTCATAAGTAGTAAAAGTTGTTTCAGTTTTCAGGCAGGATAAATAAAAAAACATTGCAGCTATGGGTCAGTACATTTTATTTCCTAGCTTGCAAAAAATAGAGGATTAATTAAAGAGAATAGTCAGTAATCGAAGAATACATAGGCACACAAAGGGAAATTCATGAAAAAAGGCAATTAAATTTTATGAAAAGATTAAACATCTAGTGAATAAAAAGAGAGTGTAGTATGTTGGGTTTTTGTATTATAGCAAAGATATTGGGAGTGTTATTCAAAACAGAATTAAGAAAAAAATAACGAGAATAAAACTGAAAAAGAACAAAGTAAAATGAGATAAAAACAGGCAGGAAGGCTGATTTGAAAGTGCTGTAATGAAGAGACTAAACAGAAGCAGAAAAAACACTGCCTCATAAAGAATAAATTAAAAAAAAACACTTGAAATGAAAACAAAAAGAAAAAAAGACATGTATAAAAAGAAGATGAAAGTCAATAAATATTACAGAAAGTACTAAGCAAAGGCATACTATAGGCTACATAACGCATGGCGGTAGTACACAATAAGAATCAGAAAACCCCTAGGCTCTTTATGGGCGTGGCTAAACAAGAAAAGCAGTACTTTCATCAAAAATGCAAACAGTGATGGTGTAAATATTGGCAGAATGAAACTAGGGGCAAAAAGGTAATGTGAAGATGAAGGGGTCGGGGCCGGTAGCGGTCAGTCTCTCCACAGCTCTGCTCTGCCACTCCATCCTTCCTCCTCACGCTTCTCCGCTGTACCTGTGTGGGCTCTGAGCAGGCTGCAGCATCCCTTGGGGTATAGCGGCGTGCCCGCCGCCTCCAGCAGGGGCTGCGGGAGAGTCTCTGAGAGTCCTAGTGCTTGGAGCACCTCCTTCTTTTTCTCCTCCTGCCCATGCTTTGTCTCCGCTCTTTGCTCGGGCGCCACCTCCTCCTCCTCACGCTCCGCCTCCTTCTCCTCCTCCCTCTCCACCGCGCGCTCCTCAGCATCTCTCCTCGGCATTCACGCGGCTGTTTCTCACGCTTTTCCACCCTCTTTCCCCACTGCTGGGCAGCATCCTGCCCCGTCTCGCCCTTTCCCAGGCACGTTTTGCCCAGGACGCCTCCACCTTGCGTGCAGGGCTCAGTTGTGCCTTGTGGCAGTGCCGCTGGAGCTGGGTGGAAACGGCTGGTTTTCACACGGGGCATTCCTGCCTTCTCCTCAGAGGCAGCCGGCAAGCCACAGTGCCAGCACCTGGGCCCCTGCCCCCCTACCGCCGGGACGATTGTATCAAAACAAATGTATTTTAACATCAGAGCACTTTGTGGGCCAGAGGAGTTGGGCAGCCAATTAGAGGGAATCCTGAGAAGGCGGCTGCCATTAGAAGAGAGGCCAATCTCAGAGCAGTACGGAAACACGTGGCTGACCAAGTGTCACAAAATGGTGGCTCCCGTCTGTGGAATTCAAGCTGGAACAAAATGGCGCCTCCGCCGGCTCATGAAATGGCGGCTCCTCACCCTGGGATGCAGACTGGAACAAAATGGCGCCTCCCTGTGTAGGTAGGTGGGAGGGATTTTCTGTCCTGTCCCATCCTACCGGCGGGCGGGCCCAGTAGCTCTGGGTCCTCCCCTTCACCCGCAGCTCTATCCCTGCCCTGGCACGCACTCCTCCCAGCGCCTCCAGCTGGTAGCCGGGAAGAACGGCAGGCTGGAGGAACCGCTGTTCTGAGCAGCTACAGGCGCCGGCCGTGCTGCCCGGCGGCTCTCCGGCCGAGCGGCTGGAGGTGCTCTGCTGTGCATCACGCGTAGCTGAACGAGCCCAAATCCAGAATTCGGGGCATGTGGGAAGATGCTAGGCATGGCTTTTGAGGAGTGGTTTTCCGCACCGGCTCGGTTTTCTGCCAAGCCTCCACCCTCTTGAAGCTCCCCCAACCGCTGATGTGCCAGTGGCTTTTCTGCAGACTGGGAAAGGGCAGGTCGCTGACATGGCCTTGTGCTTACGTTGGACCGTTTCTATTCCCCCTGAAAGTCAAATTCTTTATTGTGTTAGCTGGCAGGAAGGAACGCCCTGCCCATTTCACATCTACCCCTTTAGGAATACAGGCATACGTTTAACTGCTCGACCTAGCTGCCTGTGTGCCTGTTATGTGTACTTGTTGCTGCTTAACCTGGCAGAAAACCGAACACCACGCAGTCTCCCCAGCTGCGGTGGGGAAAGTATCGGAAGGATGAAACTGGGAGCACACACGGGTTTAGGCAAAGACCGTTTACTCGGTAAAAGAAAACCCACGCCTGCAAGCCAAGGGAAACATTTGCCACTTCTCTTTAATGGGCAAGCATCCAGCCACTTCTAGGATCCCAGGGCTCAGTGCACATCACAAGCTCTTCTCTCGTTCTGTATGCAGTGTAGCTGATGGGAAGGTTAAGAAAAGCTTTGCTTACCTTTATGAAGTTCTTTGTGCGTTTCAACGTATGCGTAATTGGTATATATAGCTGTGTCAGGCTGACGTTGGCCAGCAGCCTGGTGCTGTCCGATCTGTGTCCCGTGCCATCTTCTGGTGCACTCCCAGCCTCCTTGCGGGCAGGGTGCCGTAAGAAGCAGAAAAGTCCTGGGCTCTGTGTGGGCGCTGCTCTGCAACAAGAGCAGGAACTGCAGCATGGATGTGTTGGCACCACCATTTTGGTCAAGAAATGCAAAAGAGCCCGTCAAACTGTACGAGGCGGTACGAGGAAAAGGAGCAGTATCCCAGACAACTGCCGAGTGTAGTATAGCAGTACGGTACAGAGAGTAGTCCGGCATCTAGTGTAGCTACGTAGCAATGGAGAAAATATTTTCAATTACACTGATCAAGTCCTTTCTATAATTCTGGACCTGAATACATTGTAGAGATTGCTGAGGTGGGCTGGCCTCGGCCAGCAGCCCAATGCGCACCCAGCTACCGTCTCACTCAGTGTCCTCAACGGGACGGAGTAGGGTACAGGACGGGAATTCTCGTGGGTCAAGATAAGGCTAGGGAGCTCGCTCACCAGAGGCGGAGCAGAACAGACGTGGGGGAAGCTGCTTGATGTCACTGCACATTTTTGGACGTTGGACATTTTGGAGCATTTGGATGGTGAGAAACGAAAGCACCAGACCGCCCTGAACTTCTTCCCCGAGCTCAAACGCCCTCCTTCACGCGTGAGTCCTGACCTCCCCGCAGCGTGAGAGGTGCAGGGGTCGGGGCCGGTAGCGGTCAGTCCCTCCACAGCTCTGCTCTGCCACTCCATCCTTCCTCCTCACGCTTCTCCGCTGTACCTGTGTGGGCTCTGAGCAGGCTGCAGCATCCCTTGGGGTATAGCGGCGTGCCCGCCGCCTCCAGCAGGGGCTGCGGGAGAGTCTCTGAGAGTCCTAGTGCTTGGAGCACCTCCTTCTTTTTCTCCTCCTGCCCATGCTTTGTCTCCGCTCTTTGCTCGGGCGCCACCTCCTCCTCCTCACGCTCCGCCTCCTTCTCCTCCTCCCTCTCCACCGCGCGCTCCTCAGCATCTCTCCTCGGCATTCACGCGGCTGTTTCTCACGCTTTTCCACCCTCTTTCCCCACTGCTGGGCAGCATCCTGCCCCGTCTCGCCCTTTCCCAGGCACGTTTTGCCCAGGACGCCTCCACCTTGCGTGCAGGGCTCAGTTGTGCCTTGTGGCAGTGCCGCTGGAGCTGGGTGGAAACGGCTGGTTTTCACACGGGGCATTCCTGCCTTCTCCTCAGAGGCAGCCGGCAAGCCACAGTGCCAGCACCTGGGCCCCTGCCCCCCTACCGCCGGGACGATTGTATCAAAACAAATGTATTTTAACATCAGAGCACTTTGTGGGCCAGAGGAGTTGGGCAGCCAATTAGAGGGAATCCTGAGAAGGCGGCTGCCATTAGAAGAGAGGCCAATCTCAGAGCAGTACGGAAACACGTGGCTGACCAAGTGTCACAAAATGGTGGCTCCCGTCTGTGGAATTCAAGCTGGAACAAAATGGCGCCTCCGCCGGCTCATGAAATGGCGGCTCCTCACCCTGGGATGCAGACTGGAACAAAATGGCGCCTCCCTGTGTAGGTAGGTGGGAGGGATTTTCTGTCCTGTCCCATCCTACCGGCGGGCGGGCCCAGTAGCTCTGGGTCCTCCCCTTCACCCGCAGCTCTATCCCTGCCCTGGCACGCACTCCTCCCAGCGCCTCCAGCTGGTAGCCGGGAAGAACGGCAGGCTGGAGGAACCGCTGTTCTGAGCAGCTACAGGCGCCGGCCGTGCTGCCCGGCGGCTCTCCGGCCGAGCGGCTGGAGGTGCTCTGCTGTGCATCACGCGTAGCTGAACGAGCCCAAATCCAGAATTCGGGGCATGTGGGAAGATGCTAGGCATGGCTTTTGAGGAGTGGTTTTCCGCACCGGCTCGGTTTTCTGCCAAGCCTCCACCCTCTTGAAGCTCCCCCAACCGCTGATGTGCCAGTGGCTTTTCTGCAGACTGGGAAAGGGCAGGTCGCTGACATGGCCTTGTGCTTACGTTGGACCGTTTCTATTCCCCCTGAAAGTCAAATTCTTTATTGTGTTAGCTGGCAGGAAGGAACGCCCTGCCCATTTCACATCTACCCCTTTAGGAATACAGGCATACGTTTAACTGCTCGACCTAGCTGCCTGTGTGCCTGTTATGTGTACTTGTTGCTGCTTAACCTGGCAGAAAACCGAACACCACGCAGTCTCCCCAGCTGCGGTGGGGAAAGTATCGGAAGGATGAAACTGGGAGCACACACGGGTTTAGGCAAAGACCGTTTACTCGGTAAAAGAAAACCCACGCCTGCAAGCCAAGGGAAACATTTGCCACTTCTCTTTAATGGGCAAGCATCCAGCCACTTCTAGGATCCCAGGGCTCAGTGCACATCACAAGCTCTTCTCTCGTTCTGTATGCAGTGTAGCTGATGGGAAGGTTAAGAAAAGCTTTGCTTACCTTTATGAAGTTCTTTGTGCGTTTCAACGTATGCGTAATTGGTATATATAGCTGTGTCAGGCTGACGTTGGCCAGCAGCCTGGTGCTGTCCGATCTGTGTCCCGTGCCATCTTCTGGTGCACTCCCAGCCTCCTTGCGGGCAGGGTGCCGTAAGAAGCAGAAAAGTCCTGGGCTCTGTGTGGGCGCTGCTCTGCAACAAGAGCAGGAACTGCAGCATGGATGTGTTGGCACCACCATTTTGGTCAAGAAATGCAAAAGAGCCCGTCAAACTGTACGAGGCGGTACGAGGAAAAGGAGCAGTATCCCAGACAACTGCCGAGTGTAGTATAGCAGTACGGTACAGAGAGTAGTCCGGCATCTAGTGTAGCTACGTAGCAATGGAGAAAATATTTTCAATTACACTGATCAAGTCCTTTCTATAATTCTGGACCTGAATACATTGTAGAGATTGCTGAGGTGGGCTGGCCTCGGCCAGCAGCCCAATGCGCACCCAGCTACCGTCTCACTCAGTGTCCTCAACGGGACGGAGTAGGGTACAGGACGGGAATTCTCGTGGGTCAAGATAAGGCTAGGGAGCTCGCTCACCAGAGGCGGAGCAGAACAGACGTGGGGGAAGCTGCTTGATGTCACTGCACATTTTTGGACGTTGGACATTTTGGAGCATTTGGATGGTGAGAAACGAAAGCACCAGACCGCCCTGAACTTCTTCCCCGAGCTCAAACGCCCTCCTTCACGCGTGAGTCCTGACCTCCCCGCAGCGTGAGAGGTGCAGGGGTCGGGGCCGGTAGCGGTCAGTCCCTCCACAGCTCTGCTCTGCCACTCCATCCTTCCTCCTCACGCTTCTCCGCTGTACCTGTGTGGGCTCTGAGCAGGCTGCAGCATCCCTTGGGGTATAGCGGCGTGCCCGCCGCCTCCAGCAGGGGCTGCGGGAGAGTCTCTGAGAGTCCTAGTGCTTGGAGCACCTCCTTCTTTTTCTCCTCCTGCCCATGCTTTGTCTCCGCTCTTTGCTCGGGCGCCACCTCCTCCTCCTCACGCTCCGCCTCCTTCTCCTCCTCCCTCTCCACCGCGCGCTCCTCAGCATCTCTCCTCGGCATTCACGCGGCTGTTTCTCACGCTTTTCCACCCTCTTTCCCCACTGCTGGGCAGCATCCTGCCCCGTCTCGCCCTTTCCCAGGCACGTTTTGCCCAGGACGCCTCCACCTTGCGTGCAGGGCTCAGTTGTGCCTTGTGGCAGTGCCGCTGGAGCTGGGTGGAAACGGCTGGTTTTCACACGGGGCATTCCTGCCTTCTCCTCAGAGGCAGCCGGCAAGCCACAGTGCCAGCACCTGGGCCCCTGCCCCCCTACCGCCGGGACGATTGTATCAAAACAAATGTATTTTAACATCAGAGCACTTTGTGGGCCAGAGGAGTTGGGCAGCCAATTAGAGGGAATCCTGAGAAGGCGGCTGCCATTAGAAGAGAGGCCAATCTCAGAGCAGTACGGAAACACGTGGCTGACCAAGTGTCACAAAATGGTGGCTCCCGTCTGTGGAATTCAAGCTGGAACAAAATGGCGCCTCCGCCGGCTCATGAAATGGCGGCTCCTCACCCTGGGATGCAGACTGGAACAAAATGGCGCCTCCCTGTGTAGGTAGGTGGGAGGGATTTTCTGTCCTGTCCCATCCTACCGGCGGGCGGGCCCAGTAGCTCTGGGTCCTCCCCTTCACCCGCAGCTCTATCCCTGCCCTGGCACGCACTCCTCCCAGCGCCTCCAGCTGGTAGCCGGGAAGAACGGCAGGCTGGAGGAACCGCTGTTCTGAGCAGCTACAGGCGCCGGCCGTGCTGCCCGGCGGCTCTCCGGCCGAGCGGCTGGAGGTGCTCTGCTGTGCATCACGCGTAGCTGAACGAGCCCAAATCCAGAATTCGGGGCATGTGGGAAGATGCTAGGCATGGCTTTTGAGGAGTGGTTTTCCGCACCGGCTCGGTTTTCTGCCAAGCCTCCACCCTCTTGAAGCTCCCCCAACCGCTGATGTGCCAGTGGCTTTTCTGCAGACTGGGAAAGGGCAGGTCGCTGACATGGCCTTGTGCTTACGTTGGACCGTTTCTATTCCCCCTGAAAGTCAAATTCTTTATTGTGTTAGCTGGCAGGAAGGAACGCCCTGCCCATTTCACATCTACCCCTTTAGGAATACAGGCATACGTTTAACTGCTCGACCTAGCTGCCTGTGTGCCTGTTATGTGTACTTGTTGCTGCTTAACCTGGCAGAAAACCGAACACCACGCAGTCTCCCCAGCTGCGGTGGGGAAAGTATCGGAAGGATGAAACTGGGAGCACACACGGGTTTAGGCAAAGACCGTTTACTCGGTAAAAGAAAACCCACGCCTGCAAGCCAAGGGAAACATTTGCCACTTCTCTTTAATGGGCAAGCATCCAGCCACTTCTAGGATCCCAGGGCTCAGTGCACATCACAAGCTCTTCTCTCGTTCTGTATGCAGTGTAGCTGATGGGAAGGTTAAGAAAAGCTTTGCTTACCTTTATGAAGTTCTTTGTGCGTTTCAACGTATGCGTAATTGGTATATATAGCTGTGTCAGGCTGACGTTGGCCAGCAGCCTGGTGCTGTCCGATCTGTGTCCCGTGCCATCTTCTGGTGCACTCCCAGCCTCCTTGCGGGCAGGGTGCCGTAAGAAGCAGAAAAGTCCTGGGCTCTGTGTGGGCGCTGCTCTGCAACAAGAGCAGGAACTGCAGCATGGATGTGTTGGCACCACCATTTTGGTCAAGAAATGCAAAAGAGCCCGTCAAACTGTACGAGGCGGTACGAGGAAAAGGAGCAGTATCCCAGACAACTGCCGAGTGTAGTATAGCAGTACGGTACAGAGAGTAGTCCGGCATCTAGTGTAGCTACGTAGCAATGGAGAAAATATTTTCAATTACACTGATCAAGTCCTTTCTATAATTCTGGACCTGAATACATTGTAGAGATTGCTGAGGTGGGCTGGCCTCGGCCAGCAGCCCAATGCGCACCCAGCTACCGTCTCACTCAGTGTCCTCAACGGGACGGAGTAGGGTACAGGACGGGAATTCTCGTGGGTCAAGATAAGGCTAGGGAGCTCGCTCACCAGAGGCGGAGCAGAACAGACGTGGGGGAAGCTGCTTGATGTCACTGCACATTTTTGGACGTTGGACATTTTGGAGCATTTGGATGGTGAGAAACGAAAGCACCAGACCGCCCTGAACTTCTTCCCCGAGCTCAAACGCCCTCCTTCACGCGTGAGTCCTGACCTCCCCGCAGCGTGAGAGGTGCAGGGGTCGGGGCCGGTAGCGGTCAGTCCCTCCACAGCTCTGCTCTGCCACTCCATCCTTCCTCCTCACGCTTCTCCGCTGTACCTGTGTGGGCTCTGAGCAGGCTGCAGCATCCCTTGGGGTATAGCGGCGTGCCCGCCGCCTCCAGCAGGGGCTGCGGGAGAGTCTCTGAGAGTCCTAGTGCTTGGAGCACCTCCTTCTTTTTCTCCTCCTGCCCATGCTTTGTCTCCGCTCTTTGCTCGGGCGCCACCTCCTCCTCCTCACGCTCCGCCTCCTTCTCCTCCTCCCTCTCCACCGCGCGCTCCTCAGCATCTCTCCTCGGCATTCACGCGGCTGTTTCTCACGCTTTTCCACCCTCTTTCCCCACTGCTGGGCAGCATCCTGCCCCGTCTCGCCCTTTCCCAGGCACGTTTTGCCCAGGACGCCTCCACCTTGCGTGCAGGGCTCAGTTGTGCCTTGTGGCAGTGCCGCTGGAGCTGGGTGGAAACGGCTGGTTTTCACACGGGGCATTCCTGCCTTCTCCTCAGAGGCAGCCGGCAAGCCACAGTGCCAGCACCTGGGCCCCTGCCCCCCTACCGCCGGGACGATTGTATCAAAACAAATGTATTTTAACATCAGAGCACTTTGTGGGCCAGAGGAGTTGGGCAGCCAATTAGAGGGAATCCTGAGAAGGCGGCTGCCATTAGAAGAGAGGCCAATCTCAGAGCAGTACGGAAACACGTGGCTGACCAAGTGTCACAAAATGGTGGCTCCCGTCTGTGGAATTCAAGCTGGAACAAAATGGCGCCTCCGCCGGCTCATGAAATGGCGGCTCCTCACCCTGGGATGCAGACTGGAACAAAATGGCGCCTCCCTGTGTAGGTAGGTGGGAGGGATTTTCTGTCCTGTCCCATCCTACCGGCGGGCGGGCCCAGTAGCTCTGGGTCCTCCCCTTCACCCGCAGCTCTATCCCTGCCCTGGCACGCACTCCTCCCAGCGCCTCCAGCTGGTAGCCGGGAAGAACGGCAGGCTGGAGGAACCGCTGTTCTGAGCAGCTACAGGCGCCGGCCGTGCTGCCCGGCGGCTCTCCGGCCGAGCGGCTGGAGGTGCTCTGCTGTGCATCACGCGTAGCTGAACGAGCCCAAATCCAGAATTCGGGGCATGTGGGAAGATGCTAGGCATGGCTTTTGAGGAGTGGTTTTCCGCACCGGCTCGGTTTTCTGCCAAGCCTCCACCCTCTTGAAGCTCCCCCAACCGCTGATGTGCCAGTGGCTTTTCTGCAGACTGGGAAAGGGCAGGTCGCTGACATGGCCTTGTGCTTACGTTGGACCGTTTCTATTCCCCCTGAAAGTCAAATTCTTTATTGTGTTAGCTGGCAGGAAGGAACGCCCTGCCCATTTCACATCTACCCCTTTAGGAATACAGGCATACGTTTAACTGCTCGACCTAGCTGCCTGTGTGCCTGTTATGTGTACTTGTTGCTGCTTAACCTGGCAGAAAACCGAACACCACGCAGTCTCCCCAGCTGCGGTGGGGAAAGTATCGGAAGGATGAAACTGGGAGCACACACGGGTTTAGGCAAAGACCGTTTACTCGGTAAAAGAAAACCCACGCCTGCAAGCCAAGGGAAACATTTGCCACTTCTCTTTAATGGGCAAGCATCCAGCCACTTCTAGGATCCCAGGGCTCAGTGCACATCACAAGCTCTTCTCTCGTTCTGTATGCAGTGTAGCTGATGGGAAGGTTAAGAAAAGCTTTGCTTACCTTTATGAAGTTCTTTGTGCGTTTCAACGTATGCGTAATTGGTATATATAGCTGTGTCAGGCTGACGTTGGCCAGCAGCCTGGTGCTGTCCGATCTGTGTCCCGTGCCATCTTCTGGTGCACTCCCAGCCTCCTTGCGGGCAGGGTGCCGTAAGAAGCAGAAAAGTCCTGGGCTCTGTGTGGGCGCTGCTCTGCAACAAGAGCAGGAACTGCAGCATGGATGTGTTGGCACCACCATTTTGGTCAAGAAATGCAAAAGAGCCCGTCAAACTGTACGAGGCGGTACGAGGAAAAGGAGCAGTATCCCAGACAACTGCCGAGTGTAGTATAGCAGTACGGTACAGAGAGTAGTCCGGCATCTAGTGTAGCTACGTAGCAATGGAGAAAATATTTTCAATTACACTGATCAAGTCCTTTCTATAATTCTGGACCTGAATACATTGTAGAGATTGCTGAGGTGGGCTGGCCTCGGCCAGCAGCCCAATGCGCACCCAGCTACCGTCTCACTCAGTGTCCTCAACGGGACGGAGTAGGGTACAGGACGGGAATTCTCGTGGGTCAAGATAAGGCTAGGGAGCTCGCTCACCAGAGGCGGAGCAGAACAGACGTGGGGGAAGCTGCTTGATGTCACTGCACATTTTTGGACGTTGGACATTTTGGAGCATTTGGATGGTGAGAAACGAAAGCACCAGACCGCCCTGAACTTCTTCCCCGAGCTCAAACGCCCTCCTTCACGCGTGAGTCCTGACCTCCCCGCAGCGTGAGAGGTGCAGGGGTCGGGGCCGGTAGCGGTCAGTCCCTCCACAGCTCTGCTCTGCCACTCCATCCTTCCTCCTCACGCTTCTCCGCTGTACCTGTGTGGGCTCTGAGCAGGCTGCAGCATCCCTTGGGGTATAGCGGCGTGCCCGCCGCCTCCAGCAGGGGCTGCGGGAGAGTCTCTGAGAGTCCTAGTGCTTGGAGCACCTCCTTCTTTTTCTCCTCCTGCCCATGCTTTGTCTCCGCTCTTTGCTCGGGCGCCACCTCCTCCTCCTCACGCTCCGCCTCCTTCTCCTCCTCCCTCTCCACCGCGCGCTCCTCAGCATCTCTCCTCGGCATTCACGCGGCTGTTTCTCACGCTTTTCCACCCTCTTTCCCCACTGCTGGGCAGCATCCTGCCCCGTCTCGCCCTTTCCCAGGCACGTTTTGCCCAGGACGCCTCCACCTTGCGTGCAGGGCTCAGTTGTGCCTTGTGGCAGTGCCGCTGGAGCTGGGTGGAAACGGCTGGTTTTCACACGGGGCATTCCTGCCTTCTCCTCAGAGGCAGCCGGCAAGCCACAGTGCCAGCACCTGGGCCCCTGCCCCCCTACCGCCGGGACGATTGTATCAAAACAAATGTATTTTAACATCAGAGCACTTTGTGGGCCAGAGGAGTTGGGCAGCCAATTAGAGGGAATCCTGAGAAGGCGGCTGCCATTAGAAGAGAGGCCAATCTCAGAGCAGTACGGAAACACGTGGCTGACCAAGTGTCACAAAATGGTGGCTCCCGTCTGTGGAATTCAAGCTGGAACAAAATGGCGCCTCCGCCGGCTCATGAAATGGCGGCTCCTCACCCTGGGATGCAGACTGGAACAAAATGGCGCCTCCCTGTGTAGGTAGGTGGGAGGGATTTTCTGTCCTGTCCCATCCTACCGGCGGGCGGGCCCAGTAGCTCTGGGTCCTCCCCTTCACCCGCAGCTCTATCCCTGCCCTGGCACGCACTCCTCCCAGCGCCTCCAGCTGGTAGCCGGGAAGAACGGCAGGCTGGAGGAACCGCTGTTCTGAGCAGCTACAGGCGCCGGCCGTGCTGCCCGGCGGCTCTCCGGCCGAGCGGCTGGAGGTGCTCTGCTGTGCATCACGCGTAGCTGAACGAGCCCAAATCCAGAATTCGGGGCATGTGGGAAGATGCTAGGCATGGCTTTTGAGGAGTGGTTTTCCGCACCGGCTCGGTTTTCTGCCAAGCCTCCACCCTCTTGAAGCTCCCCCAACCGCTGATGTGCCAGTGGCTTTTCTGCAGACTGGGAAAGGGCAGGTCGCTGACATGGCCTTGTGCTTACGTTGGACCGTTTCTATTCCCCCTGAAAGTCAAATTCTTTATTGTGTTAGCTGGCAGGAAGGAACGCCCTGCCCATTTCACATCTACCCCTTTAGGAATACAGGCATACGTTTAACTGCTCGACCTAGCTGCCTGTGTGCCTGTTATGTGTACTTGTTGCTGCTTAACCTGGCAGAAAACCGAACACCACGCAGTCTCCCCAGCTGCGGTGGGGAAAGTATCGGAAGGATGAAACTGGGAGCACACACGGGTTTAGGCAAAGACCGTTTACTCGGTAAAAGAAAACCCACGCCTGCAAGCCAAGGGAAACATTTGCCACTTCTCTTTGATGGGCAAGCATCCAGCCACTTCTAGGATCCCAGGGCTCAGTGCACATCACAAGCTCTTCTCTCGTTCTGTATGCAGTGTAGCTGATGGGAAGGTTAAGAAAAGCTTTGCTTACCTTTATGAAGTTCTTTGTGCGTTTCAACGTATGCGTAATTGGTATATATAGCTGTGTCAGGCTGACGTTGGCCAGCAGCCTGGTGCTGTCCGATCTGTGTCCCGTGCCATCTTCTGGTGCACTCCCAGCCTCCTTGCGGGCAGGGTGCCGTAAGAAGCAGAAAAGTCCTGGGCTCTGTGTGGGCGCTGCTCTGCAACAAGAGCAGGAACTGCAGCATGGATGTGTTGGCACCACCATTTTGGTCAAGAAATGCAAAAGAGCCCGTCAAACTGTACGAGGCGGTACGAGGAAAAGGAGCAGTATCCCAGACAACTGCCGAGTGTAGTATAGCAGTACGGTACAGAGAGTAGTCCGGCATCTAGTGTAGCTACGTAGCAATGGAGAAAATATTTTCAATTACACTGATCAAGTCCTTTCTATAATTCTGGACCTGAATACATTGTAGAGATTGCTGAGGTGGGCTGGCCTCGGCCAGCAGCCCAATGCGCACCCAGCTACCGTCTCACTCAGTGTCCTCAACGGGACGGAGTAGGGTACAGGACGGGAATTCTCGTGGGTCAAGATAAGGCTAGGGAGCTCGCTCACCAGAGGCGGAGCAGAACAGACGTGGGGGAAGCTGCTTGATGTCACTGCACATTTTTGGACGTTGGACATTTTGGAGCATTTGGATGGTGAGAAACGAAAGCACCAGACCGCCCTGAACTTCTTCCCCGAGCTCAAACGCCCTCCTTCACGCGTGAGTCCTGACCTCCCCGCAGCGTGAGAGGTGCAGGGGTCGGGGCCGGTAGCGGTCAGTCCCTCCACAGCTCTGCTCTGCCACTCCATCCTTCCTCCTCACGCTTCTCCGCTGTACCTGTGTGGGCTCTGAGCAGGCTGCAGCATCCCTTGGGGTATAGCGGCGTGCCCGCCGCCTCCAGCAGGGGCTGCGGGAGAGTCTCTGAGAGTCCTAGTGCTTGGAGCACCTCCTTCTTTTTCTCCTCCTGCCCATGCTTTGTCTCCGCTCTTTGCTCGGGCGCCACCTCCTCCTCCTCACGCTCCGCCTCCTTCTCCTCCTCCCTCTCCACCGCGCGCTCCTCAGCATCTCTCCTCGGCATTCACGCGGCTGTTTCTCACGCTTTTCCACCCTCTTTCCCCACTGCTGGGCAGCATCCTGCCCCGTCTCGCCCTTTCCCAGGCACGTTTTGCCCAGGACGCCTCCACCTTGCGTGCAGGGCTCAGTTGTGCCTTGTGGCAGTGCCGCTGGAGCTGGGTGGAAACGGCTGGTTTTCACACGGGGCATTCCTGCCTTCTCCTCAGAGGCAGCCGGCAAGCCACAGTGCCAGCACCTGGGCCCCTGCCCCCCTACCGCCGGGACGATTGTATCAAAACAAATGTATTTTAACATCAGAGCACTTTGTGGGCCAGAGGAGTTGGGCAGCCAATTAGAGGGAATCCTGAGAAGGCGGCTGCCATTAGAAGAGAGGCCAATCTCAGAGCAGTACGGAAACACGTGGCTGACCAAGTGTCACAAAATGGTGGCTCCCGTCTGTGGAATTCAAGCTGGAACAAAATGGCGCCTCCGCCGGCTCATGAAATGGCGGCTCCTCACCCTGGGATGCAGACTGGAACAAAATGGCGCCTCCCTGTGTAGGTAGGTGGGAGGGATTTTCTGTCCTGTCCCATCCTACCGGCGGGCGGGCCCAGTAGCTCTGGGTCCTCCCCTTCACCCGCAGCTCTATCCCTGCCCTGGCACGCACTCCTCCCAGCGCCTCCAGCTGGTAGCCGGGAAGAACGGCAGGCTGGAGGAACCGCTGTTCTGAGCAGCTACAGGCGCCGGCCGTGCTGCCCGGCGGCTCTCCGGCCGAGCGGCTGGAGGTGCTCTGCTGTGCATCACGCGTAGCTGAACGAGCCCAAATCCAGAATTCGGGGCATGTGGGAAGATGCTAGGCATGGCTTTTGAGGAGTGGTTTTCCGCACCGGCTCGGTTTTCTGCCAAGCCTCCACCCTCTTGAAGCTCCCCCAACCGCTGATGTGCCAGTGGCTTTTCTGCAGACTGGGAAAGGGCAGGTCGCTGACATGGCCTTGTGCTTACGTTGGACCGTTTCTATTCCCCCTGAAAGTCAAATTCTTTATTGTGTTAGCTGGCAGGAAGGAACGCCCTGCCCATTTCACATCTACCCCTTTAGGAATACAGGCATACGTTTAACTGCTCGACCTAGCTGCCTGTGTGCCTGTTATGTGTACTTGTTGCTGCTTAACCTGGCAGAAAACCGAACACCACGCAGTCTCCCCAGCTGCGGTGGGGAAAGTATCGGAAGGATGAAACTGGGAGCACACACGGGTTTAGGCAAAGACCGTTTACTCGGTAAAAGAAAACCCACGCCTGCAAGCCAAGGGAAACATTTGCCACTTCTCTTTAATGGGCAAGCATCCAGCCACTTCTAGGATCCCAGGGCTCAGTGCACATCACAAGCTCTTCTCTCGTTCTGTATGCAGTGTAGCTGATGGGAAGGTTAAGAAAAGCTTTGCTTACCTTTATGAAGTTCTTTGTGCGTTTCAACGTATGCGTAATTGGTATATATAGCTGTGTCAGGCTGACGTTGGCCAGCAGCCTGGTGCTGTCCGATCTGTGTCCCGTGCCATCTTCTGGTGCACTCCCAGCCTCCTTGCGGGCAGGGTGCCGTAAGAAGCAGAAAAGTCCTGGGCTCTGTGTGGGCGCTGCTCTGCAACAAGAGCAGGAACTGCAGCATGGATGTGTTGGCACCACCATTTTGGTCAAGAAATGCAAAAGAGCCCGTCAAACTGTACGAGGCGGTACGAGGAAAAGGAGCAGTATCCCAGACAACTGCCGAGTGTAGTATAGCAGTACGGTACAGAGAGTAGTCCGGCATCTAGTGTAGCTACGTAGCAATGGAGAAAATATTTTCAATTACACTGATCAAGTCCTTTCTATAATTCTGGACCTGAATACATTGTAGAGATTGCTGAGGTGGGCTGGCCTCGGCCAGCAGCCCAATGCGCACCCAGCTACCGTCTCACTCAGTGTCCTCAACGGGACGGAGTAGGGTACAGGACGGGAATTCTCGTGGGTCAAGATAAGGCTAGGGAGCTCGCTCACCAGAGGCGGAGCAGAACAGACGTGGGGGAAGCTGCTTGATGTCACTGCACATTTTTGGACGTTGGACATTTTGGAGCATTTGGATGGTGAGAAACGAAAGCACCAGACCGCCCTGAACTTCTTCCCCGAGCTCAAACGCCCTCCTTCACGCGTGAGTCCTGACCTCCCCGCAGCGTGAGAGGTGCAGGGGTCGGGGCCGGTAGCGGTCAGTCCCTCCACAGCTCTGCTCTGCCACTCCATCCTTCCTCCTCACGCTTCTCCGCTGTACCTGTGTGGGCTCTGAGCAGGCTGCAGCATCCCTTGGGGTATAGCGGCGTGCCCGCCGCCTCCAGCAGGGGCTGCGGGAGAGTCTCTGAGAGTCCTAGTGCTTGGAGCACCTCCTTCTTTTTCTCCTCCTGCCCATGCTTTGTCTCCGCTCTTTGCTCGGGCGCCACCTCCTCCTCCTCACGCTCCGCCTCCTTCTCCTCCTCCCTCTCCACCGCGCGCTCCTCAGCATCTCTCCTCGGCATTCACGCGGCTGTTTCTCACGCTTTTCCACCCTCTTTCCCCACTGCTGGGCAGCATCCTGCCCCGTCTCGCCCTTTCCCAGGCACGTTTTGCCCAGGACGCCTCCACCTTGCGTGCAGGGCTCAGTTGTGCCTTGTGGCAGTGCCGCTGGAGCTGGGTGGAAACGGCTGGTTTTCACACGGGGCATTCCTGCCTTCTCCTCAGAGGCAGCCGGCAAGCCACAGTGCCAGCACCTGGGCCCCTGCCCCCCTACCGCCGGGACGATTGTATCAAAACAAATGTATTTTAACATCAGAGCACTTTGTGGGCCAGAGGAGTTGGGCAGCCAATTAGAGGGAATCCTGAGAAGGCGGCTGCCATTAGAAGAGAGGCCAATCTCAGAGCAGTACGGAAACACGTGGCTGACCAAGTGTCACAAAATGGTGGCTCCCGTCTGTGGAATTCAAGCTGGAACAAAATGGCGCCTCCGCCGGCTCATGAAATGGCGGCTCCTCACCCTGGGATGCAGACTGGAACAAAATGGCGCCTCCCTGTGTAGGTAGGTGGGAGGGATTTTCTGTCCTGTCCCATCCTACCGGCGGGCGGGCCCAGTAGCTCTGGGTCCTCCCCTTCACCCGCAGCTCTATCCCTGCCCTGGCACGCACTCCTCCCAGCGCCTCCAGCTGGTAGCCGGGAAGAACGGCAGGCTGGAGGAACCGCTGTTCTGAGCAGCTACAGGCGCCGGCCGTGCTGCCCGGCGGCTCTCCGGCCGAGCGGCTGGAGGTGCTCTGCTGTGCATCACGCGTAGCTGAACGAGCCCAAATCCAGAATTCGGGGCATGTGGGAAGATGCTAGGCATGGCTTTTGAGGAGTGGTTTTCCGCACCGGCTCGGTTTTCTGCCAAGCCTCCACCCTCTTGAAGCTCCCCCAACCGCTGATGTGCCAGTGGCTTTTCTGCAGACTGGGAAAGGGCAGGTCGCTGACATGGCCTTGTGCTTACGTTGGACCGTTTCTATTCCCCCTGAAAGTCAAATTCTTTATTGTGTTAGCTGGCAGGAAGGAACGCCCTGCCCATTTCACATCTACCCCTTTAGGAATACAGGCATACGTTTAACTGCTCGACCTAGCTGCCTGTGTGCCTGTTATGTGTACTTGTTGCTGCTTAACCTGGCAGAAAACCGAACACCACGCAGTCTCCCCAGCTGCGGTGGGGAAAGTATCGGAAGGATGAAACTGGGAGCACACACGGGTTTAGGCAAAGACCGTTTACTCGGTAAAAGAAAACCCACGCCTGCAAGCCAAGGGAAACATTTGCCACTTCTCTTTAATGGGCAAGCATCCAGCCACTTCTAGGATCCCAGGGCTCAGTGCACATCACAAGCTCTTCTCTCGTTCTGTATGCAGTGTAGCTGATGGGAAGGTTAAGAAAAGCTTTGCTTACCTTTATGAAGTTCTTTGTGCGTTTCAACGTATGCGTAATTGGTATATATAGCTGTGTCAGGCTGACGTTGGCCAGCAGCCTGGTGCTGTCCGATCTGTGTCCCGTGCCATCTTCTGGTGCACTCCCAGCCTCCTTGCGGGCAGGGTGCCGTAAGAAGCAGAAAAGTCCTGGGCTCTGTGTGGGCGCTGCTCTGCAACAAGAGCAGGAACTGCAGCATGGATGTGTTGGCACCACCATTTTGGTCAAGAAATGCAAAAGAGCCCGTCAAACTGTACGAGGCGGTACGAGGAAAAGGAGCAGTATCCCAGACAACTGCCGAGTGTAGTATAGCAGTACGGTACAGAGAGTAGTCCGGCATCTAGTGTAGCTACGTAGCAATGGAGAAAATATTTTCAATTACACTGATCAAGTCCTTTCTATAATTCTGGACCTGAATACATTGTAGAGATTGCTGAGGTGGGCTGGCCTCGGCCAGCAGCCCAATGCGCACCCAGCTACCGTCTCACTCAGTGTCCTCAACGGGACGGAGTAGGGTACAGGACGGGAATTCTCGTGGGTCAAGATAAGGCTAGGGAGCTCGCTCACCAGAGGCGGAGCAGAACAGACGTGGGGGAAGCTGCTTGATGTCACTGCACATTTTTGGACGTTGGACATTTTGGAGCATTTGGATGGTGAGAAACGAAAGCACCAGACCGCCCTGAACTTCTTCCCCGAGCTCAAACGCCCTCCTTCACGCGTGAGTCCTGACCTCCCCGCAGCGTGAGAGGTGCAGGGGTCGGGGCCGGTAGCGGTCAGTCCCTCCACAGCTCTGCTCTGCCACTCCATCCTTCCTCCTCACGCTTCTCCGCTGTACCTGTGTGGGCTCTGAGCAGGCTGCAGCATCCCTTGGGGTATAGCGGCGTGCCCGCCGCCTCCAGCAGGGGCTGCGGGAGAGTCTCTGAGAGTCCTAGTGCTTGGAGCACCTCCTTCTTTTTCTCCTCCTGCCCATGCTTTGTCTCCGCTCTTTGCTCGGGCGCCACCTCCTCCTCCTCACGCTCCGCCTCCTTCTCCTCCTCCCTCTCCACCGCGCGCTCCTCAGCATCTCTCCTCGGCATTCACGCGGCTGTTTCTCACGCTTTTCCACCCTCTTTCCCCACTGCTGGGCAGCATCCTGCCCCGTCTCGCCCTTTCCCAGGCACGTTTTGCCCAGGACGCCTCCACCTTGCGTGCAGGGCTCAGTTGTGCCTTGTGGCAGTGCCGCTGGAGCTGGGTGGAAACGGCTGGTTTTCACACGGGGCATTCCTGCCTTCTCCTCAGAGGCAGCCGGCA
The DNA here is from genome assembly GCF_026119805.1 of Tympanuchus pallidicinctus. Taxonomy (NCBI): domain Eukaryota; kingdom Metazoa; phylum Chordata; class Aves; order Galliformes; family Phasianidae; genus Tympanuchus; species Tympanuchus pallidicinctus. The sequence goes on from NW_026294758.1 coordinate 46,958,925, forward strand.
AGCCACAGTGCCAGCACCTGGGCCCCTGCCCCCCTACCGCCGGGACGATTGTATCAAAACAAATGTATTTTAACATCAGAGCACTTTGTGGGCCAGAGGAGTTGGGCAGCCAATTAGAGGGAATCCTGAGAAGGCGGCTGCCATTAGAAGAGAGGCCAATCTCAGAGCAGTACGGAAACACGTGGCTGACCAAGTGTCACAAAATGGTGGCTCCCGTCTGTGGAATTCAAGCTGGAACAAAATGGCGCCTCCGCCGGCTCATGAAATGGCGGCTCCTCACCCTGGGATGCAGACTGGAACAAAATGGCGCCTCCCTGTGTAGGTAGGTGGGAGGGATTTTCTGTCCTGTCCCATCCTACCGGCGGGCGGGCCCAGTAGCTCTGGGTCCTCCCCTTCACCCGCAGCTCTATCCCTGCCCTGGCACGCACTCCTCCCAGCGCCTCCAGCTGGTAGCCGGGAAGAACGGCAGGCTGGAGGAACCGCTGTTCTGAGCAGCTACAGGCGCCGGCCGTGCTGCCCGGCGGCTCTCCGGCCGAGCGGCTGGAGGTGCTCTGCTGGGCATCACGCGTAGCTGAACGCTGCCAGCTGCTGACCAGGAAGATCGGTGGGCCGGAGACGGAGGTCTGTGGAGCAGGAGCAGCAGCTTTACACGCCAGAGCGTTCCGTGCCTGGCTGCCCGAGTGGTAAGAGGTGCTCTGTTGCGCAAGGGGCGTAGTCAGGAGGGCTTGAAACTGCAGATTCCCGGATAGGGAGGAGGGCTCTCTGAGAGTTCTGGGGAGCCGTTCCGTCCCCGTTTTGGGAGGGCAAGCCAGACAGCTGCTGTTGTTAGCAGGGAAGGTGAGAGAGCCGTAGAGCTGCACCTTGTGACTGTGTTTGTGCGCTCCAGGGCGTGCTGATGCCCAAGAGCCATCTCTTGTCTGCATAGCAAAGGAAGGACAAGGCCCCACGTTCTTCGGGAGGGGTGTGTGTCAGGCTAATCCTGTCCCCTCTGGCTTCAAGCCACACACTCGATTGGAAATGCGGGGCTGAATCGTGCTGCGGCACCTGCGGCCTGAGAGGTACCGAAGAACAGGGCTGGTGGGCCCAAAGGCCGTGATTGGCAAGTGGCCTTTCCGTTTCAGACAGAAGTGTGCTTTCTAAGGCATATCCGTACCTTTAACTTCTGTCTGCAGAGATGTGTCTGTGGGTTACTTATCGCTGTTGGGGTATAACCCTCGATGCCCGGCTAAAGAGCAGAAAGTTGTTTGCTCTCCCTCCCCGGCCGACACCGTGGACAGTACCGGCAAGGTGAATGTGCGAGGAGTCACGGGAGAGGCTGAAGGCAGTTTCCTAGGCAAAGCCAAGGCCGCAAGAAGGAGCAAAGCAAAATGCGGGATTCAATTCCAGCTTCCCGTTGGCAGGCAGATAGCTGTTCAGGCGCTTCCAGGAAAACGGGGCCCATCACGTGTGGCAGTTTGCTGGCAAGACAAACGGCATCGCTCGCAATACGCCCTCATGCCTCCTTCCCAGGTTGGCTTTTACTGCGGAGCATGTCGGTAGGCGGTGCGGAATACGCCCTTGCTTCAGTTTGGGCCAGGGTCCCGGCTGTGTTCCCCTGCAGACTTCTTGTGCAACTCCAGCCTCCTGGCATGAAGGAGAGCATAAGAAGCAGAAACGTCCTCGGTTTCTGTGGAAGCAGTGCTCTGCTACAGCACTTAATGTGGCTGTGTGATCAGCACTGTTTGCGCCCCAGTTCCCAAACCTGCTTGACAGGTGCCTGCCAGGAGGAAAAGACCTCTGCCCTAGCCAGACCCAGCACAATTCCCTAGCGTAGTGCAGCAGCACAAACAGAGAGTAGCAGCACTGCTGTTAGAGTGTCGCCTACGCTGCATCCGGTAGCACGGGGACGTAATGTCGTGGCTTACGGGCCCTGAGTCTGCCGAGGCGCTTCCAAAGGAAGGGGCTCTACTTCTGCCCAAAGGCTGCCGCAGCAGAAGGCTGCGCAGAGGAGGATGCTCTGCTTATGCACAGCGTTTCCACCTACGCAGAAGGTAGCTACTCAGAATGCTCTGTGGGGAAATGCATCCTTGGATTAACAGTATCGTCCGGGCCGCACAGTTGCATAGAAGCACCTGCGTTTCTACGTCAGAGCCCTCCCTGACGTACGTGAAGGAAGCGGGCAGCCATTCAGGGGCAGACCTGAGAAGACCGCGACATTACAAAAACTTGACTCAGGCAATCTCAGAGGGCGCGGGAACACGTGGGTTACAGAGTGTCCCCAAATGGCGGCTCCTCTCCGTGGAAGGCAGACGGATACAAAATGGCGCCCCCCTATGTGGGCATGGGGGAGGGATTTCCTGTGCTGGGCCCTCCTACCCCCGGGCGGGCCGATTGACGTTGGGATCCGCCCTTCACCGGAGGCTTTTTCCCAGCCCGGCACGCAGTCGGCACAGCGCTGCCAGCTGCTGACCAGGAAGAGCGGCGGGCCGGAGACGGAGGTCTGTGGAGCAGGAGCAGCAGCTTTACACGCCAGAGCGTTCCGTGCCTGGCTGCCCGAGTGGTAAGAGGTGCTCCGTTGCGCAAGGGGCGTAGTCAGGAGGGCTTGAAACTGCAGATTCCTGGATAGGGAGGGGGGCTCTCTGAGAGTTCTGGGGAGCCGTTCCATTCCCGTTTTGGGAGGGCAAGCCAGACAGCTGCTGTTGTTAGCAGGGAAGGTGAGAGAGCCGTAGAGCTGCACCTTGTGACTGTGTTTGTGCGCTCCAGGGCGTGCTGATGCCCAAGAGCCATCTCTTGTCTGCATAGCAAAGGAAGGACAAGGCCCCACGTTCTTCGGGAGGGGTGTGTGTCAGGCTAATCCTGTCCCCTCTGGCTTCAAGCCACACACTCGATTGGAAATGCGGGGCTGAATCGTGCTGCGGCACCTGCAGCCTGAGAGGTACCGAAGAACAGGGCTGGTGGGCCCAAAGGCCGTGATTGGCAAGTGGCCTTTCCGTTTCAGACAGAAGTGTGCTTTCTAAGGCATATCCGTACCTTTAACTTCTGTCTGCAGAGATGTGTCTGTGGGTTACTTATCGCTGTTGGGGTATAACCCTCGATGCCCGGCTAAAGAGCAGAAAGTTGTTTGCTCTCCCTCCCCGGCCGACACCGCGGACAGTACCGGCAAGGTGAAAGTGCGAGGAGTCACGGGAGAGGCTGAAGGCAGTTTCCTAGGCAAAGCCAAGGCCGCAAGAAGGAGCAAAGCAAAATGCGGGATTCAATACCAGCTTCCCGTTGGCAGGCAGATAGCTGTTCAGGCGCTTCCAGGAAAACGGGGCCCATCACGTGTGGCAGTTTGCTGGCAAGACAAACGGCACCGCTCGCAAGATGCCCTCATGCCTCCTTCCCAGGTTGGCTTTTACTGCGGAGCATGTCGGTAGGCGGTGCGGAATACGCCCTTGCTTCAGTTTGGGCCAGGGTCCCGGCTGTGTTCCCCCGCAGACTTCTTGTGCAACTCCAGCCTCCTGGCATGAAGGAGAGCATAAGAAGCAGAAACGTCCTCGGTTTCTGTGGAAGCAGTGCTCTGCTACAGCACTTAATGTGGCTGTGTGATCAGCACTGTTTGCGCCCCAGTTCCCAAACCTGCTTGACAGGTGCCTGCCAGGAGGAAAAGACCTCTGCCCTAGCCAGACCCAGCACAATTCCCTAGCGTAGTGCAGCAGCACAAACAGAGAGTAGCAGCACTGCTGTTAGAGTGTCGCCTACGCTGCATCCGGTAGCACGGGGACGTAATGTCGTGGCTTACGGGCCCTGAGTCTGCCGAGGCGCTTCCAAAGGAAGGGGCTCTACTTCTGCCCAAAGGCTGCCGCAGCAGAAGGCTGCGCAGAGGAGGATGCTCTGCTTATGCACAGCGTTTCCACCTACGCAGAAGGTAGCTACTCAGAATGCTCTGTGGGGAAATGCATCCTTGGATTAACAGTATCGTCCGGGCCGCACAGTTGCATAGAAGCACCTGCGTTTCTACGTCAGAGCCCTCCCTGACGTACGTGAAGGAAGCGGGCAGCCATTCAGGGGCAGACCTGAGAAGACCGCGACATTACAAAAACTTGACTCAGGCAATCTCAGAGGGCGCGGGAACACGTGGGTTACAGAGTGTCCCCAAATGGCGGCTCCTCTCCGTGGAAGGCAGACGGATACAAAATGGCGCCCCCCTATGTGGGCATGGGGGAGGGATTTCCTGTGCTGGGCCCTCCTACCCCCGGGCGGGCCGATTGACGTTGGGATCCGCCCTTCACCGGAGGCTTTTTCCCAGCCCGGCACGCAGTCGGCACAGCGCTGCCAGCTGCTGACCAGGAAGAGCGGCGGGCCGGAGACGGAGGTCTGTGGAGCAGGAGCAGCAGCTTTACACGCCAGAGCGTTCCGTGCCTGGCTGCCCGAGTGGTAAGAGGTGCTCCGTTGCGCAAGGGGCGTAGTCAGGAGGGCTTGAAACTGCAGATTCCCGGATAGGGAGGGGGGCTCTCTGAGAGTTCTGGGGAGCCGTTCCGTCCCCGTTTTGGGAGGGCAAGCCAGACAGCTGCTGTTGTTAGCAGGGAAGGTGAGAGAGCCGTAGAGCTGCACCTTGTGACTGTGTTTGTGCGCTCCAGGGCGTGCTGATGCCCAAGAGCCATCTCTTGTCTGCATAGCAAAGGAAGGACAAGGCCCCACGTTCTTCGGGAGGGGTGTGTGTCAGGCTAATCCTGTCCCCTCTGGCTTCAAGCCACACACTCGATTGGAAATGCGGGGCTGAATCGTGCTGCGGCACCTGCGGCCTGAGAGGTACCGAAGAACAGGGCTGGTGGGCCCAAAGGCCGTGATTGGCAAGTGGCCTTTCCGTTTCAGACAGAAGTGTGCTTTCTAAGGCATATCCGTACCTTTAACTTCTGTCTGCAGAGATGTGTCTGTGGGTTACTTATCGCTGTTGGGGTATAACCCTCGATGCCCGGCTAAAGAGCAGAAAGTTGTTTGCTCTCCCTCCCCGGCCGACACCGCGGACAGTACCGGCAAGGTGAAAGTGCGAGGAGTCACGGGAGAGGCTGAAGGCAGTTTCCTAGGCAAAGCCAAGGCCGCAAGAAGGAGCAAAGCAAAATGCGGGGTTCAATTCCAGCTTCCCGTTGGCAGGCAGATAGCTGTTCAGGCGCTTCCAGGAAAACGGGGCCCATCACGTGTGGCAGTTTGCTGGCAAGACAAACGGCACCGCTCGCAAGATGCCCTCATGCCTCCTTCCCAGGTTGGCTTTTACTGCGGAGCATGTCGGTAGGCGGTGCGGAATACGCCCTTGCTTCAGTTTGGGCCAGGGGCCCCGGCTGTGTTCCCCTGCAGACTTCTTGTGCAACTCCAGCCTCCTGGCATGAAGGAGAGCATAAGAAGCAGAAACATCCTCGGTTTCTGTGGAAGCAGTGCTCTGCTACAGCACTTAATGTGGCTGTGTGATCAGCACTGTTTGCGCCCCAGTTCCCAAACCTGCTTGACAGGTGCCTGCCAGGAGGAAAAGACCTCTGCCCTAGCCAGACCCAGCACAATTCCCTAGCGTAGTGCAGCAGCACAAACAGAGAGTAGCAGCACTGCTGTTAGAGTGTCGCCTACGCTGCATCCGGTGGCACGGGGACGTAATGTCGTGGCTTACGGGCCCTGAGTCTGCCGAGGCGCTTCCAAAGGAAGGGGCTCTACTTCTGCCCAAAGGCTGCCGCAGCAGAAGGCTGCGCAGAGGAGGATGCTCTGCTTATGCACAGCGTTTCCACCTACGCAGAAGGTAGCTACTCAGAATGCTCTGTGGGGAAATGCATCCTTGGATTAACAGTATCGTCCGGGCCGCACAGTTGCATAGAAGCACCTGCGTTTCTACGTCAGAGCCCTCCCTGACGTACGTGAAGGAAGCGGGCAGCCATTCAGGGGCAGACCTGAGAAGACCGCGACATTACAAAAACTTGACTCAGGCAATCTCAGAGGGCGCGGGAACACGTGGGTTACAGAGTGTCCCCAAATGGCGGCTCCTCTCCGTGGAAGGCAGACGGATACAAAATGGCATGGGGGAGGGATTTCCTGTGCTGGGCCCTCCTACCCCCGGGCGGGCCGATTGACGTTGGGATCCGCCCTTCACCGGAGGCTTTTTCCCAGCCCGGCACGCAGTCGGCACAGCGCTGCCAGCTGCTGACCAGGAAGAGCGGCGGGCCGGAGACGGAGGTCTGTGGAGCAGGAGCAGCAGCTTTACACGCCAGAGCGTTCCGTGCCTGGCTGCCCGAGTGGTAAGAGGTGCTCCGTTGCGCAAGGGGCGTAGTCAGGAGGGCTTGAAACTGCAGATTCCTGGATAGGGAGGGGGGCTCTCTGAGAGTTCTGGGGAGCCGTTCCGTCCCCGTTTTGGGAGGGCAAGCCAGACAGCTGCTGTTGTTAGCAGGGAAGGTGAGAGAGCCGTAGAGCTGCACCTTGTGACTGTGTTTGTGCGCTCCAGGGCGTGCTGATGCCCAAGAGCCATCTCTTGTCTGCATAGCAAAGGAAGGACAAGGCCCCACGTTCTTCGGGAGGGGTGTGTGTCAGGCTAATCCTGTCCCCTCTGGCTTCAAGCCACACACTCGATTGGAAATGCGGGGCTGAATCGTGCTGCGGCACCTGCGGCCTGAGAGGTACCGAAGAACAGGGCTGGTGGGCCCAAAGGCCGTGATTGGCAAGTGGCCTTTCCGTTTCAGACAGAAGTGTGCTTTCTAAGGCATATCCGTACCTTTAACTTCTGTCTGCAGAGATGTGTCTGTGGGTTACTTATCGCTGTTGGGGTATAACCCTCGATGCCCGGCTAAAGAGCAGAAAGTTGTTTGCTCTCCCTCCCCGGCCGACACCGCGGACAGTACCGGCAAGGTGAAAGTGCGAGGAGTCACGGGAGAGGCTGAAGGCAGTTTCCTAGGCAAAGCCAAGGCCGCAAGAAGGAGCAAAGCAAAATGCGGGGTTCAATTCCAGCTTCCCGTTGGCAGGCAGATAGCTGTTCAGGCGCTTCCAGGAAAACGGGGCCCATCACGTGTGGCAGTTTGCTGGCAAGACAAACGGCACCGCTCGCAAGATGCCCTCATGCCTCCTTCCCAGGTTGGCTTTTACTGCGGAGCATGTCGGTAGGCGGTGCGGAATACGCCCTTGCTTCAGTTTGGGCCAGGGGCCCCGGCTGTGTTCCCCCGCAGCCTCCCCCGACTTCTTGTGCAACTCCAGCCTCCTGGCATGAAGGAGAGCATAAGAAGCAGAAACGTCCTCGGTTTCTGTGGAAGCAGTGCTCTGCTACAGCACTTAATGTGGCTGTGTGATCAGCACTGTTTGCGCCCCAGTTCCCAAACCTGCTTGACAGGTGCCTGCCAGGAGGAAAAGACCTCTGCCCTAGCCAGACCCAGCACAATTCCCTAGCGTAGTGCAGCAGCACAAACAGAGAGTAGCAGCACTGCTGTTAGAGTGTCGCCTACGCTGCATCCGGTGGCACGGGGACGTAATGTCGTGGCTTACGGGCCCTGAGTCTGCCGAGGCGCTTCCAAAGGAAGGGGCTCTACTTCTGCCCAAAGGCTGCCGCAGCAGAAGGCTGCGCAGAGGAGGATGCTCTGCTTATGCACAGCGTTTCCACCTACGCAGAAGGTAGCTACTCAGAATGCTCTGTGGGGAAATGCATCCTTGGATTAACAGTATCGTCCGGGCCGCACAGTTGCATAGAAGCACCTGCGTTTCTACGTCAGAGCCCTCCCTGACGTACGTGAAGGAAGCGGGCAGCCATTCAGGGGCAGACCTGAGAAGACCGCGACATTACAAAAACTTGACTCAGGCAATCTCAGAGGGCGCGGGAACACGTGGGTTACAGAGTGTCCCCAAATGGCGGCTCCTCTCCGTGGAAGGCAGACGGATACAAAATGGCGCCCCCCTATGTGGGCATGGGGGAGGGATTTCCTGTGCTGGGCCCTCCTACCCCCGGGCGGGCCGATTGACGTTGGGATCCGCCCTTCACCGGAGGCTTTTTCCCAGCCCGGCACGCAGTCGGCACAGCGCTGCCAGCTGCTGACCAGGAAGAGCGGCGGGCCGGAGACGGAGGTCTGTGGAGCAGGAGCAGCAGCTTTACACGCCAGAGCGTTCCGTGCCTGGCTGCCCGAGTGGTAAGAGGTTCTCCGTTGCGCAAGGGGCGTAGTCGGGAGGGCTTGAAACTGCAGATTCCCGGATAGGGAGGGGGGCTCTCTGAGAGTTCTGGGGAGCCGTTCCGTCCCCGTTTTGGGAGGGCAAGCCAGACAGCTGCTGTTGTTAGCAGGGAAGGTGAGAGAGCCGTAGAGCTGCACCTTGTGACTGTGTTTGTGCGCTCCAGGGCGTGCTGATGCCCAAGAGCCATCTCTTGTCTGCATAGCAAAGGAAGGACAAGGCCCCACGTTCTTCGGGAGGGGTGTGTGTCAGGCTAATCCTGTCCCCTCTGGCTTCAAGCCACACACTCGATTGGAAATGCGGGGCTGAATCGTGCTGCGGCACCTGCGGCCTGAGAGGTACCGAAGAACAGGGCTGGTGGGCCCAAAGGCCGTGATTGGCAAGTGGCCTTTCCGTTTCAGACAGAAGTGTGCTTTCTAAGGCATATCCGTACCTTTAACTTCTGTCTGCAGAGATGTGTCTGTGGGTTACTTATCGCTGTTGGGGTATAACCCTCGATGCCCGGCTAAAGAGCAGAAAGTTGTTTGCTCTCCCTCCCCGGCCGACACCGCGGACAGTACCGGCAAGGTGAAAGTGCGAGGAGTCACGGGAGAGGCTGAAGGCAGTTTCCTAGGCAAAGCCAAGGCCGCAAGAAGGAGCAAAGCAAAATGCGGGGTTCAATTCCAGCTTCCCGTTGGCAGGCAGATAGCTGTTCAGGCGCTTCCAGGAAAACGGGGCCCATCACGTGTGGCAGTTTGCTGGCAAGACAAACGGCACCGCTCGCAAGATGCCCTCATGCCTCCTTCCCAGGTTGGCTTTTACTGCGGAGCATGTCGGTAGGCGGTGCGGAATACGCCCTTGCTTCAGTTTGGGCCAGGGGCCCCGGCTGTGTTCCCCCGCAGCCTCCCCCGACTTCTTGTGCAACTCCAGCCTCCTGGCATGAAGGAGAGCATAAGAAGCAGAAACATCCTCGGTTTCTGTGGAAGCAGTGCTCTGCTACAGCACTTAATGTGGCTGTGTGATCAGCACTGTTTGCGCCCCAGTTCCCAAACCTGCTTGACAGGTGCCTGCCAGGAGGAAAAGACCTCTGCCCTAGCCAGACCCAGCACAATTCCCTAGCGTAGTGCAGCAGCACAAACAGAGAGTAGCAGCACTGCTGTTAGAGTGTCGCCTACGCTGCATCCGGTGGCACGGGGACGTAATGTCGTGGCTTACGGGCCCTGAGTCTGCCGAGGCGCTTCCAAAGGAAGGGGCTCTACTTCTGCCCAAAGGCTGCCGCAGCAGAAGGCTGCGCAGAGGAGGATGCTCTGCTTATGCACAGCGTTTCCACCTACGCAGAAGGTAGCTACTCAGAATGCTCTGTGGGGAAATGCATCCTTGGATTAACAGTATCGTCCGGGCCGCACAGTTGCATAGAAGCACCTGCGTTTCTACGTCAGAGCCCTCCCTGACGTACGTGAAGGAAGCGGGCAGCCATTCAGGGGCAGACCTGAGAAGACCGCGACATTACAAAAACTTGACTCAGGCAATCTCAGAGGGCGCGGGAACACGTGGGTTACAGAGTGTCCCCAAATGGCGGCTCCTCTCCGTGGAAGGCAGACGGATACAAAATGGCGCCCCCCTATGTGGGCATGGGGGAGGGATTTCCTGTGCTGGGCCCTCCTACCCCCGGGCGGGCCGATTGACGTTGGGATCCGCCCTTCACCGGAGGCTTTTTCCCAGCCCGGCACGCAGTCGGCACAGCGCTGCCAGCTGCTGACCAGGAAGAGCGGCGGGCCGGAGACGGAGGTCTGTGGAGCAGGAGCAGCAGCTTTACACGCCAGAGCGTTCCGTGCCTGGCTGCCCGAGTGGTAAGAGGTGCTCCGTTGCGCAAGGGGCGTAGTCGGGAGGGCTTGAAACTGCAGATTCCCGGATAGGGAGGGGGGCTCTCTGAGAGTTCTGGGGAGCCGTTCCGTCCCCGTTTTGGGAGGGCAAGCCAGACAGCTGCTGTTGTTAGCAGGGAAGGTGAGAGAGCCGTAGAGCTGCACCTTGTGACTGTGTTTGTGCGCTCCAGGGCGTGCTGATGCCCAAGAGCCATCTCTTGTCTGCATAGCAAAGGAAGGACAAGGCCCCACGTTCTTCGGGAGGGGTGTGTGTCAGGCTAATCCTGTCCCCTCTGGCTTCAAGCCACACACTCGATTGGAAATGCGGGGCTGAATCGTGCTGCGGCACCTGCGGCCTGAGAGGTACCGAAGAACAGGGCTGGTGGGCCCAAAGGCCGTGATTGGCAAGTGGCCTTTCCGTTTCAGACAGAAGTGTGCTTTCTAAGGCATATCCGTACCTTTAACTTCTGTCTGCAGAGATGTGTCTGTGGGTTACTTATCGCTGTTGGGGTATAACCCTCGATGCCCGGCTAAAGAGCAGAAAGTTGTTTGCTCTCCCTCCCCGGCCGACACCGCGGACAGTACCGGCAAGGTGAAAGTGCGAGGAGTCACGGGAGAGGCTGAAGGCAGTTTCCTAGGCAAAGCCAAGGCCGCAAGAAGGAGCAAAGCAAAATGCGGGGTTCAATTCCAGCTTCCCGTTGGCAGGCAGATAGCTGTTCAGGCGCTTCCAGGAAAACGGGGCCCATCACGTGTGGCAGTTTGCTGGCAAGACAAACGGCACCGCTCGCAAGATGCCCTCATGCCTCCTTCCCAGGTTGGCTTTTACTGCGGAGCATGTCGGTAGGCGGTGCGGAATACGCCCTTGCTTCAGTTTGGGCCAGGGGCCCCGGCTGTGTTCCCCCGCAGCCTCCCCCGACTTCTTGTGCAACTCCAGCCTCCTGGCATGAAGGAGAGCATAAGAAGCAGAAACATCCTCGGTTTCTGTGGAAGCAGTGCTCTGCTACAGCACTTAATGTGGCTGTGTGATCAGCACTGTTTGCGCCCCAGTTCCCAAACCTGCTTGACAGGTGCCTGCCAGGAGGAAAAGACCTCTGCCCTAGCCAGACCCAGCACAATTCCCTAGCGTAGTGCAGCAGCACAAACAGAGAGTAGCAGCACTGCTGTTAGAGTGTCGCCTACGCTGCATCCGGTGGCACGGGGACGTAATGTCGTGGCTTACGGGCCCTGAGTCTGCCGAGGCGCTTCCAAAGGAAGGGGCTCTACTTCTGCCCAAAGGCTGCCGCAGCAGAAGGCTGCGCAGAGGAGGATGCTCTGCTTATGCACAGCGTTTCCACCTACGCAGAAGGTAGCTACTCAGAATGCTCTGTGGGGAAATGCATCCTTGGATTAACAGTATCGTCCGGGCCGCACAGTTGCATAGAAGCACCTGCGTTTCTACGTCAGAGCCCTCCCTGACGTACGTGAAGGAAGCGGGCAGCCATTCAGGGGCAGACCTGAGAAGACCGCGACATTACAAAAACTTGACTCAGGCAATCTCAGAGGGCGCGGGAACACGTGGGTTACAGAGTGTCCCCAAATGGCGGCTCCTCTCCGTGGAAGGCAGACGGATACAAAATGGCGCCCCCCTATGTGGGCATGGGGGAGGGATTTCCTGTGCTGGGCCCTCCTACCCCCGGGCGGGCCGATTGACGTTGGGATCCGCCCTTCACCGGAGGCTTTTTCCCAGCCCGGCACGCAGTCGGCACAGCGCTGCCAGCTGCTGACCAGGAAGAGCGGCGGGCCGGAGACGGAGGTCTGTGGAGCAGGAGCAGCAGCTTTACACGCCAGAGCGTTCCGTGCCTGGCTGCCCGAGTGGTAAGAGGTGCTCCGTTGCGCAAGGGGCGTAGTCAGGAGGGCTTGAAACTGCAGATTCCCGGATAGGGAGGGGGGCTCTCTGAGAGTTCTGGGGAGCCGTTCCGTCCCCGTTTTGGGAGGGCAAGCCAGACAGCTGCTGTTGTTAGCAGGGAAGGTGAGAGAGCCGTAGAGCTGCACCTTGTGACTGTGTTTGTGCGCTCCAGGGCGTGCTGATGCCCAAGAGCCATCTCTTGTCTGCATAGCAAAGGAAGGACAAGGCCCCACGTTCTTCGGGAGGGGTGTGTGTCAGGCTAATCCTGTCCCCTCTGGCTTCAAGCCACACACTCGATTGGAAATGCGGGGCTGAATCGTGCTGCGGCACCTGCGGCCTGAGAGGTACCGAAGAACAGGGCTGGTGGGCCCAAAGGCCGTGATTGGCAAGTGGCCTTTCCGTTTCAGACAGAAGTGTGCTTTCTAAGGCATATCCGTACCTTTAACTTCTGTCTGCAGAGATGTGTCTGTGGGTTACTTATCGCTGTTGGGGTATAACCCTCGATGCCCGGCTAAAGAGCAGAAAGTTGTTTGCTCTCCCTCCCCGGCCGACACCGCGGACAGTACCGGCAAGGTGAAAGTGCGAGGAGTCACGGGAGAGGCTGAAGGCAGTTTCCTAGGCAAAGCCAAGGCCGCAAGAAGGAGCAAAGCAAAATGCGGGGTTCAATTCCAGCTTCCCGTTGGCAGGCAGATAGCTGTTCAGGCGCTTCCAGGAAAACGGGGCCCATCACGTGTGGCAGTTTGCTGGCAAGACAAACGGCACCGCTCGCAAGATGCCCTCATGCCTCCTTCCCAGGTTGGCTTTTACTGCGGAGCATGTCGGTAGGCGGTGCGGAATACGCCCTTGCTTCAGTTTGGGCCAGGGGCCCCGGCTGTGTTCCCCCGCAGCCTCCCCCGACTTCTTGTGCAACTCCAGCCTCCTGGCATGAAGGAGAGCATAAGAAGCAGAAACATCCTCGGTTTCTGTGGAAGCAGTGCTCTGCTACAGCACTTAATGTGGCTGTGTGATCAGCACTGTTTGCGCCCCAGTTCCCAAACCTGCTTGACAGGTGCCTGCCAGGAGGAAAAGACCTCTGCCCTAGCCAGACCCAGCACAATTCCCTAGCGTAGTGCAGCAGCACAAACAGAGAGTAGCAGCACTGCTGTTAGAGTGTCGCCTACGCTGCATCCGGTGGCACGGGGACGTAATGTCGTGGCTTACGGGCCCTGAGTCTGCCGAGGCGCTTCCAAAGGAAGGGGCTCTACTTCTGCCCAAAGGCTGCCGCAGCAGAAGGCTGCGCAGAGGAGGATGCTCTGCTTATGCACAGCGTTTCCACCTACGCAGAAGGTAGCTACTCAGAATGCTCTGTGGGGAAATGCATCCTTGGATTAACAGTATCGTCCGGGCCGCACAGTTGCATAGAAGCACCTGCGTTTCTACGTCAGAGCCCTCCCTGACGTACGTGAAGGAAGCGGGCAGCCATTCAGGGGCAGACCTGAGAAGACCGCGACATTACAAAAACTTGACTCAGGCAATCTCAGAGGGCGCGGGAACACGTGGGTTACAGAGTGTCCCCAAATGGCGGCTCCTCTCCGTGGAAGGCAGACGGATACAAAATGGCGCCCCCCTATGTGGGCATGGGGGAGGGATTTCCTGTGCTGGGCCCTCCTACCCCCGGGCGGGCCGATTGACGTTGGGATCCGCCCTTCACCGGAGGCTTTTTCCCAGCCCGGCACGCAGTCGGCACAGCGCTGCCAGCTGCTGACCAGGAAGAGCGGCGGGCCGGAGACGGAGGTCTGTGGAGCAGGAGCAGCAGCTTTACACGCCAGAGCGTTCCGTGCCTGGCTGCCCGAGTGGTAAGAGGTGCTCCGTTGCGCAAGGGGCGTAGTCAGGAGGGCTTGAAACTGCAGATTCCCGGATAGGGAGGGGGGCTCTCTGAGAGTTCTGGGGAGCCGTTCCGTCCCCGTTTTGGGAGGGCAAGCCAGACAGCTGCTGTTGTTAGCAGGGAAGGTGAGAGAGCCGTAGAGCTGCACCTTGTGACTGTGTTTGTGCGCTCCAGGGCGTGCTGATGCCCAAGAGCCATCTCTTGTCTGCATAGCAAAGGAAGGACAAGGCCCCACGTTCTTCGGGAGGGGTGTGTGTCAGGCTAATCCTGTCCCCTCTGGCTTCAAGCCACACACTCGATTGGAAATGCGGGGCTGAATCGTGCTGCGGCACCTGCGGCCTGAGAGGTACCGAAGAACAGGGCTGGTGGGCCCAAAGGCCGTGATTGGCAAGTGGCCTTTCCGTTTCAGACAGAAGTGTGCTTTCTAAGGCATATCCGTACCTTTAACTTCTGTCTGCAGAGATGTGTCTGTGGGTTACTTATCGCTGTTGGGGTATAACCCTCGATGCCCGGCTAAAGAGCAGAAAGTTGTTTGCTCTCCCTCCCCGGCCGACACCGCGGACAGTACCGGCAAGGTGAAAGTGCGAGGAGTCACGGGAGAGGCTGAAGGCAGTTTCCTAGGCAAAGCCAAGGCCGCAAGAAGGAGCAAAGCAAAATGCGGGGTTCAATTCCAGCTTCCCGTTGGCAGGCAGATAGCTGTTCAGGCGCTTCCAGGAAAACGGGGCCCATCACGTGTGGCAGTTTGCTGGCAAGACAAACGGCACCGCTCGCAAGATGCCCTCATGCCTCCTTCCCAGGTTGGCTTTTACTGCGGAGCATGTCGGTAGGCGGTGCGGAATACGCCCTTGCTTCAGTTTGGGCCAGGGGCCCCGGCTGTGTTCCCCCGCAGCCTCCCCCGACTTCTTGTGCAACTCCAGCCTCCTGGCATGAAGGAGAGCATAAGAAGCAGAAACATCCTCGGTTTCTGTGGAAGCAGTGCTCTGCTACAGCACTTAATGTGGCTGTGTGATCAGCACTGTTTGCGCCCCAGTTCCCAAACCTGCTTGACAGGTGCCTGCCAGGAGGAAAAGACCTCTGCCCTAGCCAGACCCAGCACAATTCCCTAGCGTAGTGCAGCAGCACAAACAGAGAGTAGCAGCACTGCTGTTAGAGTGTCGCCTACGCTGCATCCGGTGGCACGGGGACGTAATGTCGTGGCTTACGGGCCCTGAGTCTGCCGAGGCGCTTCCAAAGGAAGGGGCTCTACTTCTGCCCAAAGGCTGCCGCAGCAGAAGGCTGCGCAGAGGAGGATGCTCTGCTTATGCACAGCGTTTCCACCTACGCAGAAGGTAGCTACTCAGAATGCTCTGTGGGGAAATGCATCCTTGGATTAACAGTATCGTCCGGGCCGCACAGTTGCATAGAAGCACCTGCGTTTCTACGTCAGAGCCCTCCCTGACGTACGTGAAGGAAGCGGGCAGCCATTCAGGGGCAGACCTGAGAAGACCGCGACATTACAAAAACTTGACTCAGGCAATCTCAGAGGGCGCGGGAACACGTGGGTTACAGAGTGTCCCCAAATGGCGGCTCCTCTCCGTGGAAGGCAGACGGATACAAAATGGCGCCCCCCTATGTGGGCATGGGGGAGGGATTTCCTGTGCTGGGCCCTCCTACCCCCGGGCGGGCCGATTGACGTTGGGATCCGCCCTTCACCGGAGGCTTTTTCCCAGCCCGGCACGCAGTCGGCACAGCGCTGCCAGCTGCTGACCAGGAAGAGCGGCGGGCCGGAGACGGAGGTCTGTGGAGCAGGAGCAGCAGCTTTACACGCCAGAGCGTTCCGTGCCTGGCTGCCCGAGTGGTAAGAGGTGCTCCGTTGCACAAGGGGCGTAGTCAAGAGGGCTTGAAACTGCAGATTCCCGTATAGGGTGGGGGCTCTCTGAGAGTTCTGGGGAGCCGTTCCGTCCCCGTTTTGGGAGGGCAAGCCAGACAGCTGCTGTTGTTAGCAGGGAAGGTGAGAGAGCCGTAGAGCTGCACCTTGTGACTGTGTTTGTGCGCTCCAGGGCGTGCTGATGCCCAAGAGCCATCTCTTGTCTGCATAGCAAAGGAAGGACAAGGCCCCACGTTCTTCGGGAGGGGTGTGTGTCAGGCTAATCCTGTCCCCTCTGGCTTCAAGCCACACACTCGATTGGAAATGCGGGGCTGAATCGTGCTGCGGCACCTGCGGCCTGAGAGGTACCGAAGAACAGGGCTGGTGGGCCCAAAGGCCGTGATTGGCAAGTGGCCTTTCCGTTTCAGACAGAAGTGTGCTTTCTAAGGCATATCCGTACCTTTAACTTCTGTCTGCAGAGATGTGTCTGTGGGTTACTTATCGCTGTTGGGGTATAACCCTCGATGCCCGGCTAAAGAGCAGAAAGTTGTTTGCTCTCCCTCCCCGGCCGACACCGCGGACAGTACCGGCAAGGTGAAAGTGCGAGGAGTCACGGGAGAGGCTGAAGGCAGTTTCCTAGGCAAAGCCAAGGCCGCAAGAAGGAGCAAAGCAAAATGCGGGGTTCAATTCCAGCTTCCCGTTGGCAGGCAGATAGCTGTTCAGGCGCTTCCAGGAAAACGGGGCCCATCACGTGTGGCAGTTTGCTGGCAAGACAAACGGCATCGCTCGCAAGATGCCCTCATGCCTCCTTCCCAGGTTGGCTTTTACTGCGGAGCATGTCGGTAGGCGGTGCGGAATATGCCCTTGCTTCAGTTTGGGCCAGGGGCCCCGGCTGTGTTCCCCCGCAGCCTCCCCCGACTTCTTGTGCAACTCCAGCCTCCTGGCATGAAGGAGAGCATAAGAAGCAGAAACATCCTCGGTTTCTGTGGAAGCAGTGCTCTGCTACAGCACTTAATGTGGCTGTGTGATCAGCACTGTTTGCGCCCCAGTTCCCAAACCTGCTTGACAGGTGCCTGCCAGGAGGAAAAGACCTCTGCCCTAGCCAGACCCAGCACAATTCCCTAGCGTAGTGCAGCAGCACAAACAGAGAGTAGCAGCACTGCTGTTAGAGTGTCGCCTACGCTGCATCCGGTGGCACGGGGACGTAATGTCGTGGCTTACGGGCCCTGAGTCTGCCGAGGCGCTTCCAAAGGAAGGGGCTCTACTTCTGCCCAAAGGCTGCCGCAGCAGAAGGCTGCGCAGAGGAGGATGCTCTGCTTATGCACAGCGTTTCCACCTACGCAGAAGGTAGCTACTCAGAATGCTCTGTGGGGAAATGCATCCTTGGATTAACAGTATCGTCCGGGCCGCACAGTTGCATAGAAGCACCTGCGTTTCTACGTCAGAGCCCTCCCTGACGTACGTGAAGGAAGCGGGCAGCCATTCAGGGGCAGACCTGAGAAGACCGCGACATTACAAAAACTTGACTCAGGCAATCTCAGAGGGCGCGGGAACACGTGGGTTACAGAGTGTCCCCAAATGGCGGCTCCTCTCCGTGGAAGGCAGACGGATACAAAATGGCGCCCCCCTATGTGGGCATGGGGGAGGGATTTCCTGTGCTGGGCCCTCCTACCCCCGGGCGGGCCGATTGACGTTGGGATCCGCCCTTCACCGGAGGCTTTTTCCCAGCCCGGCACGCAGTCGGCACAGCGCTGCCAGCTGCTGACCAGGAAGAGCGGCGGGCCGGAGACGGAGGTCTGTGGAGCAGGAGCAGCAGCTTTACACGCCAGAGCGTTCCGTGCCTGGCTGCCCGAGTGGTAAGAGGTGCTCCGTTGCGCAAGGGGCGTAGTCAGGAGGGCTTGAAACTGCAGATTCCCGGATAGGGAGGGGGGCTCTCTGAGAGTTCTGGGGAGCCGTTCCGTCCCCGTTTTGGGAGGGCAAGCCAGACAGCTGCTGTTGTTAGCAGGGAAGGTGAGAGAGCCGTAGAGCTGCACCTTGTGACTGTGTTTGTGCGCTCCAGGGCGTGCTGATGCCCAAGAGCCATCTCTTGTCTGCATAGCAAAGGAAGGACAAGGCCCCACGTTCTTCGGGAGGGGTGTGTGTCAGGCTAATCCTGTCCCCTCTGGCTTCAAGCCACACACTCGATTGGAAATGCGGGGCTGAATCGTGCTGCGGCACCTGCGGCCTGAGAGGTACCGAAGAACAGGGCTGGTGGGCCCAAAGGCCGTGATTGGCAAGTGGCCTTTCCGTTTCAGACAGAAGTGTGCTTTCTAAGGCATATCCGTACCTTTAACTTCTGTCTGCAGAGATGTGTCTGTGGGTTACTTATCGCTGTTGGGGTATAACCCTCGATGCCCGGCTAAAGAGCAGAAAGTTGTTTGCTCTCCCTCCCCGGCCGACACCGCGGACAGTACCGGCAAGGTGAAAGTGCGAGGAGTCACGGGAGAGGCTGAAGGCAGTTTCCTAGGCAAAGCCAAGGCCGCAAGAAGGAGCAAAGCAAAATGCGGGGTTCAATTCCAGCTTCCCGTTGGCAGGCAGATAGCTGTTCAGGCGCTTCCAGGAAAACGGGGCCCATCACGTGTGGCAGTTTGCTGGCAAGACAAACGGCACCGCTCGCAAGATGCCCTCATGCCTCCTTCCCAGGTTGGCTTTTACTGCGGAGCATGTCGGTAGGCGGTGCGGAATACGCCCTTGCTTCAGTTTGGGCCAGGGGCCCCGGCTGTGTTCCCCCGCAGCCTCCCCCGACTTCTTGTGCAACTCCAGCCTCCTGGCATGAAGGAGAGCATAAGAAGCAGAAACATCCTCGGTTTCTGTGGAAGCAGTGCTCTGCTACAGCACTTAATGTGGCTGTGTGATCAGCACTGTTTGCGCCCCAGTTCCCAAACCTGCTTGACAGGTGCCTGCCAGGAGGAAAAGACCTCTGCCCTAGCCAGACCCAGCACAATTCCCTAGCGTAGTGCAGCAGCACAAACAGAGAGTAGCAGCACTGCTGTTAGAGTGTCGCCTACGCTGCATCCGGTGGCACGGGGACGTAATGTCGTGGCTTACGGGCCCTGAGTCTGCCGAGGCGCTTCCAAAGGAAGGGGCTCTACTTCTGCCCAAAGGCTGCCGCAGCAGAAGGCTGCGCAGAGGAGGATGCTCTGCTTATGCACAGCGTTTCCACCTACGCAGAAGGTAGCTACTCAGAATGCTCTGTGGGGAAATGCATCCTTGGATTAACAGTATCGTCCGGGCCGCACAGTTGCATAGAAGCACCTGCGTTTCTACGTCAGAGCCCTCCCTGACGTACGTGAAGGAAGCGGGCAGCCATTCAGGGGCAGACCTGAGAAGACCGCGACATTACAAAAACTTGACTCAGGCAATCTCAGAGGGCGCGGGAACACGTGGGTTACAGAGTGTCCCCAAATGGCGGCTCCTCTCCGTGGAAGGCAGACGGATACAAAATGGCGCCCCCCTATGTGGGCATGGGGGAGGGATTTCCTGTGCTGGGCCCTCCTACCCCCGGGCGGGCCGATTGACGTTGGGATCCGCCCTTCACCGGAGGCTTTTTCCCAGCCCGGCACGCAGTCGGCACAGCGCTGCCAGCTGCTGACCAGGAAGAGCGGCGGGCCGGAGACGGAGGTCTGTGGAGCAGGAGCAGCAGCTTTACACGCCAGAGCGTTCCGTGCCTGGCTGCCCGAGTGGTAAGAGGTGCTCCGTTGCGCAAGGGGCGTAGTCAGGAGGGCTTGAAACTGCAGATTCCCGTATAGGGTGGGGGCTCTCTGAGAGTTCTGGGGAGCCGTTCCGTCCCCGTTTTGGGAGGGCAAGCCAGACAGCTGCTGTTGTTAGCAGGGAAGGTGAGAGAGCCGTAGAGCTGCACCTTGTGACTGTGTTTGTGCGCTCCAGGGCGTGCTGATGCCCAAGAGCCATCTCTTGTCTGCATAGCAAAGGAAGGACAAGGCCCCACGTTCTTCGGGAGGGGTGTGTGTCAGGCTAATCCTGTCCCCTCTGGCTTCAAGCCACACACTCGATTGGAAATGCGGGGCTGAATCGTGCTGCGGCACCTGCGGCCTGAGAGGTACCGAAGAACAGGGCTGGTGGGCCCAAAGGCCGTGATTGGCAAGTGGCCTTTCCGTTTCAGACAGAAGTGTGCTTTCTAAGGCATATCCGTACCTTTAACTTCTGTCTGCAGAGATGTGTCTGTGGGTTACTTATCGCTGTTGGGGTATAACCCTCGATGCCCGGCTAAAGAGCAGAAAGTTGTTTGCTCTCCCTCCCCGGCCGACACCGCGGACAGTACCGGCAAGGTGAAAGTGCGAGGAGTCACGGGAGAGGCTGAAGGCAGTTTCCTAGGCAAAGCCAAGGCCGCAAGAAGGAGCAAAGCAAAATGCGGGGTTCAATTCCAGCTTCCCGTTGGCAGGCAGATAGCTGTTCAGGCGCTTCCAGGAAAACGGGGCCCATCACGTGTGGCAGTTTGCTGGCAAGACAAACGGCATCGCTCGCAAGATGCCCTCATGCCTCCTTCCCAGGTTGGCTTTTACTGCGGAGCATGTCGGTAGGCGGTGCGGAATATGCCCTTGCTTCAGTTTGGGCCAGGGGCCCCGGCTGTGTTCCCCCGCAGCCTCCCCCGACTTCTTGTGCAACTCCAGCCTCCTGGCATGAAGGAGAGCATAAGAAGCAGAAACATCCTCGGTTTCTGTGGAAGCAGTGCTCTGCTACAGCACTTAATGTGGCTGTGTGATCAGCACTGTTTGCGCCCCAGTTCCCAAACCTGCTTGACAGGTGCCTGCCAGGAGGAAAAGACCTCTGCCCTAGCCAGACCCAGCACAATTCCCTAGCGTAGTGCAGCAGCACAAACAGAGAGTAGCAGCACTGCTGTTAGAGTGTCGCCTACGCTGCATCCGGTGGCACGGGGACGTAATGTCGTGGCTTACGGGCCCTGAGTCTGCCGAGGCGCTTCCAAAGGAAGGGGCTCTACTTCTGCCCAAAGGCTGCCGCAGCAGAAGGCTGCGCAGAGGAGGATGCTCTGCTTATGCACAGCGTTTCCACCTACGCAGAAGGTAGCTACTCAGAATGCTCTGTGGGGAAATGCATCCTTGGATTAACAGTATCGTCCGGGCCGCACAGTTGCATAGAAGCACCTGCGTTTCTACGTCAGAGCCCTCCCTGACGTACGTGAAGGAAGCGGGCAGCCATTCAGGGGCAGACCTGAGAAGACCGCGACATTACAAAAACTTGACTCAGGCAATCTCAGAGGGCGCGGGAACACGTGGGTTACAGAGTGTCCCCAAATGGCGGCTCCTCTCCGTGGAAGGCAGACGGATACAAAATGGCGCCCCCCTATGTGGGCATGGGGGAGGGATTTCCTGTGCTGGGCCCTCCTACCCCCGGGCGGGCCGATTGACGTTGGGATCCGCCCTTCACCGGAGGCTTTTTCCCAGCCCGGCACGCAGTCGGCACAGCGCTGCCAGCTGCTGACCAGGAAGAGCGGCGGGCCGGAGACGGAGGTCTGTGGAGCAGGAGCAGCAGCTTTACACGCCAGAGCGTTCCGTGCCTGGCTGCCCGAGTGGTAAGAGGTGCTCCGTTGCACAAGGGGCGTAGTCAAGAGGGCTTGAAACTGCAGATTCCCGTATAGGGTGGGGGCTCTCTGAGAGTTCTGGGGAGCCGTTCCGTCCCCGTTTTGGGAGGGCAAGCCAGACAGCTGCTGTTGTTAGCAGGGAAGGTGAGAGAGCCGTAGAGCTGCACCTTGTGACTGTGTTTGTGCGCTCCAGGGCGTGCTGATGCCCAAGAGCCATCTCTTGTCTGCATAGCAAAGGAAGGACAAGGCCCCACGTTCTTCGGGAGGGGTGTGTGTCAGGCTAATCCTGTCCCCTCTGGCTTCAAGCCACACACTCGATTGGAAATGCGGGGCTGAATCGTGCTGCGGCACCTGCGGCCTGAGAGGTACCGAAGAACAGGGCTGGTGGGCCCAAAGGCCGTGATTGGCAAGTGGCCTTTCCGTTTCAGACAGAAGTGTGCTTTCTAAGGCATATCCGTACCTTTAACTTCTGTCTGCAGAGATGTGTCTGTGGGTTACTTATCGCTGTTGGGGTATAACCCTCGATGCCCGGCTAAAGAGCAGAAAGTTGTTTGCTCTCCCTCCCCGGCCGACACCGCGGACAGTACCGGCAAGGTGAAAGTGCGAGGAGTCACGGGAGAGGCTGAAGGCAGTTTCCTAGGCAAAGCCAAGGCCGCAAGAAGGAGCAAAGCAAAATGCGGGGTTCAATTCCAGCTTCCCGTTGGCAGGCAGATAGCTGTTCAGGCGCTTCCAGGAAAACGGGGCCCATCACGTGTGGCAGTTTGCTGGCAAGACAAACGGCACCGCTCGCAAGATGCCCTCATGCCTCCTTCCCAGGTTGGCTTTTACTGCGGAGCATGTCGGTAGGCGGTGTGGAATACGCCCTTGCTTCAGTTTGGGCCAGGGGCCCCGGCTGTGTTCCCCCGCAGCCTCCCCCGACTTCTTGTGCAACTCCAGCCTCCTGGCATGAAGGAGAGCATAAGAAGCAGAAACATCCTCGGTTTCTGTGGAAGCAGTGCTCTGCTACAGCACTTAATGTGGCTGTGTGATCAGCACTGTTTGCGCCCCAGTTCCCAAACCTGCTTGACAGGTGCCTGCCAGGAGGAAAAGACCTCTGCCCTAGCCAGACCCAGCACAATTCCCTAGCGTAGTGCAGCAGCACAAACAGAGAGTAGCAGCACTGCTGTTAGAGTGTCGCCTACGCTGCATCCGGTGGCACGGGGACGTAATGTCGTGGCTTACGGGCCCTGAGTCTGCCGAGGCGCTTCCAAAGGAAGGGGCTCTACTTCTGCCCAAAGGCTGCCGCAGCAGAAGGCTGCGCAGAGGAGGATGCTCTGCTTATGCACAGCGTTTCCACCTACGCAGAAGGTAGCTACTCAGAATGCTCTGTGGGGAAATGCATCCTTGGATTAACAGTATCGTCCGGGCCGCACAGTTGCATAGAAGCACCTGCGTTTCTACGTCAGAGCCCTCCCTGACGTACGTGAAGGAAGCGGGCAGCCATTCAGGGGCAGACCTGAGAAGACCGCGACATTACAAAAACTTGACTCAGGCAATCTCAGAGGGCGCGGGAACACGTGGGTTACAGAGTGTCCCCAAATGGCGGCTCCTCTCCGTGGAAGGCAGACGGATACAAAATGGCGCCCCCCTATGTGGGCATGGGGGAGGGATTTCCTGTGCTGGGCCCTCCTACCCCCGGGCGGGCCGATTGACGTTGGGATCCCCCCTTCACCGGAGGCTTTTTCCCAGCCCGGCACGCAGTCGGCACAGCGCTGCCAGCTGCTGACCAGGAAGAGCGGCGGGCCGGAGACAGAGGTCTGTGGAGCAGGAGCAGCAGCTTTACACGCCAGAGCGTTCCGTGCCTGGCTGCCCGAGTGGTAAGAGGTGCTCCGTTGCACAAGGGGCGTAGTCAAGAGGGCTTGAAACTGCAGATTCCCGTATAGGGTGGGGGCTCTCTGAGAGTTCTGGGGAGCCGTTCCGTCCCCGTTTTGGGAGGGCAAGCCAGACAGCTGCTGTTGTTAGCAGGGAAGGTGAGAGAGCCGTAGAGCTGCACCTTGTGACTGTGTTTGTGCGCTCCAGGGCGTGCTGATGCCCAAGAGCCATCTCTTGTCTGCATAGCAAAGGAAGGACAAGGCCCCACGTTCTTCGGGAGGGGTGTGTGTCAGGCTAATCCTGTCCCCTCTGGCTTCAAGCCACACACTCGATTGGAAATGCGGGGCTGAATCGTGCTGCGGCACCTGCGGCCTGAGAGGTACCGAAGAACAGGGCTGGTGGGCCCAAAGGCCGTGATTGGCAAGTGGCCTTTCCGTTTCAGACAGAAGTGTGCTTTCTAAGGCATATCCGTACCTTTAACTTCTGTCTGCAGAGATGTGTCTGTGGGTTACTTATCGCTGTTGGGGTATAACCCTCGATGCCCGGCTAAAGAGCAGAAAGTTGTTTGCTCTCCCTCCCCGGCCGACACCGCGGACAGTACCGGCAAGGTGAAAGTGCGAGGAGTCACGGGAGAGGCTGAAGGCAGTTTCCTAGGCAAAGCCAAGGCCGCAAGAAGGAGCAAAGCAAAATGCGGGGTTCAATTCCAGCTTCCCGTTGGCAGGCAGATAGCTGTTCAGGCGCTTCCAGGAAAACGGGGCCCATCACGTGTGGCAGTTTGCTGGCAAGACAAACGGCATCGCTCGCAAGATGCCCTCATGCCTCCTTCCCAGGTTGGCTTTTACTGCGGAGCATGTCGGTAGGCGGTGCGGAATATGCCCTTGCTTCAGTTTGGGCCAGGGGCCCCGGCTGTGTTCCCCCGCAGCCTCCCCCGACTTCTTGTGCAACTCCAGCCTCCTGGCATGAAGGAGAGCATAAGAAGCAGAAACATCCTCGGTTTCTGTGGAAGCAGTGCTCTGCTACAGCACTTAATGTGGCTGTGTGATCAGCACTGTTTGCGCCCCAGTTCCCAAACCTGCTTGACAGGTGCCTGCCAGGAGGAAAAGACCTCTGCCCTAGCCAGACCCAGCACAATTCCCTAGCGTAGTGCAGCAGCACAAACAGAGAGTAGCAGCACTGCTGTTAGAGTGTCGCCTACGCTGCATCCGGTGGCACGGGGACGTAATGTCGTGGCTTACGGGCCCTGAGTCTGCCGAGGCGCTTCCAAAGGAAGGGGCTCTACTTCTGCCCAAAGGCTGCCGCAGCAGAAGGCTGCGCAGAGGAGGATGCTCTGCTTATGCACAGCGTTTCCACCTACGCAGAAGGTAGCTACTCAGAATGCTCTGTGGGGAAATGCATCCTTGGATTAACAGTATCGTCCGGGCCGCACAGTTGCATAGAAGCACCTGCGTTTCTACGTCAGAGCCCTCCCTGACGTACGTGAAGGAAGCGGGCAGCCATTCAGGGGCAGACCTGAGAAGACCGCGACATTACAAAAACTTGACTCAGGCAATCTCAGAGGGCGCGGGAACACGTGGGTTACAGAGTGTCCCCAAATGGCGGCTCCTCTCCGTGGAAGGCAGACGGATACAAAATGGCGCCCCCCTATGTGGGCAGGGGGGAGGGATTTCCTGTGCTGGGCCCTCCTACCCCCGGGCGGGCCGATTGACGTTGGGATCCGCCCTTCACCGGAGGCTTTTTCCCAGCCCGGCACGCAGTCGGCACAGCGCTGCCAGCTGCTGACCAGGAAGAGCGGCGGGCCGGAGACGGAGGTCTGTGGAGCAGGAGCAGCAGCTTTACACGCCAGAGCGTTCCGTGCCTGGCTGCCCGAGTGGTAAGAGGTGCTCTGTTGCGCAAGGGGCGTAGTCGGGAGGGCTTGAAACTGCAGATTCCCGGAGAGTTCGGGGAGCCGTTCCGTCCCCGTTTTGGGAGGGCAAGCCAGACAGCTGCTGTTGTTAGCAGGGAAGGTGAGAGAGCCGTAGAGCTGCACCTTGTGACTGTGTTTGTGCGCTCCAGGGCGTGCTGATGCCCAAGAGCCATCTCTTGTCTGCATAGCAAAGGAAGGACAAGGCCCCACGTTCTTCGGGAGGGGTGTGTGTCAGGCTAATCCTGTCCCCTCTGGCTTCAAGCCACACACTCGATTGGAAATGCGGGGCTGAATCGTGCTGCGGCACCTGCGGCCTGAGAGGTACCGAAGAACAGGGCTGGTGGGCCCAAAGGCCGTGATTGGCAAGTGGCCTTTCCGTTTCAGACAGAAGTGTGCTTTCTAAGGCATATCCGTACCTTTAACTTCTGTCTGCAGAGATGTGTCTGTGGGTTACTTATCGCTGTTGGGGTATAACCCTCGATGCCCGGCTAAAGAGCAGAAAGTTGTTTGCTCTCCCTCCCCGGCCGACACCGCGGACAGTACCGGCAAGGTGAAAGTGCGAGGAGTCACGGGAGAGGCTGAAGGCAGTTTCCTAGGCAAAGCCAAGGCCGCAAGAAGGAGCAAAGCAAAATGCGGGGTTCAATTCCAGCTTCCCGTTGGCAGGCAGATAGCTGTTCAGGCGCTTCCAGGAAAACGGGGCCCATCACGTGTGGCAGTTTGCTGGCAAGACAAACGGCACCGCTCGCAAGATGCCCTCATGCCTCCTTCCCAGGTTGGCTTTTACTGCGGAGCATGTCGGTGGGCGGTGCGGAATACGCCCTTGCTTCAGTTTGGACCAGGGGCCCCGGCTGTGTTCCCCCGTAGACTTCTTGTGCAACTCCAACCTCCTGGCATGAAGGAGAGCATAAGAAGCAGAAACATCCTCGGTTTCTGTGGAAGCAGTGCTCTGCTACAGCACTTAATGTGGCTGTGTGATCAGCACTGTTTGCGCCCCAGTTCCCAAACCTGCTTGACAGGTGCCTGCCAGGAGGAAAAGACCTCTGCCCTAGCCAGACCCAGCACAATTCCCTAGCGTAGTGCAGCAGCACAAACAGAGAGTAGCAGCACTGCTGTTAGAGTGTCGCCTACGCTGCATCCGGTGGCACGGGGACGTAATGTCGTGGCTTACGGGCCCTGAGTCTGCCGAGGCGCTTCCAAAGGAAGGGGCTCTACTTCTGCCCAAAGGCTGCCGCAGCAGAAGGCTGCGCAGAGGAGGATGCTCTGCTTATGCACAGCGTTTCCACCTACGCAGAAGGTAGCTACTCAGAATGCTCTGTGGGGAAATGCATCCTTGGATTAACAGTATCGTCCGGGCCGCACAGTTGCATAGAAGCACCTGCGTTTCTACGTCAGAGCCCTCCCTGACGTACGTGAAGGAAGCGGGCAGCCATTCAGGGGCAGACCTGAGAAGACCGCGACATTACAAAAACTTGACTCAGGCAATCTCAGAGGGCGCGGGAACACGTGGGTTACAGAGTGTCCCCAAATGGCGGCTCCTCTCCATGGAAGGCAGACGGATACAAAATGGCGCCCCCCTATGTGGGCATGGGGGAGGGATTTCCTGTGCTGGGCCCTCCTACCCCCGGGCGGGCCGATTGACGTTGGGATCCGCCCTTCACCGGAGGCTTTTTCCCAGCCCGGCACGCAGTCGGCACAGCGCTGCCAGCTGCTGACCAGGAAGAGCGGCGGGCCGGAGACGGAGGTCTGTGGAGCAGGAGCAGCAGCTTTACACGCCAGAGCGTTCCGTGCCTGGCTGCCCGAGTGGTAAGAGGTGCTCCGTTGCGCAAGGGGCGTAGTCAGGAGGGCTTGAAACTGCAGATTCCCGGATAGGGAGGGGGGCTCTCTGAGAGTTCTGGGGAGCCGTTCCGTTCCCGTTTTGGGAGGGCAAGCCAGACAGCTGCTGTTGTTAGCAGGGAAGGTGAGAGAGCCGTAGAGCTGCACCTTGTGACTGTGTTTGTGCGCTCCAGGGCGTGCTGATGCCCAAGAGCCATCTCTTGTCTGCATAGCAAAGGAAGGACAAGGCCCCACGTTCTTCGGGAGGGGTGTGTGTCAGGCTAATCCTGTTCCGGAAAACGGGGCACATCATGTGTTGCAGTTTGCTGGCAAGACAAACCACATCGCTCGCAGTTCGCCCTCATGCCTCCTTCCGAGTTTGGCTTTTACTGTGGAGCATGTCGGTAAGCGGTGCGGAATGCTCCTTTGCTTCAGTTTGGGCCATGGGCCCAGGCTGTGTTCCCCCACAGCCTCCCCCGACTTTTTGTGCAACTCCATCCTTCTTGTTTAGCTGTTATTTGATGTTGATTGATTGCCTTCCTGTTTTGTTGTTCTTCTTTGGAGAAAGAGGATACCTCCTCTTGGCTTCTTTTTAATTCATTTTTTGTGGCATTTTTACTATTTCTTTTCAGCGATCTTCACAATAGCCTTTTTCTTCTGAGGTGCTCCCAATACCCGGATAGGAGTTCTCCCGATTCTGTGGTATTCTGTATTATACCTTACCAGTTTGATATTTACCCTTTTAATCCTCCTTGGATTTTGGTACTGTCTCCAAATAATTCTCACTATTTCTGGAATTATTTTGTGCTCTCCCATCTCTTCCTATCCTCCATAAACCTTTACCCTAACTAACTAACACCTGCTCATTAAATTTCTTCCTTTATGATATTCAAGCCCAGAAATGGGAGTGTTATTACTTTCCTTAACAGCAGCCATTGTTACATATGGAAATGTTAGGTTGTTCCAGAAGCAGGGAGAATCACTCTGTTAGCAGTAACAAATAAAAACGTATAACACAAAACATAGTACTATGGCAACAAAAATACAAAATGTAACATCACACAGCATCCTCTTGTCACAGACACCACCCTGTGTACACTGAAATAAAGCAAATTAGTAACCAGCTCATCTTTTCCTTATGAGTTTAACTTCTGACAGTGTGCATTCCTTGACAGACCAACTAGTTCCTCAGCGTCTTGGAATAACCTCCCATAACAATACTTCAGTTACTCCACATGCCTTATTGGTTTACAAATGAATGCCTCTGGCCACTGTAAAGACATATCAGTACCAACATACAGCAACACCTTCCTCCCCTTTTTTGGGGAGTTCTGAGAAATCAATTTGCCATTGTTGCTTTCCCTTCTAAATTATTAATTAGATTCCTATCTTCTCTAGAATATTTTACAGGTTCTGAGTTTTTTATTTACAGGTTCTTCAGGTTTAGAGATTTTAAGTTTACTGTCTGGAATTAAAGCCTTCTTCAACTACCTGTTCTGACACCTGATTCATCATGTTATTTCTAATTTCCTGTACAGTGTTACCCTCCTGATGTCCTGTTACAATGTATAACAGCCATAGTCTTTGGTAGATTTGCATCATGCTGTTTTCCTTGTGTATACAATCCTTGCTCTTTTCATATGGAATTGTGATGTGTAGCATCCCAAATATATAATAAGCATCTGTCCATACAATTAAGGCTCTTGTCCAGGCAGTTATTTTGGCCTGTTGAGGGAAAGTCTGCTCAGGTAATGGTTATGTTTCAATTACCCTGTCAGTTGCAGCTACTGCACGTCCTGACTTACTGCTACCATTGGTAAACCAGGTGCCTTCTGCATCTTCTAAGGATTTGTCCTTCGGGTCCGACTGGCTGGAATATGCAGCTTCAGTTGTTTCAAAGTAGTCATGAAATACTTGTTCCCTAGGATTTCTGCTAAGGAAAGATACTGGGTTGACAATATTAGTTACAATTATCCTGCTCTGCTAGGATGGCCTGGGATTTCAGGAATCTTTGGGGTGAGTGCCAATGCCCCCCTTTTATCTCCAGTACGGTAGACACTGTATGAGACATCAAAACTGTTATTCTATGGCCTAGCATAACTTGACTTGTTTCTTGAGTATTGAGTTTTAGTGCAGCCACTGCCCTCAAACACCCCAGCCATTCCTTACTCACTTCATCAAACTGTTTGGAGAAATGTGCCACTGCCCTTTGATAAGATCCAAGATTCTGTGCAAGGACTCCAAGGGCTATTCCTTGTTTTTCATGCAAGTTGGTAGCCCCAAAGCAGAGGGCCTTCATTCTTATTTCAGCTGAGGGAATGCCCACCTTGCCTCCCCATTTCATATAAGATTTTGGCTTTACCAATAGTCCGTAGCTGTGTATCCACGGTGGGCACCATCCTGTCATTCCCGGGAATGTACAGATTTCCTCAGCAGTTGGTGACTCAGGGGTTTGGCAGATGGCTTCTTTCCTGACAGTCCTTAAGGTGATGGAGCACTGGAACAGGCTGCCCAGGGGAGTTGTGGAGTCTCCTTCTCTAGAGATATTCAAGTCTCGCCTGAACGCCTACTTGTGTGACCTTGTTTAGGGAACCTGCTTTGGCAGGGGGGTTGGTCTCGATGATCTGTACAGGTCTCTTCCAACCCCTACAATTCTGTGATTCTGTGATCCCATATATGTCTTTCTGTTGAGAAACTTGATAATCATTTAAACAAGAAATTCAGCAAACTCACAGTCCATTGTACACAGTCCTCTTTTGCTTTTTTGTGACATCCACATACTACAGTAAGTTTCCACCCTGGGATGGAGGAACCCATGTCTCAGGTTCACAAGTTGACCAGCTCTCAAAAAAGTCATTGAGCAGTTCTCACAACCCTGGGTAACACTGTTCAGATTAATTTAGTCTTTTCACCCCATCTTGGGGTTTTCCTATTCAAAGGCAAATAACCTTAGGCTTCCTCCAGCCAAACCAGGCAGAAAAGGCATCCTTCCAATCCAGAAAGTAAATTCCACCTACTAATTCTTTAACTTGGTTAATAAAGTGTACAGATTTTTCACCACTGAGTGTATACATTCAACTATTTTATAACTTGCCCTCAAATCTTGTCCCAGACTGTAGCACTTCTTTTGCAATTTTTTTCATCAGCAGGTTTGGAGTACTGTGTTTGGATTCATATTCAATTAGTAATCCAAAGCCCAAAAATTATATATTATTTCTTTTATGTGTATACAGTCACATATCCTTAAAGGGCACTGCTTTACCCTGATTGGGCTAACTCTTGCTTTTAACTTCTATTCAGGGCTGCATTTTTGGCTCTACCAGGTATCCCTGATGCCCACACTCCTAAGGTATCTTATTCAAGATTCCGTTAACTTCTGGGGCTACAACCTTGTTTTTCCCAGTTTGTGTTAAAGGCAGACTTACAATTCTCAATCAGTTAATATTCTTTGATCTTTAGATCCAGATTTATTTAATTTCTTGCCAGAGTAATCTGGCATGTACAAGAATTTATGCATTCCCACTTGTTTTCTCAGCGTATATTTAATTGATCCCAGAAAGTAAGCCTTTTCTTATTGGGTATTAGCTCCTATTACTGTTACAAAATCATCTACGGGTGGTAAGAGGCACCCATACCCACCAAAAGATAAACCTCTTTATCCTGCTCCCCTCTCTTCAGTCCTGACATCCCTGTCACACCCTGTTCATCTTTTGCCTTCCTCAGCCTGTGTCTTTTCCAAACTTTCCACTTTCCAAACTCATAATTACATTAACTACTAACATCATATTTCAGTTTTACCTCCTCCTCTCCAGAGGCTTCCAGTGCTAACACTGGCATTTTGGGTTTCTTAGATCTCTGCAGAGGCTATTCTCAGTTCCAGTGCCCTATCCTCTCCAACTCCCCCTTTGCAAGTAATGTTGTTTACAACAGCACTCTCCATCTGTAGCTCACTCTCTCACACAAAGTTCTGCTCACGGAGGAAAAGTGCTGAGCAGGGGTGGGGGTGAGGGGGGAGGGGGGGGAGGGGTTACTCTCATGCCAGCACAGATAATCTCACTTTTTCTTTAACATTTTTTTCCTTTGTATGTTATTCCACTATTCGTACCCTCAATTACACTTCCACAAATCCTCAATTCTACTTCTGTATACCATTAACAATTACACTTTCTTCTACCATCAAAACAGTTTGTCCCATTCCCTCCAAAATCCACAAATCAAAAAATACAGATCCTCAACTTCCACAGACACCCAGCACTTGGTCTCATGATTAGGGTACTCAATTATAAAACTGATCCCATTATTCCATTTATGTTCCTGGTTTCTTATTCTATAGTCCCCCTGGCTCACCAGCAATGTTTCTCCAGTGAGCCAAAATACAACCCAGGGGGTCTTCTCAGTGACACTTTAGGCACCCCTTGTTCCATAACAGCCTCGTAGGTAACACTTTCATGACATAAACATTGACCAATCACAAAGACAGTGACAATAATCAGTACAATTTATCCTCAGGATCCTTCCTCTCTCTGCCACCCTCTAGGGCTAAACCTTGCCTCTGTATTCCCTTATTGTGATCAGTAACGTGTGTACTTCCATAATAATCCTAATCTGTAACTTTCATTTAAACAGAGAAAATTTATATGCACAAAACAAATAACACAGAGAACAAAAACAACTTCGGTTTTGTCTGTATCTGGCTGTTTCCCTCGCAAGAGAACGAAATGGTGGATCGGGACTCTACTCTTGCTCTGTAGCTTAGCTATGTCTCACTCTCGCCACACTCACTCAATACTGGCTTGGTCAAAGTATTAAGTTTGAAATTTCTTAGTTCATAGTCCTAATTTCCTCGGAGGATAACCCAAATATTCTGATGGTATTAATTCAGATACACAGTAACAAACATCTACAACAGATGTTAACAGCAATTGTACAACCTATGACTCCTGTTATCACAACCGGAAGAACCCAGACAACCATTTAACAGGATGCTCACTATACCCTGCCCTGTTACCCTGCATACGACTTACAAGGTCCGTTTCTGGGTGCACACCCAAGGAGCTGCTCACCAGAGTCTGCCCACCCCAGCCAGCAACCTTTCAAACCTGTAACCTCACTAACCAACACAGGGGCAGCAGCAATGGCTATTCCCAGTGTAGGATGTCTCCATACAGCTTACTGGTTCCCCACATTACGTACACATATTTGGTCCCCAGACGGATGGTCTTTATCAGATCCTACAGTGATTGGATGAAGAAGGGGAGTTCTTCAGAGAAATCTCGGGGTGTGCCTAAAGGCATACCTCCTCTCAACAGATCCTGCACCTGAGCAGAGGATGTCCCATCTGGGATGCCAAACTGACATGAGGAATCAAATTCTATAATCGTAGCAAGATTACAAAGCACGTACACTTTATTTAGTGCTACACAAACACCGAGGGCAAGGGGAATAGACCTACCTAACTTGCACATCATCTGGAAAAATTGTGCAAAATAAAGGCGAAAATAATACATAATAAACAGATTTCATGGCATTTGGTTACATATTCACTACACACCTGAGAGTTTGTTAGCATGCAGACCAAACCCTCTTGAGTGCGCAGAGTGGGTCGTGGGATGAAGATTTCTTGTTTCCTTGCAAAAGCTTCAGACGTTTCTTGCAGTACACTTCTGAACATTTGGGGGGGCATCCACCAAAGGTGGTATCTTCTTGACTTCTCAGCATATAATCACTTCCCTGCCAAATGACATAAGACTGTTCTCAAACCCTTACATGTATGAGCTACATCCACGTCCAAAGAACAAGAAACTAACATTCATTACATTATAATAACCCCAATATTTCCTCACGGATAAACTACATCTAAAAACTCCCAAAAAAATCTCACTATAAGTGAATCATTCTTACCATAATAATTACAATTCCGCAGACCTTCTAAAATTTGAGCAAAAACTCCTGCAGCAATAAAATGCTCAATAGTCAAGCAGAAGGGGGTGCAGTGATACACACTGTATGAAGCCAGGTAAACTCACAGGGCAGAAAGCCAGACATTTTATCAGGGAAAGCAAAAGCCCGGCCCGCACAACAAGGAAAACGGGCAACACAATCGCTGCTTCCCATCCGCAGGCAGGCCAATATTCAGCCACATCCAGGAACAGACGGCTCATTGCACGGAACAATCTCTTGGGAAGGCAACAGCATCCATCCCACCTTGACCCAGGCCTCCTGCTTGACACCTCCAGCTTTCCTTGCTGAGCGTGACATCCCGGCCAGTCTGGGCCGCCAGCTGTGTGGCTCTGTCTCCTGGCTGTGGCCGCTGCCAGCTTCTGCTCTGTCCCCTGCCTCCTCACGGGATGAACCGCACGAGAAGCAGAAAAGTCCTTGGCTCTGTGCAAGCACTGTTCTGCAACAGCTACAAACGTGCCTGTCTTAGGCACCCGTGTTCTCGTGAAAAGAATCCAAGCACCAGCACGCGGGAGACTCTGCAAGGCCCAGACCCTCCACCCCAGGCCAAATCACAACACTTATAGTACTGCAGTACTGCAGAGTGTCGGACAGTCTCTGGAGCACCTACTGCTAAGGAAACGCAATAGATGGACTGCCGTGTCTCAGGTGCGTTCCCTAGGGGTCCCTGTGAGCACATTTTGCTGCGCGGGCCTGACCTTGGCCGGCAGCCCCATGCCCACACAGCCACTCTCGCACTCTCTGTCCTCAGTAGGAGAGGGTGAAGAATAAGACGGGAAATCTCCAGCGCAAACACTGACACAGGGAGCTCACTCACCAACCACCTTCCCACGCAAAACAATCTCAACGTGTAGTGAGGGTGTTTATTTTATTGCCAATTGCAAACAGCGCTGGACTGCAAGGTGCATAAAGGTTTTCCACCTCTCCCCCTCTCTCTCGCTCCTTCCCAGGCTCGCTCTCTCTCCTAAATACTCAGTGCCCGGACCTCACCTCTGCACTTGCCTCGGGACCCACAGCCGTCACAGGCGGTCCGTCACAGCTCCTCTCCTGACGCTCCTTCCTCCTAACACTTCTCCCCTGCACCCACGCGGGTAAACGCAGCGCTGCTGCTTCCCTCGGGACACATCAGCCTCCTCTGCCATGCTCTCCTCCTCAGGCTGCAGGAGCTGCAGGGGAAGCTCTGCCCCAGCTCCCGGAGCACCCCACCTCCTCCCGCTGCCCCCTCTCTGGCTCCTCCTCCTCCCGTTCCTCATCTTTCTACCACCTCAGCCTGCCCCTCCTCTCGCTCCTCCTCCTGCTCCTCCTCCCCATCCACCTCCTGCTCCTCCTCTGCTCATCTTCACTTTTGCGGGCCCGTTTCGGACACTTTTCCTCCCTCTCTCCCAACTGCCTGACCGTATCTGCTCTCCTCTTGGTGTTCCCATCTGGATACGTGGCCCCGGGGCCCCTCCAACTCACGTGCTGGGCTCACTTTTGCCCGGTGGCAGTGCCACCGCAGACGCATCCAACGCACTGCACCTGCCTTAGGGCTGCCCCGGTTTCTCCTCACAGGCCACCGTCAGCCTCCAGTGACAGCACCTGGGCACCTGCACCCCGTACACGTGCATAGGAAGGAGCACGCGTCTTGTCACATCTGAGCACCTCCTGCTCCACAGGAAGCATCCAAGCGCTCCGAGCCGTTTCGGAGAAAATGACAGCTGCTAAAACAAGGGCTGCTAAGCCAATCACTGAGCGCTCTGGTAACACGTGGCTTACCGAGTGTCACAAAATGGAGGCTCCTCCCTATGGCTTGTGGACTGAAACCAAATGGCGCCCCTGAAGCTTCACGAAATGGCGGCAGCTCACTCTGGAACGCCGACTGAAACAAAATGGCGCCTCCCAGTGTAGGTAGAGGGCAGGGATTTCCGGTCCTGGCCACTCCTGCCAGTGGGCTGGCCCAGTAGCGCTGGCACCTCCCCTTCCGTGCCCTGGCATGCACTCTGCGCAGCGCCGCAGGCTGGTAGCTGGGAAGAGCTGCAGGATGGAGGCGCCGCCTGGCGGAGCTCCACCACCCGCAGCAGCAGCAGCAGCAGCTGCACGATCCACACTGCTCGGCGTCTCACCGGCCAAGCGGTAGGGGGTGCTCGGCTGCCTATTGCGTGCAGCCAGTGTTCCTGAAACTGTGAAGTCAGTGAGGACGAGCATGGCTAGCAGTGAGTTTGGGGAGGGGGTTGGTGGCCCCTTTCTGCTTGGCCAGGAGGGCTGTTCCTGTCCTTAACCGGGACGGTGAGAGAACAAGTGTCCTGCACCCCCTGACTGTGTTTGTGCCATTGCAACTGCTGTGGCCGCGTGTGTCCCGGAGCTTCCTTTTCTCGGCATTACAAGCCCCGTAGCGGGCAAGTAAACCCAGCCGTTGCAAAAACAAATTCAGCTGGGTGAACACTCTAGTGCCCATTTTGTCCACGGGCTGCAAAGTGATGTTTGCAAGCTACGCTTCAGTGTGCCTTAAGCACACTGCAGGAGCCACCGGAGCTTTCAGCACAAAGGCTGGGGCAGGTGTAGCCACCACTTGCTTTCTGCTGCTGAGGAGCTCCTCCAACCAAAGCAGTCTTTGCTTTGTGTACCTTGCTTGATTTCAACATCCACACAGTGCAACAAAAGCATGAACTGGAAAGATCAGATGGCCCCTTTGGCGTCCACCAAAGCTTTTAGGAGTACGTGCACGTACCGTACTACTGTTGTTATCTTCATGCACGTGCGTCTATTGCCTAGTGCTGTCGTGGTTTAAGCCGGCAGACAGAAAAAACATCCCTCCCTCACTGGCCCCAGGCCAGGAGCCGGGATAAAGGAGGCAAGGTGAGGGTGCGAGGACTCCTGGGGCGGAGGGCCAGACTCAATTTTTTTTTTTATCAGGGAAAGCAAAAGCCCGGCCCGCACAACAAGGAAAACGGGCAACACAATCGCTGCTTCCCATCCGCAGGCAGGCCAATATTCAGCCACATCCAGGAACAGACGGCTCATTGCACGGAACAATCTCTTGGGAAGGCAACAGCATCCATCCCACCTTGACCCAGGCCTCCTGCTTGACACCTCCAGCTTTCCTTGCTGAGCGTGACATCCCGGCCAGTCTGGGCCGCCAGCTGTGTGGCTCTGTCTCCTGGCTGTGGCCGCTGCCAGCTTCTGCTCTGTCCCCTGCCTCCTCACGGGATGAACCGCACGAGAAGCAGAAAAGTCCTTGGCTCTGTGCAAGCACTGTTCTGCAACAGCTACAAACGTGCCTGTCTTAGGCACCCGTGTTCTCGTGAAAAGAATCCAAGCACCAGCACGCGGGAGACTCTGCAAGGCCCAGACCCTCCACCCCAGGCCAAATCACAACACTTATAGTACTGCAGTACTGCAGAGTGTCGGACAGTCTCTGGAGCACCTACTGCTAAGGAAACGCAATAGATGGACTGCCGTGTCTCAGGTGCGTTCCCTAGGGGTCCCTGTGAGCACATTTTGCTGCGCGGGCCTGACCTTGGCCGGCAGCCCCATGCCCACACAGCCACTCTCGCACTCTCTGTCCTCAGTAGGAGAGGGTGAAGAATAAGATGGGAAATCTCCAGCGCAAACACTGACACAGGGAGCTCACTCACCAACCACCTTCCCACGCAAAACAATCTCAACGTGTAGTGAGGGTGTTTATTTTATTGCCAATTGCAAACAGCGCTGGACTGCAAGGTGCATAAAGGTTTTCCACCTCTCCCCCTCTCTCTCGCTCCTTCCCAGGCTCGCTCTCTCTCCTAAATACTCAGTGCCCGGACCTCACCTCTGCACTTGCCTCGGGACCCACAGCCGTCACAGGCGGTCCGTCACAGCTCCTCTCCTGACGCTCCTTCCTCCTAACACTTCTCCCCTGCACCCACGCGGGTAAACGCAGCGCTGCTGCTTCCCTCGGGACACATCAGCCTCCTCTGCCATGCTCTCCTCCTCAGGCTGCAGGAGCTGCAGGGGAAGCTCTGCCCCAGCTCCCGGAGCACCCCACCTCCTCCCGCTGCCCCCTCTCTGGCTCCTCCTCCTCCCGTTCCTCATCTTTCTACCACCTCAGCCTGCCCCTCCTCTCGCTCCTCCTCCTGCTCCTCCTCCCCATCCACCTCCTGCTCCTCCTCTGCTCATCTTCACTTTTGCGGGCCCGTTTCGGACACTTTTCCTCCCTCTCTCCCAACTGCCTGACCGTATCTGCTCTCCTCTTGGTGTTCCCATCTGGATACGTGGCCCCGGGGCCCCTCCAACTCACGTGCTGGGCTCACTTTTGCCCGGTGGCAGTGCCACCGCAGACGCATCCAACGCACTGCACCTGCCTTAGGGCTGCCCCGGTTTCTCCTCACAGGCCACCGTCAGCCTCCAGTGACAGCACCTGGGCACCTGCACCCCGTACACGTGCATAGGAAGGAGCACGCGTCTTGTCACATCTGAGCACCTCCTGCTCCACAGGAAGCATCCAAGCGCTCCGAGCCGTTTCGGAGAAAATGACAGCTGCTAAAACAAGGGCTGCTAAGCCAATCACTGAGCGCTCTGGTAACACGTGGCTTACCGAGTGTCACAAAATGGAGGCTCCTCCCTATGGCTTGTGGACTGAAACCAAATGGCGCCCCTGAAGCTTCACGAAATGGCGGCAGCTCACTCTGGAACGCCGACTGAAACAAAATGGCGCCTCCCAGTGTAGGTAGAGGGCAGGGATTTCCGGTCCTGGCCACTCCTGCCAGTGGGCTGGCCCAGTAGCGCTGGCACCTCCCCTTCCGTGCCCTGGCATGCACTCTGCGCAGCGCCGCAGGCTGGTAGCTGGGAAGAGCTGCAGGATGGAGGCGCCGCCTGGCGGAGCTCCACCACCCGCAGCAGCAGCAGCAGCAGCTGCACGATCCACACTGCTCGGCGTCTCACCGGCCAAGCGGTAGGGGGTGCTCGGCTGCCTATTGCGTGCAGCCAGTGTTCCTGAAACTGTGAAGTCAGTGAGGACGAGCACGGCTAGCAGTGAGTTTGGGGAGGGGGTTGGTGGCCCCTTTCTGCTTGGCCAGGAGGGCTGTTCCTGTCCTTAACCGGGACGGTGAGAGAACAAGTGTCCTGCACCCCCTGACTGTGTTTGTGCCATTGCAACTGCTGTGGCCGCGTGTGTCCCGGAGCTTCCTTTTCTCGGCATTACAAGCCCCGTAGCGGGCAAGTAAACCCAGCCGTTGCAAAAACAAATTCAGCTGGGTGAACACTCTAGTGCCCATTTTGTCCACGGGCTGCAAAGTGATGTTTGCAAGCTACGCTTCAGTGTGCCTTAAGCACACTGCAGGAGCCACCGGAGCTTTCAGCACAAAGGCTGGGGCAGGTGTAGCCACCACTTGCTTTCTGCTGCTGAGGAGCTCCTCCAACCAAAGCAGTCTTTGCTTTGTGTACCTTGCTTGATTTCAACATCCACACAGTGCAACAAAAGCATGAACTGGAAAGATCAGATGGCCCCTTTGGCGTCCACCAAAGCTTTTAGGAGTACGTGCACGTACCGTACTACTGTTGTTATCTTCATGCACGTGCGTCTATTGCCTAGTGCTGTCGTGGTTTAAGCCGGCAGACAGAAAAAACATCCCTCCCTCACTGGCCCCAGGCCAGGAGCCGGGATAAAGGAGGCAAGGTGAGGGTGCGAGGACTCCTGGGGCGGAGGGCCAGACTCAATTTTTTTTTTTATCAGGGAAAGCAAAAGCCCGGCCCGCACAACAAGGAAAACGGGCAACACAATCGCTGCTTCCCATCCGCAGGCAGGCCAATATTCAGCCACATCCAGGAACAGACGGCTCATTGCACGGAACAATCTCTTGGGAAGGCAACAGCATCCATCCCACCTTGACCCAGGCCTCCTGCTTGACACCTCCAGCTTTCCTTGCTGAGCGTGACATCCCGGCCAGTCTGGGCCGCCAGCTGTGTGGCTCTGTCTCCTGGCTGTGGCCGCTGCCAGCTTCTGCTCTGTCCCCTGCCTCCTCACGGGATGAACCGCACGAGAAGCAGAAAAGTCCTTGGCTCTGTGCAAGCACTGTTCTGCAACAGCTACAAACGTGCCTGTCTTAGGCACCCGTGTTCTCGTGAAAAGAATCCAAGCACCAGCACGCGGGAGACTCTGCAAGGCCCAGACCCTCCACCCCAGGCCAAATCACAACACTTATAGTACTGCAGTACTGCAGAGTGTCGGACAGTCTCTGGAGCACCTACTGCTAAGGAAACGCAATAGATGGACTGCCGTGTCTCAGGTGCGTTCCCTAGGTGTCCGTGTGAGCACATTTTGCTGCGCGGGCCTGACCTTGGCCGGCAGCCCCATGCCCACACAGCCACTCTCGCACTCTCTGTCCTCAGTAGGAGAGGGTGAAGAATAAGACGGGAAATCTCCAGCGCAAACACTGACACAGGGAGCTCACTCACCAACCACCTTCCCACGCAAAACAATCTCAACGTGTAGTGAGGGTGTTTATTTTATTGCCAATTGCAAACAGCGCTGGACTGCAAGGTGCATAAAGGTTTTCCACCTCTCCCCCTCTCTCTCGCT
The DNA here is from genome assembly GCF_026119805.1 of Tympanuchus pallidicinctus. Taxonomy (NCBI): domain Eukaryota; kingdom Metazoa; phylum Chordata; class Aves; order Galliformes; family Phasianidae; genus Tympanuchus; species Tympanuchus pallidicinctus. The sequence continues at coordinate 46,998,155 of NW_026294758.1, forward strand.
CCTTCCCAGGCTCGCTCTCTCTCCTAAATACTCAGTGCCCGGACCTCACCTCTGCACTTGCCTCGGGACCCACAGCCGTCACAGGCGGTCCGTCACAGCTCCTCTCCTGACGCTCCTTCCTCCTAACACTTCTCCCCTGCACCCACGCGGGTAAACGCAGCGCTGCTGCTTCCCTCGGGACACATCAGCCTCCTCTGCCATGCTCTCCTCCTCAGGCTGCAGGAGCTGCAGGGGAAGCTCTGCCCCAGCTCCCGGAGCACCCCACCTCCTCCCGCTGCCCCCTCTCTGGCTCCTCCTCCTCCCGTTCCTCATCTTTCTACCACCTCAGCCTGCCCCTCCTCTCGCTCCTCCTCCTGCTCCTCCTCCCCATCCACCTCCTGCTCCTCCTCTGCTCATCTTCACTTTTGCGGGCCCGTTTCGGACACTTTTCCTCCCTCTCTCCCAACTGCCTGACCGTTTCTGCTCTCCTCTTGGTGTTCCCATCTGGATACGTGGCCCCGGGGCCCCTCCAACTCACGTGCTGGGCTCACTTTTGCCCGGTGGCAGTGCCACCGCAGACGCATCCAACGCACTGCACCTGCCTTAGGGCTGCCCCGGTTTCTCCTCACAGGCCACCGTCAGCCTCCAGTGACAGCACCTGGGCACCTGCACCCCGTACACGTGCATAGGAAGGAGCACGCGTCTTGTCACATCTGAGCACCTCCTGCTCCACAGGAAGCATCCAAGCGCTCCGAGCCGTTTCGGAGAAAATGACAGCTGCTAAAACAAGGGCTGCTAAGCCAATCACTGAGCGCTCTGGTAACACGTGGCTTACCGAGTGTCACAAAATGGAGGCTCCTCCCTATGGCTTGTGGACTGAAACCAAATGGCGCCCCTGAAGCTTCACGAAATGGCGGCAGCTCACTCTGGAACGCCGACTGAAACAAAATGGCGCCTCCCAGTGTAGGTAGAGGGCAGGGATTTCCGGTCCTGGCCACTCCTGCCAGTGGGCTGGCCCAGTAGCGCTGGCACCTCCCCTTCCGTGCCCTGGCATGCACTCTGCGCAGCGCCGCAGGCTGGTAGCTGGGAAGAGCTGCAGGATGGAGGCGCCGCCTGGCGGAGCTCCACCACCCGCAGCAGCAGCAGCAGCAGCTGCACGATCCACACTGCTCGGCGTCTCACCGGCCAAGCGGTAGGGGGTGCTCGGCTGCCTATTGCGTGCAGCCAGTGTTCCTGAAACTGTGAAGTCAGTGAGGACGAGCACGGCTAGCAGTGAGTTTGGGGAGGGGGTTGGTGGCCCCTTTCTGCTTGGCCAGGAGGGCTGTTCCTGTCCTTAACCGGGACGGTGAGAGAACAAGTGTCCTGCACCCCCTGACTGTGTTTGTGCCATTGCAACTGCTGTGGCCGCGTGTGTCCCGGAGCTTCCTTTTCTCGGCATTACAAGCCCCGTAGCGGGCAAGTAAACCCAGCCGTTGCAAAAACAAATTCAGCTGGGTGAACACTCTAGTGCCCATTTTGTCCACGGGCTGCAAAGTGATGTTTGCAAGCTACGCTTCAGTGTGCCTTAAGCACACTGCAGGAGCCACCGGAGCTTTCAGCACAAAGGCTGGGGCAGGTGTAGCCACCACTTGCTTTCTGCTGCTGAGGAGCTCCTCCAACCAAAGCAGTCTTTGCTTTGTGTACCTTGCTTGATTTCAACATCCACACAGTGCAACAAAAGCATGAACTGGAAAGATCAGATGGCCCCTTTGGCGTCCACCAAAGCTTTTAGGAGTACGTGCACGTACCGTACTACTGTTGTTATCTTCATGCACGTGCGTCTATTGCCTAGTGCTGTCGTGGTTTAAGCCGGCAGACAGAAAAAACATCCCTCCCTCACTGGCCCCAGGCCAGGAGCCGGGATAAAGGAGGCAAGGTGAGGGTGTGTGGACTCCTGGGGCGGAGGGCCAGACTCAATTTTTTTTTTTATCAGGGAAAGCAAAAGCCCGGCCCGCACAACAAGGAAAACGGGCAACACAATCGCTGCTTCCCATCCGCAGGCAGGCCAATATTCAGCCACATCCAGGAACAGACGGCTCATTGCACGGAACAATCTCTTGGGAAGGCAACAGCATCCATCCCACCTTGACCCAGGCCTCCTGCTTGACACCTCCAGCTTTCCTTGCTGAGCGTGACATCCCGGCCAGTCTGGGCCGCCAGCTGTGTGGCTCTGTCTCCTGGCTGTGGCCGCTGCCAGCTTCTGCTCTGTCCCCTGCCTCCTCACGGGATGAACCGCACGAGAAGCAGAAAAGTCCTTGGCTCTGTGCAAGCACTGTTCTGCAACAGCTACAAACGTGCCTGTCTTAGGCACCCGTGTTCTCGTGAAAAGAATCCAAGCACCAGCACGCGGGAGACTCTGCAAGGCCCAGACCCTCCACCCCAGGCCAAATCACAACACTTATAGTACTGCAGTACTGCAGAGTGTCGGACAGTCTCTGGAGCACCTACTGCTAAGGAAACGCAATAGATGGACTGCCGTGTCTCAGGTGCGTTCCCTAGGTGTCCCTGTGAGCACATTTTGCTGCGCGGGCCTGACCTTGGCCGGCAGCCCCATGCCCACACAGCCACTCTCGCACTCTCTGTCCTCAGTAGGAGAGGGTGAAGAATAAGACGGGAAATCTCCAGCGCAAACACTGACACAGGGAGCTCACTCACCAACCACCTTCCCACGCAAAACAATCTCAACGTGTAGTGAGGGTGTTTATTTTATTGCCAATTGCAAACAGCGCTGGACTGCAAGGTGCATAAAGGTTTTCCACCTCTCCCCCTCTCTCTCGCTCCTTCCCAGGCTCGCTCTCTCTCCTAAATACTCAGTGCCCGGACCTCACCTCTGCACTTGCCTCGGGACCCACAGCCGTCACAGGCGGTCCGTCACAGCTCCTCTCCTGACGCTCCTTCCTCCTAACACTTCTCCCCTGCACCCACGCGGGTAAACGCAGCGCTGCTGCTTCCCTCGGGACACATCAGCCTCCTCTGCCATGCTCTCCTCCTCAGGCTGCAGGAGCTGCAGGGGAAGCTCTGCCCCAGCTCCCGGAGCACCCCACCTCCTCCCGCTGCCCCCTCTCTGGCTCCTCCTCCTCCCGTTCCTCATCTTTCTACCACCTCAGCCTGCCCCTCCTCTCGCTCCTCCTCCTGCTCCTCCTCCCCATCCACCTCCTGCTCCTCCTCTGCTCATCTTCACTTTTGCGGGCCCGTTTCGGACACTTTTCCTCCCTCTCTCCCAACTGCCTGACCGTTTCTGCTCTCCTCTTGGTGTTCCCATCTGGATACGTGGCCCCGGGGCCCCTCCAACTCACGTGCTGGGCTCACTTTTGCCCGGTGGCAGTGCCACCGCAGACGCATCCAACGCACTGCACCTGCCTTAGGGCTGCCCCGGTTTCTCCTCACAGGCCACCGTCAGCCTCCAGTGACAGCACCTGGGCACCTGCACCCCGTACACGTGCATAGGAAGGAGCACGCGTCTTGTCACATCTGAGCACCTCCTGCTCCACAGGAAGCATCCAAGCGCTCCGAGCCGTTTCGGAGAAAATGACAGCTGCTAAAACAAGGGCTGCTAAGCCAATCACTGAGCGCTCTGGTAACACGTGGCTTACCGAGTGTCACAAAATGGAGGCTCCTCCCTATGGCTTGTGGACTGAAACCAAATGGCGCCCCTGAAGCTTCACGAAATGGCGGCAGCTCACTCTGGAACGCCGACTGAAACAAAATGGCGCCTCCCAGTGTAGGTAGAGGGCAGGGATTTCCGGTCCTGGCCACTCCTGCCAGTGGGCTGGCCCAGTAGCGCTGGCACCTCCCCTTCCGTGCCCTGGCATGCACTCTGCGCAGCGCCGCAGGCTGGTAGCTGGGAAGAGCTGCAGGATGGAGGCGCCGCCTGGCGGAGCTCCACCACCCGCAGCAGCAGCAGCAGCAGCTGCACGATCCACACTGCTCGGCGTCTCACCGGCCAAGCGGTAGGGGGTGCTCGGCTGCCTATTGCGTGCAGCCAGTGTTCCTGAAACTGTGAAGTCAGTGAGGACGAGCACGGCTAGCAGTGAGTTTGGGGAGGGGGTTGGTGGCCCCTTTCTGCTTGGCCAGGAGGGCTGTTCCTGTCCTTAACCGGGACGGTGAGAGAACAAGTGTCCTGCACCCCCTGACTGTGTTTGTGCCATTGCAACTGCTGTGGCCGCGTGTGTCCCGGAGCTTCCTTTTCTCGGCATTACAAGCCCCGTAGCGGGCAAGTAAACCCAGCCGTTGCAAAAACAAATTCAGCTGGGTGAACACTCTAGTGCCCATTTTGTCCACGGGCTGCAAAGTGATGTTTGCAAGCTACGCTTCAGTGTGCCTTAAGCACACTGCAGGAGCCACCGGAGCTTTCAGCACAAAGGCTGGGGCAGGTGTAGCCACCACTTGCTTTCTGCTGCTGAGGAGCTCCTCCAACCAAAGCAGTCTTTGCTTTGTGTACCTTGCTTGATTTCAACATCCACACAGTGCAACAAAAGCATGAACTGGAAAGATCAGATGGCCCCTTTGGCGTCCACCAAAGCTTTTAGGAGTACGTGCACGTACCGTACTACTGTTGTTATCTTCATGCACGTGCGTCTATTGCCTAGTGCTGTCGTGGTTTAAGCCGGCAGACAGAAAAAACATCCCTCCCTCACTGGCCCCAGGCCAGGAGCCGGGATAAAGGAGGCAAGGTGAGGGTGTGTGGACTCCTGAGGCGGAGGGCCAGACTCAATTTTTTTTTTTATCAGGGAAAGCAAAAGCCCGGCCCGCACAACAAGGAAAACGGGCAACACAATCGCTGCTTCCCATCCGCAGGCAGGCCAATATTCAGCCACATCCAGGAACAGACGGCTCATTGCACGGAACAATCTCTTGGGAAGGCAACAGCATCCATCCCACCTTGACCCAGGCCTCCTGCTTGACACCTCCAGCTTTCCTTGCTGAGCGTGACATCCCGGCCAGTCTGGGCCGCCAGCTGTGTGGCTCTGTCTCCTGGCTGTGGCCGCTGCCAGCTTCTGCTCTGTCCCCTGCCTCCTCACGGGATGAACCGCACGAGAAGCAGAAAAGTCCTTGGCTCTGTGCAAGCACTGTTCTGCAACAGCTACAAACGTGCCTGTCTTAGGCACCCGTGTTCTCGTGAAAAGAATCCAAGCACCAGCACGCGGGAGACTCTGCAAGGCCCAGACCCTCCACCCCAGGCCAAATCACAACACTTATAGTACTGCAGTACTGCAGAGTGTCGGACAGTCTCTGGAGCACCTACTGCTAAGGAAACGCAATAGATGGACTGCCGTGTCTCAGGTGCGTTCCCTAGGTGTCCGTGTGAGCACATTTTGCTGCGCGGGCCTGACCTTGGCCGGCAGCCCCATGCCCACACAGCCACTCTCGCACTCTCTGTCCTCAGTAGGAGAGGGTGAAGAATAAGACGGGAAATCTCCAGCGCAAACACTGACACAGGGAGCTCACTCACCAACCACCTTCCCACGCAAAACAATCTCAACGTGTAGTGAGGGTGTTTATTTTATTGCCAATTGCAAACAGCGCTGGACTGCAAGGTGCATAAAGGTTTTCCACCTCTCCCCCTCTCTCTCGCTCCTTCCCAGGCTCGCTCTCTCTCCTAAATACTCAGTGCCCGGACCTCACCTCTGCACTTGCCTCGGGACCCACAGCCGTCACAGGCGGTCCGTCACAGCTCCTCTCCTGACGCTCCTTCCTCCTAACACTTCTCCCCTGCACCCACGCGGGTAAACGCAGCGCTGCTGCTTCCCTCGGGACACATCAGCCTCCTCTGCCATGCTCTCCTCCTCAGGCTGCAGGAGCTGCAGGGGAAGCTCTGCCCCAGCTCCCGGAGCACCCCACCTCCTCCCGCTGCCCCCTCTCTGGCTCCTCCTCCTCCCGTTCCTCATCTTTCTACCACCTCAGCCTGCCCCTCCTCTCGCTCCTCCTCCTGCTCCTCCTCCCCATCCACCTCCTGCTCCTCCTCTGCTCATCTTCACTTTTGCGGGCCCGTTTCGGACACTTTTCCTCCCTCTCTCCCAACTGCCTGACCGTTTCTGCTCTCCTCTTGGTGTTCCCATCTGGATACGTGGCCCCGGGGCCCCTCCAACTCACGTGCTGGGCTCACTTTTGCCCGGTGGCAGTGCCACCGCAGACGCATCCAACGCACTGCACCTGCCTTAGGGCTGCCCCGGTTTCTCCTCACAGGCCACCGTCAGCCTCCAGTGACAGCACCTGGGCACCTGCACCCCGTACACGTGCATAGGAAGGAGCACGCGTCTTGTCACATCTGAGCACCTCCTGCTCCACAGGAAGCATCCAAGCGCTCCGAGCCGTTTCGGAGAAAATGACAGCTGCTAAAACAAGGGCTGCTAAGCCAATCACTGAGCGCTCTGGTAACACGTGGCTTACCGAGTGTCACAAAATGGAGGCTCCTCCCTATGGCTTGTGGACTGAAACCAAATGGCGCCCCTGAAGCTTCACGAAATGGCGGCAGCTCACTCTGGAACGCCGACTGAAACAAAATGGCGCCTCCCAGTGTAGGTAGAGGGCAGGGATTTCCGGTCCTGGCCACTCCTGCCAGTGGGCTGGCCCAGTAGCGCTGGCACCTCCCCTTCCGTGCCCTGGCATGCACTCTGCGCAGCGCCGCAGGCTGGTAGCTGGGAAGAGCTGCAGGATGGAGGCGCCGCCTGGCGGAGCTCCACCACCCGCAGCAGCAGCAGCAGCAGCTGCACGATCCACACTGCTCGGCGTCTCACCGGCCAAGCGGTAGGGGGTGCTCGGCTGCCTATTGCGTGCAGCCAGTGTTCCTGAAACTGTGAAGTCAGTGAGGACGAGCACGGCTAGCAGTGAGTTTGGGGAGGGGGTTGGTGGCCCCTTTCTGCTTGGCCAGGAGGGCTGTTCCTGTCCTTAACCGGGACGGTGAGAGAACAAGTGTCCTGCACCCCCTGACTGTGTTTGTGCCATTGCAACTGCTGTGGCCGCGTGTGTCCCGGAGCTTCCTTTTCTCGGCATTACAAGCCCCGTAGCGGGCAAGTAAACCCAGCCGTTGCAAAAACAAATTCAGCTGGGTGAACACTCTAGTGCCCATTTTGTCCACGGGCTGCAAAGTGATGTTTGCAAGCTACGCTTCAGTGTGCCTTAAGCACACTGCAGGAGCCACCGGAGCTTTCAGCACAAAGGCTGGGGCAGGTGTAGCCACCACTTGCTTTCTGCTGCTGAGGAGCTCCTCCAACCAAAGCAGTCTTTGCTTTGTGTACCTTGCTTGATTTCAACATCCACACAGTGCAACAAAAGCATGAACTGGAAAGATCAGATGGCCCCTTTGGCGTCCACCAAAGCTTTTAGGAGTACGTGCACGTACCGTACTACTGTTGTTATCTTCATGCACGTGCGTCTATTGCCTAGTGCTGTCGTGGTTTAAGCCGGCAGACAGAAAAAACATCCCTCCCTCACTGGCCCCAGGCCAGGAGCCGGGATAAAGGAGGCAAGGTGAGGGTGTGTGGACTCCTGAGGCGGAGGGCCAGACTCAATTTTTTTTTTTATCAGGGAAAGCAAAAGCCCGGCCCGCACAACAAGGAAAACGGGCAACACAATCGCTGCTTCCCATCCGCAGGCAGGCCAATATTCAGCCACATCCAGGAACAGACGGCTCATTGCACGGAACAATCTCTTGGGAAGGCAACAGCATCCATCCCACCTTGACCCAGGCCTCCTGCTTGACACCTCCAGCTTTCCTTGCTGAGCGTGACATCCCGGCCAGTCTGGGCCGCCAGCTGTGTGGCTCTGTCTCCTGGCTGTGGCCGCTGCCAGCTTCTGCTCTGTCCCCTGCCTCCTCACGGGATGAACCGCACGAGAAGCAGAAAAGTCCTTGGCTCTGTGCAAGCACTGTTCTGCAACAGCTACAAACGTGCCTGTCTTAGGCACCCGTGTTCTCGTGAAAAGAATCCAAGCACCAGCACGCGGGAGACTCTGCAAGGCCCAGACCCTCCACCCCAGGCCAAATCACAACACTTATAGTACTGCAGTACTGCAGAGTGTCGGACAGTCTCTGGAGCACCTACTGCTAAGGAAACGCAATAGATGGACTGCCGTGTCTCAGGTGCGTTCCCTAGGTGTCCCTGTGAGCACATTTTGCTGCGCGGGCCTGACCTTGGCCGGCAGCCCCATGCCCACACAGCCACTCTCGCACTCTCTGTCCTCAGTAGGAGAGGGTGAAGAATAAGACGGGAAATCTCCAGCGCAAACACTGACACAGGGAGCTCACTCACCAACCACCTTCCCACGCAAAACAATCTCAACGTGTAGTGAGGGTGTTTATTTTATTGCCAATTGCAAACAGCGCTGGACTGCAAGGTGCATAAAGGTTTTCCACCTCTCCCCCTCTCTCTCGCTCCTTCCCAGGCTCGCTCTCTCTCCTAAATACTCAGTGCCCGGACCTCACCTCTGCACTTGCCTCGGGACCCACAGCCGTCACAGGCGGTCCATCACAGCTCCTCTCCTGACGCTCCTTCCTCCTAACACTTCTCCCCTGCACCCACGCGGGTAAACGCAGCGCTGCTGCTTCCCTCGGGACACATCAGCCTCCTCTGCCATGCTCTCCTCCTCAGGCTGCAGGAGCTGCAGGGGAAGCTCTGCCCCAGCTCCCGGAGCACCCCACCTCCTCCCGCTGCCCCCTCTCTGGCTCCTCCTCCTCCCGTTCCTCATCTTTCTACCACCTCAGCCTGCCCCTCCTCTCGCTCCTCCTCCTGCTCCTCCTCCCCATCCACCTCCTGCTCCTCCTCTGCTCATCTTCACTTTTGCGGGCCCGTTTCGGACACTTTTCCTCCCTCTCTCCCAACTGCCTGACCGTATCTGCTCTCCTCTTGGTGTTCCCATCTGGATACGTGGCCCCGGGGCCCCTCCAACTCACGTGCTGGGCTCACTTTTGCCCGGTGGCAGTGCCACCGCAGACGCATCCAACGCACTGCACCTGCCTTAGGGCTGCCCCGGTTTCTCCTCACAGGCCACCGTCAGCCTCCAGTGACAGCACCTGGGCACCTGCACCCCGTACACGTGCATAGGAAGGAGCACGCGTCTTGTCACATCTGAGCACCTCCTGCTCCACAGGAAGCATCCAAGCGCTCCGAGCCGTTTCGGAGAAAATGACAGCTGCTAAAACAAGGGCTGCTAAGCCAATCACTGAGCGCTCTGGTAACACGTGGCTTACCGAGTGTCACAAAATGGAGGCTCCTCCCTATGGCTTGTGGACTGAAACCAAATGGCGCCCCTGAAGCTTCACGAAATGGCGGCAGCTCACTCTGGAACGCCGACTGAAACAAAATGGCGCCTCCCAGTGTAGGTAGAGGGCAGGGATTTCCGGTCCTGGCCACTCCTGCCAGTGGGCTGGCCCAGTAGCGCTGGCACCTCCCCTTCCGTGCCCTGGCATGCACTCTGCGCAGCGCCGCCAGCTGGTAGCTGGGAAGAGCTGCAGGATGGAGGCGCCGCCTGGCGGAGCACCAGCACCAGCAGCAGCAGCAGCAGCAGCTGCACGATCCACACTGCTCGGCGTCTCACCGGCCAAGCGGTAGGGGGTGCTCGGCTGCCTATTGCGTGCAGCCAGTGTTCCTGAAACTGTGAAGTCAGTGAGGACGAGCACGGCTAGCAGTGAGTTTGGGGAGGGGGTTGGTGGCCCCTTTCTGCTTGGCCAGGAGGGCTGTTCCTGTCCTTAACCGGGACGGTGAGAGAACAAGTGTCCTGCACCCCCTGACTGTGTTTGTGCCATTGCAACTGCTGTGGCCGCGTGTGTCCCGGAGCTTCCTTTTCTCGGCATTACAAGCCCCGTAGCGGGCAAGTAAACCCAGCCGTTGCAAAAACAAATTCAGCTGGGTGAACACTCTAGTGCCCATTTTGTCCACGGGCTGCAAAGTGATGTTTGCAAGCTACGCTTCAGTGTGCCTTAAGCACACTGCAGGAGCCACCGGAGCTTTCAGCACAAAGGCTGGGGCAGGTGTAGCCACCACTTGCTTTCTGCTGCTGAGGAGCTCCTCCAACCAAAGCAGTCTTTGCTTTGTGTACCTTGCTTGATTTCAACATCCACACAGTGCAACAAAAGCATGAACTGGAAAGATCAGATGGCCCCTTTGGCGTCCACCAAAGCTTTTAGGAGTACGTGCACGTACCGTACTACTGTTGTTATCTTCATGCACGTGCGTCTATTGCCTAGTGCTGTCGTGGTTTAAGCCGGCAGACAGAAAAAACATCCCTCCCTCACTGGCCCCAGGCCAGGAGCCGGGATAAAGGAGGCAAGGTGAGGGTGCGTGGACTCCTGGGGCGGAGGGCCAGACTCAATTTTTTTTTTAATCAGGGAAAGCAAAAGCCCGGCCCGCACAACAAGGAAAACGGGCAACACAATCGCTGCTTCCCATCCGCAGGCAGGCCAATATTCAGCCACATCCAGGAACAGACGGCTCATTGCACGGAACAATCTCTTGGGAAGGCAACAGCATCCATCCCACCTTGACCCAGGCCTCCTGCTTGACACCTCCAGCTTTCCTTGCTGAGCGTGACATCCCGGCCAGTCTGGGCCGCCAGCTGTGTGGCTCTGTCTCCTGGCTGTGGCCGCTGCCAGCTTCTGCTCTGTCCCCTGCCTCCTCACGGGATGAACCGCACGAGAAGCAGAAAAGTCCTTGGCTCTGTGCAAGCACTGTTCTGCAACAGCTACAAACGTGCCTGTCTTAGGCACCCGTGTTCTCGTGAAAAGAATCCAAGCACCAGCACGCGGGAGACTCTGCAAGGCCCAGACCCTCCACCCCAGGCCAAATCACAACACTTATAGTACTGCAGTACTGCAGAGTGTCGGACAGTCTCTGGAGCACCTACTGCTAAGGAAACGCAATAGATGGACTGCCGTGTCTCAGGTGCGTTCCCTAGGTGTCCCTGTGAGCACATTTTGCTGCGCGGGCCTGACCTTGGCCGGCAGCCCCATGCCCACACAGCCACTCTCGCACTCTCTGTCCTCAGTAGGAGAGGGTGAAGAATAAGATGGGAAATCTCCAGCGCAAACACTGACACAGGGAGCTCACTCACCAACCACCTTCCCACGCAAAACAATCTCAACGTGTAGTGAGGGTGTTTATTTTATTGCCAATTGCAAACAGCGCTGGACTGCAAGGTGCATAAAGGTTTTCCACCTCTCCCCCTCTCTCTCGCTCCTTCCCAGGCTCGCTCTCTCTCCTAAATACTCAGTGCCCGGACCTCACCTCTGCACTTGCCTCGGGACCCACAGCCGTCACAGGCGGTCCATCACAGCTCCTCTCCTGACGCTCCTTCCTCCTAACACTTCTCCCCTGCACCCACGCGGGTAAACGCAGCGCTGCTGCTTCCCTCGGGACACATCAGCCTCCTCTGCCATGCTCTCCTCCTCAGGCTGCAGGAGCTGCAGGGGAAGCTCTGCCCCAGCTCCCGGAGCACCCCACCTCCTCCCGCTGCCCCCTCTCTGGCTCCTCCTCCTCCCGTTCCTCATCTTTCTACCACCTCAGCCTGCCCCTCCTCTCGCTCCTCCTCCTGCTCCTCCTCCCCATCCACCTCCTGCTCCTCCTCTGCTCATCTTCACTTTTGCGGGCCCGTTTCGGACACTTTTCCTCCCTCTCTCCCAACTGCCTGACCGTATCTGCTCTCCTCTTGGTGTTCCCATCTGGATACGTGGCCCCGGGGCCCCTCCAACTCACGTGCTGGGCTCACTTTTGCCCGGTGGCAGTGCCACCGCAGACGCATCCAACGCACTGCACCTGCCTTAGGGCTGCCCCGGTTTCTCCTCACAGGCCACCGTCAGCCTCCAGTGACAGCACCTGGGCACCTGCACCCCGTACACGTGCATAGGAAGGAGCACGCGTCTTGTCACATCTGAGCACCTCCTGCTCCACAGGAAGCATCCAAGCGCTCCGAGCCGTTTCGGAGAAAATGACAGCTGCTAAAACAAGGGCTGCTAAGCCAATCACTGAGCGCTCTGGTAACACGTGGCTTACCGAGTGTCACAAAATGGAGGCTCCTCCCTATGGCTTGTGGACTGAAACCAAATGGCGCCCCTGAAGCTTCACGAAATGGCGGCAGCTCACTCTGGAACGCCGACTGAAACAAAATGGCGCCTCCCAGTGTAGGTAGAGGGCAGGGATTTCCGGTCCTGGCCACTCCTGCCAGTGGGCTGGCCCAGTAGCGCTGGCACCTCCCCTTCCGTGCCCTGGCATGCACTCTGCGCAGCGCCGCCAGCTGGTAGCTGGGAAGAGCTGCAGGATGGAGGCGCCGCCTGGCGGAGCACCAGCACCAGCAGCAGCAGCAGCAGCAGCTGCACGATCCACACTGCTCGGCGTCTCACCGGCCAAGCGGTAGGGGGTGCTCGGCTGCCTATTGCGTGCAGCCAGTGTTCCTGAAACTGTGAAGTCAGTGAGGACGAGCACGGCTAGCAGTGAGTTTGGGGAGGGGGTTGGTGGCCCCTTTCTGCTTGGCCAGGAGGGCTGTTCCTGTCCTTAACCGGGACGGTGAGAGAACAAGTGTCCTGCACCCCCTGACTGTGTTTGTGCCATTGCAACTGCTGTGGCCGCGTGTGTCCCGGAGCTTCCTTTTCTCGGCATTACAAGCCCCGTAGCGGGCAAGTAAACCCAGCCGTTGCAAAAACAAATTCAGCTGGGTGAACACTCTAGTGCCCATTTTGTCCACGGGCTGCAAAGTGATGTTTGCAAGCTACGCTTCAGTGTGCCTTAAGCACACTGCAGGAGCCACCGGAGCTTTCAGCACAAAGGCTGGGGCAGGTGTAGCCACCACTTGCTTTCTGCTGCTGAGGAGCTCCTCCAACCAAAGCAGTCTTTGCTTTGTGTACCTTGCTTGATTTCAACATCCACACAGTGCAACAAAAGCATGAACTGGAAAGATCAGATGGCCCCTTTGGCGTCCACCAAAGCTTTTAGGAGTACGTGCACGTACCGTACTACTGTTGTTATCTTCATGCACGTGCGTCTATTGCCTAGTGCTGTTGTGGTTTAAGCCGGCAGACAGAAAAAACATCCCTCCCTCACTGGCCCCAGGCCAGGAGCCGGGATAAAGGAGGCAAGGTGAGGGTGCGTGGACTCCTGGGGCGGAGGGCCAGACTCAATTTTTTTTTTAATCAGGGAAAGCAAAAGCCCGGCCCGCACAACAAGGAAAACGGGCAACACAATCGCTGCTTCCCATCCGCAGGCAGGCCAATATTCAGCCACATCCAGGAACAGACGGCTCATTGCACGGAACAATCTCTTGGGAAGGCAACAGCATCCATCCCACCTTGACCCAGGCCTCCTGCTTGACACCTCCAGCTTTCCTTGCTGAGCGTGACATCCCGGCCAGTCTGGGCCGCCAGCTGTGTGGCTCTGTCTCCTGGCTGTGGCCGCTGCCAGCTTCTGCTCTGTCCCCTGCCTCCTCACGGGATGAACCGCACGAGAAGCAGAAAAGTCCTTGGCTCTGTGCAAGCACTGTTCTGCAACAGCTACAAACGTGCCTGTCTTAGGCACCCGTGTTCTCGTGAAAAGAATCCAAGCACCAGCACGCGGGAGACTCTGCAAGGCCCAGACCCTCCACCCCAGGCCAAATCACAACACTTATAGTACTGCAGTACTGCAGAGTGTCGGACAGTCTCTGGAGCACCTACTGCTAAGGAAACGCAATAGATGGACTGCCGTGTCTCAGGTGCGTTCCCTAGGTGTCCCTGTGAGCACATTTTGCTGCGCGGGCCTGACCTTGGCCGGCAGCCCCATGCCCACACAGCCACTCTCGCACTCTCTGTCCTCAGTAGGAGAGGGTGAAGAATAAGATGGGAAATCTCCAGCGCAAACACTGACACAGGGAGCTCACTCACCAACCACCTTCCCACGCAAAACAATCTCAACGTGTAGTGAGGGTGTTTATTTTATTGCCAATTGCAAACAGCGCTGGACTGCAAGGTGCATAAAGGTTTTCCACCTCTCCCCCTCTCTCTCGCTCCTTCCCAGGCTCGCTCTCTCTCCTAAATACTCAGTGCCCGGACCTCACCTCTGCACTTGCCTCGGGACCCACAGCCGTCACAGGCGGTCCATCACAGCTCCTCTCCTGACGCTCCTTCCTCCTAACACTTCTCCCCTGCACCCACGCGGGTAAACGCAGCGCTGCTGCTTCCCTCGGGACACATCAGCCTCCTCTGCCATGCTCTCCTCCTCAGGCTGCAGGAGCTGCAGGGGAAGCTCTGCCCCAGCTCCCGGAGCACCCCACCTCCTCCCGCTGCCCCCTCTCTGGCTCCTCCTCCTCCCGTTCCTCATCTTTCTACCACCTCAGCCTGCCCCTCCTCTCGCTCCTCCTCCTGCTCCTCCTCCCCATCCACCTCCTGCTCCTCCTCTGCTCATCTTCACTTTTGCGGGCCCGTTTCGGACACTTTTCCTCCCTCTCTCCCAACTGCCTGACCGTATCTGCTCTCCTCTTGGTGTTCCCATCTGGATACGTGGCCCCGGGGCCCCTCCAACTCACGTGCTGGGCTCACTTTTGCCCGGTGGCAGTGCCACCGCAGACGCATCCAACGCACTGCACCTGCCTTAGGGCTGCCCCGGTTTCTCCTCACAGGCCACCGTCAGCCTCCAGTGACAGCACCTGGGCACCTGCACCCCGTACACGTGCATAGGAAGGAGCACGCGTCTTGTCACATCTGAGCACCTCCTGCTCCACAGGAAGCATCCAAGCGCTCCGAGCCGTTTCGGAGAAAATGACAGCTGCTAAAACAAGGGCTGCTAAGCCAATCACTGAGCGCTCTGGTAACACGTGGCTTACCGAGTGTCACAAAATGGAGGCTCCTCCCTATGGCTTGTGGACTGAAACCAAATGGCGCCCCTGAAGCTTCACGAAATGGCGGCAGCTCACTCTGGAACGCCGACTGAAACAAAATGGCGCCTCCCAGTGTAGGTAGAGGGCAGGGATTTCCGGTCCTGGCCACTCCTGCCAGTGGGCTGGCCCAGTAGCGCTGGCACCTCCCCTTCCGTGCCCTGGCATGCACTCTGCGCAGCGCCGCCAGCTGGTAGCTGGGAAGAGCTGCAGGATGGAGGCGCCGCCTGGCGGAGCACCAGCACCAGCAGCAGCAGCAGCAGCAGCTGCACGATCCACACTGCTCGGCGTCTCACCGGCCAAGCGGTAGGGGGTGCTCGGCTGCCTATTGCGTGCAGCCAGTGTTCCTGAAACTGTGAAGTCAGTGAGGACGAGCACGGCTAGCAGTGAGTTTGGGGAGGGGGTTGGTGGCCCCTTTCTGCTTGGCCAGGAGGGCTGTTCCTGTCCTTAACCGGGACGGTGAGAGAACAAGTGTCCTGCACCCCCTGACTGTGTTTGTGCCATTGCAACTGCTGTGGCCGCGTGTGTCCCGGAGCTTCCTTTTCTCGGCATTACAAGCCCCGTAGCGGGCAAGTAAACCCAGCCGTTGCAAAAACAAATTCAGCTGGGTGAACACTCTAGTGCCCATTTTGTCCACGGGCTGCAAAGTGATGTTTGCAAGCTACGCTTCAGTGTGCCTTAAGCACACTGCAGGAGCCACCGGAGCTTTCAGCACAAAGGCTGGGGCAGGTGTAGCCACCACTTGCTTTCTGCTGCTGAGGAGCTCCTCCAACCAAAGCAGTCTTTGCTTTGTGTACCTTGCTTGATTTCAACATCCACACAGTGCAACAAAAGCATGAACTGGAAAGATCAGATGGCCCCTTTGGCGTCCACCAAAGCTTTTAGGAGTACGTGCACGTACCGTACTACTGTTGTTATCTTCATGCACGTGCGTCTATTGCCTAGTGCTGTCGTGGTTTAAGCCGGCAGACAGAAAAAACATCCCTCCCTCACTGGCCCCAGGCCAGGAGCCGGGATAAAGGAGGCAAGGTGAGGGTGCGTGGACTCCTGGGGCGGAGGGCCAGACTCAATTTTTTTTTTAATCAGGGAAAGCAAAAGCCCGGCCCGCACAACAAGGAAAACGGGCAACACAATCGCTGCTTCCCATCCGCAGGCAGGCCAATATTCAGCCACATCCAGGAACAGACGGCTCATTGCACGGAACAATCTCTTGGGAAGGCAACAGCATCCATCCCACCTTGACCCAGGCCTCCTGCTTGACACCTCCAGCTTTCCTTGCTGAGCGTGACATCCCGGCCAGTCTGGGCCGCCAGCTGTGTGGCTCTGTCTCCTGGCTGTGGCCGCTGCCAGCTTCTGCTCTGTCCCCTGCCTCCTCACGGGATGAACCGCACGAGAAGCAGAAAAGTCCTTGGCTCTGTGCAAGCACTGTTCTGCAACAGCTACAAACGTGCCTGTCTTAGGCACCCGTGTTCTCGTGAAAAGAATCCAAGCACCAGCACGCGGGAGACTCTGCAAGGCCCAGACCCTCCACCCCAGGCCAAATCACAACACTTATAGTACTGCAGTACTGCAGAGTGTCGGACAGTCTCTGGAGCACCTACTGCTAAGGAAACGCAATAGATGGACTGCCGTGTCTCAGGTGCGTTCCCTAGGTGTCCCTGTGAGCACATTTTGCTGCGCGGGCCTGACCTTGGCCGGCAGCCCCATGCCCACACAGCCACTCTCGCACTCTCTGTCCTCAGTAGGAGAGGGTGAAGAATAAGACGGGAAATCTCCAGCGCAAACACTGACACAGGGAGCTCACTCACCAACCACCTTCCCACGCAAAACAATCTCAACGTGTAGTGAGGGTGTTTATTTTATTGCCAATTGCAAACAGCGCTGGACTGCAAGGTGCATAAAGGTTTTCCACCTCTCCCCCTCTCTCTCGCTCCTTCCCAGGCTCGCTCTCTCTCCTAAATACTCAGTGCCCGGACCTCACCTCTGCACTTGCCTCGGGACCCACAGCCGTCACAGGCGGTCCATCACAGCTCCTCTCCTGACGCTCCTTCCTCCTAACACTTCTCCCCTGCACCCACGCGGGTAAACGCAGCGCTGCTGCTTCCCTCGGGACACATCAGCCTCCTCTGCCATGCTCTCCTCCTCAGGCTGCAGGAGCTGCAGGGGAAGCTCTGCCCCAGCTCCCGGAGCACCCCACCTCCTCCCGCTGCCCCCTCTCTGGCTCCTCCTCCTCCCGTTCCTCATCTTTCTACCACCTCAGCCTGCCCCTCCTCTCGCTCCTCCTCCTGCTCCTCCTCCCCATCCACCTCCTGCTCCTCCTCTGCTCATCTTCACTTTTGCGGGCCCGTTTCGGACACTTTTCCTCCCTCTCTCCCAACTGCCTGACCGTATCTGCTCTCCTCTTGGTGTTCCCATCTGGATACGTGGCCCCGGGGCCCCTCCAACTCACGTGCTGGGCTCACTTTTGCCCGGTGGCAGTGCCACCGCAGACGCATCCAACGCACTGCACCTGCCTTAGGGCTGCCCCGGTTTCTCCTCACAGGCCACCGTCAGCCTCCAGTGACAGCACCTGGGCACCTGCACCCCGTACACGTGCCTAGGAAGGAGCACGCGTCTTGTCACATCTGAGCACCTCCTGCTCCACAGGAAGCATCCAAGCGCTCCGAGCCGTTTCGGAGAAAATGACAGCTGCTAAAACAAGGGCTGCTAAGCCAATCACTGAGCGCTCTGGTAACACGTGGCTTACCGAGTGTCACAAAATGGAGGCTCCTCCCTATGGCTTGTGGACTGAAACCAAATGGCGCCCCTGAAGCTTCACGAAATGGCGGCAGCTCACTCTGGAACGCCGACTGAAACAAAATGGCGCCTCCCAGTGTAGGTAGAGGGCAGGGATTTCCGGTCCTGGCCACTCCTGCCAGTGGGCTGGCCCAGTAGCGCTGGCACCTCCCCTTCCGTGCCCTGGCATGCACTCTGCGCAGCGCCGCCAGCTGGTAGCTGGGAAGAGCTGCAGGATGGAGGCGCCGCCTGGCGGAGCACCAGCACCAGCAGCAGCAGCAGCAGCAGCTGCACGATCCACACTGCTCGGCGTCTCACCGGCCAAGCGGTAGGGGGTGCTCGGCTGCCTATTGCGTGCAGCCAGTGTTCCTGAAACTGTGAAGTCAGTGAGGACGAGCACGGCTAGCAGTGAGTTTGGGGAGGGGGTTGGTGGCCTCTTTCTGCTTGGCCAGGAGGGCTGTTCCTGTCCTTAACCGGGACGGTGAGAGAACAAGTGTCCTGCACCCCCTGACTGTGTTTGTGCCATTGCAACTGCTGTGGCCGCGTGTGTCCCGGAGCTTCCTTTTCTCGGCATTACAAGCCCCGTAGCGGGCAAGTAAACCCAGCCGTTGCAAAAACAAATTCAGCTGGGTGAACACTCTAGTGCCCATTTTGTCCACGGGCTGCAAAGTGATGTTTGCAAGCTACGCTTCAGTGTGCCTTAAGCACACTGCAGGAGCCACCGGAGCTTTCAGCACAAAGGCTGGGGCAGGTGTAGCCACCACTTGCTTTCTGCTGCTGAGGAGCTCCTCCAACCAAAGCAGTCTTTGCTTTGTGTACCTTGCTTGATTTCAACATCCACACAGTGCAACAAAAGCATGAACTGGAAAGATCAGATGGCCCCTTTGGCGTCCACCAAAGCTTTTAGGAGTACGTGCACGTACCGTACTACTGTTGTTATCTTCATGCACGTGCGTCTATTGCCTAGTGCTGTCGTGGTTTAAGCCGGCAGACAGAAAAAACATCCCTCCCTCACTGGCCCCAGGCCAGGAGCCGGGATAAAGGAGGCAAGGTGAGGGTGCGTGGACTCCTGGGGCGGAGGGCCAGACTCAATTTTTTTTTTAATCAGGGAAAGCAAAAGCCCGGCCCGCACAACAAGGAAAACGGGCAACACAATCGCTGCTTCCCATCCGCAGGCAGGCCAATATTCAGCCACATCCAGGAACAGACGGCTCATTGCACGGAACAATCTCTTGGGAAGGCAACAGCATCCATCCCACCTTGACCCAGGCCTCCTGCTTGACACCTCCAGCTTTCCTTGCTGAGCGTGACATCCCGGCCAGTCTGGGCCGCCAGCTGTGTGGCTCTGTCTCCTGGCTGTGGCCGCTGCCAGCTTCTGCTCTGTCCCCTGCCTCCTCACGGGATGAACCGCACGAGAAGCAGAAAAGTCCTTGGCTCTGTGCAAGCACTGTTCTGCAACAGCTACAAACGTGCCTGTCTTAGGCACCCGTGTTCTCGTGAAAAGAATCCAAGCACCAGCACGCGGGAGACTCTGCAAGGCCCAGACCCTCCACCCCAGGCCAAATCACAACACTTATAGTACTGCAGTACTGCAGAGTGTCGGACAGTCTCTGGAGCACCTACTGCTAAGGAAACGCAATAGATGGACTGCCGTGTCTCAGGTGCGTTCCCTAGGTGTCCCTGTGAGCACATTTTGCTGCGCGGGCCTGACCTTGGCCGGCAGCCCCATGCCCACACAGCCACTCTCGCACTCTCTGTCCTCAGTAGGAGAGGGTGAAGAATAAGATGGGAAATCTCCAGCGCAAACACTGACACAGGGAGCTCACTCACCAACCACCTTCCCACGCAAAACAATCTCAACGTGTAGTGAGGGCGTTCATTTTATTGCTAAATGGCAAACAGCGCTGGACTGCAAGGTGCATAAAGGTTTTCCACCTCTCCCCCTCTCTCTCGCTCCTTCCCAGGCTCGCTCTCTCTCCTAAATACTCAGTGCCCGGACCTCACCTCTGCACTTGCCTCGGGACCCACAGCCGTCACAGGCGGTCCATCACAGCTCCTCTCCTGACGCTCCTTCCTCCTAACACTTCTCCCCTGCACCCACGCGGGTAAACGCAGCGCTGCTGCTTCCCTCGGGACACATCAGCCTCCTCTGCCATGCTCTCCTCCTCAGGCTGCAGGAGCTGCAGGGGAAGCTCTGCCCCAGCTCCCGGAGCACCCCACCTCCTCCCGCTGCCCCCTCTCTGGCTCCTCCTCCTCCCGTTCCTCATCTTTCTACCACCTCAGCCTGCCCCTCCTCTCGCTCCTCCTCCTGCTCCTCCTCCCCATCCACCTCCTGCTCCTCCTCTGCTCATCTTCACTTTTGCGGGCCCGTTTCGGACACTTTTCCTCCCTCTCTCCCAACTGCCTGACCGTATCTGCTCTCCTCTTGGTGTTCCCATCTGGATACGTGGCCCCGGGGCCCCTCCAACTCACGTGCTGGGCTCACTTTTGCCCGGTGGCAGTGCCACCGCAGACGCATCCAACGCACTGCACCTGCCTTAGGGCTGCCCCGGTTTCTCCTCACAGGCCACCGTCAGCCTCCAGTGACAGCACCTGGGCACCTGCACCCCGTACACGTGCATAGGAAGGAGCACGCGTCTTGTCACATCTGAGCACCTCCTGCTCCACAGGAAGCATCCAAGCGCTCCGAGCCGTTTCGGAGAAAATGACAGCTGCTAAAACAAGGGCTGCTAAGCCAATCACTGAGCGCTCTGGTAACACGTGGCTTACCGAGTGTCACAAAATGGAGGCTCCTCCCTATGGCTTGTGGACTGAAACCAAATGGCGCCCCTGAAGCTTCACGAAATGGCGGCAGCTCACTCTGGAACGCCGACTGAAACAAAATGGCGCCTCCCAGTGTAGGTAGAGGGCAGGGATTTCCGGTCCTGGCCACTCCTGCCAGTGGGCTGGCCCAGTAGCGCTGGCACCTCCCCTTCCGTGCCCTGGCATGCACTCTGCGCAGCGCCGCAGGCTGGTAGCTGGGAAGAGCTGCAGGATGGAGGCGCCGCCTGGCGGAGCACCAGCACCAGCAGCAGCAGCAGCAGCAGCTGCACGATCCGCACACACCGCTCGGCGTCTCACCGGCCAAGCGGTAGGGGGTGCTCGGCTGCCTATTGCGTGCAGCCAGTGTTCCTGAAACTGTGAAGTCAGTGAGGACGAGCACGGCTAGCAGTGATTTTGGGGAGGGGGTTGGTGGCCCCTTTCTGCTTGGCCAGGAGGGCTGTTCTTGTCCTTAACCGGGACGGTGAGAGAACAAGTGTCCTGCACCCCCTGACTGTGTTTGTGCCATTGCAACTGCTGTGGCCGCGTGTGTCCCGGAGCTTCCTTTTCTCGGCATTACAAGCCCCGTAGCGGGCAAGTAAACCCAGCCGTTGCAAAAACAAATTCAGCTGGGTGAACACTCTAGTGCCCATTTTGTCCACGGGCTGCAAAGTGATGTTTGCAAGCTACGCTTCAGTGTGCCTTAAGCACACTGCAGGAGCCACCGGAGCTTTCAGCACAAAGGCTGGGGCAGGTGTAGCCACCACTTGCTTTCTGCTGCTGAGGAGCTCCTCCAACCAAAGCAGTCTTTGCTTTGTGTACCTTGCTTGATTTCAACATCCACACAGTGCAACAAAAGCATGAACTGGAAAGATCAGATGGCCCCTTTGGCGTCCACCAAAGCTTTTAGGAGTACGTGCACGTACCGTACTACTGTTGTTATCTTCATGCACGTGCGTCTATTGCCTAGTGCTGTTGTGGTTTAAGCCGGCAGACAGAAAAAACATCCCTCCCTCACTGGCCCCAGGCCAGGAGCCGGGATAAAGGAGGCAAGGTGAGGGTGCGTGGACTCCTGGGGCGGAGGGCCAGACTCAATTTTTTTTATCAGGGAAAGCAAAAGCCCGGCCCGCACAACAAGGAAAACGGGCAACACAATCGCTGCTTCCCATCCGCAGGCAGGCCAATATTCAGCCACATCCAGGAACAGACGGCTCATTGCACGGAACAATCTCTTGGGAAGGCAACAGCATCCATCTCACCTTGACCCAGGCCTCCTGCTTGACACCTCCAGCTTTCCTTGCTGAGCGTGACATCCCGGCCAGTCTGGGCCGCCAGCTGTGTGGCTCTGTCTCCTGGCTGTGGCCGCTGCCAGCTTCTGCTCTGTCCCCTGCCTCCTCACGGGATGAACCGCACGAGAAGCAGAAAAGTCCTTGGCTCTGTGCAAGCACTGTTCTGCAACAGCTACAAACGTGCCTGTCTTAGGCACCCGTGTTCTCGTGAAAAGAATCCAAGCACCAGCACGCGGGAGACTCTGCAAGGCCCAGACCCTCCACCCCAGGCCAAATCACAACACTTATAGTACTGCAGTACTGCAGAGTGTCGGACAGTCTCTGGAGCACCTACTGCTAAGGAAACGCAATAGATGGACTGCCGTGTCTCAGGTGCGTTCCCTAGGTGTCCCTGTGAGCACATTTTGCTGCGCGGGCCTGACCTTGGCCGGCAGCCCCATGCCCACACAGCCACTCTCGCACTCTCTGTCCTCAGTAGGAGAGGGTGAAGAATAAGATGGGAAATCTCCAGCGCAAACACTGACACAGGGAGCTCACTCACCAACCACCTTCCCACGCAAAACAATCTCAACGTGTAGTGAGGGCGTTCATTTTATTGCTAAATGGCAAACAGCGCTGGACTGCAAGGTGCATAAAGGTTTTCCACCTCTCCCCCTCTCTCTCGCTCCTTCCCAGGCTCGCTCTCTCTCCTAAATACTCAGTGCCCGGACCTCACCTCTGCACTTGCCTCGGGACCCACAGCCGTCACAGGCGGTCCGTCACAGGTCCTCTCCTGACGCTCCTTCCTCCTAACACTTCTCCCCTGCACCCACACGGGTAAACGCAGCGCTGCTGCTTCCCTCGGGACACATCAGCCTCCTCTGCCATGCTCTCCTCCTCAGGCTGCAGGAGCTGCAGGGGAAGCTCTGCCCCAGCTCCCGGAGCACCCCACCTCCTCCCGCTGCCCCCTCTCTGGCTCCTCCTCCTCCCGTTCCTCATCTTTCTACCATCTCAGCCTTCCTCTGCTCATTCTTCTCGTCCTACTTCTCCTCTGCTATACCTTTTTACTCTTGTGAGTTATAGTCATTCTGTTAATTATGCTACTTACTTCCTTTTTTAATTATTTTTATTTTTTATCTTTTTCTTTTTTCGTTTTTTGCTTGAAATTCTTTTTTCTTCGTGGATTTTTGATCTTTTATTTACTGCTTTTTATTCCTTTTTTTTATATCTAATTGTGAGATATAAACTTCTGTTTTTTATCTTTTTTGTCTTGTTTTCTATTTTTTTTCATTTTTTTATGCATATTTTATGTCTTTGTTTCTGTATTTCCTTTTCCGCTATGTTTTTTTTTTCCGCTACTGTCACTGTCACATCTGTTATATGCTGTCCTTTCCTCATTTTTTTATCATCCACTTTTTTTCTCCTGAAATTTACATTCATTTTCTGTGAATGTGGTTTTGTTTGTTTGTTTGTTTGTTTGTTTGTTTGTTTGTTTTGTGCATTTTATTATTCATTACACATCCTTGCTTTGTTTGCACTTTTTTTTTCTTGTCGCATTTTGTCAGGCTTCTCTCTTCTGCCATTTGTCTTACATTTGTAAATTGCTGATATTAGTGGGGTAGTTCAGTTTCAGCTGTCATACTGCCACCTTCCTCTAATGTCATTGTTCAACATAATATAAAATGGGACATTGCCTTCCTTTAGGTCTCACTTTCTGTGGTGTTTCGCTCCAGGGACAATCATTTTCTGAGGTGATCATCTCCCGTGAAGGAGCATTCTACTTTCAAGTGTGGAATCACTATCTTTGACGTATGTCTTGAAATGGAAAAGGCCCCAGAGCTCTCTGTCCTGAGAAGAGTTTCCAATGCAACATGGGTAGGGCCAAGAGCAGCAGCAAGATATTTAAATGTGACATGTTCTCATGAAAGGGAGTGCAAGAAGTGGGAGGATCCTTCAGATTTAGGTGGTAAATTCAACAGTGATTGTCACCCACTAAGTACTGAATCATCATCCTCTAAATACAGGATTATCTCCCTTTGTGAGTATAGACCCTATTCATGGCATCCACTCAATGGAGATCTGAGGCATCTGCATTCATTTGAAAGGATGCTGAAAACCAGTCCAAATTCCCTGGCAAAATAGAGCTGTCCAGATTTTTGGCAGCAAAGTGATGGAGTCTTCCACTAGCATCACCTAACAGCAGCAAGAACAGTTGTGTGAGGTGTGAGCAGTCAGATGACCTACTCAGACTGTTGGTGAGACTACAGGATTAAAACAAAGCAAAACAAAACAAAACAAAACAAAACAGTCAAACCTGCCTTTGGCAGGGTCTCAAACCACTAGACTCCAACCACACAGGATGTCCAGAGCTATGTCTAGTCTGGCCTTGGATGCCACCAGGGGTGGGATATCCACAACATTCTGGGCAACCTGTTCCAGTGCGTCACCACTCTTCAGATGAAAAACTTCTTCCTAATATCCAACCTAGACCTCCCCGTCTTAGTTTAAAACAATTCCCCCTTGTCCTATCACTATCAGCCCGTGTCAACAGTTGTTCCCTCTCTTGTTATATGCTCCGTTCAAGTACTAGAAGGGCACAATGAGGTCTCCCCAGAGCCTTCTCTTCTCCTAGCTAAACAATCCCAGTTCCCTCGACCTTTCCTCATAGGAGAGGTGCTTCAGCCTTCTGATCATCTTAGTGGCCCTCCTCTGGACAGACGTGCTCCAAGAGATCAACATTCTTCTTGTGCTGGAGGCCCCAGGCACTACTCCAGATGGGATCTCACAAAATTGTCCCCTGAGTAGAGGGAGACGATCAGCTCCCTCTCTCTGCTGGCCACTACTTTTTTAAAGCAGTCGAGGATATAGTTGGCTTTCCAGGCTGTAAGTGCACACTTTTGGCCTACACTGCTATCCAGTTTCTTGTCCACCAGGATCCCCAAGTCTTTATCTGCAGGTCTGCTCTCAAGAAGTTCTTCCAGTTTATATGAATACTTGAGATTGCCCTGTCCCATGTGCAACACCCTGCACTTGGCCTTGTTGAATTTCATTAGATTCTCATGGGCCCTGTTCTCCAGCCTGTCCAGATCCCTTTGGACTGCTTCCCTTCCCTACAAGTGCATCAACTGCACCACTCAGCTTGCTGCAAACTTGCTGAAGGTGCACTTGATTCTATTGTTTATGTCACTGATAAAAGATGTTGAAAAGCACAAGTCCCAAGACCGAGCCTTGGGTGAAACCACTCATGATCAGCCTCCACCCTGACACAGAACCATCAATCACAGCCCTTTGGCTTTACCCAGCCAATCAATTCCTAATCCATCGAACAGTCTTTCAAATCCATATCTCTCCTAATTAGTGAGAAGGGTGTGGTGAGGGACTATGTCAAAGGCTTTGCAGAAGTCCAGGTAGATGACGTCCATTACCCTTCCCCTGTCCACTGATGCCGTCACTCCATCATAGAAGGCCACCAAATTTGTCAGGCAAGATCTGCACTTGGTGAAGCCATGATGGCTGTCTCAGCTCACTTCTTCATCTGTATGTGCCTTAACATAGTAACCAGAAGCATCTGCTCCATGATCTTCCCAGGCCAGGCGAGGCTCCCTGGCCTGTAGTTCCCAGGTCATCCTTTCTCCCTTTCTTAAAAATGGGATCAGTGTTTTCCTTTCTCACCAATTCAAGTGAACTGGTAACATTAAGAATGGAGATTGCCTGAGCCATAACAACCATACAACGATAGAGTTTACACTCCTCAGTTACATGAGACAAAGAGGAAAATCAGGTTGATAAATTCTAGCAAGGACAACTTCCACCTCATCAGGGAGATACTCAATATAGCTCCCTGGGAAACTGTCTTCAAGGACAAAAACTACAGGCCTGTAATTCCTTGGATCCTCTTTCCAGCCCTTCATGTAAATGATGTCACTTTAGCAAGTATCCAGTTGCCTGGGTTGTCCCTGCTAGACTAGGACTACTTCCGAATGACAGAAAGCAGCTTGGCAATCACTTCTGCAAACTCTGGGGTGGATGTCTTCCAGTCTTATGGATGTTACTGTCCAGGTGGAGTAGTAGGTCACTAAGTGTTTCCTCCTGAATGGTGGGTGTTATATTCTGCTCCTCATTCCAGTCTGCCAGGGAGTTGAGTCCCCTGAAGCTAACTGGCCTGACTATAAAAAGTACAAGTCAAGAAGTCATTGAGAGCCTCAGCTTTTCCATCATCTTTGGAGATGATGTTCCCTGCTGCATCTCTTAAAGGACACAAATTCTCCTTGGCCTTCCTCTTGCTGTTAATATATTTGTAAAAGCATTTTTTTACTATTAACAATGAAGGCCAGATTAAGTTCTTGCTGGGCTTTTGCTTTTCTGATTTCTCTCTGCTTACCTCAAGGACATTCTTCTACTCTTCCTGAGTTGCCTGACTCTTCTTACAAATATCATGAATTCTCCTTTTTTGACAGTGTCTCAGCAAAAACTTCCTGTTCAGTCAGGCTGGTTCTATTCCCTGATCATCATATAGCACAGTCAGACAGAGTGTTTTTGTGTCTTTAAGGTTGCTTTCCTGAGGAAAGCCTAGGTTTCCTGGGCCTCACTGCACTCAGAACTGACTTCCAACGAATTCTGCCAACCAGTGATCTATACAGTTCAAAGTTTAACCTCATGGAAGTTCAGAGTAGGAGTTTTGCTGACTCCTCTCCTAATCTCACCAAAGATGGAAAAGAGAACTCTACTATTTCATGTTTGCTATGCCCAAGACAGCTTTCAGCAACCACATTTTCCAAGCTTCCTTCTCTGTCTGTAAACAGCAAGTCTTAAGGAGTACCTTCCCTTGTAAGCTGTCTTACTAGCTGTGTCAGGAGGTTATCTTCCATACACTCCAGGAACCTCCTAGACTGCTTCTTCTCTGCTGTACTGTAACTCCAGCAGGCATCAAATAAGTTGAAGTCCCCCCTGAGAACAAGGGAGGACAACTGCAGGACTGATGCCAGTTGTTTGAACATTTCATCTATCTCTTCATCCTGCTTAGGTGGTTTGTAACAGACTCTCACAAAAATATCAGCATCATTGGCCTTTTCCCTGATACTTACTCATAAGGTTAGCATTATCATTCCAAATATTGGGTTCCACAACATCAAAATACCTCCTAATATAGACTACCATCCCACTACTCCTCTTGCCATCTTGGGAGTGTTGATCTGCCTGAGGGTAGAGAGGCCCTTTCAGAGGGATCTGGATAAGCTGGATCACTGGGCTGAGGTGAATGAGATGAGGTTCAACAAAGCCAAGTGCCAGGTCCTGCACTTTGGCTACAATAACCCCATGTACCAATATAGGCTTCAGGCTGAGTGGCTGGATGACTGTGAAGACGAAAGGAACCTAGGGGTGTTGGTTGATGCTCGGCTGAACATGAGCCAACAGTGAGCCCAGGTGGCCAAGAGGGCCAATGGCATTTCTGGTCTGCATCAGAAATAGTGTGGTCAGCAGGAGAAGGGAGGTAATCATCCCTCTGTACTCAGCACTGCTGAGGCTGCACCTTGAGTACTGTGTTCAGCTTTGGGCCCCTCACTATGAAAAAGACATTGAGTCCCTGGAATGTGTCCAGAGAAGAGCAACTAAACCAGTGAGGGATCTTACGAGTCTCTCTTATGAGGAGCTCTTTGTCCTCAACAGGATTGAGTGGACAATAAGTCTGGAAATCTTGTGGGGTAAAGTTTGGACAAGGAGCTCACTTACCAATCAGTATCACAGGTAAAAAGTCTAAATGTGGACTAAACTTTTTTTTTTTAATTTTTTTTTTTTCCAAATTAGAAATAGACTTGGATTGTGACAAGTGCTCTTTCCACATCACTTCCTCATCCCTTTTCCCAGCTGCAGCCTTGCTCCTTCATTGATGATTCCCTGATCTGCTCACAGCCCAAGTGGTGTAGGGATCAGGGCTGTAGCACTCTTTCACAGCTCTTCTCTGCTGTTCTTTCATCCTCACACTTTTCCCCTGCTAACATACGAGCTCCCTGTGGGCTGCAGTTTCCATTGGGGTACATCAGTTTTCTTTAGCATGTTCTCCATGGGCACATGAGGAAATATTTGCTCCAGTAACCACAGAACCTTCTTTTCCTTTTCTACATTTGCCTTCATTTCTTAATCTTCCTGCTCCTTCAATCCTCCATCTCCTCCTACCCTCACCACAGAGTTCATTCATCTTTTTCTCAGTTTTTTTTTCTACTAGCCTCCTTTTTGCACTTCTTAAAGAATGCTTTCCCCTAAGTACTATCCTCTCGGTTGCTGGACTCACCTTTGCCCTTTAGCAGTGCCTGTGGAACTAGCAGAAGTTTGTTGTGTCCTGTACAGGGCAGCCTCAAGAGACTTTCCTCAGAAACTGCTGTCAACCCCCAGAGCCAGCACCTGGTCACCTGCTGGGAAAAATTTTGCTCAACTAGACTTGGTCAATTATCTTTATCCCAGAAAAAGACAGGAGAGTCTTTAGCTTTCTTTATTCAAATGAAGGGAGAGCCCAAGCGGACAATCCTCGTGTTCCCCTGCTTTCACTGCAGTTTCTGTAGTGAGTAGCACCTGAAAAGGTCCATTCTATTTAGGAGTCAATGATGATTCCTTCCAATCTTTAATCATGATCAAATCTCCGGGTTGAATATCATGAGCCTCAAAGTGCAAGGATAGATTTTGTGCTAGCTGGACTTCCTGACAAAGAGATTTGACAAGAAACAGTATCTTGCCCATATAATTGTCTTAGGTAAATACTATTTATTTCCTTTTCCCCTCCAGGTTGGGGGGGTTACTTGAGTAAGTCATTCCAAACAGCAACTTATAGAAGGATAACCCTATCTCCCCTAGGTTTTGCCTTTATTCTGGCCAGGGCCAAAGATAGCAATTTGATCCAAGGTAAGCCAGTTTTCACCACCAGTTTCAGAATAAGTTTCTTTATTGCCCCATTTATTTTTTCCACCTTTCCAGAACAATGAAGGCACTAGAGGGCATGAAAGTCCCATGTTATACCTAATGCAGTCATGACTTCCTGTAACACCTTCCCAGTGAAGTGAGTTCCTCTATCTGAGTCTATCACCTCTATTATCCCATATCTTGGAATGATTTGTTACAGGAATATCTTTATGACAGAGCTGGAAGTTGATGAGGCTATGGGAAATGCTTTCAGCCATTCCATAAGCTAGTATACTACTGCTAGGAAGTATCTGAATCACTCAGCCTTAGGCATCTCAGTAAAATTTGCCTGATATGACTGGAAGAGCTGCCTTGCTCAGAGTCAGACTCCATTTGCCATTTAATTTGTTCATTATTTACTTTAGCACCCATAGCAAAATTTTTCGTAAAGGCATCCACTAATCCTTTGAAGACCAGATGGCTTTCCTCATTAGGTTGTTTCAAAACTTGTAGGATCAATGACTTGGGCAGCTACTGTTTGCCATCTCTGGTAAGCCACTTATTCTCTCTCTTCTGTTCCACTATTTTTATCAGCTCTAGCTACTCTGGTGGGAAACACATTTTATCCAGCCATAGCCGGACCACTGGGAGTAGGGGGAGGATCTTCAATACTTCTGGCAGAATTGCTGCTTTTTGAGCTTCTTCATCTGTCAATCAATTACCTAAATTCTCCACCAAAAACCCTGCCTGATATTCCCTGACATATCTTACAGCCTATTCTTATGGTACATTCTTTGAAGCTGAGAAAACCAACAAAGTAACTTGATGTGCCAATGAATTATGTCAAGCAGCTATTCCCTTTATTACAGCACTGGGTGCATTGGGGATTTCTCCACCAACGTGCACACCAAGAGAAGCATATTTAAAGGTGTAGGGCATACATATTCATTACATTCCAAGAATATGGGCAGAAGCTCCAAGAAATAATTAACATCTCTGGTCATCATGGGATGAAGGCTAATTATCGTTCACACTGCAAATTTTAACATTTTAAGAGGATGTAGACCAAACAGGTTCCCACTGATGTTACATTGAGATGAGGCATTTGTTTTGCCATCTTATCTTCAACAACAGGACATCTATTCTACTTTCTTGTCTTCACTTGACAACAAGCTCTGCAGCCTCCTCTACAGCATTCTGTTATTGAGCTTACACTTATGCAAACCTTCTGTCCCTTCAGCTTATATCTGTTCAAACTATGTGTAAAGCTGTTCTCAAAATATAGAAAAGCTGTTGTTATGATTCATTTTCAATAGGCAAATAATTACGTCTTCATAGACTAACGCTTTTCCTCTGCAAGTTAATAACCCTCTTACCTTTGGAACCATTTGGCTTACACTCATTTAAAAATAAATAAATAAACAAACAAAACACTATAGCTCTTAAATCAAAACTGAATACTGAAGTTTTATGATCAAACATATGGCCAGATATATTTATTAATCTGCTCTCTTCACAAACAAGTTTTGGTTTAAGTGTAATGGAATAGACTAGGCCCATTTTCCTTCAATACCAAGAGATCACCAAATTCATATGACTTGTTCTTCTTTCTCTAAACTTATATCTGACCCCAATGTACAAAAGATACTAAATAAAATGAGTTTATTAACTGGAGGACTTGCGTTATCAACTATGATGTCTGCTTCAGCTTGGTTATTCTAATCTTCCAGCCATATTGCATTATGTTCTATTTTCCATTTTTACACTTAGTCTTAATTGTTTGAAAGAAAGGTCCAACCTTGTGTTTTCCTGTGGCACTAATTGCTGACAGAAAGTTTGTTTCAATGATTTAACATGCAGTACATTGCCCCTACATAAACTAAGAGTTTTAACTGTCTCATTACCTGCATTTCTCCTCCTCATTCTTGGGGAAAACATGAAACTTCCTCCTCAAGATAAGGTTTGTACTTGAGCTAATACAGCTACGAAAATTGCACCATTTTTGTTCCCTTCCCTTCAGCCTATCTTTCTTCTTCTTTCGTTATCTGACAGCTACAGTTCATTACCTTAGGTATTTTGTTTGGATCCTCTTTGTATGCTTCCTTCAAATCTGTCACTGCCATTAAGTCCTAGCACTTGCCTCAAAAGCACCCTTTGTACTTAGACCATCCCTCTTCCTCTCTCCCTCCCTCTGTCTCTCCCTCCATTACATCGGATCTCTCTTGCTACTTCCTTCCTTCTTGTGAGATAGGGTGTTGTTTTCTGGAATCTATTTGTCTTGGTTATTTCAGTGTAATCTGTAGGGGTTCAATTTCCAACTTTCCACAATTTCCAGGTGTAGCCCAAACACAAGGGCCAACTTCAGCATAGGTATTTTCCAGTAATTTATGAGGATTACTACAGTATTAGATTCAGTTTCTCCCTTGGTCATATTAATTTGCATTCTTGATTCAGCCCTTAAATCCCTTCCTGATAGATTACAATTGCAATTTGGTACGTTCAAAAACTCATGCATCTCAAATTTATTTCCCACATCTATTAATAGTAGTTGAAGGAATTGTACCCCTTCTTCCCACTGAACACCTGAATTACTTAAGATACACCTGAGAATGATCTCCTCCTCATTTTCTGGGAAGAAATTTTAAAAAGGATTGGGAGGCTCTGGTGTCAGCTAGAAAATGTATTTCCTCTCGATCCATACTAACCCTACAGATCATCAAGAGATCTGTATTTCTAGGTCCTGAAACAAAGTGATCCCCTTTCCAAGCAATCCATTTCCATTAAGTCATGTGTGTCCAACTTTGGCTTATCTGGGATGCACTGAGAGAAATTATCTTGAGTTGCATATACAATATATAACTGAGTTAATCTGTATGAGTAACAAAACTTACTTTTATAGGTATTTTTAATTAAGACTTTGAAAACAGCAACAAAAACATAAAACAAATGTAAAAATTCTTCATGGTGAGGGTGATAGAGCACTGGAACAGGCTGCCCAAGGAGGTTGTGGAGTCTCCTCTGGAGATATTCAAGACCCATCTGGATGCCAATCTGTGCAGCCTGCTGTAGGGAGCATGCTTTGGCAGGGGCGTTGGACTCGATAATCTGTAAAGGTCCCTTTCAATTCCTACAATTCTGTGATTCATCCTTGAAAATAGTTGCTCACAAATGTACATACTGCCAAAAAGCAGTAAGATGAATAAGACACAATTGTGAAGCATGGGATTTTTTCTCTGTTAAGATATGTCTTACAGAAGTCTAGTAAAGAGACATGATCAATTTTTTCGTGTTTGATTGCAACTCTTTTCATTACATTTAAAAATGTGTAGGTGATTCATGTCAACTGAAAAGGAAGTCACAAATATATATATAAAAAAATATATGTATATATATATATATATAAATTTAAATCTTGAAACCTACTCTCAAATAAGTTTCCAAAACTGAAAGCACAGCTGCATGTTTTTTGCTATTCACAGGTTTGTGTTTAGCCAATGTATCAAAATGCATGAAATTACTTGCCATAATTTAAACTTCATTTTGAATGTTGTTACAGTTTGGAAAATAGCAAAGATAAGTTTATATTCACATTGTTTCATTCATTTAAATAAGCATTCAAATCTACCAAAAATGCTATACATGTGAGACATTTTTCATCTTGAAGTTCTGGCACAAATTTTCCTTCTGATTCCATAAATGAACTGATATCGTTTCACAAATCATAAAACCTTTTAGCACATGACCTTAGCTTAACTATCTTCTTTCAGAAAAGTAAATATCCTCATAATCAGCATCCACACTTTTAAGGAATTCCTGGAACTGATGATGATTCAGCCTATTAGACCTTAAGAAATTCACAGTTTTGGTGACAAATCATGTGACATTATCCTCTTTTAAGGCTTTGGCACATAAGATTTCTTGACGTATGATGAAGTGATATTTCATCAAGCATAAGTTGCCAGTGACAATTGAATCATATTCTATTCATTTAATAAGCAAGTTCCTCTTTTTTACAAACCATCAGAAGCTATACTAGATATGTTCACAAGGGTGAGAAAATTGCTTTGATACAATTCTTTCCGCTTCATATATATGAGATATAACAGATTTAGCTGTGTCTTTCAATAACACCAAAGAAACCATTTCTTCAGTGACATTACATTCATCATCAGTATCTCCATCAATATCAATATCTTGCCAGAAAATGGCAAGTTGAGCTGAATCTGTAGCATCAGTACTTTAATCTATCGTTTTGTAATTAGCAGCTCTACTCCTCAAATTTCTTTCAAAAGATTTTTCTGTTTCTTCAGTTCTCCTGGCTACAGTCTGTTGAGATGAACTGATTTTAGAAAAATCCTTTTCTTTTTTTTTTTTTAATCAAGATATATTATATCTGCCACACTTTCCAAATGCTGCTTAATAAATTCTCCATTGATAAACAGATTTGAGTTTTCTTGGAATCAGATTTTCTATCACATAACTAGCTTTTATGACTAGCTTTTATAACTTTTAAAAAAAGATTTTGTTGAGATGGCAGACATTTTTTCAATTCCATTATTTTGTCTTTATGAAACATTCCTTGATATGCATCAAATTCGGCAGCATATTTATGCAGATAATGTCTTTTTAAATTGTAATATTCAAAAACTGACAAAGTTTCCTTAAAAATTAAGCATAGTGCCATATTATTTGTTTTAACAAAGAAGTGCTCATCTCCCCATTTCTCTTTGAACACTCTTCCATCATTCATGTTTTTCCTTTTTCTGAATTCTGTTCTCTTCTGAGATGCCGTGAGGCAGGTTGAATTATTAGTATCAGCAATCAAAGTGTTTTTCTTAACAAGCAGTGCAAGCACATGCCACATGTAGTAACACATGGTGCTCAGTGTGTGTGCGACTGCCATGAGAAGCAGAGTCAGCACTGCACTGTGCTCTCCCATGCCCTGGTTGAGTCCTGATCACAAACCAGTGGTTTGATTGTTGTCAAACAAGGATACACCCAGAGCAGAGCCACCAATGCACCAATCAATGATGATGCAGGGATGGGCTGCACTGCATGCTGGGCTGCATGTGGACAGCAGGCTGTGTGTTGGACATGCTTGCATAACGATCTGGACTTCTTCCTGATTATGGTTTTTCTCTAGATCAGCCTGCCTTTGCAGACAGTTTCTGAAATCATGTCTCCAACACTGATCCCTTTCTAGCTTAGGTCAAGGAGATTCCCACCTTGCAGGATGTTCAACTCCTCTAGCCCTCAGGAGTCTCCCAACCCCTTTGCCTTGCAGTCTTACTGGCCCTGCACTCCTCCCCAAGGAGGCTGTAGTAACTGAACCATCGCTCCAGCCATTGTTTATATTTTTTCCTTGTCCTGTACTATGTCTCTGGCTACTCCAGAACTTTGACATAATTCCTAAGGCTTTATCCAGGAGTACTGAGGGATTGTCATCCCTCTTGCCTTTCTTCAACTTACTACCACTCTCTCCCTTTTTGTTCCCCACAGTTCCCATTTCAACTCACCAGTATACTTCTTTTCAGAGTCTTCAGCTCCTCCTTTATCTTTTTCTTCTCTCTTCACAGACTTCCCAGTCCATTGTTCCATCTGTTTCTGGGATGGTACTGAGAACCCAATCAATCCCCAAGTGGCCCCCATAGTGAGCCAATCGCCATAAATCAGTGAAGGCATCCATCAGTTCACCCAAATGCTAACCAACCTCAGAGGGTGAAATGATCCCGAACAAACTCCCAAACTGTTAGGAAAAATTTTGCTCAAATAAGCTTGCTCAATTGTATTTATCCCAAAAAGAGACAGAGGAGAGTCTTCAGTTTTCTTTATTCAAATAAAAGAAGAGTCCACAAGGACAGTCTCCAAAGTCTCAAAATATCAGAGGGCACAGCCTTCTGTTTTTATTCCCATCTCCCAACAGCATAGTCCCTCCTCCTTCACTCACTGGCTGAAGCTTTTGGAGGTTACAACTTCACGATCTGCCTAACATATGTTCCCCCTTGTATGCGACTCCCCTTTGTATCATGAATTGGATGTGCAACTAACTCCAGCTTTATGCCACTCAGGGCAGAGAAGTTTGTATTGATTAGCCTATTATGCCTGCACACTAAGTCCAAAATTTCTAAGTTAAAATTATCGAGTGACCTTTGTAACCAAAGCCTTATTTGGTGAGAGTTTACAAAGTACAAACATCAATCAGAGAGGAATTTGGAAGCCATTGCATCACTTGTCTGCAAGCACACCTTGTTCACAAGCCTTCTTTATCACAGCATCTATACTCAGTAAAACTGTACAGAAATATATATATATCGTCATCTGAGCACGTACCTCTCCAAAGGGGGCAGTGGAATACCTGAGAAGATGACAGCCTCTAAAACAGTTGACCACAAAGACTATGGCAGAGCAGTCCAAAAATATATAGGTTACTAAGTTTCACAATGCAGCAGCTTTCCAATGTGAAACACAGATTGAAACAACTCTGCACAGCACCTCCAGCAGGTAGCTAGGAAGAGTTGCAGTATGAAGGCACTCCTCAGCAGTCCACCACCTCCAGCAGCAGCAGCAGCTGCAGCAGCAGCTGCGCACTTCACACTGCTCAGCATCTTGCCAGCCAAGTGGTATGGGGTGCTCTGCTGTCCATTTCAGGTAGTCAGATCAGCATGAAACCAAGAAGTTGGTGGGCAGGACCACAGCTAGCAGCCATTCTGGAGCAGCTATTGGCTGCTTTCTAGGTGGCCAGATGGGCCATTCCTGCTCTTAACCAGGAAGGTGAGAGAACAAGTGACCTGCACACCCTGACTGTGTGTGCACTGGTGAACAGCTGGTAAACAGTAGGTGAACTGCTGTGGTGCTGATAGGGATCTCCAGGTGCTTTCTTTGCTCAGTGTTAGAAAGTCAACTACAAATCCCAAAGTATTTTAACAGTGACGCATGAGTGGGTAATCTTGCCTTACATTGTTTAAAGTAACACGTTCAGTCCTGCCATAGCTTCATGAGCCTCAAAGATCCTGTTACAATCTTTGTTGCAAACCATGCCTGAAAGGCCTTCAATCTGAAGATGCTTTTCTGGTGGGACTGCTCTTTGATAGCTCCAGGCCAGAAGGCTGTGGAGAAAAGCCTGTGAAGGGTATCTCCTGCTTTGCAAAAAGGTATATAATCAAAATCATGTTAGGAGAAATATCTTCAGACTTAACGGTATTTTCAGGGTGCCCAAGTAGAGAATGAATGGCAACAAAGCACCAGCAATCCTTAATCTGATCCATATAAATAAATAATCTGTTACTTAGCATGTGTTTAAAAAAGTACCCCCAGCTTATATCCTCCATAGTAGATGAGTTTGCTTGCTCAGTGCTGTGTTTTTCCAAGAATAATGTAATTAT
Source organism: Tympanuchus pallidicinctus (assembly GCF_026119805.1). Lineage (NCBI taxonomy): Eukaryota > Metazoa > Chordata > Aves > Galliformes > Phasianidae > Tympanuchus > Tympanuchus pallidicinctus. The sequence continues at coordinate 47,034,120 of NW_026294758.1, forward strand.
TTTACTGAAAAATGCTACTAACTCATGCCAAAACTACAGCTGAGTCACCAATGACAATTCCAGAAATCACAGATTCACCCAATTTTGTCTTTCCTGTCCTAGCTAAAGGAACTCAGTACTCTGCAGTGCATAGAGGATTGGAGTATAAAGCAACAGTGAAGGAGAAAATTATTTATTTAAAGCATGTTAGGAACACAATTCACAGTACATGTTAATAGATGACTACATAATGGGGTGATTGTAGAAAGGTGACTTTAAAAAGCAAAGACAAGACATAGATTGTACACTTTGTGGATACTGGTGTTTTCTTTCTTCTTGTAAGCAAAGCTGCACAAATGAAGACTGTTTCAAACTATTTATGCACTGGTAAAAAGTATAATGTACTCAGTCTGTAAATTTTCCTTTTAATGTATAAACTAGTACTTTTCTGTATCGATTACAATACTTAATTTAAATACAGCATTACATCTTATTGACTTGTTGTTTTAAGGTGCAATTTATGAAAACCTACAGTAAATATTTTCTTCTTAATCAGTTCTCTTTGGCACACTTCTGATTTACTTAAATACAAGAGCTAGGCCTGACTTGAGTATATAACACTGCAGGTACCTGAAAGGTTTTTGTTAGCATACACTCATAGGCTTACCACAACTTTACTTACAAAGAATTCAGTTTACAAATAAACTTGATAACAAACTGTAATATGCAAGGCAAAACATTTGATACAGGATCTCCCCTAGAGAGAGTGGTCTTTGCACCATGGAAATCTTGTATAAAATGTGTTAGAAAACAGATTTCTCATGAGGAAATTCTTAGTGCTTATTATCCTACAGAAAGCCATGAGAACACATGACTTCCTGGGTTAAGATAGGTTTCATGAGATACAATTTGTCTGATATGTTGGCACTGTAGTAATGTTGCAGCTGCAAACTTGATGTTTACACAAACTGTGTAAAAAGCTTACTGACAGTGGCTGCTTTCTATAACAAGGCATGCCTCCTAAACTCTTCATACTATAATTATTTTTGTTCTAAGGAGTAAAGCTTTAGTATCCGCATTCCATATTACTTTATAGTCTATTTTTATCTTTGAGAACTCTGCCTACTTTGGGCTTTTTAATATTTCGTAATGGTCAAAGGTAATCTAACTTACTATTGTTTCTAATGGAAATGTATCAGACTGTCACTAAAGCACCTAAACTTGAGAAGTTTCACTTTTTTAAACCCATTCAAATACAAGAATGTTAAGCCCACAGCATTTTGGTTCACCTCTGAAAGCCAGTGCCAGTGGATGGCATTTACATGAAAGACATGGAGAAACGTGGCTATACAAACAATGGAAACTTTTCTGTGCCCAATTATTTAATGATTAAAAAATGAAACCTTGTTTGCAATACAATCCTTATTACACAGCCTCGCGGGTTTCTGAATTTTTTCTAAATCAATCTGCCCTAGTGGTGACCTCTCAGCTGCAGAAATGAGTCTTTTGGCATGTGATCAAGATACAGTAGGTGTCTTGTGCGATGCTTTTAGAAGGCAAAGATGTTAAAACAGTCTTCATACAGGTGTTTCATAATGCAGGTGAGATGTGGAATGCTGTGCTACTCCTGAGAAAAACACATTTGGCTATTCCAGCTATTAATCCCCACTTACGAGCATGCTGAATCCAAAGAGGCATTTCATATCCTCAGCAATAGTATATACTTAAAAAAAAAAATATCTGTCTTTGTCTTCTACAAGGATCAAAAGTAGTGAATTCAAATTGCTGAGAGATGATCAGAAGGGGGCAGAATTGGTGATGAGGATCAGAGTCTCTACAGTAAATCATATATGTGCGAGACATAATTCATTCTCAATATTCCTTCAAGCTTTTAAAGATCTTGCATATAGCCATGTCCTGTAGTGCTTCTCTTTCATCTGAAAGCTACTGGCTTTAGAACTGAGATGTCTGCGTGAAGGATATGGTGTCAGATTTATCTACAGCAAAGCCTCCATTGATGTATGATTTCTTGGTCTCTGTTTCATCATTATCAAGTATTGTAGTTTCCAAGGCAAAAGGGTTGACTATGTTGACATCAGAGGAAACATCCATCTGTTCCAGTTCCTTTTTAGAGAGCTTCTCCACTATCCCAGTACCAAAGGCATCTCCCAAGACATTCACCATTGTTCTGAATCGATCTCTACGGAATAAAAAGCTCAGGCAAATCATTCTGTGTGTTACTTAGAAAATCCTTTTAGTAAATGTAAGTTATTGTAGAAAGTGGCTAACTTTCTACAATAGCTTTTTTTTTCCCCCGCAAAACAGATGCTGTATAATTCTAGAACTAAAATAAAAAATGTTGTAGAATGAGGAGTGACTTCCCAAATTAAGGGCTTTGTACAGGATGTGTAAAATTTTAAGTCACATCACTGGTCTATTAACAGCAGCAACCAAAGGGCTGTGCGCAGTCTTGAAGGGTCTTATGGGGAGTTTTTCTCAGGCCCCTAAGTATGCTGCACAGTTGGTTCACTTTGTGATGAGGCCACTTTTGATGGGAGGAAAGACTGCGGTAAAAAAAAGCAGAAGAGTCCACATTGTGTGTTCTGTCTTTTTGACAGTCATTTCCTCAGCCAGAGGAGTGCTTAGTATTCTGGCCCAAAGCCTTGTTAAAGGGTTGAAGTACAAAGTTTTCTTGATACGTTAAGGAATGTGATACTTTTCTACTTCTGATTTTTTCTATCAGGAGAAAAAATAATCTGCCACTACTTGGCAGAAAAGCCTGAAAATCATGCAAGATAGTAAATTTTGTAAATTGCCATGGGATTTGTCAAAAACAACACTGAAGTGAAGCAGTCCAAAACATGTTTTTCTACAACAGCTGCTGAACAACACCATGTATACAACCCCATGTGTATTCTCCATATGGAAGGGAAGTAACTGATAAGGAAAGGAAGTGAAATAAAATTCTGGTAGGAGTACTGTGACAAGTGAGCCACAGTGGAAACTCATCTTGCATAATATTTCTATTCTACCTCTTTATTAAAAACGTGGAAGATGTCTTCAAGGTTATGTAATAAAACTTTCGTAAGTTCAGAATTAACTAGAGGACTGTTAATGAGACACTACTAGCAGGTTTCAAAATAATGCATTTTAGGCATGAAGTACAAAAGGCAAGTGTTAATAATCTACATGGCATCAAGAAACGTATTCTGTCTGCTGAGGTGCAAATGCACTGCCAATGACCCTTGGTACATGTAATTAATCTTTAATTTTCTTTGTACAGCTAAACACTCTCATCTGAAAAAATATCTCAGTTGGAATTAAGAGATGGTTCCAATTATTCATCTGTGTCATGGTGGAACAGGTAGTTCATTCATGGAACACCTAAATGTGTCTAAGAACTTCAAACTTCTAACCTAGAGAAAAGAAAGGGTCCATAATATTATGTCTGTGGTGGAATTTAGGAATGACTATTCTCTTTTTCTGTCAATCTCACTTCTATAAAGGAATTAGAGGGTATCAAATAAAATGATCGGGAAGTGTTCTGAAAAAAACAAAGCAAAATACATTCTATACAACACGTTGAAAGATTGTGGAATTCATCTTCACATAACTTATGGATGCTTCAAAGTGCAATAAGAAAATTTAACGTAAAAAGAAATCCAATGAGAACTGTTAAGAAAAACAAAAAAACAAACAAAAAAAACCACCTCTATCTTAAGAACTCTGAGTAACAGCTTCCTTGAGGCTGGGGAATGGTATCAACACGCAATTTTTCTGTTCTCACTTTTCTTTTTTATGCCTTCTCTAAGCCACTGGCTTGTACAGATCTTCCCTATCCTTAGCCAAACTAAATGACTAGAAAAAAGCTTGAGAAAACTAAATGACTGTGCAGTATGGCAAACAAACCTATTAGACATTGTTGCAGACAGCTCATGGAGAGAATGCACTGTAATTGGAGCTGTTTGATTTTTTGGGGTTTTCTTGAAAAATAATGTTATATTGCAATTGAGTTGATTCTTGAATTCTTTTCAGTCTTGCTCTACTGGAGATCAAGGCTTCTCCCCACATCTTGTGAAACTGAGTTAAACAATCAAATCAAATAAGTTTATCTGTGAAATACATAGGCTGCAGGCCAACAAATCCTTCAAGAAAATTATTGGGAAACATGGATAGGGAAAATAGATGGTTTTACTTTGAAGGTAAATGTAAGTATAAGAAAAGGAAGTGCAAAGACACAAAATGATTTTTATCTCTGCACTGGTACTGGTGAGTTAATGTTGAGTTAATGCAAATTAATGAGATCTCATTCTGAGCATTACAGCACAGACACTTTGGGAGAGAAAAAAAGCTTTATTATAAACTATAGTCCTAAAATAAGAAATCTTGTTGTTCTTTCCCAGTAAATCATGGGAGAAAGTTGGACACTGATTTCCTTTTGCAGAAGTAACATAAAAATGTCTAAGTTGAACACAGAAGACTTTAGGTTAAATGCCTCCCTTCAAAAAGGGCTTAATGCAACTGAGAGGTTTTTATGTGCTCTTTATGTGCTCCAGTGAAGTAGTTGGGATCAGGTATAACAAACGCTTTCCAAGTTTGCAAGTGTGCACCTGCTGGTTATGGGGCTCGGTATAGAAGAACCCTAGCAAAGTAATACTGGCAGAATAGACATACAGTCTGCAGTGTGTGTGCATATAGAATCAAAGACCACTGTGTCCACTGGTTAAACAGCACCTCTGGATGTGAGATTAATATCTGCCATTTCATGCTGCAGGATTTCTGTCAGAATTAAAGCTACTGTTATAACCAACCATAAGAAGAATATTCGTTCAATTTCTACTGCAGACCTATAGGACATGATTTACTGTCTTCTCATGCAGACCCACATGCTTGTGTAAACATTTTAAAAAAATAATAATCTAATACTAAGTGCTTTAAACTTACAGAAGCCAGTCAACTGCAATGATCAGAGTAACGTCTTCAGCTGGCAGGCCAACAGCGCTCAGAACAATCACCATGGTGACAAGTCCAGCTTGGGGAACACCAGCAGCTCCAATGCTGGCTGCTGTAGCTGTGACACTAAATCCCAAATAAAGCCAGGAAAAAACATTCAGAGTAAGTGTTGCTTACAGAAACTCTATTTTCTGACACAAATAGACATATTTCACTACCAGAAAGCTGTTCTTATGTTCTAGTTTTTCTGTGGAGCATTATCTACCTGGTTCGGGAACAAGACTATGAGGTGTGTTTGAATCATAGAATCATAGAATCATAGAATCATAGAATCATAGAATCATAGAATCACCAAGGTTGGAAAAGACCTAAAAGATCATCCAGTCCAACTGTTCACCTATTCCCAGTAGCTCCCACTAAACCATGTCCCTCAACACAACATCCAGCCTTTCCTTGAACACCCCCAGGGTCGGTGACTCCACCACCTCCCTGGGCAGTCCATTCCAGTGCCTGACCACCCTTTCTGGAAAGTAATACTTCCTAAAGTCCAGCCTGAATCTCCCCTGCCGTAGTTTGAAACCATTCCCTCTATCGTATCACTAACGACATGAGAAAAGAGGCTGACCCCAGCTCACCACAACCTCCCTTCAGGAAGTTATAGAGAGCAATGAGGTCTCCCCTGAGCCTCCTCTTCTCCAGGCTGAACATTCTCAGCTCCTTCAGCCTCTCCTCATATGGCCTCTGTTCTGGACCCCTCACCAGCTTTGCTGCCCTCCTTTGAACACGTTCCAGGGCCTCAATGTCTTTCTTGCAGTGAGGGGCCCAAAACTGGACACAGTATTCGAGATGCAGCCTCACTAGTGCTGAGTACAGGGGAAATCAGTGCCATCTCAGACACTGTGTAGGAGAACACATATCTCATGGGCAGGCAATCAGTTGTTACAGTAACAAATGTTAATACATAGGTAAATGTATATCTAACCCACAAATTAGATAGATCCCAGGAAGAGTTAGGTTTCCAAGTGTTTTGTTTGAAACTAATGGCATTTTCCAGAACAATGCTGCACATCCTGGCCCATCCTACCTCCTCATCAGGTCACATAGGCAAGGTCATGGAATAAGAAAAGACAATGTTTCTGGATTTTACTATGGTTTGAGTGATAGTTTCAACTTTTTTCCATGAGCTATCCAAAGTAAATATAGAATTCATTACTAAAAAAATAAAAAATAAAAATTAAAAAAAAAACCCACAGCAACACAACATCAACAAAATTTATGTGATAAGCTTAGTCTTACCTAATGGTAACTATCTGGCCAATATCTAGTTCCAAGTCATTCAGTTGTGCAATAAATACAGCTGCTACTGCCTCGTAGAGAGCTGTGCCATCCATGTTGATAGTAGCTCCAACTGGAAGTACAAATCTGGTAATTCTTTTGTCAATGAAGTTTTTTTCTTCTGCACATCGGAAGGTGACGGGCAAAGTTGCTGAACTGGCACATAAATAAACACAAAAAGTAAATGCAAGTAGGGGTGTACCATATCCTTTATCTTTCCTTTTTCTGAGAGCCTGATTTGCTCTAAGAAACAAAAGGAGATCTACATCAGATAGGAAGGCTACATTATGAAACTTAAGAGTTGAGTTTTAAAGCAATGTAAGCTTTGCTCTTTCTTCTAATTGTGGGAGGAAATAACAAAGTCTTAATTAAGCATTAAAATATTCACTATGTATGTAACTTTGAAGTAGACTACAGGGTTCTACATCTGGGAAGGAATAATCCCATGCACAAGTATAGGCTGGGGGCTGGACTACTGAAAAGTAGCCCTGCAGAGAAGGACCTGTGAATTCTGCTTGACATCAAGATTTGTGAGTATAGAATGGCAAAAAAACTATTTCCTGAAGATATGTTGCAAAGGGCAGATTCTAGTTTTGTAAAAGGCCAGCAGAGCTTCACTGCAATCTGTACTGTCATTTTGGGTACTGCAGAAACGTAGCATTTCAACTTCCATGGAATTTACAATTGTCCAGGTGAAATCAGGTTGTTTAACAAAGTGGTAATAAAATCAGAGTACAAATAATGCAATTAGTACTAAGAACATTACAGAAGATAAATCTTTTTGTTTACCTGGAAGAAATCATGAGGGCTGTCAGAAGTGCCTGAGCCATCCCCATGGCAAATCGAAAAGGATTTTTCCTTACTATTATAAAGTAGATCAGTGGCAGAATTATAGTGGAATGGATTGCAAGTCTGGAAAACAAGATCGACTAGTTAAACAGATTGAGTTCTTTAGATTTATGATTTAAAATTTTACAATTTAGAGAGTAAGACTGTCAAAAAAAAAAAATGAGGTTCTTTCACTTTTTTGTAAGGAGGAAGAGATTATTATTTGTATCTCTTTCCAAGGTACAGCAAGGATTAATCAATATATTTGAAATACTTTTAAACTGCTGAAGAAAAGTAAAGTAACAAATAATATTTAAACCAATATTCATACAGCTATTTCAAATATGATAAAACATTTGTTTGTTTTATGGCTGGCTCTATATACTGGCTCTATATACTGACTCTATATACAAAACTGACATACAGATGGAGGAGCCAATGAGGAAGGATGTGCTGCTGGACCTTGTACTAGCAAACAAGGAAGCACTGATTGGAAATGTGAAGGCTTGGGACATCCTTGGCTGCAGTGACCATAGGATTGTGGAATTCAGTATCCTGTGAAGAGGAAGTGGAGCAATACAATAAGATCACAACCCGGGATTTCAGGAGAGCTAACTTTGATCTGTCCAGGGACCATAGTGGAAGAATTTAAAGGAAAGGGGCCCTAAAAGAAAAAGGAGTCCAAGACAGTTCATTAGTATTCAAGCAACACTTTCTCCATTCTCAAGAATGATGCATTCCTATCAATAAGAAATCAAGAAAAGGGGACAGGAGACCATATCTAATGTGGACCAGGCTGCCCAGGCCCCCATCTGACCTGGCCTTGAACACCTCTGGGTATGGGGTACCCACAACCTCTCTGGGCAGCCAATTCCAGCATCTCACCACTCTCTCGGTAAAGAGTTTCCCACTGATATCCAACCTTCCAAATCTTATATCTCTGATATCCAAATCTTCTCTTGTTCAACTTAAAACCATTTTCCCATGTCCTGCCGTTATCTTCTCTTGAAAATCCTTGCAACAAGCACCCCAGGGTCTTGAAGGAGCTAGCTAGTGTGCTTGCCAAGTCACTTTCCATCATATTTGAAAAGTTATGACTGTCAGATGAAGTCCCCAGTGACTGGAAAAAGGGAAACATCACTCCCATTTTTTCAGAAAGGAAGAATGGAAGACCTGGCAATCTATAGGCCAGTAAGCCTCATGTCTCTGCCTGGGAAGATCATGTAGCAGATATTCCTGGAAGCCATGTTAAGGCACATATGAGATGAGGAGGTGACTTAAGACAGCCAGTACAGCATCACAAAGGGCAGATCATGACTGATCAATCTGGCAGATTTCTATGACATGGTTTAATGGGTATGGTAGTGATGGGTTAGCAGTTGACTAGATGATCTCAGTGGTCTTTTCCAGTCTTAATGATTCTACTATTCTACGATTTCACTATAAGATGGAATGATGGGATCTGTGGACAGAAAAGAAGTAACTGGTGTTGTCTATCCAAACTTCTGCAAGGCTTTTGACATGGTTTTGCACCACAACCTTATTTCAAAATTGGAAAGAGATGGATTTGAGCATGGACTATTTGATGAATGAAGAATTGGTTGGATTGTCACACCCAGAAGGTTGTGTTCAATGGCTCTATGTTCAGGTAGAAGCTAGTCATAAGTGGCACTCCCTGAGAGACTGTTTTGGGACCAGTCCTCTTTACCATCTGCACAAGTGACATAGATAGTGGAATTGAGGTCATTCAAGCAAGTTTGCAGATAACACTAAGCTGAGATGTGCAGCTGATACAGTAGAAGGAAGGGATGTCATTCAAGATGATCTGAAGAATCTTGAGAAAGGGGTCCATGTTGAACCTAATAAGGTTCAACAAAATATTGCACTTGGGTTGGGGCATTCCCAGATATGTGTGTAGACTAGGAGAAGAACTTACTGAGAACAATCCTATGGAGAAGGACTTGTGGGTCCTTGTGTGTGAAAAGCTAGACATGAGCCAGCAGTGTACACTGGGCTGTAACAAAGGAGGACCTGCTAGCAAGGTATGGGAGGTGACTGCCCCCATATACTCTGTTCTCGTGAGGCCTCATCTGAAATATTGAATCTGGGTGTGGGGCCCCGAGCACAGGAAAAACATGGAGTTATTGGAGTGGGTCTAGTGGAGGCCACAAAGATTATCAGAGTGCTGAAGCATCTCTCTTTAGCCAGGCTGACAAAGCTGGGATTGTTCAGCATAGAGAACTGGGTCCAGTATTGTTTATTTTATTCATCAGAGACTTGGGTAAAGGGTAGATTGGTAGGGTAGATTGCATCCTCAACAAGTTTGCTGATGATGCAAAGCTGGGAAGAGGGCTGATAGCACAGAAGACTGTGCTGCCATTCACAACAATCTCAACAGGTTAGAGAGATGGGTGGACAGAATTTCTCTTGAAATTCTGTACAGGCAATTACAGGGTTCTGCAGCTGGGGAGGAATATTTCCATGCAGAAGTACAGACTGGGGGCTGGACTACTGGAAAGTAGCCCTGCAGAGAAGGACCTGTGAATTCTGCTTGACATCAAGTTGACCATGAGCTAGTAATGTGCCCTAGTGCTCAGGAAAGCCAATAGTATACTAGGTTATATTAGAAAGAGTACTGCCAGCAGATCAAATGAGGTAAAACATCTCCCCCATCAGCTCTGGTGAAGTCTCACCTAGAGTACTATAAATAGTGCTGGACCCCCTAGTAAAAGAGACACACAGCTTCTGGAGCGAGTCCAATAAAGGTCTATGAAAGTCATTAATGGGATTGGAGCATGCAAGGAAAGATAGAGGCATCTGGGCCACTACACTTTGGAGAAGCAAAGGCTCAGAAGGTACTTGATCAATGTAGGTAAGTATCTGAAGGAGAGGTATTAAGAGAATGGGGCTAGAATCTTCAGAGTGGTGCCAAGCAAACAAGAGGCAATGGGAACAAACTGAAACACAAGAAGTTCATCTGAACATGAGGAAAAGCTACTGTGCAGGTAACCAAGCACTGGAAGGGAATGCCCAGAGAAGTTATGTAGTCTGCTTCCCTGCATATATTATTCAAAAGCTGTCTGGACACAATCCTGGATAACATGCTCTAGGGGACTCCACTTGAGAAGGGAGGTTTGACTAGTTGATCTCAAAGTTTCCTTCCAGTCTCAACTACTCTGTTATTCTGTGATAGTTCAGACACTACAAATGAAATACATATCACTCTACCATCTTTCATGTTGCAAGGTGCTGAAATACTGTCTTTTGAAACAATTACTTTTCATTATGAATTAATTCTGTTGATATGCAAAAGATCAAACTGTCCTCTTGGCTTTATACATTACTCAGGTTTATTTGCTTGGATATTGAGTGTGTCTTAATTCGTGAGTATTAACATTAGAGGTAAACAGCCTGCTACAAGTATATTTGAAATGAAATATACACAAAATGTTGTGCAATACTTTCTGTATTCCAGGGTCACAAATAATGGCAACATCAGCTCTTCTTGAAGATAAGTTATCATAGCATGGAAACACAATGCCCAGAATTGTGGATGTATGACCTTTGGTTTTTTATTCTGTCCTCACAAGATGTTCCTGTGAACAATACTATGTTGTAATAACACTTTATGATTTTAGAGTATTTGATAAAGACAGAAATATATCATGGTACTACCTGTTCTGCCAACATCAGGGAGTTAACAAAGCTGTAGCTATAGTATAGAAATCCTCAACTCCATAAAAAAACAAGCAAACAACAACAATCACATCACCTTGAAATCTAACTATGCATCCTGTATTCACGAAAGGGTTTATTCAGTGAAATGTAAATGAAAGCATACAATATGCATCAATAAAATTTTGCTAAAATGTTACAATATGAAACCTACTGATTCATACAGTGGTTCCCGAGAACCAGCTGAATTCTTCAGAACATAGAAAAACTATATAGGCATGAATGCTGTTGGGTGTCTTAACAAAACTGTTGATGAAAAACTTTTCAAGTAATATTTATTTCCAGAAACAAAAATTTCCAAACAAATGTACTTTTTAAATTTCAGATTCTCACTTTACTACTGCCAGCATGAACTTGGCATTACCCAAAGCAATGTTTGTGCATATTAGTTCCAATACTACAGATTATCATGAAGAAAAAAAAAAATTAGAAGTAATATTTATTTGCATGTATGAAATGCAACTGACAGCAAGAAGCAGAAGTTTTTGTTTCTCAGATTGACATACTTTACAGCACTCAAGAAATGTATCTGCCTGGCTGCTTTCAGATGAGACAAACAAACATGAGTTTGCTTGCTGTAGCTTCCTTGTTTTATTAATTCCTCAGATTAAGAGACCTTGGCAAATGCCTCCTACTTTGATTTTTCTCCTTTGTGACTGCTAACACATCCTGCTTATGACGCTGCTATGATAGAAAATTGATAGGCTGAAGATACTTAGTGGCCAACTGGAGCAAAGGCATTAGAGCAGGCAAGTCCAACCTGGGACCTGCAGGCTACATGCAGCTTATCACAGCCGTTCCTGGAGCTGCCCTTTGTCCTGCAACATCATGGCAGTGGCTCTTCCCCACTAAACAGCCTGGTACAGCCCCAAACACACACCCATTGTTCAGCAACAAGCAAACATTAAATGGAAACTTAAATAAAGCAGCATTATGTGTAACACGAACATAAATTGCACTCATTTCTGTAACAGTTTGGTAAAGTGGAGATTCAGTGATATTTTTAAAGCTTCCTAGGAAGTCGCACATCTCAACTGATTTTTCGAAATGCTGGCTTATGCTTAAATGTAAACACAACAACTTTGAATTAAATATTATTATCTAGCAGAAAATTAGGCAGAAAAGAGATCCTTCTTGATTTTTTAATGAATTTATTGAATTTAAGATTAATATATTCCTCTTCTCTTTCTTTGGTTGTCAGAAAGCTTGTGAACAACTTTTGAAGAAAATAGCATGCAGGAGATAGAAGCTACTGAACAACTTTGGATAGAGCTTCTAGACAAAACACAAATAAGTTACTGTATAGTGAAGGATACTGTATAGTGAAGGAATTATAGGAATGAATGCTAGGGCAATGAACCAAGGCAGCCTAGAATCTATGCTTCACTGAACTGAAAATAGCAATTTAAATACATTTGATTTATTGGGTCCGTAATAACTATTTATCTTTCCAAAGAGATTTTTTGTTGTTTTTTTGCAGTAATATTCTTCAGAGAATATAATGATCTAGTGTTACAATTTATATCATTTAAAGCAGTTAAGCTGCCCCTTCTCAATTTTCAAATCTGCAAATGTTTTCTGTCAGTGCCTCTGCCTACTATTGCTCTCCACAATCAGAGGTCTACAGAAAGAATAGCAAAGGTGTTTTGATGCTTGGCTACGTTATGCAGTTAACAACTGCTGGTTTTGCAGCTTCAACAGCTACTTTTGTGTTGAAAGATAAACTGACAGCATGATCTGTCAGTATCAGCAATCTGCTCTGTGTCAAGGTGAGAAGTGCTCAAAGTCCTTTGGGCTTAGCATAATTTACTGAGTATTGCATTCACAATGCATCTGTATAGGGAAGCAGAACTGACACACAGTGGATTCTGAGGTCCCATACTGATTCCCAACTTCATTCTGATATTCTTGTATGTTGAATAGCCTACAAAGCCCCTTTTTCCCAACTTCTAACTCTTTCCCAACTTCTAGTTTCTAAAATTGGAAACTTTTCTACTTTCAAAAATGCAATGACATAATCTATTCCAGCATCAAGGTGAGAAGATAAAATAATGAATACAACAATAGATAAAAAATACTCATTTTTAAAAACAAAACATGATTTTCACTGTCAGGAATTTTTGTATTTGACCTAGAAAACACCGGTTATTGTGGAAAATTAAACTGCAATCAACTGAATCCCCAAAATTGTATATATTTAATATCATTTTTAGAATATGACATACCCACTTAATACTGTAGCCATATAAAGACCCAGTTTACGAAAGATTTCCCAGTCCTCAACTTCTATTATCTTCCCAGCAATTAAAAACACAATACCAATTGGCATATACCTAGAGAGCAAAAATAGAACAATTAAAATTCTATTCTCAGAAATACTTCATGCTCATTAAATAATAATGTCTTGCGCAGTGTAACTTTTTAAAACAGTCTGAAGAATTTCCTCTGATACTGTATTATACATCTGATTTTACTTGCTTGAAACAAAATTATATTAGAGGTGAAGAAAAAATACTGAGAAAGAAGAAATTTAACTCTGTATATAGTCTGTCTGCATGGCATGGTGTCGCAGAATACACAGAAGTTGGGAAAAAGAGCGAGTTTTGTCCTACAGTAGAAAATGAGTGGTTTAACCTTATTTGAAAGTGGATGTTTTCAGGGCTGAAGCCAAAGTGCTCTCTGAAATCACAGAGATGTATAGGACTCTTGCTCTTCCAGGAGTTGTCCTATAGCACTAGAAGCCATGTGTGAATCACTTGCATAAGGGAATGATTTTAATATGTTGGGATAGCACATAATCAGTGTGTTTCCTGATGGAGGGCTTCTTTCCACAGTGAGTGCACAGAGCCACTTCTAGCAGTAATGAATAGCTGCATGGGCTGTGGCCTGCAACAGACAAAATCAAAGGCAAAATCAAAGGGCTTACACTAGCACCAGCTCTGCTTCATTTCTTTTAGCTCCACAGAGAAGGCTGTGACACAGACAAGATGAAAATTTCCAATTAATCTATAAATCTGTGAATTTATGAAAAATATATATTTAAAATTTTTAATTGCTAATTAATAAAAATATCTGTGCTTCACTTCATGAATGAAGTAGTACTTTCCCCCTGTAATGGGGGATGCAAATGTGGATTCCTGGTTTCTGCTAAGCTCCGAAAGGGTGAAAGCAGAACTAGTTCCTCACATTGTCAGTGTCCAAGGTTACTTTATTTACAGCAGCAGCTCCCATTCTAGAGACATACTATATATGTCTATAGCTACCAACTTGGGCACATGAAAAACAAAGGATAGTCAGCATATGGGGAGAAACCTTTATCTGTATCCTATGCTAACTCTAGAGCATTGTTAGTTGCACAGTGAGGCAGCCTGTTCCACAGAGCTTTAACTCAGTTGGGAACTGGATGAGCTATATAGCTCAGAGCAAACTGCAGAGATAGAACTACCTCTCTCTAAAGGTAGAAGTGTGCAGCTTAGCTTTCAATATGCTTACTGTTTTGCAGAAACTTCAGTGTGCTGGAATGGAGAGAAGATCCATGAAAGGAAGAGATCTGCTAAGTTACTTTCAGAGTGAAACAGGCAAGTATGAGCAGAGAACCATAGTAAAATAATGTGCTTGCATGTAGGATCAAAATCTGGAAAGAAGAGAGTGCTTTTATGATGCTCATCCTGTAATTGTGATCTGCTCAACAACTACTGTAGAGACACAAGTTTTGTTAATTGCTATGAAGTCCAATCAAATACTATCAGATGAGGTGCTGCACTTTTTTTATTATTATTATTTCTATCTGGGAACATTATGTGAGAATATTTTGAGAATGTTGTCTCACAAAGCCTACAAGTACAACGTAAATGATGCCAGCTGTATCTTGCATATCACTTCACATTTTGCTCAGTTGTGTGGCTTGTACATTAATTTATATTTCTAAATGAACTTAACTCCAAGAACAGTTACTCTGTGAACACAATAGGGAATAGTGTTCAAGACTGAAGAGGCCATGTTGGTACTGATTTACAGCCCTCCAATCATCAGCACAGATACACAGTCTTGATATGATCTTCCAGTGAGAATGTCTGAAAAATTTGTGTACTAGTGGCACTGTTCTTTTAGTATACAGTAAGTAGAAGCCTTGTTTCTAGTTTCCTGAAAAGGATCAAAATATGGAGAATGAAACTGCTTACCAGCCTTCCTTTAAAGCTGCTTGCTGTAAAGCACATATACAAAAGCAAACATGAAGTATAAGTCCACTCCTATATTTTCACTTAAAGACGAAATTCACTTAAATAAATTGTTAGAACATGCCAGTATGTCCTTGGACTTACCACATAATTATCTGAACTATCCTCATTGTAGCTTCATTCAGTGCATTGAAAAAATCCACTAGAACTTGTCCTTTGTCTCCCATTTTTCCAATAACCATTCCAAAAACAAGACAAAAGACGATCAAGCCAAGAACATTGATGCCATCAGAATACGCGCCCACGATCTTATATTCTTGAGTTTTATTCTATATATCAGATTCAAGGGAGAAAAGTTACAATCTGAAAACACTGAGTTTACTTTAAAGTATTCTTAGATGAAAACATAGTTAGACTTTTGAAAAGACATAGAGCTTTACCCCAATCACTCTACTCTGGGAGCCTTTAAAAGTTGTGTATTTTAGACCTATGCAGCAATCCAACCAAATCTTAGGTGAGAGTAAAGCAACTTTCTATAGACTTCCAACACAAATAGTAAGGTCTGGTATACTCAGTCATGCCTTCAATATATTCAAGACTTACTTCCTGCTATGGGGAACAAAACCCAACTGACAGAGAATCCCTGTGGTCACTTCCATGCAAGTCAAGGTCTTTTGCCCAGATTTATTAAAACAGTCAATTGTGTAAGAACTGGGATGATGCTGTGCACTTTTGCCTTCAGTTAGAAATCTATTTTTCAGCTGAAATCAGTGACACTGCATAATTTATAGAAGAATATAACATAAAAAACACACTACCTAGGTAGGCATTTGCACACTCCTCAGTTTGTGTAATATTCATATATGAAAGACAGAATTGCTTACTGCATTCAAAATTTAATTCATGTCCTTTCATATAGCCCATATTCTCATGATCTTAATACATATGAGATGAAATTTGGAAAAGGTACAGTAAAAAGAACATTGACCTGCTATTTTCCACAGTTCTATGTTTTCAGAATATTGAATTCCTTTCTTACTCTAATGTAATTAAAGGATTTACAAACTTTCAAAACCCATAAGCATTTCAGACCTCAAATCAGAAACTTGCTAGACATCTTCTTTACTTTCGTCTTTTTTTTATTCTTTCTAGAATAGCAAGCTATTACATAACAAATGTTTTCTACTTTTCATTTCACAAAATTTTATTATGATTTTCTGTTTATTTATTTATGGGATACTCAGTTACTTCACTGCTGCTTAAGCACACTGCTGATACATATGCAAACTTCCAATAATAAGTGTTTTCCTTAATTTCTCAGCAAATTGACAATTAATTTGCATATACATTTAATGGAGGATATAAATCCACTGTTTCCTTATATAATACACTAAACTTAATATTGCTTATTAACGAATGGAGTCCTCACGTTTTCTTAAGCCTACCTGAAAATCCTCAAAATTACCACTAGAATTTACTTCATGTTATGCCCTTCCTAAAATATATCTATGTACCATCACAGAATCACAGAATCAGAGAATGGCCAGGGTTGTAAGGGACCTCAGGGATCATGAATCTTCAACCCCCTGCCACATGCAGGGCCACCAACCTCCCCATTTAATACTAGACCAGGCTGCCCAGGGCTCCATCCAATCTGGCTTTGAACACATCCAAAGACGAGGCATCCACAACCTCTTTGGGTAGCCTGTTCCAGCACCTCACCACTCACTCTGCAAAGAATTTTCCCCTGACATCCAACCTAAATCTTACCTCCCTCAACTTAAATTTCCCCTTGTCCTGCTGTTGTCTATCCTTTCAAAGAGTTGATTCCCCTCCTGTTTGTAGGCTCCATTTAGGTAATGAAAGGCTGCAATGAGGTCACCCTGCAGCCTTCTTTTCTCCAGGCTGAATAAGCCCAGCTCCCTCAGCCTGTCTTCATAGGGGAGTTGCTCTAGCCCACTGATCATCTTTGTGGCTCTCCTCTGGACCCTCTCTCCACGTTTTTTGTACTGGGAGCTCCATACCTGGACACAGTACTCCAGATGGGGCCTCACAAGAGCAGAGTAGAGGAGGACAATCACCTCCCAGTCCCTGCTGGCCACCCCTCTTTGGTGGAGCCCAGGATACCATTTGCTTTCTGAGCCGCAAGGACACACTCCTGGCTCATGTTAAGTTTTTCATCCATCAAGATACCCAGGTCCTTCTCTGCAGGGCTGCTCTCAAGGATTGTTCCTTCCAGTCTGTATGGATGCCTGGGATTCCTCTGGCCCAAGTGCAAAACTCTGCACTTCGCCATGCTGAACCTCATCAGGTTCACCCGGACCCACCTTTCAAGCCTGTTGATGTCCCTCTGAATAGCATTCCTTCCTTCTACCATGTCAACCACATGTCAACCATGTCCTTACTTATCTCAATCACTAACTTCAATATCAGTACTTAAACTGATCTTCTAAAAAAGATGGAGATTGTCTTATACATGGTCTGATAAGGATAGGACAGGAAGGAACATTTTAAACCTAAAAGAAGGGAGATTAAGATTAGATATTAGGAGGATATTCTTTACTCACAGAATGGTGAAGCACTGGCACAGGCTGCCCAGGGAAGCTGTGGATGCCCCATCCCCGGAAATGTGGAAGGCCAGTTTGGATGAGTCCTGGGCAGTCTGATCTAGTGAATGGCAACTCTTCTCATGACAGGGGGGTTGTAACTGAACAGTCTTTAATACCCCTTCCAGCCCAAGCCATCCTGTAGTTCTATGATAACAATTACATCAGATTTAATCTATATTCTTCCTTCTCACTTCCCATATTACTATGAAATATAGCAATAAAAGTCGCACCTCCAAAACTTCTGCTGTCGTAGCAGTTGTAACAAGTTCTTCTGTAAATGTGGAGCCATTTTTATCCACACCAGTTGTATCTTCCACTTTTTCACGTTTGGTTTTGTACTGAAAAAGTTGTTTCAAAAACAAGAGGTGATTTAGAAATATGAGGAAACTGAAGAACAAACAAAGGCATAGCTGCCCACTAAAAATAAGGGGAAAATGAAGCAACCTGACATACACATACATTATTTCCCAATTAATGTGAGCCACCATTTTCTTTTTTCTTTGGATTTTGTGTATGAAACAAGTGATTCACAGTAATCTGCTGTAAATTTTGCTCTTCAGATTCCTAGGCATCTGGTGGATCTGCTGCAGTCTTGCAGGGGATAAGACATAGCTCCAGTCAAAGACAAAGCCTTTTTTTGCTGAGATGTAGTCTCATCAACATTCTTTCCAAGTATGGAAACTCTATGGAAACACTATGGAAACTCAGCCACTCTAGAACAGGTCTGTTGTGTTGATGCACCTGATTCAACCCACACTGCTTTCATCTTCTACACCAATGGAGCAGGTGTGATAGTCTCACTGTCTATAAAGGATGCTTACAGCATTCCACTATCAGGATAGTTACACCAATATTGCTATTATGTGGCCCATAAAAAGATGAACTACTTTTTTTTTTTTCTAAAAGGTTTAGTACAGGATTTTATAGCTCAGTGAGGCACAAGATTTGTCCTTAAAGTTGTTAACATATGAAATCATCTGCATGGAGAAGTTTTGTAAACTGGAAGACACTTAGTGTTGTGAGCAGAAGGACAGTTAATATAATTATCTGATGGGGAAGGCAAACTATCTCACATACAAACTTCAAGTAACTGGTAGGTAGCCACTAGGGAAAACAAAAAGGAAAAACAGAGATAATCACAAAACACAGTTGGATATGTTTATGGATTAAGATGACTGAATCTGAAGTAAGACTATACAGACAAGGGTTTCCTTTTTCATCTTCCAAATCTCACTGCTTCCAAAAGAGGTGTCTCCTTTCTCTCAAGATCAATCATCAGTTCTAGAAATGGACACTGCATGTGAGATAAAGTGGTGTGAGGGCTTAGTTACACAAATTTCATCAATAATAGAGAATTTTTAAGAAGAAGTAAATTCTCACAACATGGTTCTTGTAATTCTGCCCATCCCAGAATGGAAAAATATATTAACACAATGGCTGATTTCTGCATTCAAGTCCTAAAAAGGATATTTTTGCAAAGGTTGATCTGGAGCTGACAACAGATTTTTTATCATAATGGATACAAAACCAAGATGCCTTAAAAAAAGTATTTATATGGGAGACTAAGTTAATCCTGGCATTCTAAGAATTCTTGTATTACATAATTTTGGGAGACATAAAAGAAAAATTTGTAGTCAGCAACGAAAATTACAGTAACAAAAAAACGGTATTTAAACTTACCTGTTGAAAACAGGCCTGGACAAGATTTTCTGGGAACATATTCCTATTTTAAAAGTAGAGGTACTTTAACATTAGACTACAAACACTGCTTATCTAAATAAAATGATAAAATCTGCTGCTTGACAGATCAGATTGTGCTTCTTTACCCAGAGAAAAATGTAGCTTGCGCTGACAGATTCAATCCTGAAAAATCAAAGATTCAGGACTTCTAATGATCAGTCTGTTTCTGTACTTTGAATTTTTTGAGCTTATTTTTCAATATTTTATTTTTCTGCTTGCTAGCTACTACACTTTTTTTTTCTTTTTTTTTCTGCTGTGTCACCTCCACCAATTGTTCAAGGAATACAGGAGGCAGTTTGAAGTCTTTCAGGTGACTTGTAAAATGTATGTTGGATAAAAAGAATATGGAAGTACCACATATTTAATGTTCTATTGTAGTTTTGAAATCATAAATTAATCTAGATGATGAAAGATTTCCATTTGTTATTCCAACATCAATTTTTCACTGAAATGTAAGGAAATTAGATCAGAAGCAATGCAACCCAGTTGCATGCCTCCTTTCTGGTGCCCAATTTCAACATTCAAACAATTGCAGAAAACAGATGTTTATTGAATAACCAATCTGGTACAGAGAAAGTCCATTTCTATAATGCAGGAGATTTTTTTACGTCTTTTTAAGATCTTGTACAAACTCTTTGGCTTCATTTTTTAAGTTTTTAAAGTAAAATTTAATTGAAAGCAAGAGTAGTTTTTACAAGCTTGGGATTTTCACCAGTCTTTACATGATAGTTTGGATTTGGATCTTAAATCTGAATAATATGTAGAAAAAATAATCGTAATTCCCTTTAAACAGAATTTTAAATTTCAACTGTGACTTCTAATTTACAGTCTTACATTTGTTTAGTATAAATTGTAGTAAAAACCCAAAGTAGACTAAATTATGGTTCACTCTGCTTCTTGTTATAGAAGGATGTTTTTATGCAATGATTTTCATCAGTTCTTTTAACGTGCATGGACATATTAATGTGGAAGTTACTGATAACAGACTGCATTTGGTTTTCTTAAGCAGTTGATCACACAGCACACCAATTTATTCCTGCTGCAAATTATCACAAGGAATTAAGTGAACCTTCCAAGGAACTGCAGGATGAGATAGAACCTGAGACAACTGTGGATTGTCAGATGTGTGGCTATGGGATTGAGATCTGTTCATGCCATAGAGGTATACCTTGATCTGCACTGGGACATATGCACCAAAGGGCCACAAACATTTGCTATTAAATACGATTCTTTCAAGCCATGTACATACATACACCTATACATGGGTTTATACGTACATACAACAAATGTCGAACAACTGTGAATCTGGAATTGTATCTACAAATGTCAGTCACATTTCATGAAATTAAGAATGCTAAGGTCACTGTTAGATAGAATGCAGTTAATCTTACGTGATGGATTATGTAAAAATTCTAGAGAGTAGGAATAGTGATATAGAATAGAGAACAGAGGCAGTTGGAAAAAAAAAATCCTCAGAAACATTTGTGAGGAAACAGTGAGTACTTAGCCACTATTACTGTTCTTGTTGATTTTACCAAATTCCTTAAATAAATTAGAATTTGTTTAGTTCCAATCAATCCTGAAAATCTGCTCAAATCTTTTCCAGAGTTTTCTAGGGGATGCTTCACTCTAACCATTTTACATATCTATTATATACCAGGACATTACACAGAAAAGACTTGTGATAAAGTTCCCTTAGAAAATGTTGATGCGACATATTTTAACAAACCACTTGAAACTTGCTCTAAAATGTCAAACCTGCTAGCAAACAAGTTATTCTCTCCTTATTCATTCCAACATCATTGGAAAGCATGTTTATTGTATTATGCATTATGACTTTTTAATTATTATTTATTTATTATTTATTTATTATTTATATGCTTTTAATTATTATTATAGTAAACAATTTTACACACAATTACATTATTCCACACCCCAAAACATGGAAACAACAACCACAAAAAAAAAACAACTCACCTGATCAGATCCAGCATGGCATCAACAGTACTGACCTCCGGGGTGCTGCCCACTCTGTCTATTTCATCTGCTGTTTGAGGTACTCCAGGTTTAATGGTCACAACTAAGACAATCCCTACAGAAGGAGAAGTAGGGGAAGAGCTCACATTGCAAGCAGAGACAGTGGTGCCTCTTGCTAATGTAAAGCATCCTGTATAGCAAATTCTTCATGAGTTAAATTCATCAAATTCTATTTGTTTCAGTAAAACTAGTCTATAGCTAGTGATGTATAATGTATATACATCTATAATGTAACCTAAGAAACTTATGTTTTACTTTGAAGCAGAATAAAACAAAAATTTATTGGCAGAAAATGTTAGGTCTAACCTTGTGACTATAGAAATCAGGAACTAACTTTTAATTGACATTAGTGGCTTCATTTTAGGCATTTTACATGAAATACTAGTCTTTTCCAGATATACACTTTTTTTGTTTGTTTGTTTTTTAATCCAAACAAACAAAAAGTAAATCAAACTACTAAATCTCACTGCAGCAAGGACAAGGTATCTAGATGTCCTTCAGCAAGATACAAATATAAAATTTTCTAATAACAGCCGTAAATAAAAGCAGAATTTCATTTGTGTAAATTTGTACAGTAAAACAAGTAATATTTAACCTCTGGAGGTTGTTCAGTTTAATCCCTCTTCCAGGGCTGGCACAATTCCAAAGATCCATGTCAGTCTTTATTAAGCCTTCCTCACTGTGTATTCGTTTGTAATTTCCAGACAGATGAGATACTATCCTACCCAGTGACATATTATTCTCTATGAATGTAACATCAAGGAATGATTCAAGTCTAAATGTCTGTATCACATCAGTACATGATTTTTTTTCTATAGTTAAATATCACTTTGCAGACAACATACAATGCACATATTGTCCTTCAAATAACTATCCAACAGTTTATTTTCAGTAGGTGATAGTGTGATACCTGTGCACAGTATTCACTCAGAAAACAATGATAAGCCATAAGTGACATGGCAGCTGACAGCAGAGAGTTTAATTCTATTTGCTATTTAAAAACACAGCCTGAAGATGTCTAATTATGTAAATATATAAGATTTCAAGGCTTCTTGTAGGGAATGAACTTTCTGCAAGAGATACGGACTTCAGAGTTGTCAAGGTGGAGCCTGGAACTGGCAGAAAAGGTAACAACATTTTAAGAAGGGAACAGAGTGACAAGGACAGCAATATTTTCTCTCACTTTTTCAGGCAGAAAATACAGATACAGATAATACTTTCTTGCATGTGAGAATCTATCATATTGCTACTGAGGAAATTTACTTTGTAGTTAGGGAAGGCCTTAAAAAGGGCAAGATGTTCACTCCTATTTCCACTGCTGGTCACAGTTTACCTAACTAGACAGCTTTTAATCTTGCCTGAAATTAAAAGCAAAACTGCCTGCAATATACCTGTTGGATATGAACACAGTTCAACCATGAATAGCAGGACTAAATTTTCTGTGCATCTGGCTATAAGTGTGTATAATAATGTCTGCGTAATTCCTGTCTCTCCTCACCAGGCTGTCTTGGCAAATTAGTACTGTCACAGTACCATATACTTCTAGTTAGGCAATGCTGAGGATTTTAACATTATAACCTAATATTAGTACCTAATATTACAGCAATGACTGTAGTGCAGAAGTAATATACGACGGCTCGCAAACCAATCTTCCCTGAAACACTGGAATCCAAAGCAGCAACTCCTGAAAAAAGAACCACAAAACAAAATGATAAAAAATAGTCTAAGAAGAAATTCAATACTTTTGTGGAGGCTAAATTCTATTCAATAAATATTTCCTTATTCTAGATATTTCTTAACCGTTAATTGCCAGTTGCATTTCTGAAGAATCACTGTAACAGGCTTCTGCTTCTTAGCAGTGATTTACTGGATTTTTCTAGGAAAGTTAATGAGTATTTTCTGATTCCTTGATGTTGTTGAGGAATTAGACTTCTGTTTAACAAAATTACACTGCAATCTATTTGTCACTTAAATAATAAGTTCACTTTCATCAAATCTGTAATGTTTCAGCTTTAAAACTAAAGGCAGAAAGAAGGGAGCTGCTGAGGGCTGTTGTCACAGGCTGTTCAAACGCACACACAGACATACATGTCAGGCTTATTCCTAGCAGGTTTGCCTGTGTTAACAGGTTTAGTTACTTTTTTTTTTTTTTTCTAAGTTTCTTCTGCAGGCAGGCAGTACCCACTCTTCACTGGAAATTGAGGGCAGCTTTTGTTAAAGGAGGCAGGGAAAGTGCTGAGAAAGGTGTTGCTCTGTGGTCAGTTCAGCTTCTGGTAAAAAATATTATATAAGACTGCTTGGGAAATACCTTTTAATTGTTTAGAAGATTTACAGTACTGTCTGTAGGCATACAACTCAATAACCAGGGCAAAATGAGCATTCTGACTGTAAAACTTGACCGACTATAATCACACTAGTTAATAATTCACTACTATATTTTTATTACACATTTGTGATCCTTTTATATTTTTATGTTTATTGAGTCAGATTATCAAACACTGGCCATATTCTCTTTTATAGGAAAGCAAAAATACCATGAGGATATTTAGTCCCAGAAATGCATAACTTTGTGTTAAGAATGAAGTTTCAGAAGCTAGGGAGGAAAACACTGACAATTTCCAATGATAAACTTTCTGATCTTTGAGCTCAGAAGGGATTGCAGCAAGCATACTTTAACTGTGTGTTAAAACCTGTTTCAAAAGATATACTACAGCAGTAACAACTTGTGCCTAGAGCACTCATATAATGCCTTACTTGTATTGTTAATTGTTACTGAAAATGCAAACAACCCTGGGAGGGGAGAATGAAGGTTATTCTATTATTTATTTGATGATTTGGGGGTTTTCCACAGACAGTATATATAGCTAGATTGATTGCAGAAGAACTACATATATATGCAGAAACCATGATGTAAAGACTATCACACTTGTATAGCAAATAATAATTTTTAAAAATGTAATAATATTGCAATGGAACACAAATCAGCGCACAGAAAAAAGCACTGCCACAGCTATTATAGAAGGCTGTCAGCTCGTTTGAGGTGCAAACAACACAGTGGACATACAATCAGGGCCATTATTTTCAATTCTCATGTTGGCAATTAGGTAAAACCAAGTGGAAAGGAGGACATTCACATTGTGGTGAGCTAAGCTGTGGCAATTATGATAATAAGAAGTCTTTAGATTAATAATAATAAATAATGGATTCTGTGGACAATAGAAGAACTGATTTCAATGACTGTCCACGCTGAAACTTTTCACATCTTTTCCATTAACTTAGAAGATATCATATTGTGTATAAGGAAGAGCAAACTGTTACTGCCAAAGATCCATATTTTATAATAAATAATTGATTTCTAAACTAAAGCTTGCTGTATATATTGTCGGTATTGATTAGATAGCCAGCAGAAGTAAGATAATACTCACAGGCAGGATTTCTTAAAAAGCTTGCTTTAAAATATTATGCCTGATAGTCTTGTTGAACCAGCCTACAGCCTAATAATAATGCAGGGTTATTTTCCTGGAGTACTCACTTACAAGGATTCTACAATTAGCAAGATACTAAATTGACAGCAATTCTATGGCTACAAATGAAATCCGTAGCAAACTGCTATATTCACTGGAGGTAGAGAGGCATAATTAAGAGTAATCTTTGCCCTTGCATTTTTGAACTGGATAATAACTCTGTTAGTGAGTGAGCACTTCTACAGTCTAGCTTGTGCTTACACTGCCACGTTGGTGTTGTTTTCCTGAAAGCCATGAAAACACACAAATAAGTCAGGCAGACATGACTAAGCACAAGTGTGCTCTTAGTATGACAGTTGTGGCATTTTTTAGGAAGACAGCTGTATTCTGAAACAAAACTGCATTCAGGTTTATAATTGCATTTGAGACTGAAGTAGCATCCATTGTATAGACAAGTCTGCACAAGTTTATTTTGTTAATGTATAGGAAAACACAGTATACAAAAGTAGCTATTTTTCCTGACATATCTCACTGCCATGAGTGAGCAATTGACAGTATTCTTTAACTGATGATTACAGGAACTTCTTCTCAAACCAATTAAGAATATAATTTCCATTGAAAACACATCAGGGCTTTGTAATTTATTTGCAAATAACTGAACAGTTTGATGAGAACAAACAAAACATACAGCTGACTCAGCCCATATGAAAACTTCTTCCTCTAATTAAGATGGCACATACCCTACTCAAAATGGAAAGCCTGAAGTGTTGTAAATAAAGACTACAAAACAACTATAGTTAACAACTTTTGTATATACTGCGGATTGTCACTGAACTTTTACATCTATTTTATTTGAACTTTCCTTCCCTTGGCCTATCCCTGAGTTTTATATTGTTTAAGTAAGTTTGAGAAGATTGACTATAAATGTAGTTTACAGAATTTTATTATGAATGATGGATTCTCGTTCATACTTGGGCATTTCAAAATTAATGTATTTCAAATTAGTTCCTTAAATTTTCGTTCAATAGATATTCTAATTTAGCCACAGAAACTGAAGCATGGAATGCAATTTTGTGGCTATAAAACACAAGTCTTAAGAGAGATGATCACAAAGTTACATTAACTGATGTTAAAATCTAGTAGTCTATCTAAATCTTATCTATATGTTTTCAGTTGAACAGAATAAAAATCTTTAATAACTGAAGCCAAAGTTGGAAATCAATTGCCCAATCTTCTGCACCTCAGCTTCCATGTTTTCTATATCTCCAATTCAAAATTATCTGTGTTAGTTTAATCTCTTTTTCTTCCCCCAGTGTTATCTACTTTACAAAACATAACAGCTGTAAAAAAGTAAAAAAAAAAAAAAAAAAAAAAAAAAGGAAACACAGAGTGAAATGAATTCTCCCTTATCTTCTCTTTCTTGTTCCAGAACCTCAAGATCCAACCAAAATCAAATGTTGCACTTCCTATGAAACTTACTTAAGAAAAGAATGGGAAAAATTACACAAATAATGATAATTTTGTCTGACAAGGTATTATTAGACAGAACCAAAACACAACAGGAATAAGGGATGTCACAGGAACCTCAACTGAACAAGAGAGGCATGCACTTTGGGTATTATATGCAGATATTCTGTGATCTGGAAGTGAACAGGGTTGCATTAAATACTAGAAACAATACCAAGGCTCTTTGATTTCTAGTGCTTACAATCATACCAGATTCCTAAGAGATAATACTTACATCCCTAAGAGTTTGACATACAACTGTAGACTTGCCTTAACAGAGCACAATGCTTCCAGATATTCTTTACCCATACAACATAAGAAACTGCATATATAGGTGAGTGCTGTGATTTTCTCTGTTCAACAGCAACAATCGTACCTTGTCCCTTAGCCTTTTTTTTCTGCTCTAAAAATTCTAGTGTCATCTCCTGCAGTACTTCCTAGCTGTAATCACAGCTACTAACAAGGCCAGAAGAAATCAAGTGAATATCAGCTGACAGAATCTGTTCCTTTCACCATATTACTTCATCTCCACAACACATTAATCATTAAGTATAATTAGCAAAAGTCTGGGCTGCTTATCTCCTTTTGTTAACGGCACTGCTCTTTATTATCAAGATCTGAGTTTTCCCTGTACAGAGATCAATACCACTTGTGCAGCTTCTAGCATTATTGGCAGGTCTTTCTCTTTAAATGTTACTGAGTGCTGGAAGGAAAAGTCCAGCTAAAAGGCTTTCATACAGTTGCCAGCCACATCATAGCTTCTTCCTTGACACTTCTATTTTTTTCTTCTCTTTCATAGCTAATAATATCTATGTTGAGAAATAATTTAAATCTGGCAGACATCAGCTTAATACTTCTTGGTTCTGGTTCTGATGTGCTAGGCCATCTAATCTACACAGCCTAACACACTCAATTATTCCCTACCTCTTCCTGGCTGGAGGCAGGGCCCCTCTTATTCTGATTATTGCATCCAACACTCATTTTTCATGGATGTATAGCAAAAGACTAATTATCAAAATCAGAACATCTATAGTGTCAAGAGGAGCAGTGGTTCTCATTGAGGAGCCCTTACTTGTGATTAACCTTCTCTGTAACTCACTTACCCATGTTTGTAGGACTGAGGTGGGTTTTCCATCCCACTTCCTCATACCGTCCTCATGACCACATAGTCAAAACTATAAGGTGGCACACAGTGTATACTCATTGTTACCTCTCACTTGAACAGGAAGACCACAAGGATGTCTGCTTCTAATAGATGAGATGTTGGCTCATACATGTGGAAAGTAGGACACAGGGTTTCTGAATTACTGGACCTCATAGTCAAACTTATGAAGCTTGTTGAGCATCTAGAGTTTGTTGGACACTCTCTACAGCTGAGAGACACAGGCCCATATGGAGGAGATGAAATATTCTTCATACTCTTGATGAGCGGTAACCAAATCACTCACCTGGGATCTCTCATCATCTTTCCATTTCATTGCTGCCAGTGTACTGGCAGACACTTCTGGTGCAATTCCTGTGACTTTCTGCCACATAACTGGTGAACACCTAGCTCTTTAGGGATCACGGATTGTATGAGGATCATCAGGCACAAATACATTGTCACACAGCATCTTCACCACAGCCAATAATCTGGATATCTCTGGTATCTCCAGATACCTTTTTCAGCAGTGATCCATTTAATTAGATTAAGCATCACATTTTCTTTGGAAGGATATCTTTCCCTCATGGCTGTAAGGATTCGCTTCCTGGGGGTGCAAGGCTGATCATCCCTTTTGCCAATTGTTCTGTTAATGACTGGGTCCTCAACAAGAGATCCCAGCTGGCAGGCTTCACTGCCCTCCAGACTCTCACTATATGCTCCATCATCTCAGCACTGGAGCTACCAGATGACAACACTTTCATTTGGATATCGGCTAAAATCTTGTTGCATATCTTAAGTCTCAGTTAGCGTCATGGTTTTATGGTTTTTCATCAGTATTCCACATCACGACAACATGCAGTGCAGTTGGAGTTAAACAGTTATTCCTGAAGTTCCACGGATTGTCAATATATCCAGTTGCATGGTCTCAGAAGAGAAGAATGAACTATAACTCCCAGAAGACTTCATTCTTCCAGTTCTGTTTTCCATTCAGACAGAATGATAAAATGGACTAGAAGTCGTGAGACGTCGCTCTTTGCTCCCTGGCTTTCACCAACAGCATTAGAGTAAAGACTTCAGTTTTGCAAACTCTCTTTGGCATTTTATTTATTAGCTTCAATTTCAATTATATTGTATTATACTGTATTATTTCACATTCCGTTACTATATTTAGTAAATGAATTTTTTCTCCCTTTAGCTTGCTGCTGCTGTTCTTTCTCATACAGGCACATCTCCCTACCTCTTCCTTTTCCCCTCACATTTCCACAGAGCATGGATCCATGGGTCCCTTCTCACCCTTGTCACAAAACCAGGCTGAACAAGTCCAAACCATGACATTCAGGCTTTGAATTTGGATCATTGTCATCTCTTCCTCATCTTTCTGTGTTTCAGATGATGTTTTGCCAGTGTTTTTACAATTATTTTTTTTTTTATTGGTCCATTCCCTTCCTCTTCCTCTACTTCTGTCTCCTCTTTCTTTTTCCTCTTTTCATTATAGACAAGATGACCTTCACTGCAACTTTCTTTCTCCTATAGAGGTGACACCAGCACAGGTTTTTTCTCCATTGCAAGTTCAGAGACACTCTCTTTCCCTTGTTAAGTGTTCAATAGGGCTCAGTAGGCATAAGCTAGGCCCCACATATTTTGTGCCTCCCTAGATTTGCCAGAGCTACAATAGTCCTCTCTTAAATACTTGCCTCAATTTTCAGGGTGCCCACTTCTCTAAGTTTTCTCCCAGATTCCTCCATATCCACTGCCACTCAGTATTATTCAGCTTTGGGGAAGATCTGTGACCAATACCGATATGGAGGAATTCATATTCAGGAAACATGACAATATCATTATGCCAGTTTGGACAGTCTAGAACTGTATGAAAATTTCAAGGGGGAGAAAAGGAAAAATGTGAGAGGAGTAAAAATTGAAAACAGGTTTAAATATCTCTTGTTCCATTGGCAAACTCACTGAAAAGGTAGTGGAGGAAGTTAAAATGTTAACTCTTGGGAGTGTAATTTTTAATGCTTAACTGTGCTACATAGCACACAAACACCAGATGGGGGTCACCATCAGTTCTTTTAAGCTGTCATATGTATATATATATACAGCCCATATATGTGTGTATATATATATATATATATATATATATATATATATACAGCCCTAAAAAAATAGAGTGGTCTTCTTAAGAAAAGCTCCAATAGGTTTTAAGTAATACAGTGTGAAGCATGATGTGTGTAATTCCTTAAAAGACTATGCTGAATAGGAGAAAAATCCTATTTTTGCTATTTTTAGCTATTAGTAGCAAGTTGGCATAGTATGAAGATTTCTGTTCAAAATCACGGTATGCTCTGGTCAAATCTATTATCTTCATTGCTATCATGTCCCACATTGGGTACCAATAACAGTCACAGGTTGAATTCTTTTTCTTTGTTATGCAACAGGAACTTAGCCCCCTAACTCTCTCCACCCACTTCTCCCCACAAGGAAGCCAGCAGAGAAGTGAGAAGGGGGAGATGCTGCTAGACAGAGATAAAGAGAACACTATTATACTAAAAATGGTAAAGTAATGTGAGATCATACGATACAAAGGAATCAAGAGTACTAAATGAAACAAGCAGGAAAACGAGTGACATCCGCGCTGCAAATTCAGAGTGGGGAGCAAAAATGACTGTCACTTTGTATCTACCTCATGGAAACAAAGCAGGAAGGACCAGAGCACTTTGAGAACTGTAGTTCTCCCTTAGCAGTTACCCCTTTCCATTAGTTCACTGCAGAATGCCATACTATGGAATACTTATGGAAAACCATGACAGCTCCCTTCAAGTACTAGAAAGCTGCAATGAGATCTCCCTGAGGCCTTCTTTTTCGCAAATGGAATGACTCCAGCTTCCTTGACCTTTTTTCATAAGAGAGGTGCTCAAGACCTCTGATTATCTTTGTGGACCTCCTCTCACCCCACTGAAACTGTTCCACATCATTCTTGCTTGGGAGCCTCAGACATGGACACAGTACTATAGATAGCACCTTGTAAGGACAGAGTAGACGGGGACAATCAACTTCCTTGGGCTGCTGGCCACCCCTTTTTTGATGCAGCCCAAGATACTGTTGGCCTTCCACGCACTGCTGGCTCACGTCAACCTTATGGTCCACCAGAACTCCATGTCCTTCTTCACAGGACTGCTCTCAAGGAGTTCTCTTCCCAGCCTGCATACACACCTGGGACTGCCTTGGCCCAAGTACAACACCTTGTACTTGGTCTCCTTGGATCTCACTACGTTCCAATGGGCTCATTTCTCAAGCCTGTCCATGTCTGACTAGAAATCATCCCTTCCATCCATAGTATCAACTGTACCACTCGGCTTATTGTCGCAAGCAAACTTGCTGACAGTGCAATCAATCTCACTGCCTATATCATCTGTCAAGATGTTAAAGAGTTCTGGTCCCAAAGCAAACCTCTGAGAGAAACCATTCAGAACAGCCTCTACCTCGATGTATAGTTGTTACCCACAACTCTCTGACTATGACCATTCAAGCAATTATTTATCTGTCAAATAGTTCACCCTTCAAATCCATTTCTCTCCAATCCAGAGATAAGGATGTGGTGTGGGACCATGTCAAAAGCCTTGCACAGGTTCAGGTAGACTATACCAGTTACCCTTTTTTTGTCCACATATGCTGTCATTCCATTGTAGAAGGCCACCAGATGGGTTAGGCATTATCTGCCCCTGGCAAAGCTGTGCTAACGGTCTCAGATCACCTCCCCATATCTATCACATGCCTTAACATAGCTTCCAGAAGGGTCTGTTCAATGATCTTTCCAGATACAGACATGCAGCTCTTCAGCCTGTAGTTCTCCAGGTCTTTCTCGATTTCTTTAAAATAGGAATGATGTTTTCCTTTTTCCAGTCACCAGGGACTTTGTCATGACTTTTCAAATATGATGAAAAGTGGCTTGACAATCACATTAGCCAGTCTCTTCAGGACCCTGGAACTCACATCATCCAGCCCCATAGATTTGTGTTTTTCTTTGTGCCTAGTCTTCTACTAGACACAAATAAAATATGACATATATAGCTAATTCTCATTAAGAGGATAGTTCTCACCATTCATCACCAAGGAATCCATGGCAAATAGAAACCCAGATTCTGTAGTATGCAATTTCTCAAATGAAATTTTTGGTGACCTACCACCTCTGTCTTCGTATTTGTTATCAGAAGTCTCCCATTTCTATTCTACCAGTCCCTCTACAGCAGAAGTTTTGCTGTCTGTTGAAATTTATTGGAAAGGAAAATCACTTGTTTGA
Source organism: Tympanuchus pallidicinctus (assembly GCF_026119805.1). Taxonomy (NCBI): domain Eukaryota; kingdom Metazoa; phylum Chordata; class Aves; order Galliformes; family Phasianidae; genus Tympanuchus; species Tympanuchus pallidicinctus. Next base: position 47,065,925 of record NW_026294758.1, read on the forward strand.
CAGCTTGCAGCAATTACCCTTTTAATAAACTTGACAGAAACACAATTAATCTCTTGCTTTTCTTAAGAGTGTAAATTTTTCCATTAGTACTGATGCATAATTGTAATACAAGAATTTCTTAATAAATTAGCTGACATCCTGGGGTGCATTAAAAAGAGCATGTCCAGCAGGTTGAAGGAGGTGATCCTCCCCCTTTACTCTGCCCTGATAAGGCCTCATCTGGAGTACTGTGTCCAGTTCTGGGCTCCCCAGTACAAAAAAAAGGGGCCTCTTGGAAAGAGTCCAGCGGAGGGCCACAAAAATGGTGAAGGGCCTGGAGCATCTCCCCTATGAAGAAAGGCTGAGTGAATTGGGTCTATCTAGCCTTGAGAAAAGACAACTGAGAGGGGATCTAATCCAGGTTTATAAATATCTGAGGTGTGGGGGCCATAGTGGTGAGGCCAGTCTCTTTTCAGTGGTATATGGAGACAGGACAAGGGGAAATGGACATAAGCTGCAGCATAGGAAGTTCCGCACAAATGTGCGCAAGAACTTCTTTACAGTGAGGTGACGGAGCACTGGAACAGGCTGCCCAGGGAGGTGGTGGAGTCTCCTTCTCTGGAGATGTTCAAGTCTTGCCTGGATGCCTACCTATGTGACCTGGTGTAGGGAACCTGCTTTGGCATGGGGGTTGGTCTCAATGATCTCTGGAGGTCTCTTCTAACCCCTACAATTCTGTGATTCTGTGATCTTGCAAGTCAGTGGCTGAGGAGGGGGAAGGGCAGCAAATGTGTGCAGGTAATGAATAAGCATCTGTTAGTGCTATTTAAATGCCACAAAGACATTCAGAAACAGAATTTTTTTATTTCCTACTTGTATGACCTAATGAAACTACCACTGGATTAGCAAGATTAATACTGGTCTTCTGACTTTGAAAAGGCACTGAAAAGCACGTATTTTTTTGTTCTCAAGAGACAGAACAAAGCATGGAATACAGTAACAGTTACAAAGAATTGTCCAGGTACTCAAATGGGGCATCCTGGATGATTCAAGGATTTGAAAAAGTTGTTATGAATTTTCTAATCATCAAATAGAAAGGGGGAAAATAAATAGAGTATTGATAGTTTATGGCAATTAAAGGAATGAAATAATTATAAAATGGAACGGTTCAGGTAAGATGTTCAGAAATATTTTTGACCCTAGGCATTTTTGTTAAGGGACTGCTGTGCCCATCTGCTGGCAAAATCAAAATTGCAGTATTGTATTATGATCATTTGCTAAAGATCTGATTGTACTACATGCACAAGAAGGAAGGTATCAGTACTGTTTTCCATTCCTCTTATTTGCAAGCAGTACCACTTGTAGGAAAAACTTAATTCTCATCTAGAAAGAAAGATTTTGTATAAACTCAAGTTAATGCCTTTTCAGGAGATATAATGTTCCTCAAGTAGAATATAATAGAAGCCTATAAGGAGTGAAGATAACATATCAATCTCCCAGGCTGGACAGAGTAGCAAGATTCATATAAGAAATCAGGTTCAGTTCATGAATGCAGCAAACAGAGCCTCTGCAGTGTTGCAGGTGAAATACATATACCACAAATATAGAAAATATAGAGTACTGAAACTACTTGAATTACTCTGAAAGTACTGCAGGTAAAAGGCATAGGTGAACAAGCTTTACTTTCCAGACTCTCATTTAAAAAAAAAAAAAAAAACATTCTTTAATCGATCATCATGTCCACACATACAGAAGCGGAGTTAAAAAATGAAGGTAATTTGTTTTACAGTAGAATTGTTAAGCACCAGAACAGAAGAGCTGAAGATACTGACTCACTTCACGTTCACACACAGTGAAGCCACTAGCAGCCCCACAGTGGTACAGCTAGGACTGAAGGCAATGGCTGCCAGTGCCACAGAATGGCTGCTATGCTGGGGCTCTTTGCTCTTGAGAGTTGGTGGTAACCATGCTCCATGTGTCTTAAGTATATATCATAGTTTTGTCACCATAATTTAAAGCCTTAAGTAATATAGAAGTTGTCTCAGTTGTGCAAGGTCAATGATAGTGATGGGAAAGGAGTAGATAATTGTTACAGATCTAATCCGAAGGCAATGGGCACAAAGCTTTGTCCTTTAATAGCACATGACTCTGCAGTCCTCCCTGCTTCAATGACTGCACATGAACAAGGAGGACAGGACATCACGCATCCCTCAGTACCACTGAAAGTAAAATTCATTAACAGTAGTGCAACACCTTTTATCCTTTGCCTGGTGTCCCTTTGATACAAAGGGACAAAGTGAGTTATCTGTCTAAGCCATGGTTTCTATATTATCAATATTCTTGTGGCTTTCAAAACACAGATAGGAAACTGAAGAGAACAGAGATATTTCAACAGGCAGTTTCTGAGTATATTAAGCTAGATCAGAGCTTCCCCAGTGGGTGGAAAGTAGTCAGTTTGCTGGTAAAGCACAGGTGTGTTAATAATGCCTTAGTAGAAGAGCATCCCTCAGTAGCTGCACCTCCTGGAATAGTATGAATACAAACTTCTGGGGTAATGGTCATCCAAGAATGATGATACCAAAAGAAAATTGCTTTCTTCCCCTACCATTCCTGCTCCTACATTCCTTCAAAGTATTTTAAATCTGTGACATTTTATACCCAATGGAGCTGGCAGGTCTATTTCTGAGAAAAACCTTATGGGATCCACTGTGCATTTTAACTGCAATTATTAAGATTGTGGAACAATCCTGTTAATGCTCTGATTTTTCTCACTGCATTCCAACTCTTTTGTCTCCTATTTAGTACATTTTGTCTTCCTTCACAGAACTAAGCAGCACTGTGATAAAGCAAACTGGTAACCTCCCAAAAGTAGATCCAAGGTACAAAACTGTACAATTGTGAACAAAGGAAAAGAACAAACAACCTTTTCAAGTAGTTTTCAATCAGTTATAATCAAGATTCTCTTCCCAGTAGTTAATGAGTCTAGACTAATTAGATTGAAGCCCCAAAACTCCCAGTACGCAAGTTGAAGATTTCCCCCTCTTTCCTTCTTCCTAAAGGGCACCAAAAATAGGTACTTTCCAAATAATCATTTCTTCTTTTAAAGCAGTACTTCAAATAAGCTGATCTGGATTGCTGGGTATCATGCTCAGCACAGGCATAGTTCTGTATATTATAGCAGTTGTCTTGAGTAATGTGTGAGGCTCTTCATTTAGAATCTTGCCTTGCCACTACAGAAGGAAATAGAAAATGCAAATTATTCCTTCACATGAATGGTGTACTATACTATCATTATACTACTAGTGAATTTGAGGGACAGCAATCTAAGGGAGATTCAATAAGACTACATATTTTGGACTGAATTACTAGTGTGGGCTAATGATCAGAATAAATTAAACCTGTATCTGCCATCCATTAAAATAACTTATAGACGTCAATTATTACAAATTGGTCTCTAAGCCACACTAACTTAAAAGAGCATCCCACTACTCAGAGTTTCACGTCCTCAAATAAAAGATCTATTAAGCTTTCCTTTAAAATGTTTCCAAACAAACAAATGTTTAGTGTTTATGCTAGTTCTTTATAAGGCTACAATTCAGCCTCCAATGCAAGTAAGTAGAAAAAAATTCTGCAAATTTCAAACTGTACATGTAAAATAAATATTAAATAATGCTTTCCATCCTTTACATTTTGAGGAACAGTTTGTGAATGAAAATCACATTCTGTAAAGCCTTCCATTTAACCACAAGAGGGAGAATTTTGTCTTCAGTTTGGAAAGAGCCTGACTGTGCCCTTGCTCTAACTGAGAACCAGTGAGAGCTTTTTTCACTAACACAGGAATTCCCCCTAACAAATTGTTAATACTAAAAACTGCAGAAATTTCTGAAATATCAAGGAGTAATTTCCACAATAAATGCCTTTGCTGTGCAAAATGAGTTACATCACTATATACAAATGGATTGATAGACAATTCACTGTCCTAAAAGCATATGTATAAGGGGACGCTTTTCAGGATTAACACTGACAGACAAAGACATTCTAATTTTCAAAAAGAAAACTACAGATTGTATTTTCAATAACACCTTCTGAAAAAATGTTACTACTCACCAAAATCCTATATTTTGACATAACATACATTCACAAATATATTCCTGCTTTTATAAGCATCAAAACATTCTAGGTGCCTCTCTAGGACCCAGCTACAGGGTCTAGTTAGAAATATGCACCAAATGGCCAGCTGCAATTGCATCTGTGTGCACTCTTTCAGATTGCTGCAAACTACATATCATGATAACCTTCAAGCTGCTCTCCTGGTAAGCTACCTTTCATCCCTTTAGTTTATGAACTACAAATGTGTGCAGAGAAGACTTCATTACTGTCACTAATTTACTGCAGTAGCTTCATATGTTTGGGGCACTAAACAGCTGTCACTAAGCATATGAACTTGTACACTGGTACAAGTGTACAGCTATGATCATCAGATACACACCTAACAGAGTTCTGAAAACATACACTCTCCTGCCTGCATAATGTGCTGATCCTGAAGAAATGGGCATAATCAGATGACCTCTGGCCCCACCAAGGGCAGTCAGCATGCAGTGTGAGGTGCTATCCTTGTACATTCAGTGTTTATTCAATAATAGTGAGGCTACTTTTGAGAATAATATTTTCTCTTACTCCCTGGGAAGTTCACCACCAAAAGCAGACTGTGCTGTTAACACTAATGAGGTTAGTGTTGTTGTTAGTGTTGTCTGCCTTGTTTACAAGTGTAGATGAAGACGCATCTTGAATCTTCCTTTAGTTTTTCATTCCACTGGTTCTTTTATCTTATAAGTAGTTTTTGAAAGAGTGCATCTTGCTTTGGCAATAAATCCAGTTCTTGGAGAGACAAAGGACAACATGGTAGTGATAAACACGTCCTGAGTCACTGCAGTAAGCTAAAAGAAAATAGTCACAACCTTTGCTCCCTCAGTAAAGATTTGAAGAATACAGATACGTTTGTTTGACTTTCTTTACTTTTTTGCCTGAAAGTTTATTTGACATACTTTTCTGTCTCTTCACTTTCAGTTTGCTCCTTCAGATCTTTCGAAATATTTCCTAATGGATGAGTTGTTAGCAAATTTTACTATGACAAAAGCTTGCTTGCTACTTCCAAGAGAGCAAATTTCTGTTCTCTTGCATTTCCCCAAAACATCTTTGAGCCATCCATATCAAACAGATTTATTTTTTTTTTTTAATGAATTTAATGGACATACAGAGGGATTCAGTAAATGCCAGAGCTCATGCAAGGTCCTTCATGAAAGTTCGTAGAGAGTAGAAAAAGTAAGGTGAGAAATCTACTCTTTCTATGACCATGAAGTATGAGATCACATCTCCTTATGAAATGATGACATGAGACAGCTTATAATAGTTAACCCTGTACCTGAAAATATGCAGTTTTGAGCTTACAGTCTGCAACCATTTAACCCATTCCTGAAAACAGGAAGAATCTATAAACCTGGAATTTATTACTTCATAGTTCTTATTAAATTAATTATCAAATAATAGTGATAACCTTTCCAAATTCACTTTCATTATTAATAAAGAAGCCTAATCTAAATGTATACATCTATAGTTTTCATTATGTAGTTCCACTGAATTATTTTTAAAGATAATTTAATTGAGAAAGAATAGCTAAGCCACAGTGATAATACCATATACTAACAGCCCATTTCCAGTCATACCTGTGATCATACTTGATATGATTAATGGCAGAATGATAAGTTTGAGCATTCTCATCAGCACCTCCCCAGGAAAGGAAAAGTAGAATTTATCCAGGTTAGACAGCTTGCCATATTCTCGTACCAGCATGCCAACTCCAATACCTAAAAAACACATAAAACATGACAAAACTTAGCAGTAATTTATAAGAGACTCATGGGGAAAAGGAAAGAAATGTAAAAGAAAACAAAAAAGGGTAGGAATAGACATATTTTTACAGCTGTGGTGAAACTTCTAAAGCAAACTGGAGACATTTCTTTTGGTCATTCCTTTTTTGTGCTGTATATTGATTACAGTAACAATAATAAATACATATAATTGTGAAGTTGGATGACTTTTTAGATGTGTCTTTGGAAAAACCTTGATTGCACTTCTGATTATCAGTTCAGTTCAGCACGGACACTCTACCTGCTCTCTCCAGTTCTCAGAAATCCTTAACTAGCATTAAAAAATAGTATTATACATACATTCTTACTGCACATTTAAGAAATGAAGTGATAAAATATACTGAATAAAATATACTGAATAGTGGTGAAAATATACCTACTCAGCAGCAACACTTTCAGTAATTGACTCTCTACATAATCAGTGTGACTACAATGACTAAATTGATTTAGTTATTTCCAAGAAATTAATCAATGAAAATACCATTAAGTATATTTTACACTCATTTGTCTGCACGACCAATCTATGAAATACCAAACTATTACTACAGTCAGTAGAATCATAGAATCACTGAATAATTTGAGCTGGAAGGAACCTTTAAATGTTATCTAGTCCAACTCCCCTGCAGTGAACAGGGACATCTACACAGATCAGGTTGCTCAGAGCCCTGTTCAGCATGACTTTGAATGTCTTCAAGGATGAAGCATCCATCATATCTCTGAGCTACCTGTTCCAGTGTCTCATCACCCTTAATGTATTGTCTTTCCTTACATCCAATCTAAACCCTCCCTCACTTAGTTTGAAACCATTTCCCTTGTCCTATCATAAGAGACACAGCTAAAGAGTCTGTTCCCTTCCACTGGACACTGAAAGGCAACTATCAGGTCTCCGCAGAGCCTTCTCCAAGCTAACCAGCTCCAGCTCTCTCAATCTGTCCTCACAGGGGAGATGTTTCATTCTTGGGTCATTTTTGCTATCCTCCTCTGGATGTGCTCCACAGCTCCAAGTTTCTCCTGTACTGAGTACACAGTACTACAGGTGAGGTCTTACCAGCATAGAGTAGAGAGGCAGGATCACTACTCTTGACCTGCTGATTATACTTCTTTTGATGTAGCCCAGTATACAGTTGGCATTCTGGGCTGTGAGGGCACATTGCTGGCTCATGTCCAGCCTGTCATCCATCAGTGGCCTAAAGTCCTTTTTGACAGGGCTTTGCTCCAACCTTTTGTCCCATAACTTATACTGATAGAACTGGTTGCCACAACCTATGTGCAAGACCTTGCTCTTGTCTTTGTTGAACCTCATGAGGTTCACCTGGGTGCACTGCTTGAGACTGTCTAGGTTTCCCTGGATGGCTTCTCAACCCTGAGGCATGTCAACTGTACCACACAGCTTGGTGTAATCTGCGGATTAATATATTTCCAATTTAGAGAGAAAGACATTGCAGGGAGCTGTATCAAAGGCCAGAAATAATGACATCAGTGACTCTTCCTTTGTACACTGACGAAGTTAAGCCATCATAAAAAAGCTACAGGTTAGACAGGCAGGACCTGCCCTTGGTGAAGCCAAGTTATCCTGCATCACCTTCTTCTTTCCATGTTCCTTAGTATAACTTCCAGGAGGATCTGCTTCATGATCTTCTGAACACAGAGGTGAGGCTAAGAGGTCTTTTTTTAAAGGAAATATCAGTATCACATATGAACTTTGAAATGCTATAGTCCTGGGTAAACTGAATATTAAGAGACCCAATTTATAACATGATGATTCAGCGAGTAAAAAAGTCACTTACAAGCTTTCACTACTCACTGAGTGCTGAAAGATTTTATTCATATAATAACTTTAACAAAGTTATTAACAGTTTCACTGAAGTTAATGTAATTGTTTACAGTCCCTTTTTATTTTAACGACATCAATGATGTGTATTTTGCAGCACAAAAGCTCAAGTACTTTCAACCTACCTTCACCAGCCTCATTGACTCATGTAAACTTGCAGAGCCCTAGTAACACTGCTAGTGCCTAAGCCGAACAAACCTCTTCCCTTGGTTTTATTTTAATGCTAAACGAGGCATTTAAATTAGACATTACACTAGAAGCTGGCATAGAGTAAATAGTCTTATAGGATCATTTGCCAGAAATAGATCTAGGCAAATCCGTAGATAACCCTGTCTGCATTGTTAATACTAAAGAAAATAGACAGGGATCCCATATCAAATAATCTATCAGAGAAGAAAATAATTAACATTTTCACCTGGAAAGTGGGAATTTTTGAAAAGTTCCTCCTTAAAGATTCATCATGGGGGCGTTTTGTGCTAGATTTTTTCTGCTGTCTGCAGGTTAGTTCACAAAAAAAAAAAGTAAACTACTTTCACAGAATTTGCCTCCGATAGCAGAAAAAAGACTATGAGCTGTCTTTTCTCTGCACTTGCACTTGCAGAAACAAGTTGAAGGAAAACAGAGGAAGATTACAATCTCCTATCAACTCTCTAATGTTAATAAGGAGAAAGAAAACAAAAATGTTAGCCTTTCCAAGCAAAGATGCTGCTCTAAACAACTATTAAGATCTTTGATGTAGGTTTTATCTGTGTCAGAAAATACAGACAACTTAAAGTCCTTGCAACATCTTAATAGTCTTGAAGATGTTTGCAATATTACAAAAATGCCCGTTGTCAGATAAGACACAATGATCTCTGCACTTAGAAGCTAAACTGTGTTCACTGTATTGAAAACAACTAGACAACTTTGAGATAGGTCCAAGTAAGATTAGTCAGCTTGTAAATGATCACACATATTGAAGTTGCTAAGGTTTTCATCCTGCAAATACCAATGTAAACAGCTGAACATAAGCATATAAGCATTCTTTGTGTCTTCAGACTGTTCATATGATTGGCAGGCATATGCTTAAATTGCAGCAATACTAGACAATATAATTGCTAAAAGTTGTGCAATTCCATTTTATAATAGGGTATAGAGCATTCCTCCTTACATACAAGATACTGCCTTAAAAGGCTGCTGCACAGATGTTACTGTATTTCTGAAGCATGTAAGAGATTTTCCTTTTGCATATCTCTAAACAAGATGTCCATGCCCCATAACAAGATCACAGACATAACTGTACCAGCCTCATTTTAACGCCAGACTCCTCCACTCCTGCTCTGATCCTGCCAAAATGATGACACATAAAGACCCCTGAAGCTAGACATATTCCTCAAAGAGTAACAAAGATGGACATCCACAATACATTGTTCATGACAGAAACAGGAAAATCTAGCCAAAAGGAGTCAGAACTATGCCCTCAACAGAAGTGTTTCTCTGAAGACAGGAATATCACCAGCCCTGAGCAGATATATATACATACATATCTGTATATCTATATCTATTTCTATATATATATAGATATATAGAAGGTGTTCCAGCAATAACACAGATAACTAAATTGTGTGTGTCTTCGGGGGAGATCCTGCATGTTTCTGAGCAGGATCAAAGAAGGAAATTATTTGTGATCCACTGCACTTCGAAAGAAAATTTAAAGAGGCAGCATGTTCTGTTCCTTTCTTTCAGCTGGGAGTATTACTCTGAGCTAGTGTGACCAGATCATTTTCTAATTATGATTCCTTCCTTACCAGCAGCAACAATTATGTTTCACTAGCTGGAAAGTTTGATCATTTATCAGGATTACTAAAAGACAGAAAGTTTTACCCTCATTCTCATTCTTCAGAGTCCTCTTTTCTACTTCTTTGGATTTCACTATAAAACCATTACCATTTCACACCCTCTCAAAATTATTGCAGGATTTTTTGAAGCTTTTTGCTTATATTTGTATCTGTATTTGTATATTTTTGGACATGGTATTATTTACCTAGTGGCAGTAACACAGAACAGACTTCCTAAAAAAAATAAATAAATAAAAAAATTCCAAATTGCATTATTGCTCTCACTTCATTTTTAATGCTGCTGTTTTATTAGATGCAGCAACAATGATATTCATGCTAACTTGTGTAGGATGACAAAGTATTGTAAAACGTAGCTAACCCTTTAAGTGGAACTGACATCTGTCATCTGTTATTCCCATTTAGCATGAGAATAAAGGAAGAAACTTTTTTTGGTGACAGCAACAAGAGATGGGTCAGGAAGTAGACTTGTTTACATTCTGGAATCAGATGAGTATAGAACTTTCTGATCTTCATCTCAATAATCAAGTCACTCGAATTTTTTTCCTAGGAACTATAACACACACAAAAAAAGTTTGAGCCAGCAGAAATGTATTTCAATTATAGCAGCCCTGAGCAAGTCACAATGAAAGTCTGGTAGAACGTCATAGTCCACTGTTTGTGAAGATAATTCTTATACATGTAATCAGTTCTAACAACCACAAAACACCCTGCAGCAGGCAACATCTCTACTCTTTGTTAAGATTTTTCCTTTCTTTCTGTTTTTCTCTTTTACTTTTATGGAATAATTTACTTTTTATTTCTAAAGCATAGTACATCATTTTCCTGTTGTGATACTCAGTGTCCTGTTTTCAACTGCAACAGTCAATTCCCTTCCTAGCAGCTGGTATGATGCTGCATTTTGGACATAGGATGAGAACAATACTGATAACACACAATCTTTTAGTTACTGCAGAGCAACCTTTACTTAAACATAGAGGACTTTTCAGCTTCTTACACCCTCCTACCAGTAGGGGGCTGGATGTGCACAAGTTGCTGGAAGGAGGCCGAACCAGGACAGCTGACCTAAACTGACCAAAGCAATATTCTGCACCATGGTGGTGTCATGGCGAACAATGAAATGGGTAGCTGGCTGCAGAGGCTGCCTACGCCTGGGGACTGGCTGACCATCAGTCAGTGAGTGATAATCTGGTAAAAAGTATCTTGGAAGATCAGTAAGTCATACGTTCTGCTTATCTGCAATCTAACTCTGTGAATTTGGACACCAGGTGAAAAGCCATTTATTACCACCAAAGTATGTCTTTTTCCATACTGCTGTTGCTTCTGAAACTTTCTGTAAGAAAAAATACGTATTATTTGCACTGGAACAACTACAGAAGTACAATGTTTCTCTTTAAGTAGCATGCTGCAACTCTTTACACAGATCTGGAAATGAATAATAAAAGAAATATACCATCTCCGGAGGTATTCAAGGCCAGGTTGGAAGGGACCCTGGACAACCTGGTTTAGTACTAAATGGGGAGGTTGGTGGTCCTGTCTGTAGCAGGGGGTTGGAGATTCATGATCCTTGAGGTCCCTTCCAACCTGCACCATTCTGTGATTCTGTGATTTAATAAAAAAAAAAAAATTAATCGTCTCTTTGCTCATTTGTACTAGCACACATAGGGAATGTCACAGATTTTATTACAGTTACAGTAAACTTGTCAGAATGTGCTGTCCTCTCAGGAGGACCTGTCCTCTCACCTGAGCAACCAAATGTAGAGACTATTTACAGTTTTTTCTGCATTACAGACAGTGATAGTTATATCCTGAGGGTATTCCTGCATAAAAATGTGGGGTTGATGCAAGACAAATCTTGCATCCAGAAGCTCAGAACCACTAAAGTAATTAAAACCGACCAGGACTTGCAGTATAAAGTGACTACAGTTAACTGCTTTATATAATTTTCATTGTGGGTTAGATAATCTTCACAACATAATTATACCTCAGAGAGCAAGTCAACGCAACACTTTTTGGATTTACTTTCTCTAGCAGGTCAAACAACTTACAACTTAGAAAGAAATAAGTGATGCTCATACAAAGACATACCTAGTGATCAACAGGATTCTCTAAAATTCTCTAAAATGTTATTTGCATTCATTGATGACAACTGTGATATAGGGTTGCATAATGTTAATTGGCAGGGAGTTATCACTCCACCAACTTGGGCTGACTCCAGAGAAAATGCAAGCAATCTTCACTACTACGTTTATGGTGGGAAGGTTCCTTAGGAATGAACCATAAGAAGATAAGAAAAACAAATCCAGTTTGTATTACTAGAGAACAACTAGTCATTTTGTAAATGACTTACTCTGAATAACACCATGTTCCTCTCTGAAAAATATAGTCATAAAACCATAGAATCATTTGAGATGGAAGAGACTTTCAAAAGTCATGTAAACCAACTCCTCTACAATGAACAGGGACATCCATAGCTAGATTTAGTAGTTTAAAGTCCTGTACAGCCTGATATTGAATCTCCAAGTATTCAAGGATGGGGCATTCACCACCTCTCTCAAAAACTTATTCCAGTGCCTCATTATCCTTCTTGCAAATTTTTTTCCCCTTATGTTCAACTTAAATCACCCTTTAAAAAAAAAATTAAAAAATTAAAAAAAAAAAATCTCTGTGTCCTATCATAACAGACCCTGACCACATCTTCCTTAATGCTCCCCTCTAGAGAAGGAAACGCCACTATCAAACCTCCCTGAAGCCTTCTCTTTTCCAGGCTGAACTGTCCCAGATCTCTCAGCTTGTTCTTGTACAAGAGGTGCTCCATCCCTTAGATCATTTTTGTGGCCCTTCTCTGGACACACTACAACAGGAGTATGTCTCTCCTTTACTGAGTCCATATCTGGATGCAGAGAGAAGGATGTTATGGGGGACTATACCAAAAGCCTTAGTTGAAATCCAAAGAGATTACATCAGTGACTCTCCTGTTGTCAACAGATACAGTTACACCACCGCAGAAGACTGCTAGGTTGGTCAGGCAGGACTTGTCCTTGGTGAAACCATGCTGGTCATTTCATAACAAAGACACAGTTCTACTCTTTTCTGTTTTGGTGTAATTCTGGCATGTAGGAACTCATTTTAGCAGAGTTGGTCATTCTGCCCAGTACTGATAAGGTAGTGGGGGAATTATGGGTATTTAACTCTGATAATGGCATTGAAAAAAAAAAAAATGCAGACAACTATAATGGGGTGATTCTTATATTACTTAATTGTTCTGAAGCAACATGGATTATGTTATCAACAAAATGATTAACCTTTTAATATTTTCAGTTTTGCAGTTCAAAGGACAAACAAAAATACAATTAATTGTATCACACTGCTGTGTCTTAATTGGGTTATCTTTATAGCTGATGACTCATGACAGAAAAGGCTTGCAAAGAAAGTTCACTGATTTGATTTAATACACAGTACAAAAAATTCCATATAAGTACATCAAGTTGTAGTCCATGCAGGCAATATATTTGCAGTCTGAATCCTTCACAAATATTTTGTAACATGCATTTTGTTTCTGCTCTATAAAGTTTCTATAATATTACCAGCTATTTCTTACCTACAAGAGAGTACATAGTGCAAACTCCGTAATTTCAAAATGGAGAATATTACCATAAATCTATTGATTCAGCTCTCTTTTGATTACTTTTAACTTTTTATAATGTTATGCAGTTTGCTGTTTCACATTTTACTTTACAACTAACACTCTAATAAACATAGTGATGTTGACTGACAAAAAAATATTCTTAGAAAAGTAAAGGCAACTACTGAGGTATATTTCAGAGTAGCTGAGTCTTAATAGCATGGCAACAAATCTTCACTCTCCAAATATTGCTGTTGCCAAGGCTATCAGCTTCATTAGAAATACGTGTAAGGAAAAGTCCTCTCAGAAAAACTTCTAGAAGAATACAGTTCCAAAATGAGACTTTGATCTACAGAAAAGTATTTCGTAGGGAAGTATTGGAGGAAGGTATGCTCATTCCTCAGCTGTGGTGAGACTCCACTGGGTCTTCTTGCTGATTAACCTGCTTTGGGTGCAGCAGCTGTAAATTCCTTCATGCAAATGACACAGTGTAATCTGACTACAGAGTAAGGAAAGTTCAGGCGGACAGTAAATCTCTATGATGGACTTTAAGGAATGAAGTAGATGAAGTACTTGCCAGAGGGGAATAACCAGCTTCTCTACTGTGGCGCACCCCGCCCCCCATGATTCACAGCAGGTAGCAAGGTCTCTACAAACCTTCCTAGCAAAGTAATGAAACCTCCATTTTCTTTTCCACAGGAACCTGAGTTCAGGCTAATGATTACATTGACAAGACCCTCCACTGCAGACCTACAAAGGAGTCACCACAACACTAGTCAAACCAAATATGTTTATTTTGAGGCTATTTCATTCAACCAGGAAAAGGAAAATTAAATCACTGAAGACTAGCTATCAAGTGACTACACTTCTACAGAATCAGTGTTCTCACAAAACTGTAAAGCACTATGATAACCAAAAAGTCTCCATTTACCTCAGTATAGTTCCTAAGGCAGTTACGAACATGATCTTCACTTACAGAGGGAAGACTAAGCAAAGAAGTTGTTGTAAATCAGCATTCCCCTAGTCCACAGTTGCCAGTTATGACTTCTCAGATTTTCCTTTTCTGCTTGCTGTACCTGCAGAACTCTTTCATGTTCTTCTTCACTCCTCTTGCCAAGTCCAGTTCTAGTTGGGCTTTCCTGACACCATCCCTACACAGCCTAGAAACATCCCTGTAGTCCTCCGGGGATACCTGTCCATGCTTTCACTGCCTATGCATTTTCTTCTTGCGCTCCAGTTTGACCACTTCAGCCATGCCTTTTCTGACCTCCTACACCTGTGATGGAGAGCTATTGTGCACTACAGAGTTTCCATAAAGATCTGCCAGCTCTGCTCTGCTCTCCTGTCCTTGAGAACAGTTTTCCAAGGGGCTTTGTTGACTAACTCCCTGAAGGGACAGAAGTTGGCTTTCTTAAGATTTAGCATCCTGATTTTACTCTTTGCCTGTCCCGTTTCCCTCAGGAGCATAATTTCAAATAAGGAGCGATCATTGCACAATCGCTACAACCCAGGCAATCTCCACTCTTGATGTAAACAAGAAGTTCAGTGGAGTTGGTGAGCAGCAGGTTCATTTACACATCCCACTAGTGGGGCTGTCTATTGCTCGGCTCATTAAAATATCCTTAGTGCATTCTAAGATCCTCCTAGATTGCCTGTAAATCACAGTGGTACTTTTCCAGCAGATGCCAGGGTGTTTGAAGTCCCCCAGAAGGACAAGAGCCTGCAAACTCAATGCCTGCTGTAGCTGGAGAAAGAAGGCTTCACCAGCAGGTTCCACTTGATCAGGTGGCCTGTAGTCTCTACTAACCACAAGCTTTCATTGCCTTGGTTTTTAACTCTCACTCATAAGCTTTTAACTTTTTTGTGGCCACTCTTGAGGGCTCTTCAAATTCAACTTCTTTCTCGATGTAGAGGTAACAGCTACTCCTCCTTCCTTCCTCCCCCTTCTGAACAGCTTGTACCCATCAACAGCCACTCTACAGTTACGGGAATCATCCCACCAGGTCTCAGTGACAGCAACATTGGGAGATTTCAATTAGCACAATGGCCTATAGTTCCTCCCGTCTGTTTCCCAAGCTGCATGCATTAACCTACAGGCACTTCAGCTGGGCAGCCCACCTTGTCACCTTTCTGGAGGATAACTTTTCATTTCCTTTGAAGCATTTTCCTTCAGTCTCCCTGTTGACTTCTGCTGTTATAGTGGTCCCTGGCTCCTTGTCTTGATTAGTCCTTAATTCTCTTGAGACAATGAGGCTATAATAGAAATATAATTTAGCTGTTTCATAACTTTTCAACCAACTTGGTGACCCACTAAATATGTGAGGTTAGTTACAGTATTTACTATCCTAATATTATGAATTCCTCACTCTTTCTCTCCCGCTACAGCAGTAAACAGGACTGAGCATTCTACTTACTCTCTTACTGGAAAGGCAGTGGAATGGTTCTGACTGTCATAATTCAAACTAAATAGCTGGAAAAACTACTTAGCAGTACTAAAGAGAGAAAGCGACATTCAAAATATCATTATTCAGAAACTCATGAAGACACTGAAGTATTGAGATATCAGAGATATGATCTAAAAAGTTAATTCATATTATGCAGGGCCAGGTTGGTTGTTATTCCGAAAGCATTAAAGAAATGAGAAATGGCTACTTTGAAATATATTGTGAAAATAATTAGGGCTGGATTATTTAAAATTCATGGAATTGTCATCATGAGTCACATTTAATCTTCTGACATGCTATCAGGTCTTGTGGAATGGACAATACTTGAAACAAGAGTTAGACAGTAAAATAGCAGAAAAAAAGCAGGCATTCCATTAAATTTGTCTTCTGTAAAAGAAATAGATTTGCAATAGTACAAAACAGTGTTTGTGAGTAACTTCAACATTGCTGGTTCATGAGGTATATTATGAAACATTGTTCTTAAATTTTGTAAAGATGTAAATAGAACACAAAAAAAATATTCCTGTAATTAAATGGTAGCATTTTTCCATAAATGGTATTGGGAAATTAGAAACAAGAAATCATTTGTAGGTATTAGTAGTGGTGTTATTTCCTCAAATATAAAGGCATATTTCACTTACTTTATTAGCTTAATCAACTTTGGAGCTCTGTAGACTGCAAACTGACCAGAAGTTCATTCTTTTCAAAGCTTCCTTTGTTTAAAGATTCAAATTCTACATCTACACTTGTCAGAAAACTACGGGATAGTAATTCCTTTGCTTTAGTATATTTCCTTAATTTACACTTTTCTGCTATGGACAAAAGAGTTCTGTCTTTGCTAGAGCAACTTGAATTAGTTAATCTGCTTCTTTTCAATACACTGCATAGTGTAAGCAGAGAGAAACAGTACAGTAGAAAGCCCAACCTGACACAACACACCTCTTTTTTATCAGTTTTTTGTTTGTTTGTTTTTGTTGTTTTTTTGTTGTTTTGTTTTGGTTTTTTGGTAAAGGTATGAGGAGATGGAAATGAAATGAGCAAAACATTACTCTGCTTTCACAATGGGGTTGTTTTGTTTAAATTACACCTGTGTTAGAGACAGAAGGAGCTTACTGAGAGAAATTGAAAGATTCTATAGGTTGATGAGGTTCAGAGCTCCCAGGCCACATTTGTACATGAAAGTTCTTCCCCTGAGGAATACAGCATGGTCTCTGCACTTAGAACAGCATTCCATGTGCAAGACATTATCAACAGAGTGATATGTTACTAATTATTCTGTTCTTGTCTTCACTTTCATGAGCATCCAGTAATACTAGTATGTGCAGACACAGATGACTTTTAAATGGACTAAAAATGTTTTTAAAAGTAATTGCTACATTCCTTTGCATCTGATTACAAAGAAAGCCTATCCCATCTAGCTACAGTGTAAATACACCAGTGTTGTTTATTTATTTGTTTTTAACAGAGACACTTTAATGAAAAAAACATATTACCGTAGGGAGATGCTACAGCTCATTACTGTAAGATAATATAATCATTTTAATTAAAATGAGAAAAAAAAATGGCATATGGGATGTTAGGGTGATACAGAGATGTAAGAGGTGGAGGCTGTGCCATCAAGTGCTGAAAAAAGGCATAGTGACACCACTCACATTTTCTGCATTGCTTATGTTACAAACCAGACCTATATATATCTCAGTCTCTCCTAAATGCAGGCAGAAATGAGGTGTGACGCTAGTCACAATCTTCCAGTACGGGAATTACACAAAGAAGGAGTCTGAGCTGCAAACACTGCCTAAGCTTCCCCGCTTTTTGAAAGATGTAAAAGCAGATATTCGGTGATGTCCACCGACCTCCTCCCTCTTTCAATCACTTCATCTCTGCCTAACGCCACCGCGTCCCGTTTCCTAATTTCTGCAGCTCTGAGTTTCACCCGTTCAGCGGACGTCCCTTTCCGAAGACGTGAGCTACCTTGGACAGCTCCCGGCTCTCCCGCCTCTGCTCTTCCCAGCCGTGCCATCCAGTCACCTCCACATGGCAGCGGCGTGCTGCTGCAACTCAGTGCTTAGTTCTGCTGTACCCAACACTTCCATCTTCTCAATAAATAAATAAACAAAAACAAGCAAACAAATAAATAAACCTGTTCTAGTGAAAAATATTCAGCAATACACGCTTCTAGGCTACGTCCCACAGACTAATGAATCAATATTCACATGTCAAACTTGTATTAATTTATTTATTTATTTATTATGACTGGTTTGGTGGTGCTTCAGCAGTGACCTCTTGGAAACAAAGTGAAAATAAAAAAATAGATGAGAAACTTATGAAGTGTGTCTTAAACTGTGCCTTTTCAATCATTTTTCAGAAACCTGTTTCAGAATGACTGAATTTCAGTGATATTTATGTTTTTCACTGATTCGATTGTATGATTTGGAAACAATATAACCCTATTTGTTAGAGGAAGCCTTGAAGCAATCTGACTTGTAAATTGCTTTCATAAGCCCAATAGCCTTAGCTTCAGTAAGGCCAATAGAACAAAAAGACATTAAAACATCTCTCCTTTCCAGTTAGCTACATGAGGCTGCTACTCTGCTGCACCTCTCCTTCTGACACGTAGAAAAAGGTCAGTAAGACAGAAAAAGTACAAGTGAGCCCAACCTTCATCCCTGAGTCACCAGTCAATAAAGAGGATCCAATGCATACCTCAACTCTGTACTAAGCACGAATGAATATCTGAGATCCAGTAATCAGGCAGATCTCTCACTCAAATTATACAAATCCCTGAATTACGGTAGTCTCAGAATTAGTCATGAATCTGAAATTCAGTCAATTTCAAACTCTGAACATGACTTCAGAGGCCCTCATCATTTAGTTTGTTAATCTGAAACAGAATTTCTACTGAGGTAAGAGAAATATGCAATCAAATCTCAAGTGGTATTTTCTTTGAGTAATGTATTTAGGTGCTTTCACCAAAAAGATGTGACACTGCTAAGATATTCTCTGTACAGATTTTAAATCATTTTCCCCTGCAGATAGCTTTGTAAAATAAAGTCCAGTATTTTCAAAAACACAAATAGCAGGCATCCAGTCAAAGGTCTCAAGTGTAATTACAATGTAACTATTCCTAAAGGAATAGCTGTCTGGAGTTAGGAGAGGTCTCTGCCTCTTCAGAGATGAGGACAAAAAGTAACCAGAAAAATTTTTCAGCATAGGAAAGCTACTAGCAAGGACAGATATACCTTGTTAGGACGCTGAGCATGATGTCATCAAAGTGCTGGACTATCAGACACTTTGCAGTATAGTTGGACAGCTTTTGCATTACACTTATGCAATATCGCATGTCTGGTATTTCTAGTCCTCACTGATGCAAATTTTTTTGGAAAGTCTGAATGTATTTTCTGCTTCCAAAACAGTAAGTTATACTCTTCTGCCTATGAATGTAGTCGCTCCAAATTACACTGATCAATAAATCTCAGAGCAATTTCCCAATGTATATTTAGAAAGCACAAGTATGTAATTAGAAAGTGTTTGTGGACTCAGAGTATATTATAAACCCCGAAGCTGTAAAAGGTGACATGTAATGCAACTAAGCCATCCTTGTAAGGATTTAACTTATTTCATGTTCTAGAAATACTGAAAATACACAAATATATACCTTACTGCAAAATGTGATTTGATCCAGAAGACAAAGAATTTTTATAGAAACTTACTCTGCCACATCATAAAGTTCCCCTGAGTTCTGAACTATAATTATGGTGTAGCAGTTAAAATGTTCAAAGACACATTATGAATTTGGATGCCCATCATCATCTCATGACAAACGTCCATTGGGTATTAGCTTAGTGGGATTAGAAGCAAACTATTGCCAGAGCTACCACATTACTGGGCTCTGTGGTACTCAGCATGGTACTCTACCCATACCCACTGGAGAGGGTGAGAGGCAAATTTTGTCTACTTTCCAGTCTACTAACTGGGAAGCTTACAAAAACATGTAAGCTTACAAAAGAGTACCTGGCTAGTGCAGATGAAAAGGTGATTGCACACAAAAACACACACATAGACATCTCCACTTGTTACAGATTTCCAATGTAATCCCTTTGTGCTTCGTATTCAGGACTTACAGATATCCTTCCGCTCACTAAAGAGGCAAAAATAAATGGAGGTGTTTTGAATACTAAATGTGTGGAGGAAAACACTTATATACATAGACATACACCTCTGATCATAGCTTAGAAATGGCTGAGTGGAATTCCTAAACAATAATTCTCTCCTTAACAAACATACTCAGAAATTAATACGTTCCAGACAGAACCCTAATCAGCAGAAACATCACCTGAAAGAGAAGCATCCAAAGCCACCAAGTGTCATTAATGAAGCATCTAAAGCAGTCCTTCCCTACAGAAGCAATTATGTAAAGGAAGGTCTCCTTGCTTAGCATAAAAATAATCACCAGAAAGTAACAAAGAAGGCATATAGCTTACACCATAAAGAAACATGTCTCTGTCCTAGTCATTTTGTCAGATTAACTGTGCCCTTTTGCCCATCTACTGATCAGAAAGCACCTTCAGAAACTTGCCAGCAAGCTGAGGAATAACTCTATGTTTAAAAGGACATCCCAGAGAACCTCACTGTGAACTGTGTGCCACTGCCAAGCTTTTCTGGCCCCTCAGACCATCATGCAGCTGCTACAATGCTTTCCTGCAGCAGCCCCAATTACAGTGATGCTCCTACCTGTATCAAACTGAAGGCACTGTCAGCCCAGCTATATTCCATGAGTCCAGCTAGCTCTTCATGGGCAGTCCCCATTCACAGGCCTTCAGCTTTCTTTGACAGGCCACTCACAACCGTGCTCACAAGGCCAGCATGCCTTCTATCACTAGCTACACAAAGGCAGCCCAAGGCTTAGCCCACCATAGGCCTGCTGAGGACACCCACAGCAGCCCAGCACAAACAGTTCCCATTTTTCCAGTCGGCGTAGTGCTCTCGTGGGTTTTCCCTATACAGTTTTACCCTGCTAGTCACCAGACTTTATGACGATGGATGCACGGGAACCAGGCCCAGCCTGCCGCCGCGGCGCCCTGTCACTGCAGACCTGTTCTCCATAGGCACAGCTACACTGCGCCCCGGCTGCGCACCGCACCTCAGCCCGCCCGGCACCTCGTCGCCAAGGGAGGGCGGTCGATTCCATGCCTGCAGTTAGAACCATCAGCGCCGGCCGTGACGAGAGCCGGGGGGCCGCCGCCCCACACCGCACACTGTCCAACCCCTCTGCCGCAGAGCGCTCCTCGCTGGCACTGCTCGAGCTCCGGTCTGGCTTGTTCCAGGCAGGGCCGGGCGGAGGGCGAAGGCACCGCGCTCCCCCTCACGCTCCCTCACTTACCCAGCAGCACGGCGACCAGCGTGCTGAGCAGGAGCCAGTTCTTCCTCAGGAAGCCCAGGCAGCCGCATCCCTTCCTGCCTGCCTTCACCATGGTGGTGGCAGTGATAGGGTCGCCGGGCCTGGGGCGCGCTGCTCGGAGCCGAACCGCCCTTCTCCGCGCTTACAGCGGGGAGGCGGAGACGGGGCTCTCACCTGGCAACAGTGGAGTCCGGCCCGCGGCCCGCCCACGGTCCGCCCACGCTGCTTCCCGCCCCCTTCCCTGTCTTCCCTGCCGCCCCCCGCCCGTTCGGCTAGGCTACGGCGTGGTGTCCCCGCTGTGCTGCCCCAGGCGCAGCGCCTTCCTGCCGGCTTAGGGCTCGGGGAAGGAAGAGCAGAGAGCCGGGTCCTTTCGCTTAGTCCGCGGGCTCGCTGTCCGTAGCGCTGTCCCTCTCTGACCCCGCAGCGCAGAGTGAAGCCTCCGTCCCAGAGAGAAGGGCAAAGAGGCGGGCAAGCCGGCCCCCGCGGCAGAGGAGAGCTTGTCCCCCGGGATGAGCACTGTGCCTGGAACCGTCCCGGACGGAGGAGTCTCTGCGTCTCCGTGCAGAAGTGGCTGGGGATGTTGTGCTGTGGCCGGTGGAAAGCCGGCATCGCTGTCACTGGGGATAGCTTCTAGTTAAATAGCCAGGTGAAATGTTCTACGATGTATTCCTGGTGAGAAAATGGAGGCTGGGGAGTATAAAAATGGTTCTCAAGATTTGCCACTGGGATTTATACCAGAAGCGTTCATTTCTATGCGATGGTCTTCTGCGCCCTGTAGCTCATAAGCATGACTGGTCAGTACTGTATTGGGACTCAGTTCCCTGTGGGGAACTTTATAGTAGGGTCTTCACTTCATAAAAGTGATGATTCTAATTTTCAAACATGAAGATTAATCAGTAAATTAAATGAGAAAGAAAAAAAAAAATAATGACAAGAGTACCAACAGGTAGAAAGAGAGTACAGAACAAAAGATTAGTTTATATCATTACACTGACACTACTAACCCTAATCTTATTGCCTTATTTTTCCAGTGTCTTGAACACTTGCAGTAATTTGTCTACTTCTATCACCATCAGGCAGATGTAATTAAAAGTAAAAATTAAAAAAAAAAAAAAAAAAAAGAAGCCTAGTGGTAGAAAGGAAGTATAATTTTCATTTTAGTTTAATTAAATAATTAAATCAATCAATCAATAAATTAAAAAAGACTGCTTGAAAGGAAAGCTGGCATACTGCCATGTTAAAAAGCCAAAGAAAAAGCTAACCAAAAATAACTAATGCAAAGAAACAGCAAGGAGTGGCATGCTTACATTCAGAGTTTAGTAAAGAAGGGTATCATTATACTACTGTCATGGAAAAAGTGTAAAAAGAAAACGGGCATGTTTCAGGAGTTTCAGGATGGTAAGGAGCAGGCCTACGAGAACAGAGAGTATTGTTTTTTTTTTCTTTTTCAACATGACCTTGAAGAAAAGGAAATTATAACTCATGTAGAAACCTAAAGAAGCATTTTTGAAAGGCTTAGGCAGGTGAAATAGAACTGTTTTAAATATTCTCATGAGCAAGCTGTTTTTAATTTGATCTTCCTATTACAAAATGACAGATGCTGGCTTTGGTCCTGGATATAGAGTCAAGCTGGCAGTTTCGGTATGGGGAGCTAAAAAAAAAAAAAAACTGTAATAAAAATGTCCCAATAAAATGCAAAAGAATTGAAGCTCATGGGTCACTCTTGAAACACTGAAGTTAATTTAAAAAAAAAAAAAAAAAAAAAAAAAAAAAAAAGGAACACAGCTATAGAAGACAGAAAGAACTAATATTTTTGGAGACTAGCTGTTTGTGAAGCTATCAAACACACTGCTGAGCAACAGGAATACAAATTTAATGTAAACAGTTTCTAGCAAGAGATATCAAGGATCCTGCATTAACTATGAAGTAGATTGGATGTGTGTATGAAAAGATGTCAATGCACTTTAAGTGTATAAGTAACAGGAATACACTCTTAAGCCACATTGCTATTAAAAAGTTCTCAGAATATATTACAGATAAATTTGTATGAATGACAATACGGTTTGGAGTTTTGTGGTCTAAATCTGTGTTAAATGCTAATGAAAGGCATAGATGAATGAACTGTGAAAATTAGGGCCTTTGCATGGAGAAATGTGAAATGCATTTACATGCCTGATTCTTTTCTTGAAGTCTCTCTGCATTGCTTTGTTGTAGATCTGAGTTTATACATAAATTCATAAATAGCTATTTGATAAGTTTTTACCACTTGCTGGCCTGATGTTTAGCTCTGGGTCTCAATATTCATTTACAATACGTAGAAATATCTTAACAGCGTTTTAAGTGAATTACTTAAGAACGTAAGTAATTTCACTGCTAGAAATATTTCCCAGGTGTGAAATGCCTTTTTGAGGCATCCAAATGTTTCAACTAGGAGAAGCAGGGATATCCTACAGAAGCATATACAGCACAGTATAGTGCACAGCCTAGCAAGTGAAGAGTTCTTCATACTCCTTAGGAGCTATAGATACTAAATCACAAGGAAAAGCTGAATTTAAGGGGGCTTTTTTATTGTTCGTATTGCATCTTTGAAATTACACTGATATATCAGAAATATTTAGCACAGATTCAATAAATAAATAAATAAATAAAATTCTAATATTCTACCTAGAATGCAGATAGAATAACTGAGGTTTTTTTTATTATTTGAAACCAGTCCACAAGATGGGAAGTTTGCAACTATTTTTTTTCATTCTATGAAGCCAGAGACCACATAGGAAATATGAAAACATAAAGTAATTGGTTTCTGTCTAATACATAGAATCCTTAATGAGAAAATAATACAGTAAAAAGGATTATGTTTTAAGTACTGTAAACATTCCCAGTTGTCATCCTTTGCCACTGTACCATATTGCTTCTCTGCTTTCTTTTACTATTAATGCAACTACAAGTCTTTTGGTTTTTGGAATACAGCGAGCTGAAGACTATAAACTTTATGTAGTTAACTAAGCATAAGTC
Organism: Tympanuchus pallidicinctus; assembly: GCF_026119805.1. Classification (NCBI taxonomy): domain Eukaryota; kingdom Metazoa; phylum Chordata; class Aves; order Galliformes; family Phasianidae; genus Tympanuchus; species Tympanuchus pallidicinctus. The sequence continues at coordinate 47,089,979 of NW_026294758.1, forward strand.
ACCAAACGCAGTGCTTTTAACTCCAAATTCCAGAATTAGGTCATTAGCAAAGTCACCTAACTTCGGTTGTATTTTTCATCTTTCTTGCCAAATGTGAAGGATGAAATTAGAGGTGGAAATGAAAACAGTGATCTTGGATCACTGTTCAGTTCAAGAGCCAAGACTCAAGGAAGTGGACAAAGCTGTTCATTACATGTTTAAGAATAATCTACTGTTACTAAGCATCCAAAATTGCAGGTTCCTTCCTGGAACCTGCACTTCTTGACATCTGAATTCTAAGCTTACATGCCTCATCTGCTATATAAAATAGCTGGACAGGCCAAAAAATTCTGGACATTAAAATAAGTAAAGAAATGAGACTTGATTTTGACATGCTCTGGCTGTCCCCTGGGGCAGAGCTGGCAGGGTGCTGCTTTTTATTTATGTTTGGAGGTTCAGTTTACAGGGCAATAATGAATTTGTTCGCAAAAAAACTTTTTTAATTCAATGCAAGTTAGATTAAAGGTGCTGAAGATATATAGGTGCATACTCTCCTAGTATGTGTAACTAATCTGATCCACTTTTTAGAAAACTTTAAAAACTCACTTATTTCTATTACAGTAGCTGTTTCTGAAACACAGAGGAGTCCTTTTATCTACTTCTAACTTCCAGTAAGATTTCCAGTAGCTGCTTTATCTTCCTTTTGCGTGGGCTTTTCTGCTGTGGTACCAAACACGCTCTAACCCTTACGAAATTAGTTATTCTATTTTCTACAATTGAGGGCTTGGGATTTCTTAATTTTTTTTTTCTTTTTTTTTTTTTTTTTCCATTATTGCTCATTTAATGATCAAAACACATTCTGTGTAGGTTAAATAGAATAGATTTGGCCTAAAATAAAATTTTGTTAAATGAAACCCTGTGCTAAATCTATGAGATTTTTTATCAAAAACAACAGTCACAGCTAGGAGGAAGATGACATCTGAAGCTGGAATTTCTAATTACCAATGTATAGCCACTTCATAATGGTACATTTTCCCTACCAAAACCAAATTTGGTTCTATTAGCTAAATATTAGTTTTATTAGTCACTTCACACTGTGACTTTAGAAGAATTCACCCATGCCCAACTAGTATAAATGGGTAATGATAAAATGCTATTGAAGTTCTTGATAGTGGTGCACCTGCTTGCTACATTTTTAAATCCTTAAAACCACTATGTCCTAGATCACTTTCATTTTTTTTTGTTCACATTTTATGTGAATATTACCACAGAATTTGATGGAAACTGGAACAAAATCATGATAATCTTAGGAATTTGTATCAATGAAAAATGTTTTTATTGTTTTCTTTCTCATTTTAATAAATGCAAGCAATTCATAAGGTACTTGTAAGTTTGCCTGTCTGCACACCTTGTATGTTGTAAGAGGATAGGGTTGCAGAGTGAGAAGGTGGCATAAAAAGTGTTTTGCAAATAAAGATTCTGATGGATATATGGAAAAACCATAATCTGCAAACACAGAAGTTTTCCAAAGTCCAGCAGTTTTCACCTGCTAGAAAGTATTATGAAATAGCTGTGAAGTGAGCAAGCAGCTGTAAGAATCCATGTGCATGTTTTGCAATTGCTTTTAAAAATAGTCCTTCTTTTTTGTTAATAATTTAATTTGTGATGTGCATGAAAAGAGCTAGAAAAGAGCTAGACCAACATGACTGCAGTTTTCCTTCCTAAATACATAAAAGAATGAGTTTAAATAACATACACTTCCCACTGCACTCTGCACTAGTCTCATATGAGAAGAATCTTTGTTAGTAATAAGAAATGAATTCATTATGCATGCTGATTAAAAACTTCTGTTACAGAATCACAGAATCACAGGCATTGGGAGGGACCTCAAGAGATCACATCCAATCATCTCTGCTAAAGCGGGTACCCTATAGTAGTTTGCAAAGTTACATGTCCAGCTGGATCTTGATTATTTCCGTATAGGGAGGCTCAATAACTGCTTTTTCAACCTGTCCCAGTGCTCCATCACCCTTGTGTAGAAGTTCTTCTGCATGCTTGTATGGAACTTCCTGTTTAACTTTTATGCCATTACTCCTTGTCCTATCCCTACATACCAACAAGAGTTCCTCGAAAGCATTTAAAAATGCCTGGCAGATAATTTTAGTAGAAATGAGATTTGTGTGCAAGAGATCCCATCATGGGCAAACTGGTTCAGAAACCAATTTTTAAATGTTTATAGAAACTGGACAGGTCCAAATGTAGGCTAACATTAGATCAGATAGAGAAGACAAATCAGCAAATGATCATCTGATTGATCATCTGATTAATCATTTGAATAATAAGTATCTTAAGTGTAGTAGTCAGGGAGACATGGCCAACCTCTTTTTAGCAGTCTGTGGGGACAGAACAATGGGAAATGGCCATAAACTGGAGCATAGGAAATTCCATGCCAATATGCGAGGGAACTTCTTCACAGCAAGGGTGATGGAGTACTGGAACAGGCTGCCCAAAGAGGTTGTGGAGTCTCTTCTCTGGAGATATTCAAGACCCACTTGGATGCCAACCTGTGCAGCCTACTGCAGGGGTCATGCTTTGCAGGGGGGCTGGATTTGATGATCTCTGAAGGTCCCTTCCAAACCCTACAATTCTATGATTCTGTGATTCTGTGAAATGAGGTGCAGGCTTACCTTTAGATTTCTGCAATAGATTCTCACCGACTCAGAAATAAATGTACTGCTCATAGCAAACTACTAGCAAGGAATTTGAACTGGGATTTGTGCATGTTTCCAAGATTTTTGAGCAGTGGAACAGTCATGTTTGAAAACATTATATGCTATTGGCTCTCCTAAAGGGAAAGAATAATATTCAACGTTATTCTTTGGGACTCCAGTACCTACAAGGCACCTTCATCTCAGCGCAAGGGTTCCTTTACAACAGGACCTGTGTCCAACATACAGGACCACCTGACTGTCCTGGCACTCGACTCTTATATTCTAGAAAAACAAGGAAGTAAAAGTATGTTAAATACCATTTTGTTAGAAGAGTAATAAATTGTTCCCCAAACAAAGATGAATTACCTCCGTATGCTGAAGTAACATTGTTTTTATCTCCATAGTGTGAAAAGTGTGCGTTCACTAATATACAGTGACTGTGAACAAAGGGTTAAGTACAGGAAAATATTCTGCTGCTGCTCCAGTGACTCTGAAGAATAACTCATTATGTGATATATCATATGTGTTTCTACTCCAATACATATGTAATTACAAAATTATTGATTATTCGAGACAGTTGCTCTTTACCACTCTTCACAAATTGCATACATAGAATTTGAGGGCTTTGTTCATGCACACACCATTTGAAGTCTTACTTTAATGAAGACATAATGAAGCTGAATACTTTTTTGACAGAAGGCAATAATAGCAAATGACAAAATTATTTTAATCCTTAAGTCTCTTGACACACATTGAAATGGCTGAATGAGTGAAGACAAATTTGAAGAATGTTGAGCAAGTTTGAAGAAACAGGTTAATTTATAGACTAAAAGATCTGGAAGGTGAAGTGGAGAAAGGCATTCAGAATTATTGGCTATGCAACTCTCCAAAATGAGTTACAGACAAATGATCTGACCTTCTGATTTTTTCAAGAATTTGGAAATGCTCAGTGCCCTTGAAATGAGTTCCAGACAGAGATAAACATTGTATTGCCAAGTTGTCACCAAGACTCAGAGTATTAGTGGGCTGTGCCTAAACCTCATTTTTTTAGTTGCCTAAGCACATGGAATCACAGAATCACATACTTGGAGTAGGAAGGGACCTCTGCAGATCATCTAATCCAGGCCCCCTGCTGAAACAGGTTTTCTGGACTAGATTACACTGGAAAGCATCCAGTAGGGTTTTGAATATCTCCAAAGAAGGACTTTCCAAACCTCTCTGGGCAAATTGTTCCAGTGCTACATCTCCCCCAAAGTAATTTTTTCCTCATGTTCATATAGAACTTCCTGTGTCACTGTTTTTTACCCATCACCCCTTCCTCTCTAACCAAGAAAAGGAGACTGACCCAACTGATTTGACTCTTTTCCAGCAGACATATACAAGCATTAAGGAGGTTCCCTCTCAACTGTCTCCAGGATAATAGTCCCAGGTCTCTCAGGCTTTTGTCACAGAATCATCGTAGAATAATCACGCAATGGTATCGGTTGGAAGAGATCATTAAGATCACCTAATTCCAATACCCCTGCTATAGGCAGGGACAACTCACTCTAAACCAGATAGCTCAAAGCCCCATCCAGCCTGGCCTTGAATGCTTCCAGAGAGAAGGGAGCCACAACCTCACTGGGCAACCCGTCCAAGTGTCTCACCACCTCATCATCAAGAATTCCTTCCTGGTATCTAGTCTAAATCAACGCTCTTCCAGTTTAAAACCATTTTGCCTTGTCCTGTCACTACATGCTCTTATCAAAAGTCTCTCCCCAGCTTTCCTGTAGGCTCCCTTCCAGTACTGTGAGGCCGCTGAAAGGTCTCCTTGAAGCCTTCTCTCCTTCAGGCTAAAGAGCCCATCTCTCTCAGCCTGTCCTGGTAGGGCAGGTGCTCCAGCCCTCTGATCATCTTTGTGACCCTCCTGTGGACCTCCTCCAACAGCTCCATGTCCTTACTGCCTTGGGTGCTCCAGGACTGGACGCAGTACTCCAGGTGGGGCCTCACTAGAGCAGAGGAGAGGGGTAGAACCATCTTCCTCAACCTGCTGGTCACACTTCTCTTAATGCAACCCAGGATATGGTTGGCTTTCTGGGTTGCAAGCTCACATTGCCAGATGATGTTGAATGTTTCACCAATCAACACTCCCAAATCCTTCTCCTAAGGACTGCTCTCCACCCATTCTCCACCCAACCTGTATCTGTGCTTGGGGTTGCCCCAACACAGGTGCAGAACCTTGCATGTGGCTATGTTAAACTTCATGAGGTTGGCATAGGCTCACCTCTCAAGACTGTCCATGTTCCTTTGGACAGCATCCCTTCCATCTGACATATCAACTGTTCCACTCAGCTTGGTGTTGTCTGCAAACCTGTTGAGGGTATACTTGATGCCACTGTCCATATTGCCTACAAAGATGTTAAATAGCACTGGTCCCAGCACCAATCCCTCAGGAATGCCACTCATCTCCAGTCTCCACGTGGACACTGAGCCGTGGACTGCAATTCTCTGAGTGTGACTATCCAGTCAATTCCTTATCCAGTGGGTAGTCTATCCATCAAATGCATTTTTATCCAATCTGGCAACCACGGTGTCATATGGAACGGTGTCAGATGCTTTGCACAATTCAGGTAAATAATGTCAGTTGCTCTTCCTTTATCCACTGGTGCTGTAAGTCCATTATGAAAGGCCTCCATGCTTTTCAGGCATGATTTGCCCTTGGAGAAGCAATCACCAATGTATTATCACCAATCACCTCATCTTCATTTTCCATGTGCCTTAGTAGGGCCTTCAGGAGGATCTGCTCCATAATCTTGACAGGCACAGAGGTGGGACTGACTGACCTGTAGTTCCCTGGATCTTTTTTTCCTTCTTGAAATAGGGGGCTATGTTTCCCCTTTTCCAGCCAGTGGGAACTTCACCAGACTGCCGTGACTTTTCAAATATGATAGATAGCCACTTGGCAACTTCATCTGCCATTTCTCTCAGAACCTGGCGATGGATCTTGTTGAGTCCCATGAACTTGTGTACCTTCAGGTTCCTAACGTTGTCTCAAACCTGATCTTCATATCTGGGGAACTTCAGTTATTCAATTACAGTATGATTTTGCAGACTTTAAACTCATTTTGATAGAGACATCACTTCTATCTGTTGTTATGTGTTGTCTATATGTTGTGTGGATTATACTAAAATTCTTGCAACTGAGATCCAGGACAGTCTCAAATCCTATACACTATCAAAATAATAATAGTCATTATCATCAGTATAATTACTGATAGTGCATACTGTTGTTATTGATATTGTTATTGTTGTTATTGTTTTCATTATCATTAGTGCAATCTCTAAATGGTATGGTGAGAGCCATCTGCAGTGGCTTCTATGCCCTTAACACCAGCGTATTCAAGTTACTAGCATACAAAATTGAAGGAGAGGATAAGAAACACCATGTCCTGCAATGATCTTGTAGGTGTTACTTAACTGAAATTTTCGTTGACCATTCATGGCAGGAGATGTAAGGTTTTTTAAGATGATAGTTTTCCGTGACCAAAGCAGATTGTTGGATATCTTAAGGGAATGATAATGTAATTTCCTGGCAAGGAAAGTGATCTGCAATATTGCAGGGAAATATTTAGCTTGTATTGTTGTTGGGATGGACAAGTGATGACTGAGCACAGGGCTGGGGGAATCAGAACTTGAACGTGGATCCATAGTATAAAAAGGTTGCTGTGATTCTTGAAAGCATCGAGTGGAGGGTAACAAAAGCTAGCAAAAGGGCTGGTGGGCATGTCCTGTGAGGAAGGAAGTTGAGGACTGGACAACTTGAGTTGTCCAGTCTGGAAAAAAAGGGAGGCTAGAGTGGTGACCTCATTTGTCTCTGCAGCTTCTTGAGGACAGATAGTGTAGAGGGATATTCCAGGCTCTGTTCCTTGTCACCAATGACAGGATGAACAGGAGCAGCACAAAGCTGTGCCAGAGGAGGTTCTGACTAAGCATCAAGAAAAATTTATTCACTGTGAGGGTTGTCAAACACTGGAATAGGCCTCCCAGAGAGGTGCCTGATGCCACATGCCCCATGTAAGTGTTCAAGAGCCCTCATTACATAGACATATATATATGAATAATATCCAACAATTTCATCATTAATATGTTGTAACTTTTTGGCTAGCCCATAAGAGGTTAGACAGTTGAACATTCATAGAACCCTACCAACTGAATGATATTCTATTCTGTTCTATACTATTCCATTCCACTCCATTCCATTCTGGAAAAAAAAAATAGGGAGCAGCAGAAGAAGAATGATGTTGATTTCTTCCAGTAGTTCTGGCATTCTAGCTTGCACTATAATATCGTATTTCAGTTCAATATACAGATTTACTTTTGTTGTCTTGTAGTATAGATATTTTAATGGCTCAAATGCAACTAGCAGATAAGTAGGAGATTTGTGGAAAATTCTGTAGTTATGTTCTTTTGCTAATTCAATATACTAGATTTTATTCTTGATTTTCACATTCAAAACTAAAGGTAAATATAGGTGATATATAATGTTACACTGAAACTATGCCTCTGAGTCATACTTGTCCATCTTTTTTCAAGATGTACTGGGAAACAAAGTATGTCTACAAGGATTAGTAGAATAGTGCAAAAGTTTAAAGCATTATCTGGCAGTTCAGGTCAGACAGGAATTAATAACAACCTCCTTATGTAATAGGTCTATGTGATTGTGAAACACAGAACTTGGTTACAGTGGGAAATCTGAAGTAGATTTGTCTTCGGCATTTCCTCATTCTTTATGACCCATCTGATGACTGATATAGTTATATCAGAGACCATGTTTGGCAGAAATAAGGCAAACTGATGAGAAGAAGCTTTAGACAAGCTTTTATATCTTATGAAAAGCTAAGTGGTCTTACGGTAAGAGCAGAAGAACCCCTTATGTCTTCTGAAGCACAAAAGGGGTATTTTTACCCATGATCCTAAAGTCATGAAGCTTTTCTGATGGATGATGAACCTTACCCTTACAGCTTTCATTCTGTGTATCTTTTCTCCATACTTTTAAATGTCTTCTGGGAAAGACAGAATTTCTTCAAGAGCCAGGGAATGAAAGCACAAGAGAAACATGGTGAGCATTTTGTGCCATCATATCTGCTCAAATTTCAGTGAAGGGATGGCTGGCAAGTCACAGCCTGCCTTGAATGGGGAAAAAAAATGAATACCAGGAAGTCTATATGTAAGAAATTGGATGATATTTGATTTTTTTTTGTTGAGGAGGCAGAATTTGAGACTTGAAGTTTAGGACTTCATTCAGTGGCAGTGGAAGAAAAGGGCCAAGTTTCTGTGGGTGTAGCAAAGCCTGAAGTGACCAATGATATGTTTCATTTTCTTAGCTGCTGGAAAAAAATACTGAAAGAAACAAAGTGATGAATACAGTGCAGCACCAAAGAGCCAGTCAATTTGATAAGTAAATCTGCACACAACTTCTTGTAAGTAAGAGACTGCATTTAAGTTCAAATTTTGCAAGCAGTTTGTGCTGTCATGTGAGCACTGTTTTAATGTAACACATAAACATCATCATTGATATTGGGTCACAAGTCATGCAAGATTTACTATCATTCTTACCATCTTCTTTTCTACCTTTTAAATATTTCAGTCTTGTTTATTTCTGCTTCAGTTCTCAGATCTGTGAAACGAGGATGATGATGTTTGTTCCTCACCAGAGGTAACTGATAAGAGAACTGAACAGAGTACTGTATAGGAGTTGAATATTTCTAGTTTATTTCTTTAGTTACACTGGCCAAAAGAGAAGTCTTGAGGCTTTGCCTTGGTCCCTAAGTCTACCTGGCAATTAGCATGTTAGAAATTCTGTAGCTAGAGATAACTAAAATACAAAGTAGGAAATAGAAAGAAGAACATAAGAAATGATCTTTTTATTCGTTAGAGAGTTAATATGCAAGTTTTATAACACATTGTTGTCATGGAAAAGCTGCTGGATTTGAAACAACAGACTTTTCCAAACAGAAAGAAACTTGTAGTTTGGCAAGCAGTAGGATTTCCACCAATGCTTACAGCAAAGTTTATAAGCAAGTGTATTCACAGCAGGCTAAGAACATTTTCACAGTTCTGACAGAGATGTCCAGTGAGAAAAGATAAATCATTCTGAAAATGTCTTTATAGAGGCAGAGCAGTGGAGGCCCATTGTCATCCAAGAAGACAAAGTTCCTCCATGCATCAGACTTATGACAGTGCAGCAAATTTGCACAGTAAGGTTTTCAACTGACTGAATTACAAAAACATTTTAACAAGTGAGGAGTTGATTTTTTCCTGTGCTAGCAAAGAAACAGCATGAAAGTGATTCCACATCACTGCCTGAGGTCAGTGCAGTCAGTTCAGAAACCAGCAGAATGCAGCCCTTCCCATGGCAGCAGAAATGAAATGATGAAGAAGGCCTTTGCTGCTGGGCCTCCAGCTTTCTCCTAGCTTTCCTTTTTGTCTACATAAAAGCATTCACATATATAGTCTGCACTGAACATCTGGCTCTGCACTTCAACCCAATTTATGAGAAAACCTCTATGCCAGTGCTTTTCCACTTTGTCCTCTTTTCACTTGCTAAAGAGCAGAAAAATCCTGGGACCGAGTGTCTAGCAGAATATTATATTTCAAGGTTATAGATTGAACTGTAGTTTTGCTTCAGAATTTTTACACTGATGTCTCCTGCTCTCAGACCTTGGTTCTCTGAATCTCATGACTGTACAAAGATACAACCATGGCAGTAGCCTCTGATATTATCATGCAGTCAAGCACAGAGTGTTAGAACATGTTATTTGTCAAAGAAAGGGTCACATCACAAGAATCACAACACTGTGTATATTCCTCACAAGATAAGCTGATGTGGGGAAAGTCCTCCTTATCTGTGTCTGTGGGATAGTCCAGCTGCATCAGTCTAAAGAAATTGTGAATATAACTTTGAAGATTGTTACTTCCATATTAAGACCATGTGGTTTACTGAAAATAAAATGCAGTCTGTTGTAAATGAAAATTTAGTACTGAAATAGTGACAGTTGTATAGTCACTGAATTGTCTAGTCTCAGAATTTGTGAATGCAAAAGTCAGCAGTAGGATGCTGAAATAGAGCTCTACTGTAAGATCAATTAAGCTTGTTTTGAAGAAGTTCCACGTTTAAGATATTCATCAAATAATTTCTTATTTTGTTATGAATGAGTATGTATACAACTTGGGGTTCATAAACCTTATTGGTTTGTAATGTCACCTTTTACAGGAAAGTTAAAGAGGAAATTCTGATATGTACTAGAAGAGGTTTCTTTTATTGATGTGTTGGTCAATTTGTTTTTAGAAGCAGTTTTACTGTGAGTGATCACAAACTGCAACAAACAGCAAAGAATTCAATCTAGACAAAACAAAGCAGAAAATGTCAGAACATGTAGTTTCTGAATGTATGTAATTGGAGAAAAATTAGAAACACTGGGCTAAAAGAATACATTAAGTTCTGAAGATCTGTATGCCAACTTTGTTTTGTTTTGTTTTGTTTTGTTTTTTTTGCTTCTCACTGCTTATTTTTCTCTCGCTTTGGGAAAAAAAAAAGTATCCAGTTGATGACACTTGTTTGGCAAGGAGGTTTGTAATCAATATTTAAAGTGTTTTATTACTGCATGCCACTTTAGCTGTAAGTATGATGAAAGTTTATTATTGTACTTTTTCTGATTTCTGGAAGCAACAGGGCCCGGACATACATGGAGAGTTGGGGCAAACCAATGCATTCCTGTGAATCAAAGAACCATGATCCAAGAGTCCTGGTCTTGGAAGCACGCAGTGTGAGTGTACCATCCCAGACACAAGATGACTAGTGAATAGCAGCCTTTCAATTAGGCTTTTCAATTAGGCTTTCAATTAGGACCTTCTCAATCAGAGCATTCATTCAATACATTTGGAAAGCAAGATAAAAATTTTGGGTGAGAATAAGTCAGCAGAAAAAAACAAGCAATTGGATCTTCTCTGGTATTAAATAATAATTAGATAATAAACTTTCTCTACAGCTATAGACACAGTGCAAGTTTCTACAAATGTTTGCCATAATTTTCACCTAGAAGTAGGTGAAACAATCAGAGAACAATTTAAGTTCTAGTGAACTCAGTTTGGAATTGGACTTGGTCCTATGTTCTTCAAAATCTTGCAAAAATCACATGTGATGACCAGGGAATCATTTTTGCATACACTTAACAATGCCAGGAGGCTTACTCTGAAGATATATTTAGTAGACTTGCTTGTTATAATCCTGCAGGACATCCTCCTCTAAACTATTTAGAAAAACTAGAGCTTTCTTCAGCCTGACCTGTTCATTACTTACACATTGGAAAACCTTCACAAGTGACACAGATTTTTCATGGCATCTACACGTAAAGAAAGATTTTTCTCTTCCTTGAAATTAGGTATTATCTACTAGTGGAATTAGAGAATGCTTTGAATCACCCATTACAGCAAATTTGAAATTCAAAAATATGCTGGGGTCATTCTTTTTCTTGTGAAACTGTTGTGCATAATTAAATAAAAATGTTTTCTCCAAAGATGCCTTCCAGGTAATAGTAATAGTGCTGTCATTATGATGATTTCTTGGCTTGTCTCTGCATGATAAATTATCGGTAAATACTTTATAAGATTTGCAGGTCTGCTGCAAACTGGCAAGTCAATTTCTGAAGCTGTCAGAATGGTGTCCATGAGGTGGTAGCCTTTCTATTCCTCTAAGCTATGGACTCAGCTGGCTTTCTGCCATTGCATATCTTGAGACCTCAATGCCTTTTCCACATTTGCCCCTGTTTATGCATCCAATAGATTTCAGCAGAGCAATGCCGTGGTCCCTAACAAGGTATCATTAAGAACTTACAAAGAGTCAATTTAAGGAACATAAAGCTTAAGTAAGAAGATTAAAAGACAGGAAAATATATTCCCTCAGTTACTTCACTGCAGGTAATGAAGGAACTGCAACTTCCTTTGTTGTTAAATACTTACTTGAACATATGAACTCTTACTAAGATCAACTACCTTTGCATTGCTATAATATGTTATTACAATATGTATATAATGTATATATATAATATCAGCATCATATTTTGTTATAGTTTAATTTTATTTTCTTAGATTTTATCTCTCAGTACCAAAGGACCAATCCTATTCATCTGATTTCCTCTGTTTAATCTAATTGCTGTTAGTAGGATTACTGGAATTGCACTACAGAAACTTTTGCATGCTCTATATTAGTCTCAATATGTTTTATTTCAGGTTTAAGTCTGCACAGCAAAAGATTCCAATAACAACCTCAAACTGTAGTTTTTTCCCTGCTAATTCATTTTGTATTATTGATATAGCACTGTTCTGTTTAATTTTTCTGCTGAAATCATAGTATAATAACTGTAATCATTATCAAAATAATAACTAGTAAAATTATTCAAATGCTTTTCTGCAAGAATGAGATTTGTATTAACATTTTACTCAGAATCATGTTAAAATAAGGCAACTGCTTCTGATTCTTTAAGCTACTTCATATAATTTAAAAGATGTATTTTATGAAACAAAATAATAGGACTCTAGTAATAGGACTCTAATAATTCAATTCCTTCAAAATCTAAGTAGATGGAAAGTAGAGATTCGACATAAAATAGTTAAAAATTGCCTCAGTTCTGTGTTCCCAGCTGCAGACACTTTGGATTTTATTTGCTCATGCTGTGCCTGCCTTAGACTTGCTCACCTTCAGCACTTGGAAAGCTGGACTTCAAATATCTTCAAGTGGATGTTCAATATCACATCTTCACTTGAAAGAGCTAGTCAGATCATTATGTCTTAATTTCTTTTTAAGAACTGTAATGATTATCTTTAATGCTGTATGTAATTTCCCTGCTTTATCCCACCACCTATATAAATTTTCATTCTATTTTTTGCTTTTATTTGTGGGTGGTAAGGTGAGATGTTTACTCGGTTGGTTTGTTTTGCATAGATTTTCAAAGTCGTTTGCTTTGTGCACTTGGATCTGCAATCTAAGCATGATGGATTTTTCTGTCGCACTCTATCTTTGTGCAGAGTGAAGGTGTCCTTGTACTGTTAAGCACTTGTCTCTCACTATATCACAACAGAGCTCACATAAGCAATAAAAATATGAATGTCCTAAGAAAAAGTTGCAGAGGCATTCTTCCCCCAAAAAACACAAGAAGAACAAAATAGTAAGAAAGAGATAATTTCTTCTGAGCGTCTTTGAGGCAAGGTTGTTCTGCTCTCTGCTATTCACCTTTTGAAGTCTCTAGCTTCAGCAAGCTGGATTATGCTTGAATATTACTATTGTTCTGATACCCTTATATATCTCACTGAGATATTTATTTTTCTGGAGAGCTTTCAGTGCTTAAATTGTTATGATGATGTGTGCTGTTCCCACTCCAACCTCCTCCCTTGGCCTGGCTGTTGCTCAGGCAGATAGTGAGCAGTGAGACAGTGATTATATTCAAGGAAGTAAGTAATCAGGTCTACCTTGTTATCTTAAATCTTGTTGTTGTCTTATTTACAACTAAGCTTTGTTAAATCACTATATTACAGTAAATTACAACAGTAAATATATTGATGTTTCTCTCTTATGAATAGAGTTTCAATCCACAACAGGTGTAAAATTCTTCCATTTTATGAGGACACTCAAGAAGGACCTTCTCTGTATTATGAACCATGTCTAAAATTATTTAAGGTGATATGGGGCAACTTGCACTTGACAAGATAGAAACATTATAGGGAAAAAGAGTTTTGTTGGAATTCATTTTCTCAGAGGGATGCTTTCTTGCCTCTTTTTGTTCATTTAATTTCCCTGCTGTTTTGGAAGGAGAGAGAAGAATCTGACTGTGAATGACCTGTCAGTTCAGCTACAAAGTAATTGAAAATGGCCTCTGAATTTGGTAGAAGTATACTTTAAATTTACTACAGACTTCAAGAAGAAAGACCAGGGGGAAGAAATAATGTCACTAGTGCAAAAGTCATGCTGCTGTTGTCAGATACACAAACTGACATTTTTTCTTAAAAGATGTTGGCAATCAGGCTGACAATAACTATTAAGTCATTACTGTATCTGCAATATGTATATAATACAGTTATGCTCATGGCGCATCTTCCCTACACCGTCCATAAGAAAAATATTCAATATTTTCCACATATAGGAATGTTGCAAGATTTCAGAAACAGGTCTCTTTGTGCATATGCTCAGAGTAAGGCAGAGATTGTGAGCTGGTAGACAATTACTGTCAGCCTCCCATGAAGTTCTAGGCAGTTTTTTCAAAAAGAAGAGTGATTGTTTTGTTTATGTGTAAACAACATGTAGAGCAATATTGCAAAAGCAGTTGCAAGGCCTTTTTTGATCGGGTTACTCACCAGCCCCCTCCTGTGGAATAGCCTAAACACTCCACCAGCCATCCTTTCCTACTGCTCTCTGTTGAGATTCAGGCGGACAGAAAAAAAATTTAAGACTTTTTGAGTATATTTTCACTAGCTGATAACATTTATTTATATAAATACCAAATACTTGCTAACTATTGTTTACAGAAATCAACAGATGCTCTCAAAATGAAGTAAACGAGCTATAATTATGATTGAGAGAGTTGTCTGTTCAGTGTGCATCGTTTTCTCCTAGTCATTGTGCGGAGGACCACACTGACATATGTTAAAGTAACTGGATGGTGTAGTGGGAGAGGAAGGAGAACAAGACAGTCATTAAAAATCTTTTGGCAGAGTTTTCTTTGTACTCTCTGATATATACGAACTGTAATCTAAATCTTTTTCTAACAAAATGCAATGCTTACCAGGAAGGAGAAGGTACTGTTTGCTAGAAAACAATATTATAAATGCATTAAAGAGTTTTTTTGATGCTGAAAACAAGTAGTAATCACTCTTTTTTTTTCTCTATTATCATAGCAAAGTTTTGCTTCCTAATGGAAAAAAAGTGAGGGTTTTTAAAATAAAGACACAAAAATACAGTAAATTGGTAATTAAATGTTACCAAAATATAGTGTTAGGCAAATGTAACTGGAGGCATCAAAACATACAAATTTATAATTATGCATGAATAAATTACAATCTAACCTTCTTACAAATGCTGTGAACTACTGAGGAATTGCCTTCATATAGATGCATCTACTGTTATGCTATGGAAGTAAAGTTGTAAGCATAGGCAGTAATTACCACATAATCAGGATGCAGTCAGGAATTCATGGATCAAGATCCTCTTGCAAGGACATCATTAAGTAGCTAGCTGTGACAGAACAGATTCCTCACAACAAGGTTTAGTGCAAAAAGGTTATCCAGGGATGAATTCAGGCTCTGATTAGATGAGGCAAGGGAATGAGAATTAATTGAAACACTATTATGTCACAAAGCATGTAAGTTGCAAGGATGGATCTGAGTTAAAGGATCTGTTCCATTTTGCTTCTCAAGTGTTGAGTGAGCTAATAAAATAAATACGTTTGTGTTTGTCACTAACAGGAAAAAGATTTGATTAGTAAAACAGAGTGGTATACATTTGTCTATGCATGTGTACATAGTATATACATTATACACACACAGAAATGTATATTCAAATGTAGTGAGAATTATCACTTGTCGACTACAGCTACATAATCACACAAAACCTACAAAACTTTTATAAAGATTGTATAATGAATCTTCAGAAGCAAGTAGCTTCCAGGATTCGTTTCCAGTGGACTTTGATTCCTTTCTTTTCTTCATATGTAGTGTTAAGTAGTTTTAATTACAGTGTTTCAATTACAGTTTTTAATTACAGTATTTCTTACAGAGGATCAAAGTATTGATTTCACTGAAATAAACAGTCCCAAAAAGGCACAGGTAACAAAGTGGTGCTTTCTCAGCACAGCACTAACGGTAAAGAACTCAGGTTTGCGTTACAAGCACTGGTCTGCTGCAAACCAACAGTCATTTTTTGCTTTTTTCTGAATTTGCATTTATGATTCTTAAAAAGTAGAAAGAGTACCATGGAAGCACTGATCTAAGAATGGCCTTAAATACATTAGTTGTCATTAAATTTAAGGGAAATTAACAATCTTGGCAGACACCTGGTATATAGAGAGAGATAGATATATATAAATAGATACATATGTATATACAGATAGATATAGATGATTTTCAGCTCAGCTGCTGTTTTGCCGGTGGATGGGGTTAGTGCAAAGGTTACAGATATCAAATTGAAGCAGTGTGCTTATCTAAGTTTAAAACAATTAAATAATGATACAGCAAGAATAATACAGAACAAGGCAATGCATGTAACTGTTACTACAAGAGGACTGTGGTAGTGATTAAGGCAAATGTATCACCAATTGCCCTCATACTTTATCATCATTCAGATCCAGAATTGCTGGGGAGCCTCGGTTGCAGTGAGGATTTAGACTGTCCTTCCCAGCAACTGCGAGGTCCTACATAGTATGTCCATTTGTAGGTGATGTCTCAGCTACAAGAGGGTCCAGCTTTTATATTGCTGAATAAATATTAATTAATATAGTTAATTAAATAATAGTTAAATAATAATAGTTAAAAAAATTTATATAGTTAATTAATATAGTTAATTAATTAGTTAGTTAGTTAATATATCAAGTGTAATGCCACTACAGCAAATTTAAGTTAATTTTATGGAACAAGCTCATAGTAAGAATGAGCTTGCAAGCTTAGCTGTGAAATGCTATTAAGTGCAAGGAGTAGCATGTGAGACCTGTTTAAACTAGCTGATGATTTGAGGCAGAAAAGCAACACTGGGCCAAAGCTTCTGCAAAGGTATCTTGGAGACAGATGTGTTGGACTTTAGGTCATTCTTTGAAGGTTGCAGAATGCCCATCCATTTTTTCCCTTGCATAGCAGTTACTTGTGCTCACATCGGTATTCAAATTACTCTTAATTTACTAAGAAAACATTGTACCAGAGATTGGTGTGCTTGACTGACCTTGGCTCAAGCTCAGATATAAATTAATACTGCTTTTGCAGACATAGAGGCAGTTATTTCAGGTAAATTTTCTTTGTATTTATAGACACCAATAAAAATTCCCTGGATGAAAAAGCAGAAGAAGATGTACAGCTTTTCAGAGACAGACCAATGCTAAAGAGAACTAATTATTGATAAATTTCTGATCAGTTTTCTGATCAGTTTATCAATTGATAAACTTCTAATCAGTTCGCATAGATAGGCATGTAGTATGGGAAAGAGGGTCCACAGCATCCATTTTGCAACTTCAGGCATCTTTGTGTGATTCTCAACAGGCTAAGGCAGAACTGCAATTCTTTTACTTGTATGACAGTAGTGGACAATACTGCAAGGATATTCAGGTGTCATCTGCTGTTCGTAATGGTTCAGAATTGGCAGACAAGCTTACACTGTGTGCTAGAGCATTTAGAATTTTGTGAAGCCTTGCAACACACTGTTTTCTCTGAGCGCTATCATTTAATTTTTGTGAGGAAAGAGATAGTAATGCCCTGTCTGGGATTCTGATTTGCTGAATTATAGCTTATGGAGAAGAAAGGATCTTCTGTCTCTTGTTTGTACACAAAATCTCTTCAAGATGATGTAGAAGATGAAAGAGCAAGAGGATGTCATGGTTTTATGATTTTTTGTTATGGTATTCATAACATCAAGTAGAGTACTGGGACTTAAAGAGTTAATGCTCCAGTTCCATGGACTACCAGTTTTCTGGCCAGCAAACAATTGACAGAGGAGAAAATAAAAGATGGCCAAGAAAGCTTACCTTTCTATGGAAAAACTGACTTGCACACATATTTTTGTCTGCTGCCTCCTGCAGTGCATCCTGTAGCCTCTTTTACCAAATCAGCTAAATAGGAACTGCAGGGTGAGGTTCTGCATTGTAAATATCTCATATTTTTTAGTAGGAGGAGAAAAGAAGCAAAGGGAAGAAGAGCTGAATCCAGGAGTAAATAGTATATTCTCCTGCCCATCACTGGCACAGGTGCTCTGAGAATCAACTGGATTGAATTACTTAATTGCAGGAGTTGGAAGGGACCTCTGGAAATCATCAGCAGGTTCTCTAGAGTAGATTACACAGGAAAGCATCCAGGCAGGGTTTGAATATCTCCAAAGAGGGAGACTCCACAGCCTCTCTGGACAGCTTGTTCCAGTGCTGTGTCACCCTCAAAATAATGACTTTTTTCCTGATGTTCATATGGAACTTCCTTTGTCTCTGTTTATGCCCAACACCCCTTGTTCTGTCACAGAACACCACCAAAAAGAACCCGATTTGACACCCATTGTCACAGCTTGAAGGTCTTTTGTCCCCACAGCATAGTCAAGGGTCTCCTCCCACTCCTCCATCCCCGCAGGAAGCCAATAGAGAATGAGAAGGAGGAACTCAATTGAAATAAAGAGAAAATAATTCACTAGAAGTGGTCAAAGAATATGAGATAAAATGAAATTGGTGTGCAGAATCAAAGTCCATAAACCAAGTAAGATTATAAAGCAGGTATGGTTTATTCAGCAGTACACTGGATGCAAGGGGGATAGATCCACCTAACTTGCTCACCATCTGGAAAAATCATGCTACTAGGCCAAACTAATACATTACCAATAGTTTCCCAGAACTCGGATACTTATTCATTACATCCTTGAGAGTTCGTTAGCATGCAGACCCTCATCTCTTGCTCGTGCATAATTGTGGAATGAAGATTTTTCATCTTCCTCACAAAGGCTTCTGACCTTTCTCACTATAAACTTCTGACCTCTTGGGGGGACATCCTCCCAAAACAGTTTCTTCTAGCCCTGTGGACATCTAATCACTTCCCTTCCAGATGTCCCTGGGTTGTTCTCAAACCTTATCGGCATGGCCTTCATACACTTCACTATCCCAAATGCAGTGTCTGCCATCCCTTATCTTTCTAACAACCTCTATATTCTTACTTCTATAAACTATCTCTAACTATCCCCTTTCACCCCCCTTATTCTCAGTCACTGTGAAGCCTTCTTGCCTTTTTACTTTCACCTATGGGGCCCTCCTCACTTTTCAATATAAAAGGAATCAAGGGTAATAAATCAAATTAATGAGAGAGGGAGTTTTCTTTCTAACTGCGCTGCAGAATGGTGGTGCAGATGGAAGGAAAGCCATAGGTACATCATCTCATTTCTTCCTGAGAACCATGTGGGAACAAATGGCTGCTGGGATCTGTAGCTCCCAAGGAGAAACACCAAGAATAGCAGCTTTCCAGCATCCATCCCAGCTCTGACTGTCCCCTGCATGATGTTATGAAATGGAATACATATAGAAAACTGTGACAGGATCCACCCTTTATTCCATATCATTACATCATACCTAAACTGTACAACACAGATATACATGTGTGTATATATATATATAAATATATATATATACACATATAGATACTAAATAACAATCAGCATTATATACATATATATACTATATATATATATATATATATATATATATATATATATATATACATGTATACTTCTGACTGTTCTCTCCCAGCATTGAGCCCCCTTGAGGTGCACACATAATGTGTCAAATTTTTTGCATTACCCACCAAGTAAATCCAGATCCTTGACCAAAGCAGCCCCATGGGTGGGTTTACCTTTGCTCAAGACCAGGATAACCTGAACTGTTTTCCCTAGTGCATTCTTCATATGTTCTGCAGGGACTTTATCCCCTTCTATACATCATGGTTTTATGATTTTTTGTTATCAGTATTCCACATCAAAACATCATGTATTGCACTGGGAGTTAAATAATTAATCCTTCGGGTCCATGGATTATCAGTAGTTCCAGGTACCTGGTCTCCAAAGAGAAGAACTACATACTACATACCTCTGAGAACTTTGAGTTGATCTGTTTCCATTTCCTGTTCAGAGGGAAAGATAAAACTATTTGCAGATCACAAGACGTTCCTCTCTTTTGTCTTTCTGCTCATCCCAGCTAGACGTCTCACCTTCAGCATTAGAGTAAGGCCTTCAGTTTTTGGACACTCTCATTTTATTTGATTAATTAGCTTCAACTGTATTATATT
Organism: Tympanuchus pallidicinctus; assembly: GCF_026119805.1. Lineage (NCBI taxonomy): Eukaryota > Metazoa > Chordata > Aves > Galliformes > Phasianidae > Tympanuchus > Tympanuchus pallidicinctus. The sequence goes on from NW_026294758.1 coordinate 47,109,706, forward strand.
GTATTATATTGTGCTATCTTGCATTCCGATATCTTATTTAGTAAATCAGCTTGTTTCTCCTCAAATCATTGTTGCTGTTTCATTTTTAGTCCTGTCTCTGTACCCTTTCCCCCTTTACCCTTTGTCCCCTTTTCCCTGGGGCATGAGTCTGTGGGTCCCCTTGCCCCACTAGTGACAGGACCAGGACAAACCAGCCTGTGAACTGTTGACATCATAGCACATAACAGGCTGGATTGGGCAGGGCCATCTTGATTGGCTGATCCCTGAGTGTTGACTAACCGGGTGGCTTCTGATAAATATTTATCAGAATGCTTGAATGTTCTGTCATTCATTGCTTCCAGCATAGTTTTGACATAGAATACCATACGGAAAACTGTGCCACTCATCCTTTAGGTATTTGTAAGCCCTGAAATGATTTCCTCTCAGTCTCCTCAAGGCTAATAGTCGCAGATCTCTCGGTCTTTCCTTAGAAGAGAGAGTTTCATGACCCCTAAGTATCTCTGTGGACCACAATGGGACTTCAAGTTTCTTGAAATGGGGAGCCCAGAATAAGACACAGTACCCTAGATGTGGACTTTCCAGGGTAGAGTAGAAGAGGAGAATTACCTCCCTCAGTCTTTTTAATACAGTCCAGGATACCACTGGCCTTGGCCACCACAACATGTTGTCCACCGAGACACCATGGTTCTTATCTGTGGTGTTCCTTTCCAGCAGGTCAGCCTCTAGCCTGTACTGATGTGTGCAGTTATTCCTCCTCAGCTGTAGGGTTCTCCACTTGCCCTTGTTAAACCTCAAAAGGTTCCTCTGTACCCAACTCTCCAGCCCATCCAAGTCTCACTAACTAGTGGTACAGCTTTCTGTTGTGTCAGTCACTCTTTCCAGCTTCATATAATCAACAAACTTGCTATGAGTGCATTTTATCTCCTCATTCAGATCACTGACAAAGATGTTGAACAAGAATAGTAATAGTACTGACTTCTGGAGAACAACACTAGCTACAGGCCTTAAGTGCTGGTATTTTCAGCACGGAAACAACAAATTTTGGAGAATAAGTTTTCTCCTTATGGATCCTCTTCTAGAATATGCTTATCTGGATCTTTACTGCTTCTTTCACGTATCATGCAGGAAGGAGTTATAGCTGACTTGCCATATAAAAAAATATCAGAAATCCCATGCAGATTCTTCTGATGTTTCCATTAAGATAAAATTCTAGCATGGTGAATATAAGACTAGCAAGGGCTCTTTAAAGTCCATCTCATTATTTTAAGGCGATTACCTGTTTTGGAAGAAACTACTTTGCAAATATTTAGCCCTTCCTTTAAATACAAATTATTTCAGCAATTATAAATGCCAGATGAAAATCATGAAACGCTTTCCATATAATAAAAAAATGACCATTCTCTAATGCAGAAGTGATTGCCTCGTAAGTTTAAATTCCTGAGATGTAAATGCTGAGAAGAAGCAAGTGCATCCTGTTTTTGATCATGTTGCAAAGGTCTGGTCTAGATCACTGGGAGGATGAGGGGACAGCTCTGCCCAATTACAGCTGGTTTGAGGGAAGAAAAACGTTGCTGTTCACGTAGCTGGCCAGTGACTTAGTGCTCAATGTCTGTTACTACTCCTTGAATAGAGGGAACAGAAAGCAAGTAAAAATGATGTTTATCTTCTCCTTATTCCAGCGCTGCAATTCTGGCTGTTTGTAATGAAGTGATGGGACTCATAAGGTCAGGCTGAACGTTGAACGTGAGGATCTCGAAGGTATTTTTCTAACCTAAATGGCTTTACAGAGGCTTATCTGAAACTAATGCCCCCTATTTTATTATGCTGGCCCACAGCCACAAAGGTCGTGGTTAGTATGGCAACATAAGAGGAACCTGCCCACCAATATTCCATTACATTTTGTTGCCATGTGACAGATGGCAGCAGAGGGGCAGTCTGACGGATTGCTGTCTGACATGGAAGTGCATATGAAGTAAAGATGGGAACTGAATTTGTCTGTGTGTAAAACACAGCATTCACTGACAATAATTGACACTTACTGAAAATTTATGGAGACCAAACAGTGAATGCGAGCACAGTGAGGTAGTGCATTTCAGTGGGGACAACAGCAACAGTGAGTCACCTCAACTGGTACAGATTTTTACACGAGCAGCTTGTAGGCTCTGGATCTATGCTGGCAAAAAAATGCATAGCTAATGGTGCTGATCATGACAAAAAGACATTCTGCAGCAAATAATTTACTATAAGTAGCATAAAATACTAATTGAATCTAATGTAGCTCCCATGAAAATAAATAGGAGATCTTACTTTCAGAGCAAATTACATATGGTACTGTGATTTGCTTCATAGTACTGTTCCTTTTTTATAGATACAGAACTACAAAAAAGTTCAAGGATGCATGTTCAACAGCTGTCATAGAATCATGGAATCATAGAATAGTTTGGAATGGAAGAAACCATTAAGATCACCTAATTCCAATACCCCTGCTATAGGCAGGGACAACTCACTCTAAACCAGATAGCTCAAAGCCCCATCCAGCCTGGCCTTGAATGCTTCCAGGGAGAAGGCAGCCACAACCTCACTGGGCAACCCGTCCAAGTGTCTCACCACCTCATCATCAAGAATTCCTTCCTGGTATCTAGTCTAAATCAACGCTCTTCCAGTTTAAAACCATTTTGCCTTGTCCTGTCACTACATGCTCTTATCAAAAGTCTCTCCCCAGCTTTTCTGTAGGCTCCCTTCCAGTACTGTGAGGCCGCTGAAAGGTCTCCTTGAAGCCTCCTCTCCTTCAGGCTAAAGAGCCCATCTCTCTCAGCCTGTCCTGGTAGGGCAGGTGCTCCAGCCCTCTGATCATCTTTGTGACCCTCCTGTGGACCTCCTCCAACAGCTCCATGTCCTTACTGCCTTGGGTGCTCCAGGACTGGACGCAGTACTCCAGGTGGGGCCTCACTAGAGCAGAGGAGAGGGGTAGAACCATCTTCCTCAACCTGCTGGTCACACTTCTCTTAATGCAACCCAGGATATGGTTGGCTTTCTGGGTTGCAAGCTCACATTGCCAGATGATGTTGAATGTTTCACCAATCAACACTCCCAAATCCTTCTCCTAAGGACTGCTCTCCACCCATTCTCCACCCAACCTGTATCTGTGCTTGGGGTTGCCCCAACACAGGTGCAGAACCTTGCATGTGGCTATGTTAAACTTCATGAGGTTGGCATAGGCTCACCTCTCAAGACTGTCCATGTTCCTTTGGACAGCATCCCTTCCATCTGACATATCAACTGTACCACTCAGCTTGGTGTTCTGTGAGGGTACACTTGATGCCACTGTCCATATTGCCTACAAAGATGTAGGCAATATGGATCTTTTTTCCCTTCTTGAAAAGGGGGGTTATGTTTCCCCTTTTCCAGCCAGTGAGAACTTCAGTAGACTGCCATGATCTTTCAAATATGATAGATAGCCACTTGGCAACTTCATCTGCACTTCCCTCAGAACTTGGGGATGGATCTTGTTGGGTCCCATGGACTTGTGCACCTTCAGGTTCTTAAACTCATCTCAAACCCGATCTTCACTTGTAGCAGGTGGATTTACCTCCTCCATTGTTTTCTGCAGGTAGAGCTCTTTCCATTGAAGACTGAGTTAGTCATTGAGCACCTCATCTTTCTCCATATTCTTCATTAGACGACCAATTTTTTTGTGTGTTTGTTTTTCTGGAGATTCATCCTGATACTAGCTACAATCTCAGTGTTTTGAGTGTAATGAATACACATACGTGAAACCAAAATCTGGCTTCTACTCACTGAATAAGAGTAAAAACTGAGGTAGTAAATAGTGTTCATTAATCTGTTTATGTAGGTTATCCCAAATTCCCTGCACACCTAGAATTAAAATATGTTCATTTAACACAAAAGCAGAATACAATTTTTAACAGCTTGTCCAAATGAAATTAATATTTGAGACTGAATGTATATAAGTTTTAGTGTAAATACCAAGGTCCTGAATGAGCTAAGTTATGTGGTTTTCAAGACACGCTCCATCATATTGAGAAAGTCATGGCTTTCAGGCAAAGTCCCCAGTAAATGGAAGAAGGAAAACATTACTTCCACTTTGAAGAAAGGGAGAAAGGAATATCTGGAGAACTACAGGGCAGTGAGCTTCATGTCTGTGCCTGGGAACAGACCCTCCTTGATGCTATGTAAAGGCACTTAATAGAAGAGGAGGTGAAACAAGACAGCCAGCATAGTTTTGCCAAGGGCAGAGTGTACCTCATCAACCTGGTGGCCCTCTACAACAGAATGTCAGCACCTGTGGATGAAGGAAGGGCAACTGGTATAATCTACCCAGACTTGTGCAAGGCCTTTGACATGATCCCATGCCACATCCTTATCTCTTGGTAGGAGAGATAAGTATTTGAGTGGTGGACTATTTGTTGGTTAAAGAATTGGATGGATGGTCTTAGACAGAGAGTTGTGATCAACAGCTCTAAGTGGAGGTTGTCATGACTGATGTATCTCAGGCATCTGCTTTGGGACCAGGCCTCTAAGATCTTTATCAGTGACACAGGCAATGTGATCAAATGCACCCTCAGCAAGATTGCAGATAACACTATGCTCAGTTGTGCCATTGTTACAATAGAAGAAAGGGATACCATCCAGAGGAACATGGACAGTCTTGAGGAGTAAGCCCATTGGAACCTTATGAGATTCAAGAAGGCAAAGTGCAAGGTGGAAACAGGAAGTTCACAGCATAAGAGAAAACAGTAGTAGAAAGGAGCTTATTAAATCATTTTGTCCACTTGCTTTTCTGGTTATTGCTGTCTCTATTACTGACACTGTTACTATCTAAATCATTGCTTAAAAAATCTCCAGTGATCCTGAATGTACAGTTGTAAGCAAAAACTGGTGGTAAGAGAGCCTACCAAGGAGGTGTCCCACTAGACATGCTGTTCACAAGCAAAGAAGGACTGGTGGGAGATGTGGAGGTTGAGAGCTGTCTTGCACAGAGTGACATGAATGAGTTCTCCATTCTTGGTGAAGTTAGAAAAGGGGCCAGCAAATCTGCTACCTTGGACTTCTCAAGGGCAGATTTTGAATTGTTCAGGTATTGATCAGGAGGGTCCCTTGCGATTCAGTCCTGATGAGTAAAGGAGTCCAGGAAGGCTGGTTTCTCCTCTAAAAGGAAGTCTTAAAAACATAGGAGCAGGCTGTCCCTCTGTGCCACAAGATGAGCCGGTGAGGAAGAAGACTGGTGTGGATAAACAGGGTGCTCCAAGAGAAAAAGCAAATCTACCTCCTACGGAAGAAGGGACAGGTGTGGGCGGTACTCATTGTGGGTGGTACTTGGGCTAAGGTGGGTGGTAGTTGCAGAGGGTGGTTCCAGGTGGTGTTTAACGAGTCACAGGTTCATGGGGCGGTCGCGTGTCACAGTATAGACAGTTGTTGCACAGCAACAAATTGGCACTTGAGCTACACCCTATGGCGTGCATCTCTCGTGTCCCTGTGCCAGTTAGGGGTGCAGATGGGAGGGTACTGTAACAGGTAGTTGAGAGAGGAGGTAGATGACCCATCCCTGGACACGTTCAAGATCAGGCTGTATGGGGCTCTGAGTAATGTGATCAAGCTGTAGATATCCTTGTTCATCACAAGGACTTGTACAAGTTTATCCTTAAAAGATCTTTCCAACTGAGATGATTATATTATTCTATGATCATATTTGTTGTTCTGTTTCCCGTATTGTATGGGAACTGCCGAATCATGGCCTGAACCTCTGACTGATCACCTGAAGTGAACGAGTCAGCCATGGGAGCACAGGTGAAGGCAATTCACCTGCGCTGCTGGAAGGGGTGGAGCCTGGTTCCACCTCTCCTAGACCCACTTAAGAGCTGGCTATCAGTGGGAAGGGATCTGTTCTGGTGATCCACTCTGCTGGAGTTTCATAAGTGAGCCCAGGACATGGGTAAGTTTTCTATCTATTCTCTTTTTGTTATTATAATCTGCTTTGTCTAACTCTCCTATTTATTTTGTAATTATAGCGTCTTAATATTCATTGATTATACATGTAGGATGAGGCTTATCTTGTCCTACGTTCTTGCCAGTGACTCTCAAATGAAACCATTCCAACAGCGAGAGCCATTTTTCACCATAAACATGCTGGACTCTAATTTGTAGTAACTTCCATCTTTAGGAAATATATCAATGAAGCAGAGTTCTTTGGATAGCTGAAAAAAAATAAATAAATAAAAAAAAATCACCTGCAGAGTTTTGCTTCATCTATGTTGGCCTCTACCCTACCTTGCAAGACATTTTGTTTCACAAATTTTTTTGTGTAAGTAATGTTCTTTACAATTCACATGCTATTACTGTTCGAATAAGATTAACTCATCAATGTTTATCAGCTACATGGGGAAAAAAAAAAAATATATATATATATATATATATACACATATACATACTGCAAGTATATATATATATATACATACTTGCAGTTGAGGTTGCATAAATAATTTTCTTTCTAATAAGCTCATAGGTAGGAGCTGCTCCTGCTATCTGAGTGCCACTAAGAATATCAACTTTTCATTTTTTGAGACTGTTACCAATCAAATATCAACAATGATTTTTTTTCTCCAAAAAAGTTGAGCTTATCCTTTATGCTTAGAAAGTTTCAGTGCTGTCTGTAGTAGTTGCTGAGTGGAGGAACTACCACCCTTTGCTGGCTCACACAGCAAGCGCTGATACAAGATCACAGCTACTTGATGCTAATTATACAGAGCAGTATGATAAGACTGGTGCCTGAGTTCGCGTCTTGGAGCTAGGCTACATCTTGGCACTGAATCTTATGATGGGGTTTGTCTTAATGCAGATCTCTTATGCATTATGCCCTCACTCATCTAGAGTCTTCTTGGTCTGGGCAGCACTGAGACATCAGATGGTCAATGGCATTAAACTGTGGAGTCCCACATAAGAGCAAGATAGAATCACAAAATCACAGAATGGCTCAGGTTGGCAGGGACCTCAAGGATCATAATCTCCAAGCCTTCCTTGCCACATGCAGAGCTGCCAACCTCAACATTTAATAACTAGACCAGGCTGCCCAGGGCCCCATCCAATCTGGCCTTGAACACCTCCAGGGACAGGACGTCCACAACCTCTCTGGGCAGCCTGTTCCTCACCACTCACTCTGTAAAGACTTTCCCTCTGACATCCAACCTAAATCTTCTCTCCCTCAATTAAAAACCAATTCCCCTTGTCCTGCTGTTATCTACCATTTCAAAGGGTTGATTCCCCTCCTGTTTATAGGCTCCCTTTAGGTACTGAAAGGCTGCAATGAGGTCACCCCGCAGCCTTCTTTTCTCCAGGCTGAACAAGCCCAGCTCCCTCAGCCCACTGATCATCTTTGTGGCTCTCCTCTGGACCTGGACCCTCCTCCAACTTTCTCTGCTTTCTGTCTTGTACTTGGGGCTCCAGACCTGGACACAGTACTCCAGATGGACCTCACAAGGGCAGAGTAGAGAGGGACAATAGCTCCCCTCTGTGTGCTGGCCACTCCTCTTCTGATGAAGTCCTGGATACCATTTGCTTTTTGAGCTGTAAGAGCTCTGCTGGCTCATGTTAAGTTTTTCATCCATGAGGAACTAAAGGCACCAGGACCTAAATACCTAAAGGCAGACGTCAGCACAACATGGTGAAAAGCAAGACAGAGGCAAGAAACAGCATCTTAATCCTCATTGAAGTTGTTTAGATGGAGATTTTTGTCTAAGTACAAATGGAATAACTGGACCTCTGCATATACAGAGTGTAATTGGATGCGCATCAGAGGAATTATGAGCAGAAGGGAGGAAACTCATTTATTCTGAATTGGAGAGATGGTGTCAGCATAACGCTCAGTGTAATGACTGAAAAGGAATTATTTGCTGTTAAGTAAGAGAAACATTTCTGTTTATGTGCAAACTGGGTTCTGTGGCATTATCTGATGAAGTTAAAAGGTGTGGCAGTAAGACTGTAGAGGAAAACAAAATATAAATAAAGATGATGTACAGCATAAGGAGATGGACATCATGACAGTATCTCAGGGGAAAAAAACGTCAAGTAGAGAGAATCAAGCAAATTGTCTAGCTTTAATGTCCAGACACTGGATTTTAGATTTTCTATCAGCAATGACTGCATACGCGCTATGAATTAAAAGCGAAGTATTAAGAACATGTAAGCACTGACTGCATATAATAAGCTTCAGTCCTTTTCATAATGGACAGATAATAACAGAGCAGAATGGTGATCTAAGAAAGACATCTACCATCATTTCTAAAATGATGATTACTTGTTTACTGAATATCCAGTGTAGAAATAGAAGCATTTTTCGCTCACCAGAGCAGTTCTCCTTCTCAATAAGACCCTGCTGCCACAATGACAATACATTCTGATGCCTCTCCTGGTACCTAGTTAACTAGACTGTACTCTCTGTCACATATTCAAATAGGCCCTTTTTGTATTTGTTTAGTGTGTGTTATGCATGCTTTTTGGAAGAAAGAATGACCCTAACTCACTGGCCTTTGTAAAGATGTTTTGTTTTTGCATTGCAGGGCTAGCAAAGATCATTCCTATTGTGGCTTCATGCATTCATCTCTTCTGCTCTACCAGAGCGGCCTGCAGTCAGCTGAGCCTTGCTCTGCAAGTCCTTAAGGAAGACAGGCTGAGAATCAATCAGAGTTGCCCTCTTTGCAGGACGTCTCTGGGCAAGTGCTTGTACTTAAGTCCTCTGACCATGAAGGAACTGTCCTGGGGCAGTCGTATGATAAGTCTGTGCTTCGATACATTACAGTATCTTAAAACAATCCAAGAGTGTTTGTGTGATGTATTCACCTAGTAAAGTTCACTTAGTAGGGACCCTGAAATGTGCTTGCGTTAAAACAGTCTGGGAGCAGATAAATACAGAAGTGCCTAGGGAAAGATAAGTTGATCTCAGCTCTACTCTACTCTGCAGTAAATGTTTCATTTTTCTCCTTTGTAACTTTTGCCAGCTGTACCACCAAACAGTTAGATGTTGTGTACTATAACTAAAAAGAGACAGAAATTTTGATGTTGGAAAAGACAGCAAGATTGACTATGCTGGAAAAAGATCTGCCCTTCTTTTCTTCTCCTTTTTTTTTTTGTTTGTTTTGTTTCTGATGATTTTTGCCATATTTCTGTCTGCCTCCTCTTTCTCCCGCATCAGTGAAATTGTTCCAAAAGAATTGTGACTGCTTCCACCAAAGTGGAGGGAGAAATAACATGTTGGTCTTGGCTTTGGGCAGGAGGGAAACTACACAACCTCCTGTCAGCCATGGGGTCTTTGTCACACCTCCAGACTAGTACACAGCATAACATAAGGAATACTGCCCAGCTCTCCCTGGTTTGTTCTGAAGCAGACAGTCCAGTGATGTTATAAGCTTTTTTTATATAGCTTTGTCATTGCCTCCTGCTGGCATTGAAAAGTAGTCCTCCATTACTGTTTGGCAATACAAGGAGCAAATAAGATGGTTTTAAAATTCTTCTGAAATGGCTGAGAATGGAACTCACATGAAGCTGATATTTCCAATATTACTTAGTTTTGGCTAATTCTGCTCTTCTGCACTGGCATGCAAACAAGCTATGCAAATAGGAAAAGGTATGAGAATTGAAGAAAACTGGAAGGGTTCACCCATGCTAGACTCTCAATTCTGGGAACAGGAAGTAGCATGGGGGGCAGATTATTATTACAAACCACTGCACTGAAGTTATGCATAGGTCTGGAAACAGCAACTTTTTATAACTGTGTTATTTTGCACACTGTCAATTTTGAAAGTAGACAGTAAAAAAGTGAATTTATGAAGTTTATCCAAAACTACAATCTGTTTATCTTTAGAGGTGGCACACTTAATGGAACTGAAAAGCCAGAGATATGCTGTGACTTTAAACACTGAGTAAATGATAGTACACTTTTATGTCAATTCTCAGAATATCTACAAAGCTTGTGAAAAGACAGGACTGAGAAGCTGACAGTGTCAAGGTTTGCGTATTTATCAAACTTCTTTATTGTGGATCACTTCATACAGTGCACGGAAAAACACAATAGATTTGTCATGCTGGGCTGCTTCCACACTAACTCTCCTGCTGGAGTGTGCAGGGCTTGAAAGAGGTCTATAGGCAGGAGGTGAGGGCTGGTATGTTTATGCTTTCAATCACATTGAAGATGTGCTGCTTTTCCTTATTCTGTGGACACTCCCAGCAAATGGAATCAGGCCACTCATGTAACTACAATTAGGGCATTTCCTGACTGCTTGAGATTTACATCTTGCAATCCTTTTGATGCAAGGCTTTTTGCGTTTTAGTGGCAGAACTAGTCTATTTTGTCACTTAGGTTAAACAAAGACTAGATATGTGCATGAAGATTTTACAAATAGAGAATTATATTTGCTGTCCTTCAAATCCAATTTTTAAAGCAATATTCTTGCAAAATGTTTGGTTGCTGTGCTGTAGATGTTTTTTAAAAGGTAAGCAAATACAAATTTCAGATAATTTGACTATGATGTTATTTCAACATCTTTGAAAATCTAGAGTGAATGAAAATGAATAAAAGAAGGTTGTGAATAATCTGAATTAAGTTCATCTAGATGGCTCCAACCTGCATCCAGACCTGAAACCTGCAGCACTGAAAAGACAGAGTTGTTGGAGTGGGCCCAGAGGAGGCCACAACAGTGATAAGAGGGCAGGAGAATCTCCCCTATGGTGAAACACTGAGGGAGCTGGGCTTCTTCTGTCTGCTAAAAAGAAGGCTCCAGGATGATCTCATTGTAGCTTTCCAGTACCTAAAGGGATCTTATAAACAGGAGAAAGACTGACTTTATACATAGAAAGACGGTTGTAGGACAAGGGGGAAAGTTTTCAATTAAAAGAGGAGAGATTAAGATTGGATATTAGAAGAAATTTTTTCATTCACAGGGTGATGAAGTGGTGGAACAGGTTGCCCAGAGAAGTCTGAACGTCCCATCTGTGGAGGCGTTCAAGAACAGGCTAGATGACGCAGTCTTGTTTAACATCTCCATTAGTAATACAAAATCGATAATACAAAACAAAGGGGTTTGGCTGATAAAAAATAGGTTGGGCTGCTATGCTGAGGGACATTAATAGGCCAGAGAAATAGACAAGAAAGAACTTTGTGCAGCCAGTGCTGACCTTACTTAGTGTGACCCAACCAAGAGTTCACCTTCTTGGTAGTATCTCTTTTTGATGGTGATGTTCTTTCTGCTTCTGTCTAGACAGTGCTGATAACTTTCCAATACTTTAGCACAGTGTTGATAACCTTCTGGTAGGTAGATTCACCTGAGTACTAATTCTAGTAAAGCTTGCTTTATTTCTCAGTACAATCCACAGTGCAAGTAGGGTAGACCAGAGTGTCTCTTCCATATCATATGTCCAAGTGTCTAGCACCTGTGGGAAAAGCCGGCAAGCAAGTTGGCTCAAGGTTAAAGTCAGGACCTATGAGAGGTAAAGAATGGAGACCAAATGTACACTATATCCATTCCATACCACATGAGGATAGCAGGAACTACTTGCACACAGTTGCCACTGGCAGGCTGGAGGGCTGAGCTTGGATTTCTCTGCTTCACCTTTGGTGGGCGGGCTCCTGTGCAGGCTTAATAGGAGGCATACAAGGGGGAATGTGTATTAGGCAGATGTGGAACTCTGTAACCTCCAAGAACTTCTGCCAGTGACAAAAGAAAGAGGGACAATAACAGTAGGAAGTTAGGATAAAAGGGCACTGCGAAGTCTGATACTGTGAGAGATCCTACCGGGAAAATGTCCACAGTAGAGTCTGCCTTTATTTGAACAAAAAAAGCTGAAGACTCTCCTCTGTTTTGGGGCTAAAGATAATTGAACAAACTCATTTGAGCAAAACTTTCCCAACAAAACAATAAAATATCCCCAAGGAAAAGTGGCATAAAGGCTGCCCAGATAGAAATATTCTGAGGTAACCAGTTCTGGAGGCACCAGTAATTAATTCTCCTCTAGTCAGCTACCTGCTGTGGTGAGGTCCAAAAGCATGCTCTGTGGACTGGGAAAGAGCCCTCTTCATCCATCCCCATGCATGATGCCTCATCTGACTTTGTGAGGAAAGTTAACCACTCTGCCCTGCTCTCAGTTGCCTGCTCTGCATCAAAAGAGATAACTGTTGTCCTAGAAGTGAGGATCTGATTGCTTAGTCTCCACCAGAGCTGTAAACACTGCACTGAGCACTTCTGCACGACACTGGGAGGATTGGCTGATACACCTGAAAGTTGTGTTGCCATTCAGAGAGACCTGGACAGGCTGGAGAGCTGGGCAGTAAGAAACCAGATGAGGTTTAACAAAACCAAGTGTAAAGTCTTGCATCTAGGGAGGAATAATTGCATGCACAGGTACAGGTTGACAGATAACCTGCTGGAGAGGAGCTCTGCAGAGAGGGATCTGGGTATTCTGATTGACGACAGGTTGGCCATGAGCCAGCAGTGTGCCCTTGTGGCCAAAAAGGCCAATGGCATTCTGTGGTGCAATAAAAAGAGTGGTAAGGCCAGACTCTTTTCAGCAGTGTGTGGAGACAGGGCAAGGGGAAACAGCCAGAAACTGCAGCATAGGAAGTTCCATACAAATGTGCGCAAGAACTTCTTTAAGGTGAGGGTGATGGAGCACTGGAACAGGCTGCCCAGGGAGGTGGTGGAGTCTCCTCTGGAAATATTCAAGACCCACCTGGACACCTACTTGTGTGATCTGGTGTAGGAAAACTGCTTTGGCAGGGGGGTTGGACTCAGTGATCTCTGGAGGTCCCTTCCAACTCCTACAATTCAGTGATATGAGGGGAGCAATATCTGCTTATGTGACAAAAAACACCAAAAATCATTGTGAGAGACAAGGTGAGTCCCTCTGTGGGAGCAGAGGGTGCAAGGAAATCACTGGGCAGCTAGTCTGCTGGCACAGTGGATAAGGTATATGCTGAGCACTCAGTAAGCTTGCAAGTGATACCGTGTTGGGAGGAAATGTCCATCTGCCTGGCTGTGGAAAGGCCCTACAGATGAAGCTGAACAGGCTGACTTGCTGGGCTGAAGCCAACAATATGAAGTTCAACAAGACCAAGTGCTGGGTCTTGCACTTTGGGCCACAAAAACCCCAGGCAGCGCTACATGTTTGGGGCAGAATGGCTGGAAGATTGTGTGGAAGAAACAGATCTGAGGCTGTTGACTGACACCCAACTAAGCATAAGCCAGCTGTATGCCTACATAGCCAAGAATGCCAATGGCATCCTGGCTTGTATCAGAAATAGTGTTGTCAGCAGGAAAACAGTGTTATTTTAGTGAAAACAGTGAAAACAGAGAAATAGTGTTGTAGCAGGAAAGCGATCAGTCCTCCGTACTCAGCTCTGGTGTATTGTGTTCAGTCTTGTACTCCTTGCTACATGAAAGACAAAAAGGTCCTGAAGCATTTCCAGCAAAGAGCAATGAAGCTGATGAGGTGTCTGGAGCACAAGCCTTATGAAGTGCAGCTAGGGGAACTGCAATTGTTTAGCTGGGAGAAGTGAAGGTTCAGGGGAGACATTACTGCTCTTCACAACTACCTGAAAGGAGATTATGGCAAAGTGAGGATCAGCCTCTTCTCCCATGTAACTGGTAATAGGACTAGAGGGAATGGCCTCATGTTTTGCCGGGGGGGGGGGGTTCAGGTTGGATATTAGGAAAAAATTCTGATCTGAAAGGCTAGTCAGATGCTGGAATGGACTGCCCAGGGAAGTGGTGGGGTCAGCATTTCTGGAAGCATAAAAGGAATGTTCAGATGCTGTACTAAGGGATATAGTTTAATGGGGTTGTATTGGTGGTAGGTGGACGGTTGCACTAGGTGATCTTGAAGGTTGTTCCCACTCTGGTTATTCTATGATTGTATGATTCTGTTACTGCTCAAGCCAATAGAGTTGGATAGGCCTCCAACACTCAAGAGCTTCTGCACATGCCTCTCGTTCAAAGCAGAATCTTCTGCACACAGTACTTAAAATGTACAGTAGGACAACCACTTTCCTCAACCAACTGGCAACCCCATGCTTGATGCACTCCTGGAAATGATTGGCCTCCCTGACAGCACAGGCACGCTGCTGCCTCATGTTCAACTTGCTTTTGACCATGATCCACAGCCTCCTTTCAGCAAAGTCTCCAGTGTCTCATCACCTAGTTTGTATGTATAGCCAGGACCCCCCCTTGCCAGATGCAGAATCCAGCACTCACTGTTGTTAGACTTCATGCAATTGGTGATTGCCTAGCTCTCTGATTTGTATAGATCTCTCTGCAAGGCTGCTCCACATTCAACAGAATCAGCAGCTCCTCCCAGTTTAGTATGGTTTGCAAACTTACTCAAAACACCTTGTAGTCCTACACCCAAGTCATTTATGAAAACATTAAAGAGAAATGGCCCTAGAATGGTGTGGGAATACAAAACTATTTTGAGCAGAAGCTGTGGAGTAAGATGAAACAGCATGAGAAAGCAAGGCTGAGAACCAAGGACACCTTCAGAAGAAGAGAAAAACTAAGTCAAGTAAGCTGCATGATGATGCCCTGTGATAATGATCCTGATTGGAGGAAGAGCACGTGGCTAGAAACAACTCATGACTCTGACTGGATATGCACCTGTATGTGTGGTTAAGGAGTGCTTGTGGAATGTTTTGTTGACATGTAAAGGTGGGTGGCAATGTTAAAGGAGAAAACTTGCAAATGTATATAAGGGATGATAGAACCTGTCATAAGCAATTTGGATCATTCACTTCTGAGTCCATGCTGCTGCAGAATGGAGCCCTGCTGAACACCTCTAGTTACCATTTATTGTAATTCCTTGCACCTGACCCATGAGCCAATTTCTCACCAACCGCATGATATTTTTACCTAGCTGCATACTGGACATTTTGCCCAGCAGGGTATCTGAGAAAAATTATCAAAACTTTACTGAAATCCAAAAAGGTAACATCAATTTTGGTCAACTAGATGGGTGACCTTGTCATAGAAGGAAATTACCTTAGTTAAATACAACCTTTTTTCTCATGATTCCATGTTGGCTGTGACTAAAAATGCACTGTCTTTCAGTTGTTTTTCAGTATCTCCCAGCACAGTTTGCTCCATACTTTTATCAGAAACGAGACTCAGTGACCTGAAATTACATGGGTCTTCCTTCTTGTCCTTCTTCAAAACTGGAATGATGTTAGCCAGCTTCCAGACCACTGGGACATTTCCAGAATTCCAACACCACTGGAAAATAATTGAGGGATGTCTCACAGTGACATCAGGGAGAAGTCCGCACTCAGCCAAGATGAGTACTCAGACTGTACTGCAACACAGAATAATAATAATTTACTGCAGCTTTTCTGGATCAATTAGGATCGCAAATTCTCAACTAGCCAAGATTTTCCTAATAATATATATATATTCTTTAATTATTTTCTCTTTGGTTTAGAAACTGGGCCTGTAATTATCTAACAAAATACTTTTATTTTTGCATTCACACCACTGACTTTAATGTGAAGGAATAGGTATCACTGTCACACTGATAATAGCTCTCAAGAGGCCTGAGTTCAAAGTGCTCTTCATCCTGCGCAAAATGTCTCTATTTTGCAACACAGCTGCTAGTGAAATACTCCCAATAGACATATTGAATTGAATGTTGTGTGGTACTGTTTCTCTCAGTAACAACTGTTCCCCTGGGACCAACCCTTTTTCCACTCTTTCCAAACTGCTGGCTCTTCCAGAACCTGGTTACCAGGGCATCTCTGCATTCTGTGAAACTTGAAAGCTAGAAAAAGCAAATAAAAACAAACATTTAATTGAAAATATTCTTCAGAATTCCTAGTGTAGTAAAAGCTGAATTTCCAAAGGCTCCAGGAATCAGGGGGAGGTCTGTCACATTGCTATTGTAGCCCTTGGAGCATCAAAGACTGAAGGTCAGAAGTTTCTTACCCTGGTATGGGTAGGCAGAGGACCTGCACCATGATTAAGCTGGAGAACCTACATCTGAGTTCAATACAATTATGAATTCCCAGAAGTCTGGAATGTGAAAAGACCCTGTCTCAAGTCTGTCCTCCAGAGGTCACTGCAAACCTGCTTCTGAGACAACTGCACAGCTGTTACGCAAGAGCACCGCACTGGTGCAGAGCACAGGCTGGAGGTTCTTCATCTATAAGCAGAATTTATACTTCATTCCTTCTTGCTCATTGACAAATAATGTCTATTTTTCATAGACAGACTCCATGTAAATGTGAGAGCACGACATTAACAAATACTGTGTTTTGACTTAGTTTCTCTGAGTCTGGAAACAAAAACCAAAAAAAAACCAACCATACAAACAAACACAAAAAACAGTGGTTATTCTTTTTGAAAAATATATCCTGCTCTGTATGTTAGAATAAAACTCACAGAATCTTGAGAATTTTATTTTCTCCTACCTTAAGCTGTTCAGCAGTTTCAAAGATGACATTTTCTATGAACCTAGCAATATTTTTTTTTTTTTTTTTTGAAAAGATTTTTTATTTTTTGGTGATAAAGAGGTTGGAAAACTGGAAATATTACCTTTGAATAAACGTTGAGATTGAACATAAGCCTGAATTTTCACTAACAGATAAATGAAAAATTAGCCTACACTTAGCAGAAATGTGATAATATCTAATAAATTATTTTTGAGGTGGTTGTTGAAGTGTTTATCTGGAGCAGTGTTGGAGTGCAATAGATGACGAGAATTCTGGTGCTTCTTTTCTTATGCCATTATTTTTTGAATAGTGTTTCTATTCTAACGAAATAAGGTTTAAGAAAAAAGTGCAGTTCTAGCCTCTTTCTGTATTCCATATCACTCTTTTTAAAATTTGTACTAAATGATGCAAAACAGGCTCACATCTTGCTTAAGGCCTCATGGAGGCAAGGGATTGAAGTGCATCTACACCAACGCACACAGTGCAGGCAACAAACAGTAGGAGCTGGAAGCCATCATGCAGTAGGCAAACCATGACTTAGTTGTTATTATAGAAACATAGTGGAATAACTCCCATGACTGGAGTGCTGCAATGAATGGCTATAAATTCTTCAGAAGGGATAAGCAAGGAAGGAAGGGTGGTGGCATGGCTCTCTATGTTAGAGACTGTTTTGATGTTGAGCTTGGGGCTGGAAAGGTTGAATCTCTATGGGAAGGATCAGGGGAAGTGTCAACAAGGCTTACATCCTGGCTTACCTAGGATGAAGAGACAGATGAGGTATTCTACAAGCAGCTGGCAGAAATTGAGCAATTACCAGCCCTTGCTCTCATGGAGGACTTCAATTTCCCTGATACATGTTGGAAATAAAATACGTAGTAGAAGAATCAGTCTGAGAGTTTTCTTGAGTGTGTAGAAGCTAACTTCCTCACACACCTGATAAGAGAGCCTACCAGGGAGGTGCCCCGCTAGACCTGCTGTTCACAAACAAAGAAGGACTGGTGGGAGATGAGGAAGTTGAGAGCTGTCTTGCACAGCTGTGTGCAATGAAAGACCATGCAAAGAGTGACCATGAATGAGTTCTCCATTCTTGGTGAAGTTAGAAAAGGGGCCAGCAAAACTGCTATCTTAGACTTCCCAAGGGCAGACTTTGAATTGTTCAGGTACTGATCAGGAGGGTCCCTTGCGATTCAGTCCTGATGAGTAAAGGAAGGAAGGCTGGCTTCTCCTCTAAAAGGAAGACTTAAAGACACAGGAGCAGGTTGTCCTGTGCTGTAAGATGAGACAGCAGGCAGTGAAGAAGACTGGCATGGATAAACAGGAAGCTTTTCCTGAGACTGTAGGAGAAAATGCGATTCTACCTCCTGTGAAAGAAGGGGTGGGCAACTGAAGGTGAGTACAGAGAAAATTAGAAAGGCAAAAGCCCAGCTTGAAGTCAAGGTGGTCATCAGGGTAAAAGAGAACAAAAAACTTTTTCACAAATATATTAAGAGCAAAGCTAAGGAGAATCTCCATCCTTTACTGAATATGGTAGGGAATGTGACCACTGAGGGTAAGGAAAAGATGGAAGTTTCCAATGTCTTCTTTACATCTGTCATTAAAAGCCAAACCAGTTATCCTTGGGATATTCTAACCCCTGACTTAGACGTCTTGGAGAGGGAACAGAATAAATCCCCTATGATTCAAATGGAAACAGTTTGAGACCTACTACTCCACCTGGACTATCACAAGGCCATAGGGCCAGAAGAGATCCACCCAAGAGTGCTGAAGGAGTTGGCAGAGGTAATTGCCAAGCCACTTTCTACCACCTGTCATCATTCTTGGTCAACTGCAGAGGTCCCAGAGGATTGGAGACTTGCCAGTGTGACCCCAACAAAAAGTAGAGTCGAAAGGAGGATCCAAGGAACTACATGCCTGTCTGCCTGACCTTAGTATCAGGTAAAGTTATGGAGCAGATCACCTTGATGGACATTACATGTGACGGAGATTAGCTGTGGGACAATTGGGGGATCAGGCTTGATGATCTTAAAGGTCTTTTCCAACCTAAGCAACTCTATGATTCTATGATTCTGGGACAATCTGAGTACCTTCTTTCAGTACAAGAAAGACAGGGAGCTGTTGAAGAGGACCCAGAACAGAGCCACAAAGATGATCAGGGGACTAGAGCACCTCCCCTTCAAAGACAGGCTGAGGGAGCTGGGCTTGTTCAGCCTGGAGAAAAGAAGGCTGCGGGGTGACCTCATTGCAGCCTTTCAGTACCTAAAGGGAGCCTACAAACAGGAGGGGAGTCATATCTTTGAAAGGGTAGATAACAGCAGGACAAGGGGAATTGGTTTTAAGTTGAGGGAGGGAAGATTTAGGTTGGATGTCAGGGGAAAGTTCTTTACTATGAGAGTGGTGAGGTGCTGGAACAGGCTGCCCAGAGAGGCTGTGGATGCTCTGTCCCTGGAGGTGTTCAAGGCCAGATTGGATGGGGCCCTGGGCATCCTGGTCTAGTATTAAATGTGGAGGTTGGTGGCCCTTCATGTGGCAGGGGGTTGGAGATTCATGATCCTTGATGTCCCTTCCAACCCTGGCCATTCTGTGTGATTCTGATTCTATGAAAGGAGGTCATGTTTCACCAACCTCTTCTCCTCCTATGATCAAGCGACTTGCCAGGTAAATGTGGGAAAGGCTGTTCATGTAGTTTGCCTAGACTTCAGCAAAGCTTTTGACATTGTCTCTCACATTATTCTTCTAGAGAAGCTGGCAGCCCATGGCTTGGATATATACTGTCTTTGCAAGGTAAAGAACTGGCTGGATGTCTGAGACCAGATTGTGGTGGTGAATGGAGTTAAATCCACCTGGGGACTTGTCACAAGTGGTGTTCCCCAGAGTAGTGGAGTTTGTCCTGTTCAATATCTTTTTTGATGACTTGGACAAGAGCACTGAGTGCACCCTCAGTAAGCTTGCAGATGACATCAAGCTGGGAGGAAGCATCAATCTGCCTGGGGATAGGAAGGTCCTACAGGGAGAACTAGGCAGGCTGGATTGCTGTGCTGAAGACAGTTTGATGAAGTTCAACAAAACCAGGTGTCAGGTTCTGTGCTTTGGCAACAGCAACCTCCAGGAAACAATACAGCCTTGAAGCAGAGTGGCTGGAAGACTGTGTGGAAGAAATGGACCTGAGGCAATTGATGCTCAACTGAGCATAACCCAGCAGTGTGTCCTGGTGGCCAAGAAGGCCAGTGGTGTCCTGGCTTGTATAAGAAATAGTGTCCAGCAGGAACAGGAAAGTGCTCATCCCTTTGTATTCAGCACTGGTGAGCTCACACCTCAAGTACTATGTTCAGTTTTGGGCCCCTAAGAAAGACACTGGGGCCCTGGAGCATGTCTAGAGAAGGGCAACAAATCTGGTGAGAGGTCTGAAGCACAAACCTTATTAGGAGCAGCTGAGAGAACTGGGATTGCTTAGTCTCGAGAAGAGGAGACTCAGGGTGACCTTACCACTCTCTTCAATTGGAGGTTTTTTCCAACCTTGATGATTCTGATTCCACTGTCCACAATGGGTGTGTAGAAGCAGTTTAATCTCAGAGTGAATCTATGTTACAAGAGCCGTTCTGTCCCAAGCTGGCTAATCACAGAAACATAAGACATAACATAGTCTTATGTTTTTTCAACAAAAATGGTTTTGGGGTATGTGACTTCAACATGAAAACCGAAGACAGAGATGGCTGTTTCTTTTCGTATTAATTTATTAGTCTAACCTGTAATTTTATGAGATTTCCCACTGAACTTTAATAGTTGATCGACCTCCAAAATATCTCATCTAAATCAGAGTAAAATTTCATTCCGTTAAGCCCTGAGGTGGTATGGCCTTTGAAAGTACGTGTTTTCAGAAGTTCCAGTAAGACCTGAGTTAAAAGATGCAACACCATACTTCCAGTGAATTGGACCTGTGTCAGCATGTATCAAGGTTGTCTGCAAAGTGGAGGAAGCTTAGATTCCTCCTCTCTATCCTGACCACATTTTATCTCTTTGCAATCCATTCCCCAGATACTCAGTTTTAGGAAGTGAATCACAGTTGTTCCATGGGAGAGCAATGAAAGAAAGGAAGGAGGAGGATGCCCCTCAAATTCTCATGTTTGGGTGCCCTTTTTTTTAACTTCCCTTCCTTCTCAACAATACCATACCTGTAGGTCAGTAATAACTGAGCAGACATATTCTACAAATGCATCTCAAATCTAACCTGACAAAAGTGAGAGTAAACTGAGGAGCGATATAGCAGCCTTCCCTCTTCAAGCCGCTATAACTTTCAAAAATACCTATGAATGTAATCATTGAAAAGAAAGTTAATGAGCATATATCAGAGAGGTCAGATTTCGACTTGTGCACATGCACAAATGCACATTCTCTGAAAAATCATAAGCTTAAGGAAGGCCCTTCAATTCACTGTTTTCCAGCTAAGTTGCCTCTCTTTGTATTTGTATTCTTTCCTCGCATTTCTATCTTGTGAGAAACAGAAAATCATAGATCTAATTTAGCTAAACATTTAGCATTTCCTTAGTTTCAAATAATTTAAAATATTTCTACTGAAATCCAGCCTACTTCAATTACTTCTGCAGGCCTCAGAAAGGTTTTCTTGTAACAGTAACATGCTGTGCAATGAAAATTCTTGGGAAAAAAAAAGCATAAGAGCAATGCAACAGAGATGTTTGTAAGTACTGCCAGTTGTTGCAAACACGTAATAGTGTTTCACTTTTATAGATGTAGGCCCACGTTACATTGGTATAATTACTTGTGTGTATAGCTGGATATATATGAGAATAAATATGGCAGCTTTTCTTGATATTAAAATAGAGCTTGTGCCAAAGCTCTTGAATGCTGATGGGTGAGAAGCTGACGACACTTAGTGATTACTAAAAAGTGTTAGCATTTAATTTCACTGTTACCCTATGGACAAGTTTTTCCCCAAAAAAATTATGCATCTCTGTGCTGTGTAACATAATGTGTTATCAGAGCTGACAGAAAAAAAACAAAACAAAACAAAACAAAACAAAAACAACTGTTCTCGTACACATTACATTTTGCACGTAGCCCAACAGTAAGTATCTAGCTTCAGCTGTACAAGAAAGAACTTTGAATTTGTTTGTGAAATGTAACTAAATATCACAGCATTTTTCTGGAAACCAATGGAAGATTTTTATTCCTAAAGCTCAAGTTTGCAGAACTTGTTTTTCTAATGCTTATATTATTTACAGTGTTTCTGACAGTGTCATTTTTCCAAGCTAAGTTCCATCTGAAACCATGAATGCCAGAGGTTTTTGTAGAACGGTAGACACCTCCAGCTAAGAGAACACTGCAAATTAGCAACTTATGCTTTTAATGAGCATATTTTAAAAGTGAGTACTAAGAGTCCTTAGGAAAATAAATTAAGGACAGAAAAAATCAGTGTAGCACAAAGATGGTACTGTATTTTTAGCAATTTAGAGAAAATGCACAGAAATGTGTCTTAACCAGTTATGCTTATGGGTTGGTGCTATCAGTATCACAGAAGTATGTGATGTGCCTATCAGAGTGCAGGATTTGATGCAGTATAAAAAATAATAAGTAAAACAAAACAGGGAACATTCAAAAGCTGAAGTGACAGATACATTTTCATATACACTGCATGAACTTTTGGTTCAGTGCTGTTACCTGCAGTTTTATGAAGTACTTCCCACTATGGCCTTTTAGGCCTATAGCCAAAACATCAATGTAGAAATATCAAACCAATGCAGTATGATCTTATCTGCAATATTTGCTGTATTGCAACGTATCTGAACCATGGTCAAGTCACGGGTGTCTGGAACTGGAAAAAATACAGAATTGTTGAGGTAGTGGGTTGTTATCAATGGTTCTATGACAGGGTGGAGGCTGGTCACAAGTGGTGTCCCTCGAGAGTTGGTCTTAGAACTGATGCTCTTCAACATCTTCATCAGTGACACAGACGATGTGCACCAAGTGCACCCTCAGTAAGTTGCAGATGACACCAAGCTGAGTGGTGCAGTCGATACACTGAAGGGAAGGGAAGCCATCCAGAGGGACCTGGATAGGCTGGCGAAGTCAGTCCATGAGAAACTAATGCGATTCACTAAGGCCAGGTGCAGGGTGCTGCACTTGGGTCAGGGCAATCCCAGATATTTATACAGACTGAGGAAAGATCTCCTTGAGAGCAGCCCTGTGGAGAAGCACTTGGGGGTCCAAGTAAATGAGAAGTTGGAGATGAGCCAGCAGTGTGCGCTTGCTGACTGGAAGGCCAACTGTATCTGGGCTGCATTAAAAAAGGGGTGGCCAGCAGGGAGAGGGAGGTGATTGTCCCCCTCTACTTAGCTCTTGTGAGGCCACATCTGCAGTACTGCGTTCAGGCCTGGGGTCTCCAGCACAAGAAGGAAGTAGCACTCTTGGAATGGGTCCGGAGGAGGGCCACTAAGATGATCAGAGTGCTGGAGCACCTCTCCTATGAGGAAAGGTTGAGGGAACTGGGCTTGTTTAGGAAAAGAGAAGGCTTCAGGGAGACTTCACTGTGGCATTCCAGTATTTGAAAGGAGCATATAAACAGGAGGGGGAACATCTGTTTACGAGGGTGGATAGTGATAAGACAAGGGGAAATGGTTTTAAACTAGAGGAAGGATTAAGTTAGATGTTAGGATGAAGTTTTTCACACAGAGGGTGGTGATGCACTAGAAAAGGTTGCCAAAAGTCTTTGTGTACTTACCACTGGTAGTACACAAAGATCAAAAGATTGATCACAGTATTTTCTGAACTACATCACTTCTTGAGTGGAAATACTATGATGAAAGCTAACTACCATGATGTAAAATAACTGCATTGATACAGGTTTCTGTTCTGACTTAGAAAATACAATTTAACATTAAAAATCAGTGCTGAAATGTGGAGGTACAGAAATGAGTAGAATAAACACTGCAGAGGTATGTACATGCCACAGAGGTGATTAATAAAATGCTTAGTTTCACAAACAAGAAAAGCGAGTTTCAATGTTGCATTTGTCATCTGTTCAATCTGAAATTGCTGAGGCCTATGGAAGAAGTCATTATTAATATCAGAAGATCTTACTGTAGATAAACAGAAGTTCCATTTCTTCTAAGGTTTCTGAGTGGACTGTGGAAATTTCCATCTTTGCATCTTACTTCATCCTCAATTAACGTCTTACCTGTAATACTATTTATACCAGTGACCGTCATCAACAGAGAGTAGGGAAAGGAATGGACGTCATGCCAACTCCTGATCCCTTATAGTCTATGAATTAAGTATGCTTGATATCTTATAATTACCTGTATATATCATTGTTCTACATCAAATTCAATTTGATTTCCAATTCTGTTTTGGCACAGAGACTGAGATTCCCAGGCAAAAGCAGTCCTTAAGCTCTCTTCAGCTATATCTAGTGAAAAGCGTTGGTTAACTGTTGATAGCAAACTATATTAGCTGAACTGCAGTGCTCATGCTAAGATTTCTCCTTCAAATTTTTATGTCTTCGGAAATGTATTCCACTCATTAGTCTCATTTCCAGCTTCTTGAGGGGCACCATAGAACTTGGAGTTCACCTGCAGTTCATCTTTATTTCGGACCTTAAACAGTTACACTGTATCTCATGCTATTATACAAAGTGGCTGCATTCTTCTGAAACAGTTCTGTATAGGTTTATATTATATTTAATTGATCTACATTTTACTTAAATGAATTCTATTTACCAGCTCAAGTTTAGCCTGTATTAGTCTTGTAGAATTTGTCAAACTCTGATTCTCCAAGGATGTAAACAGAATGCATGTATTTTTCAATACTTATTCCCTTTTACTCTATTTACCACGCTAGGGAATTTTTAAATGCCAGTCTAATGATTGACTCTGTACATCATTTCACATTGCAGGGTAGTGTCAGATGCTGGAGTTGCAATGCAGGAAATAAATGTAAGGATCTCTAGATGCTGCTAGTGACTTTGGAAATGTTAGCTATGTGTTCCACATAGTGTTAAATGTATAGCCAAGAGGAGGATAAATACGTTGCCTTGTCTACTTTATAACAGGTAGAACCCATCACAAAACTATTAATGAAATCAGGATATAAAAATAGTAATCAGAATTACATAGTAAAAAAAGCTCAGTAGCTCTCTTTTGTCATGATAGCATTAGACAGCCCTCCTCTCAGAAGGCTTGGATAAATGTCACCTTGTCTTGTTAACTCATCATTAGCAAGATGAAGAAAAAAGACCAGGCCACAGGGCCCACAAACCCTGATCTTCCTGTCACAGAATCACAGAATTGCAGGGGTTGGAAGGGACGTCCAGAGATCATCGAGTCCAACCCCCCTGCCAAAGCAGGTTCCCTACATCAGGTAGCACAGGTAGGCATCCAGGCAGGTCTTGAACATCTCCAGAGAAGGAGACTCCACCACCTCCCTGGGCAAAGGAGATCCGCAGAGCATCTCCACAAGACATGTGAAGTGTAACACAGCCCCAAAAATGCTGAAGCAGAAAAGATGGCAGACAGTTGTCTCTCCTTTCTCCAGGGAGCCATTCTAAGCTGAGGAGGAGAACATACAACACTTGCTTTTACAGATAAATAAGGGAAACACAATTGCATGATATTGGAATATGTTCAATGTCCATCCCAGATGCATGTGACACATGTATAATTCAAGAAACAATTTGGTTATGACCTAACACTTGCTGCAAAACATCTTGAAAAAGTTTCTTCATATCTGCTGTGTCTGAAAAATTGTATGCTCAACCTTGTGTTCACTCTAGTCAGTATGTCTGAGGCACGAAAAGGAAACAAGCCCTTCTCAATCTTTTAAATCTCTTCAGGGCTCATCCAGCAAGATGGTCTTTTCTGAGGAAAAAAAAGAGAGATTTGTATGAGCAGTTGTCTTTTTCCACGATGCCTGATGATAACACCCTTTTTGGACAACAAACCCAATGGCATTATGCAACCAGAATCAGGATCTAAAGTGAGAGTATTAGAGCAGCTGGTGACTGTGTTTGCTAGCCCATGGAAGCAGAGCAGGAGTCAGATAAAAATTAAAAGAGAGAACATCCTTTTCACAAAAAATCTTTGTAAAAATGCTTCTGCATTTAGCAGTTTGTAAACTGAAGGCTTAAATTATAGGTTCGGTATAATTTTATATAACATGCAACTTTACATTTCCTCAAGGAGTATCTCAAAGATTTTACTGAACTATGAAAATTTCACTTGGGACTAAAGTGACAAAAGAACAATTTTCTTTACCTCAGTAAAAACCAGTTTGATCTTGGCTGGGTGATAGCATGAGTTTGCAGGGAATACTGATGTGAACTGTCAAGTATCTGAATTCTGAATTCACTTTCTGAATTCATTATCTCCATTGGATACAGGGATTGAGCTAGAGAGGAGAAAAAATGGAAACAAGTTCATTTGATGTAATAAAATGCAGAAGTTTTCTGACAGAAAAATGCACTAACCTTTCAATCTTCAAGGACATTTCCTGTATGGAATGAATATGGGTGCATATGAAAACATCTTCAACTCTATAAAAACTAAGGAAGATTTGAACCGCAGTGTCCAGTGTTAGTTTTGGTATTGTGAAATCTTCACTGCCATTTTTGTTCCCTGCTCAGTATACTTCTCAGTGGTCTTCAATGACAACAGCAAAAACTCCCTCTTTCTGCATGTAATGGCTGCATACTCCTTGTACTTTAGAATATGTGTTTCAAAAAGTAGTATGCAGCTAGGATCCATCAAATTTTTTCACAGAAGAATTGACAATTTACCTCCTACAGATAAAAATTACTCAAAAATGGATAAAGATTTTTTATGGGTGTTGAGTTTGCTTTCTAACAATGTCCTCAGAGTTTGAAATAGAGCAATTTAGCTGTTTTAGTAATTTTGAACTGAAATACACATTTTGCAGACATCTTTTAATAATTACTATTTTTGTTGTTGTTGTTGGATAAACTTCTATTGATCATTTGCAATGTGAGTCCACTAGTATCATTACAGTCAGTTCAATACCAGTTCAGGGCTAACCCCTGAGATTTTCAGTGATGGGATCCAGCTAGAATGTAATTGCATGACAAGTTCTGGGCTCCAGAGTACTGTGAGAACAAAATGGGATGTTTTAATTTACTTGGCTCACAAATAAATCAGCCATTTTCACTTGATAAAGACCCCTTCCTCATTTATTAGTGCTTTTAATACGCTCTTAAAAGTCAGGCACTACTTACAAATACTTTTCTTTTATGATAATCTGTATATGTTACATGTATTTATTTTATTTAGACATAACTCTATCGCTGCCTAAGCATCTGTGCACTTAGAAGCAAAGAGACTGCAAAACAGTATCACCATATGAAAAAAAAACCCTGAAGCCTCAACATTTCCTTGTATTCTGGTTTTGTAAAAAACATATGCTGTGGTCTTCTTACCAACTTGAGTCATGTGGATTTGATGTAATGTGAGTAAACAGCAAGATATTTAACACAGAAGAGCTAATGATCTTAAGGCTGGCCTTGGGTGCTCAATGACTGGATGCACCCTGACAAACCATCCACATGCCTGCAGCCTACAGCTCTTGCAGACAAGCTGGCAGAAGAGCAGATTTCCTTTCTCCTTGGAAGATGTGATCAGGGCAGCCACAGTTCCACTTGCTGGGATTTAGAGAAGTGGATTAATACCTAGCCAAGGTTCTGGGCTTGCTTTGCTTAGAAGGTGTAAGGCTGCTACACTCTCTTGGTGCCACACATGCAGGAGATATCTTGCTCTGGGACACCTCTGCTAGTGAGCATCCCATCCACAAAGCCTGGACATGGGAGTCATCAGGTAATCTCTGAGCCTGGCTCTCCAGCTGCTTATCTCCACTTACAATCCCAGTTACCCACTTACAGCAATTAAAGAAAAATGATCCATGACAACACCAGAAGTTCTGATTTGTGAGCTACTCTCTCCACCTGTGAAAGATGCTTCCTGGGGCCAGTACCAGGGTCTGCATGAGCGAGGTCTTCCTGAGAGAGCAGACCGAGGCAGCAGATCTGACTCAGTATCTTCCAATCAGTTTTTCCTTATTCTGTTGCTAATCCGACCTCTGGTGTTTACAAGAACCTCTGCCTTCACACCACATTTCTGAAAATCGCCCAGGAAAGCATCATCAAGCATCTAACCCCCTGATCCTCTTCCCCATTCCAGAGGCGCTGTCCCCTCTCCTCACCTCCCCCTCGCTACACTGGCCACTCCTGCACCCCACAACAGCTTCCCAGCAGCCTCCCCCCTCCCCTTAAAGATCCATATAGTCCCGTGTAGTCCTTTAAATCCCCATGCAGTCCCACGGATCTCCCCGTGCCACCCTCCAATGCTCTCATCCCCTGCAGTGCCCCTTCAGCCCTAGAAGTGCCACCGCCACGCAGCCGCGGCAAGGGTTAACGGCGGGGCCGGCGGGCACATGACGGCATGGCCCGGACGGGTTCCGCGCTGCCGGCGAGGAGGCGAGAGGTGAGCGTGGCGAGGAGTGCGCGACCGCTCCGCGCCCTTTTCCGTCCGGTCCCGTCTGCCTTCATTCCCCGGGGAAGGGTAGGGGGAGCTCGGCTCCTCCGACGTCGGGAGAGGGTGAGTCGGCAGCTCTGGTCCCCCGCGTCACAGCGGGGAGGGGGAGAGTGGAGTTGCGGGGGAGAAAAAGCCAAACAAACGAGCCTGTGGTGAGGTTAGCTGGCCGTTACTCACCACGCTGGCCAGCTTGCAGCCGCGAGACAAGGGCGCAGCGTCGTCTGGCAGGACGGGACACACACCCTCCCTGCAGGCGGGTCGCGCCGCGAGTGAATAAGCGGAGATAGGTAACCGCCGGAGGACGGCGCGACTGCCACCGGCTGCGCGGAGCGGCGGCAGCGGCGTGAGCGGCGCAGCGGGGCGGGGCGAGGCGAGGCGAGGCGAGGCGGGGGGCGAGGCGTGGTCCCGGTGCCCGGTCCCCGCGGTAGCTGGCCCTGGGCCGGCCGTCAGCCTGGCACTGCACAGCAAGGGGCAGCACTGCGGCCGGGCAGCTCAGCCTCCCCGGTATCACAGCCACGACATTCACGGCTTTCAGCTGTGCTCTCCTCTCCCGAGTCCGCGGGGGCAGCTTTTCGCCCGGCTTGAAGCTGCTGAAGTTTCAGCTGCGAGGTGTGTGGGAGTTGTACGGGTGGTGGTGGCCGTCTCCTGGGACATCTGCCCGCAGAAGCGCGTGGTGGTAGCAGCGGGACACCGGGGCAGGTGGCTCTGGCCCTGTGGATCTGCCTCCCACGGGGACGCTGCCGGTGCCGCGCCGGGTCCTGCTTGCACTCGCACCTTCTCTGCTGCTGATGCTGCAGTGTCAGCATTTGCGGCCGCGCTCCTGGAGGGTCCAAAGTCATGATGGGCAACGCGAGCGGGGCAGCGGCGTGAGTACAAGGCGCAAGAGTCGGGTTTCACAGAAGCCACAGTGTGTGAGGGTGCTGCAGCTGTCAGCGGCACTTCACTAAGCATGCCTCGGACGGGTGCTCGCTGCCGTCAGGTTGTGTTGGGTTTCTCCACCAGCTCCCTGAACTCTGTAGCTCATCCTAATGAGAGTAACGCCACTCCTTGGGAAGTTCATGCTGCTGTGTTGCAGCAGCCACTTGCAATAGTTCTGCCTTGCTGCCCTCAGTTCTAACGGAGTTGAGGAGGTTCTAATCACCATCGTAAAGACCTGAGAAAGTTTTTCTAGTGGAGTGGTAAAAGTGCTGGGTCCCACTTGTACGAGGACATACATCATCCTGATAGCAACTGCCCTCCTGGTGATAGTCACAGCAACTAGCGGTGGCTACGTTCTGTGCTGTGTTTGTACAGCTCCTTGCACAAAGGCATTCCTTACTGTGACTAATCTTCCCAGGAATTACAGTGATGCAAGCAATAAGTAATTAGTATATTTTATTATGCTAGTGCTGAGAAACTCAGTCATGTTTGGAGGTTGGTCATCTTACTGTGCTGCAGAGAACTTCCTCTGGCTTTTTTATGCCTGGTTCATTGATGCTCTATCAAGAAGGCTTCCTGCAAATCTTGGAGTACCAGAAAACCCTCAGACTGTTCATCCCTCCCCTTGCTTTCCTTGGCTGACCACCCGCATTTAACAAAAGTGAAGTATCATCAGGGTACTGTGGTTTGGAAATCAGCCCCTCGTGGTAGTCCAAAAGTACAGGTGTTGTGAAAAGAACATGAGCTGTCAAAACGGTAGATACTCTGTGAGGCACCTATGATAGCAGTGCATGGTTTCTGAGATAGCAGGTAGCATAGAGGGTCAGAAAGATTCTGTGTAAATTGAGTGGAAGGCTTATTTGTAGTTTAAGTTTTGAAGCTACATTATCTTCCTTTACTGCAGCTATTCCTAATCTGCATGTTGTCCCAACCTTAATTTCCAGAACTCTGTTCAATTTTTTTATTTATTTATTTATTTTTTTTCCAGCTGAAACTCCTTCCCTTGGGAAGGAAAAGCAAAACCCATCACTGCAGTTGTTTTGATTGTGAGCTATAGCCAGGTACCTATGCAGCACCTGTGCAGCAGTCATCATACCAGTACTTCATTTGGTGTGGACGCACTTTTCCAAAAATTAGTTATCAAGCCAAGGGCTGGTACCTCTGCCTGGGTGCATGCTTGTTGCACACAGCTGCAGGGCACAGCAACAACAGGAGCCTCCAGGGCTCTGTTTCTGTAGGACTGTTAGTGAGGCATTGATGCTTTCCCCTGGACTGGTGCTGAGATGGGGCAGGTGGGTGGGGAAGAGGCTGTCTTTGTTCATGATGGGCTGAGGATGTGTGCACAGTCCTGCAGCACACAGTCCAGGAGTACAAAGAGAGGTGACCACGTCTGCTCCCACACTGCATGGCAGCTGCTTTGGAGCTGAAGTTAGAGTCCTTCAGCTTTCTTTGTTTAGGGATGGTGCTTGCTACCTAATGCGCAAAGTGCCCTGATAAATGTCACATAACTGCATGTATCCTAGATTCATTACATCTCTTTCAACTGGCCTCTGCAGCAGTCTGACTCAGGTCTTACTGGAGCTGAAGGGTGTTTGCCTGCTACTTCAGTGGGTGAAGTGGTAAGCCAACTCTTTCTAAACTGCACTGGAGCAGCAGACAGTGTGGCATACCGTGCTGCTGGCACAGGTTTGTGAATTCTTTGTTTTGCTTTTTGAAGGATTACTAATAACATTTTCCAGAGGTTCAATCTGACTTTAAATTTTGCTGCATGATTTTCTGAAAGTGAATTTATAAATCATTG
The DNA here is from genome assembly GCF_026119805.1 of Tympanuchus pallidicinctus. NCBI lineage: Eukaryota > Metazoa > Chordata > Aves > Galliformes > Phasianidae > Tympanuchus > Tympanuchus pallidicinctus. Next base: position 47,140,451 of record NW_026294758.1, read on the forward strand.
TTGTGTAACTTTGTTGTCATGTTGTTATTGATAGAGGTACATTAATAAAGCTTTGAGTAATGTCAGCTTAAAAAAAGGAGACCTCAGAAGCAATCAACCTAATTGTATTTCCTTTGACATCACTATGAGTTAGACAGAGCACTGCACTGTCTCATGGATGGAGGGAAATATCTCACTGAAAGGTAGCAAGTGCTTGTGTTTCTTTGGTACAGAAAAATAATTCATCTCACACAAATGTAATATTCTTTGGTATTCTTGTATTGTAAGTTTCAGTCTTATTTAGCATTTCAAATTGTCATGTAAGTCGCTATAATCAGAAGCTATTTATGGTGTGAAGGTCAGATAGACTTTTAGAACATAACTAGCATAACTACTGGTTTTTAGTTTGTTACATATGCTTTAATGCGCCTCTAGATATATCCAGTGTTTTGGTTAGAATCAGTTGGGCCCCACTGGCTTTGATATGAGAATGGCATTTTAATGGTAGCTGGTATGAAACAAATGAAATCAATGAAAGGGCATTTGTGACCAAATAATACTGTCATTAATGCGAAGTTCTCATTTGAAAAGATGGGGGAGGTAACTCTCTTCAAGATGTTTTAATATTTTGTTTGCACATTAAAATAATGTTATACTTCTTCATTATAGAATCAGGAAAATGAAAATGAATTCTAGAGAAATAACTTGTTTCTGCTTTCATCCAAAGGAACAAACCGAATGCACTTGTGTGTACTTGCAGAGCATTTGGTTCAAAATATATCCTAGCGGATTGAGGAAAGAAATTAGAGGCCCAGAAATCTTTTCTCCAAATGTAGAAAAACAGCAGTAGACAATGATAAAAGTGAGGCGAAACAGAACTGTCTTCATCATTGTAAAATAGAGTACAGAGGAGAACAGCAGGGAGATCAACCAGCTTTGACCTGGATTTTACCTGAGCTGGCAGGTCTGTGTAAACTGTGTGTACTTCTGTTGATTAAACCAAAGGCACTTCTACCTAATAAAGCTGATGCATTTGTCATGTATTTCTTTGATTATATTAGTACTTTTTGCAGGCAGGGATTATTGACAAGAATGTTCATTTTTTGTAGCCCCATTTATAGATCCATGCTATATTGCTTTGCCAATGAAACTGCCGCCTATGTGTGTCCTCTTCTAAGGAGCTACTCACCTGTGTTAGGGCATGGTACATTCTGCCTTTAAAACAAACTGAGAATTTCAGAACATCCAGCTCTGCCTGTCCTTAGTTGAATTGAAAATAGTGATATGCGCTTCAGCTAGGCGTGAAAATTAATAATACTGCATATAATTTGTGTACTACATGAGTTTTATTATGGACAAACAAATATAAGGAAGAAAGATAATATATAGAATACATATTTTATGACCATTTCAGTGTCAATAGGGTATCTCTTCTTAAAAAATGTCAGTCAGGGTAGTGCTTTTGCCTTTGAATGTAATATACATAGGTCTTTCATTGCTGATGAGTTCAACCTGTAGTGTATGTGTGTGTGAGTATCTGTCCATGTGTATGTATCTCTACAGTTGCTTAGATGACTTCTACTCTATTCTGGAGATGTGCTATGAATGCTGTTTTGCAAAAGGCATGTTTGGTGTTATATATATATATTTTTTATTTTTATTTTTATTTTTATTTTTATTTTTATTTTTATTTTTTTTGGCAGTGCATGGGAAGAGTTTAATATGAAACTTCACACAAACTTCAGTCATGAATAACTGGTCATAACTTTTCTGGCTTCAATGCTGAAAATCTCATGTGCTGAAGATAAAAGTTACAGATCAATTATTTGCTGCACAGAAGTTGTAACGCTGAGTTCAAACCATAATGTATACGTGAATGAAAACCATAATTGAAAATGAACCTCAGCTTTATTCCTATCAACTTAATTTGTGTATCTACCCAAGTTAACTAGGCACTGTATCCATGATTCAACAAACTACTAGAACATGTACATTAATGTTAAACATATGAACCCAGTGACTAAAGTTGGGCATGTACTATTCATCTGAATTAGGGTGATATTACCCAATCTATGTGACATATTAGCCTAGTGATTTCACTGATGCAGCTTTTTTTCTACAGATCTTTTTTAGGCCAGGAAATGTTTAGATCTAGTTGAGGTGTTCAAGAAATGCTCAGATGTGCTAAAAGACATGGATTATAGGGAAATATTGGTGGTAGGTGGATGGTTGGACTAGATCTTGGAGGTCTTTTCCAACCTTGCTGATTCTATGATTCTTTGATGCTGCTGTTTGTTAATTCATGGCTGAGAAGATCATTTAAACCCTTTAAGGTTTTGTCTTCTAAGAATGAAGTAATGGGAAAAGTAAAATAAAGAAAAGTGTTTTAGTGGAAAGTCAGAGTTGCAAAATTACTGGCATAAATTGGAAGATATTCTTGAAATTTTGCAGCTGAATGATGGCGTCCAAGTTAGAGCATATCTCCAGATTTACAATGGAAATCCGCTTTTGCAGGAACAGCAGTTATGTTTTTGAATACCCACCAGAGCTGGAAGGGCCAGGGACATTTCTGTGGTTTTGCTTTTCCCTCTCAATTTTCTTGTGTGTACATTCTTTAAAATGTGAACTGGCATCTCTTTCCTTTTTTGTCTACATCTACATAATGCTGCCCTGCTGTGTTTGCTTTGCAACACCATTTTAATTAACAGACCAAAGAGGTGACAGGAAAAGAGGAGATAGCCTGTTCATCGTAGTGACCACAGTCTGTAAGGGAGTCTTTTCAGTGCTGGCTGCATTCTTTCACTTGCTTAGCATTCACTTCATTTCATGGCTGGTTTAGCTAATGTGAAGGTAGCTGACCTTATTGCAGTCTTCAGCTTTTGAAGAGGCAGGTTCTCTTTGTGTTGAAGTTGTGAGCCTTTGCTTAGCTTTGTTCTTTTTCCTTAACTGGCACTGTAACACTTGTACTTTGTTGCTTGTAGCCAGTGACGTCACAGAGTTACGAGCTCCAAGCAGACCTCTCTTTTATTTGGTGTTATTTACTACATCTTTTTTTTTTTTTCTTTTTTTTTTTTTTTTTTTTTTTTTTAATGCTTTTTTTTTTAAAAAAAAACAGACATTTATGAGGGATTACTTACTAACTCTGGATTGATATCAGTCATAGCTATGGGTCTGTAAAAATACTCTTTGTTTACATTAACTGCTTATAAATGAACAGGAGGTCATGCAGTATGAGCCAACTGACCAAGGTTATTCCTCATGTACCTGTGTTGTTCAGTGGCAGGAGATCCCACTTATCCAAGTTCATGCAGAAATGCCCTAACCATCTTCAGGTAGCAGCAGCCCAAGCCCAGATATTGGAAACATGTTCACCGATGTACATTCAAAGAGAACCTCTTTCAGGAGGGGTAGGTCCTCAGAGCCTCATCATTAATAGTACAATTCACCTTCCTGCTTTAAGTCCCAGGAGACAAAAGGTTACAAATGGGAAGTCCAGGCCCACAGTTTTTGCTGACAAAACAACAGGAATTTGGAAACATATTTTCCCTATGCACAGGTAATGACATTTCTTCTGCAGTACTATATGTATCTAGATTATACTGATTTTAATTGATGAAATCCTGTCTCTTCTTTACCATTCTTTTACTGCAACAGAAGAGATATTGAAGCAGAATGTTCTACTATTTTTCACTAAGGTAATTCATCACTTGATTATGGCTAGGAGCATTGTAATTGACAGCAGTTGCTCATACACCCTAAGCTGTCCTATGTTTCCTTATAAACAGCATAGTCTTTGCTTTTCTAATGTAACTCAACAGATCCAGATAGTCACTTTGTGCTCTATAGAGACAGAATTTTGTGAGTACTGTCAGAAATATTCTGTCTTGGATACATGAACACAGCTTTCCTTCCATGACTAACAACTGCTTACTCATGATAACAGCAGTGTAGTCATAGTTCTTTCGTGTACTTAGACAAGGCAAGCTGTAAAGCATTTTGGAGCATGTCTTAACCACACATTTGCAGTTTGTCTTTTGGAACCACTGTGTATGCTATAGAAAATAATGAAACGTAGCTCTCACAAGATTTGTAGCCTGGTACTCAGTGGGTAAGTGCTTTTACATCAGAGAATTACATGTCTATCTGGAATTACTTTCCTGTCTGCTCCTGGGTCAGTAAAGATTAAAGAGGACTTTAAGGTTTCAGAAATTATTGATTCTGGCTTTGCTGGAAATTGAGATGCTACTTTTGAGGAATTAGAATATCTTACTTTGAGAACTTAATGTAATTAGACATTAGAATTTCATGGATGGAAAACAATTAAATATTTTGAAACACCAAAAGAAATTTTGATTTTCATTTGAGTGCAAATGCAGAAAAGGAGACAGATTTCTTCTTTTATTCCAAGTGGATTGCTTTTTTAAATTTTCCTTCTTCACTTTGTTTGCATTAAAATTCATTAAGTCCATCCACTTCAGCACGGCATACAAACTTGAAACCATCAGTATTTTAGAATGGCTTGAAAGTTAACTGCCTGCTTGAGTGTTCTGCTGAGTCGGACCAATCGTAATGCATATATATATTCCTTGGAAGACCTCTGACTGGTGCTTGCTGTGGTGGTGGTGGTGGTGGGTATTCCTCTATTCCTCACAGCATTTGGCTTCAAGCTTCTGCTGTTGGCAGTGAGAGGAAGTGGATTCTTTACTCTATGAGCTTTAGAGGAACTTCTCTCAGTCTGCAGATAGAGCCTAATTCTAGCTCAGTTCAAGGTGATTTTTTAAACTTATCACAGCATGGATCTGTGTCTTGTATTTCTAAAATAGCCTAATGTAACAGTTACTCCACAGCTGTATACTTTGCAGAGATCATCACATGGCAAAGAGTGTATCACCTAGTTTATTGTCTTTGGTATTTGGGAATTTCGGTCTACTATGTGTAACCACGGTGTTCCTGACAGTTGTCATTTCCACCCTTCTTCCTTGGCCCACTCTCCTGTCACACATTTAAATCAGTCTGCTGTTTTGTGGGATAGTGAATAGAGAGATTCCAGCAGAAGGCCTGGCACTGAGGAAGTTTGCAATTAACACTGCTACGTAAACACTGTTTGCTTGTAATAAATATGTGACTGAAAAGACAAGAGGTAGTGACAATTGTAACGCAAGAGAGGAACACTGGAAAAGAGATAAGGAGACAAAGAGAATGATTGATGATATACTTGTCTTCCAAAAGCATATTCTGTATTTTTCTTCTGTAGTCAGATGACACAGGAGATCTGCATAGACCTTAACTGTACCCTGTTCCCCTTCATCAAGTGGATGTTAAAATATTACACTTGTAAATGAGAGAATATGTTGTGATTTTGAGAATTTATAGAATAGCAGAAATTCTATAAAATGTAAATAGTTACCATGGAAGAAGATACTATGAGCTTCAGATACCGGGGACTTAAGATTCTATGTTTCTATTGATTGGGATTAATCATAATTATTAACAATACTGCTTACAATGTTGAAGAAGTATATCCACTATGGAAGAAAAAAGATTCCTCCACGTAGCCACATCCAGTTAATTTTTAAGTCTTTGATCCCTGATATGCTGTTTCAACCTTGTTTCTCTAACAAGTGCCTGTGCAGTTCTTTCATATTTTGTCACTTTCTAGTGGCTGTTACATAGAGGGAATGTCTTCCAATAGGCATTTTATTTAAACAAAAAATAAAGCTTTTTCTGAAGAAGTCAATGATTTTCCTCTTACAATTGTCTCAAGATGATTTAAAGAAGCTTGCACAATTCAGAAGTGTGAGGGTTTTTTTAATTATTTTTTCTCTTTTTTTTCTTTAAAACATATGGGATAGTAAAAGCAGCAAGATACACAACAGACTGACTTAGTGGTTTTAGAAAATTCTAAGCTTCCCTATTCTCTTTCAGTAATGGATAAACAGCACCACAACAGAGAAGAAGGAAAGAACAGAATATTTTAGAGCAGTCCAACTGTGTGCCTTGTTTTCTGTGGATATTTATTTATATATTTATTAGTTTATTGGGACAGGAGATGGTATTGTATGCACTAAGAGGACAATAATAATCTACAGTAAACACAACATGCCCTCAGCAACAGGCTGAGAATTTTTTATTTGCATGAGAACTATCTTTTATGGTGATTGAAAGCTTTGACAGACAACGATTTTTAGAAAGGGCACTACCTTAAATCACATTAGGAGAAAATGTTACACTTTTGTGCATGATGAGAACCTAAAGCATACTGTACATTTTTATTATATGAAGAAAAAAAGCAAGTCTTAGTAGACACTGATGTATGTTCCCAAAGGGGATATTTTGACACAGAAATTTGGTGCAAAATTCAGGCATAACATTAAACATAATTGACACTGGAAATCTACAGTCTCTAATTTCATTTGATATGTGTATTCACTTTTTGTGAATATTCAGTTTCACACTTATTAGATTTGCTCAGACTTTCAAAGCAAATCTTTATTGACAGAAGCTGCTCGGGTGACAGAGTTGGTAAAGACATCAGGGAAAAATAAGCAGAAAGAGGTGAGAACAGCAGAGGAAGATAGAAGTCCAGTAGGTGATAACATTAGTTTTCAGCTTCTCTTTTCCAGTGCAGAAGATCTTTTGACAAATGTCTTGTACTGAAAAATAATGTAATTTAAGAAATCCAGCTTTCTACAGAATGTTCTATTACTATGGTAAATTTTAAAAGAAATCCTAATCTTAGAATGGCTCAAATTACAACTGTAGCGATACCTAGGCCACATTATGTATTTGAAGATGTACTGCTTAGCTTATCTTCTCTAAATAAGCTGTTCTTACTGCTTTTCTTATTCACTCATTTGTACAGACAATGTTTTTTTGAATGTGAGCTGGATGATGTTCAGACACATCCTGAGGACTATTGTGACTAACATGGCAATAAAAATCCCTAATATTTCAGAAGACATCATGTGTCTTCCAGATGACCAACATGTTCATCACCTGTATCCCTCTCTTACTAAATGAATGCAAACATATTTTCCTGAAGTCCATCAAGAGGTATTAAAAATAAACATAATTCTGGTAGTTTAGGTAGTGGAGGACACCTGGGCTGTTTCCCTCATCATTGTCTAGTTGGGGACAGTGGAGGGTAGGGTCCTGCTGGGGGAGCTGGGGACTTGGTCTGAATCACTGCGATCATATTTATGTATTTATGGAAGTTCATTTGAAGCTTAAAGCAGATTTTCCTGTAATGTTAGATAACATATTATAGTCTTCAAGCAGCTCAAATTTGTCCAATGGAAAGTTTCTGCAGTGATTGCTATTGAGGTGCTGTTTGTGGAGGTGGCGTAGCTGCTGCACTTCCAGCCATTGTGCTTGTAACACAGCAGAGATGCACCAGATGGACACAGGAAGGGAGAAGGCTTTTGGTCTTCTTTACTTATCTGTTTGTGGTTTGAGCTAGTATATTTTGCAAGACTTTCTAGAAATTGTGAGCAGCTCTTAGTCAAGAGAGCTGTAGCCATCTTCTTGCTTACCCTGTTGTCTCTAGCAGCAGATGATACAGCATATGAAGGGAGTCCAAGACTTGGAAACTAAGCTCACCTTTTGTTCCATTCTGGTTGCTCTATTAAAACTGCTCAACAGTTGAGGCTGTATTATAACTAGGAAGATTTTTTGAGGGGAGTAGGAGGATGGAGATGGAGGGTCTTTTTATCTTTTTTCACAGGCATTGGAAGGAACAGCACCTCTAATGCTGGTAGGCTGTGTGAGAACTGTTAAACCTGATTAGAAAGGATCATTTGTCTCCATTGTCTAAGAGAGCCTTGTTTCACTTCTGGACAATAACTACCCAGGTCTGTGAAGTCTGTTATGTGCAGAAGTGTTAATCAGTAAGCAGCTTGAGTCTCATTTTAAATCTTTTTTACACACTTATTTTGCTCTGTAGTACTGTTGTTTTTATGTGTCACTTGGCACAGCCTGAAAACAAGTTGTTCATCAGCATTCTGTGCAGTTCCTTACAAAGAAAGCTTGATTCAGGTCTTATTTTCTTTTTAAGTTGTGTTTAAAAAATCAATTTTCAGGAGTTTTTAAGCCTACTTATTGACAATGTTTAGGTACAGCAAAGTGATTAAGTGATAATGATCTTAATTATATCCAATTTGACAGATTTTCCAGCCTGCATATGCTTCAGTGGACTTGACATGTTTGAAAAGGAGCATACAACCCATCAAGGCAAAGAAGTCATTAATTACAGCTCTGACAGTTGTTGATAACATTCGTTCTTGATCAAACAGGGAAGGGTCTTGATGGATTTCTCTGTCCTGTTTCCAATGGGGTAGATGAGAACATGGGACTCTCTGAGCTTAATTCTAGAATTAGTTCTAAGCATTGGATGAAGAGATTGTAATCTAGGCCTGCAATCCTAATTAGATTTGAGGAAGGTCTCTTTGGGTTTTGTCACGCCTTTTATAACATATACAAAAGGTCTATTTAATGTAAAAATTGGTGGATGCCTGTTGCAAGACATTCCTTTGGAGTGGTTGTTTCAGCTTAATTTATTTTATTTTTCCATCTAACGTTTCAGTCATGTGTCAATTCCTGAAAATAAATGATGTTCAGAAAACTCTTGAAAATTAAGAATAGAAGGCAGTAATTTACAGTGAACTGACTGTGTACTTTTAGAGTTTTTATTACAAGTGTTCAAAACTTTGTTTTGATGACAAAATATTCAACAAAATGTAAATAACTAGTGATACCAACATGTATATTGGGGCTGTTATAAAGGCCCAAGGCAACTTACAAAAATTCCCTGGAGAGTATTAGGCTTGACACCAGAAAGATCTGATATACCCAGAAACGGTAAAATCCCTCAAGAGTATTAGGCATTTTGCCAGCACTTAACAAATCTGCATTAAGAGGTCACTTTATACTCAGCTTTTTATTTTTATTCTGTGCTTTGTGTGCTTGGACATTATGTTTTAAAATCGATACTAGCTATCTAAAATACAGTAATATATTGAAAGAGTACACTCAAATGTAGCTCATGTATTATAATTTCCATAGACAAAATATTGCTCTTGCAGATTGGGGAAAGCCAGCACAAGGTGATAAGCTGCATTTATCAACAACTTTATGACATCTGTTTTCACCATGACATCTTACTCTTGCCAATAGCATCCAAAGAGTTTTGCCACATGCAGCAAGGAAAGCACGGGCAAGCTTTATGTATGATTTAATATATGATTTTTCAGTTTTTTCTTACAACCAGGAGATGGCACTAAAAATGTCTGTATAGAGAGTTACATATTTCAGCCTTGTTTTATAGGGAAAATTTAGAATCAAAATCCAGTTGAAATACAAACATCCTAGGAGTTTTGTAACTGAAAATTCTTGAAAGATGCATTAAGCCCACCTCTCCCCCAGCATAAAGTAAGGTCTGAATATTTTTGTGGGATTATGAGTATTGTTATGCCTCTGTTTTTTATCAGCAGCAAATATTTTGTAAGTTGCTTTACATTTACACATTGAGATTTGCATTTGAGGTGTCAAATACAAAATTCATTTCAGGGCTGCATGTGTAACTACAGAGAAAGAAAACAGGATATTTGTGTCTTTATGTGGAAAAGCAGGGGTTCAAATAGTAGTTCAATGTATAGTTACCCATAGATGGGTGCAAATACTGGCTTTTTTAGAGGGATTTGGTGCTTTTTATTCCATATTTCCATAATATTCTCTTGAACAAGATGCTTCTTTAGCAGTGATATAATGTGATCTTCACCATGGTAATGTGTTCCTTCATTTGGTTCCTATTGCTGCAGGCCTCTTTGATGCCAGTGAACAGGAAGCGTATATATACAGACTACTTGCTTTGTTTTAGCTATTTTTTCCTACTCCCTTGCTCCCAGAAAACAATTAGAAGAGAAGATGATATTCTGATCTATTCTGTATATGATAAACAAGGATTCTCACGCAGATGTAAAAATTGTAATGATGTAATTTTTCAATGAGTATCTGTGAGATGGCATACTTATGAATGAGGTTTCTACAACTGACTTTGGTAACAATTTCTGCCTTGAGGTTCAGTGGAGGTTGGGAAACTAGAATGATTTTTTTTAAGGTATATGCTTAAATTTTTTGATAAGTTTGAACTTAGCTTGCACAGTAGACTAGATTGAGATGTATCTGATCTGTTTCTACCTGGATTATAAATGGCATTAGCATGTTATTTCTGTGTCTGCATTTCCCTGCCACTTACACTTCCAAGGCAAATTTCATTTCAGGCCACTGAGATATTTACAAGCATTGTATTTAACCTTGTACTTGAATTAATGGAGCATGGCCTGCATTGTAAATTGTAAGAGAGTTGACCTTCTTTTCACAGAATCACAAAATCATTAAGGTTAGACTACTAAATCATATTGTCCAACTACTGATTCATCACCACTATACTACTAAACAATACTTTTCAGAGCTACATCTACCCTCTTCTTGAAAACTGCCAGGGATAGTTACTCCACCAGAGAGTCATAGAATCATAGAATAGCTCAGGTTGGAAAAGACCTTAAAGATCATCAAATCCAACCACAGCCTAACCATACTACCAGCTCTAACAACCCTTCACTAAATCATGTCCCTGAGCATCACATCCAAACGGTTTTCAAACACAGCAATGGATGGTGACTCAACCACCTCCCTGGGGAGCTTTTTCCAGTGCTTAACAACCCTTTCTGTAAAGACGTTTTTCCTGATATCCAACCTAAACTCACCTTAATGCAAGTTGAGGCCATTTGCCCTCATCCTATCACCTGTCACCAGTGAGAAGAGACCAACCTACTCTCTCTGTAAGCACCTTTCAGATATTGAAAGAGGGCAATAAGGTCTCCCCTCAGCCCCAGTTCCTTCAGTCTCTGCTTGTAGAGCATATTCTCTAAGCCCTTCACAAGCCTAGTTGCCCTTCTTCGGACCTGCTCCAGCAACTCACTGTCCTCTTTATACTGAGGTGCCCAAAGCCGAACACCGTACTCAAGGTGAGGCCTCAGCAATGCCAAGCACAGGGGCAGGATTACTTCCCTAGTCCTGCTCACCACACCATTCCTGATATAAGCCAGGATGCCACTAGCTTTCTTGAGCACACTGCTGGCTCATATTCAGTTGACTGTTCATCAGTACATCAAGGTCCCTTTCCATCAGGCAGCTTTCTAGCCACTCCTCCCCAAGCCTGTAGGATTGCCTGGGGTTGTTGTGACCAAAATGCAATACCCATCTCTCTAGGTAGCCCATTCCTATACCACCCTTTCTGAGATTAATTTTTTTGTAATATGTAACCTGAACTTGCCTGGTGCAAATTAAGGCCATTGCCTCTCATCACTAGTTACTTGAGAGAAGCCAGTGCCCACCTTGCTACAATCTTCTTTCAGATAGATCGTTCTTTCATGTAGTTGTAACGAGCTGTAAGGTCTGACATGAGTGTCCTCTTCTCCAAGACTAAACAATCCCAGTTCACTCAGCCGTTCGTCATGAGCCTCGTGTTTCCCAGGGGTCAGTACTGTGGCTAGCCATATTTTACATCTTTATTGATTATCTAAATGAATCTGAATGTAACCTAGGAATCTGGACAGGCTGGATAGATGAGCTAAGGTCAGTAGGATGAAGTTCAATAAGACAAAGTGCCAAGTCCTGCACTTTGGCCTCAACAACTCCAGGAAATGCTACAGCCTTGGAGCAAATAGGATTGTTTACACTTATGAAGAGGAGGCTCAAGAGAGACCTTATCTGAAAGGACTGTGGTGAGGTGGGTATTGGCCTCTGTAACTAGCAATAGGGCTAGAGGGAGTGGCCTCAAGTTGCACCAGAGGAGATTCAGGTTGGATTTTAGGAAAGAATTTCTTCTCTGAAAGAGTGGTCAGGTGCTGAAACAGGCTGTCAAAGGAGCTGGTAGAGTCACTGTCACTGGAGGTGTGCAGGTTGGACAGTTGGACTGGATGATCTTGGAGGTCTTTTCCAACTTTCATGACTGTATGATTCTGCGATTCAGTGAAAACTTCGCATTTGCATCAGAATGCCAGAATTTTATTCTGGTCTCTTCTGCTGAACCTTCTTGGTCTTTGGTATGCCATTTCAGCTCCATGCCCTGCCCCCCCTTATCCCCGTTCTCAGTCTCCCCTCTTGTCTTTCTTCTCTGTTTGGATTCATGGTGGAGGGTGTGGTTGCTCAGTGACAGACAGGATCCAGCAGAGATATTCATTCAAACAGTATTCTCCATTTGCAGCCGTAAGCAGTTGAAATAGAACTTGCTCTTGTAATAAAAATCTCAGTTTGATGGTGTTGTTTATGGCCAGTTCTTCAGATGTAGTACAGCTGATAAAGTTTATTTTATTTTTATTTTTTTAATGTTTCAAGCTGCTTTCCTCAGACAGTGGAATAAAGGCGATTATGTTGGCCCATAATGTCAGAGGCAAACATGGGTGCTATGGCAGTAGAGATTGAACCTTCCCACCAACATTTGGTTACATTTTACTGCCTTGTGACAGATGGCAGCAGAGGGGTAGTGTGACAGAACGACATCTGACTTGGAAGTGCATATGAAGCAAAGGTGTGAAATCGATTCCTCCATGTTGAAAAAAAAATTGCACCCAGTGGCATTCATCAGTTCATGGAGACCCATGGTGAATGTGAGCACAGGGAAGTGGTGGGGGGTGAAACACTGGGTCACCTCTGCTAGTGTAGATGTGATGCTAATGGTGGTGATTGTGTGGAAAAACATGTTTTGCAGCTGAGTACTTTCTCTATGAAATAATCTTTGTATCTATTGTAATTTCCCTGGAAATAAATAGGAGGTGTTACTTTCAGAGTGACCTACATTAATAAGCTAAAAAAGAACGTGATACGTTTTTGCTATTGCTCTAATATGATTTAAAAAAATAATAAAAAAAAAAAGCCTTTATAACAAGATGATGAAAAGAAGAAATTTTTGTAGAAAGCACCTTGTTTTGTGGTGAGTATTTTTTCCATTCAATCACTATCATAAATTTTATTGTTTATTCAAGTAGAAGCAGCAATGAACAGTTAAGGCATTAGCTAGTGCTTTGCTAATTTCACTAATCATCACACAGAGGGTATGCAGGTGTTGGAATGGACCTCAAGAGATTGAGTCTAGCACCCCTTCTAAAGCAGGTACCCCACAAGAGGGCATGCAGGTAGGCATTCAGACAGATCTTGAGTATCTCCATGGAAGGAGACTGAATATCTCCATAGAAGAAGACTTCACAGCCTTTCTGGGCAACCTCTTCTGGTGCTCTATACCCCTTACCATAAGGAAGTTCTTCCACATCTTAGTAACAAAACTTCCTATGTTCAATTTTTAGGCCATTCTTCCTTGTCCTATTGCTGTGCACCACCAAGAGGAGCCAGACCTCATCCATTTTCCTCTCACCTCCCATTAGATATTTGAAAACATTAATTAGATCCCTCCTCAGTCTTCTTTTCCTCAGGCTGAACAATCCTCTAAGCTCTGCCAGTCAGCCAGTTCTCAAACCACTTCACTATCTATTTATCTATCCCACACTTTCTAAGTTTCATAACAAGGATGTTGTGGGAGATGGTATCAAATGCTTCTCTGAAGTAGACAATATTCACTGCTCCCCCTCATCTACACAGCTCGTGATGACATCGTAGAAGGCCAAGGTCAAGCATGATTTCCCCTTGGTGAATCCATGTTGGCTATTCCTGATAAAATTTTTTCTCTTCCAATTGCTTGGAGAGAGTACTCAGAACAAGTTGTTCCATCACCTTTCCAGGAACGGAGGTGAGACTGGCTTGTAGTTTTCTGGATCCTACTTCTTGCTTTCTTTGATGACTAGATTGACATTGGCTATCTTCCAGTCTTTAGGCACCTCTCCTGTTCACCAAAGCCTTTCAAAGATAGTAGAGAGTGGTTCACCAATCACCTCTGCCAGTTCTCTCAGTGCTCATGTGCATATTCCATTGGGGCCCATGGATTTGTGTGAATTGATTTTAGCTAGACACTCTCTTACCAGATCTTTGACCAATGGGAAATCTTTCTTTCCTCAGACTCTCTCTTACCTCCAGGATCTGTCATTCCTGAGGGCTAGTGTTAGCATTAAAGAATAAAGAAAAGAAGGAATTCAGAATCTCCACCTTCTCAGCATGCCCTGTTACCAAGGCACACGTCATTTAGTAGGGGACCCATATTTTCCCTAGTCTTCTACTGTTGACATACTTAAAAAAGCCTTTTTTGTTATCCTTTACCTCCTTTGCCCAAGAGGGCCTTAGCCTTCCTCACTGCATTCATGCAGACCTTGGCAATATTCCTGTATTCTTCCCAGGCAGACAGGCCCATTTTCCACATTTTGTGGACCTTCTTTCCTTTTAGTTTATCCATGAGTTTCTTGCTCATCCACACAGGGATCTAATCTGGTCTAATTTACTGACTGTTTTTCTGCTGTGGATGTGCATCATTCAGATTTAAAGGAACGAATGACATCACTGCAGTAAGTTCCTTCCAAAGGCATATTTTACATAGTGTACATTGTTGCAATTGATTATCCTACTTGCGGTATAACAAGGCTGTACATCATGAATGTCCAACCTTTTGACTTGTCCAGTCTGCATCAAGTGAAAAGGAATTGTGTCAGGTTGCATATAAAATATATAATAGTATTAATGTGTATAAGTATCAAAACTGATCTGATTTTAAAATATATTTTTAGTAGAATATAAGAAAAGATTAAAAAAAAAAAAAAAAGTGTGATATTTCAACTTGTATTTGTGAAACTTACGTATCAATCTGGTTCAATAGAAGGGATTGCATTTCTTAGTGAGTTTTCAAGGTGTTCTTATAGATTTTTGATGAAATTTTACTCTTCTTGTGCTTCATTCTTGAAAGTACTTGATCATGAATGTATGTAGTGCCAAAAAAAAACCACCAAAAACACAATGACACAAATAAGGCGTGATTGTGAAGCAAAGGAAATTTTTCTCTGTGAGATAGGTTTTATAAAAGTCTAGTAAAGAGACATAATATGATTGAAATTCTTTACATTTCATTTGAAAATTTGCAGGTTATATATTTATGCTGACTAAAAATGGAGTTGCAAATATAGCAAAAAAAAATTTTTTCTTACAATCTTGAAACTGGAAAGAGAAGCTGCGTATCTTTGGTGTTCACAGGACTCTGTTTAGACAGTGTATCAGGATGCATAAAATTATTTGTCATAACTTGAGCCTGCTATAATTTAAGTTTGATTTTGAACACAGTTATGGTCTGAAATATAGCATACATAAGTTGATTTTCATCTTGAAGACACTTGTTTCACTCTTAAATGACTGGTCAAATCCACCAAAAGTGTTTTTCATCTTTATGTTCTGACACAATTTTTACTTTTGATTCTATAAATGACTTGATTTCATTCATAAAATATTTTTAGCATTCTACCCCAATTTAGCCACCTTACTTCAGAAAAGTAAATTATGTCCTTATAATCAACACCTATACTTTTAAGGAACTCCTGGAATTCGTAATGGCTCTGTTAATTTTAGCTTATGAAATTTACAGCTTTGGTGACAATTTGCATGACATTATCAATGTTTAAAGCTTTTGCACATAAATTTCATGATGCGCAATGCAGTGATGTTTAATCAAATGTGAGCTGCCTGAAGCAATAGCATTCTCTTCCATTAATTTTATAAGTCATTCTTTCTTACCAACCCTTGCCACAATGCCATCAATAGCTGTACCAGATATGTTGACAGAAGTTAAAGAAAAACACTTTATTGTAGTTTTTACTGCTTCGTACAAATCAAGAGATTTAGTTATGCCTTTTAATGGCACTGAAAAGCCATTTCTTCAGTGATGCTATATTTGTTAGCAGTATCTCCAGTTAAAGTGACTAGTTGAGCCACATCTGTAGCATCAGTACTTTCATCTATCACCAAAGCACAAAATTCAAAATTAGCAGCTTTCCTGTCCAAACTTCTTTTGACAGTTTTTCCCATTTCTTCAGTTCGTCTGTCTATAGTCTGGTGAATCAAATTGGTTTTCAAAAAATTCATTATTTTTTTCTTAATCAGAACAAATAATATCTCCAACGCTTCCCATGCATTGCTTAATAATGTAACAATACATTGCGTTTTTGCAATCAAATATACTACTCATATTTGTAAATGAGTTCTTTTGAGTTTAAAAAAATTTTTCTGAGGTGACAGACTTTTTCTGGTTTCACTATTTTGACTTTAAAAAACATTTCATGAAATTCTTCCAATTGGGCAGCATGTTTTGCCATATGATGTCTTTTCAAGTTATGACCTTTGAAAACTGATGCCGTTTCCTTACAAATTAAGCATAGAGCCATATTTTTTAACACAAAAGAAAGTACTCATGTGTTCATCTTTCATTGAACACCCCTCCTTCATCCAAGATTTTTGGTTTTTTTTGAGTTCTGTTCTCTTGTGAGACAGCATAAGTAAGTTGAAATAGTATTATCAGCAATCACTGCGCTTTATTCAGCATAATTACACATAATGTATAGTACTTGCAGGTTTTAATGTGACTGAGGATGTGTGGCAGGTGCAAGGGGTGGAGTTAACAATGCATCTGCACCCTCTCTATGTCCTGTTTTCAGCTGAAACAATCTTTATAGCCCACCAATGTTATGTTGTCGCTGAGAGACAAGTGTGTGCCTGGAGTGGGCTGGGCCACACAGTAGTGTGAAGCAAACCACCATGGTGGCACAGGGCAAAGGGCAGCCACAGGATGAGCTGTGCTGGGCTGCAGGTTGGACATGCCTGCTGTACGTTTTTATACATGACATTTCTAGAGGCTGACCTTCAGGAGAAATTAGACCGATTAATCAGTTACTGAAAGCTTCTGAAATAATGAAAGTTGCTTGCTTTTTTGATTGGTCACTTGAACTTGCCACAGGGTTCATTGATGTAGTCCTGTTTTTTTGAGCATTTTGTCATCCTCTGTCCAGAAGTATCCCTAAGCCATTGCAAAGAAATTTTCTGAAATGAGCTAGGTCTCAGATTAAAATGTTGCTCTGCAAATGTACTGCTGTTTGCATGCAAATGACATTCAAGCTGCATGTGTACCAGCACGATTGCTCAAAATTTCACATGTTGGCAAAACTTGAGCAATGGCATGTGTATATTTTTATAATATAGTGTAGTTTTCCAACACAAATACACTGCTTATATATAGAAGCCATTTTTGTTTTTTGGTTTTAGAATCATAGAATCCTTAGAGTTGGAACTAGATGATCTTTGAGATCCTTTCCAACCCAAGCTATTCTATAATTTTATGATTCTGTGGATTTAGATCATTAAAGAGATACCAATCCTTACTCCAGGCAGATGAAACTGTTTGAGGATCTCCAATACACAGTAGTGGGATAGTGCTATTTCTAGAGTGTAGTTGCAATAGTGCAATGTAACTGGTATTGTTTCATCTGCAGAAAAGTCTTTTCTGCTTTTAGGAAAAAAATAAAAAAATAAAAAGGATGATTGCTGTATTGTATTTGGGAACAGTCCTTTACAGATTCTAATTGAGCAGAATTAATATGCAATACTAAAACTTCCTCCCTGAAATATTTAACAGTAGATAAAAACCAGCAGTGTGACAAAAGAACTCTGACAAGCTTGCAAATTGTAAATGGCAGGCTTTAAATTCATTTTTCTTCCCAAATGTTCTTCTGCACTTTTTAACTAGTTCAAGATAGTAGTAACAAAGTAAATTATTGAATTTGATAGAATTTTCCGAGTCTGTTGTACCTTTGTGGTACATAGCTCTTCTGAATAGTCCCAACAAGGTTTCAGAACTGTCATCTCCATGCAATGTCTGATTCACTTCCCTGGTTGTTAACAGGTAACAACTGTTAATATCAATTGATGGAGAATGCTGGCTGGCCATTATAACATAGATATGCCAAAACTTAAGGTAAGTTTCTTAAATAAAGCCATTTAAAAAATTAGGGCAACAACTGGAGTTAACTTATTAAAAAGAGGAAAGTGAGAGTAAGAAGAGCAATCAAAACGTGTGTGCATAACTCCCACAGGGTCTCACATGGACTCCTTGCTTGCAACAAATACAGGAACTTGTGTGTCCACTGCCCAGTCTTTTTCAGTCCTTTGCAACTTGGTCTTGACTGGAAAGGCTCTGGAATGAAAAGAAATTTATCATGAAGCCATTTATCATGGCTTGGAAATATCCAAAACCAAGTGGCTGAACCACTGATGAGTTTGGAAAAATTAAAAAAAAAATTAAAAAAAATCACAGATACACAGATCTCTGTGTATCATTTAGTCATTTTTACTTAAACATGGAAAGAAAATACTATCACGCACTTGAGAAAACCCACAATAGCTTTTAATATTTGCCTGGATTTATGACTCATGCTTTATTCAAACACCAGTATAACATGACAGATGGTCATCAACTTTGCAGACATTATCAATGTGAAGTTTACTTTGGCAACTAAGTATAGCTTAATTATATAAAACACATTGTAGTATTCTCATTCAATCCTTCTCAAGTGTTTTCAATGGCTTATTTCAAAGGATAAGTCAAGAGTTCAGCAGCAGCAATATTTGATCTAGATTAAACTTACATTTATTACATACTGCTATTTGAACATCTGTTTATAAGTCTGCATTTGGCTTTCAAATTCCAGCTAACTCTTATTATGTAGTTGGTCTGTCATTAATCAGTACTCTCAAATTAAATGTTTGGGTTTTTTTAATCTACTGACCCAACGTTGCTGTTATTTAATCAGTGAATTGTATTTTCTAAACAGTCCATACTGTTTTTTCTTACTGTTGTGATACTTGTGACAATAAGAGAAGACTGCTTATATGGTTGTTTACGGTTTTAGCTGTAAGGCTTTTGAAAAACTGTTGGCTTTTGAAGAAGGAAGAATGTCTGAAATATCTTTTGTAATTTAAAAGAATTGCTGTTAATGTTAGGACCTCAAGGCCTGCTGGAAGACTACTTTTGTTATCCTGCGCATACCTCCAAGCTGACTCTTGAGTAGTGGGAAGATTAGTGCTGCTGCCTGCTTCTTCATCTGTCCTGGAGCTGTAAGGTGTTTTTTGTCTACCCATCTGTACCAAGACTTGTTGTTGTCCTCCATAATCTAAAATACATTTCAGTTTTGGCTTCTTATGGCACTGGGAGCTTTTGCATCTTGCAGATACTTTCTCATCTGATTTTCTTGTTGCTGCTAAATCTGGTTACTCTTCCAATTTCCATATGAAAACTATTTGCTTTTGAACGCATCATTTGTGCTCATAAGGGAATGTGACAATTTCCACCCTGAGCCATGAGTGGCTCTCATAGAAAATAATGGTATTCATGTGATGGGAATATTGTTTCTTGCATCCTGATTGGTTCCAGTGAAATTTGTTGATATATAACCACATTTGTTTGGATCTGAATGTGAGATAAGGAGCAAAGTAGTCAGTATGAAAGACTTTTTTTATCACAGGATACATTTTAGAAATGCAGGAGAGGTAATGAGAATAAAGAAACCGCGTTTACACAAATGTGCCTACTCATATCTGTTCTTTCATCTGTGATCACGCTAACTAGATGGTATTCACAGCTCTGTGAAACACTCAATTTTTGAACTGTTATCTTGAATGATGATGGGCAGCATTTGTTTTATAAAATTGTTCCGTGCAGTTAATAGTCAAACTGCTGACTTTGCCTGGAATCCTGTTTAGGACCAGTATCTTTTTTTTTTTCTTTTCCATTTTTTCCTATGGTTGTTTTGAATTCTTTTCTCACAAAAGAACAATAATTTTCTTGTTAAACATGGAAGTGGATGAGGGCTTTGAAACTTTCAGTGATCACATGGCAAGTTCTGTGCAGAAATTAATTAAGATGCCTTACTGGAATGCTAAGCTTACCAGTAGTTTGAAAGGTGGAACAGCTTTTCATCTGCTCCAGTAAATACCTGAAAAACAAATAAAACAGATTATGAGCTTAATCAGCAATTTGAAAACATTCTACCCATGCCCATATCACACAGCTCCCTCTCTACTTGTGAACAAGGGCTACCTTTCCCCACCAGGAGGGTGGAGAAGTCCTATTGTCCCTAGCATGTCCCTAGTTCTGTCTGTTTCTCTTCATGTCTACTCTGCCACAAAGCCATTCTAGAAACCAGCATGCTTGTGCACACCATGTTTTGGAGCTTCATCCCGTGCCTCAGATAACCCTGTCTTGTCCTCTTAAGTCTCCTCTGCAATTGTCATACCTTCCTGCCACTCAACCCTTGCAAGTTACGTCAAACACCGCTGATGGAAAACTGCCACATGTGAAGAAGAATTATAGTAAGTTGTAATTCTCTGAGGTGGAGAAACTAAAGCCTGGGGCTTGAAAGAACTTTCTCTATTTCACTTGTGGGAAAATAAACAGGTGAAACACACCAATTCCAATGATGAGTTGAGTATGATAAAATGTTTAAATAGTTCTTGTTTTTAAATTTTGCCTCTGACAGAAATAACTGTTAGTTGATATGGAAAGTATCGTAGTGACAGATTCAGGTCCCTCTTACTTGCAAAATACTGTACTGTGGAAATCTCTGTAAATTGAAGTGCTAATGAAAGAAAAGGATCGTAGCATGGACCACAAAAGATGAAATTATCAGTATATTAAAAGAAACTAGAACTGAATTTTAATTCAGTAGTAATTCATCTATAGATGTATGTCGGTTACAAACATGGCTCTTGATTATAGCTTTTACCAAGTCCTTGTTCAGTTGAACTGGCTGTAATTACGCATTCAGATTTATGAACCTGCACGTGTACTGAAGCTGTTTTTATAGATTTTAATTTTAATATTCTGTAAATTAGGAAGAATATCTTTTGACTTGTAAATTTTCCAGTTGTATGCTGACATTTGTGAGGCTAAAAATAAACTTTTATTCTCAGCCATCAAGCTCAAAGCATAATGCAAAGGTCTTCCTCTCAGAAGTAAGAAATAAATAATCCTGTGTGCATTCTGCAGAAGATGGCTGCAGTTGCAGATAACTACATTACTAAGAAATTGTATTGCACAGAAGAGAGTAGCCTTTTGGTGCTGGTGAATCTGCACAGAGCCTTGCAAGTGGAAAGATCAGCTCCAGCACTAGCTGAGAGATACCCAAAAATATGAGCTGGGAAGATCTTTTTACATGTTTGTGTCTACCAGTGAGAGGTTGTATCTTCTTTTAACAGAAAATATTCTGTAAATGATCTCTGACTCCAGCCTTGGATTCTTCTCTATTCCAGAGAGCTCCTCAATTAACTTCTATAAAAAGGTGAAAGGGTCTGTGCAGCCAGAAGGACTTTTCCACTGGATGGTAACAACTTCCTTCTGTCAAAAAGTGAAGCTGAAGTTTAGAATTCAAGGGTGTTGTAACAGCTTGTTTTACCTTTGGAGAGAAGTCACAGAAGTTTTATTAGAAAATGCTAAATTTCCATAGAATCTGGAAAAATACATCTGTGCAGAGTATTTCTGTGAAGTGTAGTGAGCATAGGAGAAATCTTTGTTAGAAATTTTAGAGTTTTACTATTCTTTGATTCCTGTTATATTTCATAACATGATATTCTTCTGAGGATACTTTTTTTTTTTAATTACTGTATTGTATATAATGTTGAAAGAAAGTTAATTAAGTCTGTGTAAGAGTAGCTTTAAAGGATAAGAGAAAAAGAGCTTACAGAAAAATTTTTTTCATGTCTTCTCTCTAAAGTTCTAGAAATCCCCTGATTGCTTTAGAACAGGAAAAACAATCTCTTCAAAAGTGAAATATTGAGGTGTTGAAGACTGGCAACTGCAAACATTTCATAAATAGTATTTTGAGTTGTTGAAAAAAAAAATCAGCATTGATTTTTTCTGTCATTTGTACTTAAATGATTTTTTGCAAATGATGCAATCCAGTATTCCAGTCACTTCATTAAGGAAATTGAATTGCTCTCCTAATACACTATGGTAGGATTTAGAGCTATATTTTCCTAATCACCTTTCACATCCACTTTTCTGATCAATATTCTTACGTTTATAGTATTATCATAGAATCATAGAGTCCACAGAGTTGGAAGGGACCTTTACAGGTCTTCTAGTCCAGCTCCCCTGCAATGAACACAGGGGAGTGAATCCACAACTCAATCAGGCTCCTCAGAGCTTTGTCGAGCCTGACCTTGAAAGTCTTCAGTGATGAAGCATCCACCACGTCTGAGCAACCTGTTCCACTGCTTCAACACAATATAAGGAAGAAATGTTTCTTCCTTATACCTAACATAAATCAATACTCTTTAAGCTTGAAACTATTTCCCTGTGTCCTATCACCACAGGGTCCCTGCTGAAGAAACTTACCCTATTTTTTTCTGCAGCTCCCATATTCCCCTTTAGATAGTGAAAGGCTGCTATCAGTTCACCCCGGGGCCTTCTCTTCTTCAGTCTAAACAGCTCCAGCTCCTTCCTCATAGGAGAGGTGTTCCATCCCTTAGAACATTTTTGTTGTGCTCCTTTGGTAACTCTTCAACAGAGCTATGCCTCTTCTGCGCAGAGGACATATTATTATTATGTGCCATGTATGCACAGATCTTAAATGCATGTGGACACAGTTACTCAACACAAATTCAAAACACAAGACACAAACCTACTTCATTCGTAAGTACAAGTGAATCAAACAGTGTAGCTATCTAACTTGTGGCTGGAAAAATAGAATCCACTGATTCCCGCTGTTTGAGTGATAAAATTGAAGAAGTGAAAAACACACAGCTATTTTATTGTTTTGTTGTTGTTGTTTGTTTGTTTTGTTTTGTTTACATTGCAGTACCACATTATGCCATGACTGGTTTCCCAGTCCAACTGTTTTCTTAGTATCTACTCCTCTCCAAGAGACTCATTGTCATTGTTAATACTTTATCTTCCTCAATCTGCTGCTGTTAGCTGAAAATTACAGAAGTTCTGTAATAGTTGTACTGTGCCAATGGCCATACCTCTCAATCATCTGCCTAATGCCTTCACTTTATTTCTTTTCGTCTGAAATATACCTGGACTGTGTGTGTTAATAAACATATTCCAGATGCTGCTGAGTCCCATTCAAACTCTGAGAACACGATTCTTTTTTTGTTGTTATGTGTGCAGGGTGAATTCCAGGAGAGAGTGAGGTGTGTCACCTCAGAGTCAGTGCCTGTGGCAGGCAGAGTGACTCTGTAAAGACACAGACTAGTGCTCATTGCTTCCCACAAACTGGCTGTATAAGTCATAAGCTTTTCTGGGGAAGTGGCCCTTAACAGATGTAGTGAAATCAAATGAGACAGAGGGCAGTTTTTAATCTCCCATTCATAGTTGGTTTTTTTTTGTTGTTGTTGTTTTGTTTTTATTTTTCCCTTCCAGTCTATCTTCTCCTGTCCTCACTGTACTCTGGTATTTCTCTGTCATTGCTACCTTTGTTTTTTGGATTTTCAAAACCATTGTTCAAATTCTCCCTCAGTCTGCAGTTTCTTTAGATGGGTGATGAAGGACTACTGTGACAGCACTCACAAAAAGCAGCATTGTTCTGAAGTTAAAAATACAAAGTTTACATATAGCTACAGAAAGACACAGATACAGTGCAGATGTAACAACATGTGTTGTCTAATTGAAGTGCTTTTCTTGCACAAGAAGATAATGTTTGTTTGTTTGTTTTTCTATGCAGTGTCTTTTACTACTTTACCATTTACTTCTAGTAATACCAAAGACTACAGAGAGATACAGATAAATCGCAGATGTAACAACATGTGTGTTGTCTAATTAAACTCCTTTTCTTGCACAAGAAGCTAATGTTTGCTTGTTTGTTTGTTTGTTTGTTTTTTCCATGCAGTGTCTTTTATTACTTTACCATTTACTTCTAATAAGACCAAAACTGGTTGAAATTCATTTGAATATCAGAGCTAGTGGTGTATGAAGCGGCTCATGTAGAGGGAGGGAGAATGAGGTATATGTGCCCTGAGTTTACTCACCCGCAAAATAATTCTACCAGCTGGACAAAGAGAATATGCTGCTGATTGCCCTGCTACCAGCAAGGGGGACTACTGGGGACCAAGTCTGTGTAAATGACATTTGGATTACTTGAGCAGTTTTGCAGAAATGCTCTTCCTCAGGGAGAGACCTGTGAGGGATTGTATCTCAGGGCTCACAGATTGCACCAGGAAGATGCAGTTTTTATTACTTTGTTTTCTGTACTGTCTGTACTTCTCTGGCTTTCTCTAGACCAAACACATGACCAGTTTTGTGCACTGTTTGTTTTTCATCAGTTTGACACTGAAAACTATATAGATGTGTTAGTTTAATACTATATGTTGCATCTTATTGTTGTTGCTTTGATATACAAATTTTTACAGTCTTACAGCTTTGTACATTAAAGGGCAAGGCAGACCAGTGGAAACAAAATGCACAGACCCAGCTTACTACACTCCAAAGCATCTGTAGCTACCAGAAGACAAGGATGATACTATCTTAGAAGGCGAAAAGGCAATAGAACTCAGTGTAGAACCTTTACCTTAAGAGAGAAAAAAAGAAAAAACAACAATGTTTACTTGGTTTATTCCTTGTAAATATTGGTTGTAAAAAGCACGACCAATTCAGCGTTAAAAGAAATTATTTGCCACTTACAGTGGAAGGGATTGTAACGCATCTAGAAATCATTGAATTTCTGTTGTTTCTGGTGTTCTCACAAAAGTTCCTCAGGAGCAGGGTCTTTGAGCAGCTGTGTGAAGTTTTTTTTGCTTGCTGGCTTACTCTTCTCTTGGAAGATTCGCTGTATATCTGTGAGATGGTTACTGTCCTAGCTTTTGGCTCTTTGAAAATTGGTTAGGACAGATTGTTGCCTTACTGCTTATCTCCATATCCTTGGAGTGGAGGTGAAGTGCTCCTGGAACAGCCCAGAGAGCAACAGGTTGTCGTAGAGGCCCTACTCATTCCTGGGGAATGAGAAATTTATCTCACACATTTACATCCCACCCTATGTTTCTCTTCATGCAGAGAGTCACTCCTGTCACTCTGTTTCAAAGCATCTAGGGCAAGAAACTCTTCCTATACATCCGCCTGATGAAAGAAGGGAAAGAAGTAGCAATTTAGTCAATATAATATCTGGAAAGGGAATGCATAAGATATAGAATTCCCTGTGAGCTGCCTGCAGCCTTCATATCAGTTTGCAGTTGATTAAGCCTAAGGATTCCACCTTGCTAGGGTTTATCAGGGAGAAATATCCTTTTTAAAGCACCTGCTGGTTTTAAAAAAAAAATAAACCAAAAACCTTTCAGTAATGGTGCTTTCAAAAACATTTACTTTTAAAGTATTATTCAAGGGGCGCCTGGATGAGGAGCTACGAGATATGGTTTAGTGGCTTGTGGTGCTAATAGGAATGGGAGGGTGGTTGGACTAGATGATCTTGCAGGTTGTTTCCAACCTTGCGATTCTGTGACTCTGTGATTATTCAGAGAGAAAGAAAAATACAGAATCATGGAACCAGAGAATGTCTTGGATTGGATGGGATATTGTAGACCATTCAGTTCCAACCCCCTGTCATGGACACGGTTCAGATCAGGCTGACCAGAGTCCTATCCTACCTGGCCATAGGAGCCTACAGAAATGGAGCATCCAAAGTTTCTTTTGGCAACTTGTTCGAGTTCCTCACTACCCTCTGAGTAAGGAATTTATTCCTAATGTCAAATCTAAGTCTTCCCTCTTTCACTTTAAAATCATTACACCTTGTGCTATCACTATTTTCAAGTACTTCCATTTGTTGTTCTTGCTGTTTCCTGAAAACTGTACAGCATCCCTTCTTTCTAAACTAATGACTTGCATTTCTTAAAATGCAATATGAAAAACCGAAGAAATGTTGTGACTGTTATTTGTTTAGATAATTGGATTTTTAATACCTGTCCAGTGTTTAATGTTCCTTTTTTTCCTCACACATTTTAAAATAAAATCACTAAGGGAAAGCATTCCTTTTTAACATTGACTTAAGTGATTTATTCACAAGTAAATTTAAAGTCTGGAGTGATATCTGAACTCCAGACACTCTCTTGGCAATGCTTTCTCTCCCCAGCCTGTTCCTCTGGTTTCCCATGCTTTTGCCCCTCCCATAGTAGTCCTCTGACATCTCTTCGGTTTATTCAAGTGTACAGGACTTGGCCAGGATGGATTTAATTTTCCTCATAGCATTCTCATACAGTGCTGTATTTCGTATGTGTGGCTAGACTGTGTTGATAACATACCAATGTTTTGACTCTTTCTGATTAGTGCTTGCAATGTCAAGGCTACTTCTCCAATTTCTTGCCCCCCAAAAATGGTGTGAGCATGGACAAGAAGCTGAGAGGAGACACAGCCAGACAACCAGCTCAAACTGATGAGAGGGGTATTCATGCCACATATTGTCATTCTCAACAGTAAAACCTGAGAAAATGAGGGAGGATGCAGGAGCGTTCATGTCGATGGCATTTGTCTTACTGAGTGACTGCTACAGATACTGAGGCTTTCCTTGCCAGGAAGTGGCTGGATATTTGCCTTCTGATGGGCAGTAGTAAATAAATCCACTTTTTTTTGTTTTGTTTTGTTTCTGTGCATATCTTTTCCTTTCTTTTTTGAACTGTTATCTCTTTTCCATGCTGCTTTCTGGCCCTATGCTGTTAAGGAAGGAGAGTGAGAGGGTAGACGTCTGCCATCCACATCTAGGCATTGAAAATTCTGCCATCACAGGCTGCCAATATTCATTCATATCTGCTTGCAGACTTGGTTATTTAATGTTGCTTGAGAATCAGTCATGTCAGAAAAAAATGTTATAGCTATTTCTCTAGTTATTGACTCTTTTCCATTGGCATAGTTTACTTTTCTGCAGTGTTATGGAAGTGGCTTTATTTTGTGTCTTCAGCTTGCAATCTATCTCAAGGTATATCACAAGAATACTAGGAAAACAGGCATTAAATTCTAGAAGAAAAATAACTGAAGTTCTGTGTGATGGGAGTTTGAAAAATGAAGCAGCTTATATAGTGAGGTTTTGTTTATAAATAAAGACTTTTGTACTTGGGAATTTAATTTCAGTGAAAGTCAACAGGATTAAGTCTTCAAAAAAATTACATCATTTTCGAGAGCATTTTTACTCTTACCTGTACAGCACGTTCTCTCCATCAAGCTAATGTGAATATAAGTATCACTTCATTTTGTAGAAGTGTGGAGGAGAGATGTACAGCTGGGATTGTGAGCTTATAAAAAAGAGTTCAGTCTCCATCAAGATATTTGTGTGTTTTTCTGCCCTATAACAAAGGTACTCAGTGCAAAAGGCTCATTTTCTTTTTTTATATCCCTTTGTCTGTGAACAATTCTTCCCAGTGCTTACAAGCCCATCTACTCACCAGTGTGTTGGTTTGCCAGTATGGTTTCCTATGTCTTCACATCAGACCTTATTCAGTAGCCAGCTTGGGATGCCAAACCATCCTAACACAGCAGCATCCTTTTTACAAACCGGTGATTATGATATGATTCTCTGGAAATCAGTTCTGACAAAAATGACAACTCAAGGCATGGGATGGAGTTGTCTTTACAGAACCTGAGCCATTAGAGTGACTTTAATCCTCCCTGTTACTGCCCTGGCTTTATGAAAGGTAGATGGACTTACTTTGACTAGGAAGAATGAATTATTTTTTTAATCTTTTATTTTTGGACACAAAAACAAAGGACCTGGGAAATTTCAATTAATTACCACTTGTGTTAATTAAATAATAAAATTAGAAGAAGAATATTGAAGGCTTTGAGAAGAGTGGAAACGTAGTGACAACACCAATTTTAAGTATTTGTGGCTGTTGGCGTAATTTTTCCCAGGGCTTGCTCTCATTGACTCGAAGGGGGAAAGTGTGGAAGGACAAGTGAAAGGCTTTGGTTGTGTCATGATCTAATAACATTTCAGCTTTTAAGAAATCTAAAATGTCACAACTGCTGTCATTTCATTATTGCTGTATGCCTTTATTGATCATCCATTTCATAGAACAAGACAGTAGAGGAAATTTCCAGAGAAGTCATGGAAATCATGCAAGTGGATTCTAAAGGAATAATTTACTATAATTTCATATATTCTGAATTGAGAAAATGCGTATTCCACATACATAGGCACACCTTTATAATAGGGAATAATCTCTTTATGCTTTATTTACATGTCTTTCTGAATTTCTAACTTGCAGACTTTAAAAAATAAAAATTATAACAACCACTTTGTGTTTGAATTGATTGTCATGAAGTTGGAACAACCAGAGGTCAGTGTATTAAGTTTTAAAATGATTCAATTAGCATGTATCAAAAAGATTGTATTTTTTTCTTTCCAAGTTTTTTTTTTTTTTTTTTTTTTTTTTTTTTTTTTTTTTGAGCCAGAAAAGTTTCCTCTTTTGTGTGGAGATTCTCATAATGCTTTGAGATACTGCGATTGCAGAAATTTAGATTTTGATGATGTCTGATAGACATGCTTGAAATGCATATATCAGTTAATAAGATTATTCCTTGAAAAGACAATTGTATTTTTACTTACAGGTTTTTCTGAGGTGATAAAATGCATTGTTACTTAATGAAGCGTGAAACTTTTAAATGAACCGTGAAAGCAATAGTTAAACTAATTAGCTGAGTACAAAGCTTCTTAGAATACATACGTTATGTGGGCTTGTTATTTCTGCCTAGTTAAACTGACAACTAGGATAAAGTTGTCTCATTATTGTTTAAGAGAAACAATATTAAACAGTATCTTGTTTTTAATACAAGAAAAGATAGAAAATTGCTTCTTTTTACTGCTCAGAAACTCAGGGACAAGGCAATTTTTAAAAGTATGGTTTAGTTATCCTTGAACAATTGACTTAATCTAGGAAACAAAAGCAAATTGAATGTTATTGCAAGTCACTTGCATTCCTACTTGGGTACTCAAAGAGCCTGTTTCTGCAGTTCTTGCTTTCTGTGCTAACATTTGCCACCTGTTATTTAGAATCACTGTTCAGCTGGTTGGTACTTTTTTTTTTTTCCCTCCTGCTTGTGTGCTTCATTCTCTTGAAGAGAATTCTCTCTTGCTTTCCTGAGAAGCGGTGAAATAACTTAGGCCATCTGTAAAGATCTAGAAAGAATTAGAAAAATTAAAGATTGCACTTTAATTTTTGACAGAGCCTTTATTGCATGGTTGGTTGTTTTTCTTTTTTTCCTGAAAAGATATGTTGGATCATGGGATGAAATGGCACCTACGTGTTATGGTTCCAAGAGTGAGAACTGGCCCATGATAGAGTCAGGAAGGGCCATCATCTGGTAAGGACTTCTGTGCAGCTGGTAGCAGGTTTTCCCAGAGCTAGGCTATGATAATTCACTGGAGTTAAGGAAATCTTAATCAGCAGAGTGTGTCCCTTTACCCTTGGTGCTGTGCTGGATGGAGCTAGCATCTCAGTGTCTCAGTGGCAGAAGAGAGGAAAGATCATCTCTTCTCCTGGGACCTAGGGGAAGGATGGATGCTAACTCTGTTCCTGACTTTATCCATGATCCGTACAAGGTTGTCTCTTTGAGAGGCAATGTTTGGATGCTAAGCATAGCCTGATGAACATAGTGGCAAGAAGTCAAAAGACATGTCAAAGATAGGGGATTGTTGCTATGATGCATTCCTTCAGAAGTCTTTTCAGTAGTGTTCTGTGCATGCCATGGTTACTGACAGCACAGCTCATACCTACCATTTTCTAAAACACTAAGGATGTGGAGATAATAGAAAATACCTCATTTGAGAATAATTTATTTAAAATTAGGGGAAGAATTTCAGGAATGTAATGAAAAAGAAATGGTAAGTATGTATTTCTGATAGGAAGAAATAATGCACAACATTTTACTGAAGGATGAAGTATAAGGAAGTTTTTGTGGGAGATAAACTGTTACAGGATCTGGAGAATTGTTTTCCTGAGGTGTTTTCTTAGTTGACTGATCTTCAATAGGGAGAGACATATTTCCCTTCTAATTTAGTGCAGATTTTACAGAAGTTGAAAGTAAATTAATTCTTTCCAAAAGCGTTTCATCCAGGTAATGATTGCCTAATCCTGCTTTGTAGTGTCTTTGTGGTGATTCATTAGTACATGATAATTCTTCACTGATATCACCTGACAGCAATGAAGTTTTCCAAAACCACTGTTGAAATCAGTCAGCTTTATTTTTCAGTTAAGTGCAATACTGCCTAATGGGCAAAGTCTTTATCTACAGATTTTATCTGGAGTCATACCATACGTAATGTATCAGGAAGTTTTAACAATAGTATTTTTTTTTTTTTTGCCCCTTCAATAGTGCCATTTACAATTCGTTTGAAAAAGAAGCCAACAGTATGTGCTTTCATGCATACACAGACGTAGACTTATGATCTGTGTTCTTTTAGGTTAGATCCAAAGAGCATTTTCCCAGTGGGACTGAAAATAAATGTCGCTATCTCTGATTCCATTGCAATTCACTATGTTTTTTTGTTTTGTTTTTTTTTTTCAGAAAGGCAGATTAAATTAAGATCAGACTAAGTTTGTAGGTAGAAACTTACTAAAGCTAATATGAGTAATGTACACCACACAGAAATAGTATCATAGACCAAAGGTGTAGAGCAGTATGTTTTCTTTTGTAGAAGAGCATATGCAGTCTTAACACTGACAAAAGCAGGACCATATGAAAAAAGGGAATACTTTAAGGAAAACAGATAGGACAAAATAATCTACTTAAAACAAGTAAGGAGTTACCCTTTACAACTAGAACATTTATATTTTAATCCAGTTAAACATTTACTGGTTTATGTAGTAGTTAAATGATAACTTCCTACATTTTATGCAAAATAGGAAAACAAAACAGCTTTCAAGATAGCTTTTTTTAATAAATGGGAGGCTTTCCTCTTTATAAATAAAACTGATTCCACTTATTATGTGATTTTATAGAAATCTTTATTTGAAAAATCTTTTTTTATTATGCATTTTCACCTGAAACTTTCCTGAAGGTAACTGTTTCATAATATATTCTTAGTTTAGCTATTAAGAGACCAATGTTTTCATTCGATTAAATTCCATGGTTAAATTGTTCCATAGGTGATCTCATTGCTGTCTGCTTTAAACCAGCTGAGTTAATTACCTGCAAGGTATTGTTTTCACTGGTCAGTTCTGGATAATTTTTTACCCTGGTTCCACTTGAAGGGAGACATTGTTTTTAATTGTGCTTTGTCAGTCTCTTTTTGTCTCACAATAGAGTTTATGAAAGTACACGGTTGATTACTTCATACAATGAATGGCAAATAACATTGGAAATGAATACAAGCTAACTTACAAAGCATGCTGTGATAGTAAAGAAACTACAAGGTTCAAAGCATGGAAAGCTTTCACAGTGCATGCGTATTATTTTCTCATAATACAGTGTAACCATATAATTCTGTTCAGTGTATTTCCTCCAGATTATTTTTCTTGATTGTGAAGATTAAGCATCTGCAAACAGTTACACACCTGGGAATTGCCAATACCAGTCAGAATAATGGTCTTTCTTCCTCACTGTTCAGAGTGTCCACTAGCTGAAGTTTTAGATGAAATTTCTTATTAACAAAGCATTGCTAGTTCTAAGTTTTGAGTGAGTTGTCAGCTAAGATCAAATCTAGGAGGTTAGGTTAAAAACATAAAGATGTTCTTTCTTTGTTTTTTAAGAAGGCTTTAGTAATTTCCTTGTACTGTGATGATTTGCAGATCGTTTTCCACATAAAAGTTGTTCAAACTCAACATAATTTTGATGGAATTTTATGTGGCTCACCTACAAGGCTCAAGGGACTCTTAAAGATCATCCTGTTCCAGCTTCCCTGCAATGGACAGGGTGATCTGTCACTAGATCAGGCTGTTCAAAGCCTCCTGCAATACAGCTTTGAATACATCCAGATATGAAGCTTCTGCAACATTTCTGGGCAACTTATGTCAGTGTCTTGCTACCTTCATTCCTTATATGCAGTCTAAATGTACTCTCTTTCTCAAATAAAAACTATTGCTCCTTGTCCTGTCACTATGGGTCCTGGCAAAAAGTCTTTTCCATCTTTCCTATAAGACTCTTTTCAGATATATATATATATAAAAGGCCACAATAATGTCTTCCAAGAGCCTTCCTGGTCTTCTCCCCAACTCCCTCAGCATATCCTGGTAGGAGAGGTGCCTCAGCCCTATTATGATCGTTATGGCTCCTCTGGACCCACTCTAACAGGTTTTTTTTGGTTTTGATTTTTTTTGGTTTTTTTTGTGTGCTGGGGACGTAAAACAGTATGCTGTACTCCAGATTGACTCTGAGAGCAGAGGAGAGGGGGAGAATCGCCTCCATTTGACTGCTGGATGTGCCTTTTTTGCTGATGAATGTTTTTATTGTATTATCATTTATAGATAGGAAGCATAGTTTACAATTACAAAGGTTAGATGAAGCAGTTTCATCATACAACATGACTTACTTGACAGAATTAGTAAGTTGCTACTCTTGGCTTGGAAAAGTAGGCGAAGAAGCTGTTTTTCAATCAATATTATTGTGCGTTTGCATGGAATCTTCATTTTGGATTCCGTCTCCAAAAAGTATGACAGCAACATGAATTAATATGAAAATCAGTGTACCCAAATTAAACTAATCATATTTTTCTGCATTCCTTGAACATTCTTCAGAAGTTTTGTGGGGAAATATTTTTGCATGTCAAGGATGAGTGAAGCTTACCTATTAACCAACTATAGAGAATAAATAAGGAAAACAGGCAAACCAAGGAATGAGGAAATGAATTGATTAAACTATTTCCATAAAATATTTTTACTGTTTGTACTTGTTACCTATTACTGTTAGTTATTGATAAACAGTGTTTTTTATTTATGTGTAATATGGTTTTTTTGGAATATATGATGTGCTAATCATCTGCAGTTCTTTCTGTCATACAGCCTGGGCTTGATTCCTCCTCCTATTCTGTTTTATAATACTGTTGCCTTTATTAAGCTACCTCCTGATCTAAATCTTTGCGTATAAGAAAAGAAACTAGTTATTTTGCTCATTTTTGCAATACTCTTTTCATGTGTTTTTCTCGGAATCTCCAGTGTCACACAAAACCTTCCAGTGTCCTTCGGAGATTTTCCCATTCATCTCCACTTAGGTGAATTCAAAACGTTAAGGAATTCCTAGTTGTCCTCCCACTGACCCAGACTTTTCAGGCTTCAGGTCTGGGGGATCCTCTAACATTATGTGCATGTAATGTCAAACGATGATCCAGGACCTAATCATTCTTCCTAGTCAAAACTATTCAAAACTTTTGAGCACATTTTATGACACCTTACCTTATACTGACCATTTCAAGTGTTCACACTGCTCCCGTTGAACTTTGTGCTGATTCAGATGTGGTCTGTACTCCTGCAGCTGGATCAAAGCCAGCATAAGCTTCGTGTCTTGTGCCCTGGCTTAACTCAATACACCTGTGATTGTCTGCTTGTCTCATCAAATTAGTATTGCTTGATGACCTACAGGGCACAGATGAGATATTGATGGTGATCTTGTAGCACATATACACCTCTAAAATTGTTGATAAAATGTTATGACTTTGTTAGCAGTAATCTTTCACTTTACGGTATCTGAATGGTGGGAACTGATAATAGGATCTTTCTTGATTTTCCCTCTTTTTTTTCCCTATAATTTTATGAATGGTCACCTTTTTTTCCCCATAAAAACAAATGCTTATCAATGACATAAAGAATGAAAACTTTTCATTGTGCTTCTGAACCAGAAAAATGCTTTGGCAAATGTTTATTAGGACCAGAGTTCTATATTAGTTCTGTCTATCATCCAGAAATAAAATCTAAAGTACTCTGTTTCTCATTTTTTTCCATTTCAGTGACAGCTAAGTGGACTATCTTTCGCTCTCATCCTGAGCATCACTGAAAGGGCTGGTTATACACTGATAATAAGAGCAAAACTGAAAGGAAAACTGGGATGTATTGAAGATACAATTATAACAGTACTGGATTGGCATTACTGCCAATTTTTTTCTTTTTTTTTTTTTTTTTTTTTTTTTGGAGGGTTTTTTCTAATATTTACATTCCAAGAAACTCATGTTTAATCATGTATAATTAATGACCTAATTTTGTGGTTGCAGATTGTCATTTGGATGGACTAGGTAACCAGTCCCAAATGAAAATCAGACAAGTACATAGACCATAGACTTTTCATTTCCTGAATATGATAAACTAGGTGTTGTAGTTACTATAAAAACCTGTAGAAAGTGGCTTTTGTGTGAAGGGCATTAGGTTGTCATCTAGGGAAGAATCAGAACATCTTTAGTCAAGTTAAACAGTAGTTTGCTATCTTACCTAAGCAGTAAACCCTACAAGCTTCCCAACTGTGTTTCAGTCTCAAAAACATTTAAATTTTCATAGAATCATAGAATAGTGTGCATTGGAACAGACCTTTAAGATCGTCTAGTTCCAACCCCTCTGCCTTCCACTAGACCAGGTTGCTCAAAACCCCATTCAGCCTGGCCTTGAATGCTTTCAGGGAAGAGGCATTCCCAGTGTCACTGGGCAACCTGTCCCAGTGTCTCACCACCCTCACAGTAAGGTATTTCTTCCTAAGAAATTCTTCTTTCAGCTTAAAGCCAATTCCGTCATCCTGTTGCTGCATTCTCTTATGATATGTCCCTCCCCAGCTTTCCTCAAGACCTCATTTCAAGTACTGAAAGACTGCTATAAAGTTTCCCTTGGAGCCTTTTCTTTTCCAGTCTGCCCCATCTCTTTTAGCCTGTCCTTGTAGGGGAGGTGCTCCAGCCCTCCATCATCTTTGTAGCCCCTCCTCTGGACATTCTCCAACAGCTCCATGTCATTGTTTTGGGGACCCCTGAACTGGATGCAGTACCTCAGGTAGGGTCTCATGAGAGCAGAGGAGCAGAATTGCCTCCTTCAAACTCCCAGTTATGCTTCTCTTGATGCAACCCAGGCTACGGTTGGCCTTTTAAGCTGCAGTTTTCTATATTATTGTAGCAAGTTTCACTGCCTTACATATGCTTTGACACAGGAGATCTTTGTCTCTAGACAGTGACAATACTTTTCTTAAAAACAGCTAACTCATAATGATAACTACATAATGTGCACACATACATAGGTGTATAGCACTGTGTATTTTGTGATGTGAACATGTCATGCTAAAATAATATGAGGAAGCATTCATATTATTACTAGGGTCAGCTTATGCTTTTTTTCTTAATTTTGCAGCTGGTTTCCTTTTAGCACCCTCTAGCATTGTGGAAACTATTACTGTGTAGCACTGATTCAGCTGCAATGAGTTCAAAATGCAAATTACTGCACAGAAAAGAAAATAAACTGCCTTCTCTTATTCTTTTGATTTAATTGAACATCTTTGTTGAAAACACAGAATAATTCCACAGAGATTAAAAGCTGCTTTTCTGATACCCCAAATGAAGTTAAACACAGTGCAAGGAATTCTGCGTGAATATTTTCCCTTGCAAGCATCCAGTCCTTCTAACTAAATTTCAGTTTAGGTTCCTAAATGTTGCTGTCATTCCTTATGCTTAATTTTTCACCTACATGCAACATTCTTAACTTACGTTTCTGAGTAGTAGCAGTGAGCAAGTTGTGTTTATTAAAAGGTGCTGACATATGTCATCCCAAGTACATTTGGGCAGTATATAATGTGATATATAATATACGTGTATATATAATGTGATCAACTTCTAACATCTTTAATGGACAGTTTGGTCTGAGGATCATGTATGTACTCCTTACATACTTGTGAGAAATCAGTGGTTTGTCAAACAGAAGAAGAAAATGAGAAAATAAAGACCTCCAAAACAGGTCTTGTTTTCCTTTTTAAAAATAGAAACCATCATCTGAAATTGCTACGGTGAACAATAGAATTTTAAGATAAACACATCTCCTTGGATGATGGAGGAGGGCTATGAATGTCTTAATGCACATCTTCATGGAGTTCTCAAGCAATCTGAAAACACTTGTGAAAAATGAGTGAGTTGTACAGCTATCCTGCTCTAGGTAGTAGTCTGAACAGAGAAGCTTCTAGAAATGAGAATTATCTAATTATTAACTTCCAAATATTTCAAATATGATGGAAATAATTATCTAATTTCAATTTATTTCCAATATCTATCCAGTCTCATATCATGTCCTAAATTTTAACTTTCCCATTTTTATGCATTTTAATTCAGGGGAATTAAGTCAGATCACATAGTACACAGAGCATTTAGCAGTTGTGTCCCACTTGCCAGCTACTCCTATATAATCATCCCATGCTAATGTGTAGCCACCAATTTTGAGTCATGGCAGCAGTGTCTGAGAGCAGATTGTGGTCTTCTAATGGAAATGCAGGATACCTTTCTGATTCAGCTCTAAGTCCTATCTCCATGCCTCTGTGGAATGTGGGGTTGCAGCTGTAGCTCTCTTCTGCCAGGAACACTATGCAGTATGTGCCTTTTGCCACACCAGACTTACCACAGGGGTAGCAATTTGCATGCATGCCCATAGTCCCCTTCCTTTTTTGATAGATAGTGTTAGGAGTGATGGAATGATTTTCAGTTTCTTGGAGCTGTGAGGTTCTGCACAATACAAGGTTGTTTTCCTGCAACCTCCTTTTGTTCTCATTCCATGGAGAAAGGTCTGTTACGATTTGGCAGTCCCTCAGTTGAGAGCAGATCTTGCTCCTAGAGTGTTTCTGTGGTGTTTTTTTCTGGTAGGTATCAATGATATCTAATTTTTTGCTCATGTACTTTAACATTTTGTAAATGTGCATCATTCATCAAATCTTATTGGGAGGATTGCTTTTTGTGTTTGGAGAAGTTTGTAAAATCCTTGTGTTGATCATCTGTTTCATTCTCCTCTGAAGATACTCAGTTCCAGTCATTATTCCTGTTGTACGGACACTTCGAGTTCTGTGACTTCATCATGTGCTCATGGTAGATGAATATTAACATGCCTTTTTTGCTTTTAGGAGGTCTTGGTTATGGATCCCAATGCAAGTCCATTGGAAAAAGCAGCTGCAGCAATCTAGTAATCAACAACAGTCCCATGACAGTTCAGCAGCTGGGACCTGTTTTGCCTCCTACTAGTCAAGTTTCAACAGCATGCAACCAGATCAGCCCTCGCTTACAGAGGTCTATGGATGTTTCCAGTCTGAGTATTCCTCCATCAGATACAAGGTCCTGAGTTAACTTTTTTCTTTTCAGTACTTAAAGAAGAGTTGCTTTTTTATTTTTTTTTTAATTTTCCTATCATTTAAATGGTAGCCTTTCTGATACAATGACCTAAATGTAGCTCTGTTATGTCATGGCGAGTTTAATTAAACTAAGTAAATCCATAATCACAGTGTTTTGGATAATTCATGTCAAGGAGGAAATGTGGCTAGAACTATTCTGTGCTTTATAGGGCTTTTTTCTTAGATGAAGACTTTTATAATCACCTAAGCATATTTTTGTACAGAAAAAAAAAAAAAAAAAAAAAAAAAAAAAAAAAAAAAAAAGCTGGAGACTGAAAATATTAAGGAGAAAGTAGAAGCACATCTTATGGGCAGTTACATATTTTAAGCTTACCATAACATTAAGAGTGTTATGCTGATGCTGACCAAGTGACAATAATGTCTGATAAAATAACTTCTAACGCTCCAATAACACTTTTCTTCTCTCATCAACCACATTTGCTTTCAAATCGTTTCAATCATTAACTTAATTGTATCAGTTCCCTATCTGCACTGCACGAGCAGTTGACAGCATATGTTCCATATACTCCAATAAATTTTGAGATTATAGCTATGGATACAACAGGCAAACATGAGTGAAGGGAAAACACTCATTGTTTAGTTGGCTTCCATACAGGTACAGTAAGCTCGGCCCTATACTTTAGTTAAAAATACAGTGAAAAAATAATCCTGAGTGTTATGTCAGAAACTATGCAGCCAGTTCTGTAGATGTGACTTGAGCAATAGTTGCCTCCTGAACCTAAAATATAACAGTTCTTGTTCACAAAAGATCTCTTATTCTCTAAACCCTATATATATATATAAAATATATAAAATATTTACATTTTACTATATCACTTTATTGAAAGCTAAGGAATGATCTTGAAATAATTAAAACTGTTATTATACAACTGGAAGAAAATCTTGCTACAATCTGTAATATTCTGGGACATGTTGGACTGGATGATCCTTGCAGGTCTCTTCTAGTTTGAGATATTCTGATCTGCTCTATTTCTGTCTCTTTAGTAGTGAAAACTGAGTCCTCTGGGACAATTTAGAAAATGAATTGTGCTTCCTTTATTAACGTGTTAGGAAAAACCACTCACTGCTAAGCTAATAAAAAATGACAGCTCCAGAAACATGCCTCTATGTCAGAATAGAAATAATAGAATGTAAATATCATTAGAGTATATTACCTACTTAATACTCGGAAGTTCTCAGTGTGCCTGCAGAGTTTGTTATATTTACATGAACGTATGGCTGTGTGTACTATGTCAACACTGAGTTATACGTTTTTATTTTAAAGAAACATTTACTAAGGGTGAACTGAAGTTGAAACTCTGGCAGAATTCAGGTTCTAGTGTTTCTAGAGTCTCTTTTAATGATTTATCAATGAAGACTTATAAAATCAGTTTGTCATACAAAGAATGTCTATTTCAGCGATTTTCCCCTCAATTTGGGGCAAAACAAGTTTTTAAGTTAGATTTTAATTTACAGATTGTGTAAACACTTAAAAAAAAAATTGTTTTAGCATTAAACTGCATTTGCCTAAGCTGGTTGTTTAAACTAACTTCATAATGTGTTACAGGCTGAGAGCCTTCTCTGCATTGTGCTTTTCAGGATGCATCATGACCTGTGCTCTGGTAATTCAATCCAAAACAGATTGTGGATTGAATTTACTCAAGACAAAATGACTTGCCTTGATTTTTCCTGATAGGCACAAGAAGGGAAAGTTTGCTAAACTACTGTTAACTACAATTAATCAGATTTTTGTATATACACCAGAAGTGATAAAATCTTCATCTTTTTTGAGTTTCTGACACACCTTTTCAGAGGAGTCAGTTATGTTGAATGTCATCAGATCTCTATGGACGTGATCTATAAGATAGCAGATATGTCTCTCCTATCTAGAAAAAATAAAGCACAACCTTTCTTACGGATTGTGGATTTTTGGAGAAATCATATTCCAGATTACAGTCTGATTGTAAGCCCTTTCTATTAAGTGGTGTGGAAGAATTTCACATGAACACCTGAGCAACAGCAAGCCTTTAAACAAATTAAACAGGAGATAGTTCATGCAGCAGCCCATGGGCCAGTCTGGGCAGCCAAGATGTGAAAAGAAAAAAGTGATCTACACTGCAGTTAGAGAGAATGCCCCTCTTAGAGCTCCTGTAGAAAGCAGCAGTGGAAGCTCAGGGTCATCCTCTAGTGTTTTGGGGTTGGGTATATAGAGGATCTGAAGTCCTCTACAGTCAACTGAGATACTGGCAGCATCTGAAGGGTTCTGATCTGCTTTGGAAGTGCTTGGTACTGAAGCATAACTGCTCTTGGTACTCTGACTGCTTGTGCTGCATTGGATATTCAAAGGGAGGGTCCCCTCCACACATCATGCAGCTGATGCTTTGTGGAGTAAATGAGCCACGCTGATCTGACAACTCAAGTTTTAGTAGGAAACCCCAGTCACCCAGGAATCTCAGAAGTAATCATGGAATAACCCAAAGGCAAAAATTTCAGAATATCTTTAGAGGAGGAGATAATGCATGCTGAAGAGTCCCCATTGTGTGTAGTGTGTGAATTGCCAGAGTGAGAAGCAATATGCCTTGTTCACTGAT
Organism: Tympanuchus pallidicinctus; assembly: GCF_026119805.1. NCBI lineage: Eukaryota > Metazoa > Chordata > Aves > Galliformes > Phasianidae > Tympanuchus > Tympanuchus pallidicinctus. The sequence continues at coordinate 47,180,291 of NW_026294758.1, forward strand.
GAGCCTGCCATATCATAAGAAAACACTGGAGGTGGAAGGCTGCTATCTGATGTCCTATGTGACAAACAGCAGAAAATGCTGACAGAGAAGGTGAATTGAGATAATTTGCTGAAGACCATCCAGCTGGATTTAGATATTGCTGAATGTGAAAAGCAGACAATGTTCTACCTCCACACTGACTCACGTACTGTGGGAGATGGCCTGCAGTGATGTTTATAGCAATGGAAGTAGAACAACTGGCAGTACAGAGCTAAACCCATCTGGCCTGCGGCATTGCAGAAAGATATTGCTGCCCAGATGGAGAACGTGGTTGTGAAGGTATGTCACCAGATGCGCATATACCCAAGAATGCTACTGAAGAACATCAGAATAACCAGCAGATGGATTGGGCTGCTAGAATACAAGTGGCTGGGAGATTTGGGCTGGCAAAATGAGGATGAACTGTTTCTAGTGGGCCCAAAGGAATATTCTATACCATATGATATTATAGCAAACTAAAATTATAAGGAGAGTTTGCTGGAGGAGGTAACTTCTCTGTTTGTGATCTGTTGTGTTGACTGATGTTGATCCCTGGCTTCACCTACCAGTAATTCTGAAGTTAGGTGGTTTCACATATCTCCACTAAAACTGCAGTTAATTCAGACAGAGTTGTGGTGCAGACATAATATGCAGCTATGACCCTTAACAGAAGTGTCTCATGGATCCTTGTCTTGTGGACCCTTATCCCCTGAAGCAGAGTCTGTAAGAAAATTGTGTAGAACTCAGAAGCAACAGCAATATTACTTATCCTGAGTGAACTCAAAATTTGCTTACCTAGTATGAAGATAGTGAAGTATGTAGAATTTTTCTGTAAATGTGCTTGTTGTAACTCTGTATGTAGGAAGAAAGAGATGGGACTTATTTCTCCTTATCAAGAAAGAATTGAGATCTGTTTCTGATTGTTTTCTTCATGGTTCATAGTTTTTGTTCTATAAATTGCAAATCTGTGGTAATAAAATTATTATGTAAAAAACGTTATAAGTAACTGACTGTAGTATCTTACCTTTGTAAATAAGAATACATTATTCCTTGTCTGCATGACTGTCTTTGGATTTCTGCATGTAAATATTCAATATATTGTTTACTTAGAAATTTAAGAAATATTTTTAATATCTGGTATTTACAGTACCCATTACAACTTACTAGCTGTCATTTGAGAAGTTAATTTGACCTGAAATCTATGTATGATAGGAGAAAGTACTGCATTTTTTTTTATTTTTTTTTTTTTAAACCTGTTGGAGAGTTGCAGCATAAGCGAATTTCTTAGTCTTTCTGTGACAGGCCAACAATAACAGTAAGATTACACTTTTGTGAGAAAAAAACTGACTACTGACTTGAAAGGAAACACATCACAAAATAAAATTAAATAAACCCCTTCAGCTAGATCTTCTATGTTATTGATGTATTTTGTTTGTTTTCTATAGTTAGATATGTGATTCTGTGATTCTGTGATTCTGTGATAATCTGTACAATTTGAGCTATTTCTGTATTGAATAATATTTCTATGAATTACAATTGGCAAAGTCATAAAGGTTAAACATTTATTCTTTATTCAGTTTTCTTCCCTTTCTTTGCTAGCAAAAATAATAGACAGTCATGTCAAATCAGTGAGCTTCATACAAGGCAGGAACACAATGCTTTGGCTTCAGAAGACAAAACCCATTTACAGTTATATGAAGGTTTTAAAAAAAAATTAGTTAAAGTTCAATTATTAAGTGTCTTTTTACATATACACTGACTGTGTATACCTGTTTGTACATTAATGGAGAATGCAAAAATGTGAGTAACAGAAGTTAGGAAGAATTTATACATTGCTTTTCTTTAGTTTTAAGTGTGTATGAAGATGGAAGAACTACTCCACAGCAGTACATACACATTAAATTTGTACTGTTTAAGTGTCTAACTGCTTACTTAGTTTATTATGCCTTTGTTGCAGGTCACAGTTGTCACACAAGTCTCTGGACTCTACGACATCAAGCTTGTCAGAAAATCACTTGACTTTGACTGTTAAGCAAGAGTGGTCACATGTTTATGGGATACTTCATTCTCTTCCACTTGATCAAAGTTTACAAAATGGCAGTGTGCTGGGGGACTTACTAAATATTCAACCTGCACCATCTGTATCCAGTAACTGCATATCTAGTCCATTACCATCCAACCTACTTGGCATGGAAAATAGCCACTCCCCTAATCTTAGTGCTTGTCATTCCTTCTCCCAGTCTCAAGCTGCCCGCTCCAAAAAGAAAGCACTCTCTCTGTCTCCTCTGTCTGATGGCATTGGGATTGACTTCAATACAATCATTCGTACATCCCCTACTTCTTTAGTGGCCTATATCAACAGCTCCAGGACTTCACCAGCTAATGTTTCCCCACAGCCTGAGGTCTATGGGCATTTTCTGGGAGTGAGAGGCAGCTGTATACCCCAAAACTGCTCTGTTCCAGCTTACCACAAAGGACTTCTCATGGCTAATTGCAACATTGCCTTCCCAGAGTTTGTTGAGAATGGAGCTGGTGAGTACCAGCGAATGCAGCAGCTGGAGCAAGTTAGCCTGCAGACAGACATGATGACTAACATGGTGATCCAACAGGGCATGTTTCCCATGGACAGCCAAGCAGTGGATGCCCTGAAAAATGAACAATTAGATGACTTCTCAGGTCACACTATTGATATGCCTCCTCCACCCCCACTGCTGCCACCTACTCCACAAGGGCCACCACCACCATACCATGCTCACCAGCACCAGCTTCCTCAAAGTCTCCCTGGTCATGTGCACCCTCTGCAAATGCCTCCTTCTGCTTCAGACCCACAGCTCGAAGAAGATGGAGACCTGAATAATTTTAATGGCAAACATGGTTGTCGTTGGATTGATTGCAACATGCTATATGATCAGCAAGAAGAACTTGTGCGACACATTGAGAAGATTCATATAGACCAGAGGAAGGGAGAAGACTTCACGTGCTTCTGGGCAGGCTGTCCAAGAAGGCTCAAGCCATTCAATGCAAGGTATAAACTGCTGATTCACATGAGAGTTCACTCAGGAGAGAAGCCGAACAAATGCACAGTAAGTCTGAATTCTGCCTCTCTTACCCTTAAAAGACTACTACTTATAAGAACGCTCAGAAGTTGTAATTCTGCTTCTCATAGGTAATGCTAATGTGGGTTTTTTTTAGGTAATGTCTATGAATAAAGGTCTGCTCCATCTTTCCATCTAGAAAAGGAAGGTATTCTTTAAATTGATGTGTACTGACAGATAATGTTTGATTTTTTTTTTGTTTTTGTTTTTCTTAATTTAAAAAGCTTGTGGACTGCAGAAATGAGATGGTAAACTTCAAAATTTGAAGCTTAAATTATTGCCAGTCTCTGGAACTGCATGGATCACACACAGGAAAAAAGTGGTGCAGAATAAATGATATAATTTATCCCAAATACTATTGCATCATGTTATTCCTCCTTAACCTGTGTATTTTGTGTATTTTTTAGGGCAATAGCTTGTGTCATTACTAACAACAACAAAAAAAAAAAAAAAAAAAAAAAAAAAAAACAGACTCTAAGCTCTGTTGTGCTGAATACAGTAAGAAAAATGACATAGGATAAGTTCTCTGCTCAGATCTTCTAGTACTGAGCATTCAACCCCCAAAGATCTGCTAATCTGTCTGCTTTATTTAGAGATGCTACAAGCTAGTTTCCTGCATACATAATGGAAGATGATAACATAGCCAGGAAACTCTACCAATCAGCTGATGTTTGGACTCCAGTGAATCATCAGTTAACTCTCTAATTCAGATTCCTTGCTGGCTTTACACACAGGCTGCGTTTTAGATGACAATTAACTTACCTCACTAAGAGCACATTTGGTGCCAACAGAAAGTGCTCTCAGCAGTGCTGTTCCCAGTCCTTAGCACAACCTAAGGAAACGATGAATGTATTTTTTCTAGGAATAATTGCCGATCGTAACTTACTTGGAAAAAAAAAAGAAAAAAAAAAAAGTAGTCGCTATGAAATGTTGTAAAGTTCTGAAATGTAAGTTGGTGCAAAGAGTCTGATTTTGTGTTTGTCTCACTGACAATTCCATTCTTATGATTTCTGACTTATTCTAAAGGTTTGCTTATAAACTTAGAGGAATTTTTTTCTTTTATTTTTTAAATTTTAAAGTGCCAGTCTTTAGAGGGGAGCTATCATCTCAGACTTAACTCTTAAATTTAAAAGGTGAGGCAGAGGAAATGTCGTACGTGAGAGCTTGAATTCAGGTTCTCTACTCTCAGAATTTTTTAAAAAAAATCCAATATATTGCTTCTTTTTTTCTTGGGATGTGATGGACCATTAACTTCAATTCTTCCTCAGGTGATCCTTGTCAGATTTATGAGAAAAGAAACAGGGAGAAAAAGTACTTATCAGGAAACCATAAAACAGTTTTTTAAGGCAGTAGCACATAGGAAAAAACCTCAGAGAAAGACATCAGCAGATGAGTGAGAAGGGACAGCAATATGAAGAATGAGAGCAGAAACGGTGAAAGAACACTGAAGAAAGAGAAAATTACCTGAAATCAAAACTGAATGACAATGCCAGGGATGTGGTTTTAGAGCAGGTTTGTGTGAAGTAATGAAGAAATTGGGTGACTCACAAAGCCATAACATTCTTTTGCATAACTTCTATTCTACATTTTCAGACATCTCTGGTTGGTTGGTGGCTGAACTTGTCAGAAAGAGAGTAAATAAATTGTGAAGTTTTCCATTTGCTGACAGAAAGACCTAATGGTATCTGATGGGAAAACAGGAAACACAAGTTGTTATATACTCACAACAGAAACAAACAGAAGCCGTTCATGGAAAACGTGATTCTATTAAAAAAATGTATATAGAGGAAAGGAAGTGAGAAGGACAGACAAGACAACCAGTTATAATGATTGTGCTGTGCATTACTGTATTACTACTTTAGAAAGGAAGTCTGGATTTAAAGCAGTGGTAAACACACTAACAGTTTTTGTTCAGGTGCTTGACACTGATTTCCTGAGGGTTATAGGTTTAATTAATACTTCTAACATGCTATGGAAAACTTTCCAGGCATCCAAATCTAATGGCTTACATGAAAATATGGGCTTTTGAATGTTGAGAATCGTGCATTATAGAATAGTTGTTGGATTATTTGTAGTGAATAAGTAGGAGATGGTAAAATACTTGTTAGTGCTTCTGTTTGCACTTTTTAAATACCTTGTGAGAAAAATGCAGATATATGCTGAAGTGTTTAGAGGTACTAAGGTATTCTTGATTTACAGCAACACTCATGTTTTGCTTAATATGTTTTTACTCCTACTTAGGAGGATGTAAGTGACAATATGTAAAGAGATCAAGCAGAAGGTTTGGTCTTGTGCGTTTTTATAGAGTGCATTACACCAAATTACAGAATCACAGAACTGTAAGGTTTGGAAGGGGCCTCCAGAAACTCCAAACCCCTGCAAAGCATGCCTCGTACAGCAGGCTGCACAGGCAGGCATCCAAGTGGGTCTTGAATATCTCCAAAGAAGGAGAATCCATAACCTACCTGGGTAACCTGTTCCAGTGCTCCGTCACACTCACTGTGAAGAAGTCCCTTTGCATATTGGTGTGGAACTTCCTATGCTCTAGTTTATGACCGTTTCCCCTTGTTCTGTCCCCACAGACCACTGAAAAGAGGTTGGCCATGTCTCTTTGACTCACACATGTAAGATATTTATAAACATTAATTAGATCCCCTCTTAGTCTTTTTTTCTCAAAGTTGAACAGACCCAGGTCACCCAGCCTTTCAATTGCATAGCAGTTGTCTTCCAGACTTCAGTGAGGTTCTTTCAAGCAGAACCCAGCAGCCAGGAATGATTCCTCAGTGATACCATTAATTTCACTGACAAATCTTGAATGCATTTTTTATACGTACATCTAAATCTTCAACCAGAATAGCCTGAAGAATGTAAGGAATACAAGAATCAGCTTGAATTCTCTTTCTTTGCATTTGTCTTGATTAGCTGAGATGGCATTGTGGAGATACTGAAAGCTTGTGTGTTTTTGAAGGTACAGATAAATTGCAAGGTAGATTTCCAAAGGACTTGGATGATGTAAGGATTAAGCACTGTCTGGAGTGTAGTCATAGTGGACTCTCCATACAGGGAAGCTTCTTGGACAAGTGCGTTACCAATTCAGCCAGTGCAGTGGAGTCCTTTTTTACAGTTCCGTAATTGCTGTTGATCTTGTGTTTACAGTGCTTAAATAGTTGCTGAAGATATTTTTCTGAGCAGTCCTGCTTTGAAACTGGAAAGTCTTTCTGCAGGTAATTATTGTAAGGGAATAAACTGAGTCTGCAGGTTACTGAGCTAACTGAGAGGGAAATTTAGGAAGGGGAGCTGGTGAAGTTCCATGACTATTTTGTCTAGAGCTGCCAAGGGACTCAGTCAGCTCTGCTAAGTACATCTGAGATTGCTAAATATTGGAAGAGCCATATGGCAGTTGTTTTTTATATCATCTTTATCTTCTCCGAATGCTTGTTTCTCTTGTCTCTTGAAGACAGTTTTGAGTTACATTTGGTACTTTCTTACCACTCTTTTATAGGTATATAAGATATATAGCGACTTTACTCCATGAGCATTCAGCTGTGGAGAACTAACAAGCATCATTACAAAGTTCAACATCACAAGTAAATCATTTCAAGAGATGTAACCATAATAAAAATTCCTTTTCAAAAGCTGTTTCTGCAAGACATGTTGAAATGTTATGAGTGCCTGATATGAAGAATGGTAATAAATAATTACTTTCCCGGTCTTTTTCCCCTCTTTGAATGCTTTCTATTGGTCATGAGCTGAACAAGCTCAAGAAAGAGATGACAATATGCCTTTATGAGTGCTCTTTGTTTATTTCTATAAACATATTCAAACAAAACTAAATTGCTTTCATTCTTTTCTATATTGGTTACTGTTCAATATTTGCAGAGTTGCCTCCAAGAACGATCAGAGGTAAGCATCATGCAATGACAGTATTTTTCTTCAAGGTCTGTCATATTGGTGGATGTATTTTACTAGTAGTGTTTTGATTTCTGTTTTAAGAAGTTACAGTTATGTAAACAAGCATATCTGGGCCAACAGTAAAAAATCATTGATTCTAATTAGGATTTATCACATAATGGAAAAAGACAAGGCTCCTTTTGTTCTGTGAAAAGCCTGCTTTGCCTGCTTGCAAAAATGCATGGATTTCTTTCCAATGGCTTTACATAATTGGTATGACAGAGTCTCACTTCTGTAATCTTACAGTTTCAAGTGATCAGACACACTTGTCGAACCTTGTTTAGAGGAGTTGATGGTAATCTGTTAGAGAAGTTGGTAGAAATCTGCTTTGTTTAGAGAAGTGGGCTTATATACACACTGAATATACACTGAATTAAGAAATATTTTTGTTGAAGCTGCTGAGATTATTAAGAGTACTTTTTTGAAACAAGACACTGTTGTAAAACAAGGCTGCTGATCTCTGGCTGATTGGCCAAGACCCCTGCCTTTTGACTGTCTGGGCAAACATGATCTGAATCCATGGTACTTGTTAAGGGTATAAGCTGCTAAGCTGTGGCACTGGTTTTCCTTCTTCAGCAGTGGAACAGGCCCATTTTGGAATAACTTGTCAAAGAAAGAGACATATAGATTAAGCGAGTGCTATAAAAATCATTGTAATTGAAATAACAGTCTAAGCAATGATTGAAAATCTACAAGCATATTATCATTTAAACTTAGAATGTTAAACTCAGTTAGATCAGTATTTGTGGAGCATGCACTGAGCACATGGCATTTCAGTGAGTCAGTAGAGAGCTTGGTTCCAATTAAGAGTGAACTATCTGCAAGATTGTCAATGTGTTATAATTGCAGTTAGGTTTTTAAAATTTTATCTGTTTTGTTTTTGTGAGATGTAATGTTTCCTCTGATGGCAGAAGCCTGCTGTTTCTGATTCTGGTTGCTACAGAAAGGCCAATGAATGCAAAAGTAATCTCAAGTCCTGAGACTGTATCATCATACATCTTGAAAAATTGATTCTTGATTAAGACCTCTTCAGAACTGCGTCTTCAGCCTTCATACCTGAACCGATGGAAAACTTCAGAGTTCATTTTTTAATTTGTTTTATGCTCATATGTGCTAGATACAATAGTGGTCATATGTTGAAGGTAGTTTTTGCAAGATTTAGAGGCTAGCAGAAAGGGACATTGCATGACAGATTCTTAGACTTCACCTGGGTAGATTTTGCAGGATCCTTTTTTTGCATGATCTAAGATGAAATGAGTACCTGACTCTGTCACCATAGGTTCTTGCAGAGAAGATAATGCTCATTGTTACTGTAGTTATTGCTTACGTTGTATGGTGACAGATTCTTCACTACCTCAGGCTGAAATGGTATCCAGTCAGCAAGGAAACAATAGTTTCTGAATACCTCAATAGTTTCTGAAGCAGAGAGAGACACAGGCTGAAGCAAATTGAATAAAGAGAATCCTTGATTGTTTCTAGGAAGGAGAACCTTGTTCTTCCAGCCATTGGAGATTTCAATGATTGTAAAGTTCTGACACAATTTCAGCTCAAGATGTTAGGATCTTTTGATGAGCAACAAAAGATGAAAGCAAGATTTAACAAGGGTGAATGATTATGGGAAGTTGCTCCAGGAAAAAATACCTTTATGAAGGAGGGAGAGTGAGGCTAAACTGCACTCTATTTATACTTCCAGAAAATGAGAAGACCTACAACGTTCTGTTTCTCTCCATCCTGATCTTGATATACTGCTTCTTCATTCAAGATTCTTCAATATAACAGATAACATGCAACTTGTAATGTCTTAGAGCATACAGAGCAGGGTTGCAGTAGGGTGAGGCAGATGCATGTTCTCTTTTAGATGTAGTGGGGGAATTAAGGGTTAGATGTGAGTATAGGGAATGTGTCTGGCAGAGTACAGAGAGAGAATATTTCTGTTACAGAAAATGCTGGTGGCAGAGACTGGAAACAGATGCTGTGGTGTGTCTTAGGCACCTGGGTGAGGAGTTTCTTGCTGCTGCAGTGTTTTTCTGGGAAAGAGGAGAAAGGAAATAGGTACAGAAGAAAATCAAGCTGTCAGGCATTATGTCATTCTTGATTATGATAATATACTAGTTTTGGCAATTTTTGCTGTATGCTTACCTTACTTTGAATTTGAAATTGTTTTCCAATTAGTTTTCAATTTTCAACCTTTAAAATTAGGTTTAAGTCAACTAGCATTATTTGCTTACACTAAAGATATCTCACCATGATCCTTGCAAAATTCTGTGAGATGGGAGCAGAGGTGGGAGCAGTCCACAACACCAACTATGGATTTGTGGCATTTGGATCTATCCAAGGTTGCATCAGTAACATCAGATTTTAGGCAGAATCAGCTTACCTCTTTCTGTGTAAGACTATACAGATACAGTAAGTGATCCCAAGAGCTTAAATGAACTAGTGGAATGAGCCATATCAACAACCATGGTCATCTATACTAAGCTTTCAAAAAAAATCATGAATTTAATTACTCCATTTTACATGTAGAATAACTACTGGGAAAGACACAATAAATGTTTTTTGATGGTTTAGAATCTGACTAGTTTGGATATATGTTTAACATATGGTACTATGTATTCCGAGAGTTTTCACTATTATTGAAAAATTTTTTTTTCTAAAAAAAGAAAAAATTACTTACTAAGAATCTCTCTGGATGGTAAAAGTACATTGAAGTAAATAGCTCGATGTCTTCCGGCTTTTGAGATACTCTTGTGGTTCCTTGTATTAACTCACTCAGGATTCTGGCTTGCCTCTTCAATGGGCTTTCCAGAAATTGGATGCTCTCCTTTTAAATATGAAGCTTGTTCTCCTTGTCTTTCCATACAAATGCTTGCGTTAGACTCATGAGAAAATTGCAAATCACATTCTTAGTTTAAAAGTTGTTTAAAATCTGTTCTGTTTTGATTTGCTTCACAAGATGTATATAGATGGATGTACAGAAATTTGAGAATTAACTTTTAGGAAAGCTCAAATTTCTTTGCTGTGAGATAACTGTTTTGTAAAGCAAGCTAGTTATATCTTCTTCCTCAGACTTGGCTACTGGACAAGTATATGGTCTTCTTGGTTTGTGGTAATAAAAATACAACAGCCTTAGTGTGGATGCCATTTGGTTTAAGTGGTGATATTTCAGAATATCCACATTTGGAGAAAAGCAGACTTTTCTGAGTTTTAATAATTGTATCACCTATCATATGGATGACAGAACATTAATTAGATTGCTAGAGGTGTACTGAAAAGTAATTCAGTTGTCAGACACTAATTGTTTCACAGAAATAACAGATTTCTTTTGGGAAACTTGGATAATTAATAAATATTAGAACAGAAACTAAGTCTCAAGTATCTCCATATCCTGTATGAATAACCAAAGCTGATTGTACTAGAACTGTGAACAAGTATCTCACTTGCTAAACTTGCATTGAAATTCCAGTTGGCAACTGCAGCTGTACATTTTAAATAATGCCAAAATAACAGAACAGAAAATACTTTCCTCTAGTTTGACTTTTCTAATAAAAATGATTGTTCTGCTTGACAAAATCTTTCTTTTTTCAGAATAAATACTTCTTAATAATTTATTAAGAAATTAAACCAAATTCTCTTATTTTTTATTTTTTCTTAAACATACTATCAATAATACAAAACATCATTTCTTAACTGTGAAAGCTTTCCTAGTATTGCTGTACAAATCCATTATATGGTAATCTTTTAAAATGCACTCTGTGTTGAATTGTAAGTAGAAAGAGATACCTCTGTGTATCAAAGACTGATGACCTCTCAAACAGACAACAAAACCTGACTTCTCACATTGGGCAGGAGACCATTACTAGGAATGAATGCAGCACAAGTTAAGTGGCTTTTCCTCACCAATAGTAACTGTGAAACACAGCTGATGCTGAGGCAGTAGTGATTGCTGACGTTTTCCAAAGGTATGTCTGTATTTTATTATGTCTGTGGAAAGAAATGTAAAGGGAGGTATTTGCAATCAGTTAACTGACTTAATTGCTCTCTTTGAGAGCAATTTGTTTGCTTGATTCTGTTGCCAGATGTTCTGTCCATGTACAAACTACTTTTTTTTGTGATTAAAGAGACATAGCTGATGAAGCAATTTATTACATTACTGTGGTGTAAAGTGCATTCATCTTGCTCAAGGAAAACTTTTGTACCTTTTCCTTTGTTTGAATCATTCTTCTGATTTTGCAGTAATTGTTGTCTGTGAATAAGATCACTGAATGGCATGTCAGCTTAATTATGGTGGCTCTCAAACTGAACTGCTCTGACTCACAAACAGGAATCTAGTTAGATAAGTTAGAGATGCACACTGAGAAATGCTCAGTTCTTTGCAGCAAGGTGCTGTGGGAAGATGGTCCTCCTCTGCTCCAGTCAGCTGCTGCTTGTGATATGCAACAGGATAGAGCAGCTTGAAGGATGGACCATAAGGGATGGTTTTTAGCCTGGGCAAGACATGGCAATTTAAGCATTTGGAGATTTTAAGCTATTTTAAACACTTTGGAAATGAAAAGGAGTGATGGGAATGTGTAGGTCAGGTTGATGACTGGACTTTATCTCAAATGCTTTTTCCAGTCTTTGTGATTCTGTGTTTCTACCCCTCCTGAAAAGTTGTGTAAGGATACCAAGATGTGTACCCTCGAACGCACTTGTTAGTGACAATTGCTTGCCCATTAGGAACAGTGAAGTATCAGAAATAGTTCCAAGCACTAAAGAGAATGGTAATAATGTCTACCCATCAGGTTAAAGTTTGCTTCTTAATGAAAGGCATAAGCAGGTGATGCTCTTCTCTCCAGGGTACCATCGGTTGAAAACAACCATACTATAACTATGTCAGGACACGTATAATTCAATGCATCATTGCTTCAAAGTCTTAGATCTTTCTGCAGCTGAATGATGTGTTCCATATATGAATTCCGTTTCCAGTGAGAGGCAGTTCCCTGTTCTAGTGATCTCTGCTTCCTTTTAAACTCTGTGTTTTACCAAAGTGACATCTGCGTATCTCATAGATCAGACTGCTGTGTGCTTCTATACTATAATAACTGACTTTATTTTGCACTTCAAAGACTTTTTGCAGGAGTACTTATCTACACAAACATCTGGTGGCTCTAATAAAGGATGTCAGAATACAGAGGAAAGCAGAATTCAGCAAGAAACAATATTTTTTCATGCACTGCTGAGTAGATACATCAGCAAACTTTATTGTTTTTTCTTGTAGTCTTGCAGATTATTTAGATTTAAGCAGAATTAACTTAGGTGCTCTTAAATTCAGAGGAGCTGATAGAAAACTGCTTTTTTTTTTTTTCAATAAGAAATAAGATTCAATTATAATATTGTCACTAAAATTAAAATACTTGAAATGTCTGGAAAGTTCCGAGAGGCAGCAGGCAGGCAGTTTAGTGTCAAAAGTCTTTCCAGGTACAAGTCAAAGGCATGATCAGAATTAATCACTGCCAAGATCAAAATAGGCCAAGAAATGCAGTGTTTCAAAATTTGTATCAAGAACATTCAGTGCCCTATGGCTGAGACCACCAATCAGAGTTAACTGTGCTATAAATTTGGATCTGTGTTGGAATGGATACCTATACACGCCGTAAGCAAATGTTTAAAAAACAATAACTTGAGCAGAACAGTCTGAGCTACTGATTGCTGTCCAAGGGAGGATGGATACTGATACTGGCTGAAAAAGGATCAGGACTGAGTGGTAACAAGAAGCTGTATCCTCAGTGCTGTATCCTAGGGCCTGTATCCTTTTGTTCCAGGATACTCTTTTGGCTACATAGCCTTCCTTTTCACATCCTGGAATATTAATTTATCATAGCACAGCTGTGGCCAGCTATGTATTGGTCATGTCATCGAGGCTGGTCTGTTCTTAATTTAAAAAGGGACTTTGCCATGTGACATTTTGTAATTGATTGCCTGGCTGGGATAGATAAAAGATCTTCTTAATACATTCTAAGTTTTACATTCTAAGATGGTGAAGGGCCTGGATAATCTCTCCTATGAGGAAAGGCTGAGTGAACTGGGTCTGTTTAGCCTGGAGAAAAGAAGAAAAGAAGACTGAGAGGGGACCTGATACAGGTCTACAAATATCTAAGGTGTGGGGGGCAGAATGGAGAGGCCAGACTGTTTTCAGTGGTGAGTGGAGACAGGACAAGGGGAAACGGCTGGAAATTGCAGCATAGGAAGTTCTGCACAAACATGCACAAGAACTTCTTTACAGTGAGGGTGACGGAGCACTGGAACAGGCTGCCCAGGGAGGTGGTGGAGTCTCCTTCTCTGGAGATGTTCAAGACCTGCCTGGATGCCTACCTGTGCGACCTGCTGTAGGGAACCTGCTTTGGCAGGGGGGTTGGACTCGATGATCTCTGGACGTCCCTTCCAACCCCTACAATTCTGTGATTCTGTGATTTTGTAAGTTTTCTGTCTAACTTCCATATTGTCCTCAAGTTGTTGGGATGTTTAAGAATCATGCTTTACTACAGTGGTTTGCAACCTCCTAAGTGCCTAGTTAAAGGGTAGAGATGGGACTTCAATGGATGTATGCATTATCCATTTCCCCAGACTGTTTGTGTAGGTTTGTGCATTCTCAGTGTGCTGTATACACCAACAAGTTGTGGGTACAAGACCAAGTGGCCAGGTGGCCAAGAGGGCCAATGGCATCCTGGCCTGCATTAGAAATAGTGTGGCCAGCAGGAGCAGGGAGGTGATCATCCCCCTCTACTCAGCACTGGTGAAGCCACACTTCGAGTACTGTGCTCAGTTTTGGGCCCCTCACTACAGGAAAGATGTTGAGGTCCTGGAGCATGTCCAGAGAAGGGCAACAAAACTGGTGAGGGGTCTGGAGCACAAGGCTTATGAGAAGCGGTTGAGGGAGCTGGGATTGTTCAGTCTGGAGAAGAGGAGGCTCAGGGGAGATCTTATTGCACTCTACAACCTCCTGAAGGGAGGCTGTGTTGAAGAAGGATTTGACCTCTTCTCCCAGGCAACAAGCAGGACACGGGGCAATGGCCGCAAGTTGTATCAGAGAAGGTTTAGGTTGGACATAAGGAAGAACTTCTCTCAGAGAGTGGTCAGGCACTGGAATGGCTGCCCAGGGAGGCGGTTGAGTCGCCATCCCTGGCAGTGTTCAAGAGGTGTCTGGACAACGTGCTGTGTGATGTGGTTTAGTGCTTGTGGTAGCAATGGTGATGAGGAGACAGTTTAACTAGATGATCTTATAGGTCGTTTCCAACTTTGTGATTCTATGATTCTATGATTGTCAGGAGATTTAGAATTTCTGTAATAAATCTGGAGCATGTAGAATAACCTTCCATCAGAGGGATAACCTACTGTTTTATGTGATGCTTTTCAGGAGACTAGTGATTGAAGGCTTGTCTTTGTAGAGGCCAGATTTATCAGAAGTTACAACTTTCTACTTATTTAGTATTTCATTTTTTAATCTTCTTGTTCTTTTTACTTGAAGAACAGACTGTGCGGCATCTTAATTTTATTTATTATATAATGTGTTGTGGAAAACACTGAAAACTCTGTATAGTATGTTAATCATTTGGTGCTGACAACTAATTCTATTTTTAAATTGCAGTTTGCACCTGGCAGCCAACTACGCAAGAAAATAATTACTTTGCTGCAGTTTCACAAGGTGTCAATTGTGATACTTGCTAACAAAATGAGAGCATACAGTCTTTGCAGGACTACAAAAGAACACAAATCCAGCCAATATGATTACTGGTTTAGGTGTATTCCTCTTTTCTCTTGCACATAGGGACATTATCTTCGTTGCTGCATACAGTTGCTTGGATTTAAATAGTTTTCCAAATGTGATCTGCAGATCTGAGAAGTCCACAATGCAAAGATGTTGAAATGCAAGGCACAAGTAGCTGACTGTACTTGAGTAGGATTTCACTGATATTTTCCTCTTCAGTGCTTCTGATTCAGGGTTATGAGATGTTAAAACAGGAATGAACGTTGCTTAACAAAAATTCTGAATTTTCAGAAATATTGTACCATCTGATTGAACATATTTAGTTTGTAATTATCCATACGTATATACAGAATAATTTAGGACAAAGTCTGCAAGTGATGCAAGGAACTGGATAAAGTATTTTCAGAATCCATTTTAAAAATTTCAAGTACATTATTGCTCATGCATTGAATGGCAGCACCATTTCATGACTTATAGTAAACTTATAGTAAGGTTTACTGTATACCTTCATACACTGCTACAAACATTGAGTAAAATTAAATTAATTTCCAGCACATAACTTCTCTGTCACTTAGAATTTTGTATTCAGAATGAAAGGAATACTGCTTCTCCAGAGAGACAGCTGGAAGGATAGGCTATGTGTACTTATTTTGAAGTATTTGTATAGATAAGAATCAATGATATTACAGTTGCATTGATGTGTTTCTTCAACCTTGTCAAGATTGCGTCTCTGGAAAACAGTAGTATTCCCTCTGGAAAGACTTGGAAATAGGTTTATGGTCCTCAGTAAGCTAAGGGAATTCTCACAACCACAGCTACATTGAATGATCTGTAGGCAGAAGAAAGCCTGCACTCAGGAGTCACACAGTCTGTCTCTTTGCTGCTGCTTAATTCTCTGAGTGAGACTTTGTTCCCCAGACAGTAACAAGACTACGGTCTGCAACGCCTTCCACTGCACACAGCCTCACAATTAAAAGATCAACAAAAATTGGTTATATATTCTTTTAGACTAAAGCATTATCATAAAACTAAAAGAAAAAATTGAAGACTATGTTACAGTGCCATCTGGTGACATTTCATGTAACCTATTTCCCAGGTTACGCAATTTTTAAAAATTATTTTTTCACTTATGTATGTGAAAATGTTTACTGTCAAGATAATAAAACAACTAACTGACGAACTAACTTCACAACCACCTTTTTCATTTCATGAACTACATGAAAAGATCGACCTGTTGCCATAGCTGAAGATTTCCCACTCTAAGAGGGATCTTGAACAGTGTCAAACTGACAACTGTAATAAAACAAACACATAAAAAAAACCTTCCTGTAATGTTTGGTTATAGTATTCTTCACCTCTACCAAGGCCTGGTTAAGTGAGTGACAAAGAAGCCAAGGTACTGTTGCTAAGGGCTACACGGGACTTTTTCTTTAGGTCATGTAATTTACTCTTCAGTTTTTTGTTGTTGTGGAACCAGACTTTAAAAGCTTCCAATAAACGCATTGACTTCTTTTATGGCTAGACAATGTTGGATTGATACATGGCTCTGATATGATGTTGTTGGCTTGAGCAGTTAAATTTACATTAAGGGTACCACACTACTTAAATCATTTATGGTAAACAGCATTTCAGTGGAAAAATTTGGCTCAGTGCTTACCATGCAAATTAATTCAAATTATGTGCAGTGTAACATCAGGTATTTTTTCCAGTTGTTTCCATGCTTCCTTTGTAATAGATTACACTCAGTTCATTTAATCACATGGTTTGTGTTTAGTATGTATGATGTCAATGCAGAAAGGTATACAAATCTTTAAGTCATGTGTACTGTGTTGTCACTTGATAGATCTTTATGTAAACACAGTGGCCTTCCTTATTTACCGATGAATTGGACAAAATATTTTAATATCAAACCTTTTTTAAGTAATCATTCTATTTCCAACTGAAACTAATACTGTAATAATGTATTATTCTTCTATACATTTTAACTGCCTGAGTTGCAAAGTCACATATATTGAGTAAATATAATTCATTGATGGATGTTTTGCCTATTTATTTGGCTTGTTGGCAGAAAATGGAAGATCATGTATTGTTTTTGTATTTCCTGGAGAAAGATTCTTAGCAAAACGTGTGTGGGACATACAGTAAGACTCGTCACTAACTCAGAAGCAAGCAATTACTATGTCCCAGGAGGTGTTTAAGGCCAGGTTGGAAGGGCAGCCTGATCTAGTGGCAACCAGCCCATGGTAGGCAGTTGGAACTCATGAGCTTCAAGGTCGCTTGCAACCAAAGCCATTCTATGATCTATGACTACAAATTTCTGAACTGAAGGGCTGAAAATGATTCTCATAGTCATAACTCTACTTTGATGTTCATTCTTCTTGTATCGCACTGGTGCTGTACTGTGAGAGAAAATGGGATTTAGCTCAAAGGGAACAGGGAGTCATGTTTTTCTTTGCCTTATCATCCTCTTAAGTCACATCCATTCAGTTTCTGTAGAGGTCTTGCCACTGTGACCTGCCTATACTGTTGAATTGTTGAATCAATGCAGTTGGTAATTCTCTTTACTTGGCTTTATGGTTTCACTATTCACTGTGTCAGTCCTCTTCTGTTCCCAGGGATGTATGTAATGTATATTAAGCACCTTCCCTGAAATGTGTTTAAGTATTCATCTTGTAATGCTGTTTCTTGCCAACTGATTTACACAGAGTTTCTATAATGTTTACATCTGCAAGCACCAGGAATACATTTGTCCCAGTAAGTTGACTTGTATTGGTGCATTTCAAACTTATTCTGTACAGTGGGTATCTCTGAGCAGAGTCTAGGTGTACTGATCTCTTCCTTTTTTGTTCTCCTTGACTGTAAAAGCAGAACCCAAAACTACCTTTTTTGTGTACCTTATGCAAGGCCAGCTATGTTTTTTAGTGCCAACCTTCATTGATGGCAGAAGTTACATCAACATACAATGCTGTGAGAAAGTGAGCTTTGACACTTTCACATCTTTGTTGTGGCATGCATCCAATGCTGTAAGTCAATATTAGATAGCAAATACATTACAGAATATATGTCATGAGAAATTCTACTTTTTTGTTTGTTTATTTTAAGTTGAATTTATTATTTATTTTCTAAAACAAATTAATTTGGAAATGTTCTATGTAAATGATTATTTATATTAACTTTCTCCTTTAATTTCCAATATCAACAATGAAATATGATGCCCTTTTCAAACAACCTTGTTAGTTAAATCATAAATTAGCAGACTACACACAATTTACATAGAAAGAAGTCTTAATTTCCTACACCCAAGAAATCACTGGTTGTAGAATGCATTTTTCAGGATGTCACACAAGAGGCAGATGATGATCACATTACTCCTTAAAATCTAGGAGTTGCCTATTATTCTGTATAAGTCTTACTGTAGTCTTCACTTCTGTCTATTCAAACACACCTGAAAGAAGTTAAAGTTCAGATACCTGATATTTACAAATTTATTGACATATGCATTATTAAAGGATTCATATATAATATATAAACCTTAGCAATATTTTGGATACTTATCAGTATTTAAACTGAATGCCAAAGTGTTCTGTAATTGCTTATCTTCAGTTTCTTTGCTTGTGTGTGATAGCAAGTACTTGCAGCGTAAGAAAGGAGAGCCTTAACATTATTACATACTAAAGTATTCATTAAATATAAGTAAGAATACAACTATCTGACAATATACCAGCAGAAGATCAGAAGGTAACTGATAATTGTGCAGAGCAGCTCAATCTTACAAATCAGCATTTAACCATTCATTCCATTGAGGTGAGATTCTGGCTTGGACTACCAGTACAGATTTCTGCCACATCAATCCTGCAAAAAGATAATGCCAATATATATTCCAGAGACTGTTTTTTTTTTTTTATCTTTGTGACGCTAACCCTGCATGGATGATGAACTTCCTTTGCAGTCTTTGGACTCTGTGCTGAAATTTCCAGTCTTTCCAGATTCTTCTCAACTGAAGTCACTATTTTGTTTGTGTAAAAGTATCTTGCTGCTAAAAGCATTACATCATTGAATGAGAAAGTCATGTTAATAACTAATCAATATGTCAAAGGTCTGCTTGCAGTTGAAGTATATATATATATATACTTTTTAATTAAATATTATTAGTACAGTCATCCCGAAAAAGGTGAATAAGTCTTCTGGCTAGTTTGTCCCTGACCTCTACGTAGGGTGTGCTTCTGTATGGGAAGAGCATAACTTTCCTCTTTTAGTGTCTGCTTTGTTTAAAGGGCCAGCATAACTGTAATTCAGAAAAAAAATTAGGCATAGTGAATGCAAAACAAATATTTAAAGATAAGAGCAACAGTTCTATTCCCTTTCTCCTTTAAAACTTGGTAAGAAGACAAGATGCTCTGAAAGCTGGATCTCCCCTCAAAGTCCTCCAAGCTACATCTCCCATCCAGAGCTGCTTATAGCTTGCAAAACAGTTACCAGTTCCTTCTGGCTGGTACAGGAAGAGAGCAGGATTCAGATGGTGTTATTTGTTTAGATCTGCGGACATTTAGGCTTAATTTGTATCATTTCTGAGCTATAAATATATATTCAAAACAACTTCTGTTCATTTATTTACCCAGAATATTTTCCTAGAACAAGAAAGTAGTAACGGCTGATGCTTAAAATTAACTTTTCATTTACAGAATCATAGAACCAAAGAACCATAGTCATGGAATCATAGAAATCTTGGAGTTGGAAGGGACATCTGAAAGCTATCTAATCCAGCTCTCCTTCAATGGACAGGCCATCCACAGCTCAATCAAATTGCTCAGGGCCTTACCAGCCTCACCTTGAAAATCTCCAGGAATGGGGCATCCGCCACATCACTAGACAAAAATACAGTGCCTCATCACCCTCACAGTAAAATATTTTTTCCTTATATCTAACCTAAATCTGCTCTCTTTGAGCTTGAAACCATTTCCCCTCATTCTATCACTACAGACTCTGCTGAAGAGTGCATCCTTTTCTTCCCCGTAGCTCCATTTTAGATACTGAAAGACCAGGTCACATTGCAGCCTTCTCTTCTCCAGGCTGAACAGCTCCAGTTCTCTTAGCCTATCCTTGTAGGAGAGTTGTTCCAACCCTTGGATCATTTCTGTGGACCTCCTCTGGACGCTCTCTAACAAGTCCATGTCTCCCCTGTATTGATGACTTCATGTCTGGATGCAGTACTCCAGGTGAGCCCTCACCAGTGCAGAGCACAGGCGGAGGATCACCTCCCTCAGTGTGCTGGCCATGCTTCTTTTGCTGCAGCCCTAGCCCAAGGTATGGTTGACTTTCTGGGCTGCAAGGACACATTGCTGGCTGATATCCAGCTTCCTATCCACCAGAAGGGCTATGCTCAATCCTTTCATCCCCCAGCTTGTATTGGTAATGCAGTTGCCTCAACCCAGTTGCAAGATCTTTCATTTGAATTTGTTGAACTTCATGGGATTCTCCTGGGCCCACTACTCAAGCCTGTCTAGGTCCCTCTAGATGGCATCCCATCCCTCTGCACCCCACAGCTTGGTGCCATTGGTAAACGTGATGAGGTGCACTCAACCCCACTGTCTGTGTCATTGATGAAGATATTATATAAATCAGCCCCAGAACCGACCCCTGGGGAGCACCACTCATCACCAGTCTCCATCCAGACAGAGCCATTGACTACCACTCTCTGGACTCAATCAGAGAGTGTTCTCTGGCTGTTCAGAGAACAGCCAGTTCTTCATCCATCAAACAGTCCATCCATCAGGTCTGTATCTTTCCAATTTGGAAAAAAGGTGTTGTGGGATACCGTGTCAAAGGCCTTACTGAAGTTGAGATAGATGACATCAGTGGCTCTTCCCTTGTCCAGAGATGCAGGGATGCCATCATAAAAAGCCACAAGGTTGGTCAAGCAGGATTTGCCCTTGATGAAGCCATGCTGGTTCTCCCATATCACCTCCCTGCCTTCCATGTGCCTTAGCATAGCTTCCAGGAGGATCTGTTCCCTGATCCCTGGCACAGAGATGAGAGTGACAGGTCAGGAGTTCCTGGGGGCATCCTTTTTACCATTTTTAAAAATGGGTATGATGTTTCCTTTTTTCCAGTCACCAGGGACTTCACTTGATAGCTGTGACTGTGATTGATTGCCATGACTTTTCAGATAACTTAGAGAGTGGCTTTGTAGCTACATTAGCCAATTCCCTTGGGGCTCTGGGATGCATCTCATGGGGCCCAATAGACATGTAGATGTTCAGGTTCCTCAGGTGGTCACAAATGTGATTTCTACTTACAGTGGGAGGGATACTGCCTCCCTGATGCCCTCCTACCAAATGAAAAGTTTGAGGGCTGTATGGTGAGCAGTTATCAGGGAAGACCAAGCAAAAAAGTTGTTAAGTAGCTCATCCTTCTCATTGTCTGTTACTAATAGCCTGCATTTGTGACTCACTAGGGGGATACACCCTCCTTGACTTGCTTTCCTTTTCTGGTTGAGGTACCTGTAGAAGCCTTGTTGTTCTTGTACCTTTCTTGTTCTCCTGTACCTTTCTTGTTTTTTTTTCTGGCATGTCTTGCCAGGTTCAAGCTGGGCTTTGGCTTTCCTGACCCCACCCCTACACTGCCTAGCAGCTTCCTTATGCTCATTCCACAGTACCTGTCCCCTGTTTCCACTGCCTGTCCATTTTCTTCTTGCTCTTCAGTTTGAGCAGCAGGTCCCAGTTCAGCCATGCTGGTCTCTTGCCTTCCTTTCTCAACTTGATACACTTGGGAATGGAGAGCCCTTCTAGCATGTGGAAAGCCTCTGTAAAGATCTGCCAGCTCTGCTCTGCAGCCTTGCCCTTGCCCATGAGGACAGTTTCCCAGTGTGTTTTGTTGACTAACTCCCCAGAGAGCTGGAATTTAGCTTTCCTAAGCTGCAGCTTCCTAACATGTTACCTCTCTCATATCCCTTCAGAGCATGAGCTCAATCATAGCATGGTCACTAAAGCCTAGACAGCCTCCAATCCTGATGTCACCAATCAGTTCATTTACATTGGTGAGCAACATGTTCAGTATTCCATCCCCCTATGGTGGGGCCATCAGTTACTTTTAGAATGGTCTTTGAATAGTTTACCAATATCATATCACCTGGGAAGAATGCCCAGGTGGCCAAGAAGGCCAGTGGCATCCTGGCTTGTATCAGGAATGGTATGGTGAGCAGGACTAGGGTAGTAATCCTGCCCCTGTACTCTGCAGTGGTGAGGCCTCATCTTGAGTACTGTGTTCAGTTTTGGGCACCTCAATACAGAAAGGATATTGAGATGCTGGAGCAGGTCCAAAGAAGAGCAAAAAGGCTTGTGAAGGGCTTGGAGAATATGCCCAACAAGGAGAAAATGAAGGAATTGGGGCTATTTAGTCTAAGGAAAAGGAGGCTAAGGGGAGACCATATTGCTCTCTTTCAATATCTGAAATGTACTTGCAGTGAGAGTGGTGCTGGTCTCTTCTCACTGGTGACAGGTGAAAGGACGAGGGGAAATGGCCTCAACTTTCATTAAGATAAGTTTAGATTGGATATCAGGAAAAAGTTCTTTACAGAAAGGTTGTTAAGCACTGGAATAGTCTCCCCAGGGAACTGGTTGAGTCACCACCCCTGGATGTGTTTGAAAACCATTTGGATGTGGAGCTCAGGGACATGATTTAGCAGAGGGTTATTAGAGTTAGGGTAGTATTGTTAGCTTTCAGTTGGACTTGATGATCTTTAAAGTCTTTTCCAACATGAGCAATTCTATGATTCTATGATTCTATATATACAAAAATGATTTGCAATGTATCATATGCAAACCATATTTTTTCTTTACACAATCACAGAATTAGAAAACTATCTCCCTGTTTGATATTTTCCAAACTTACCTGATAATATATAAGACACTAGTAATAAAATTACTTTTACTTCTTTTGTGTAACTCATGTTTAGTCCAGTTAATAGTATTGCACAAATCATTGATACTCTACTTACGTGTAGGCTTAAATTATAACTTTCACTATTATTTACAGAGGGAACATTTTGATTAAAAAAAGAAAATGTTCATAATTTGCACATTGCTGCACAAGTGCACTTCAGCTATTGGTAAGCACAGAAACATAGCTGTCGATGTCAGTTGCTGAGCAAGCAGATTATCTCCTGACTCAGTTGCTCCAGGCCCTCTGTTAGAACTTTGTCTATCCAAATTTACTTTTTTATAAATATTGTGCATCACAAAAATAGATCCTTTATATTTTTTTAATTTTGCAAAGAAGAAATTAAGGTAACTCTTCATGGTAATGAAGGCATTTCTCTTTAAAGTATCCCAATCTCTTACTAATGAGCAAGTGATTTAACATTTAAGACTTTTCAAGCTTATTCTTGAAGATAACTGAATGCTTTCTTGTAAACTATTAGGTCTTGATACATGTTTCAGAGGGTAAATTCCGAGGGTTCATTGCTTGAGACATCAAAAGTTATGAGGAGACAGAGATTAAAATTAATTATATACTTGAACCCAAAAGAATAATTTAAAAAAAATAAAGAGCAAGATGATCTCTGTAACTAATCTATTTGATATTCTACACTGCAGAGTAGCCACTTGCTTGATACTTCTTCTCTATCACTCCATAAAAGAGATGATAAATATAATGCGAGAAGGGGCAGACTGGAGCCTAAACTTGAAAGAAACACTTCCACTAATCATTTACATTACTCACTACTTATTTATTTAGAAGGACAGTTAATTACTGTTAAGGTATCTTACTTAATGCAGTGTCATGTTTTTATCCAGAAACCTAGGTTTTCTGGTGAATTGGTCCTTATTACTCCTTTTCACTTTTCTATATAATTATACATATCAAAACACCCAAATTTACCCTAGATATTCTCTTCTCTAAGGAAATAAAACTTTTCTGCTGGATTTCATTCATATATCTTAGGGAAATACTAAGGACTATCTTTTCTGTGTTTAGCAGAGAGACGAAGTATAACTACTGCTCATCAGGAGAGTCCATAAGGGAATGAAGGTGTTTCCATTGCACTGTTGGCTTTTTGTTGGCCTTCAGAAAATCAGAAAGAAAGCCATGGAAATAATTATGTGCTCACTCCCATGCAGATAGTTAAGTATGTTTCAGTGCTTCAGATTCAGGGAGACAGTCCTGAATGAGGCACATGATTTAAGCATATGCTGAAGTGTTTGTTGAGTCAGTGTCAATAAGCTGTGAAGGAAAAACAACTGTTTTCAAGTTATTTGTACATCTGCAGTCCTGTGGCATTGAAGAATTTGTTCAGGCTCAAGAAGAGCAGTCTGTTCTAGCCTAATGTCATCTTTTCTACTTGGTCTGTGTTGTTTTCTCCATTTTGTTTTCCTTTCTGTTCTGGAGATAGGATGACATTAGTCTTGTTCTGGCTTGTCTTCTGGCTGGAAGCCACAAGTGCAGCTGTATCCTTGCATCTTGGTGCATTCATCCTCAACACTCAGCACAGTTGTGTTTGTCTTCCAAAAGTTTTACTTCGAATAGCTATTGGAGCAGACACCAGTATTACTGATAAATATTTAGCCATTCAACCACATTTTATCTTACCTTTCTACTATTGTACCACTGTCCCCACTTGGTACAGGCCCTGAATGCTCATTGGCTTGGAAACTACTATAGGAGCTTCTGACTCAAATGACCCTGTCATCAGCTATGCTAGGGTGCAGGAGTACAGACACAACATGGTGTCCATCTTTGTTAGATTGATTTCTCAGTCATTCCAGTGGCTATTATGCTTAGCTGCTATGGAGTAATTCTTGAAAAGTTGTTATTACTGTGCTGTTTTATAACTGTTTTTGTCTAATTCTTACTTCAGAACAATTTTGTTTCAAGACATAAACGGGATTCTGGGGCGATGTCATTCCCACACTACTATTCTTGACTTACAGGAGTAAGCCTGGACTGTCTATGTAAAACAGACAGAAATCTCTAACAGTATAGAAGAGTCTTCCAGGCTGCCCTCTTACAGAGTCGAATATTATTCTGTTGTAGTAGCCAATCCAAAGTGAGAGGGAAAAAAAGATAATTAATTGTGAAATTGAAACTTTCAGCAAAAGCTTAAAATCCCGTTACCATTACCAAAAGTCATCATAAACCTGGAGTGGTTTTATTTGAAAAGATGAGATGTACACAGTGAGGTCAGGAAGGGAAATCCTTAAGAGTTAAAGTGGTTACAAGTGGTTAATTCAGTCATATCCCTTTGGCAGTGCCCAGAAATGAGGCAAGCAGCAGGTAATCCTTGTTCTTTGGGAAGACAGTTCATGTGTTCCTCAGCACTTCTATGGGCAATGAAATCAATAATGAGAGGAATGCTTGTAATTATTCATGCCATTTTAAAAACTCTCTGACAAGAAAAAAAAAAAGAAAGCTATCTAGTCTGTAGGATTTTCTTTTGCTAAGTAAATAATGACAGCTAGAACAGAAATTTTAAAAAACTGGTGGAAGCCAGATGAATGTGTTAAAAATCATCATCAAACTTGTTATATATGTCTGTGTGGGGTGGAACAACTTAATCCAAAATTATTCACAAAAGGCATTCTCCAAACATATTCACCAGTGATTATGAAAGCAGTTGCAGTGTAATTAATACCATGAATGCTTGAATAGCAGCACTTCTGGCTGGGGAAAAAAAAAAAGAAAAAAGAAAAAGAAAAAAGATAATTAATCATCTTATGATAAACGTACGAAAATGCCAGTGTTTGAAGAG
Source organism: Tympanuchus pallidicinctus (assembly GCF_026119805.1). Taxonomy (NCBI): domain Eukaryota; kingdom Metazoa; phylum Chordata; class Aves; order Galliformes; family Phasianidae; genus Tympanuchus; species Tympanuchus pallidicinctus. The sequence goes on from NW_026294758.1 coordinate 47,205,846, forward strand.
TTAATACCATTCTTCATACCAAGAAACAGTGATATGACGTTAAGACTGATGGACTCAGCCTGTCATGCTATTCTCCAGCACTTTATTTCCCAGGATTTCAGGCTGGAAAGGTTGTGTCTCAGGACACTTCGTAGCTCCTAATCTAGGTGGCTGACTGACCGGGGAGCTGCATTTTGTTGGTGTATGCTTGAGCAGAGCCTGTGCTGTTGTTCTAGTCTTCTGTCAGTGGAGTGGGAAAGACAATGCCTAGTGGCTTGAGCTCTCTTGACTTTACAGTAGGGGCTCTTTGAGAAGCTTGAGTATCACAGGATTCTCTTGATTCCTAGAAATGAGGATCATTTGAGATTGCTCAAGCTGGGCACCAGAAATCAACAGTGATTTTTGAGGCTATGCATGAATTTCTGCACGAAGTACCTTTCTTCTGGCAGTAAAAACTATCATTGTAGTAATGTAGTATCTAGTATATTGTGTAAACTTTTGTCTAAACTGTCTAAACTTCTGTTTTTTATGCTCTGTCTTCTGCTGAAGCCTATCTCAACAGATCTTAGTTCACTTCTGCTCTTCACCTCATTCCACATCTCGTTTGAGGCTAGTTAGGACCTCCTCTGGAGCTCTTTCCCTCTGATCACCAGGAAAAAAAACTATGGCAACTGGTCAGGCTAGGCTGTAGTGCGTGGCTGTAGAAAATACTGATAAGCAGCATTCAGTTCTTTAGTATGTTTTCTATTGGGGATTTTAAAACTTTCTACTAAATTTAGACGAAATTTTAAGCAGAGTTGAAAGGAAAAAATGAATGTGTCTTGATCAGTAACAAGGTAGGACCTTTTGAAAGAAACTGAAGTTTCCTTCAAGCCCTCGTGGGAAACCAATGTGGTCTTCACTTGATCAGATGGAGGAGTTTCACAAACTGATAGAAGTGTCAGGAAGTTATGGCCCTCTTGGCATTTCCTCTTAAAGGAAGCTAATTTGAGCATAAGGAGTCGGTATAAGAAAAACAATAAAAACTACCAGTGATCAGAATATAGGCAATCTTCTAAAAAACGTAGTATTTTAGACTCTCAATTTCTGCCTTTCTATGTATAGTGGGATTTCTGTTTTCCATAAGGATTTTTTTTTTTTCATTAAAAAAATGGTGAATTTCTTCACTTAGTGAGGAAAAAGATCCTAATATTTTACAACATAACAACAGATAGTGTTGTCTGAAAGATGGATTAGTTACCCAGTATGCAGTAAGCAAAGCTGACACACCTTGATGAGATTAATTTATTACATTTATTTAATTTAATTAATATTTAATTTATTTATATTTAATTTAATTTATATTAATTAATTTATGTGAGTTTGGGTGCTAGGTGGACTTCCACAATACTAGGACACTCTAGGATTTTCATGACATCTTACATATACTTTTTCCCCACTTGGCCATTACCCTGATATAGTCTCCAGCCTGCAGTTGATCATTTAAAGATAGGTCTCATCTCCCTACCTGCAGGCTCGCTAGGCATGCTTTATTAATGATATGTTTTTTCCAGATGCTCCTATCTTCACAGACAACTTTAATTGTCACACTGTGATTAAGATGTCCTCTTCTTAATCACTTCAGCAGTTTCAGGTATTGTCATCCCGCCCTAGGAAAAAGTACTGTATCTTTTACTGTGCTGTATCTAAGGATACACATACAAAGGTTAGTTCTTACCGACAACAGTACTTGTCAGGAAATTTTCCTGAGTTATACCAACCATTAAAATGAATCTTTTTTTTTTTCTTTTTTTTTCTTTCTGAAGCTAAATGCAGTATCTGTTCCTCAAAGCCAAGACTGAAGATACAGAAAAACAGTGGTTCATCATAACAGTAAAAGCATTCACTCACAGAATAGGAAAATACACTATTTCAAACAAAAGGAGGCTTGCTTTTCAATAAAAATGTGCCCTTTAATTTTATGCAATTTATGGCTTTTATATTATATTTATATATATATATACTTAAGACTATTCAGTACTAGGCTCTTAACTGATGAAGTTACCCAAAAACACATTTTAATACGGTCTCATTGGTTTTACCTTCTGTCATTATTTCTTCTGTAAATACATGGTTCATATGAGACATGAGTGAATGACTGGACATTGCATTTTTCATCAGAGGCTATCTCTTCTGTAACATTTTTTTTCCAGTTTTGTTAACTGTTTACTTAGTTACAAACTTCCACTGACTCATGAAATTAGGGGTTTCCATGACTGTCATTGAAAGTAGTCGTTGCTGCTTGGTAATGAGCTGTGCAATTCCCTTTTGAACTTTGAGAGAGCCAGTCAGGGAATAATATTTTTGGAATGTCAAAATTGGAAGATGACTATCTGTTGATCACCTCAAAAGAAAACAATCTCTGTCATAATTACATTAAGATCTATGGTTTTATCTCCAGAATTTATTAAGCCTCACTTTTGGATTTAGAAAGTCTAGAGCACTTCTTGAAGTTCTTGAGTATCAAAGCCCTCCAGTTGCTGTGCTGCTGTAGTCAGGGAACTGAGCATCAGCAAGGCTTCCATGCCACCAGGCTCAGCACAGTATGGTCAGCACCACTGAAATGCAGACCAGGTTTCACAGTCAACCAGTAAGCTGTGAGACTCAGTTGTCTGGTGTTGTTCTATCAAACTCCTGATGAGATGATCTTAAAAGAAAGACAGGTATTTCACTGTAAAGTGGGGCAGAAGTTATTCTTTTCCCAAGTGCATGCAGAAATGCACCAGTCTGTAAATAAATGAAATCACAGCATTTGTGAACAATGGTTGGCTTGTAAAATCCTGGAAGCCTGATTTCTATTCCATTTTCTTGGAAGTGAGCTGTATCTGTACTAGTTTCAGTTTCTCAGAGGGGCCACTCAGCTGTTACAAAAGATATATTTATCTGTGTATCTTCATCTGCCTACAGTGCATTTAAACCAACTGGGAAAAAAAAAAAAAAAACATGGTCATGTTTTTTATCTTTTCTTAAAGTTTAGATTACCAAAATCATATTACATTTTTAAGAGTGAGAGAGAGGTTCAGCAGGTACTAAACTTCAGTGGAGTATAATATTTTTTCTCATTGTGATTTGAAATTAATACACAGGTTCTTCTACCACATTAGACTTTTCTATTAATTTTGTAGACCATTTCAAATTTGAATATATTTGTATTGTATTAGACAAAGTCCAAATACACTTACAATAATAGTCCTCCTCAAAAGGTGTTCTGAATAAGAACTGCATAATATGAGATCTGTAGTTGTTAGTACCCAGGGCTCTTGTCTTACAGGAATGCTTAAGGAAGATACTGTGAGGATGTGAACTGTGTCATAAAGGTATTTGCATTTGTTCTTGCACTGTTGTAATTCTGGCACTGCAGGGTAATATTTATCTGTCTCGAGTGAGTTGTCCAGGCTCTCCAAATTTGCTGAAGGGAGATACTCAGACAGATACAGACATTTTCAAAGGGACGATTCATCTGATCCTAAAACAGTCATTGGTCAAGACACTCTAAGCTTCCTGCAATGCCTTGCTAACATTTTCTGACAAATGTGGGTTGAGAGGGATGCTGGCAGCCACAAACTTGTAGCTTTTCAAGGTCACTTATTGATGTATCTTTCTGTGAGCCCAGTACAAAAATAACAGTCTGTGAGATGCTGCTTTTACACTGCCAATAGTGGTATTCAGACTTTTGTGACTGTTTAATCTTGCTACTGAAGTTTCAGTGTTTGCATAGAGGGCCTGAATAACTAAAAGGAAAGGAGCTCTTTACATCTGCTTTTGAATTCTAGACCCTTTGTCTTCCAACAAAGTTCCAATCCAAACTGGAATAAAGATACGCAGGCACAGATTTTCTCTGTATCTTTTCTTGTTTCTTGTTTACATCCAGTGTGACGTAACCATGGTTAATTTGCTGCTGCTGCCAATGCATAAAAGTTGTTTCATACTAATTAGATCAAAAGATTTAAAGCACTGGGAGGCTTGGGCTGTCATTTGTGTTTTTCTGAGCACTGCAACAAGGGCTGATCTGGGGAATGCGGTAACATAATAGTCTTTACAGCTTGTCACAGAGCTTGGTTCTTTAATTCAGAATCACACTGTAGAGTAGAACACAATGGGAACATGCAACCCATACTGACCAGTTGTTTTTTTACATCCTAGTGACAACTGAATGGGGGCTTGCCTCATTAAAAGGCACGAGTTTCTACAGAACTAGGTAAACAATCATCCCCTCAAAGGAGGAGCTTGACAGTCTCATATCCTTTCTAGTACACAAAAGAGATCAATAACTGCAATGAGTCACAAAGGACTTATTTTGGCTTGTTGTACAAGAACCTTTCCAACGTAAATTGTCTTTCCTGTCTGAGATGCAGGGGAAAATAAAATCTGTCTTTAAGTACTCATTAAGTTAAAGTAGATGTAAATTTGGAAGTGAGATTGGATGAAACATTTGTTTGAAAAGGGAAATAAACCTACAGTGATCAAACTGAAACATGAATGTTTGGGATAAAAATTTTGAAGTAAAGAATATGTTTTTCTGTCCTATACAGGACGGTTCTTTTTAGCTAAATAGGTGGTTCTTTTTAGCTAAATAGGTGCTGCAATCAGTTACTGCTTCCTTTCTGCATTTGGGGAGATGAGTATAATTTTGAACAGCTTTAGAAGACTTCCATCATCACATATTTTTTAGCGTCATCTGACATTTTTGATAGCTCAGCTTCAACCATAATACAATGATAATACTGCCCTCACAATATTGGGTTTATCTTCAGCCTGTTAAATTGGTATTAAATAACTGGGGAGTTAACTCCTAAGCCTTACTTTAGGCACTGGAATTGGAGGAAAAGGTGGAAATCTGCTTTACTTTGTGGGTCAGAAATGATGTGTCACCCTCCAGTGCAGCCATGAAGCATTTATTTAGTGACACAGAGCATTATTAGAAAGCAAATAATTGACTTTTACAGGAAGAATTTCAGATTTAATAGGCCCAGGCGTATTAAAAGAAAGCCTATCCCCATCTGGGATCAAAATCTTGAAAAACTTTGGTAAACCACTACCTTTCTTTGAACTGGTCCATAAGCATTTGATTTCATCACATTGAAACTGCATTTCTAGTTACATATTTATTATTGAAGAAACTGAGTAGCTCAGCCTGTTTTCATTCTTAACCCCTAGTCAAGTCCAGAAAACAGATTTTTTTTCTGTTTGTGTTTTTTGAGGTCTCAACCAACCTCACATTTTTGGAGAATAACAGTAATATCTCAGGGCTCAGGTGGCTGTGAAGGCCAATAATACCCTGGCTTGTAACATGAGCAGTATAGCCAGCAGCATTAGGGAAGTGAGTTAATGTTTCAGTTTTGTGGATCATGGATATTTCCGGATAGCTGGATTTCAGAAGAGAGGAAGAATAGAAACTACATACCCCAGAGGACTTTGCATTATTTCTGTTTCTGTTTTCCATTCAGAGGGAAAGATAAAACCATTTGCAGATCACTTGACCCTCCCTTCTTTCTTTTCTGCTTGGCCTGGCTAGATCATCTTGCCTCAACATTAGAGCAAGGCCTTCAGTTTTTGGACACTCTCTCTCATTTTATTTGATTCATTAGCTTCAATTCTAATTATATTATACTATTATATTGTGATATCTTGCACAATATATCTTGCTTGTGATATCTTGCATATCTTATTTAGTAAATTAGTTTGTTTATCCTCAGATCTTTGGTTGGATCACTGCTGTTTTGTTTTCAGGCCCATCTTTCTACCCTTTTCCTCTTTTTCCCCTTTTCCCTTTCCCAGGGTCCATTGGTTCCCCCACCTCCACAGTCATGGATCCAGGCCAAACCAGCCCATAAACTGTTGACAACTGTGTTCTGTTTAGGGTTCTTCAGTACAAGAAGAATCTTGGCTTGCTGGAATGCATTCAGAGAAGAGCTACAAAGCTGGTGTAAAGACTGAAAAAACAAGACATAGGAGAAGTAGCTAATGGAATCTGGGTTGTTGAGTCTGAAGAAGAGAATGCTGACAGAAGAACTTGCTTGTCTCTACAACTACCTGAAAAGAGATTGCAGCAAGGATGATGTAGGTCTCTCTACTCAGGTGACAAGTGATAGGATGTGAGGAAACAGCTTCAAGGTGCACCAAGAGAGATTTAGATTGGACATAAGGAAGAATTTTTTCACAGAAAGGGTGATTAGACACTGGAAGGGCAGGAACTAAATAGTGGGAGTCACTCTCCTTACCAGTATTTAAGAGATATCATTTAGGGACAGTCTGATGCTGGACTTGATAGTGCTGGGTTGATGGTTGGACTTGATCATAAGCATCTTTTCCAACCTCAATGATTCTATGATTCTGTGAAGGATCTGACAGAGAATGTAGTGGCAGATGCTGCTTTGACACTCTTCTCACTGTTCATTGTACACAGCATGAAAGATCCAAAACTAACTGCTGAAATTCTCTGTTAAGGTATTTATGTCCTTGGTTGGATTTAATACTAAGAGATTTGTTCAGCATCAAATAATATTTTATTTAGGATTGAAGAGATTTTGACCTTGTTGCTGCTGACTAACTGTTCAGATTCAGATGATGGCTATTTCTTCTAAGGAAAAGAAGTGCTACAGAAGATTTGAAATTTTATTTTTTAATGTATTAAATACAATAATATATCATACAATCTTTATGGCATATGGTCATTGCAAGTAAAATAGATTAAAGATAAAAATTATTCAAAGAGTGAATAATTCTTTTTTTGCTGAGACTAATTAATTTCTTTCAGGTATTCACATCCTTAGTAATTGTAGGTGACTTTGAAATACTTGAAGAAATATTGTTTGAATGGCACAGTATTTCATGAAGAGAGAGAAAGCTCTGATCTATGTCCCTAACAGCACTCAAGACTAGCTAACATGACCATAAAAGCAATTTCTTCAACAATGGATGTATTGCTTGCTGCAAATCTTAGCTGTAAATGATGTATCACAAATTTTCATGAGCTTTGTCGTCCACCACTGAGACCTCAATCAATTCATCCAGTGTTTCCGTGTCTCTATGTGGTGGTGTTAATATGTGACCATCTGCCATCTGGTGATGAGATTGTAATGACTTTGAACAATAGGGTAGTCATCAAAAACCTCAAGAGACAAGACAAATTGTGAATGGCAGTATTCTTCAATGTTTCATTTAGTGAGGAGAGAGTGATTTAACACAGCTTTGTGTGGGAGTTTTTAAGTATGGACAGAACCTCATAATTGTAAGTAGAGAGTCAGTGCTTAAACTGAGGGCTGCACCATAATGCTGCAAGCTCACACTGTAATGTTCTGACTGTATTTTTCTGTTCCTTTGAAGAATACTTAAGTGCTGATTTCTTTCGTAAAGCTTAACTTGGTTATCTCTTTGCTTAGAGCTGGAAAACTTCGTCTCCTTCAACTAAATCTATTCCCCTTATTTTAACCCCTTAATCAAAGAAAACGAAGTACTAATAAAGGTCTTATTTCATGCATTTTTTATCAACAGGTAAAATGACAGGCTAATCAGGGAATTGTTTGGTCAAGTCTGGCTGCTAGTTATCCAGAGATCCACAGAGTAGTTACCATGTGAGAACATAACCTACAAACAATAGCAAAGAAGCACAGACATTCTTATTTGTGTTTCTTAGTTGTATTCTGGCTGTATCAACATAAAGGCAAACAGCAGTGAAATTTGCAGGTTCAAGTTTATTTGACAGATTGAAAAGAGCTCTGATACAATGGTGACATGCTGCACTGCATTCCTTTTTTATGTGGAATTAGTCCATAAGTGTATTTCTAAGTGTATTTTGGTGGTGTTCTTTTCAGGTAGTATACGGCAGTGTCTTGCAAACATGCTGCACGCTTGCATTTTCAGTTTGTTATTTTGATTTATATAACATCTGTTATTCATTCTGTTTTGCAATCCATTAAGTCTTTACAATATTGCCAAGCTAGCAGAATCTTGTATTTGCTTTTCCTTAGCAGAAGTTTTCACAAGCAGAAAAAGTACTTCCAGTCTGGGCACCATAAAAGCAGCAGAACAAGGAAACTGGATTTGAGCACAGAGATCTGGCTGGAGTGTATTTCTGACATCCATGTCTTTGCCAAATATAGTCTGTGGTTAAGCTGGTGTTTTGGTCCACACCTATGTCGGGGCAAGGGCCTGTACTTAACTCAAGGATGGGGGCTGGCTGTCTACTATTTGATCCCTCCTATTGACATTCCAGGCCACAGCTGGCTTCTTAGTCATGTCTGACAGGCACAGCCTACAGTAGCACAGCAGCTATGATTACTCTGCTCATTTTGTGGTTCAAATGGCAGAGTTTACACGGTTTAACCATTATGATGTATTATTCAGGAATGTTGCTTAAAAACCAAAAGTATATATTATAAACACAATTCAGATCAAAAACCATTATAATCTATATCAGAACACGGTGGATTAGATGGATGGATGGATTAGATGCCAAATAGCTGCATCTAAAACTTAGACAGAACTTTGCATATTCAGTAAATCAAAATGTATGTTGCACTAACCTTTAAGCATTTCTTCTAGACTTCCTTTTTATATACTCATTAATTTAATTGTAAATAGTTTCAAATTGAAAATGGAAAAATTCTACATGAAGATATGAAAACAGTGTGCACACAATGAGGGGAAAAAAAAAAAAAAAAAAAAAAAAGATGGTAGCATTTACTCAGAGCTGCCTATTCTCATGAAAAGTATGGGTTTTGCTGGTTGGCAAATTGTCTGACATTTTTTCTGTGATATTCCTGACCACCTTGATTGAAACATAAGTTACAGCAGCAGTGTCCAAAACCTGCAGTGCAGGCTGATGCCATGCATGCGAGGCTGAAACACAACATAAGGGACAGCTTAAATAGCCTACCCCACTCTCCTGTTTAAAATTTGCTTTAAGGCAAATGTATCTGACATAGTGAGCCTGTATTTTAGAACCTGCTACATAAAGAACAGCTTTATCCAGCTACTCAATCAGTCAAAATTTTGCCATTCTTAGACTTGGAGGCTGTGTGCAGGCTCCTGCTGGAAGGTGTGGTCTGAAGAGGAGTATGAGAGGGATGCACTGTACTTAGTGAGGTAGCTCTGGAAATTTTTCACTGTTTCAGAAAGACTTGGACATATCTTTGTCCTTAACAGTCAGGGGAACAGAGAGGGGAACAAAATAGAAGTTGGATAATTTGAACAGCGGATTTACTTCAGGGAAGGCAGCACTGCTCTGTGTTGCTGGAAGGGCTGCTGCATAGAGAAGTGGCAAGACTGTAATCAGAGGATGTGGCAGCGCCTGGGGACCTTTTAGCCCAGCACGTCCACCGCAACACTGCCACTGCCAACTTGCTTAGGCACAGGCAGCAGCAAGACAGCTGGTGTGGCCTATGGGCGGCATTATTTTTGTTATTAAATGTTAATTTATCTTTTAATGAATTTTCTTGAAATCCTATCCATTCTCTAAGCTGATTTGATTAGCATTTGATATATTCATTTACACATGGGCTAGCTCGGTAAGATCATTTTGAAGTTCTGTAGTTTCTGAAGTTCTGCAACTGTTGTTTCTTAATTTGGGGTCTACTATGATTTTAATTTCCACAGGGCCTTTTCGTTCACTTTTGAGAAATTTTATATTTGAACCTGGCTTTTGTTCTTTGTAATTAATTAATTAATTAATTTTTTTAGAAGTCTACTGCCTGGTTATTTGGTCAATTAACTTTGTAATATTTTTGAGGTTCTGTTGCTTAATATATGTGTCTCTTGATCTTTATTTATGTAAAAGTAAACATTTATTTGCACTTCACAGATATATATTCTCATGCTAACATAGGAGATGAGTTGTCTCCTGAAGTGTATGCATGTGGATGCAGAAAGTTCTATTTAGTTTTGCAGAGTACATGGACCCTTATCTCATTGAATCGTTATATGTTCTTTACAACGGTAATCTGTTTGCCATAAATGATAGGAGGAGCTCCTCAGCAATCAACCACAAGTTTAATGTTATTTTACTTCTCATGGCTTGATTCACAAAATATAATATGTGAAAGGTGGCAGGATCAATTGTGTAATACCAAAATTTTTTAATACCAAAATCATAAAGTAGTTAGTGACAAGATGTTACTTTACACAGGGATTGCAGTCTATAAACTGGGAATTAAGGCCTTGCAGTCAATTCTGACACTTGCATTGTCACAACTGGACAAAGGTGCAGACACTCTTTGTGTAAGGAAGAGATTGCTTGTGGCACCTGCACTTGACCAGCAAGAAACAAAACTAAGAAAGATGAGTGTTCAAATTTCATTTGAGTACTTACAGTCTATGTGCTTTTGAAGCTTTAGTGTAAATTAAAATATAAACAGAAAAAAGAAACTCTACATGCATAAAGGCAGGTTTAAAACTGTACCTCATCATATTCTGTTATGCTTGAGACATGGCTAGAAACATCCATTCCAGTTTTGCATACCACCGTAAGACACTGTCAGAGAAAATAAATATGGACATATTTAATATACAAATCTTAATTGGCCAATCAAGTTACCTTTTGCTGTTTTCTAGTAAGTAACTTCAGTACATAGTGTTAATATTTCCAGGATCTTAAGCATTTGAGTTTTTCATTTAAAAGCTGCTTTCTTAAACTGAAAAGACATTCCCAGAAATTTTTTTAGGTCCAAAAATATGTTAGTAATCTGGCACTGGATATGTGTACTTTGACACCAGGTGGAAATAGGGTTAGAGAACTTGACTCACATACTTGGTCACAATTTATTTACTCAGGTGTTAGATGTTAAGGTAGGAAAAAATCCTGTTGGCATGAATAATGTGTGTAGACGAGACAGACAAGGGGGCAGTAGAAGTTATCACTACAAACATGTAAATACAACTGAGCTGAGACTTCAGGAAAATACAGGGAGTAGTAGCTGTGTGTATGGTGCCGAGTTAAGCTGCATGATTCAAATGATTCCTCCCTCCACACATTCCTTAATCTGTGAGTCAGTGTGTGTAAATATGGACTGCAGTCAGACAACTGAAGAAATTGTTTTTTCTCAAATGAGCAAAGACATACGCATGACATCATCCTTGTTTGAGTATGTCTGCTCTATTATTAAAGGCACAGCTTCGCTGTAAAGAGCAATTGTTTTTTTTTCCAAGCTCATTACCACTTTTGAGCATGTATGAGTTCATAGATGCTGTGACTTTATGATGCTGTTCTTTATGAAAGCTTTTGATGTCGGCATGTGATGCATACTATCAGCATCGGAGAAATGTAATCATAGAACTAATGAAGGCTGACTGGCAAACAAGCTGAGTAATCCTGCCAGTTACCATGTCAGCAAACCCAAGTGATTCATGTCAGACAGAGGGATCTATCTTGAGTAGAGTTTCAGACAGATCATGTCTATTCAAGCAGATAGTGTAGCTGTCTGACACATGTTATTCAGTTTGCAGATAAAAGTGGGTGAATCTGCATCTTGAAGGACAAGGGTCAGAATACAAATCTTGCATATCTTTTAAACCGTAAGACCATAGCGGGGGGGTTGTATTTAGGCCTCTTATAAGGGGCTGCTGACATTTGGCCATATAACACGTTTTTGGGAAAAAAAATTAATGTACAGTAATGATCTTCAAGCTGAATATTGTTAAAGAGTGTTGTTCTGATGCAAATGAGAATTTCAGGGATGTACAGGTAGAAGTACTGTGTGTAAGACAGAAGTTGCCATACTTATCTTGTTCTTGGACTAGAGATAACGTTTTCAGTTTGGCACTGCTATTCAAGTAAATATGGACTAATTGAAAAAGCTCACATCTGTAGTCCCGGAAGATCAGCATAAAAGATCAGATTTAGAAAATTTGACCTAGACAATGTTAAAAGCTTGGCTGGTTTTAGCTAAGGAACACACTGAAGAAGAGAAGAGAGCAAAGCAGAAAAAAATTCTCTGAATACATCAAATGTTGTTGAAAAGAGTCAATACATTCTTCTTCTCTTCCTGAAGACCGAACCTTCTTTTCCAGAGGGAGGAATATTAAGAAAATCTAATGTCAGTAAGAAATGTATTGCAATCACTATAGCACAAGCTATAGCAACAGAGGCCTTTGAGAAAATATTCTTTGTAAGTCAGAGCATGATAATTCTTCACAGTGAGAAAGGAGACTGAAAGAACAGACCTGGAAAGAACTTAAAAATGTTACAAGATGCTATTTTGGAATTCTTTATTCAAGCAAATATTTGGCATTACTCAAGAAGCAAAATTTTAGCTGACAAAGTAAAAACTTCATCTACATAAGCTAAAATTTACATTTGGGAAGCAAACTTTAGAAGAGCCAACAGTGTTTGTATGAGGATAAAAACGCCTTGAAATACTTTACCAATGAACACTCGTAGATTGCAACAAATACATAGACCTTCAAACATCATTGGAGTGCTCCATAAAGGAAGTGACTAGTTCAATTCATGATTGTCCAGGCTTGTTACACCAGTGAAGGTCTATAGACTAAACATAACCAAATTCATAGAATAAGAGAATTGCTCAGGTTGGAAAAGACTTTCAAGAACATCAAGTCCAACCACAGCCTAGCCATACTACCATAATTCTTAAGAACCCTAATTCTTAAGAACCCACTAAATCATGTCCCTGAGGATCTGGTTTTTAATCACACCAAGGGATGGTGACTCAGTCATCTCCCTGGGGAGCCTATTTCATTGCTTAAGCTTTCTGTAAAGAACTTTTTCCTGATATCCAACCTAAACCTCTCCTAGTGCAACTTGAGTTTACTTCCCCTTGTCTGTCACGTGTCACTAGAGAGAAAAGATCAACACCACTCTCACTGCAATCACCTTGAAGAGAGCAATAAGGTCTCCCTTCCACCTCCTCTTTCCCAGACTAAACAGCCCCACTTCCTTCAGTCACTCCTCATAGGGCACATTCTTCAAGCCCTTCACAAGCCTTGTTGCCCTTCTTTGGACCTGCTCTAGCACCTCAATGTCCTTCTTTATTGAGGTGCCCAAAACTGAACACAGTACTCAAGGTGAGGCATCACCAAGTGCAGAGTACAGAGGCAAGATTGCTACCCTAGTCCACACCATTCCTGACACACGCCAGGATGCCATTGGCCTCCTTGGCCACCTGGGCACACTGCTGGCTCGTATTCAGCCAACTATCCATCAGGACACAAAGAAAATGATTTTAAGATATTTACAGACAAAACATAGGAGAAAGGATAGGTCTGGTATATATTTACAAAGAGAATTTTCACAAACATGAGAGTAGATTGAACTTCTGATCATCACTGTTTCTCAACTTATTATTTCTGTTTTTCCTCTTCAGTAGAAGAAAAGCTTCTCTATTGCAATTTCCGTCCAGACAGAGAAAATTCAGGGATGACAGCTTCTGTCCAGAAATGTACCAAAGTTGCTGTAGCTCATGTGAAAGTTAGTGACTGTATAAAAGAGGAGCCCAAATTCTTGCTTCTGTGAAGGGAAGGCATTTCTAGGATACTCATTCAGTGGAGCTGCCCTGTCCGCTCAGTATATCCGCCTCATTGAAACCTTGTCATAGCATGGGTTGACATTTACTCCACCACTGGAAAGGAACAGGTCCTGTAAAGGAGCAGGAGACAAAGAAAGTGCTGGGCATATAGGAGAGATAGGCGCAATAAACAAATGAAGCAATGCTTCAACTGCTAAGATGAAGTAAAAAATAATAATCTGCATGAAACATATTGGTGAATGAGGGCCATTGTGTACAAAAGCATTCTACTGATACATCAGTATCAGTATTAGTCTGGGATGTAGTAACCATGTCCTGATTAAGTTTGTGATCTTGAGGAATATGGGCCTGGCAAAGAGCAGGACTCAGAACTTCAGGAGAGCGAATTTTAGGCTGTTCTAAGGACACAAGAACTCTCTCTCTCCCAGCATGGGAAATCAAGGAGAAGAGGCAGGAAAGAGTATGGCTGAATGAGGAAGGACTGGCAGGTTAGACCAGGGAAAAGAGGGACATTTACAGGCAGAGGAAGCAGGGACATGTGGCCTAGAAAGAGTACATGAATGCTGTTCAGGCGTGCTGTAATGGGATCAGGAAAGCCACAGCACAGATGGAACTGAGTATAGCAAAGGATGTGAAAAATATTAAGAGATTCTCCAAGTACTTTCTTTAGAATAAATAGATCAAGGGGTGTATACCCTCTCTATGAGGGAGGAGGAAGACTTCAACAGACATGGAAAATGCTGTGGTGCTCAACAAATTCTTTGTTTCAGTCTTTGCTGGCAATCAGGTTTTCCATGTCTCTCACGTCCATGAACCTGTCGCTGGGGGCTGTGAGAGCAGAGTCTCTCCCACTGTAAGAGAAGAGCAAGTCAGAAACTGCCTCATGAGACTGAATGCATGTAAGTTTATGACGATGAACGACATACATCCCAATGTCTTGAAAGAACAGGCTGATGTGATTGCCAAGGCACTCTCCATCATATTTGAAAAGTCATGGCTCTCAGTAGAAGTCCCGATGAACAGAAGAAGGGAAACATCACATTTTTAAGAAAGAGAACAGGGATGACCCAGGGAACTGCAAGCCAGTGAACCCCACTCTGTGCCTGTGAAGATTATCCTGAAAGGTATGTTAAGGCACATGTGAGATGAAGTAGTCTGAGACAGCCAGCTTCACCGAGGACAGATAATGCCTGACCAGTCAGATCACTTTCTGCAATGGAGTAATTGTATTGGTAGACAAAGGAAGGGAACTGGTGTCACCTATTTGAACTGGTGCAAGGCCTTTAACATTGTCCCACAGCACATGCTTGAAGAGATAAGAATTTTAATGGTGGACTATTCAATGGATAAAAAATTGTTCGGACAGTCACAGACAGAGGACTGTGGTCAATGTTTTTATGTCCAGGTCATGAGACCGGTCATGAAGGTGTTCCTCAGGGGTTCATCTTGGGATCAGATGCTCTTCATGAGGTTCAGCAAGGTCCAAGTGCAAGGTGTTGCACTTAGGTCACGGCAATCTCATAGATATGTACAAGCTGGGAGAAAAATTCATTGAAAGTAGCCTTGTGGAGAAGCACCTGAGGGTCCTGGTGGATGAAAAACTTGGCATGAGCCAACAGTTGGCAGCTGCAGTCTGGAAAGCCAGCAACATCCTGTGCTGCATCAAAAGACAGATGGCCAGCAGAGAAAGAGAGGTGATTGTCTCCCTTTGCTCTGCACTTATGAGGCCTCATCTGGAGTACTGTGTCTAGGCCTGGGGCCTCCAGAGCAGGAAAAATGCTGAGCTTTTTTCTCATGGAGAGTCACGAGGATGATCAAGGAAACACCTTGTGAAGAAAGACTTGTTTAGCTCAGAGAAGAGAAGGCTGTGGGGAGGCCTCATTGTGGGGAGACCTCAGTGGGGAGACCTCACTGTTGCCTTCTCATATTTGAGGGGTGCTTATAAACAGCAGGGAGACCAACTTCTTATGCTGTCTGATAGTGGTAAGACAAAGAGGAGAAATTCAGGTTTGATGTTATGGAGAAATATTGACTCAGAGTGGTGATGCCCTGGCACAGTCTGCCCAGAGAAGCTGTGAATGCCCCATCCCTGGAGGCGTCCAAGGCCGTCCTGGTGGGACCATTGGCAGCCTGAGTGCCAACCCTGCTCATGACAAGGATCTAGAAGTAGATGATCTTTGATATCTCTTCCAGCCCTAGCCATTCTGTGATTCTATGTTCATAAAATTGTACAAATTCTAATTCTAGGTAACTAAATGGTAGCTGTTATTTATCACAAAGATGGACTATCTAAATTTGTTGTGTTGCTCTCTTCCTTTATACTATATACTTTACTCTTAATTAAAATACTTCTTTTCAGCACAATCTGACTTATTTATAAATCTTAAAATTTCAAAACAACTTAATATTTTAAACCTAGTCTTTCCAGTGTTCTTTCGGAATTTTTCTCTCACTTTTTCTCTCGTCTTTTTTTATGATGAGCAAAATGCTGGTTTGTACATTTGTAGAATGAACAAAATTAAGCTGAATTATGCCTTTCTTTTTGAACTTTACAGACAGTAAAAACACAAACAAAGGAACAAAGGGCATCCTCAGTATAGGAGGGAGAATGAAAAGCGATTCATTTTGACTAATGACATTAAGGTACACTAGTACTTGGATTTAGGCTTTCCTAGCTTTGCTTTAGGTGGCAACTCAAGAGATTCTTAGTTTCTCAAAGGTATTACAAATCCAAACCTCATGCATGCAGTATTTCCAACTTACACCTATAGTATCTACCAGTCTTTCTTGAAATTCAGTGATTGCTGATTATTATTTTCTGAACCAGTTTTATATAATCAGTGGAAGGTCCACAGAGACATAACAGAAGAATGCAACTGACCCATTGGTGTTGAAGAACCTGTGAATGTGCAAGAGTTTAAACATTTCACTTTTTTTTTTTTTTTTTTTTAAATCCATCCATATACAATTTTAAATCCATATATACATAGCAGACACTTTTACTTTGTTACTTACACAGCTGTATTAAAATGCAGGGTAATCTTACCACAGTTACCTGCTGTTAGAGTCAGAGTAAATTATGGGAAAGATTGCTTTTTGGAATGTTATGTTCTTTTCTTTCTCTGCATTAGCAACTAAATATAATAGCTCTGCAACAAAACAGAGGAATTATAGTGTGTTATTCTGTAAAGTAGTATGAACGCATAGAGAACAATTCAGAACAACTTTTATTTACTTTTCTTTGTTTTTTTTTTAGTAAGCCAGTTCTATTGCAGTTAAAATAAAGATTCATGTTTTTTGTTTTTTTAATTAGCCCACTATCAGTGATTTAGAACAGCAGGACACTGAAACAAACTTCCTGAAATGTTTAAAAAGCTGAACCTTGGTGGATACCAAATGGAAAGCTGTTCTCACACATGGTATTTTGAGAACGATTAGATACCAAGTCTGTTCTTGTAAGTATTCCAGAGCTAATTCTGTAAGATCACAGTGTCCATGTACAAAACCTGGACCTGTATTGCTGATTTTTTTGCATCCATGAAAGACATTCCTCCTTTCAGCTGTATGTGCCCTAAGTTAGATTTATACTGATCCTCTCTTTTTCTGCTAGAGTTCTATAAATATGCCAAAGGTAAAAATGCTGACTTTCATTTTCTCTTAGTTTCACTCTGACGATTGTTAAATGAAGTACCATCCATGATGAACAAGCACCTTGTATTATTATACTAATGACATAGGAAATATACTGTAAGTTTCTCCCTTTTTTTGTTGAGAATGCTGCAGAAGCTGGACATATTTAGCCTTTTAAGAAGACTATCTATCCCTACTAATGAGAAGTAAGGCTATCTCTTTTTCCTCAAAGAACTCAGTACTCACATATAACAATAACACTTGCCTTTATATCAGGTTTATCCAAAACATCCTGAAAAACAATTTTGGAAAATTTACAGAGAAAACATTACTGTGAATTATGAAAGCATGTGTGATTTTTCCTCTGTTAGCACTTGTATATTTTGGACAGCACGCTGTTAATAAACTCACTTTGATGTGCAAAATTATAGAAGAAAAAAACTGCAACTTAGCAAGCTGGCTTTAAAAGGAGGAATATCACAGTAAAGAAGAGTGGATGTTTTATGTAAGTAATGTTATTAAGAGTACTAACTTGGTCTGTTCTGGAGCATGGGAACTCTCTTTAAATGGTAATTGCAGCTGTGAAATAAAATCTGAATGACAAAATGCTCATGAACAAAGCATGTAACAAAATTCATCCTGTAATTCCTCATGTATTATTCCTCATAACCATTCAAAGTTGAATTTCCTTTCCAAGAAAAAAAGAAAAAGCAACATGCAAGGCATATTGTTTAGTTGTTGCAAATAAAAAAAAAATTAATAATTAAGATCACATTTGTTCAGCTCAAAATTACCTGTACCTAGTTCTTAGTCAAAAATGTTGAAATTTGACGTCATGAAAGGTTTATGCGTACTTTTTGACCAAAAAGTCATGATTATTCCCTAGTCATACATATTGCAATGCCAATGCTATGTAGAATGTATAGGTGTCATGCTTTTATAGTATAGTAACATAAATAGAACTTCAACACTGATTCTTTGGAAAACTATCAATTTATTAGAAACTTGAATAATTAAATAATTTTCCTTAGTTGCTAGTTTTTGGTTTTGGCTTTGTTTTTGTTTTGTTTTTCTTTTAGCTTCATGAATATGCACAGGGGTGTTTGTTCCTGGGGCATAAAAAATTGAGAGTGAGATGTTTTTCTTCTCCTACCCCCTTTCTGTCTTAAGAAACCGCTAATAAGAGAAAATTTTCACAGGGAATTTTTCCAGTTTTCTGTGCCATGTACAAATCAAATATTTTTTTTATCTTCTATTCCTTACCTCCTTTGTTGTTCCTTTACAACTTTCACCTGATTCCTTTACTTTTGTTTCTCTCAGCTTACTACCTCATTGAAGCTTTTTCATGAAATGAAAATGGTGAGACTGACATTTTTACAACAGTGGCATTTTTGTTCAGTATATCATCCTTTCCCTCTTATTGCTTATTTGCTTTTTGCAAGTACTTGCAGGGGCAGCTAGCTGCCCTGTTTGTACAGCACCAAGTATGATACTTGCTCATTTTTTGCTGGTCATAACTTATGCAGAAACACTATGAACTTGCTTCAGCTGAACATCACAGAACTTGTCTTTTGTCTGAGTTAGAAGACTGGCAAGACTCCATAGAGTAATCACTTAAAACTCATTGAAATTCACTGTCACCACTGTGGTATTTAATTAGCTAATTTGCTGGAAGGTGGTTACGAAGAAGTGAGAATAAAATTCTTCAGGAACGTAAGCAAGAAACAGAAGAATAACAGAACTAGACAGTCTGTGCTGATTTAGGAGATATGGTCAATGGTACTTTCCATGAGGCCATTTCCAATAGATTCAATTAACAACATGGATTAAGAAATATTTTTTCTTGAGCTAAGAAATACAAACACAAGTCTTTTACAGAGCTCTTCTATATTTTTTTTTTAATATCAAATACAAATTGCGTTATGATCTCTGGTCAAAATAAAACATATATCACATGCAATATCAAATAATTGATCCTAATTTTAACTGATGGCTGAGATGAGAATTAAACCACTGTTTGAATGAGATTTCTGTATATGTATCCCAATGTATATGTGCACAATGTATGCTAGAGGTAAAAAAGGTATTGTGTTTTAAACTGCTAAGTTACGACTTCTGCAACCTCTGCACATTTGTGTATGACACCAAGATGTGTAGTGCAGTTGACATACTCAAGGGATAGGATACTGTTCAGAGGAACCTAGACAGGTTTGAACCATGGGCCCAGGTGAACCACATGAAGTTCAACAAATTCAGATGGAAGATCTTGCACCTGGATCGAGGCAACTGCATTACCAATACAAGCTGGGGATGAAAGGATTGAGCATAGCCCTGCTGAAAAGGACTTGGGGGTACTGGTGGATAGGAAGCTGGACATGAGCCAGCAGTGTGTCCTCGCAACCTAGAAAGCCAACCATATCCTGGGATAGGGCTGCAAGCAAAAGAAGTGTGACCAGCACATTGAGGGAGATGATCCCCCGCCTGTGCTCTGCACTGGTGAGGGCTCATCTGGAGTACTGCATAAAGATGTTCAGTCCTCTGTACAGGAGAGACATGGACCTCGTGGAGTGTGTCCAGAGGAGGTAACAAAGATGATCCAAGGGATGGAACACCTATTCTATGAGAACAAGCTGAAAGAACTGGGGCTGTTCTTCTGGAGAAGAGGAGGCTCCAAGATGACCTGATGGCAGCCTTTCAGTAAAGGGGGCTCTACAAGAAAGACAGTTTCGGTTTTGATAGAACAAGGGGAAATTATTTCAAACCTAAAGAGAGGAGATTTAGTTTAGATGTAATGTTTGGTTTTGTTTTTTTTTTTTGATGATAGGGATTGTGAAATATTGGATCAGATTGCCCAGAAGAAGTATTAGCTTTTTGTCTTGTCATTTCAGTAGTTTCTAAATAGGAACTATTAGTGTGCATTTATCAAGAATTCTATGTCCTGTGGTTCTAATGCTATTGACATAAGTCACTGCAAAGATGGGGGGGGGAAAAAAAAAAAAAGTAAAAGCAGTGATGTAATTTTAAGTAATGCTAGAGTAATTCATGGCATGCTTAATGTGCTTAAAAAACAAACAAACAAAAAAACCTCACTCCTTGTCATGATTTGGCTCATGCTGAGCTGCCCTGCATTGCATTTCTGTACCCTTCCACTGACTTTATATCCTGTGTTCTTGTATTAAGTCCTTAACAGATTCTGGTTTTGGAAAACATTTTACCCATCCGTGGTGAGAAAAGAAATATCTCCAAGCAGTAAAACAGCTAAATAACTGAATACAGCACTTACAGCAAGGAGCAGGAGTATTAGTACTTCCATTCTCTTTCTGTTAGTGTGTTCAAAAGTGGAACTAGTAACAAGTGTGTCTTCAGCTGCCAGTGTATGTTTAGCAGCATCACCATGTAGTCAAACAAATAGGGATTAATCATGGGCATCTTCATGTGCTCTATTTTTCCCTGTTAAAGTTTGTGATGATGCTGGGAAACTCCTTCAGCTCTTCATTCTCCTCACGCAAAAAAAGGATGCCTAAAACCTATGGAGAATTGTGGATGGATTTGTTTCCAGGGTGGTTTAGCTTTAATGGATGCCGTAAACAGTCATGTGAGAGACTCACTGTACAATGTTTTCAGCAATATAAAGACTGTACACGCTCATGTGGAAAACATGAAGCGTCTAAATTATAAAGCTTATTTTTTTTCCCTTTTTTTTTCCCCACTTAAAATATTGTTTATATGGCTGCAAGCACCCAGAGTAGCCTGGGGAGGAGATTTCCTGCCTTATGGTGGTCTCTGTCTGCAAAGGTGGGAAAATGCTCGTGTTATCAGCCAGCTGCAGTTCCAGTTTATAGTCACGGTCTTCCTCTTTATCAGTTTATGAGCTGTTGTCCCCTCTTATTCACGGGCATCTGCTTTTTCCCTTTGAAGGCTCCCAGCGTTCATCCCAATTCTTTCTATCATAAGAAAGGACATGATGTGCTGATAGCAAAGCAAAAAATAAGTAGTAAGTCAAATTTTTCTCCAACTTTTTTCTAAAGAAGTTAAAACAATATTTTAAATAGGTTTTAGTATCAGAAATAAGCTTTTGGATTGTTCCGTTTATAATATCCAAGTTTAGGATTAACAATTGGTATATCTTATCAGAATACAAAGCATATGTTCATACATCTAATAAGCCAAGAGGGTTTTTAAAATCAAGAGTGATCTGAACCAGTGGGTGATGGCCTTGGAACTAACTTATCTTGTTCTTTGACAAGGTCTTTGCTTTGGTGTTTATTGGAGAAGAAGTTTCTTTAATGTTTGCTTTACCTTTCTCAAAAATACACCAACACTTAACAATTGGCAATAGTAACAGAAATACAGCTCTGCTTGGAAAAAAGCAGCGACTCAGTTGAAATCCTAATGTAAGCTATGCCAGCGGGAGGGGAGGGGAAGGGAAAAAAAAAGGAAAAAAGAAAAAAGAAAAAAAAGAAAACGAAAGAGAACATGTTGCTTCTGAGCAAATTTAGGAAGGTAACTAAATTTTGTATTGGTATGAACTATTATCAGCACAGATCACTGTCCATATTAAAATGGACTTCTGAATGGGGTCAAGAGAGGAGAACTTTTGCCCTTGGCTGCAAGTAGTAGCGTTACATTCAGTCAAACAGGTTAACAGGACATCACAGCATTTATCCTGCTACTTGATTGGTTATATTTATCGGTTGAAGAACACACTATAAATTAGTGTTCCCATTTTTTAAAAAATTATTTCTAAATAACTTTATTCACAAGGGATATTTGTTTTTTTCCAGATCTATTTATAACTTGTAATTAAACTCAAAATTTTTATGCTTTCAAACAATCTAACAAGGAGGTTAGGGCATGTATTTTCAAATGAAATGGCAACCACAGTTATAAAATAAGATCTTCAATTTTTTTTTTTTTTAATGTTGCAATCTTGTCAAAAGGCACCTTATTCTTTTACAGAAAAATATTTTAAAGTTGCATGTGGAAAACAAACTTTACAGAGAATGAATTAATCATACTGCCTAGAATCACAATTTCAACTCAAGTTGCTTGTTGGAGAACAACTTGGTGATAACAAAAATATGAAAATGTAATTTTTCATTATTAGTTTGCAGTATAGCCCACTTGTAAGAAAACAAATGACAAAAATGGGGGTTTGGAGCAGTGTGTACTTTATTTTCATTGTATTAACTCAAATGATTTAGTCTGTCATCCAAGTCTTAAGCTATAACAAAAACAAAAATTTTGCTTCAGTTCTCAGATTTGATATTTAAATCATGATTATCAGTTAATATTTAATGTCACTGCAATCTTTAAGTCACTACATAATATTTTAAATTAAAAAAAAAAAAAATTTAATAAGAAAAATGTATTGTTCTAATATATGTACTGAAAGCTTTAAAAAGCTATAGTTTTGTCTTCTGTAATAGGTAGATAAAACAGATACCAGGAAGCTCTAACTCTGATTCAAATTGCTGTAGCAGATCTGCTTCTCTGTAATACCTTATTACAATGAACCACTTGGCGATAATATTTCTTTGTTTGTTTCCACTCTGAAATTAAGTGCCAAAGCAATGGTTGTGTTTAACCTCTTTTTGGAAGCCAGAATTACAAAGGTGCTCATGTTACCTTAACAGCCTTTTCTTTGAGTTTAAAATTAAAGAAAACCAAAATTGAGGTAATTCAATCACTGAACAAGACAGCAAGAGAAGGTAGGGCTAAAACTATTAAAAACAAAACGTGGGAAAAATTACATAGTTTCCATGGGTAGTAGTGGTCTGATAAATCTTAATCACTATCAAGAACACTTTCAGATGTCCTGCAATTAAAGCAGAAAGGAATAATGAGATATGGATACTCTTAGACACAACTGGAAAGACAGTAGAATTATTGGTACAACAGTGTTGAAACAGCAAAGTTCAGTGGGCTGTGGTTACTGGGCCTGAGACTGAACCTGAACACTACAGATAATGCTGCTTCACTATGGTCTGGATAGCAAACATGTCACTTCTTCCACTGCCTTGTAGATGTATAACTTGAAACTAGTATCTCCTGTCAGCAGACCAATCTCCTAAACTGTAGTTTAGAATCACTCTTATTGGTGTTCAACTTAAATGCTGAAAACCTGCTTTCCAAAATTCCTGGATGTTTCTGTCTAAGGGGAAACAGGCATTAAGTATCTATAAGAAATTGGGTGGGAGTTTTCAAGTTTTTTATATATAGCAACAATATATATGTTTATATATAGCAACTGATAAGTATGCTCTGCAATAGCTCACTTTGCTATGTGCAACACTGGCGTTTAAACATTTGCTGTCAAGTCCTCAAAATTTGCAGCTGTAAAGCTCTATCTAATGGCTCTGCCCTGACCAGAGTAGAGGTTGGAACTAGATGGACTTTTAGGTCACTTCAACCCAAGCCATTCAGTGAACATCTGAATAGCTCCACTGACTAAGTTGTTTGCTTAAAACAACTCCACTGAGATTGTTGTCAACTGACAAATTATAAAAAAATACTGCTACAGAATACTGGAGAAGGAATTTGTATTCCTTGGCACGTAGTATAAGGAGTAACAAATTAGGAAAGAACCCTGAGCTAATCTGAACTCTGGGACATACCGTGTTGGAGGAGCAATTAGCCAGCCATTAGATAGCACTGAACAGTTAAAGCTGGGGATACCATTGTCTGGCAGCAGTACACATCAGCAGCCTTGTGCTGCTGAATTCATCTACATATCAAACCAGAACATTTGAACACTAAAATCACAAGACAAATTTAGCTGTCAGAATAAATGTTTGATTCAAGTTATAGGTTAATTGTTTGTGCTTGTACTTTTGAAAGTGCAAACTGTCTTTTTAATGACATTTCTTAAACCCTTATTCAGTGCAGGTCACTATTAATTCATTTAATAATTTCAGAAAACACACACAGATCTGGATGCATTTTTTTAATATACCTAGTCTAAGTGTAGTATAGCTTCTAAATGTATCTGTTTTGTTCTGCTCATAGAATAGCACTATGCCAAAGCCCATTACAGTCTTAAAGGTATTTTGTAAAATAGAATGCCACATAGTATGTCTTACATGTTTTTAAGGTTTTATTCTCTGTTTCTGCAGTTGTGTAGATATTTATACTTTGATGCAATGATTACAAAACGATGTTTCTTTTATAAGTCAATTTTAATATCTTAGTTTCCCACTGGGAAGATTCTTCGCATGAAAGAGAACAGCAGTAACTCAAAACCTAGTTGATATAAGCACATTGATTCTAAGCTTTCTTTGGGTTTTTTTCTCTGAATTTTTTTTATATGATTCTCACTGGGTACACAAACTATTTTATCACTTAGTGATATTTATACTGTCATATGCACAGCATGAATATTCAGGACTATCAAGATAAAAGTTTGTTTTTGCTGAGTAGTCATGTCCCTTTGAAGTAAGTGTTTTATAAATATGTTTCAGTTCTAAAATATGTTGAATTACCTGAATGTATAAAAGTGATGTCAGGTTGACCAGAAATAATATTTTAACACCTAACTACTAGTCATTATGTGTAGCTGTATTTCGCTGCTTTCTGTAACTCCAGAGTTTTAGTCAACTTCTGTCCATTTTAACACTTAGAAAGCATGAATTTCCTGTGGTAGCCAGATCAATATACCAATTAATGGCATGGATTTATAAGAGTCTGTCTAGAACTTCAAAATGACCTTTATCCTTACACCAATAGAAAACAGGAGTGTTTCTACATTGTAGAATGTTAATTAGATAATGATAACTTGACCTTGAGTCTTTATAAGTCCAGTTATAGGAAAAAACAATTATTTTGAAAAGCAAAAAGGTACAGTATTTTCCTTGATGCTATCCTTCTCTGTCTTTGCCTCCAGGAGTTCTGGGTCCTCCACTTCTGTGTAGAATTGCCACAGTAATCTGAAGGACTCTGTTTCTTTACTGTTGGATCCTGAAACTGTTAGATATACAGAACACATTAGAGGAGTTAAGATATTAAGATTTCTGAGGATTGTTGGCATAAGTATGGCCTACTGTGCATCTGTAATCACCTTAATTGAAACTAAATGTGTTTTTTTGTTTGTTTTGGGATTTATACATGTATTATTTATTTTGCATGATGATATACATCCTTTTCTCTCTTTTGTGGCTTTAAAACCTTGACACCTGTTGTTGAAGTAAAGTAAGCCAAGATTAGTATGGTAGGAAAATGGGAATAGTCTTTATTTTGTAAAGAATAAGAACAGTATATATTGCTATCTTTTTGTATTTATTTCTATGTGAATCCTTAAAAATAATGCTTTCTGAAGCTTAAGGTATCTGCTTTCCTGACTTGCAACGTTTGCAGAGAAGCTCATTTTTGCATTTTTGTTTCATCTGCTTTTGGTTACCAGTTGGCACTTCTAAAAAATTCAGAATTCAAGCTTCATATAAATTAGAAATATTGGTTTCGGATATTCACAGGAATCATCCAAACATATTAGTTCTATCAAATATTGTTGTACATTGCAAGAGCAGTGGTTTTTCTATCTGCCTACAGATGCTAACCATTAAACAAATCAAAAGAAAAAAAAAAATCCATCCCCTTTCGCTGTATATAGCAACTCTCATTGTCAATTCTGCTCCCTGAAATAAATGGATAAATAACAAGAAATGGTTGAGTCTGTTCTAAATGATGAGTGACTTTCTCCCTCTAAAGCTGATTAATATTAGGGAATATGAAGACTGTCACACTGATTTCTTTCTCTCTTCTTTCTTTCCATCTACCCCATCAATGTTGATTCACCATGACTATTTCTAACAAAAAAACTTTTAGCAAAAGATCTTAGTCAGAGAATGTGCATAGTTTTAGAATCTTTGATTTTAAAAGCGATTTTAAAGTTCGTGATGCTTGGCAATTTGTAGTAGTCGGCTGTTCCCCACTTATTCATACTACAATCAACACTGCAATTATTTTTTTTTACTGCCAGTGAATGGAATAGCCATTTTGTAAGCCCCTTTCCCAAACGTAAATTAAAAGCAAGCTCAAAGTAACAATGTGGCTTTTTGAACTTTATTTTTTTCTTCTTAATTGTGGCTGCTTCCTAATGTGCCCAGAGAAGGAATGATAAAGGCCAGAAAGCAACTTAAGATTCACATTCAAGTCTTAGTTCCAAATAAAGGGTTAACTTTAATTTTGAGTTTACCAGGATTTTAGCAGTATATCTCGCTGAAAGGAGGTGAAAGAATGTCATTGTCACCAGACTTTGAATACTGAGTTATATCATTAGAACTCTACAAAATCCTGAGATTCTATGCAGCGCTACCTTCTATTTCTTTCTTCTTTGCTTTTTTTCCTTCTTTAGCTCACATTCCTTAAATTTAACTCTAATGCTTGAGCCACTGTATTGATGATAAACTATAAGTCTTGTTTAAATACATGTAATTCACATAGATAAATAAATAAATACATAAATAAATTTTCTCTTCAAATTGGATCCTCTTTGCTGAGGTCCATTGCATCTGCCTGATTTGATTAAAGATTAAACTCTAGGGAATGTGCATTAGAAGGGATCTTAGACAGGGTGATTTTCAAATGTCCTTTTCAACCCCTGTGATTCAGTGAGTCTGTGTGTCTATGCAAAAGCTTAGAAAAATTCCACTTTACCGAAATTAAGGAGAAAAAATGATGGCATTTGAAGGCTTTTGGGCAGACATACCATGTACCTCTTGTTCCCTCTATTTGCAGAAATTTCCTTGTAATGTAAGGCAGCATTCAAGAGTGAATGTGCTGCAAAAATTGTTTAGTATGTTGAGCTGCAAGTCATGGTAATTCAAACAAGTTGGAACTGTCAGATGATTTAAGACAAAGGCCTTTCCATGGCCCTTCAGATGATGCCTTGATTGTTCGTGAAGGTGCTGAGAAAAAAGTGTTCTCCGCAAAACTTTCCATTTTTGCAACTTTGTTTTCCCTATGCCAACTCAAGACATGGTGCTAGCTCTGCATCAGTATGACCTGAAAGTTACCCTATTGAACTGAATGTACTTGCAACAGTGGAAGGGTGATTTAAAATTAGATTGTGAAGAATTTGTTGTCATAATAATTAAGTTCTAAATATAATTAGAAGGGATTTACTGCATTATAAGAGAATTATGAGACACCTTGCATCACTAATACCTTCAGTGATGCAAATTCTATGTCTGCATAGGTGCTTTAGAGACAGATTTTACCCTATTGCAGGTGAATATTAAATACTTTGTGGGTGGTATCACATCAAATGAAGAACCTGACACAGGCCTGATTCGCATATCACTTAGGTGCTGAGACTATGCAGAGGATTGTGTAGCCTTGATCTACAGGATTGGGCTCAGAATGCTTCAGTGCTGACTACTGTTTCTGAGCAGCTTTCCAAGAAATGCAGTCTAGATCTACTGATAATTTCTTCGTAGAATGTAATATCGTAAGAAGTGATTTTCATTATCTCTTTTTAATTAAAAAGAAAAAAAAAGAAAACAGTGCTAAATTGTATTCCCATCATCACAGGCCACATACATCCTTCAAGTCTTCATTCACTTTAGTTATTTGAAGCTCTTTTAACTTCTTTTGCAAAATGATTAGCAGTATCATTTTGTGACCCCATGTTGTTTAGCTAGTATTGCTTTCACCTTTCATGGGGTCAGAAGGCATAACTGAGGCGTACTGTCAAGACGCTTGGTGGGTTCTGATCACTCATTTGCTTTCTTGTAATGCAAGGGCCTGTTTAGTTTGACACTTGTGCTGCTGTCAGAGGCAATGAGGGTCAGCAGTTGTGGTGACAAATTGGTTTTGACAAGTTTAATGACCCTGATGAGGAGAAGTCTGCAGCCTTGATAGCAACTGCAAAATAATTGGTTAGCTCAGCCAAACAGGGAATGTGTTAAAATCCCAAATCCTCTCTGGAAGGCCAATTACACCATTCAGCAAAAGGGGTGGAATGTTGCCATCAGCTTCTGTATTGATACAAAAGCACTGTATGAACTGTATTTCCATCAATTCAGTTTGGTTTGGTGGGACATCAGGACACAGAAGAAAATAATTAAGCCTTTCAAGCAATGTTCATACTGTAAATTGAAGCAGAAATTAAAGAGGAATCTTCATAAAAGGCTTTTGGACCTCTCTGGACAACAGTGGCTTGTAATGTTTCAGGTAACTCTGTGCATGAATGTATATTGAATTTGCTAAATGCAGAAGACTTATTCAGGTTTTTCACAGATTTTCAGACGACAGGAAAAAGCATGTAATAAAGATCAGGTGACTAACAGAGTAACAGTTGTCATACACTTAATGGAGAATGTTTAATGTCTGGTAGTGTTCATAAAAGAGTGTAATCACTATAGAAGTACCCTCATCCTCAGTTCCTTGTAATACATGATGGTTTGGGAAGTACCGTATGTGTTGTTAAGAAGCAACAAAAGGTCACTACTAGCGGAGACAGCAAAGATGATTAGATGTGGAGCTTTCTTCTGAGCAAATACTGACAGAATAGAATCTATATCACAGTCTTCTTAACAAGCAATATTATCATTAACATCATACTTATTCTTTCTGGGTTCTGATTCCTGTTATGACTAACTTTGAAAGAAAGAAATCTTTTTTCTGCAAGTGGTCAGTTTTTTATGGGAAATAATACTTGCTAATCTGCTACACTGAGAACTGCAACTGAGTGCTCTTTCAGTCAGCTCTAAAGATTGAAACCTAAGTGATCTTCAAAGAAAAACCACTCTATTTTAATAGTTTATTGGTTCATAGGAAGCAAAGGACAAAATACAACTAAACATCACTGATGTTTCTCATGGTGCTACTGATGTCGCCAGAGTCAGTAATGTTGAGTACAGCAGGACCTATCCTGAGAAGATCACCCCTTGACATTAGTTAGAGTTGTACAGCTCTATGGAACAGTGCTAGCTTGTTCTTCATTTTAAGAATCATAGAATCACCAAGGTTGGAAAAGACCTCTGAGATCATCCAGTTGAACCGTCCACCTATCACTAGTATTTCCCACTAAACTTTGCCCTTTGGTACAACATCTAAATGTTTCTTGAACAATTCCAGGGATGGCAACTCCACCACCTCCATAGGACTCCCTTCCATCTCACTCTTAACAGAGAAGATAATATTACATGAAGATAATTATGCCTGCTTACAAGCCTATGACTAATAAATGCATGTGGGATTTATCAGTATACCTTGAAGTATAATACACATCTTCCCTTGTACTGGGACATCTGTGCAACCAGATGCTTATCTCTTTCATAAGTTTTTCTCTCAGAGGGTGGTCAGGCACTGGAACGGCCTGCCCAGGGAGGTGCTGTAGTCGCTGTCCCTGTGTTCAAGATGTGTCTGGATGAAGTATGGTTTAGTAGCTTGTGGTAGCTATAGCTATTCCCTGTGATGGGAGGACAATTGCACTAGATGATCTTGTAATTCCTTTCCAACCTTGTGATTCTGTGATTCTATGGTTCCATAACAATGTAAACACTTATTTTGAAGCAGATAGGTACATTATGGTAGAGTAGCATTCTCCTATATTTTCAACTGTTTGTGTCGCGCACATCTACATTAACTTTAAGCACTGCACTTGATTAGAAGGTGGACATAAATCCAGATTTAAAATCAGATTTAGTCTTCTATTTCTACTAGCTCATATTAGCTTTACCTGATGTTCATCTGTGTCATGTAATTATCTGTATTTATATCATCTGACTTTGTTTCAATGGCATAGGCCATTACAATAGAAAATAAAGCACGATGTTTTTACCTAGCAGTGCAAAAATAGCTCTTCTTCTTGCATCTTCTTCACAAAATTATTTCACTGGGAAAGAGTTCATTTCAAGGACTATTGAATATTTTAATAATATAAAATGGATTAGATAAATGTTAAGTTGCGAAGGGGGAATTCATACTAGGAAGAGTGCAATGTCCACTAAGGAGAAATGGAAGAAACCCCTTCATGTTCTGTTGATATGTTCTAAAGATAGTTACTTACTCCTTTATTCTGCTTTGGTGAAATTCAAATCTTCTCATTGTTTCCATCATAAATTTGCACTGTTCATCCTCTGCTTGAGCATCTGAAACTGCAGATACTTGAGGATTTGTTCTTTCTGGTGACGCCCAAGAGCAGTAAAAATTTGGTACAATCATCAATCAGTTATTATCTGAAATACTCTGTAGGTGTCTCACAACCAATTGTAGTGTCAGACACAACACAAAAATAAATAAATGTCTTGTAATTCACTCACTGAACATATGCTTACCTTGAGGAATGGACATACTTCCTTAATTTGCCCTGCCTAGCAATCTCCTGTTCCTACTTTATGCACCTCTTTCTTCCACTCTGCCTCATATGCTCCAAACTGGCTTCTCTCATCTCAGTCTTGTACTTCATCCCCAAAGTATGTTGCTCCTGTAAATTCTGTAGATCTTTCAAGGCTTTCCTCCAAAATTGCAATCTGATGCTTGATATGTTAAAAATTCATATATTCATCAAGGCTTGTGTCAACTCCACTAACACTCTGTGCCTATTGCTTTATTTCTTTATGTGGTTTTTCTTGCCATTGATCATTTGATTTAACCTAGTTTAAACCCTGCTTGCATAGTGAGAACTACTCATGTAAGATGTGTAAGAGATTTATCTACTTATATATTCAAGTGGAAGAAGTGCATTGCATGACACAGTGATGGATATTTATACCCAAAAAACTTAATAATTCTGTTTCTGCATCACTGCCATGCCTCTCCTCTAGAGCCTAAGGGAAAGAACAGTGTTCAGCACACCTCTAAAACCATCTCTGTTGCCATAGTCATCAACTTTTCCTCTATTAATTTTTTGCAGAGATTTTTTGCCTCACCACAAGGGAGCTTTTTGGCATTAATCTCTCAGGGTCCTATCGTAGCCCTTTGTCACAAAGATTATTTGCTTAAATGGGATTAAATGTTCCTATCTGTGACTTCAAGAAATGCAGCTTTTCAGGAGGATCCACATGGATTTTATGTTCTATTACCTTTTTTGAAAGGGGAACTTCAGTCTTTTAGCACAGTCCTTGTGGCAGGAAGAATAACAATCCTGGTGGTGAGTCAGAGCAGACATTGGTGGCCATTGTCTTTTGCTGCTAAGCTCTGTAGCAAAAAAAAGGATGTGACCTAACCATAGGTTTACAGCCAGGTGTGCCAGCAGCTTTGCTGGGTGTTGTCCTGATGTATGCCTTCCGTGGTCCTTTGAATTCTGTACTGCATGGTCAGCCTTTGCTATTAACTCCTGATCCTTCTCCTGATATCCAGACACATTTGTTGATTTGGTTGGTCCTGCCTTTGTCTGATCTAATGTCCAGCTGTAATATTTATACTACCAGATTTTTGATGGTGGTGTTAACCCAGACATTGGTCCCAACTTACTGGTGACACCCTGAGTGCAACTACTACCATTTGGCCTGGTTGTCACCATGGTCTAATCTGACCTCACAGCCCCTCTCTGACCAGGCCTAGCCTAAAATAGAGCCCTGTTTGTCTTTGCAGTGTGATTTCTGGTGACACCAAGATTTTCCATCAACTGTGAGGAATGACTGTAAGAGATAAGTCTCAAGCACATAAACTGAGTTGTTTATGATGATGTAGTAACAAATTGTTCTTAAGTTAGGAATTTATGATGATGTAGTAACAAACTTTTTAAGTTAGGAAGTGAGCTTTGCTGCCATTAAATGGAAGGCCGTGCTGATTCCCTCATATGTCTTTTCTGATGTTAATGTGGAGAAAGGATAGGAGGAACTGAATCCCTCTTCTTTTTTTTTTTTTTTTTTTTTTTCCATTAGTATCTGTTTGTTCTTTGCACGTACATGAAAAGAGGATAATAACTTCTAGAAGTTTCCTTTTCACTGATGTGGGATCACTACAAAATATGTTACAAACTGACTTGGCACTTAGAAGCAAGGTGGTTTTTTATCCTAAAAGGAAGGTGCTTAGTTTTGCTTCTAGTTTTCTCCTTTTACTATTTTCTTTTATTTCAAAAAGATTTCTTAATTTCCACTTTCAATTCAAGTCATAATCATTAGACTTCAGCTCATTCTTGGTAAGTGGTATTTAACCTCTGATCTATTCTCTTCCATTGGTTTCCTCATAGATTGCTAACTCATAGAATCATTAAAGTTGGAAAAGACCTCTAAGATCATCAAGTCCAATCCCAACCCATCCCCACCATGCCCATTAATCATGCCCCTCACTGACATATCTCCATGATTCTTGAACACCTGCAGAAACAGTGACTCCATCACATTCCTGGGCCACCTGTTCCAGTGCCTCACCACAATTTCCTAACATCCAACAAAATCATATAAGTATTCGGCTTAGGAAAATTGATTTACATATTTGCAAGATGGCACACAGATTTGTCAGTGCTGCGAGAAACTGAGTGAACAACCCATCTCGTTACTCACACCAGAAAATGCTCCTTTCATGTAACTCAGGCACATTCCTATTATACAGCTTAGCAGTCAGGAAAGAAACTGTTTCATCTTATTTAGATGCAGTAGCTCTAAACGAAAAGCCTCAGAGCTCAAAATAAACAGAGAAGCTCAGAAGCTCAGATTTGCTCAGTGATTGAACATAGTAACCTGCAGCATACCCACAAAGGTAGTTTTGCCTTCTCTTTCTTAGTGTAAATATTTTTCAAATTCATATTTTCAGTTTTCACTGTTTATTCTTCTGCCATCCTTTAATTATACTCTATTAGACGTAAATAAATAAAAGAGTTCAGTGCCAGCCAAGAGAAGATTTTACTCTCTCTTTCCCTTCTCTCTTTTCCAAATTAATTTTTCCAATTAATCAGACCTATTTGTCATTTTAATAGTTATTTCCTTTCGGAGGCCACACCACAGTACTGAACTGCATTGCCATCACCTAAATTATTGTCACCATCTTCTCACAGTCTTGGCCGACTTACATCTGTATGGCCCTGTATCTTGCCCTCCTGAATCTGGAGAGCTTGCTCACCAGGTGGGTCTCTGTAAGCTTTCCCAGCTCTGTTTTTAACTCTTTGGCTTACAACATGTGGGAGTATTGTCTGAGTTGTCATGAATTTTGGGATTTAGTTCCAGATAGTCAAAAGCATGTTTTCAACTGAACAAATCAAAGGAAGCAAAAAAGCTTCTTTCTGTCCTTATTCTTATTAAACTTCCCAGCAGGGTGGAAGATTAAAGAATGCACAGTCCAGATCCAGAAAGAATTCCTAATTTATGTTCTTTCTCCTTTATAAGATACAGAGCTTAATCCTTTCTTAAGAACTTCTTTCTTTTTTTGTCTTTCTTTTTTCTTCCTTTTTTTTTTTTTTTTTTTTTTTTTTTTGACAAAAAAAAATAGGGCCTAATTGGAAAAAGCTGAGGGTGCTAAGCAGCCAAGAATAGAAAACATTTACTGAGCAGGGATTGCATTTTTTATGTTGGAAATTTGCATACGGATTACTTTTTAAGTAGAAAAGAAACATCCTCTGCCTGTTTGTAATTGTGATGGACTCCCACTGATTACAATGCAGGCAGTTTTGTCTTGTATTCCATCAGTCTTTTCTTGTATCTCTCTCTCAAAACACGAGGTGAATATTCTCCTTTGCTTTGCCATGAAAAGAGAGCTGAGTAAGTGCTCTTTTTCACCTCTGCTCAGCAAAAGAGAAAGCTATGATTTTACATGATACTTAGAGTAAATCTGCACAATCCCACTGTTAATGCCCTGAAAGGTGCTGCGAAGCTATTCAGCTAGTGTTGAGGCACTATTATCATCTATTATTATCATGGATTGTGGCCTAAGGATTAGAAAACTAATTCTTCATTCCTTTCATATCCCAAATACCCACTGACTTGAGTGAAAATGATGCATATTCGAAGCATGCAGAATTGAGGCCTGGTTAGTATGACTGAATTGTGGGCTGACAGTAATATGCTCGTATATAAGGTTAAGACCTTTTGTTTAATTTATTATCAGTTGCTTGCATTTTTGCTGAATAGCAACTTACACTGAATTTTCTGTTTTGTAATTTTTCAGTAGCCGTGCATATATTCATCTAAACACCTTTCAATTGAGCATCAATTAATCTGCTTTAAAATTTGACATTGTGATATCCCATTTTGGAGTCAGTGAGAAATGTTGCTGCTGTTTATGAGCCTGTATTTTTGGTAAATACTTTATTTATGTATTAGGAAATGCAGTTAAGAGGTCTCTGACAGCAATAAAAAGATTCCTGTCACAGGCAGCAAATTTTCTCCTCCGAATTCAGAAAAAAAGCAGTGGGAAAAATAATAAAATATATTGGAAGGTTTCACTGATACTGTGACATTTAAAATGTTATTAAAAGGAAAATGCTAAGTGTCTTGAAAGAAAAAAGCAAACTGTACCTTTCATTTGATTAAACCTGAGATTAATGTGCTGTAGTTTGGATATATTCTCAATCTAAAGGAAGTGGTTTTGAGAATATCAGTGTAATGTCTTCCGTTTTATTCAGCAATCAATCTTTTTGGATCTAATTTGTTTATTTTTCTGTGTGTGTGTATGAACAAATAGTTTGAAGGAGAACTTTTTCCCTCAAGACCCCAGCTTTAGTAATGCAATGGTACTGTCTTGTATGTAATGGAATGTTGTAACTGCATAGTGATACTTTTCCTTAATACTATGTGGCTGAGACTGCAGCTCAGTTCCTTTTACTGTTTCCTGATAAAATACCTACATAAGTCAGCTGACAAAAAGAAGAAATTCCTCTAACAAAAACAGAGGACTTGCATCCAGTGTAAAGGATGTTGTTAGGTTTTCTCTCATAGGTCTAAAGAAACGAGCTGAAGAAGATTGGGAATTCTCTTCCTTGGGTTCAATGCTATGATAATGCATTTCCTTAAATTATTAATGAAAACATACTCTTTTTGTCAAAATACAGAGTTAAACATAAAAAAAAAAATAAAAAATCCTTAGTTTTGCCTTCCTGTTTTGCTTTTTTTTTTTTTCCAAATTGTTTTTGAGATCAATTGAGATCAATTGTTTCACAGATATGCTTTTGTAAATTACTTGTAAAGAAATAAGTAAAACTAACTTCAAAAATATTTACAGTTATTACTCAATAATGTTTTCCTGCTTTCATGAATGTTTCTTGCTTCTGTCCTTTTGCCATTATGAACTTATTGTAATGAAAACTACATAGATTAAGCAGCTTGAACTTCTATTCTAATATCTGAAAAGAAGTTCAAAATATATTACCTCCCACAGAAGAGTGTTGAATGAATTCCAACATATGAAATTCGTGAAAAATTGTATTGTTTTTGCATAATAATTTTTCTTGGTTCTTGAAATGAAAAATTAAGTTGCCATACATCTCTATAAGACAGAGCTTAAACTTAAGAGTTTTGCCTTTTTCAAGATGTTATTTAGTGTATTTTTCAAACTACCCTTGAACTTTTAAATTCAAGTCAAGGCTTGGCCAATTGTATTTCTTTCTCTTTGAGGTGTCTCATTATGCTTTCTGTCTCAGGCACTTTAAGTGAAACATCACCTTACATAAGCAAGCAACCAATTACATTATGCCTTATGATTTTGCTTTAATAAAACCTCTGTGACCGGGACCCTCAATTAACATGAGTGTCAGTTTGTCAAAACTGAGTCATTCAAGCATTTTTCTTTCCAGGTCAACTTCTCTTAAGTCCATAATTTCTTGTGTTTATAAACATGTCCTACTGTATTCTACTGTCTTTTCTTTAGCCGAATGCTGTACCTGTGAAAGGTCAAATGGACATCTCAGTGCTTATTTTGCTTCTGTCACTGATCTACATGGCTTTTTGAAATTTAAAAAAATCCATAGGAAAATACATTTGGGCTCTGTAAATAGTGGAATTTACTAATAGACTAAATGCCAACTGGCATCTGGCCTTTTACTCATGTAGTTTGGGCTAGAAGGAACCCCTTTCATAGGTATGTAAACAGCTGTGCTAAGAGCTTTTACAATGTCAGCTGTGAGTTATGTACCACATATTTACCACTTACATATTTACCAGTAGTCTCATGTATCTCAAAGATAATCTTATTGCTTTCCTGTCTTTAACATTTTCCTATCAGTAAACAATACCAACTGAGCTATATGTTTTTAAACAACTGTAAAAATAACACTTTGATGGTATTTGTAAGACAGTTTGCATGCTTGCTTGTTTGAAGCTTTAGTTGCCAATTTGTGCATTTGTGGATGCAAAGGGATGGGATACAGTGGGATAGGATAGAGCTGAAAGGAATATTCCTGTTCCTATGCGTGGCTGTTTCTGTTAATTTTTTTTTTTTTTTAATTTAAAATTGAATGAATCTAATCTGAAATTGGGCAGGGAACTGGATGAAAAAATACCACCTACACTCTTGTTTCTTTTCCACTTAGGTATGGCTTCAAAGGATTCCTGATCTTTTACTCCTTTCTTTTTTACTTCTAGTGAAACAGAAATCAAAATGTTGGTCTTTGTAAGATTCACAACAGCAAAATGCTCCTATATAAGTCTTCCCCATGAGAATGTGATTTATATTCACTCAACTCTGTGTCTGAAAATCTATTATTTTGGCATATGTTTCTTAAAATACTTGCAGGGCTTTTTTTTTTTTTTTTTTTTTTTTTTCTTTGTGGCTTGATGAAGGGATATTTGGGTTGTTTTGGTTTTTTTGTTTTTTTTTTGAGTTAGCCTGCAGAAAGATGCATTCAGCTCCAGATGAATTCTACGAGGTTTAGCAAGTAGAACAAGTATAATTTAGTTGCCACTTGAATAGTGAACAGTTTTCGCATGATATCAACCTTGTGTTCAGAAAGCCTCGAGTGTAGATGGTGACCTCAGTTTTTAGAAGATCAAAAAAGATATTTTAGAAAAGAATGGAGAAGAAGAGAAAGAAAGTGGAAAGACCAGAAAACATCAGGATCGCTGTCTTCCAAAAGAAAGCAGTGGAAGAGTTTCCAAATTTTTTGTTCTTCCTCTAATTTTTTCTATTCCATGTGGCTTTTGTGTCTATACCAACTGATGTGTTCAGTAATAGTTTATTTTAAAGGGGCATATAAAAATATTTACCTACTCTACAGTAACAGTAGAGTACAGTAACAGTAGCTTCTAATACTGGAGTGTCCATGTTCACTAAAACTAATGCAAATACTAAAGAGACACATTTCCATAGTAAATGAGTCTCTGACGCCTTTATTTCAGAGGATAAAGAATATTCAGTGTTCATTGCTTCATTT
Source organism: Tympanuchus pallidicinctus (assembly GCF_026119805.1). NCBI lineage: Eukaryota > Metazoa > Chordata > Aves > Galliformes > Phasianidae > Tympanuchus > Tympanuchus pallidicinctus. The sequence continues at coordinate 47,243,220 of NW_026294758.1, forward strand.
AAGTTGAAGAGTGAAAATCTCTGAAATATTTGGCATGCTACATTGATCAAGAACACATAAAGAGCAATCTGTAATGAGAGCTCTCTGAGAAGAGAGTATTGTCTCTGGGCTACATGTTTGCCTCTTCCACCTTTATGGAAGTTTGGTGACATCTTTAATCCACTAGTTCTGTCCCATCAGAACTGACATGCTGGTGTTCTCTGTGAATAGTGACCTCCCTGAAAAGCATATTTAAATTGGTTTTTATTGTTACTCCTTTTTGTTTACTTCTTTTTTTCTATTTATTTAATTGCATTTTTCACTTAGAGCTGCAGTATGTAGCTTTTCTTCCTTAAAATATACCTAACTCAACAGATGTATGAGAAAACAGAAATCAGATGAAGATATAGTTTATTACTTGCCTATTCACACATACACACTCAAAAAAGATCTGTTCTTAGACAGAATCTCTTTACATATGAGCAATATACAGAATACACACTTCCTTGTAATCTATTAAGTATAGTAAGCCTTTTAGCTTACAGTAAGCACAAAGATAAAAAAAACAATACACTTCAGGCTTACTTATGGTCTGAAATTGTATTTTTGTTTACAGTTATGCTTACAACATGCAAGGTCTTAAAACTGTAGTGGAATTTGCCTGAAATACCTAAAGAGAAGATACTGCAGTGGAACCAACTGACTTCAGCAAGCTTTGGACCAAATACTAATTGACTAGCTGGGCAAACAAGCATCAACTTACTATGCAATAAGCTATAATAGTGTTTATAATCTATGCAATACATATAAACATAGTCTGTCATTGTTTACTGGAACAAAAATTTCCAAGACACTATCATTTCATAGTGTTAACTGTTAAAGTAGAAATTAATCCCAGCCTTCAGATGTCTCGAGGAAAATACAGACTTGGACATGCAGCTAGGTAATCACCATGTCACAAAATGTACTCCATTCAGATAGAAATGGTTGCATTATAATGTAGTGCTACTCTGGATGCAGTGTTCTTCCCCATTTAACTACCGTAAGGGTTGAAAGCATGAAATGAACCTGAGCTTTTTAAATCTCAGCTGCAGCCTTCAATGTCCTTGTTGGTGAGCACCTGATGTCATCATTTTGAATGAAGTCTGACACTAATTATGTGTCATTCACAAGATTGCCGGTCAGGAGAGTCTTGGTGAATAAAAAGCTATTTAAAAGGTTTTTATGTGAGGTCTTACTCTCAATTTTTTAAAAGCCCTCACATCTCTTGTAAAGTAGCACCCTGCTAATGCTGTTGAGGAAGGGAAATGCTTTTTAAAAGACTATTATTAATGTTTGAAATGCATTGTTCTTGTTTGGAAGCCATATAAAGAACAGCTTCTACATTTGATCTTGTAATGAACACAAATCTGGGGAAAGATATTTTGTCCTTGTCAGACCATCTGCCTTGGTGCTGACACAGAACCTTCCAGGTCAGCTTATCAAAATATTCAAAATTAATTGAAAAATTTACATAAAACATTAGTAATTCATTTTGTCCTTTTTCTGCTGATAAGTAATTTTAAAGCTCTGCAAGATTATGGAGCAATTCAAAGATTTATTTTCTGGTCTTGTGTTGCAGATTGCTTGTTCCTCTGTAGTTTTCAGGGATGCAATTCTCTCCATTTGCATGCACGTATCCTCATATGACAGCATTCAGAAAGGGCTTATTCATTTCATTCAGATCACTTTCTCCAAAGATTAGGATTTAAATTTTTTGTTTGCCATGAATATGGTCAGCTCATTAATATTACTCTAGAAAGTAAGTCAAGCAGCTAGTCAAACCAGACTCAAACACTTGCTGTTGCAAATGGGATCCAAGTGAAACCAGAATATCTGCACAAGGCCAAGACAACATTCTGTACTGTCTTCAAGCAGGCAGTCTCATACCATTTGCATCTTCAGCACATTCAGGTACGTTAGATTTTCTCAGTCTGTTCCCAAAGACTCAGTGAACTACAAGGAGCAGGCGGTAGTTCTTCACATTTACAGAGCTGCATTTCTGTTACAAGGACACTTTCTGTTTTTTCTCCTGCATCACTTAGAGGGAGCAAGCATTATCAAGCTTTTGCTTCTGCAGTCTGGAATGGAAGAAGGACAGTGCAGAAAACTAGCGTGATGACATGGTGGACTTTGCGGAATGATTGCAATACAAAAGGTGCACTGTAAAACAGACAAATGAAAAGCAATACAAGCAGGAACAAAACATGAAACATATATTTACACAATATAAAATTCAGCCTGGCTAACAGTGTGTCTGATTGGGAATTTAATATTACCAACTGTAATGAAAACCCTCTCTAAAATCTAATGACTGAAAAAGTGAGAAAAAAATGAGGGTTAGATGTAGAAAAGTGATCTTACCTGAATGTCTAGCACTGGAAAAAGTATCTTTACTGAAATACTGATTCTCTACTTCATATCCAGTATTAATCAGAGGTAGTTGAAAGGGGACCAGAGTAATTATCAGTGCAAAAAGAAAAAAAACCCAAACTGCATTTTTTTAAAAGAAAATACATCTATATGGTTATGTGCAATTAGTCATGGGCAGATGTGGGTGAGCCATGGATTAACTGGCAGTTGTAAAGTATGGCTATGTAGTTTCTTTTGTACTGATTATAGAATATTTTCTAAGAGTATTTTTCCCAAAATAAAAGTATTAATATATATCTTGGGTTTTATTGATGTTTTTTGAGGGTCTTACGAATTAGTAACAGTAATTAACAGTAATGGCAATTGTGATCAGAATTATGGCAGACTTTTTCTACCTATGCTTTTGAAAACATACATGCACTGAATAAAGCATAATAAAAGGTATGTATACATTATTCTAGAAAAGAATAAGTGAAAAATAGCTTGTTTCTTTTCAAGTATGAGTAAAAGGAACAGGAGAAATTTTGCGTTAATGAATTACTATTCTTACAGGCATCCAAAAACTTCAAACTAGATTTAGATATTGCTCAGTAGAATGTGCAACAGTTGAAACTGGTGGAATTGATCTTATTTAGTAGAATTGTAAAAACTTAATTTGTAACAATCATAACTATTTAAGTCTAATTGAAATGAAGTCTACACAAAATTACTGATTTCAAACAGAACAGATGGTTTTTAGTATTCTTGAGGATGAAGTTTACTATGGGAGCATGACAGCTGAAGAACTGTTTTGGTTTTTTTTTGGTCACATAAGCTTAGGTTTCTCTGCAGATGTAGAACTTGATTAAGTGTAGAAATACTGCCACATGATTATTGGTTACCCATAGGGATTAGATACCAATGTTATGGGCTCTAGTGATTAACTCATTATTTTTATACCTCATACAAATACTTACAGCAGAAACGTAAAGAAATATTTCAGAAGTCATTATAATACCACTGGGGTTGATGATCTCTGTTCAAGCAAATAGGTGTAAGGTGATTACACAGAGATTTATGACTTCTTTCTTCACTTCTCTCAATAGCATCAATAAGGCAGAGGAGACTGACATTTTCCTTTCTGGGTTTTATTGTTGATGTGTATGTTAGGTGATACTGACAGATGCCTCTGTTCAGCCAAAGCCTGAGCTGAGATAATGGTGGCTAGCTCTGGGCACAGTGACGATCCTTCCAGAGAGGCTAGGTGGTGTTGAGATCTGAGCTGACTGGTGACTTTGGGCCTCATTTGCACTTTGTAAATTAGCAGTACAATGTTGTTTCCTAATTCAGCCATATGCTAGGGAGATAAATACACTCTTATGTTCTCAGTGGTTCCAACTCAGCTGCAATGCCAGGCTTTCCTCCCTTCCACAGAGGTGTCCAGCCATAGCAGACTAGAGATCCCTGCAAGTCCAGTCACTTTTCTGTTCAGTGTTTGCTGTTACAGTTTGCTGTGTTTGCCTTTCCTTCCAACCATTTGTCTTTGTCTTTTCTAGTTTGAAGGCTGCAAGAAGGCCTTTTCCAGGCTAGAAAATCTCAAGATTCACTTAAGGAGTCATACAGGTGAAAAGCCATATCTTTGTCAGCACCCCAGCTGCCAGAAGGCCTTCAGCAACTCCAGCGACCGTGCCAAGCACCAGAGGACACACCTGGACACTGTAAGGAAGTGGAAATAGCATTGTAGTTGCCTGTGCATTAGACTCTGTGCTCTTTTCTGCTAGCTTGGTGGTAGCAGATAGCTAATAGCCATAGAGATAGGAGAAAGTCCTGCTAGGGCTTTTCAAGTTGACTAAAAAAGCCATAGCTCCATGGGCTTTATTGAAGGAAGAGGGAATGGCTTCCTCCCTCATAAGTGAGATGTAGGAAAGAAACCTGAGGTCAGTATTGAAAGACACCATCTGTGATAATAACTGGTATAAATCACTCTGACAAAAACTCCATTGAATGTTAGAGGCTGGAGCACACCAGAAAGACAACAGAGGAAGAATTTTCTGAATCTAAAATTTTCATACCATAAATTGTTACTTGTGAATTTGATTCACAGCCAAGATTTGTTTAATAAATCTTTTGTTTCACAACAAAAAAAGGTCAGGTTTCATCAGTAACAAGCAGTTTCCAACGGGCAGAAGTCCAGAAGAATGAGAACAATGCCATTTCAAATGAACAGGCTGTCACAAAACTTAAATGATAGTTTTTGGAAAGTTGATAGTATGGTTGATGTGTTGATCAATTGCACAAGCGTGCTCTCAAAAATGCTTTACGAAATGGTTGAATTGTGAAATAGCTAGTTTTAGCATTCAGTATATTCTGCTCATCCAGTACTCGTGGGTCCAGCAATTCTTTAGAGAAGACAGGTTAAAACAGGTAGAAGGAGGGAGTTGTTAAGATGTTCGTTAATCTAGTGATTTAGATTATTTGGGCTTTATGTCTTTTTAGAAAACTGTGAAGGTATTACAGAACAGGCATCAATCTGAACTAGTGTTATTAGAGAAAATGAGCCTAAGGTCCTTGTCTTATACTTCACAATAAAACATGTGTTTTCAATACTTTATTATTCAGTGTTTGCACTGCAAAAAAAAAAACACTGGTTTTTGCTTGCTCTCTATGTAATGTAGTAAGCTAACACTTTTTCTTGTTCTTTTTTTCTGAAGCGGATTCTTCTATAATCCTAAACAGTCTATCTGGGCCTTTACTGCAATTTCTTTACCTGATACACTAAAGAATGTAATTACTGATTAAGTCAAAGATTGCTCTGAGGGTGGAAGAATTGTGAGTATACCTAACAATATTCATTGTACTGATTCAAAAGGTAATAATGAAAGATGCCATAGTGAATGCTTTTCCTTTGGTTTTTCTTCCATATTAAACTTACTTTCCTCCTTTCCCTTTCTAATAAATTTCTGAGCCTTGAGCTTCTAATAACGCCAAAATTTTGTTTTGTAGTAATGTGATTTGCAGGCTCAAGAGGGATTATCATGAGTTAAAATAATCCGCAATTTAACGCCTGCTTGTTTATACCTTTTTTTTTTTTTTTTTGACTTAGAAACCTTATGCATGTCAGATTCCAGGATGTACTAAACGATACACAGATCCAAGCTCCCTGAGAAAACATGTGAAAGCACATTCTTCCAAAGACCAGCAAGTTAGGAAAAAGGTAAATTTTCTATTGTGTTAGCAAGTACAAATATTATATGGAGAAGTCAGTATTCTAATATTAGATGTGTAATTCATATTAAGTGCCTTCACTGATTTCACACTGTTGATGAGAAAAACCATTAATGGAAGGTAATAAAATTATCATTCTTATATAGATCGTAATTTTTTGTTTGACTTTATGAGGCTGTCTTCTTTAGTACTCTTTATTTGCTGATATGATGATTCATTAGTAAACCTACATAATGAGCAAAATTTAAAGTGATTTTTGAGAAGAGAATTTTTTGTTGTTATTATTGTGACATCTGATTGCTATATAATGTTATGAAATCCAAGCCCATCTCAAATGGAAAGATGGATTTTCAGGATGGATGGGCAGTGTGTGATTCAAGCTGTAAAGACACGTCCAAATAACAAGACATTTCACAACACTAGATCCCTTTGAATGTCAGCTCTGAGTCAACAGTTATTTGTATGCAGAAGTGTGTCTTTGAAGAGCTGAGCTCTGACCTAAGGGAATGATGTGGATTTTTTCTGAGCATTTTTTTTTTTTAATGTTACATTAATCACTGGCATTATTTCATTAGTTTAGATCACAGTGGAAAAGAAATATAAGCTCTCATTTTAAAGGAAAGTAATTGGATATTAGGAAGAATTTCTTCTCAGAAACATTGGTTAGACGTCACTGTCCCTGGATATGCTCAGGGAGAGGGTAGATATAGTACTTACAGACGTGGCTTAATGGGCAATATTGGTGATAGGTGGACAGTTGGGCTGGACTGGATGATCACAGAATCACTAAATTGCAGGGTTTGGAAGGGACCTCAAGAGACAATCGAGTCCAATCTCCCCTCTAAAACATTTACTCTATAATATGTCACACAGGTAGGTGTCCAGATGGGTCTTTAAAGTATTTGTAGGAGGAGACTCCATAACCTCGCTGTGCAACCTGTTTCAGTACTCTGTCACCCTTACCATAAGGAGAGTGACAGTGACTCCCATCTTAGGGATCTTTTCCAACCTTAATAATTCCATAATTCTATGGTTCTATAATTCTGTCATCCTGATAACAATGTAAGTTGTGTGAATTGGTATAGAAATAGATAAATCTTTGAGATATTACCCCATCTAAAAGGAGTTCTCATTTAAAAATTTTAAACTTAATGTACAGCTTTTCATGGTGAGTAGCAAAATGTGTTATTTTGCACAACATAGGAAAAGGAAGAGGATAGTCTTAAAAGCTGCAGCATGCAAATCTGAGTAGTAAATTTTGATTAAATTGTTTGTTCTGACCAAAAGCAAGACCTGGCAGTAGAGATCTTAATATCAGCTTGTGAGGAACTGTCCTGTAGTATTAACAATTAGAGGCCTCTGAACTTAGGAGTGCTCACTCTGAAATTGGAGACTGGGTAACCATGCACTTGTTCATGTGTGTGCTGACTATAGGCAGGACTGCTGAAGCTGGTCTTTGAGCACTGCCCTGCCTTTCACAGGAGGACAGCACAGCTGTCCAGCCACTAGCTGTTACAGATTTCACAGGCAGATAAAGTAAGTGACAAGCAAGACTGCATTGTAAGAAATTTGTGTGAAATAAAATTGTCATAATGGGCCTGAATACAAATGATCATAGAATGGGTTGAGTTGGAAGACACCATAAAGATCATCTACTTTCAATCACTTTTTAGTGGGTAGGATTGGCACCATCAGATCAGGCTGCCCAGGACCTCATCCAGCCTGGCCTTGATCATCTCCTTGATTCCATTCCAGGAATGGAACATACACAGCTTCTCTGGGCAACCTCTTCCAGCACATAACTACCCTTACATCTAACCTAAATCTCCCCTCTTTTAGTTTAAAACCATTCCCTTTTGTCCTATCAGACAATTTATAAAGGACTTTCCAACTTTCTGTAAGCTCTCTTTAAGTACTTGAAGGCTGCAATGAGGTCTCTCTGGAGCCTTCTTTTCTTCAGACTGGGCAAGTCCAGCTCCCTCATCCTTTGTAGGAGAGATGTTCCAGCCCCCTGATTATCTCTGTGGCCCTCTCTGGACCCTTTCCAACAAGTCCACAGCTGAGGACCCCAGACCTGGACACAATATTGCAGATAGGGTCTTACAAGGGGAGAATAAAGAGAGAGGATCTCCTCCCCCTTCTTGCTGATCACTCCTGATGCATCCCAGGATACCTTTGGCCTTTTGATTTGCAAGCACACACTTCTGGTTCACGTCAAGCTTTTCATCCACCAGGATCCCCAAATCCTCATTATATTGTTATTTTAACTGAAAGTAAAATAGTATGTTATCTCCTGTCTTTGATGATGTCTGCTTTCAACATTTTGTGGAATTTTCCTTCTAATGTTTCAATCGCTATGTGTTTTTGTTAATTTACCATTCTCTTTTTGTGCCAAACAGATTAAGTCTGGACCTTTCTACTCCTTGCTTCGATCTATGGTCACATTTTAGCCTTAAAATTGCTTATTTTTACAGCCCTCTTTGATAAGTGTGTATCTCTGCCAGGTCACCTGAGATACGTTAATATATGGAAAGGCAAATGAGCCAAACCTACAAAAAGAAAACAAAAAAAAAACAAAGAATAAACTACATGGCGTCCATCAAGCCAGATACTTGAAGTGTGAATAAAGTTTGCCATGTATAATGTTTACAAGGTGCAGTTACTGGACCATTGAGAACTTATAATTACTAACTCATATCATACTTAGGCATTTAGAATATTTTCTGGCAGTAATAATAATAAAAAAGTAAGAAACGATAAACCTTTTTAGGCAGAATTAAGATTATTTATGATTTTAATTAAAAGTGAAAATTGGCTTAGTGTCAGAAGAGTCTTTAAAAAATGTGAATTCATCAAAAATAACCATAAAAATTCCAACGTGATAAAGGCACTGTGAAATAATAGTTCCAACCCTGGGATCTATTCTGTTGAAAAGAAGGAAACCCTTTGCTGTCACACCTCGTTAGTCATGGATTCATTTAATATATTGTGCCTGAGTGCTTTTTAATCCTGCTTATAACCTCCCCCAACACACTAGGTGACATTATTTTGGTGTTTTACGTTGTTGGCTCTCCACGACTCTGTGAAAATGTGTCTTTGATGTTGCATAGTCTTAAAATAGCAGGATAAAGTATGTTCACAACAGAAGAGACAGCTGCTTGCTGTACAAAACTCCAGTTACGTAGTTTATAGCCCAGATTTTCTCAATCTGTCTTCAAAGCTTCGACCCTTTCCTTGTTCTCTTAAGACCTGACCGAATGATGCAGTGTGATACAGATCAATATATATCTTTGCATTGTTTTAAGCCGGACATGTTTATGACTTTCCATGTAAGGCAAAAATGTCTTTTCTGCAACTCTTGTAAGGAAGCTGCTGTTTCCCTTCTTTTCCCAAACTGTGATTTCTAGCCATGCACTGAGTTTATTCATCAGTGAGTTTCTCCCGCTAGTGGTATGAAATCATGTACCCTAAGATTCCGGCACAAATACATTTAACTTGTGCATTTTAGTAGATAGTACAGTAAGCTTCCATTTACTAAAGGACATCAGTTAAATGAAAGGAGACATCATCTCTACTTAAAAAAAAAGTGTAATTTGTAACATTATTTATAAACCTGAGGACATGCATATATATAAATATCAGGAATAGATGTTTAAAATGTCTGGGAAAGCACTCTAAGTATAATCACAGAATTGCAGAATTGTAGTCACTGATATGGACCTTTCAAGATCAAGTCCTTACCCCCCTGCTGAAACAGGCTCCAAGAGTAGGCTGAACAGGTAAGCAATCCAGTAGGCTTTGGATATTTCCATAGACGGTGACTTGCTCTATCACCCTCAAAGGAACAAAATTTCCATCTGTTCCAGTTTGGGTTTGTTACCTTTTGTCAGCACTCTTTTCAGCACCACTGAAAAGACTGTGGCCCCATCTACTTGATACTCGTCCTTCAGATGCATATAAGCATTGATAAGATCCCCTTTCAGTCTTCCCCAGAATAAACAGACTGTTCTCTCAGCCTTTCCTAGCAAGGAAGATGCTGAAGGCCCCTAATCATCTTTGTGGCCCTTCACTGAACTCCTTCTAAGAGATCCCTGGCTTTCTTGAACTGAGGAGCCCAGAACCAAACACAGTACTCCAGATGTGGCCTCACCAGAGCAGAGTAGAGTGGGAGGATCACCTCCCTCGACCTGCTGGACATGGCCTTTTTAATACACCCCAGGATACCATTGGCTTTTTTGGCCACAGGGGCACACTGCTGACTCATGACCAGCATATTGTCCATCAAGACAACCTGGTCCTTCTCCACAGAACTTTTCTCCAGAAGATCATCTCCTAACCGGTACTAATGCACGTGGTTATTCCTCCCCAGATGTAGGACTCTACACTTGCCCTTGTAGAACCTCATCAGATTCGTCTCCACCTTATCTCCAGTCATCCAGGTCTTGCTGAAGGGCAGCACAGCCTTTTGGTGTGTCAGCCACTCCTCTCAGCTTTGTATAATCAGCAAACTTGCTAGGGTGCACTCTATCACTTCATATAGGCCGTTGATCAAGATTTGAACAGAAATGGTCTCAGCAACAACCCCTGGGGATCACCACTAGTTACAGATCTTCAAATAGACTATGCTACTGATCACAATCTTCTGAGCTCCGCCTGTCAGCCAGTTCTTAACCCACCCCAGTAATCTGTGTGCACAATACTCAGTCCCTACTCTAAAAATATTTTGTTGAATTAAAAAGCAGTACTTCTTATTTTAAAAATGTAAAAAATGCTGACTTTGTCTGGAGTTCATCTTCTCTTGCAGAAGACCGAAGAAGCTCTTACAACAGAGTGAAAGAGTGTCAGTCAGTGGCAGAAAACTAGACAGCACTCAGAATGAGAGCTAAAGGAATACTGCTACGAATGTGAATGTACAGCATGGCCCTGGACTACAAACAATTTAAAAACATGTCCTCTTAGTAATTTTCTGCTTTCAACTTTGGAAGAAAAAGAAACTGAAAAGATTTTTTTTTTTTAAATTGAATAGTTACCATGTAGATCTTGCTATCAGTAGAATATACTGGAAGCCAAAGGCCATGTGAGTTTTAAAAGGATTAAGGTATTTCTGTAGATAATGAGAGTACCTGTGGCTCATAGAATCACAGAATCACAGTCATAGATTCACAAGGTTGGAAACGACCTGCATCATCTAGTCCAACCATCCTCCCATTACCATTGCTACCACAAGTCTCTAAACCGTATCTCATAGTTCCTCAACCAGTCGCCTGCCAGGGACGGCGACTCCACCACTTCCCTGGGCAGCCATTCCAGTGCTTGACTACTCTCTGAGAGAAGAAGTTCTTCCTTATGTCTAACCTAAGCTTCTCCTGGTACAACTTGGGGCCATTTCCTCAGGTCCTGTTTGTTGCCTGGGAGAAGAGGCCAAACCCCTCCTCACCACAACCTCCCTTCAGGAAGTTGTACAGTGCAGTGAGGTCTCCCCTGAGCCTCCCGTTTTTCCAGACTGAACAATCCCAGCTCCCTCAGCTACTCCTCATAAGACTTGTGCTCCAGACCCCTCATCAGTTTCATTTCCCTTCTCTGGACACATTCCAGGGACTGTGTCTTTTTTGTAGTGAGGTGCCCAAAACTGAACACAGTTCAGTTCAACACAAGGTACAGTCTCACCAGTGCTGAGTGCAGGGGGATGATCACCTCCCTGCTCCTACTGGACGCACTATTTCTAATGCAGGCCAGGATGCTGTTGGCCCTCTTGTCCACCTGGGCACACTGTGGCTCATGTTCAGCCAAGCATCAAACAACACCCCCAGGTCCCTTTCCTCTTCACAATCATCTAGCCACTCATCCCCAAGCCTATAGCACTGCATGGAATTATTGTGGCCAAAGTGCAGGACCTGGCACTTGGCCTTGTTGAATCTCATCCCATTCACCTCAGCCCAGTGATCCAGCGTATCTAGATCCCTGTGAAGGACCTCCCTACCCTCAGGCAGATCGACACTACCTTCCAACTTGACGTCATCTGCAAACTTACTGAGGATACACTCAATCCCTTCATCTAGGTCATCAATAAAGATATTAAACAAGATGGACCTCAGTATCGACCCCTGAGGGACACCTCCTGTAACAGGTCACCAGCTGGGCTTAGATCCATTCACCACTCACTACTCGTAAGGCATGGCCCTCCAGCCAGTTCCTTACCTAAAGAAGAGTAGTTCAAGCCGTGGGCAGCCAGCTTTCCCAGAAGAATACTGTGAGAGACCGTGTCAAAGGCTTTGCTAAAATTTAGATAGACTACAACAACAACAGCCTTTCCCTCATCTACCAGGCTGGTCAACCAATCACAGAAGGAGATGAGGTTGGTCAAGCATGACCTGCCTTTCATGAACCTGCGCTGGCTGGGCCTGATCTCCGGGACACCATGCACATGCCATGTGATCTCACCCAAGATGATTTGCTTCATAACTTTCCCTGGTACCAAGGTCAGGCTGACAGGCCTGTAGTTCTCTGGATGCTCTTTGTGGCCCTTCTTGTAGATGATGGTCACATCGGCAAGCTTCCAATCCTCTGGGACCTCCCCAGATAATCAGGGGCGCTGATAGATGGCATGAGCGGCTCAGCAACCACCCCCACCAGCTCCCTCAGAGGCTTAGGATGAAGCCCATCTGGTCCCATGGACTTGTGACAGTCCAGATGGAGGAGGAGCTGTTTGTCTCCAACTGAATCACCAGGGGCGTATTCTGCATTCCATCCCAGACTTCCAGATCAGGGCATAATATGCCCTGAGAATAACTGATCTGCCTACTAAAGGCAGATGTAAAGAAGGCATTGAGGACCTGTCTCGCTCCAATTTATAGGAGGGAGATGAGGTTCTTTAATATCTGTATACCCGGTGTGAGATTAAGAAACAACGGTTCATATGTTGTTCCATCCAATTTATTACTAAGACCTAATCAGGGAGACGGGGAAGGGAAGGAGTGCGATAGAAAAGATGGAAAAGAAGCAGGAGTTGCGTAAAGCGGGGAGAGTCACCAGCAGGATCCAGCAGCGGTCCCGTTGCACGGTGTTTGAAGGTCCCGGGCAGAACGCAGCAGAAGACGGGGAGCAGCAACGTGGCCGGCACTGGGCAGCAGGCAGGTAGACGAGGAAAGCGAAGTCGAAGGAAGTCGAGGAGCCAATTCTTGAAGCAGCAACAGAGGTCAGGCAGCAGGCTCAGGAGAGTTCAACAGTATGCAGGAATCACCTCAATCTTCAGGAATCCTTCTATCTTCAGGAATTCCTCTCTCTCTGTTCTTCTTCATGAGGAATCTGTTGTCAGAAACCTGCCGTTCTTCATGAGGAATCTGTTGTCAGAAACCTCCATTCTTCTTGAGGAATCTGTTGTCAGAAACCTTCCCGTTCTTCATGAGGAATCTGTTGTCAGAAACCTCTCGTTCTTCATGAGGAATCTCTTGTCAGAAAACCTGTCCTCATGCTTTTCAGTTCCTCTTTTATCCTCCTTGTTCTCCTGCCTACGTGACAAGGATGGGCCTTGAGCAAGAGTCATTGAGTACCCCCTGAGATGGCCATCATCCGGAGATAGGTCCACACAAAGGAGCACTTCACAGCTATTTAGCTGCAGCTCATCTCGCTCTCGTTGCCCCTGGCCTTGTCCATCTGCATTCCCCCAGACAAAGGATTTCACAAGCCTTGCTCGGGACTTGTCTGGACTTGAACAAGTCCATCTGTGTCCCCAGCAAGCTTTGAGACACAGAAGTTAACAGAATAATAACTTACAGAGTAGTATCTTACAGGACCTTAGCCTTCTCCATATCCTCAGTGGTTACATTCCCCACTGTATCATGTAAATGATGGAAATTCTCCCTGGTTCTAAAGGCAGGTTTAAAAAATAAACACAAGATTTGCAAGGGATATCATGCTTCAAGTCAACATCTAGCAAAATAAATTAGGGAAAAGCTTGATTATTTTGTGCAGCTAATTCAGTCTTCGTTATTCTAGAACGCTAGCCCACCAGTGAGCACTGTATATAACTTAAAGCAGTCTGAGTGGATCTTAAGTTTGATTTGAAAGAAATATATACTTCTAAATTGCTATTTTAAAATAACCTTCAGGCTTCCTCAATTAATGTATTTTCCTGCCTTTTTAGGTTTCTCATTCTATTTTTTGTAACCCTTTTCTTTTTAAATTTCCTTTCTTATTCTGTCTCCCAACTTTGTATCTCTGGTTCTTTAGGATATGCATCTCAAGCTAAACATCATAGACAGCTGAGGTGCATATGCTGTGGTAAGACCAATCAGAGTACTTTCTTGTAGACCACTACTGCTATATTTTCTCATCTGTCACCATCTTTCTTTCCTTCTTTTTTTTCCTTAGTTCAACTAAATTATTAATTGAGAAAGCATTTTGGTACAAATTAGCAAAGCCCACTTAAATGCATGGTATATTTGCTAATCTTTATCTAGATAATATTAATTAAGGATTTCATTAACTGTTTACCTTTTCTTTTCCCTTCGTATCAATAATTACCTAACAGCTGTTCAGCTTTTATGCGTCTTTCATGTATCTTCAGGTCTATCAGGACATAAGATTTTTGTCTTTTCAGGAGATTCTTTCCAAAAAGGAGATACAGTTTTCAGTTAAGTCTCTTCTTGAATTAGAATCTTAAACGCGAAAAAGCTGCAATATTTTGTTCCTCGGACTCTGTGGAAATATGTAGTATTTTTAATAGAAAAACTAATCTTTTCGAATTACTGATTAATTTCTACTTTCAAAAATACAGTAAAAATAGTGCAGTGTTTGGATGGCTTTGTTGAATGCATAAAATCAGGAGAGGGTAAGAAAATATAAGGATGAGCGAGGCAGGTATTTGCTTCAGCTCATCTCTGTATTATTTCTTGTTCTTACATAATGCTAAAAACTCTTTTCTCACTTCATAAAAACTGAGAACTGTGCATGTGTTGATACTTTTTGTTTCCATTATAACTGAAAATCACTGTTTCTGGTAAAAATAGCATCTACACTAAATTGGAGATTAATCTTTTTTTTCTGATACAAGCTGCAGTTCTTATTTGTGGAACAGCTTTATTAAGTAACGCTTCAGCATAGAGCTCTGCTTTGCTATCACAACAAATTCTGAGCGATTTTGTTTCTTGAGTCATCCAGTGACATCTTTAAGTAGTTAGAAAAATACATCACAAGTAAACTTATTTTCAGTTAATCTCACTTTGTGTTTTCAGCTAACAAAAAGTAATGTGTCAATTGACTATGCTGTATTTGAAAAAAATGAATCCATAGCTTTTTTAGTCAGTAACAATTTTTACTGAAACTAGTGACATTATACAGCATGATCATTAACAAGATTCAGAGCCAGTACTATTAGCTATGCAGTGACTTAAAACCAGTGTGAAAGGCAAATACCTGCCCTTCAAGAAGGCATGTTTGTTTTGAGAGTGAAGGCTTTCAGAAGTCTTGTACTTGCACAAGGTTAGGAACATAATGTTCTTAACATAATGTTTTTCATACAAGTGTGCCATGAAAAACACTTTGCTATTCTGCAGCATCTTACAAAAAAAACCCCTTTATTTTAAAAACTAAATGTTTAGTTCACTTTCAAATACTGAATTTGTGTCCCAGTTGAAGGTGGAGATCCTATGTGGACTTCATGTAGATTGTATCATGACCATTTGTGACTGTCTGCTGCCTTCTAAAAGCCATTCTCTTCAAATAACTGCATTTTCAAACAGACAATTTTTAAAAATGGAAAAAAAGTTGCTTTGGTTTCTTACACCTGTTTGGCAAGAGCAAGATCAGTTTGAAAGCATCTGTCTTGCCATCTGAACAGTGCAAAGTCTATGATTTTAGTTACAATTTTTTGTTTTATCTGTAATTATACCAGTGAACAACAGTTGTTATGCATGATAGAACTTTAAATCAGCATGTAGTTCCAGAAAAAGAGATTTTTTTCAATTAAGTGAAATGATAATAGGTAAGAATACAACTGTTCAGCTGCAGCTTTGTGGGGGAGTGGAGGGGTGGACAAGAAAAGAAAAAAAAAAAAGATAATTTGAGCAGTGCAGATAAACAAGACCAGCTAAAGGGAATGTACCATCAATCTGGGCTTCTCAGTCTGGACCTTCAGCTGAAGATAGCTTATACCAAGTGCTGTCACCCTTCAGCTGATCAGCCTTAGAGTACTTGACAGTTTTAACAATGTCCATACTGTGTTTGTGTGCTTAAATTATTTACAGATTGGATAATGTTAGGCAAACTGTGAGATAGTGAATGCTTAACCTACATCAGCTTAGCTCATTCCAGTGGGTCCTGGGGAAAGCATGCATGGGTCCAGCTGAACAGATAGCTTAAAACTTCAGCAGATCCATAGTATGGTAAATTAATCCTAAGTCTCTATTGGTTTTTTCAGTACCATTACAGAGGAGCACGGCAGCTAAAGCATGCACTGTCAGTCCTAACTGTACAGTTTTTCTCTTCAATTATGTATTTGTTTTTCACTCAGTATTGATCTAACACAACAATTTCTCTTGTATATATTTTCCTGACTTCTTCCAGGATAGAATTTTGTGCTGCCTGTGCCAGAAAGTAAGGAGCACAAAGGAATAACTTCGAAAAATGTAGTCCAAATAACATTTGTGAAAGTTTTCTGCCCTCAATGGTGATGTTTTATGAATTGTCCTGGATTTGGTATAGCTACCACATCACTGAAACACAACTCAGGAGACAGACATCCATGCAGAGCAGACTTGCACTTCAAGCTTACTCCATTTCTAATGAATAATCTTCCATTTTTGTACAGATTGGTCAGTGATGTAATGCTAGCTTGTTTTGGAGAGTTGTCACAGCACTCTCCCAACAAAGAAGACTTTCTACAAGATTTCCTCCTGTGACATCTGATTGGAAGAAAATCTTTTCAGGTGTTATCACACTGAGGAAGGGAACAGGCAAACAGGATTTCTCTAATCCTGCTGCTTTTCATGCATGATTTCTTGCATTTTTCATTTGTAACTCTTTGAAAAACAGACCAGCTAGCAATGGCTGGAAAAATTCATAATACTCTTCCTTATTACAATAAAGAAAAAAACTCTACGCTGTACTGCTTGGATGAAGAAGTAGACTATTACACCTCGCTGTGTCTGCTTCAGTTTTGGTCCATGTTAGAGGCTAGTGGAGTAGAGCAGACTACGTTTATGTGGAACATATTAGAAGTAAGGAAATAAGTGCCCGGATTGTCTGGCCAAAGCAATTGCCAGAATTGCCTTGCAAAGTGGCCTAACTAGTAGTGCCATCCAAAAAGGGGGTGCTTTACAGAGGTGACCTTGCACAGCTAATAATGATCTTGCAGATGTTGCTCTCCTGCCATTGTGCAGGACCCATATTTATAAAAGGAAATACTAAATCCAGAGGGATTGACAGGCTTGAGCAGTGGACCCAGGTGTACCTCATGAGATAGCACCACATGGTCAGATAATGTAGTTAGCAAATACATCAATCTCCCAGCATAATAATACAGAGTTCTTGATTCTTGCAGTTCTGCTTACTTCATGATGTTCATTGTTTGCACTGTTTTAGAGTCGAAGCCATCTTTTTTCATTGTGAGTACGTGTTGATTTTACAGCACTTTACTACTACTAGTAGTACTACTAGAACTGGTAGTAGCTACCAGTTTGTTGTAAGTTCTTGGAATGAACAACATTTTATGACAGAATTTAAATGTAATGGTAAATAGAAAACAAAATCGATATTTTCTGGCTTTTGCTAATATTTTTTATTTCATTTTGCAATACATTTCATTTCATTCAATTTCCGATCATTTCTCAATGTTTGAACTTTTCCAAACCAAGGAAGACAATGCTTAATGCAAATCTTACAGGAAATAAAGTCTTTTTTCTTTTCTCTTTCTAAATAATTGATAAGGAACGAGAGTTAGAACGTTGTATCATTGGAATCTCAGCAGGCTGTTACAGCACTAATGTAGTTACTCGCAACATTGCTCATTCTGTGACTATATGAATCTGGAGAAACTGCTCTGTCTATGAATACCTGCCTTCTGGAGAGCAAAAAGCTTCTGTCCAGGTTGCACAGTATGAGTCCAGTAAGCTTCTGCATCTTTCAGATTTCATTGAACTTTTCAATTTCTAAGTTCAAATTTAATTGCTAAAAGTGCAAAGGGGAAAGAATGTAGAGAAGAGGAAGTAGATCTATTTTCTTGCTTTTAGAGCAGTTAAATATGAGGATATTTTCCCTTATTTGTTTTAGACAAAGGCAATTTAAAAGATGCCATTAATTCAAAAAGAAGTGCATTCAGGGGCTAAGGTTCAGTGAGCAGTGCCCGTGGCAACTATGAGACAGAAAAATAAAAATCAGATAAGAGTAAGTGTTTTAATCCTCAACTTTAATCCCTTTACTTCCTGTTTTCGAAATGAAATCAGGCACCATGGAGTGCAGCAGTTTCTCCTGAAAGGGATGCTGGCAAAAAAGGGATTAGGAATGAGCAGTGGTGTTTAAGGAATTTATCCACACAATTTATTGCAAAACTTTGGAAACCACAAATGACCAATTCTTTTTAGCATGGTCACTGCAAAATACAGACCTTGAAAACAGTGGAGAACTTACTGTGGCTGTAGCTGTTTTCCCAGATTCTGTAGCTTAGTAAACAAGTCATACCTTGCAAGTAGGTTCTGTCCTGTGGATGTGCTTTTGCAGCAGGCACAGCATGACTACTGTATGTGTCTGGAGAAAACAGTCATGGTGTGTGGAATGGAGTTTTTCAGAAGTTGTGTGTAGTTTGGGAAGCAGTTGTGATTTCCTGACTCCTGCTAAGCAGCAAAGCTTACCCATGTCTGATGCCAGTCTGCTAAGCAGAAAAGTTGAGAACATTTTTGATGGTCTACCATTTCTGATGATGCAGCAGTAGTTACTCCTAAATAGCGACTCCCATACATACTGAGCAGTGAAAAAGAGTGAAATTATTCCCAGCAACTATTGTTATCCAGTGGGGATACTTAGAAGTAATTTCTTAGTAATTTCGTGCCAGTTTCTCTGTACTTGTACAAATCAGTGTAACACTCATTTCTTGCTCAGGAAATTTCGTTACATGTATGTTAAGTGCATGCATTTTCCTTCTAAAAATTGTGTATTTTAATGTGCAGTACATGCATGTGTGTATATATTTGTACATGTAAATTTATAAAATCTGTATTTCCTACTCTTGTGGTTGTAAATATGAAATGACAATAATCTCTGCTTTTTAGAGGTTTAGAAATATCTTCAAAAGTCAGATCACAGCTGTCTTACAGTGTTTGTTTCACTGTTTTTATTTGCTTTTGTTGACGATCCTTTATCTTTTGTGGACTTACATAGGCATTAATATTGGCTACTGGGCAAGCCAGAAAATCTATGTTTGTATAGCCTTACATGATAGATTCATTCTCACTGTCAAAGAGCTTGCAAGTCCAAAAAAAATTTCCTAATAATGCAAAATAGGCTTGCACTCATTTACTGTTCGTGTTATGTAATGTTAGTAACTTGTGTGTATTTTGTTCACACTTCCTTACTCTGCTCACTGTTTTATCCATAGTGACTGCCATCCAATTACACAAAACTGATTAGTTTCTTACTCGTCAAGAAAAAAAAGTCACAACTTTACTAAGACAGCATCCATAAAATTTTATTTTTTATGAAAGAATCCTGATTTTTAGTAGCTCAGATTTTTTTTTATTTATTTTTATCACAGATTCCATATAAAATTAAAGTTATATAATACAAAAAAATTATAATTGATAAGAATTTGATTCTAGAGATACTTGTCACTTTTTTCATATTCATCTCCTCTAATGAAAAAAACACATTACTCATATTAGCATTAAAAATAAAATAAACAGTAACAGTGAATATCAGACAACCATTCATGCTACTCTGGAAGAAACATCTGGACCTATTGCAGCTTGTAAATATGGATAATGAATAAAAAGCATTTGTCAGAGTCTTTCTCACCTCCTTTTGTTTCCTCTTTCTTTCTTTTCTATAATTTAGGTATGTTCTAGAATAATAAATATATCTCAAAAAGTTAATTCATGTTTAGGTTTAATAATGAATCACTGGATTTTGAAGAGAAGAGATAAACTTCAGCATACATAGTCTGCAAATGTAACCTTTGTGTTATAGTCACCATACTCGTGGTGCTTAGAGTGTGTAACACCAACTCTCTGCTCTCTTGAAACAGTTTTTTACTGGAACATGTCATCAGGAATCATTTGAATGAGTATCAACACTTCGTAGCACAGTAATGGGTCTTTTTCAGCTGCATTTAGAATCCTTCCTTTCTCCCATTGTTTCTTCACATCTGAATATAGGACAGAAACTCCTGTCATTTCTCTTCCATCTCTTAGGATTTTGCTGTATGTGCTGGCTTATATTCTAGACCTACTCACCTTTTATGCCTCACTGTTCACTCTCAGCCCCTCATTTCCTGAAACTGGTACAGGATGCTAAACAAGCAGGAAAATGTCAGTATTTCGAATAGTGTCATTCTGCTGATAGAAGAGATCACAGACATTTGATAAGTCTCCATTATCCATGAACTGGGACATTCATCTGTCCTTCATGTTGCAAAAGGCTACACATACGTTCATCTGTACAAGGTCCAATCTGTACAAGTTGCCTTTGTCCTGAGTACAGTCTTGTTAAGCATGAGGCAGATTTCCCTTCCTCCCATTTGAGAAATATGTGCTGTAATGGAAAGATATTTATCAGAATTTAAAAGAAAAGAATTCTCCTTGTTTCAATTCCTTTATCTAACCTCTCAACATTTCCTTATTCCTCATTACTATTTATCTGTATTATATTGGTTTGTTGTTTCTTATCTCTTGTGTTGCAGTTGCGATCGAGCTCAGAGTTTGTACAGGACATCCTGAATGACTGCCTCACAATCCAGCCTCTCCAGACAGCACCATCACCACACAGTGCTGTGAATAACGTACTGGGACACTCCCCAGGTCCTGCTCATGACATTTACCCAGGTATGGAAAAGACAAGAAAAAGCTATATTACTCCTTGCTTGGGATTAAGAATTATTTTACAGAGTACTCTAAAATTCATGTCTATCTTATGAGAGGAACAGAATCTGCAAAATAATATGAAACAATATAAAACAGACTTTATATTGTTCTTCTCTCTTTTTGTTGAGAAGGGGAAAAATTCTAGTTTTGTCCCTGAAAAGACTTATCGCAACATTTTTCCTTTATAGGTCCTAAAGGGGTCCTAAAAGAAATCTACTTCCAACCACTCTGCTGTGGTCAGAGTTTCCACTCACAAGATCAGGTTGCCCACTTCTACAAATGCCTTCTTGTAGGCAGCTTGAACTGCTGAATTCATCTGGATTTAAGAAAAGCATTTTTTTCTTTTCATTATTCATGAGTCATACATCACTTTCTAGTAGATCTACATCAGTGAACTTAAATGCTGCATTATGATCTCTAATATTATATAAGTACAACAATAAGTGTCTTTGTTCTATAAATGTGATAGTCCTATTTTTATTGTGTGGATTACATATTTGAGATTTGCATATTAATGCATCAAACTGACATACTGGCTAAATGTACAGTAGATTTTCAGGCTTTGGCTGTATTTGAAACATTTGGGAAGTAAGGAGGGAAAATACACCTCAAACCTCAAGAAAACAGTGGGTAGGATGTGAACATTTTAATGCGGTATTCTAGTAATTGTGAAGACATCTGGTTTTAAATTTAAGACAGAATGCATTACATCTTCTAGCAGTCCAAATACTACTTGAGGACCAGATGTAGGATGTGAAAGAATTGGCTGAATGATATATGAAGTGCTGAAAATGACATTAAATGAAGTAGTTACCTCAGTAAGTGGTTTATTTTACTGATAGCCTTGGAAACACAACAGTTCTATCATACGTTTCTGTCGAGGTTGCCGTAACATACTTACTAGTTGATTTTTATGTAGGCTTATATCACAAAAAACAGGAAATTTAAAGCTCTGATTTAAAGTTATGAAGTCCTAATTTATAAAGTAGTTGGTATTATCTGCAATCAGTTAACTTCAAATGCCTTTGTCTGATTATAGTCTGTGTGGCACCTGTTACCTCCCTTACACATGTTCTCAGCTATCTATAACTTGGCAAATATCTTGTAGTTTTATACTCTTACTACTGAGGCAATACTATATTGTTTCACTTAAACTGGCTTAGGGCATTGTGTCAGATATAAATTAATTCATGTCACTTCATTGTGACAACTGCATGATCTAGTTGAAATTAATTGTTTCACTAAGTACTCAATAGAGTTGCTACATAATAATATACTATATAGCAAAGTCAGTTATGTCCAACAGGAAGGGACTGGCGAATAGAGTAGGAATTACAACATTATTAATGCCCCAAACATGAAATGCAAAACACCTGAAAGCTTACGTGTACTTGCGCAGAGGAGTTACTCTTTCATCTTCTCTGAAAACAATGGTCTATTTTGTAAGCATAAAGAGAAACACTGAGACTTTTCTGAAAAATAAAGCATATCATTTCTACAAGGAACTGATAGAGCACACATTAGCTGAAATATGTTTGTGCCACTTTTCAAATAGAAGCAAAATAAATTTCCATTTTCCAATGCCTTCAAACTTCTCTCACTTTAAGGCTGCTTTTCTCATACTTTATGTATATTTAAAGCAAATGAAGGCTTTCTCCTTTCCTAAGAGATTTACATGTTTAGAAGCAAACTATTAGAAATTAGCAAACTATTAGAAATAAGATTACAAAAACAGGCATTTAGATAACAGTCTATTTCCACTTACTGAAGTGCAACAGTGCCTAGAATGATTCCTGTTTCTCTGTGCAGATACAGAATCTAAAGACACAGATAAATTAGATGAAAATATGAAATAGTCTTATTGATTACATATGTATTACTTAAAATTTAGATTGAGGAAATGCTTGTCTGCTCTTGTGGCTTTGTGACTTCACTGAAGAAATCTAAACTGAGTATAATCCTGTTAATACAGTGAGGTAACATACGAGATCTGCTTAAAATGAACAAAAAGTTAATGAAAGTATAGCTAACAGTAAAATAGATTGTCTTTATAGAATGCAATATAGATATGTTCTCTAAATTCATGGTAGTGGTAAGAGGAGAGATATTTTGGGGGTAGAAGTAAACAAAGTGCTGTTTTTGCAATGATAAACCCAACATAATAAATAATATAATTGTTGATAATTTGCAAAGAAATACAATGACTATTCTTCTTTTTACAAATGTTGCCTGAAATCATAGTTTTCTGGCTTCATTTAAAAAAAAAAATGCTTTGGGTTCCATATCTTTTTAAAGGCTTCATTTCTGTCAGTTTTTTTAAGGAACCTTATTCACAATTAGCTTTTTCTTTCCTGTGTTCCTGTGCACTAATGCATGTGAACTTAGCTTCTCATAGAAACAATGTCTCTACAGAGATATTCTCATGAAAAATTCCTACATTTTAAAAAAAAAAAAAAATTTCTATTGAAACTTCAGTTTTTTTATTATTTTTTTTTTAATCTGAATCTTTTGCTCTTTATGGATTATTTTATCTCGTATTTCTCAGGAGAAAAAAACATTTTTGTTAAGTAGTGCACTTAATTTTACATTTTTCTATGTGGATCTAGCTAGTAAGGTGTTAGAATCACAGAATCACAGAAACATCAAGGTTGGAGAAGACCTACAAGATCATCCAGAGTCCAACCATCCAGTGATCACCAATAGTTCTCAATAAACCATGTCCCTCAACACAAAACCCAAATGTTCCTTGAATACTTCCAGGGTCAGTGACTTCACCACCTCCCTGGGCAGCCCATTCCACTGCCTGATTACTCTTCCAGAGAAGTAGTATTTCCTAACATCCGGCCTGAATCTCCCCTGGAGCAGCTTGAAGCCATTCCTTGTGCTTCTATCACCAGTTACATGAGAGAAGAGGCTGATCTCCAGCTCACTTCAGGTAGTTACAGAGAGCAGTAATGTTTCTCTTATTGCTGGAGAAGAGTCTCCTTTTCTCCAGACTGAACATTCCCAGCTCCTTCAGCCACATCTCATAAGCCCTGTGCTCCAGACCCCTCACCAGCCTTGTTGCCCTTCTTTGAACCCGCTCCAGGGCCTCAGTGTCTTTCCCGCAGAGAGCAGCAAGATTGGAGTCAGTGAGAATGGTAGTGACCATGAATGTTTCTTCATGTTCATACCATTCAAATCAGATGTTTAATGGGAACCTGTGTGTTCACAGAAGCAACACACATTTAATAGCTGAAGCATCGGAAAAGCATGCCGTACACACAGCTCCCAGCAAAAAGTGATCAAGTTAAGTAGCACTTTCTTAAAAAGCATCCAGAATTTTCTGTCTGTGTGTTAAGAGCTATTCTACTGGGAAAATGACCTGTCACTGACAGTGGTTATTGACTGCCATTAGTCTGTGAACTGACAAAGGCTGACAGTCTTTCCCTTTTTGCTGGCATTTACCACATTTAGGTAGTAGCTTGGGCTAACGCCATGTCTTTGCTAGAAAGTCTCATGGTAATATTTCCTCTGGGAAGCAGCTGCCAGCATTGCAATTTCATTTCACTGCATGCCCACAGAGATGTTGTTACTGGTATGCTATCTGCCAGAGTCAGTGAGCATTGTGTAGTCTTCCACAACATCATTCATGCCGCTGCTCTTCGGGGCTTCATTACAAGGCTCTGTGGGAGCCCAAGAATGCTGCTTTCTCATGCTGTGATCATTTAACATAGCATGTGCAAAAGTATGTTTTTGCAGACAATATCTATGCTTTTTCTTCCCTAAACATTGTTCCTTCTCCTCTGGCCCCTGCCATAGTTAGCTTTTATTTTATGCCATGTACTGTCCATCTGTCAGAAACAGACACAAATACAGAGAAATTGCCAGGAAATACAGCAAAAACGTACTATTGATTCTGTGGTGAACACTGCATTGGGCTTTAGGCTGCTCAAGTTCAGAGAAAACAGCTTTTGCCGATGGCAGATGATTGCCCATGCCTGGCAGGGTGATTTTTTTGCCAGATCCCCTGTACAGCTGTAGGACCTATGTTACCACTGCAGCCAAGCTTGGCTGAAAATGTGCAAGCACACCTTAGGACTTAGTTTAAGACAGGGAATAATATTCACACTCCAGACTTTTTTCCTCTATTACAGCCCTGAAATAATTTGTTTTGAAGAAAAATATCACAGTACTAGAAAACCAAGCTGTTGAATTTTCTTACAGATGCCAATTATTTTCTCATTTAAAAAAATACAAGTTTTTCTATATTTCCAAGGAGCAATTTAAATTATCAAAGCTTTTGTTTACAACAGGGACTCTAAGTTAGTATTTATTTAGCAATTTACTGATTTACATTAAGTATTCTCTCTATTTATTCTGTCAGAATGCTTGCTTACTTTTCAGTATTTCCTCCTGTGCTACATGTGAGCAAAATATGGCAAATTCTAAAGGATATTTGTTTTTTCTCCTCTGCATTCCTGTTGATACTAATCTGAGTGAGAAGATTGAACAGAATTATTTTGGGGGGTACACGAGGATAGTGAAAACACAACTAAAGCTACCTTGCTCTTATCTTAGAGAGATCCCTTTCTTATTAAATTATCCCTTGTTGCTTTAAACTTCACCTTGTTGTCTGCATCCTCTGTGTCTTTCCAAGGCTTGGGAGATATTCTACTGTCTAATGTCAGCTATGACTTGCGTTAGCATTAGGAAGCTGTGATCCATGTGAGAATTAGCAAAGAGCAGGGCATGGAGCAGAGGGCAGTCATAGGTGGTTTTGTTAATCATCTTCAAGACACTGTAGAACAGTCTCTATTCCTCCAGTTGAGCCCACCAATGTGACTCATGCCTACTTTCTCTACACTTTAAATTAGCTCCATGGTGTCGATGTCAGTTATTTATATTCACAGTGGTTTCCTGTCTGGGCTTTCATTGACTGCCAGCTTCACCACCTGAAACATGTTCAGGTCTGTTCTTGGAGGAGTTTACAGCATCATCATAGAATTTTATCATTGATCAGGTTGGAAAGGACCTTAAAGATCCCCAAGTTCAACCACAACCTAACCATACTACCCTAACACTAGCAACCCTCCACTAAATCATGTCCCTGAGCACCAACATCCAAACTTTTTAAATAGTTTAAACATTCAGGGATGGTGACTCAACCAACTCCCTGGGGAGCCTATTCCAGTGCTTAACAACCTTTCTGTAAAGAACTTTTTCCTGATATCCAACCTAAACTTACCTTAGTGCAACTTGAGGCCATTTCCCCTCATCCTGTCACCTGTCACCAGTGAGAAGAGACCAACCCCACCCTCACTGTAAGCACATTTCAAATACTGAAAAAAAGCAAAAGGTCTCCCCTCAGCCTCCTCTTCCCCAGACTAAACAATTCCAGTTCCTTCATTTTCTCCTTGTTGGGCATATTCCCCAAGCCCTTCACAAGCCTTGTTACCCTTCTTTGGACCTGCTCCAACACCTCAATGTCCTTTCTGTATTGAGGAGCCCAGAACTGAATGCAGTACTCAAGCTGAGGCCTTACCAAGTGCAGAGTACAGGGGCAGGATTAGTACCCTAGTCCTGCTTACCACACTATTTCTGATACAAGCCAGGATGCCACTGGCCTTCTTGGCCACCCGGGCACATTGCTGCCTCATATTCAGCCAACTGTCCATCAGTACAGCAAGGTCCCTTTCCACCAGGCAGCTTTTCAACCACTCCCCCCCAAGCCTCTTGGGTTGCTTAGGTTTGTTGTGATCAAAATGCAGGATAGTTATACTCCTGAACCTTTCCCTAACTCTGCTTCAGCTTTGTGAGCACCCAGTGTATCACAGTGGTTGGCTCTCAGTAAGAAAGAGAGGAATTACAGAAATAAGCTGAAGAATCTGCGAAGGAGGTCGGCTTCAACTCTTTTGATCTTGGGCAGCAACATTCAGAATTGTGACCTCAGAAATAGGTTTTTTTTTTGAAGATAAGATTGTGTCCTTAAAAAGAATGCTTGTTCTGCTAGGACACCAGCATCCATAGAAATGTTTTAGCTATAGAAAGACGTTGATAGCAGTGATAGCACCCTTTGGGGAACTGGTTTAAATCCTAGAATTTTATCAATAGATTTGAATCAACTCCAACGTGCTCAGTAGCATAATGAAAGTTTTATAGATATAATTTAGTATTGTAAACTAAGCTTTTTTATAAAAAGACTGAAAGATATCACAACAAGTGGTGACTCATTTTCCTCTTGTGAACAGCCTAAAATTTTTTTTAAAATCTGATTCCTTTCTCAGAATTCATTAAAAAATATATAAAGAGCATGTATTTGGCTGCTGCTCAATATCGACATTAACTGCCTGACACAAATGTCAGTGAAAATAATTGAGTAACTGGATTGTCAGAAGGATTTGGTAATCAGAGTCTTAATTCCAAATTTAAAGAACTTTTGAAAATGAGATTACAGTATTTTTGTGGTAAACTCATTAGGGAATTTAGAGGGAGTCCTGTAATGCTTTTAGTTTAATCAGTTAGAGTCTTTCCTTATTCCAAATACATGCAAAAGCAACCTCATAGAAAATTATGAAATTGTTAATGTTAGTTCCATGTTTTTGCATATTTTATTAGGCAATCTATAATCAATAACAGCAATATCTGTGTTTGGGTTGAGGTCTTCAAGAAATGTGGAGTATTTACAGATGGAAAAATATAGAAAATTATTTAACTACCTAAAAACTGTGCTTTCGGTTTGCTCACTAGCTCTGAAAAATATTTATTAGTATATATTTGCTACTTCTACACTACTAAAGTATAGAAGAATTGCAGCTCATTCAGGCAAATTTCCCAAGACAAGGTATACAACTATGTTGTTCCTGGTTTCATGAGGGCATTGTTTGGTAGCAACAGAGGTTATTTAGCTATTTTTTGTGTCTCTGCCTGATAAAGGTTATTTCTCTCCTTTTGGTTTCAGTGGCCATGTTCCCCAGAATGCAGACAAGTGGAAGTGGAACAGCGGCTGGGGCAGTGTCCTTGTCCCTGCCCAGCAGCCACCCCTCCCCAGGATGTAACGTACAGAGTAGTTCTCTTCATCCTCCTTCCCAGTTATCTCTTCTCTCAGTTGCAGACTCTGAGAGGTAAGACCACCTTCTGCTTGTCCCACACTACGGCTGAGTCAGGACCACCTTCTGAACTGCCAGAAATTGAGTTGTTGCTGTTCAGGAAGTTGCTGATGGTAGCCCCTGGGGTAACAGTTGCTCTGGGCATGGGTTTACCCAGGGAAAGAGAGATGAAAGAGATTATTTATTATACCAGCCTGGTAGTGATGCAAGGCAATTCCTGTCCATCTCCACTGCAGGGTCTTTCTCCAAATTCCTTCTGATTTCCACCACTGCTTGTAGCAGGTCAAACTGGCTGGAACACTTTAAATATCAGAGGAGCCCAGTAACACCTATTGGAATAGAGATCCTGAGATTCATGTTTCAGTTTGCTTGCAGTAGGAGTGTCATAAATTTCTCTCTTTTCTTTCAGTATTCTCTTAATACAGACTATTCCAGCAGGAACTTACCATCTTTTCTGTTATTAAGACTAACAGATAATGAATAGATTTTATTTTTAATTCACTGTTTTGAGAGCTTGATTTATAGTCAGCACTTACTTTATGCTGGCTAGGTACAAACTCTTAGCTGCTTCAATAATTTTAGATATGTCAGTGATGTGAAAATTGCTTAAAATGTTTTAGACATTTTCTAAATTATTTTCATCAGTATCTCCAATTATTTGTATAGCGTGTGGCATTATCACACTTCAGTGCAAATAGAATAATGACTTCTTCCTATACTATATGATTACTTAAAACAATTTTTTTTAATCTCACTATTTTTCAGAGCTCTAGATGATTAATTACTGTATGTTACAAATATATTTCAAAGTGTTTAATTTCTTTGTGTGATAAAAATTGCAGTAATTTGGAGAACACAAAGAGTCCAATTATAAACCCAGAGCATTATCTAGATTTTGATTACTGATACTTCTTTTGAGGAAAGCATTAGTAACTTCACTTTATATCAGGAAGATGAAAGAGCACAATGGTTCAGGGAGCTGATAACAGGCATAAGTGCTTCTCATTTTCAGAAGACAGGAGTGAATTTAGTTATTTTTGGAGCCACTGAAAGTTGTTGATGCATCAGTCCGAGATTGCTATTTCACTGTCAGCTAGTAACTCAGTCCTTCCTCCTCTCTCCTGGCCACACAGTACTGACCTTTTTCCCTTGATCCAGCTTTGTGTGCAAACTCTGGAAGTGCTCGTGCTCTCTTGCTCCTTTTATTTCTTAATATAGTTTTCTGTCTGCTATCCTCCTTCGACAAATACCAGAGCACAAGGTGTCAGGCAGGGACTAATCAATAGCTAGCATTACACTGTGATAAAATACAGTGATCTTCTAATTAGCCTAGGCATGTCTTAACCCAAGGCCCACAGGCTTACTGTGAGCTGGCACAGCTTGCATTCTGGATGCTGCCTGCCCTGCACTATAAAGGCATTAGCTGTCACTCACAGAGTGGCCCCAGGCATTGCTCGGCAATAACCAGAACATCAGTGTGCTACTATTAATGCTTTGCCAACTGAAGGCCGGGCTCAGGGAGGACTGTGCTGCGCAGTGCTGACTCAAGCAATGGCAAATAATTGTATGCATTTTAATACATAGGTTAAACAGCAGGAAATACACAGTTGTGCTTTCTGTTTTGATACAGGAGTTTGAGAATAGGTAGAATAGGTTTCAAGATTGAAAAAAAAAAAAGAAAAAAAAAAAACCACCATAAATTTTTATTTCTGGCACCATTTTCAGTTTATATGGATACATTTACACCATGACTTAACTCATAAAAGTCTTGAATGGGTTACAGATCTCAGAATATTATTGCTCTCTACAGAATAACAATAATAAAAAGCCTGCATTGTATAGTCCTTCATCATGGATTAGCTGTGCATGCTCTCTTCTAAACAGTTTAAGTTTTTTCATTCTGTGGAGCTACTTTGGATTAAAAAAACAATTCCAGGATCTCAATTTTAGAAACAGGACATATGGCAATCTAAACTCATTAAGGAAAATTCATTAAAGCAGTTTTCATTTCATTACAGAACTCATAATGTAAATTAAGATGAGTGTTTAAAATAAAATTTAATACAGAATCTGTATTTTGAATCTAATACAATTAACATGTATAAAGATCCTGCAGTTATCTGTCACTTTCACTACTTTCTGGTTGTAATGCTAGCTGTGAAAATGTGAGCTGAACAAACAAACACTTCAGTGTACAATGCATGACATAAATGTCTTTGAAACATGTGAATCCCCAGGGAATCATAGAATGGTTTGAGTCAGAAGGGAGCTCTAATGGTCCATCTTATCACTGAGAGTACTGCAGGGCTTATGTGTCCGAACAAGGGATTTAACCCCTTCATGGTGTGCAGTTCCTGACATGCTGCATG
Organism: Tympanuchus pallidicinctus; assembly: GCF_026119805.1. Lineage (NCBI taxonomy): Eukaryota > Metazoa > Chordata > Aves > Galliformes > Phasianidae > Tympanuchus > Tympanuchus pallidicinctus. Next base: position 47,273,340 of record NW_026294758.1, read on the forward strand.
TGTCTGTACTCATTCCAGAATTAGGATGAACTGAGATGTACACACTACCTGCAATTGCTTGCATCCACTAGTCTGAACCCTGTCTAAGCTGGTTTGGTAACTTCTGTGTCTCTGGGGCTATTCATATGTCCCCTTCCATTCTGGACAGCACGCTTAGGCTTTTGAGTGACAGTCAGAAAGAAATAAGCACTTTCTCTACTCTTCATGGACTGCAAGATAGAGAAATAATTGGAAGGCTTCTTTTCTTTCCCATCTCCACAAGGTGATGGGAGTGTGAATGTGAAATGAATTAAGGCTTGCTAATTTGAGAAACCAAACCAAACCAGGACAAGAGACACATGTCCTGCTGTTTTCCTGTTTTTATTCCATGTACAAAGCTCTATGTATTGAGTGCAACTTAGAGAGCATGGATCTAAAAAGCTGTTTAATTCACCAAAGGAGAGAACATGCATAATAAAAATGCAAGTTTACATTTGTTTGTTGCAGTTTGCTAGCTATGATTTTTAGTACTTCCCTTGTTTGAAATATTGATGCTATTCAATGAAGATTGCAAAATGTTACAGTACCCTAAGTCATATGTATGAAAGATATATATTTGGGTTTTTACTGATTTTTGTAATAACAGAAAACATGGGTATTCAGTGAAGCTGAAGAAGAAAATAATCTATTGAAAAACTAGAAAACCAATTCTGTTTTTATGTATAATATTTAACATGCAACTTAGTGCCCCAAAACTTATGATGCTGAATGCTTGAAATTATTTCTAATAATTTTGAATAGTAAACTTCCATGGTCACAAAAAAACAAACAAACACACAACAACAACAACAGAAAAACACGAAAGCTGCATACATATTTTGTATTAGCCGAAGTGAGAGCATGTCAGATGTTTTTTGGAAACCAGGGCTAGTGATGTGTCCCTGAAGCACAACATAACCTGGCTTGACTGAATGCCTGGATACTACATGAAGCTGGGAAAAAGAACTTGAGCTTAACTGTTCAGTGATGCATTACTGAAATGCTATTATAAGTTCTGTGGCAGCGCCTCTTTTTGATTATTTGAGTGTGTGGTCATATTCCTTTTATGCCTTTGCTGTAATACGGTAAGGAGCTCCATGCCAGAAGCAAAAGTTTCTGAGTGCTTCTAACCAAGGAGTTGGGACATCATGTTACAAAGCCCTTTGTATGTGGCATACAAGGGTCTGACTTGAAGACAGTCTTTAGTTAATGATGCAAACAGGGTGGTTTTGAAATCAGCACAGTAATTTCTTTCAAGTTTGCTACACTTGAGTGGTTTAGCTGCTGAAACATTATCACTTTTTTTGCTGGTGAGCAAATTACACTTAGAAATGGCAGATAATAAAAGAGTGGAGGTGGCAACACGTCTAATTCTGATCCTGTGCCAGAGCAGACCTAGCAAAGCTTGGAATCGTTCTGTCCATGCTTTCTCTCTTTTCTGAAAGCACTATTTTCCCTTTTGAAACCCAGTTTTCTAATACAGTTTGGCCACAGAAAATGATGCCACAGAAAATGATGAGAAAGATGCTAAAGTTCTTATTTATCTCCAACTTCTTCCACTCCTCTCACCAAAACACTTCTGATGCTTTCTGGGGGCCAGTTCTTTCTTTCTCCTGCCCCTCCTGTGACTATATGGACCACTCCTTTGATCTGATAGAGCAATTTCTGTGTTCCTAAGGCTAGAGATCTTGCAGCATAAAAAGGATTTTTAGACACTTAATGACTGGTAAGAAAGATGTAAATGCAGTCAACATCCCTAAGAAACCTTGGGGATAGAAACTTCCTTTGGAGTTGCTGCCATGCAGGATGCTGAACAAAAATATGAAAAAAATTTTGCTTTGCTTTGGCCAAAATACATTTATTTCTGTTGTAGGAAAAGATTATCTTTAAAAAAAGAAAAGGAGAAGATCAGTTGCAACTTGAAGTCAATGGAAATAAATATATTTTATTATAGGCAGGTAAAACAATCAGGATTTTTTAAAAAATCAATAATTTCCCCAAAGCTATGAGAACCCATTCGTAACTTATTGTTTTTTTTAACAGTGTGCTTTAAAGCTTTCATAGAATCATAGAATCATGGAATCATAGAATGGCCTGGATTGAAAGAGGCCTCACAGATCAGGAAGATCCAACCCCCCTACCACATGCTGGGCCACCAACTTTCCCACTGCCCAGGGCCCCATCCAACCTGGCCTTGAGCACCTTGTTCCCTTACAAGCGTTCCTGTGTTACACTTATTTGACTGTCACTGAAAGTTAGTTGGCTTACTGAGAATTACAAATAAAGAACAGGTATATAATCAACCAGTTTCCAGAGCAGCAACCCAATTAAGTGTAATTAAAAAATGTTAAAAAAAAAAAAACACAAAAAGGACATCTGAAGAAATAAAAGACCAGTGTCTTCAGCTGTAATACTTAATTTCCATTTTGGAAGCATACTGAAAGCTATCATAAGAATTGATTATATGCAAAAATACCATACACTTTATTTTTCATTGTAAAGTCCAGGCAAAAAAAGAAAAATAAATAACAGAGAGAATTAAAATCGAGCAACGTGCAGCATAGTTATATAGTTCTTACCTCAAATAATACCACTACTAGGACCCTGTGCAATAGTCAAATATAGATTAATGATAAACTGTCTTCTCCTCTTTCCTTATTCATACACAAATACAATTACCTTTTTTCTTTTTCAGTGTAATTTTTAGCAAATTATTTGTTGCCTAAGCAGTTTCATATGCTGTCATAATTCCTGCCAAATTTATTCAAAACTGCAAGATAATTGAAATTAACCATTTTCCCTGTAAACTACTGAGTTGGAAAATAGAAATACAGAATTTAAAGTAATACGGAATAACAATATTTTCTCAAATTTAGGCAAATTCACGTTTCTTTTATAACTGAAACAGCACACACTGAAAAAGCAGGAATGTACACAAATTAGGGATATGAAACTGACAATGCTGTGTTCCTGTGGCCCAAAGAATAGTTTGGTATTTCAATTCCTATAAGTTGCTCTGAAAGTAATGCCTTCTACTTATTTCCATGGAAATAATGGCAAAGAACACAGTTCTGTTCGACAGAGAAAGCTACAACACTCTTTTTCAACAGTTGCCACCATTAGCTGCGCATTTTCACTAGCAGTGAAAAAGAGCCTGCATGCCACGCTCATAAAAATCTTCACCAGTGGAGATGACCTGCTGTTGCTGCCACTGCAGCTGAAATGCATCTCTTACCACCTCACTGTGCTCAGATCTGCTGTTTGGTCTTCAGAAACATTCAGCAAGTGCCAGTGAATGTTTGTAGGTGCAGTTTTCACCATGTGGAGGAATTAGGTGGCACAATTTTCCTCCATCCACACCATTCTGTCAGACTGGCCTTCTGCTGCTATCTGTCACACAGCAACAAAACAGAGTAGGATACTGGTGGGAAGGTTCAACTTTTACTGCCATACCACCAACACTAACATAATAAAATAGGATGCATTACTTTTGGAGCAGCCATTGTAGATACAGATTTTGTTATTTAGCAGTACTGCTCAAGGATAAACAGAAAAAAAAATTCACTCTAGCACTTACTGACTAGGGCTGGCCTAAATGTAAATTACATACACAACCTGGGGAAGCTGTGGAGAGGCAAGGGAAGAGGAAAGTTCATTTTCAGTATTTAATATGGCAGGGAGATACCTTTTGTATCTTACCACGGCATTCTTCATCCGAAACATCAAGTGTCTTGATACTCACTGAGTAAAGAACTAGCACTGCTGAACTGGGCATCAGAGGGCTGAAGGGATGATTTCTATAGGAGGACAAAACACAGAGTGTGTGAGGGAAGACATTCTGTGTGGGCCACCTCCTCTGGTGCAGATTTTTACAAGTGCAGCATGCAAGCTTTTGTTCATTGCTGCCAAAAATGCATAGGTAACGGTGATAACTACACTGAAAAATTGTTTCGTAGCTGAAAGTTTTCTCTATCAAATAGTGTTATTGTGCTCTTGTATCTGTTGCAGTTTCTATGAAAATAAATAGGAGGCATTACTTTTGGAGTGACCTACATATACATCATTTTAACTAGTCTCATCTAAGTAGGTACAATTTAGAAACTTTTTTATTTATCTTGCTTACTGTCTGATCTGGTCATTGCTTGGCAGGACACATTTTTCCTAGCAAGTACTGGAAAAGAAGAAGCCACTTGATAGCTCCCAAAACAGTCCTCCTGTGATTTGATATCCAGCAAGCATGAGTGAGGGTATCCTTCTGCAAACCTGGCTGGTTCCTGACCACATGGACTGCAGCACTTGGCAACAATTATTGATGTCTATTTCCTAGTGGTTACAAACCTGTCCTTATTGTTCCAGAAGCAAAATTAAATTTGCAGTTCCCTCAGCAACACGCTGTGGTTTGTTTGGGAACAAATCTGGACTGAGACAAAACCAAGTTTCTCTATTGTTGGGCATAGGGAAAGTAGAAGTAGATAACTATAGTCACCCATATAGTAAGCCAGAAATTCATGAAGTGATTCATAAATCGTTATAAAGACCACTAGAGTCTACTGAAAAAGAGTCCTGTCTTGCTGTACAAAGTAGAGTACTGTCATTGGGAGGGTCTTTTAGGTTTTAAATCAAATGTGAGAATTTTAAAATTGTGCTTTATCACTTTGAGTTTTGAAAAGGACATTTTGCCTGTTGTTGGCAGCTGCTTAAAGCCATTTTCAAGAAATCAGTTTTCACAAACAAATTGTGAAAACATCGAGGATCACATCCAGTGATTTTTCAAATAACCATAGTAATAAAAACTTACTGTACATTGTTCTTCATCTGTGGCAGCATTTAACACTCTTTTTGTGGGATTGCTATACTCACTCCAGTCCTTTCTTGTGAAGACCAGTTAGCTGTGGCACTCTTTGAAAACATTCCTGATACTTTCAGCATAATACAAAAATTTGGTTATCTTTTTCTGAAAATTATTGTCTAGTATTGTTTTGAAATGCATCATTCTTTGTTTTCTTCCTCCCTGGTGCATACTGGGTGTACACTGCATCAGTAATGTAGAATAAAGAAATATTTGGTGCATTAAAGACTCAGGTGACACATTTCCTCCAACTAAGTAGTAGTATATGTATTCTTTAAAGCTAATAGCAAATCAGCACAAAGTCCATCCAAGGTGCAACTAATGTACTTAAAAATTCAGTTGTCTAAGAAAATTGGATAGGCAGTAAATCATACAAAAATTTTGACATTTGCTATACTACAAATGTAAGTTATTTATCTACCACAAATGTAATAAATGTAATAAATGGGTTTCAGGTAAGGTCAAAAATCACACAAACTGATTCTGAGCTGAAGCTTAAAGTATTTCAATTGTCTTGGATTTAGTTGTGATTATCTGCACAATGACCCTTTCCAAAGCTGTTCTATAGTGCTCCTACTGGACTTGCGTCATCTGTTGTACTCAGGATGAATGTACAGCCTCTTTAGACCTCTACAGGAGAAATATTCTTTATTACAAGAAGAAAGAGAATGTTATGTAGTGTACTGAAGTCTAGTCTTAGAAGAACAGGGATCAGACTGACACTATAGGATCCTTTCAAGCTGTGTTAACTGCAAGCAACAGTCTCTCATACCAACAACCACTGAGCCTACGTGACACAGAGAAGAGTGGGTGAGTGCTTTTGCTCAGTGTAGCTGGCAGCCTACGTCTGGGAGCAGAGTGGTTGTTCTGTAGTAGGAATGCCACGTCAGTATTCATTAATCGTCCTGCATGAATATTTTATTAGCCTTCCCAGCTTTTACCTCATGAATCAGAAAGTGACAGCAAGCCATTCCTGAGCCCAGGCTGAGCTTTTGTTTACTGATTGGATCCCATTGGTCTAGTGGGTAGTTTGGTCACATGGGGTAGAGACCCCAGTTCTTGTAACCACAGCCTTCCCTCTTCAAAAATGACTGTCACCTATTTGTAATGTGCTTTTCAATAAGCAATTTAAAGGACATATAGATTTTAAAAAAAAACAACATACACAATGTCCATAAAATCCTCATGCTTAGTAGTGTGTCTCCTTGTAGTGCAGTAGTGAGAGAGCTGTGTATACTAAGCAGATGAAATGATGAACCTGTGTAGTGGCTGCACCATCAATCTCATTCTGAACCTTTCTCTTCCACTGCCAGGCTTATAAGTTTGCACTTTGAGTCCAGATCAACATTTTGATGTCATCTCAACTGGAAGCATTTTAACACTTGCCTTCATAGACTTTATACTGCCTCCAGATTATTTTCAAATTGTTTCAGGCAACATACATAGAACAGGGATTTCTGGAACTCAAAACTTGAACCTGCTGTTCACCTCCTCGCAGTGTCCCTTCACCAGAACAGACTACTTCCTGCCCAGGAGGAAGGACAACTATTTATTGATATCTGGCACAGAGTCTTATGGCACAGCAGGCAGTGCCTCAGAAATAAGGTTCACCCATGAGGTTTTTTCTACTACTATGATTTAAAACCTACTTACAGTAGCTAAAATGAGATTTCCACACAAAGCAAAAATTCAGTGTTTTCAATTCACAATTATCAAAGCTAATGATATATCACCTGAAAGCTCGGCAGAAAAGTACCTGAGAGACCTGGTAGACAAAGTTGAACATGAACTAACAATATGTCTGTGCCACAAAGAGGGCAGATGTTATCCTGAGCTTCATTAGGCAAAGTATTGCCTTGAAGGAGGTGATTGTTTCCCTCTGCTCAGCACAAGAAAGGCCACATTAGTTTTGCATCCAGTTCTGGTCTCCTCAATACAAGAGAGACATAGATGTACTTGAGTAAGTCCAACAATGGGTGTAAAGATGATGAAGGGACCAGAGCATCTTTCCTGTGAGGCAAGCCTGAGAGAGCTGGGACCATTCAGCCTGGAGATGAGGCTGAACGGTCTCCAGCAGAGATGGATGGAGCTAGGCTCATTTCAATGGTACCTAGTGCTGGGACAAGTGGAAATGGGTACAAAATTTAATATGTGAGGTTCTGTCTGAATTTCAGGGATCTGATACTGTACTGAAGACCAACCACTGGCACAGACATGGTCATGGGCAACCTGTTCTATGTATCCCAGCTTGAGCGAGGGGATTGACCAGAGGATCTCCGAATGTCCCTTCCAACCTCAACTATTCTGTGATTCTGTGATTTGAGGATATATCTTCTCTATATTTGGGCTGTACACAGTTCTTTTAGAAGATTTTAGAAGATTCTAAAAGATTTTAGAATCTTTTAGAAGATTGATCTAAGTAAAATAGAAAATATCTTCAATGCTTCCCTTAAAGTTACAGCATTTTATAGGTTTTCCTGTTTCTGAATTCCTAGGTTTGTTGCTCTTACTTCTTCTCCTCAACACATTAGCCCCCAAAGAATTTCAGTTCCTCCTTCTCTGATGCAGAGACAGACTCCACAGCCTCCTCATCTTCAGCAGCCTGCTGGAATGCATCTAAAGACATATGAGTCAGCATCAAACCCTTTTCAGCCAAATAATCTCCACATCCAAGGTAAGGAAGAAGCTTCATCATTTATGTTAGTTGCTTGTCAGTGCTGCTTGGCTTCAAATAAAATGTTGCAAGTGCTGACACTGGCATTTCAAGGGCCCTTTCCTTCTGAAAGATACAGCCTTCTGGGACCTTGCTTTCAGGATTTCTTGAAATTCATACTTTAAATAATGTTTATGCATCTTTCTATGGAGTGATGAGTTTTGCTTCAGGTTAATTTTCAAAGCTGCTATTGAAATAGAACTGCAAGTAATTATGTGTTTGTCTCTAATTTTATTAATATTGTTATGCTTCTTATCACTCCTGACTTTTCTCACAAAGTGTTACCAGGTTTTCAAGCAGTGGAATATTTTTTTCCCTTTCAATTGTGGAAATTTCTTTCATTAGCATACACGTCTCGCAAAGTTGTGTTCCCACTTGCACTATGTAAACATTTTCTACAAAACTTATTTCTTTCTGTTTAATCAGTCAAATACAGACTTATATAGTCATGAAGAAAATTAACAGCAGCTGAAATCAATATAAGGTTGTTTTTCAATTTGTTTTTAATCTGGTACAAAGCCTGAATGGTAATTAACCTTTGCATTTCAGAAATGTGTTGACAGAAGTAACACTGTTGCCTCTCAACTGTTTAAATATATGTTTGTCATTTTAACATACACAAGGTGCACCTCATATTGCATTTTTATAGTCTTTGGGATTCTGCCTTTTGATCAAGCTTCCTGAGAATTATCACAGTAGATATCATAAGAAATATATATTGGGGGAAAAAAAAAAAAGGGCTTGTTCCATTTATTTGCTTTCCATGATGTAAGCAGTCTCTCTAGGGGTAGCCATGAAGCAGGATCGCAAGGTACTTTGCAGAATTCATGAGTGAGAGTGAAGGGAAAAAGGAATGTGCTAGTCTTGTTTTATTGTTATTGTAGTAGACTACATACATGTGTTTGTGAATTAAGAGGATGACCAGTGCTGGCAAAATAATGAAAAAAGAAAAAAAATTCTTGCAAAATATTCAATGCAATGGAGGCTGCCATTTCTTTGAAAAATTGTTAGCTGATATGAGTTACCTATACTAGTATAACTACATGGGCAGATATACTAGTAAGTTATTTTTTTTTCATGAACAATAATCAGATTTAAATAAATAGATACATTTCTAGCGTTCCAAATTTGCATGTCCATCTGGCAGTACAATGTGTGATATGTCTGTATTGCTCTTCCCTGTCATTCTTTTTCCTTTTGTTCTTCACATTCCAATGCTATCAAATGATTACTTGATGTCTGTGTAATTAACCTAGCGAATGCTATAGAATTGAGCTGCAAAGAAATACCATTTTGAAGCAATTCAGGCAAAGACAACTGGAAAGAATACTCACTCACTATGTATATTTATCAATGGCAATTGTAATTATTTCCTTAAGAAAATATTATCTGAGAGAGCTTTGTGATGCCAAGCAGACTGTTGACAGAAATAGATGTCAGTCAAAAACTTCCAACCGTGTGAAAACGATAATCACAGCAGTCATGGCCTGTGACATATCTGTAATTAAATCTTTGTCCCTCTTAGTTCAGTGAGATCAGTGCTCTATCACAAACATGTGGACCAGGATTTCAACAGTGAATTTAAGATGGGCTGCATACTGTTGATTTTCAGATGCTCAGCATCATTCAGGACAAGGCTCTGCATGTGATAAACAACAAAAGCTTCTTGCTTTTAGAAGAGATTCTTGCAATATTCAGTGATTTCATTAAATTTAGAAGTATTTAATTTCCCTCAGGAAATAATGTCATCATACCAGAAAAAAAATATTATTTAATCTGTGTCATGGCTTCTTTGATGTTGGAGGTAGTGTATGCATTCAAAGAAACGTGACTTTTGTAACCTTGTGTGTACATTGTTCATGTGTATGTTTTAATTAGTTTAGAAATGCATAATTGATACAATTCAGAGTTGCAATCTTGAAAAGATATGTTCAGTTTCTGGAAGTTTATCACCCAGTCCATCTCCTTTTTCTGTTTTATAACAAGTGTGTAAAAATTTAGGAAACTCTTGCTACAGGTAGTTCTCTAACAAGTAACTTCAAAAGAAGGGTCAGGTATGGTTAGGGTCTAGGGCCTGAATTTTTAATGGCTTCATGCTATCTTGCATCATGCAAGTGGTGCAATGAATTTGGACATAGTACCATGTGAACCAAATCAAAAGGTCCCAAGATCATTAGATTTTGCTGTGTCATGCCTGGATTGCAGTTCAAAGAGCTCTGCACTGTGACCTGATGCACTGCAGAAAATGGGGAAAGATGTTTGGAAAAGTGCTAAATAACTGACTGATGGAAAATGATGTCCCCTCTTCTGATTCTTCTTGTTTATGACTGTCTATTATGTAAGACGGATATTTATGATGCTGAATTCCAAAAAGAAAATGATTTTTTCTGTGCTCTTCCATTCTAAAGAAAAATAGATGGGGACTTGGTTTATCAGTTAATGAAAGAGTTTTATGCACTTCCCTAGCTCTCTCTGCACCGTGGTGGTTAATTGCTAATGGGTTAAAGCTTCTCAGACTTTTCTAGACAATATTCTTTTGCTGGAGTAGAGAATGTGCAGACCTAGAGAATGTGACTCACAATAGCTCAACCCTAAGGTAAGTCATTTTTCTGCCAAAGTTATTGCCAGATTGTTCTGCATCGGGAACAGGATGCTGTGAGAAAGGCACAAATAGAGAATGAGTACAGAGCAGTATGAAAGGACATTTCAGCATGTGTCTTGAGGGGTCTTGCCAGCTGGCTCAGACCATCAGATTGAAATAATTGTTACTGGTTACTTGTCTGACTCAACAGTAAACTTTCAGAGTGTGTCCTTTTGCTGGTTGAGAAAAAGATTGATTTTAAAAGCAAAAGCTGTCAATAGCTATGTAATTTCTAAGTCAATTTTTAGATGGCAATTGTGTTTTTTTCTTTAATTTTATTTTATTTTGCTTCAAATGCTTCTTAAATGTCAGAATTGAACATTTAAGAATTGAAAAGGTTGTAAATTCCTAACACGCTTCAAAGTATGACTCAGTTTTGTTCGAGTTAAACTTTAAAAGAAAAAAAAAAATGAAACTGTCATCTTAGAGCATTGCTGCTAAGTGCCTACAGCCCCTGCAAAAGACAATGAAAGCTACAAGCGTTCAGCCTCTCTAAAGTGAGCAGAACCTGTGACCTCAAGCCTACTGTACACATTTGCAGGTTGCTTTTGAAGATGAACCCCTCTTCTTACTATTTCTTCATTTTTTTCTTCTTTTCCTCTTTTGTGTGAAGGTGAAGTATTATTGTTTCTGTGTTTTTCCATGAAACTGCTCTGCCTAAACCCTTGCTATGTATGTGCAAATTAGACATTTTTCTCACATTGTGTACCCAGAACTGTCTTTCAAGACTACACCTTAAAACACAAGGACTGTATTTCACTCAACATTGTTACCTAAACCTCTCTGTAAGTTCTGAGTTCCTGTGCATACGTTCAGGCTGTCTTTTCCTGTCCATGATCCTGTCCTGTCCTCATGCCTTGAAATAGTGAGTTTTTTGTCTCCGTTCATGCATATGTTACACATGCCAATATTTATATGCTTCCTTGCAGGAGACCACATAAATATAGTCTTGAAGGAAAAATAATTTGAGTAGTAAGATTCCTAAAGCATGCATCCTTCCTCCCATTTGGCAAAATCAGTAATATTATATAAAGCTGATATAGCTTGGTTTGCTTTGCAACAGGGATTAGTACATTAGTTTAAGAACCAATATATTAGTTTAGCAAAAGGAATCCATAAGTGATAGTTCTAAAACTTCACATTTCAGCTTTAGTGGGTGAACTTAGTTTTGTTTTTCCTCAATAATTTTGCACTGGGAACATAACATAATATTCTACCTTCTGCCTCAATAATTTTACCCCACAAGAAGTACTGGAGTCACAATAGAATACTTTTGTCTTTTGCCTCAAAACATGCAAGAACATTTTCCTTGGGTTCTTCGTACACTGTTTTTTAAAAGTGGCTCACTGTGGCCTAATAAGCAATGGAAATATTCCAAACTCAGGACAAATGAATGAAAGTTTGTCAAAGGTTTCCATGATGAAGCTGATGGTGAAAAAAGGGGAAGAAGTAGGTGGGCACTCAACCACCCTAAATACCACTGAGCACACCCAAATGGACATTAGCACGTATCTATGAGACCTTGAAAAAGAGTGAATATGTATGCTAAAGTACTGCATATGTATGTGGTACATATACATGCAGATATGTCTTAACTGTATAAATGTAGAACCTGAATTCTGAGAGTGTGTGCTTGCTGGTCAAGTTGTCTGGTGTGCATTGTGAAGAGCAAAGGAATGCCTCTTTTTAACACCACATTGGAGCCAGACGGTTTTCTTCCCAGATTTCAGATGACAAAGTGATACAGCATGTTTCGTATTGCAACCTTTTTACTTTCCCATCCATATTTTCTATGGTTTACCTTATCTGTATATAGACACAGTGCAGCTTTAGCAAACAGCAGTCATGGCCCCCAATCCAGCAGAAGTTTGTGAGCTGCTTTGTGATCATTGTGAGTTTCTAAGCATAGTATACCTCTATAAAGGGATATGAGTTGGAAGATTTTTTTGTGTCAGGGTGTGGAAGTACGCAAACATAAGATTTTGATTTTTAAAGTACACTTTATTCTTAAGTCTTTGTTCCTTAAAAGTTGATGCTCCATTTCTCATCAGTAGTAATGAACAGAGGGGCTGATGGTGTCATGAGATACTTAGACATATTCCTCTTAAATATCATCAGTAGGTTGTGATTCCAAATTCAAGCTTTCATAAAAGGATCTTCTCTGCTTTCTACTTACAGTCATCTATCCTCTGGGATAGCTCCCTGATGTTTTCTCTACTCTTACAGAGAACCCAAAGGCCTTTTGTCATATTCTGCTGAAAAGCAAGAGAGACTCTAATCCTGTGCATACAAACAGCAGGCCCCATGGATCATTAACAAGCAGCCTTTCAGAGTGTCGCAGGTATCCCCACTATCAGCCAGCTGTCTGAACATCAGTGGGAGATCCTCAAGATTGGATTCATTTTTTCAATTCTTCATCAAGACTCAATCTCTTTTTTTGTTCACACTTTCCTTGAGTAACCTTCTATTAATTTAAATTAACTCTTTTCTTAAATTCTTCAGGGAGTAGCCAAGTGCAAGCTCTGGATGTTCTCAGTTTAGACAGCAGAACTGCAGAGTTAAAGAAATCTTGTGAAAAATCTCATCTAGTCAGTCAGTGCTATCAGAAATCAAGACAAGAAAGTCTATGAAACAAAATGCACTAGGGATTAATAGCAATTGGAGGAAGTCTTGGGGAGCATTATATAAAAACTGCTTTACCATTGGAAAATAACTGAAATCCTGGTGTTACTGCAGTGAGGATTTCTCCATTCATTTTTCATGGTCAACATTACATGAACTATCATTTATTATCTCTATCCAGGTATTTTACTGACCACTTTCTTTTCATTCTTCCAGGTTTTTATGGACAGCTTCAGACTTTCTGCCCTCCACATTATCCCGACTCTCAGAAGAACATACAACACAATGTTTCTTGCAGTATGGTTCCTCCCTTTGAAGACTGTTTATTTCCTACATCAGTGGGTCCGGCAGGACTTGGTGTCTTTCATCGAACTTTTTCAGCTCACTCTGGTATTGCAGGTAAATGTCAGCTGGGGACTCTCTGAATTGGCTATGTACAGTTTCTGTATTTAGATTTGCTTCAGCTGTGAATGTGTCTGGGAACAGCTGTGACAGAGTTGACTCTTTGCAAAGAGGAGGTGGTTTTCAGACCTTTCTGGGGTGGTGGACACTGGGACAATCGCCATGGATCACTCCAACATCTAGCTTGCATGCAAACTGTGCTTCTGAGGGTTTCTCAAGGGCATAATCTTCCTTAGTAGTCAGAGAGTCACTAGCTCGTGTATTCATTTTGAAATACAGTCCTTTGAGACTTGTGTGATATTTATGCAGCCACTCTGGTCTGGTAGAAGAGTTGCAGCAGGGACCTGAGATAACTTAAACCCTCAGTTTTGCTTTCTGTTTTGTAATTCACTTAGTCACATTTCCTTCCAAATTTCTTTTCACACATAATTTAGTCTCTTCCTAACTGAAAATGCCTGAATGGGCATATGTGCTGCTCTGGAGAGGAGAAAGTTACCTCTCTGTGGAAAATCAGAATGATGCTGTTGTTTTTTCTTGTCTTTCCATACAGGATGATTTCACTTAATGGTTATTGTGCTTTGAAATCTCTTCTACATCTTATCCTTAAGTAGTGCAGTGAACAGCCAATGCAGCCGTGTCACTTCAGAGCAGAGTCTCACAGCATAAGAAGATGAAAACTTTTAAGCAGTTATTCCTTTGCTTACATCTGTCATATGCTGAAGTTAGTAACTTCTTTACTAATGGGCTGCTTTATGAGAATTGAGTTTGACAATACATATCATTCACTGAGTGTGGTGAGACTCAATAACCAAGCATGAAGTTTATTTTAAAAAGTGTAGCAATTGAAGCATCCATTAAGTGGGCAAATGTTAGTTGCAATAAAGTCTGCTTAATTCAGATTTGATAGAACTGAAATTCTTCCCTTGGTAAGCAGTAGATTATGTAACTATTAATTTTGTACCTACATTGGCTTGCTTTTTTTGTTTGTACATTTGGTTAGAAGCAATGTCCAGTTCTCTGCCTAAGAATTAGGGTATTCTCTGTGATATAGTTGTCCTAGTTAATGAATTATTTCTGTATTTTCTCAGTTTATGATTTTCCAGCAGGGCCCACAGGTGTCTTTGGTGATTCGACCCACAGCGTGCCAGAGGATAGCAGTTTCCTACCAATAAATTCAGTGGATCGTTGTCCCACTCAACTTTCTTCTGTCTACACTGAAGGCTAAAATCATCCAACTCTAACGAGAACCTGATCCCATTTCATATTGCCCTTTTGATATTTCTCTACAAAATTTTTCTCTCCATAAAAATGCTGTGTATGAATATTGGTGGATAAACATACACACTGGAGAGGAAAAAAATCACCAAGCATTCATCCTGTAATCATGCAGTCGTCTGAGGAAAGCATTTGAAGAAAGAAAATTTTGCCAAAACCTTAGGATTGTTTATTTTCTTTTCTTCTGTGGCACAGCAACTCTGCTTTTTTGGGTTTTTTAACTTCTCAAAGGGAATTCAAAGACTGAATAAGAAAACTGTTTGTTGGCTATAATCCTCTTAATCTGAATAGCTGTAAGCTTTGAGAAGAACACTTTAGAAAATTCCTTAAAAAAAAAAAAAAAAGAAAGAAAAAAAAACAAAGTAAAACCAGAAATGCAGACATTTCAAAGATACACAACTTTTGGAAGTGTGTTTGCATATGGTGCTTCTGAAGTTAAAAATACACCAACAAAAAAGGGAGAGGAATTAGACATACATCCTGGTATTACCCATTGGAGGCATGTGTGTATCTTCTTTCTGAGGCCAAAGAGCATTGATTCTAGATCCTTACAGGCCTTGATTAGATGACTTTCCCATCCCTCTGTATTTAAACCATACAATGTGGCCATTGATATCTCTCCAACATTTCTTCTGACCTAGTTCTTTTTTGCAGTTTTAAGAATATTTAAATGCACTACGTGAGAAGGCACATGGACATAATCTTTATTAGCACAACAGCTAGAAAAGAATATTATGTTCCAACTTTGATTTTAACTATGTTGTAGAGCTTTATTGCTGTATGTGCTATAGTACTCTATAGGAAAATTCAAAATACGTTTCCTTAAATTTCATGCATTTGAAAGCAATCCACAGCATTTCCAGGAAAAAAAAAATAAAAAAATAAAATAAAAAAGAAAAAGAAAAAGAAAAAATGAGCTACTCTTAAGTCTGCTATGTTCCCTCTGATTATTAGAAATGTAAAACTGGACTTGTTGATTATGTGTCTTCTAGTCAGCGGCTGGATCTGTTTCATATATTTTGTACAATGTACTATAAAATCAGATTACCTGTGTAAGCCACAAGAGATGTGTTAAAACCAGTATTTTGCAGTACAGATATCACTGTGGTGATATACAGCTTGAGAGTAACTGTAATATCATGTAAGACTGAGTTTTTAAGATTATTAATCCAATTTCGTCTATTTTGTGGACTCTCTGCAAAGTGTGCATCATAATATTCTTACAATCTGTTTTAATAGGATGGAAAAAAAAATCAGAGATTCTTACACGCTGACTAGATGGTGTGTAAGAATCTAACTATGCTTCTGAAATTACTCATCAGTTCAAAAAAAATTATTTATGCACAATTTTTCTTATCCTGAGAAGCTTTTCGGAGTTGTTGAATGCAGTTTTGGTCAAATTCCTTATTTAATTTGCTATTCTATTGCATAGACGAATTTATGTCAGACATTTACAAACAGTGGTAATCCTCTGAAGATTGTATTCCTAAATTATATTCTTACATACAAGTGTATGTGCTTCCATATTTTAGTAAGAGATTTTCATTCAATATATGCAAAGTAGATATCAACAAGCCACGTAGATAAATTATTTAAACCAACAAGTAAAATTGTGGCTTAAATACAGAGAATTCCCTACTAAATTCTTCCCTTTTTTATTCTGTTTCTCATATCACACGTAGATGTGTCACTCTGCTTCAGCTTGCATTAGTAAGTCTTGTTACCATATGTAGTTTTCATTGGGTTAAATAACATCAGGCTTCTGTACACAGGTACAGGATTATGGGGAACAATAGGCTTCCCAGCCTAATTTCAGTACTGGGAAAGTTATGGAGCAGATTATCTTGGGCGCATCACACAGCCAGTGTGGGACAATCAGAGAATGAGGCCCAGCCAGCATGGGTTCATGAAAGGCAGATCTTGCTTAACCAGCCTGATCAACTTGTATGACCAAGTGACCTGCCTCCTGGATGAGGGAAAAGATGTGGATGTAATCTTCCTAGACTTTAGTAAATCCAGGTGGTGACATGTCATTATTAATGTTTGCTAGGGGTTAGTATTGTGGCCAATCCTGTCTAATATCTTTATTGATGATCTGGACAAATTTGAATGTACCCTCACTAATATTGCAGATGACACCAAGATGAGAGGAAACATTGATCTGCCTGAGGGTAGAATGACCTAGAAAGGGATCTGGACAGGCTGGATTGCTACAACAACCACAAGCAACACTACAGGCTTGTGTTGTAGAGGCCAGAAAACTAGAACAGGATCAGGGGGTATTAGTAGACCAGTGAGGCCACAGCTCAAATACTGTGTTCACTTTTGGGCCCCTCACTACAAGAGGCCCTGGAGCATATACAAAGTTGGGCAACAAAGCTGGTGAAGTGTTTGGAGCAGAGGTTTTACAAGGAGCAGCTGAGGGAACTGGAATTCTTCAATCTGAAGAAGAGGAGGCTCAGCGGGACTTTATTACCCTTCTCATTTCTTTAAAAGAAGGTTGTGGTGAGGTGGGAGCCGATCTCTTCTTCCTAATACCACTGATAAAATTAGAGGTAATGGCCTGAAGTTTCATCAGGAGAGGTTCAGGCTGGATATCATGTAACGTTTCTTCTTTGAAAGCATTGGAACAGGCGGCCCAAGGCAATGGTGGAGTTACGATCCCTGCAGGTATTCAAGAAAAGTGAGGATGGGCTGTTAAAGATTTAGTGGGCATAGTAGTGATGGGTTGGCTGCTGAAATAGATGATCTTTGAAATCTTTTCCAACCTTAATGATTCTATGATTCTAAGATACATAGAAAAAAAAAAAAAAAAAAAAAAAGGCAGCTCATTTGCATTAGTGTATCATCAGACTTTTTTAGTAGAGCTTTAATTGTGTGCTGTCTTAAAGCCTACTCTGTGATCTCTGCATATGCATAACTTGATTCAGTAGGAGTAACTAGACTTGCTGAACACTTCAAGCTTGTAGGACTACACTTGTTTCTTCCGAAGTCAGTAGGAGCATATTTGGGCCCAGTGTATACAGATGTATGTATATGTAAATTTGTACTTTCGTATATGTAGGAATGGTTCAAGATTCTCCTAACGACATGGTTTTCCAGAATTTGCCAATGGCTGTGTGCCATAAAGTATTGCTACTCACCAACTTGATTATTAACACTTCTGAAATATTTCTTTTTGTATCTGATTGCACAAGCTGTCCAGTAGAGAGGGCTTTCAAGTTATGGGTGAAAAGCAGGAAAACAGAATTCAAAAAGGAGGTGATTTTCACATACAATCAGTTACATCTGAAAAAGGAAAGTTTTGCAAATCATTCATTCATTCTTTCATACGCATGTGTACAGCTTTCATACGAAAGTGTACAGCTTTCTGTGATCCTTAGTCTTAAAAAGGAACTATACAGTCTAATTAAGCACATAACTGTGGCCTACTGGTCTATAAAATGTTTACTTATGTGTCATAGACAAGGGGGATTCTTAATGATTATTTCATTATTCTTTTTCCAGCCGGACTCAGTTTGGAAGATTAGTATATTACAGAGCACAACTGTTTTAAAAAAGAAAACAACAACAACAACTAAAAAAAAAAGAAAAAAAAAGAAAAACAACAAAACTGTATTTTATCTCACGTATTTTGAATACTGAAGTAGGATATTGTGTTTATCATGTTATTAAAAAAAAAAAAATGGTGCTTGTGAAAATACATAGTGTAGTGCCAGTTACTTTACCTGCAAATACTTGTGCCTCAGTGATTTTTGTGTTATTTTTCTAGTTGCTGGATAGCGTTAATTTTCAAAAGGGATTCATATCTAAATGATGAAGTCATTTTAGACTGTGGGCAATAAACAATATTCTAATGAAATTATTTACAATAATTCTTTCATACATTTCTTTGTTTTCAGACTCATTGCATTAGAAATGGGTCTATAATGGATCTGAAAATTCAGATAGCACATCGGGTATTTGTGTGAGTGTTTGAGTGCATGGAAGTGCATGTATTTGAATCTCCTTCTCAATGTATGTATATACACTTATTTATACATGCGTACACATAGGTTTTCCTGTTTACTAGTACTGAATGTTGAAGTATTTCATTCCAGACACAATCTGTCAAATTATATTATATTTTCAACTTTCTATGAATATATGTGAATATAAAAATTACATTTTAACTGTTTATCCTCTTTTCCTTGTGTAATTTTATAGCAAAATTTTTCAAATGGCACTTTCTGTTGTCTGTTGTGTGAAATTTTTATATGTTTTTCCATTTTTTAGGATCAGGTAAAGCTAAAGTCAACAACTTAAAATTAGCTGGATGGGATTTTATTTAAGAAAAAAATTCCGTCTGTACAGAAAGCAGCATCTTGTGTAACAGTTTTTACACAAGGCACTTCGGTGAGAAGAGAAAGTGGGAATCAATTTTTCTATATATTTATACATATTTACATATACAGCTATGAAGTCCGTTTGCCATACTCTGTATCTAGGTGATATTTGTTCTAAAGTCGTATCTGTCATATACCATGAAAAATAAAATTTTAAAAGAATTAATTATGCTTCTTTCTCTGTTAGTAGCTGTAAAATTTCTGATTTGTTATTTTCCATGTAATCATAAGTTATTTTTATTCTTTTCCCTTTTTTTTTTTTTAATGTCAAAGGTAAGAAGAAGGATGTATGGATACGATACAAAATAAAACTGAAAATATATCTCAATGACATGATTATTAGAATGACTTATTTTGAAATGCCATGCAGAAGACTTCTCCAGTCACTGTCCTTCACTACTAATATTTGTGTGCATTAGAATAATTAGGAGCAGATGGTAAAATATATGTATCTCAGAGATTTCTTTTAAATAATATTTGGGCAAGAGCTTTAAGACTAGATTTAATTGTATTTACACTGGGGCTAGAGATTTAGAGAGACAAGTGTATGCCTCTGTAAATTTACACCCCTTATGGAGGCACAAATAAAATAGGAACATTTAATTCCATTTTTGTGCAATGATATTTTCTTTATTGTTTTCTTTTTTAACATGGTTTTCTGACTTTATCAAACACAATTCTGCTTTTCTGTTTGGCTACAGCAGTGTTTCTAACATACTCTAACAACTGAGAAATTGTTTCTAAGCATCTGATGTGAAGAGAGGCTTTCTTTTTTTTTTTTTTTTACTATGCAGTAGAGAAAATGCTGACAAAAGATAGAGACTGAAGTTAATGTATGCTAATGTCTACACTGTCCAAAACACATTCTGAAAATCCAGCATGCTTACGAAGAAGAGATTTTCGTTTACCACATCCTTAAATTAGACTAGAATTCTAAGAAAATAAAAACTCATAAATTATTCTGATGCAAATATACTTACATTTTTAAAGAAGACTGAAGTGGCAGTGACAGTGAAAGAAAATACTTTTCTAAGGATGGGGAGAAAAGTGTGTTTTTGAAGCCCTTTGAGAGTAATGATCAAAGTTGATTCTATTACAGAATTACTAGCAAGGTTGGCTCTGAGTCAATTATGAACAGAACCAAAACTAGTATGTCCACATTCACTGACTGGTGTGTGTGTGATTTTAGGAGTAGTTTACCAGAAATTACCTCTGTTCAGGGAATTCTCATGGTGCATTTTAGTTTAATATAAGAAACTAGTCCCATGGCTTGGAAAATGCTGTGAGCTACCCTGAAGAACTGTGTTTCGCTGAATTTGTGTTTCACCATTCAGTTTTTCTCTTAGGTAGAAACAGCCCATAAAATGAGAGGTATACCAGTTCTGTACACAGTGTGTTGTAACATCAAATACCTGAAAGCCATGTGCTTTTCTAGGATTGATTGCCTTTGCTGGATCATTTTTTCATGATGCCCTGCAGCCTCTTCTATGGCAAAATAGTACAGAAACTAAATGACAACTAACTTCCTGCAGAGCACATCATTTCTGAATGCAAGTAGGCTGTATTTTTCATTCTATGAAGTATTGGTGTTTGTTTTTTAGTCCTATCTTTTTAATGAAAACCCTGTTTGAAACATCAGAATTTGTCATGAGACAGAAATTGTTCATACTTTGTTACAGTTCTTCCATGCACATATGCCAGATCTGGAGTCTATTCCTGTATTCATAACTAAAGCACCCTGATTAAAAGTAGTTTAATAAAGTTCCATTTGCTATACAACTAGATCTTAAGAAAAAAATCATGCAAAAAAACACAATATTCTAAGCTTCTTTTTACTTATTACATCTAATTAAAATATGTCTTGTGTCTGAAGTTAAAGTGACTACTTCCATATGAAAACACAATATTCATTTTCCTACACTATGATCCTCAAGCAAATCAGGAAAATGCTGTGATACTTGTTCATATTCTGACTCCATGAGGATCTTGCTGTTTCCTACCCTGATCACTTTATCACTCAAAATATCATCAAATGCATTTTGAAGTACCTTCTGTATAAAAGCATTTTCAAGCCCTATCTGTTAACCACTGTAAATAAACCTGCTCGAGAAGCAGCATAAAAAAGTTTCTCGCATAATCAGCAATCTTAAAGTGGGCAGTTTATATATGACTTTATATACTCACTGAAATTTAAAGCTAGAGGAAATAGAATGGTATTAGTCCTATAGAATGAAAAATGCTCGATTTTTAAGATTACTGTGTCTTCTTCCAAAAGGTTAATTTATACTCTGTGTCTCTCCTGAAAATATAATGCTTTCATTTAGAAGGAAGGTATGAAAAATCATTCTACCACATCTTCCCATGCTGTTAATGGATTTACAGCCAAAGTAAATTTACCCAGCAGTCAGTATCATTAATGATTCACAAATGAGATGGACTAGTTCAGTGAACTGTAACAAAGAATGCCTTTCTGTGTCTAGTTAAAAGTTCCTACATACCTTTGTTATAACTAGAAAATACAAACCTCATGCTTGGTTGCAGCTAGATACACAGAATAAAGCATTACCTGTAGATAGATGGAAATGTAACTATTTCCTCAGTATCATACATTTTTTCTTTCCTCCAGAAAATGTACTTGAACCTGCCCATCAGTGGGCCCCTGCAGGCTTGACGACGCAAGTAAATCACCCAACTTCAGCTATTTCAGCTATGGGACCAGCGAGATTAATTAAACTGGGGGAAATAGAGGTGACCTGGCCTTCTCATTTCCCTTAACAGTCTCTGAAAATATCAGCATAAATCTGTTGGAGAAAAAATAATAATAATAAAAAATAATTTAAAAAAGAATAAATAGAAAAGAGTAAGGAGAAAGAGAAAGAGGAAGAATGAAGAATAAACAAACAAAAACAAAACACCCAAACACTCAAAAATACATTAAAAAAACCTACTAGAATATGATTGATATATCTATAATCATGACAAGACTGAAAGCACTGTTATTTCACCTGCTAGCCCTCCACTCTGTGTAGTGCACAGGTACAGTTCTGCCGTAGGTATCTGCTGTTGCAGGGAGGGGACATTGTACTTTAAGGCAAATTAAATTGATGTTGCCTGAGTGATGATCCTTGGCAAAAGTTAGTTAAAGTAGTAACAGTGGAATGGCTTATTTTTCAGGGAATACTGTTGGATGGTACTATGATATCACTAAACTTTTACTCATGGTTGGTTTGATTTTTACTCAGTGAGGAGTCAAGAAAATCCTTTCAGGTGGGGATTTTTACCCTAGCAATTTCAGATCTTTTGAAACCGTGTTCTGCCAGACCCATATTTTTCAGTCCTTCTCCAGAGGACAAGGAAAGAACGTCAAGCCTGAATTTCAGATTTCTTTTTTGTTGCTACATTAACGCAGTCAAGAAAAGCATTACATATAATGATGATCTTTTGGTCTTGGTACATATTTAATAGAAACCATATTAAAACCATACTACTAAATCAATTTTAGAGAAGCTGCTGAAATATCATCTGAAAAATATCAGTAATTTCGACTTTAATTACTCTAACCAAACCTGAACCACCACTTGCAATAAAGTCAGATTACCTCAGAAAGGTAAATGCTGTTTGAAGTAGGTACAAGAAGGAAAAGGGTAGTGCTGTAATCTGGTGTTACTCTTAATTGTTTTTACACTTCTTCTGTAATTTACAGTTGGTTTTAGATTCTCTGCAGAAGCTCTTAGATGCAGAATTTGCACTGGAAGTTGGGCTTTACAGCTTGGTAAGACTTCCTCATAGAAACCAACTTATACATATTATACATATTCCTGAGTAAACATGTCTTGGATGAAGGAGGTGAGATTGGTTGATTTTAGCTAAATTCCATAATTCTTCATTTTATTTTCAAATCCTCAATTAAACTAAGGGACATACAGGAGTAAGTTGAGACAAGACTGATTGGCCTAATCTCTTTCCCAGGCTTTACTGATGGAGCTGTGAAGTCTTTCACTAAGTGAAATATAACTGCATGCAAGGCTATTGTTCTGTTGCTCAAGTCAATATGCATGGTGAAGTCTGTTAGCTGAAAAAAAAAAAGATCCTTGGTTGAAATTATGACTAAATATGATTTTTATGTTTCTTTGGACAAAGGGCTTGCCAGTGTTAGGCTTGCTGGTTGTGAATGAGGGTAAACTTACCTCCTTTCTGCTGGAAGGGGAAGGAAAGGAGGAGGAGGAAGGGAGGGGGAGAAGTGGGGAATATGAAAGGGGGGAAGGAGGAAGGGGGGGGGAGGAGAAAGGGGAGGGGAAGGGAAGGGATAAATAGGATAACTGAAGATGTCCTAGTATGTATGCCCAGACTAAAAATAATGCATCAGAATTTACACTGAGGTTTGTGTTTAACCTAAAAGAAATAAAAATCACTCACATTTCATGTACTTTGCTCAAAAGATGCTGTAATTGAATCAGCTGAAGGCAAGCATGAAATCTGTATCCAGCTTAATCTAATTGTAGTATTAACATTGGAGTGTTGTTTGAAATCCAAAGCTTAATGGTTAGGGTTAGACTGCTCTTCCTAAAATCCATGGAGAGATTGCAACACAGTAAGTGGAAAGTAAAAACTGTGGCTTGCTATACTATGTAGGAGGCATCACTGTTCTTGTAAGGACAACTGTGTTGTAATCATACACTCCTTTAAAAAATCAAAGGGAAAGAAAGGAGGAAACAGATCTAGAGCCTAGTTCACCACTTGAAAAGAGTCATAAACATTCAGCCTGGAACTAAGGAGTTCTAATAACTAGGTTTCAGTTGGAAGCAGAATTGTAATTATTCCAAGCTAGCAGAAAAAGTAATTGATTATAAACAACTAAAATTAGCTTTAAATGTTAATTCGAAGTCTCATGAGAATGACCTCTTCAGGACAAAGGGCTGAGAATATAAACATTCTTAGTACAATATACCAACATCTATGCCTACAATACCTATGTAGTATGTATGTATAGACACGCACGAAGGACACACAGCAGTTGATTAAAGCTTTTTCTTTTCAAAACTCTCAAGGTTCTTTCCTAAAACAAGAGGAGAATGCACAGTTACACTTTGGGGTTGTAGTTCCCTGCAATATCTTTAAGAAAATTATATAGTTTTTGCAACAACCAATCCATTGCAAGCATCGTCTAAGACACAAACTATTAGTACTTATTGGAAGATATAGAGTGCTTCTAATCTGAAGGGTCCTCCAGTGGTTGTTTGTTTCCTTCTCATTTTGTCTTAGTCACAGTGATTAGCTCACAATGCCTGGGAGCCTTGTTCCAACTTGATCTAAGCCCTTAATAGATTCTCAATTGCGCTGTACCATATGTACCCATTTGCAGCAAGTTACCATGGACACTATTGTTTTGTCAAGGCAGAGTTGTATATCTTCTCTTCTGTGACTGAACTGACTTAACAAATTTTATTACAAAGGAGAGCTTTGCATTCTGTGGTCCCAGTTCCTTCATTCCTCCTTATTCTTTGTCTCACATTTCTGGAGAGCCAGTGCCAGGTACACAGCCTTCCTTGGTGCACTGTGACAGTTATTTAATACACTGAGATCCTCTGTGAAACTCACTCTCCATGGGAAACAGGGAAAACCTCACCCCAAAATCAGGAAGAATATCATTCTCTTTTCTAGATTTTTGCTGGAGTGCAGGGTAATGGAAATCTATAAAGGCATAGCATAAAACTTAATTCAAGCCCATTTGTACTTGAAATGGGCCAGAAGTGATTATGCTAAGATCTGTATGGAAAGAGTCTGGCACAAGCATGAATATCATGTCAATCCTGACAAGTGTTACAGTAAAAGCTCATCTAAACTTAATATACTTGTGCTTGGGTGAAAAGAAGAGAAAAAGTGAGTAATCTAGTCTTTTCCCTCTGAATGCTGCTCCCTGCTACTCTACATGTGAGACTACAAAATGTTGGACTTAATCCTATAGCCTTACCTCATGCTGCAGGCATTTAACAAAGGCAGTATTACTGAGTGCCGAGTTTCAACTAATTATCTGAAGTGAGTGAGAGAAAAAGAGCACCTGACATGTTGCCACGTTAATAATCCACCCAGACATCTAGGATAACATAAGATTTCTCTGCAACTGCATTTCATGATCTCCCATAATAAGCTATTATTACTTCAGGAAAAGAGATGAAGCAGTTGATGAAAAGTGGCAGCTAATAACTGCATTAGAAGTGTATCAATGTTTGTACATCATTTAATCTGTGTAACTGTGTGATGCCCTATTGCTGCAGGATTGTATTTTAAAATGCAAGAGTCAGGAGGTTCTTTGCTTCAGTGAATCTCCTTAGAGCCTCCAGTAATTAATTCTGGAAAATGTACCTAGGAATTCCAAATGTGCATCTTTGTACGATGACAAAATGTAACACAGTGCAAGGGCATTCCAGAAACAGCAGGATAAAAAATGACGCCAGACCACACCTCTCCAAGAGGACACATTCTAAGTGAATTCTCTGCATAGCTTAGAAGTGATGTCCTCCCAAAATATATTCATACCATAGCTTGAAAAATGCTTGAGAAGCAGAATCAAGTTGTGCACCATGTCTGAGTAAAAGCAAAGTTGATTTCCATTTGTGATTCTACACTTAGTATATTGGGACAAATTTTCAAGACACATTGTCCAATTATGTTCTAGATTGTCTTTACACAAGGTCAGTCAGTATCAAGCAGCTCTAAAAATAATGATGTCATATTTCACTAGCAACTCACACTAGTACAAGTTTAGAAGCTGAAGGAAACTGTGGTGCTGGTGGACATATCAGTAAAGCTTCAGTGAAAGTAAATGAGCTTACATGAAGAAACAGAATCACAGAATCACAGAATGATTTAGGAACATCTGGAGGTCATTTGTTCCAACTCATGCTCAAAGAAGGACTTCTAGAGAAGTGATGTCCTGGACATGGGCACCTCAGTACAGAAAGGATATTGAGGTGCTGGAGCAGGTCCAAAGAAGGTCAACAAGGCTTGTGAA
The DNA here is from genome assembly GCF_026119805.1 of Tympanuchus pallidicinctus. NCBI lineage: Eukaryota > Metazoa > Chordata > Aves > Galliformes > Phasianidae > Tympanuchus > Tympanuchus pallidicinctus. The sequence goes on from NW_026294758.1 coordinate 47,299,257, forward strand.
AGGCTTGGAGAATGTGCCGTATGAGAAGAGACTGAAGGAACTGAGGCTGTTTAGTCTGGGGAAGAGGAGGCTGAGGGAAGACCTTTTTGTTCTCTTCAAATACCTGAAATGTGCTCACAGCGAGAGCGGGGCTGGTCTCTTCTCACTGGTGACAGGACGAGGGGAAATGGCCTCAAGTTGCACCAGGGTGAGTTTAGGTTGGATATCAGGAAAAAGTTTTTTACAGAAAGGGTTGTTAAGCACTGGAATAGGCTCCCCAGGGAGGTGGTTGAGTCACCATGCCTGGATGTGTTTAAAAACCGTTTGGATGTGTTGCTCAGGGACATGATTTAGTGGAGGGTTGCTAGTGTTAAGGTAGTATGGTCAGGTTGTGGTTGGACTTGATGATTTTGAAGTTCTTTTCCAACGTGAACAATTCTAAGATTCTATGATTCTAAGACCGTGTCCAGATGGCTTTTGAACAGGGAACCACAGAAAGGTTTGAATTGCAAGGGACCTTAAAGATCATTTGATTCCAACCTCCTAGCTGTGGGACGAAGAGAGAAACAGTGCTGTTACCTCCCTTTAGGAATGATAGAAGTAACCAAGGAGAAAAAGAGGTTCTATCCAAAGATGGTGTCAGATGGTGTTAAACCACTCTAGAGACTTTAAGTTACAGCCTAATGAGAAAGGCAGCAACTGTTATGCGCGCTGCAGTAAGAAGAGAAAGGGTGTAGCAAGAATGTACTGAATACTTTGTCACTTCCTTTGATTTGTATACATGATATTTTATCTTCTACAAAGTAACATCAATGCAATTCACAGCTGTGTGAGCAATTCTCATTGACACCTATAGGACAGTAAACTTTGGGAATCATAGAATCACACAGTGAAAGGGATCATCTATTCCAACCACCTGCTAAAGCAGGTTCCCTATAGCAGGTCACACAGGTAGGCATCCAGACAGGTCTGGGTACCTGCAGAGAAGGAGACTCCACAATCTTTCTGAGCAATTACACAGAATTGGGTACCAAAACTAAAAAAAAAAAAAAATCATTTTTATATTACAATAGGATAGCAGCTGCCCATTACTGTGGAGCTGTTAAAATATTCTTGGGAAAGTCAGCAAAGGCCTGTTCATACCATTTTGAACTCAAGGGTTAATCTTTGTTCCACAAAACAACTTTACAAACTCACAACAATGAGAACAGAAGGTTACTCTGAACCAACACTGGCCACTGAGTTACTTCAATAGCATCCTGAAAGTGAAAAGTGAAATTAGCAACCAGCATGATTTTAGTAGAATTTAAAGCATTTGCTTGTTCTCTCGTTCAAGGGAATTTTTTGTTTTGAACAAAAATAAATAGTGGACGAGGGCCATAACTGAGCAACAGTCATAATAACATGTGAGCTGTGCAAGATGTGACAACATACAAATTCTTCAAAAATTCAATATTATGCCAGCCCAAATAACCTTGCTGACTCATGCGAGTGCAAGAAACAGCGCCACAATTCCTGAAACTGTTTATGTGTCTATCTAATTGGTGTGGTCTTTTCTGCATTTGCTGACTCTCTCAGTCTTGTGCACTGCTCAACAATACTAATTTTGTTTGCTGGCTTCCGCTCTTAATATTTAATAGCCTTGGTTTTGAACTAGCTTACTCTTTTTTTTTTTTTTTCCTTGGAATTTTTTCTCTGCTTACATGGAAAAGACATGAACTTATTGTGTTTAACATAACTGTGTTATGTTCTTCATTTGCACTCAAAAGGTTGTGAATTGGTTGATTGAAATATCAGTTTTCTTCTTTGGGAATAAATTGGAGCAGTGCAAGGAAAAGCATAGTTCAGATTTAAAAGACCTTTTAAAGTTAGCCTTTTTTTTTTTTTTTTTTTTTTTTTTCTTGTCAAACAGTATTAGCAAGTCACAGTCAGGCATACAAACTCAGAGGGTGACTGTTGGAAAGTGTGTACAGATTTGCTCCTTTGGAGAACAGATTTCAAGATTTTAAATACTCATTCTAGCATGAAAACATTTGGATGAAATTTGATCTTTAAGATCAAATTTAAGATCTTAAGATGGAACTAATTTTCTTTGAGAATCTTCTCAGGGACACTATGGAGAGCAACACAGAGGAAATGGACCAACTACAGATGCTAAGAATGCTACAGATGCTTAGAAATCTGACACGAAGGCCATATTCTTAACTTTTGAAACCAAACCTGCTGCAAGTAAGTGTGGCAGCTTAAGGTGACCTCAGATGTGAATAATTGAGGAATTGATTGCATGATTGTATTATAAAGGTTGATTACTTGAGGGTAAAAAGGATTCCACAGTTTCATGTTTCTTCAGTGAAAATACAGTAGAGCCTGGACTGAGAGAGAGGGACCCCACAGAAATTCTGATAAACAGCAGTATCTTCACAGATGCAGTCACCTTTTACTGGTCCTATATTTATATGCATGTATATGTATGTATGTATGTATATGTGTATGTATACGTATATATATGTATTATATATATATATGGTATATATATACATATATAAATTTAAAATATATATATATATATTCTTAAATTGATGTCCTTTATCTTTTATTTCTTCTCTAATGATGACCACTGGAAAAGGCCTCTAAAGTAAACATCAGAAGAAACTTTTCTGAATTACATAGCTCATAGCTAATAATCAGTCCCATTTTTAAGCTCATTGTATGACAGTAATGCTAAGTGTAAGTCTTTCAGCAATGCTGAGAAAAGCTAGTTGCACTAGGCATCTTTCATCTTTCTACCATTCACCAACTATAAGATAAAAAGTTTTCAAGATGCAGCTGTAAAATATAAGGGTTTCTCATTGTGCAAAATTCTCTTTAAGAGAGATTTAAGAAGAGCAGTATACATGGAGGGAATCTGCCTTGTATCTAAGTTTACTAATTTGTTAGATTGAAGCAATATATTTGACTTCTGAAAAATCCCAAATTCAATTCTCTAATGCACAATACAGGCTGGTCATAGAGATTTTCCAACCATGCAGCTCATATGTAGAAGACACGAGATTTACTGCTGACTTTAAGCTGATGTGAAGGACTATTTTTGCACCAGAATGAATGGAGGAGCACTGAATCACTAGAGTTTAGTCATAAAGATTCTATTCACCAGTTGCATAATTAAACATTAAAATCAGTACAGGAACTGAGGCGCTTTTTAATGTCTCAGTAGTATCTTTCCAGACAACGTGAATTTTACATACAGTTTTAAATTCCCCCTCTCTATCTTCTTTCTTTTAGACTCCAGTCAAAAATCTTGAATATCCAACTCAGGTAAATGTAGTTCTGCCTAGATCTACATCTTTCAGAAATCTGGAAGAGATCTAAGCAACAATCTATGGATTAATTAATCTGATCAGGAAGGCAGGGAATAGGAAAGGGGAGAGTTCACTGGCAGCTCCAGGTAACATTGTGAATAGCATGGAAAATATTTCTTACTTCCAGGACTGCGTCCACAAAACAGTAGCTCAAAAGCGTACTCCCTTCCAAATCTGCTGAACTGTGAGGAGTGTCAGGAGATGAGTTTCACACATCTGTAAAGAAATCTAGGCCTGACTTGGATCTTTCTGTTAGGTGAGCACCAATTCAAGGAGCACAACTCTAGGGAACACAAAAATATTTCGTATTTCCTTCAAAACTTCACTCAAGCACATTATTTCTGTATCCATCTATTTGCAAAGGTTTTCAGATTCAGAAAATCGTGACTTAAATCTAAGAATTAAGCCAACCTGAAGCACACAGGGAGTCTTCTTTCATCTTCTGAATCTATTCAGTTTTGATAAACCATTGAATGTTCAGCTCTGAGGAAAAATTCAAAGATAATATGTGACACTATGTACTCATAATTCAACACCAGCATTGGCATTTTAGAATATAAATAAACATGATCAATCGTATTGGTAAAAAGTTTGCAAGAAATTCCTGTCCATGTTCTGAAAACAGATAAGTAATATTATACAGGTTATAAAGGAAAGTATTATTGTTACATTTAATGATATTACTAGAACTTTAACTTGTTATATCATGTGACTTAAGTGCTGACCTACCAACTATGGCACTGTGGAGGGAAGGGGTAATTGGAAAGTTAGAAGATATTTTTTATTGGTCCATTACACACTGATATAATCAAAATGCAAGAATAAGGGCCTTAGGAAAGAGTCTTTACAGTTAAAACAGTAGAACTGCACTCTGATTCAGTCAGTGGATTCAGGTACCACTCCACCACTAAAAAGATGTTTTCCACATTTACAGAGATAGACATTGTCTAACCTGAAGATGACAACTAAATTGTGAGATGAAAATAAAATGTCTTTGCAGTTTCTCTATATCTCTAGGAAGAAAGTAGGTTTTCTGATATGTAAAATCAGATCTTGTTCGGGATCCCATCAAAATAGAATCATAGAATGGCTGGGAGTGGATGAGATTTTAAGGATTTCCAACCTCTCTGACATGGGCAGGGGCCTCATTAAGTACCTTAGCCTTCTCCATGTATATTGCAACCATTTCTCCTGTCTCATTTATCAGAGTGGGTACACCCTTCCCCCGCCACTGAATCTGTAGAATCCTTCCTTGTTATTTTTTACATCTCTTGCCATGTTGAGTTCCATCAGTGCCTTGGCTTTCCTGATTCCATCACTGCCTGTCCAGATGGCACCCCAGTATTCTTACCAGGCCACACATCCTTGCTTCCACTACCTGTGCATTTACTTTTTATCCCTCAGCTTGACCATCAGGCTCATCCATGCTAGTTTCCTGCCTCCTCTGCATGATCTCCTACATTGACAGATTGCAAGCTCTTGTGCCCCTGAAAGGTGTCCTTCAAGAGCTGCCAGCTCTGTTCTGTTCCTTTATTCCAAACAACAACTTCCAAACGGTTCTCATCCAATGATTTATTCCCTGAAGTGACTCAAGTTCACTCTTCTGAAGTTCTGAGACCTGACTTTGGTCTTCGCGAGGCCCATATTCCTTACGATCACAAACTCAACCAGGCCATCACTACAGTCTTAACCTTTTTAATGATCTCTCTGCATTGGTGCGGTCCAGTAGCATGTCTCCTCTTATTGGTTTGTCTAATACCTGGACCAGGAAGTTCTCCCCTGTGTGCTCCAGGAGTCATCTGGATTGCTTGAAGCCTGATGTGTTGTTTTCCATCAGACATCTGGATGGTTGAAATCCCTCATCAGTTTAGGATGATTGCCTGCAAGTGTGACACTTCTTGCAGTTCATGCCAGACATCATCAGCACTGTTAATAGCCACCCCTTGACCAGGTATCTTGTAATTGACTCTAGTCACCAGATGTCCTTTATTGTTCTGGTCCTAAAATTTTATCCACAATCTCTAAACATGATCGTGTCTGTTTCTCAGAGGTAGCTCTTTGCTGTCTATACATTTCTTAAAATAGAGGGCAACAACTCATTCCCTTCCTATTCCTTCTAAAAAGCTTATAGCCCTTACAGAATCATAGAATCACAGAATTGTGGTGGTTGGAAGAGACATCAAGAGATATCAAGTTCAACCCCACTGCTAAAGCAGGTACCCTACAATCACATGGGTAGGCTTCCAGATGGGCCTTAAATATCTCCAGAGAAGAAAACTCCACAGCCTCTTTGGGCACCTTGTTTCCATGCTTTACCTCTCTTACTGTAAAAAAGTTCTTCTGCATTTTTGTGTGAAACTTCCTATGTTCAAGTTTTAGGCCAGTACTCTTTGTCCTATTGCTATGAACCACTGAGAAGAGCCTGGCCTCATCCATTGGCCTCTTACTTCCCGTTGGATGTTTATAAACTTAAATCAGATACCCTCTCAGTTTTCTTTCCCACAGGCTGAACAGATCCAAGTTGCTCAGCCTTTTCTCATACTAGTCCCTTCCTCAGTTCTAGTTCCTTTATCATCTTCGTGGTCCTCTGCTAGACTCCTTCTGGGAGGTCCCTGTCCTTTTTTGCACTGGGGAGTCCTGAACTGGACACAGTATTCTAAATGTGGCCTCTTCAATACGGAGTAGAGGGGCAGGATCACCTACAACCTACCGGCCAAACTCTCTTTAGAGCACCCCAGGATACCATTGGTCTTCTTGGCTGCAAAAAGTGCCCACGCCCTTGAGTACAGTGTTCCAGTTGTACAATTTGTAGGTCAAGGGTTTATAATTGCCCTGTGGTTTTCATCTCCTGCTGTTTATATCCCATGGTGCATGCAGTGATGTAGAGGCAATTCAGCTGGGCTATTGACTGAGTTACCTCCTCGGGAGAGCCCTCCCTATCCCTCTGAGAAACTACTGAAAAATTTCCTTGCTGCTATGTTGGTGTTCCCTGTGTTTTCTTCACTTAGAAGTATACACCGTCCCCCTGTAGAATTTGACTTAAAGCTCTGCTGTTCACTCCATTCAGTTTGCTGCACAGAACATTCTTGTTCCACCTGTCAGTTGCATCTCACCTGACATCAACATGCCTGGTTTCTCAAAGGTGTGACTGAGATCATAGAACTCAAAGCCAAACCCAAACACTGAGCATGTTTGTGTATCGGTGACAAATCGCTGATATTTCTGGAAGCCTGAAGTTTTGACTGTGAAGTCGTAAAATACTGGTCAGGAAAATTTTAATTAGTGAGCTCTTACTTTCATAACCATAGCAGGGAAATCTTGACAGACCTTAATCAAGAAAAGAATGAACATGTATAAACGACATATGTCCAATGTCAAATAAACAAACAAAAAAATCTACCAATGGTTTCCTCAGAAAAGAACTTTGACACTGGAGTATATTATTTCATCATCTGAATTAACAAGGAATTAAACTTAGAAATAAAATGTTAAAAAAATAGGAAATCTAACAGTGAAGATTAAGAATAGTGAAGAGTTAAGAGACTTGCTCAACAAGAAGAACGTGAATATCATTAATTTCTCACAAGTGTAGGGCCTTGAAAACTCTTTACAGCAGAGCAAAGGTAGCTGCTGACATGAAGAGAAATCTTGATTTTTGATCCAGATCTTCATTCTGGCAGTATTGATAACAGAATGTGAAGTGGTAAGCAAAATATCATTCACCCTTGACATTTGGATTTGAAGAAAGCATTTGAGAGACTCTATCACATTTGTAAAAGTCCTACCCCAGAGCATTTGGAAATGTTATCACATTTCAAAAAAAGTCAAGACTTCACATTCAGATCCAGCAGGTTCTCTTTAAATAAACAGAATGAGTTTACATGTGAGTTTGTATTGAACTTCCAGATTTTATTTTCTCAGATTTGTAGCTAGATTCACTGAATTAATACAGACAGTATATAGTGTAACATTAGCATATTAGGAAAGATATTTTGAATTTCCCAATGAGCAGTGTTTTGTTTTTTTTTAATTTAGACTCAATAATCTATCATGCAAATAAGAAAAGACATTGGAATGCTGCAGGCAGCAGAGTTAATAGTTTATTTAAAAAATTATCTAATGGAAACTCCAGTAGATTCTAGCAGAAGCACTGTTTAGGAGCAAGGAAATACTACTTGCATGTCTTTGCAGTACACTATAAATAGCAGAGGAGATTTGGGAGAGAATGGCACAAAGTCAGGTACAAGCTACATTGGCCATCTTAAATTCCAGCTTATTAAAAAAAATAGTAATAAATTGATCTTTAATTCTATATGCATTCCAAGACAGATCTTGGAAGTAAACTCAAGCAGTGGACAGGTGCCTAGATGTTTTTTGGTTTTCAGAGAAAATGCTTTTTAAACACACTAGGAAAACCCAAGATTTGTTAAGATTCAACACTATCTTACATCCAAAGTTGCCTGGAAAGGAAGAAGACATATGATGCCTATGAAAACACGTTGTTCCATGTTTGTAAGGTATTGACAGCCAGCTGAAAGAATTCCAATAGTGTGTAGTATTTACCGAGGGGAAATACATAGCAAGTTAAGTAAAGGATGTGAAAAATGTACACAAAAAGTATTCCTCTTCCTTTAAAAAGCAAGAAGAAACATTCAACCCAAAGTTAAGGATCCTCATTGCATAACATGAGTAGACATCAATTTTTCAACTTAGTTAGAAATTCTATGAATGGATGTCACAGTTTCAACTTGTTTAGAAATAAATACAATTTGAAACAGAGAAGCATATAGGAAGCATGTAAGACACAGACAAATTTAAAAAACAAACAAACAGAGAAATAAAAACATTAGAGGGTTTTTCTATGAGAATCAGTAGGGATAGTGAATTGGAAGTTGTGTTTTGACTACTCACTGCTCTGTACTATTTTACTTTCTATGGTGTTTTTTTTCTTTTTTTCTTTTTTTTTTTTTAACCTCACTTGTTCTTTGAGAAACTTCAATTGTTTAGCCATGTTGTCTACTGTTCCCCATATAATCCATCAATTTACAGGAATAATTGTCTACTGAATTCGTTATTTTAAAAAATATTATATTTATCCTTACAATCAAACTCTCTTTAACATTTGTCCAAAGAAAACCCTCCAAATCTTGATTTAGTCTACTTAGAATCATAGAGTCACAGATTGGCTTGGGTTGCAAGGGCCCTTAGAGATCATTTAGTTTTAACCCCTCTGTGATGGGCAGGAACACCTTCCATTAGATAATGTTATGCAAAGCACCTCTTCAACTTGGCCCTGAAGACTTCAGCAGGTAGGGCAGCTATAACCTCTTTGCTATCTTTAGAAGAACTTTTTGTATACAGAGGAGAGTTAAGATCTGAGCTTAGTGTAAAACAGCCAATAGCTTGTTGCTTCTTTCCTACCCCATCACCATCCACAATAAATTTGTGTCTACAAGGCTTGTTGTGATATATTTGTTTTAACACAGAAAAGCACAGACATCGTGGCATGAGATGATCGCACCACTCACAGAAAAGTCAAAATTGAAAAAAAATTAAGGTTTGTATGTAGTGGCTTTTTATCTGATCTGAGAGCAAGGCCTGCTTGCAAAACTGATACTTGCAGAGACTAATCTCAAGACTATTAGTCTTGAAGAGAGTAAATAACTTCACAAGTAGAGGAGTATCAACACCACTAGAAGCTTTCTCCCTAGTTACCAAGTAAATATTCTCAGAGTTGTGAGACAAAATCAAGTAAGAAACTACTGGATTTTTTTTCCTAGATGCAGTTTTGAAATGCACCAGTTGTCTCATTTTAAAGCTTCCAGTGATGGCAACACAATTTTACTTTTCTGACTTAGATGTCTGTAAATGTGTTGGTCAGGTCTCCCCTTAGACATTTCTGAGCTCTACTGGGCAATTTCAAATGGTTATTATGTATGTACAAATGTTTCGTCGGAAAATAGGGCAAGGGGGAGAATCAGTCAGTTTTCCCATGACCCAGTGACACAACGCATCATGAACTCAGTTTGTCTTCGGACACCAAAAGATATATAAATTCTCCTTACAGGAAAAGTTTTAATATAAGTGCACCTCTTTAGATACGTAATAACATAAAAAGCCACAGAAAATGATTACTTGCTGCTCATGCAACTGGATGCTCTAGAAATGAGACAATCTTGGAAGTGGCTGATGTCTTGTTATGAAGGTATAATTTACAGATAATTTAGAGGTTATGTGGGAAGAGGTTAATCTATATGACACAGGTTTAGTGTTCTGTCTAATAGAAGAGTGGTGGTCACTAAATGAACTTGTAACATACTACAAGCAGTTTCAAGGTTTAGGGAAGTTGATGCTGAGGTGCATAGCATCAAGAAGAAAATGGTTTTCAGTTCACATCCAAAAGTCTTTGAAGATAAGAGGAGAGTACTATTTACTTGATATTTCGGTGTTGACAACACTGTATGTCTGACACACTACCAGTGACCTAAGTCTAGAGACAGCAAGATTCGTTCAAATTTTATTGTATTGTATTTTATTGTATTGTATTTTATTGTTAACCAGCACTGAAATATAGGTACTGGAAGTGCTTCGTAAGGATGTATTCTTCATTGTTCTGGCCTTTCCAAAGGCTGCAATGTAGACAGGGCCAAAAATTCTGATTTCTGCTTTAAACTCCAGAATGCAAAGGAAATCCAGATTTGGAATGCATACAAGTTTTGCTATTTAGCCCCATGTGTGCTTTTACAAAAGTCTGCAGGAAACAAATAGCTCTGGCTGCCTCTGTATTTGCTGAGAGATTTTTTTAAATAGCATAAAAAGGATGTGTAAATTCAGGAAAAGAATAGCGCATAAAAAAGCAATTCTCTTCCTATGCTGACAGCTGAAACAATTTCAGAATGGCATTAAATGTTTGAAGTAAACCTTTAGAGAGCTTTGTATTCTGAAGTTGAGTAATAGGGCTGTAGGAGGGGTACAGGAACATTTCCAAATGCCATCCTGAAGAAAACTGAAATTTCATCATTCTGTACCTCTCACTGAGCAAAGAAAATCCAGACCTTTGATGACCCCTGGTGAATAAACTAAGCACTGCATTGAAATGGTAACCAAGGATGTGCTTGGAAGAACAGCCCAGTCGATTCTCACCATAATAAAATATAAATACCTAAAAAAGAACAGCAATTCCTGCAAAACGCAGGAGAAAAAAAGAAAAAGCTCTATTATGTAATGACAAGGAAAACAGCTTTACTGCAGGAGGAATATCACCTCCTCACCTAAGAGCAGCGCAGGATTTTAGGCTGTTTTATGCAGATCTGATGGTAATGAACTTTTACATTTCTGTACCCTTTTTTTTAAAAAAAGGGGTCAACATATCATATAGAGTATGATCTTACACTGAAAATACTATGTTTCATTTATTGCCCACAGAATGTAAGCTTTAAATCATATGGCAGTCACAAGGAGCATTGCAAATACAGATGCTTCTTGTATCTCCCACTGTCCCTCCCCATTTGTTTAAACATTCTTCTGTATACATTTTGTCTTAGATTATTCCATTTTGACTAGTCATTACTAGTCAAAAACTCTCACTAGACTCCATGACTGTAAATAAAACTATGTAGTGGTCTACAGAAGAGTATCTTTGCATATGAGTGGAATGCAATAATAGACTTGATTATTTACTTCCAACTTCTTAAATAAACCAGTGACTAAAATAACACGGAATATAATCTTTCTTTAAAAGAAAAGCATCATGCAGAATATTGTTGTGGAACTGGAAAACTGTGATATAATTGCTGTTATGCAGAAATTGTGGAATGGCTCACAGTGCTTGAGTACTGCAATGGATGGCTATAAACTGTTCAGAAAGGGTAAGTGAGGAAAGAGAAGTGGTGAATATGCCTTGCATTGTGCTGTCACTGAAAAATAAAAACGGGAAGATTGAGAGCTTATGTATGGGTAAGTGTCCACTGCAGGCCTCCTGTAGTACAGGTCAAGATGAGAATGCTGATGATGAGCACCTCTTTCTTCATCAACTACAGCAAGCACGACACTTATGGACCCTGGTTCTGCTGGGGGACATCAGCAGCAAGAAACCAGTCAATGAACTCAGGAAACCACCAAGATTCTTTAACTATCTCTATGATGAAATGAAGAAGAAGAAACTCCAGAGGCAGTGAAAGCAGATGGTTATTCCCCTGTCCTCCACTTTCATGGGGCCCCATATGAAGTACTTAATGCAGCTCTGGGGCTCCAGGTACAATAAAGACATCTACTTACTAGAGTGTATCCAGGGCAGAGCCAGGAAAATGGTCTGAGTTGTGGAGCACTGAAAAGAGGCTGAGAGAGATGGACTTGCATAGCCAAGAGAAGAGCTGGGTACAGGAAGACCTTGCTGCAGCCTTTCAGTTCTTAAACGAAATTTATTCAAAACATGGTGTAAGGCTATTCTCCAAAGCATGTAGTGATAGAATAAGGGGAAATGGTTTCAGACTTAAAGAAGTTATACTAGATGCTAGAAATAATTATTTTACAACAAGCATGGTTAGAGACTGGAACTGATTGCTCAAAGAGGGTGTAGATGCCCCATCCTTACAAATGTTTCTCCATCCCTAGAAGTGTTCAAGGCCAAATACTTTGGGGCTTTGGCCTACCTGATCTAGTGGAAGGGGTCCTGATTCAGGGATCTTGATTTAGTTCTTCTCCCACCACCATCACCTCACACGTGTCCAGGTTATGCATGATTTCTTCAGAAATCGAAGACTCTTGTACTGCAGGATCTTCATCCCTCTCTCCATCTGGCTCCACCTCCTGTGTAATAGCGCTTAATATGCAAAGCTCAAGGAAGAGTGAAATGCCCTCAGAATTCTCAAACTCTGAAGCAGACCAGGCAAAATGGTTGATGCCGCTCAGGCTGATTTTTGGTTCCTCTGATTACAAGACCATTACATATCCCTCCACAGAAGGAATAGAGACACAGGCCTCTTCATTGAAACACTTGACAGTACTGGTGATTTTAAGCCTCCAGGTGTGGGGAATTGGCAAGAATTCAGTTATAGGGTATGTGCTGCATGGACTTATCAACTCTGTCAAAATCATCCCCTTCTATGCTCACTGCTGACTGATTAGGGTTCATGTGGATATTCACACCTTTGCCAAAGCCATCAGCAATTTGCAAATCCAGTCCCTCCTTGCAGGTATACAGGCAATCTATCACTTTCTTGTCTTCCAGTTTACCAGAATAAATAACCAAACCTGCCAGATTGCCTTGGAAGAACTGAGCCATGTGGAGTTCATCACCTTGCCAGCATGCTCCAACTACTACCTGAGTTTCTATTTTTGAAGGATGAAGCGGATAATCTCCATTCACTGGGAATGAATCACATGAAACACTATCTACTTAAAGTGTTACTGCAAGAAATTCAACATTGAGGACATAATGGTGCCATTCTTTGTCACAAACTTGATTTAGCTTCCGATGGAATTCTGCAGACTTGTATGTCTTTTCCTCTGAAGGCAGGTAAGTTGCAACTAACAAGTTTTTAAGATCCCTTGCAACCTAAAATATTCTGTAATTCTATGATGCTGTGATTTCACAGAGGTTCTTGACTCACAAACAGTACTGCATTGGTTGTGGAAAACTAAGGCACACCACTCTGGACTTTTTTTACACCATGAAAGAAAAGTTCAACGAATCTTTCTTCTTCAGAAAGAAGATGTGAAGATTAGTCATACACAACTATAATTTTATCACATTTTTAAATGCACATAACATTGAAAGCATTTAACTTTGATCAACCTATGAAAGTCAAAATTATTTCTGCCATGTATCTAAGTTTACTAATTTGTTAGATTGAAGCAATATATTTGACTTCTGAAAAATCCCAAATTCAATTCTCTAATGCACAATACAGGCTGGTCATAGAGATTTTCCAACCATGCAGCTCATATGTAGAAGACACGAGATTTACTGCTGACTTTAAGCTGATGTGAAGGACTATTTTTGCACCAGAATGAATGGAGGAGCACTGAATCACTAGAGTTTAGTCATAAAGATTCTATTCACCAGTTGCATAATTAAACATTAAAATCAGTACAGGAACTGAGGCGCTTTTTAATGTCTCAGTAGTATCTTTCCAGACAACGTGAATTTTACATACAGTTTTAAATTCCCCCTCTCTATCTTCTTTCTTTTAGACTCCAGTCAAAAATCTTGAATATCCAACTCAGGTAAATGTAGTTCTGCCTAGATCTACATCTTTCAGAAATCTGGAAGAGATCTAAGCAACAATCTATGGATTAATTAATCTGATCAGGAAGGCAGGGAATAGGAAAGGGGAGAGTTCACTGGCAGCTCCAGGTAACACTATGAAAAGCATGGAAAGTACTGCTGCCAGGTTTATAAATAAGAGAAAACAGAGGGATCTGAAGCAGATCTCATTCTTGATCCCATGTCAGGCAGTTGGACCGAAATGATCTTTATCATCTTTTCCAGCTATTCTTCGATTCTATGTGATATTTTACTGGAGTAAGGAAAGAGATCTGGTCAGGTTCTCATATTCTTAACACAGAAGGCAACATCCCTACTCTTCCTTCCCTGCCTATCCTGTCTATAAAAAATGTCTAACCCTTTAGTGTAGTGTTCTGGTTGTAAAATTTTTCCTACCATGTTTCCATGATAGCAATTAGATTGTAGTTTTCTAATTGCAGTGTGGTTTCGAGCTTCTGCATCTATTCAGTGGTGCATGCACTGGTGTAGAGGCACTTCAGCTGGGCTATCAACTGCATTACCTTATTGCTGTAGCCCTCCCTAATTTCCTTGTAACACATCTGAGGATTTTCCCTGCTGCTTCCTGAAGTGTTCCTTATCTCTTCTCTGTCACTCAGAAGTACGTATCTTTCCCCTTCAGAATCTTATTTAAAACTGCTATTCAGTACCGTCTGCTTGCTGCCCAGAACACTCTCTCTCCTTCTGGATGATTGCATCTCATGTGACATAAACATACATGGTTTCTGAAAGGCACAACTGAGATTACAGAACCTAAATCCTGTGTGACATCATCCATTCATTCCCCTGATCTGTTCACTCCTTCTTCCCAGGTCTCAGTCTCCAAGCAAGAGGACAGTAGAGTGCACTACCTGTGTTCCTGGTTTCATCAACATCTTTCCAAGATGTAAAATTTTGTTTTATATTTTGTAGTCTCTTCATTTTTTGCAGCCTCCTGTCATCTGACTTTAAAGAACAGATGTAGATAGTATTCTTCAAGCTTTACCAGACACTTGGTGATGTCACAAATGTGGGTAGCAAGTAGGTAGCAAACCCCTCTAGAGAGACTGCCTGGGCACAAAATGAGTCCTTCGGTGACTCTCAGTGAGAGGTCCCCAATTACTAACACTCTCCATCTTTAATTGGTGGCAATGCTTTTAGTATGAGTACTAAAGGGACGCAGTTGTCCTTTCTGGGATTTTGATTGTTATTCACACCCTCTCCTTTTGCAACCTGACCCTCTTTGCAGTTGCTTAGGGGCAATTTGGGGGCAAGGGAGACAGGTGTTATCTTGTCTGTCTCTTCAGAGGTGAAAGCTAGCTTAGCTTCTTCCCCTTACAAGGACTTAAGACAGAGCTGTTGGACAACTCATGTCAGTTCACAATATCACACTACAGTTTCTCACTCAGATTCCCAGACAGTATGCTGCTTGGTGATTTCCTCACACAACCTTGCCTCTTGCTCAGAAAGTTCAATGAACATAACACATTTGCACCTGTGATACCCACCTTTGCCCTCAGAACCTAGAGGGACTTCCATATTCTGGAATTACCCACAATCAAAGCTCTGGTGGCTCTTTTTCTCCTCTAAAGAAGTCTTTGGGCACACTTACCTGCTTAGAAAAATTGTGATTCCACCAATCTGGGTTTCTACCTCAGTCAGGCCATTTCAGTAGGTGGTCACCATAGCCTGATCACTTCTGATCCCAGGTGAGGTGAAAGCTGGACACCTTCCACCTTCCCTGACCATTCTCCTGTGCCAACTGCCATGGCAGCTGCCTCATCATGTCCTTTTTGCCCACTCTCTTCCTGGATGCTTGAGTTCTCTGGAGCTTTTGGGGAGGGCCCCTCTTCACCTGCTTACCTCTTTACCTGCTTTCACAAGGGCTCCTCACCCAGGGCACTCCTGGATTTCAGGACTCCTCTCTGGCACATTATGCTCTCCTGCTCTGCTACAGAATGCACCTGCAGTGGAGCTGATGGCCTCAAAGAGACACTCTAAGTAGCAAACCATCATGGTAGAACCCTTGAAATAAGGCCCCAAGGACTGGCTAATGTTCAACAACATTTTTTATTTTATTTTATCTACCCCCACACATTCTTTAATGTATCAAAATCACTATAATTTTTTAATTATACACACTGTTTGATGTTTATGAACATTCCATGTTTATCAAACACTCCATGTTTTCAATTTGAGAAAAAATTTGAGGCCTCTAGCAACAGGAATTAATGCAGTCTTTTTGCTATATGAGGCAGCCATTCCCTAATAGATGCTAGGCTAGAAAGTGGTTGGTTTTTTTTTTTTTTTTTTTTGTTTTGTTTTGTTTTTTTTGTTGTTGTTGTTCTAATTTGATAGATTTGTTGAATTAGGCATAACACTGAATTAGAATAGAAGCATAGAATCCTCAGAGTTGAAAGAGATTTTAAAGGCCAGATCCGCTGCAATGAACAGAGATATCAACAGCTAGATCAGATTGCTCAGAGCCCTGTACAGCCTGGATTTGAATGTCTCTGGGGATGGGAGATCCACCATTTCTCTGGGCAACTTGTTCCAGTGCCTCATCACCCTCACTGTAATAGACATTTTTCTTATGCCCAAACCAAATCTAACCCTCTTTAAGTTTGAAATCATTTCTCTTGTTCTATCACCACAGAACCTACTAGAGAGTCTGTCCCCCTCTTTCCTGTAGCTCCCCTTTAGGTACTGGAAGGCCGCTACCAGGTCACCACGGAACCTCTTCTTTTCCAGAACAGCCCCAGCTCTCTCAGCCTGTCCTTGTAGTAGAGGCGTTCCATCCCTTGGATCATTTTTGTGGCCCCCCTCTGGACACACTTCAATAGGTAAAATGCGAACTCTTTGTATTACTTTCATATGACTTTTGTAGATCAGTTTTTTTCCAGTTTTGGTCTTTATAGTTCACTGCAAAAAGAACAATGGTTCTTATTCAATTATTTTATAGTAGGCTTTACTTAGTGAAGAAAAGTAAAATATAATATTTCAGTCATATAGGCAATCTCCCTCTCAGAAGGTTCTACAGCATCAAAAGGGGAAAAAAAAAACAACCACAATTCCTGATGCAAATGGAAGTCTACTTATTATCTGGTTTACCATTCTTCAGGACAGTGCAATTTATGCTGATACAAGGATGTGTAGGTGTGAGAGTTTCTTTGCCTGATTTCACAAACTGAAAAGAACATTGTTGGATTAAAAATTGTTGGACTTTTTTGTTGTTGTTGTTGTTGTTAATACCTGAATAATCAAAATACCTTATAATTGCATCACTTTTACAAGTTCTCTTTTTTTTTTTTCTTTAATTTTCACTAAAAAAGCTGAAAAGCAGCTTCAGTTTATTGTGTTTTCATTTTAACATGAGGTCTCACATATGGTAATACAATATTGTGGCATGTGAGCTCCTGCAGGAATATGTTTACTTTCAATATATTCCACTTTTACAAACTGTTTTTCAAACATTCTTAAACTCTAAGTATAGATTAATTCCCCCTCTCCAACTTTTAATGCATTTTTGTTGCAAGTGTCATTGAAAAGCCTTTTAACTAATGAAGTGAGAGAGCATTTTCACTAGTATGAGATATTTTATCCTACTTTTTCACCTTCTTTCCCTCTTTATTGATTTCAACTTTATCCATTGATTGTATGGAAATTGTACAGAGAAGAAAAGAATTGTAAAAAGATAAAAAATCATCATTGCCGAGCTACAAGAATTAGCAGTGTGTCTCAGTAACTGCTTGTAGTACGCAAAGTACTTCTTCATTTTCCTTTCCCCTTTTTTCTCTTCTTAAAGCTCTTTCCCATGTCTCTCCTAATATATTTAGAATATTTTTGCATACCATTGAAATGATGAAAATTTTTAACAAGTGAGACAATTGAGGCAATTTAGTCAATTTTGAGGTACTATGATAAATTGATGATAAATTTTTATTGTCATCTGCTGCATTTTGCTTGCAGTTCCAGGACAAAATGAGAAGTCATCTGTAAGTCACTTGAAAGTGATGGAATGCATTTCATGTTGAAAGTAATGACTACAAGTCTATTACTTTTATAGAAGGAACTCTATTACTCACACAAAATGTTCTTTGAATATAGCTAATACAGAGTCTTGTAACAGTCTGGAACACCACAGAGTCATAGAATCCTTAGAGCTAAAGAAACCTTAAGAAGTCCAACTTCCCTGCAATGAACAGGACAGCCAATGCTAAATCAGGTTGCCCAGGGCCCAATCCAGCCTTGTCTTGAGAGTCTCCAGGGACAGAATATTCACCACCTCTCTGGGCAACCTGTTCCAGTGCCTCACCACTCTCACAGTCAAAGACTTTTTCATTATATCTAATCTAAACCTACTCTATTTAAATTTGAGACCATTTTGCCTTGTTCTATTAGAACAGACTCTGATAAAGAGTCTGTACCACTCTTTCCTATAGCTCCCCTTTAGATATTGAATAGCTGCTATGGTCAACTCTTCTCCAGATTGAACAGCTTCAGCTCTTTCAGCCTGTCCTCATAGGAAGGATGCTCCATTCCTTGGATCATTACTGTGGCCTCCTCTGGACGTGCTCCAACAGGTCCGTGTCTCTCCTGTACTGAGGACTCTGTATCTGGACGCAATACTTCCAAGTGAGGCCTCACCAGTGCAGAATAGAGGGCCAGGATCACTCCCTCAACCAGCTAGGTATACTTATTTTGATGCAGCCCAAGATACACATGGCTTTCTGGGCTGCAAGGACACATTGCTGGTTCATCCATCTTCTGATCCACCAGTTCCTCCAGGTCTTTTTTGGTAGGGTTGAACTCAATACTTTAATTCCCCAGCTTGTATTGGTAGTGGATGTTGCATTGACCAAGGTGCAAGACTTTTAACTTCGCTGAACTTCATGATGTTCACCTGAGTCCGCTGTTCAATCTGGTCTATATCCTCTTGATGCCATCCCATCCCTCTGGTGTGTTGACCACATCCCACAGCTTGGTGTCATCAGCAAACTTGCTGAGGGTGCACTCAACCCCACTGTCAACATCACTGTTGAAGACATTGAAGAGTATTGGTCCCAGCACTGACATTCATCACTAGTCTTCATCCAGACATTAAGCTTCTGACCACCACTCTCTGGACTTGACCCTGCAGCCAGTTCTCCAGCCACTGAACATTCCACCTCCCAAACCCATATCTTTCCAATTTAGAGAAAAAGATGTTGTGGGGTACCATATAAAAGGCCTTGCTGAAATTCAGATAGATAATGTCAGGAGCTCTTCCCTTGTTTGTTGGTCATAAAAGGCCAACCAGGATTTACCACTGGTGAAGCCATGCTGGTTCTCTCTCTGCTTGTTGGTTCTTGCCTCGTTGCAATACATCCTCACAGACAGATAATCAAACAAATGTTTTTATGTGTTGCATGTAAAATTCTAAGACAAGATTCCAGATTATCTAACTTCTTTTCAAAAATCAACTTTGAATTTTGAAGAGATTTTTTTCTGAAACAAGAGCATTCTAGAGATGCAGATAACTTTTTCAGACACAATTTTACTATTTAGTGAAGGATCTGGCTTCAGCTGCAAGCTTGCATAAATATTCCAATGCATTTTAAATACTTTTAAAAGTCTCATTTCTTTATCTCTCATTTGCTATTATTCCAGTTTGCTTTCATGAAGCTTAAATATCAAAACATGGACTAGAAGAGTTAGTGCATCTCTAAATCTATTTTTCAAACTAGCACAAAACTTTGCTCCATAGCAAAACCCTGGGACTGTCCATCATGACTCAGGGAGATTTCAGACTATGCATTATAAGTAAAAGATGGAGTGAATAAAAATGAGAGATCTGGACTCCTCTCAGTGGGATATGTTGAAACTTGACTGATATGTTCGATATGTTCAAACTTGATTTGACACAGCTTCATGGAAGCTTTAGTAGCTCACTCTAAAAGGATTGGCGTGATGATGGGTGCTCTCCAGAAGTAACAAGAAAGCTCAGCAGATCTGTGGTTCTGTGATTTCACCATATTTGCCTGCTACACCCTGTCACTTCTCTTATTAGACTGTGAACAAGAAAGCAGAATAAACTGTGTATACATTCATTCATATTTTTGTCCTTCAGTGATTAAGAAATATAATCTTCTTCTACCACCTCATTAAGTACAAAGAATGAGACTTACTCCATGAAGAAAAGCTAGAAACAAACAAATGAGACACTTACACCCTGCAAAGAAGTCTTGATGAAATGATTCTTGATTACAGATTGCTGATTATAAGATCTATTGGAAAACGCACTAAAACCTAGAGTGAAGTCAAATAACATTTCTTGGATGATGCACTGCCTCTAAGACTATGCTGCTGGACCAGCGCACCAAATTTTGTAGGATCCAGTGCAACTTCATAACTTCCCTCTTCAGAAAGTCACTTCCAGAAGGGTAAATTTCTGAGTCATTGGTATACCTTGGCAGAAAAAAATTATGCATACAATTTTAATACAGAAAAGTAACACAATTGTCATTTTGTTTTTTAGAGAAACTGAAAAATACTTTTTTCCTTAATTCGTGAACTGTTATGCAATAACACAACTAGTACTGCTTTCAAGTTTAAAATAGCCAGTGCTCTCTGGCTATTCAAAATGAACGTACTCCAAGTGAATATTCAGAAGAGGAAAAAAGCCTTCAAAACCACTCAGAATTTCACTGAAGAAATATGTTTTTAAACAAACAGCAACCTCCCCATATTGTTAAAAGTGCAAGAGAAAACATTACAAATAAAACAGCAGATGAGTTAACAGACAAGATAATTACAGAGCATTTATTTTTAAGATGTTCAAATTCTATTTGGAAAAGCTTTTTGGTAACTTTTGTGAATCTAAAAAGATTTATCTTCACATATTGATAATGTGACTAATGATGGTAAAGTTTCAACAGACCCTGTTATAAAACAGTCCATAAAATTGATGGCCATGATGTATTTCAGCAGCACAAAAAGGAGACTAAAGGAGTGACAGTTCAACAAAATCTCAGTACGCAACAATAATAGATTTTTCATGCTTTCTGCTTTCAACGTGGAAAGTGACAATGCACTCCTAATTTTTCTTCATCAGTTAACATGCATGCAATTCCTTGCAGTCTGCTCACAAACTACCATTTTGCTGCTGTAGCACTAGAACAGTAACACTAATTTGACTCAAGCATTGAGAACATGCAAATTGAGCATACAGTTCTGTAAAATGGAACTGCACAATGTGATGGAGAGATGAAGAAAAGTAAACATAGATTTGAATTGATAGTTTAGAGGCAATCAAAGCATGTGTAACTTAGTCAAGACATGGACAACTGGTCAGTGGAGAGTCAGATACCAATTTCTTAGGGACCAAGGAAGGAAAGGGCCCTCAAGTGGTGGTGCAAGAACAGGGCGGGAAATATCTGAAGTGACACTGCACACTTGCATTGGTTTAGTTTTGAGTTTGCAGAGCTGTCTTGAGATAATCTTGGGTTTATTTCACCGGTCTGCGAAAATGAACGTGGAAAACAATCCTGCCTTTTTTTTCAAAGTCATCTGCACTGCTTGAATAGCTTCTGGTACAATTACAATACTGCAATTCTGCCTCCTTTTGAGAAACAAGTAGGCTTCTATTTAGGAATACTACTCTACTTTATTCCATGTATTTTTACTACCAATAAAAAAAAAAAAAGAAGAAAAAAAAAAAAAGAAAGAGAGAGAAACTTGTTATTTTCCTTATATGTTTTGTCTTTCCTTAGATTTTTTTTTTTTTTTTTTAAATTTATATATGACTTAAAATTGAAAATAATTAAAAATAAACATAGGTACATATTCTAGATAAATGCATTTAAATATACACATATATTAACTATACGAGATAGAAACGTGTATGTATGTTTAGAGAATCATTAAAGTTGGATCAGACTTTTAAGATCAACAAATTCAACCACCAACCTCATCAAGACTACCATTAAACTACGTTCTAAAGTACCATGTCTGCACACTTCTTAAAAACTTCCAGGTACAATAGCTTCACCACTACCTTGGCTAGTGTATCCCGGTGCTTATCTGCTCTACACATTAAGAAATTCTTCCTAATATCCACTCTAAACCTCCACTGGTGTAAATTAAAGCCACTGCCTCACATCTTACCACTTATTACCTGAGAAAAGAGACAGGCACCCTTCTCACTACAACTTGCTTTCAGGTGGTTGTAGAGACCTATGAGACTTCCCTTCAGCCTCCTTTTCTGTAGACAAAACCACATCAGGTCCCTCAGCCACTCCTCATGTGTCTTGTTTCCAGTCCCTTCACTGCCTTTGTTGCTCTTCACTGAATGTATTTGTATCCTTTTACTAGGGATGGGCTCCCAAGTGAACATAGTATTTGAGGTAAAGTCTCAGTAGTGGTCTGTACAAGTGGACAATCACTTCACACTTGTGGATGTAACCCATCACCCTACCCTGTCCAAATCCCTCTGCAGAGCTTTCCTACTCTTAAGCAGATCAACAGTCCTCTCCAATTTAGTGTTATCTCCAAACTTACTGAAGGTTCACTAGACCCCCTCCTGAAGATCATTGATAAACATAGTAAACAAAAACAACCCCAGTGCTGATCCCCACGGAACACCCTTTGTGACTGGCAACTGAAAGATTTGACTCCATCCACAATGACCTTTTGAGTATGACCACCCAATTTCTTACTGCGCAAATAAAACAAAAATCAAATGTAGCAGTTCTGATGATTGCCTATCTTGCTTCACTAAGGATCAAGAATCACAGAATCACAGATCTTTGGAGATCACCTAATCAACTCCTTGCTAGAGCAGGCTTTTTAGAGTAGACTGCACAGGGAAGTGTCCTGGCAGTTTTTTCACACCTCCAGAGATGAAGACTGTGCAACCTCTCTGAGTAGGGCTGCATAAAAGAAGTTTTTCCTCGTGTTCATATGGAATTCCTGTGTTCCAGTTAGTTCTTGTTCCCCTTTGTCCTGTCACTAGGTATCACTAAAAAGAGCCTGGCTCCATTCACTAGACACCCATTCATTACATATTTATAAGGGTGGATAAGATCACTTTCCAGTCTCCTCTTCTCCAACCTGGACATTCCCAATCTTTCTCGGGTTGGACATTAGGAAATACTTCTTATCTGAGAGAGTGATCAGGTGCTGGAATGGGATGCCCAGGGAGGTAGTGAAGTCAACATTCCTGAAGGTATTCAAGAAACATTTAGATATTGTACTGAGAAACATGGTTTAGTGGGAAATATTGGTGATAGGTGCATGATTTGACCAGATGATCTTGGAGGTCTTTTCAATCCTCAATGATTCTCTGATTCTATGATTCTTAGTTTCAGCTTTTCTTCATACAGGAGATGCTTGAGGCCTCTAATCATCTTTGTGACCCTTCATCGGACTCTCTCTAGAAGTTTCCTTACTTCCTTGAACTGAAGAGCCTGGGCCTGGACACAGTACTCCAGATGTGACCTCGCCAGGGCAGAGTAGAGAGGCAGAATTACCTCCCTTGACCTGCTGGACACAGCATTTTTAATGCGTGCCAGGATACCGTTGATCTTCTTGGCCCCAAGGGCACACTACTGATAAGTGGCCAATCTTCTGTCCCTCAGGACACCTAGGTTCTTCTCTGCAGAGCTCCTTTCCAGAATTTCCATCCCCAAACCTACACTGACGTATGTAATTACTGCTTCTGAGCTGTAGGACTATACACTTGCTCCTGATGAGGGTTCCTCTCTACCCAACTCTCCTGCCTGTCCAGGTCTTGCTGAAAGGCAGCACAGCCCTCTGGTGTGCTAGCCACTCCTTCCTGATTAATTTCATCAGCGAATTACTGTTTGTGCATTCAGATCTATCAGTCTTGAAATCACTATGCCCAAGATTGCCTACAATTGACAGCATATCACCCACAATGCCTTCCCCGTGTGAGAATTCTTCTTCGTTTTTTGGCTCAAAGCTTGCTTCCTGAGGTACTTCTTGTGATAAGACTCTGAATCATTTGTTGAGGAGGCAACTAATGGGTGCTAACCGTGTGACAATTGATATCACTTTGGGAATATTTGAAAGCCCCTTCCTCCAAAGCTCCTTGCTCTATAGAAGAGCGGATGAGAATGCTCAGGAGTGTTTACTGGTGGAAGATCTGTCCTGTGACAAAACAGCTCCAGCTAGGTGTGGGAAAACTGGGGAACGATACCATCATGTTCTGTGAGAAACAGGATGCAGATGGGCATCTCTGCTCCCTCTTATCTGCTGGCAAGGCCTGGAAGATGGGAACAAAGGAGTTTCTGCTGAGATCCCAGAGCCAGAAGCTGCCACTCAAAGGAGAGCTGACTCAACCACTTTGGATATGAGCTGTCACTCCAAAGATAGCTGACTTCACCACTTTGAAACCATTGAAAAGGGGCCATCATCACCATGGTCATCGTCGTCGTTGTCAACAGAACAACTCTGCCTGACAACCCACCGCTACTGAAGATCAAAGACTGAACTACGGACCACGCTGGATCCATGGTGGTGACTATCTCCCTCTTGCTGCCTAGAAAGACCCCTTGCTTCTTCTTTTCTATCTTCTCTATCGCCCTCCTTCCCTTCCCTATTACCCTAATTCATAATAGTGTCCGCCCTCCCCTTCCCCATTTCCCTGATTAAGATTTGTAATAAACTGGTCGGACCAACATTTGAACCGTTGCTTTTTAATCTCACGCCGTGTATATAGATAATAAAAGAACCTCCTCTCCCTCCTATAAATTGGAGCGAGACACCCTGCCAAACAGGTCAACTGTGACAACTTCTCTAGTCAGTTTCCTCAATACTTGTTGAAGTTATTCTCCACACATACCATAATTCTTCTAGTCTGTTTCTTCTCTCTGTACTGTATTTCTTGCAGATGTCTGGTCAGTTTAAATCTCCCATGAGAATGAGTTCTAGCAATCATAACATTTCTCCTCTATAATACTTGTAGAGTATTTCATCTCCTTCATCCTGATTGGGCAGTATGTAACGCACTTTTAGCACAGTATCTCCATTATTGTCCTGCCCTTGACATCCAGAGACATTTAATATTTTTATCACCATAGCTAATCTCCACACAGACAAGACATTCCCTGAGAGGGCCACCCTGCCCCTCTCTCCTGAAGAGCCTGTAACTATTTATAACAGTACTCCAGTCAGGTGAGCTATCCTACCACATCTCATTGAGGCCTATGATATCACAGTCCTGAATATGGACCGAAAGTTCCAGTTCCCCATTTATTTCCTATGCTATATGCATACATATACAAAACACAATATTACACAGCACTGGAATGCTTGTGCTTGATAAACCACAGTAGATTTCAAAGTATGGAGAGTAGCACAACCCATGAAGTGCTCTTTTTCCTTTCTGTTATTTGGTGCCTGAAATTATAACAAAATTAAAATATTAATGTTTAATAGTATTTTTAAAATGATGAATGAAGAAGAACAATTCCACAGAGGTCCTTGAAGATGCCCTTTTCTTTTACGGTCACATTTGCAAAGGAGATGAGCCCTATAGATATTTACCGAAAGCTTTATCTGAGCATAATGAAGCAGTTGTATTTATTTGTATATATGAAAAACATACAGTCAAGGTTAATACTAAAGGCAAAGTAGAGGAGAGAAATGACTTCCTAAGGGTGAAGAAGTAAAATACAGTGAAGTTAGAACTGAAAGGAGTCATGAATATTTAATAATTTGTCAAAGAGAGACAGGAGTTTCCAGAGGGCTGCACATCACAGGTAGGTGATTAACACTACAAGTTAGTAAAAGTTTATTTGCAGCAGCACATTGAAGAGAGATTAACAGAAGTAATATTTGCTTTGCTCAGGGAGGAGAAACTGCTGACATACAGATAAAAATGATGATATCTCAGAAACCAACAAACAATCTTTACCTGTGTGAACAGCTAAGACAGGCCATACCTCACAGATGTTAGTCAGGAGGAACATGTAAGAATTAGTCCTAACAAAAATTTGGTCATTTAAAGAAAAAGACTGAGTTGAAGATGATGCCACATTACAGTGCTGAAAAGCAGTATCATCATTTACTCAGCTGTAATTAAAATGGTATAAAGAAGGGTTTCCCTCTCAAAGGCTGGAAAAACTGTAGAAAGGAATCAATTAGAATATCCATGGCAACCACCAACAATCTTCTGTGCAAAAAATGGAAAAAAAAAACCATGGAAACAAAATCGAAAATCAAATGAGATTTTAAATAATGATTAAATACAAACTTTGGAGAGTTATTCTTTGTCATGTACTTCAAAATATTTTCATGTTTGTAGTTTGAAGATGCTCAAGAAACAGAGACCTGGCAAAGCAGGATTACAGAATAAATATTTAACTAATTAAATGTATGGGGTTTTTTTTTTGTTTTTTTTTGGGGGGGGGGGAGGTGGGGAAGGAAGAGAGAACAGAAAAAGATTTGTACAAGCTTATGCAGAAATGATTTTTGCCCACTCTGTTTCTGACATGTAAAAGATAAATGTACTCAGAGTTTTAGTCTTCATTATTTTTCTTCCCCAAATTCCCCCCAACTTCAATTCATCTTCAGTTAGTGATATAATGCTGTGCTTTCTGAAACTTTCTGAAGCTGCTGAATTACATTTATGTGGAGAATAGACTGCTGTCCATTTTTACCACAGTCTGCACTGCAGAGGAGCAGAACCTTCTGCAGCGGTATCTTCTTCTGAAGCACTATCTTTTGTGGATCAGTGTCCCTACAGTAACTTATTCAATGCTGTGATTTAATAATAGCAGAATATAAATAACAAAATTCAAATTGTTAATGTTCTCACTCAGATGACAGGAGATTGTAATATTCAACAACAGAGGAATGGGGTAAAAAACTGTAAAATATATAGGCTAACAGAATTATGTGGACATTAATTACGTCTAATTTTTCCAAAATCACTGCAGCTCAGAAAGCGTTTGTTAAGGTCTATATGCTTTATTCATGCAAGAAGAAATCTTCAGAGATCCATAGATGAGTTTTCTGGTTTGATCAGAAGCCAGATACAGAATTTTGTACACATTCACGAAAAGCATTAAGATATGCAAAAATCCTATTTTGTTGATCAGTGGTAATAGTGGACTTAACACAGATGAATCCTACATATGGATGAGTAACATTTCTTTTTTAAAATAGCTCTATTAATTTATCTTTTTGCAAAATCTGCCTATCATCTAGCTCTATCTTCCACTTGTACTTAATCCCTTGTTTCTTGACTTGACCCGTGCTGAAATTATTCTGAACATCAGCTTTGCCTCTATGAAACTGTTCAAAAATTGACTTGCTTTACAGCAACCAGAAGCAATTCTTGTGAGGCTGCAAATCAAGTTTTGCTCAGAATTTGAGAATCATTCACAAACCGTGATTCTATCCAAGTCAAGTGCACCACTTGAACGAGGTTGAACACACATTAGGTATTGAATCAGAAAGAAGTACTTTAATGTTGTGTTGTGAAGTAACATTACAAATTCTGTGACATTTCTCTAAAAATGGTTTGGAAAACAATATACGCTCTACATGACATATCAAAATATTTGAGTATCTGCAACATAGAAAACACGATGACAAGAAGTGAACAGACACAACACTTTAGAACTGAGAAAGGCCAGAGTCAAATTAATAACTCACTCTAAGTGTAATTAAAGGTAAAATTTTTAGTAGACATTCTAATTGTAGACTTCCTGATGGCAGGCCTTGTGATGTAAGTCTTGTTTTAAGGAACTGTGAATCTACAGAATGACTGAGAAATCCTAAAAAGCAAAATATACATTTCTCTCTCTCCTTCCCCAGTCCAAACCCTACAAAAACTGAATACAGGATGATTTGATATATAGTTCTAAGCTTAGAAATACCTTCTCAGTGTTTCTAGGATTCACATTTCCACTGGGAAATGGAGCAAGATGCCACTTTTGATTAATTCCTTCAAAGGTCTTTGAAGAGCAGACAGACAGAAACGTCAGTAGGTGGAGATGACTTTTTCACAGCTGAGAGAGAAGTTTTTCAGCAGAAAGGTGTGTTTGTAGGCACTCAGCTCTTAAGAGTCCCTGGCAGATGGTTCCTGCACAAAACATGAACATGCAAGAATGTGGCTTTTATATGGTACCAAAGAACTCAAGGGAGAAGAAGAAAGAACACAGAACTGACAGTGTTTGTCAGCACAAGCTGTTTGTTTCTTCTTTTTTTTTTTCCTTTCAGTTGTGAGGAATGGTATCATTCTGAAGTAATACACTTAGCTGCAGAGAATTGTGTATGCAACAGTAAAGCATCCTATTATTCACGCTTGGACTGAAGGTGGTGCTAATGTAAATATGTCTATTTCCATCATCTTCCGAGCTGAGATATCTGAAGTACATCTTTGCAGATGACAATCAGGCTGACAGTTTTTTTCTTTCATCATTGTTCTGGTGAAATAAATATGCAGATTACCTATTTAAGTGATGTGCTAAAGAGTACTTAAGCTTTGTCTCTCAACTTGAAGTTATAGAGGATATATAAGAAGGCTGTGATCAATCTATTGTCTTCATTATTTTAGAAAAGAAATTCATGAATATGATGAAAGAAAAGAGTGCACATGCTATAAATAAATGTGAGAACCACTCATGTAAGTTGAAGAATTATTACAGGAAGAATTTACAACACATGCCTGAACTGCAATTTACTTCCTATGAGCTCTGTCATGACTACTGTGTTGTTCTTTTTTCCTCGTGTTTTGAATAAGCATTTCAAAGAAACTTCTCTCAAGATTCTCTAACTTGCCATCTTAACATTCAACTCTGGCTGAGTGACTGTAGTTCTGCTTTATTTCTCCCACATTGTAGGCCACAGACCAAACCTTTAATATTCAAGTGAACAATTTCAGCAGACTCTATGAGTGACAAACACTGTAAAATCAGCTCTGCTGAATGTTTAGTAGGCAACTAGAACATAAATTGTCTTCTGACATTATCCATATCCTGATGCCTTTCCCAGCAACCCAATTTCTACGTTTTTCTCCAAAGTATCAAAAAGCCCAGGGAGGCTGATTATCACATATACATTCATCTTTCATAGATTATATGCTGTACGGCCGACTGAATTTCTCAGACATTCAGGGGCCCAAATTCTTGAGATTTTCTTTTGTGTGTGCCTTCTTTTTGGGAAAACGGAATTATACCTTCCAGCCTTTCACATAATCAAACTTTAAAATGTATCATTTCAACAAAAGCCAAAACTTTCAAGCCATTACATGATTGCAAGTGCAGAAACCATTGGAAAGCACTGCTGGAAAAACAACACATTACAAATTTTAAAAGCCAATCAATCAGTCATTGAAGATTTCTTTATTGTTCCATGGAAAGAGAAAAATTTTTACTTTAATGCAGAGGAGTGTTCAATCTATGGCTATGAAAAGCAGAAATACGCATAGGATGCTTCTTTATTTCACTGTGCTAGTTACATGCTCAGTTCTTTTGGTTTGAAACCTTCTAATACCTTTTTCGCTCTTTAGTTTCTAAAACAACCAAGAAAGACATTTTTATGAGCATCTGGCATGCAGAATCATGTGACAACAGATGGTGCTTGAAAGCAGCTTTGAGCAGTTAGATCAGCACTCAGAAGACTGCAAAGGTGCAGGATTGACCATACCAACTTCAGAGTGTTATTTGTCTGCTCAGGCGTGGGAAACATGGTAAGACTCCTATTTGTTTTGCTGAACGCTAACGTGCAGCATTCCGCACAGGACAGGGTTTATAAGGTATCTATGCATGACTGTAAGACCAGTAAATGACTGTAAGAGCAATACAACATCACTTATCCAAGGCCTGACCCAGTTGAGATCACAAGCAATGAGAACTACATAGCTTTGCTATTATTTTTCTTATAGCTATCTTCTTTAAAAGGAAAAATGACACTCCAGAGCAACTGCTCTATCGCAGCCAATGAACACTGTTTCTTTGCCATCTCTTTTAATCATAATAAGTTTTGGAGTTATGATCCTTATGAACCAGAGGCATTATGAATCGTCTTCTTATGAATCCTTCAGAACCAGGGGCATCAGCTTCTTTCAGCAGTTTCCAGCCAAAACAAATTTCACTAAACATCACAAAGATTACTAGCTGTACCACAGATGGTTCCTTTCAGCCCAGAAGACATAACTTTATTTTTGTTTTGGAGTACACTCCAAGAGTTGCTCACTTCTGAGAAGAAACTTATCATCTAACCTCAACCCAACTAGCAATTACTGAAAGCGTCAGAAGGACAAGATGACAGCTCAAAGCCACTTTTGAGGCCACTGATTTACCATGTTCAGTTTGTTTAGCTGGTTATTTAGTTTGCACAGCCAGTATGTGATTTCTCTTCTATTTCAGAAGTTGTGTAGCTATTTGTTAAATGTATCCCTGTGAATCACGAACCCTACATTAATATCTTTATAGCTATTAATCCAAACAGGGGCAGGACAAAAACAGAGAACATTTTCTGCACGTCTCTCCATTTCTTCTTCACACTGCAAGATGCTAGGGCTGACACCACAGGACACCAGCTGACAGCAGTTGACTTTGGGGGATGTGGCCCAGCCAATTCTATAACACTGATAATATAAAGGCACAGGCCTTATTTAAGCATATGTTAAGTATCTTCTCTATTATTTAGGACCAATCTCAAAAGCAGAGACCTAGCAGAATGTGATCAGCAATGAGGAAGATTTTTGTTTAAGGAAATCAAACTTAGTAACTCCAAAAACCTTTGTTATAAGGGCCAGTGTTACACAAAATAGCATTTTCTTCCTCTTTTGTTATTTTTATTTCAACAATTGCAAAAGCAGATGGGGAAATGTGTGGAGCTCTTTATTCATCATTGTTCAAAAGCCAAGTTTCCTTTGTAGGACTGCTGTCTTGAAAAAAGTCAATTTAAAATCTGTAAATTAAATTATTCAGAGTGATAATGATAAATATCTGAAACTAGGGCAGTATTCTCTTAAAATTCTGTTTTATTCACCTTCCTTTTTTCAGAGTTTTACAAATACTAGCAGATCAAAATCAGTACATAGTAATACCTGAAAAATTTGGATAAATCTAACTATAGAATTACAGAACATCCCAGGTTGGAAGAAACCCACAGGATTACGGAGTCCAACATCTGGCTCCACACAAGGCCAACCTGATTTTCTGGTAACAGATATTTTGTAGCAGCTAGAATGAGCAGAATGAGCAAAGGGTGATGGTTCCCTAAGTTTCAATTTTAATTGGCAAAGTTAACTGCATTCATATAGAAGCTTAATTTATTACATCTGCTTTTATCAGGCTTCACAACAGAAGTTTTTTCTGTATTTAGCCTTGTTTGTGAATGATTGTGTAAGGTTGGCTAACAGCAGTGTGCTATAAACACTTCTGATAAGTGTGATACTATACATTTAGAGTTGAAGATCATTATAAATTCTTCAAGCATAATTCTAGAATTACAGACATTTAAAAATGAAAGCATTCTTACTAGATGTATTTCCTGACTGCAATAAAAATACAATCTAATGTTATGTTTTTACATGGAAGGGATAGATTTTGCTCTGCTACAAATAAGTAACAAGCCTGAGGGAAGTCAAAAGTGCTGTCAGGCCAAAAAAGAGCATTAGAAAAGGATTTAAGGATAAATTCCTTTATTTAAATGTGGAAGGAAAGCCAAATATTTTTAGATCAGTCTTAACTAAGGATTTTTCCAATTTTCATTCAAAAAAAAAAAAATAATTTGTACAATCAAAAAGATTCGAAGACTTAGTTCTGCAGCTGTGATTTTATTTTCACTTGAAACACAATAATTATTCTACTATGCTGAACTACACTTGTGTTTTAAAATACACATTTCTCAGTCTTAGTAGGGTTGATTACAGCTTTGTTGTGACTTTCTTCTGCGACATGAGCCCACCGAGTGTAATGCCAGCTAGCTCACAGATCTCCATCTAACACTGCGGAGGTCAGGCTCCCTGGTGACTGCTAGTGCTTAATTTAACTACTTTGCCTCTCCTCATTTTAATATCAAATCATGGCCTTTACCCTCAAATACGAGACTACTATTCACTTTAATACTGTGAAGGAAATGAAAGCATGCCTCTTCTAATTGTTTTATTACTGATTTCACATCTGTGGCCAAACAGTTTCCTGGTACAATAAACATAATATTAAAATGTAACAGAGGAGTAATTGGAAAAAGATCAAATTCATGTTGCAGGGGAAACAGCAGGAGAAGGCTGAAAGACTGCATTTAGTTGACCCCTGGAAAGTTCTCAGCTCCTTCTGTGAAGTCAGGACCAGTGCAGACTTACCACACAGGCTGCAAATTACAGCTTCATGAGCCTCCCTTCTTCCTGGCCTCGGAGGCCTCTGCCACTCTTCCATGCTATGAAAAATGGAAAGACTCATGTGAACCCCATTGTTTACCTAATTCAGACACACTGAGATCTTGTTGGCCATACTAAGACTTCTCCTACCTCTCTTCTCATTTCTTCACTGTTTCAGTTGTTCCAATCAATCTCTTCTTTACTGTATGAGAAAGAAAAAGAGCAACTCATAAATAAAACTATTATGTATGGGAAACAAATCATATCCTTATTTGAGGGATATTAAAATGACAATATTCCTAATATTACCTGATTTTGCTTTGTCTACCTCTCTTTTGGTCATAATTTGGCATTTTATATGGCATAAAAAAGCCTCCTGTGAAAGAACAGGCATCCACTGCTACTTCAGTAGCAATAACCATAGCAGGTTTTTTTTCAGTGACTCAAAGAAGTCTGATTCATTTTGTGAGAGCTACTGGCATTTGAGCTGATTAGGAATAGGCAGTGGCTGCAAAGTAGCCTATTGGGCTACAAGTTTGGCTCAGCTGATGACCCATTCCCTTTACACATCACAACTGATAATGGATGACATAAATCAGATGCTGAGATAATCACTTAAATCCTAATAAGCTGTAGTAGGGCTTCCTCCAACTTAAATTTATGTGGTCTTTTAGTATATATAAAAAAAAACTTTGTTTTTTTTCTGTTCTGAACTGTCTCACTGCATTCCTAAAGCCTACATAAATGCTACCACTAGCCTCAACCCTCAAGCAATTTATATGATCGTCTAAAGACAAATAGCTAAATGCTTTCTTATTTCCACCTTGGTTTGAATTGAAGGTCATTTCATTATTATAATGCACAAAGTTTGCACCTAGACTTTTTCTACTACATTCTAGATTTTAGCCTCCATTTGTTAGCTAGTTAGTTTGTTTAAACCCTAATGAGAAACACTGGTATGCTCATTTTAGAATGCCATGGGCAACATTATTTTTTTGTTGTTTGTTTGTTTTTGTTTTGTTTTGTTTTGTTTTTCTGTCAAATGTCCACTCACTCCCATTACTCTCAGTAGGATTGAAGTCAATTGGATGGACAAGTTAAAACTATCCCAACTCCAGTTACAACATTAGCTCAGCAACATTAATTCTAGCCTCATAGGATGGCTTGGGTTGCAAGAGATTTAATAATCACTTACTTAGAACCCCCTGCTAGGATTGCCACCCACTAGGTTACCAGTACTGGCTGTCATTCTATTTATGGGGAAAAACAGGAGGTATAAACATGGACACTGTCAAATACTCTTACAGGTTAAAAAATGTGAGGAACAGAAGAGACACTGGAAAATGTACGCTGTGAATCTAGTTCAAAAGCAGAAGTTGTGTAAGTGGGATACAGAAACACAAAAAAGACTGGAACAGTAAAAGAGGCAAGACCACAAAAATGTTGCAAAAGGCCAATGGCGTTAAAGAGAATGCAAAAGCAGAGCCTTATCTTGAAATGACTGGAAATTAATACAAATGTCTTTGAATAACAATAGGAAATACTTTACATGTATTTAAATGCTGAAATTTGGCCTTTAAAAGTTACATTACTTTTGGGATCATATGGCTCACAGACAATATCTGCAAAAGTACACTGAAATTTCAAAGCATAGCCTTTGTGTGGAAGCAGACTAGTTATTTTCACTTGGCTAGGCTAGTTGAAATCAGCACCAGTGCTGCAATTGGACTTGGTTTTGAAAGCATTTTCCAACCTAAATGATTCTCTGACTCTATGAAATCCATCATAATAAAAACTAGCGTTCAAAAGAAGTCATCTGTTTCTTTCATCTCACATCTCTGCAGTTTGTGACATTCTGCTACTCATGTGAAAGAGGAGATATTAATGTTAAATTAATATTCTCCTATTGCAGCTACATTCTGGCTGGTTAACGTATCAAGAAAAATATGACGATGCACTCTCATGTTGCTAACTGTTTCTTCCTACATTAGCTTTTCAAAGGTAAAAAAAGGATAAAGATTTGCTAGCAGCACCAAGAGTAATTAAGTTTCCTACCTTGTGTTTCTGGAAGTCTCATACACCCTCTGCCACTAGTTATTTTCACTTTACTAAACTGGTGCTTTTCTTTTTTTTTACATCGGCTCCCATGAATGCTGCTACGAGGGTAAAAAGAAGTCTGGTGTGCTACACAAACATAGCTGGAGCGTCACGGCTACTGGCCTCTTGCCAAACAGAAAGGAGCAGGACTCAGTTTCTCCTAGTTTATCTTGGTGAGGAGAAGAATGGAAGCTGTATATCAGATTTCCAAAGCTGACAGTCACTATCAATTTACATCTTTAACGGGTTCCCTACTCTGATATTTGACAGACAGGTGCTTATCCTGGATACTGTGGCAGTATTATTTTGTCCAATATAAAACAGATATTGAATATTTTTCTTCTACGCTTCTGGTGACAGACCTCCTTTGTCCTTAGGGATTGTTTTCCTTGGTGAAAGCAGTACATGCTATGGAAGTTTCATTCTGAAGGCTTGACAATTTTATGTTTATTTTGCTTTGGACTGATATAAGAACTCCAGTTTTCTCATATTTGAAGATCCACTTGTAAATGTCAGAACAGCTTTATTAGAAGTCTCATGGGGAGGCTCTGTGACACTTCTGAGCTGGCTCCCTTGTTCTCCCTTTATTGTTTCAACAACTAGAAATTACAATATGACTGCTGGGTAGCAGACACTTCTGTACAGATTTATTCACACAAACATACCTTAGAATATTCAGGCTGACATATTATGTATTCAAAACTTCTGTACATCTTGGATCTTAGACACTGCAAGGTAGATTTAGTTGAGCAGTGGAGGATGCTAAAAGAACAGTACCTTCCCTAAACTAGTATACAGCTGATCCCACACTGACCAGCCCTAGAGTAGCTTCCAGACATTTTCCTCTGGTTGTATTTATTTATTATTGCTCTTAATGCTGCTCAGCCTCTGCCTTGCTACCACTCATGCTTTGGATGCCCTTGTCAAGATATTTTCAAAGGAAGTGTAAACATGTGCCAATAAGGCCGGGGAGCACTGGAGAAATTCAGTGCCTGGTAGGCTACCTTCTATAATGGGCAACTGCACTTGTTCTGACCCCAAAGCACTTGCTTCCTCCTGAAGCAGAAAAAGAAGCAAGCAAACGCTAGAACCTCAGACTCTGCCTTAAACTCTTTTATCCTTAGGAGAAGCAATTTCTAGGCTCTTCTTTTAGTAAAAGAACCAGAACTTCTACACTGCTTATACAAAACTGTGAAGGCTAGTTTTTCCTTACGTCTAATTTAGTTCTTTCCCCATCTCCATACCACTTATGAGATTTCCAGAGTTCACCCTGCATCTTTATATTGTCTGTACACATAGAGTCCTTGTCTAATAAAAAAGGTATCATATTATGTAGTCAATTTTCAGGTAGGGTTGTACAGTAATTATTAGTATAACGTGAAATTTTATTTGGTGTGCAGTGAAAAAATAATACTTTGAAATTAACGATAGTGCTAAGTAAACTAAGCCTGGAGACTTAATCAAGAGGGCCAACACCAGTGATATTACTTTTTATATTTTTATTAAATCTACTTGAACCTTGACAAGGAAAATGCAATATAAATTGAGTGAAGAATCCAATAGAATAACAGTGATTTTGCATCATCTATTAAAATAGTAAATGTAAAAAAAATTATTTTCAGCTGAAAGTAGCTGAAGAGGAATAATCCTGAGATCTCTAAGGAACTGACACACAGACCTCTCCAAAAGAAAGGGAAAAAATGCAAACTAATTGCAATGAAAACATTTTATGAAAACTTGTAAAGTTTCTATTGCTGTAAACACAAAACTATATTTTTAAGAAAACACATACCAACATTAACATGTATTTTTTACAGTACTTATGTTCAAGAATCCTATACCTAAATATTTAATAGAATCATAGAATCATAGAATCACAAGGTTGGAAATGACCTATAAGATCATCTAGTCCAACCATCTCCTCATCACCATTGCCACCACAAGCACTAAACCACATCACGCAGCACGTCATCCAGACGCCTGTTGAACA
Source organism: Tympanuchus pallidicinctus (assembly GCF_026119805.1). Classification (NCBI taxonomy): domain Eukaryota; kingdom Metazoa; phylum Chordata; class Aves; order Galliformes; family Phasianidae; genus Tympanuchus; species Tympanuchus pallidicinctus. The sequence continues at coordinate 47,335,286 of NW_026294758.1, forward strand.
CTGCCAGGGACGGCGACTCCACCACCTCCCTGGGCAGCCATTCCAGTGCCTGACCACTCTCTGAGAGAAAAAGTTCTTCCTTATGTCTAATCTAAATCTCCTCTGATACAACTTGTGGCCATTGCCCCATGTCCTGCTCGTTGCCTGGGAGAAGAGGCCAAATCCCTCTCCACCACAACCTCCCTTCAGGAAGTTGTACGGTGCAATGAGGTCTCCCCTGAGCCTCCTCTTCTCCAGACTGAACAATCCCAGCTCCCTCAGCATCTCACAAGACTTGTGCTCCAGACCCCTCACCAGTTTCGTTGCCCTTCTCTGGACACGTTCCAGGGCCTCAATGTCTATCTTGTAGTCTTTCCATTAACTACTCTCTCAACTATTAAGAAAGTATATAAACCTTTATACGAAAGCTGTTCGAAAGTGCTCTCCTTGCTCTGAGGGTTTGCAAACAAACAGAGAAGTACATACAATCATAAGTATATGTCCTAAAAATCAAACAGAGTTTGATCTTTTATGAATATAAATGACAATAGAATTAGCTTTGATGCTTATTCTTTTGAAATTCCCTAGCAAAGAACAGATTGAAAAAATATTACATTTGTAAAGTTATGCTTAGAATTCCAGAAATGCCATGATTAAACTTTCATTTGAAACACAGAGCTGTCTCTGTAGTTCACTCAGTGTGTTGCAGTCTTTACATACAAAATGTGTGGCTGAGGATGCTGGGACGTCCCATGCCTAATCTTAAAACCACCATAAAGCCTTCCTTTGCTGTACATCTCAACAGCAAGATGCAAAGAGGCATCCTGCAAAGAGAGGTAACACATAGCAAAGTGGTACCACACAACAAAAGAGGCAAGGTGTAACAAGATACATTTCGTAAAGTTGTGTTATGTGTAAGAAATATTTTATGATATGATAGTTTATTCTTTTGTGATCTTTGAATTTCTACGTGCTGCAATATTGTCTGCTAATATGTTTAATATTGATAAACATCAGATATGCAGCTGCTAAGACATCTTATCTCCTAATAGTTTTTTTTTAGGCATTAATTTAGGAAATATTATTTCCTTCCTCTTACTGTCCTCTTCAATCTTACTTGCAGAAATGTACATTCACGATGCTCCTTCTACCCTTTCCCACAGTTCTGCTCTCAGGGACCCAAAGAATGACTATTACCAGGGGGAATCATTCAAGAGCCTTGTGGCTCTGATGGTCCGCACTACGGATTTATCAGGAGAAAAAGTTTGAGTGCACAACACATGCACAGGCTACACCCAGAGAGTTGTATGTGTTTCAGCCTTCAAATGGGACTTCAAGTCCATCCCACACCAACTAAATCTTCCTGTAAGTTGTATGGATATTCTCCAATATACAAGTCAGGAACACAGCTTTAGTTATGTTTTCAGTTAAATTCCTTCTCTTCCAAATTGTGAATCAATGCAGGCAATTTTAAGAGCTTTTAGAACGCATGCTAAAATTGCTTATTGTCTCTCCGCAGCTACTAAACATCAACTTGCACATGGTACTCTTTGAATGGGCACAGAGATAGTGAAAGTGCCTGATCTCTGATAGTACAAAGCTCAGGGCAAAATTCTGACAAGAAATATTTGCTTTAAAGAAATATAAAGTTGTGTGATACTTATCAAGTTACAGAAGTCAAATATTCCTATTGTAGTTCAGAATATGAGGATGAAGATTTCTTCAAATGGCTGTGTGGTTCCAGATAAAATCCTTACACGCGATGCTTCTGTTCTCCTATTGTCAAAAACAGTATTTATTCTCCTTTCCATGATAAAGATGTATTTGAAGAGACACTGATGCTGGCAATGAGCAATACGCACAATCTAGATTTTACGGTTCTCTCTATATCTTGCCAAAAATAAAAGACAAAAAAACGCTACAGTTACTTAAAATAATTATAATTCATTATACATGCATTTAATTATGATAATTTTAATCTAAATTTTCATCTAAAACCTTGAACAAAATTCAGAAATTCAACTCATATTTTTCTTAAAAGTGTTGAAAAGTAAGACTGCCATTTCTACTTACATTGCTTTTAATACCTTGTGATATATAGACCAAGTTCTGAAGTGCAATAGGATTTCTACAGTTCAGAACAGATTAAGAAAATACCTCAGCTGGCACATAGCAGTTAATGCTAAGCAAAAAGGAACAGGACCTGAAATTTATGTTTTCATTTAGAAAACAGCTCAATTAATATAGTATAATATAAACATATTATATATGTGTGTGTATATATATATATACATAATATTATTATATAATATATATTAATATATATATATTATATTACATTATATTATTATATATGATATATTATATATTCTATATATAATATATAGAATATAATATATATATATAAATATATATTATATATTATATAAAAATTTTATGGGAATTATCTGCTAAACTACCACGCTTAGGGTTATAATTTATTTTTTCATTTGTCTGTGCTTGATATCATGAATTGATAAGTGCAAGCATCCTGTTACTCTTCAGAAAGCAGAAACGTGGTTAATACTGCAAAAAAAACTCTTTCCAACAATACATAGTTTATTCATAATCGTATTAACATGAGCATCAATCACTAGTTTATAATCTTCATCTATTTCAACCATTTTCATAAATCATTAGTTCAGAAGGTTTTTTTCAGTTATTTCTTCTAAGCAAAGAATAAAATTACATTCTAATAAGAAGACTACAATTAATATTGTATATCTTCATCTAAAAAAATATTCCTCCATGAGTAATCAAATGCTTAAACATAATTCTAAGCACATTATTTCCTTATTTGAGTAATTCTGTTATTTCAAGTAATTCCTAAGCATAATGAATCGAAAAGCCTTTAAATTACCTTTTTAAAAATGAAATCTTTTTTTTTTACTTGTTCCATAAAATCTTCAAGATTCAAATGTTCAAAGTTAACTTTTATATTTCAGAGGCATCTTTTTGATAAGTCTCATTTGAAAAGAAAAAAAAAAAAAAAAGTGACCACCAGAAACTAGTAACGTTTAAATTTTTCACATCTCTCAATTTTTGAAAAAAAGCTCTTCTTTGTACTCTTCAACAAGTGTTGCATTAGATTCTAGGAAAATATTTTTTATTACAACATACAAATTTGCAAGGGTGCTTAACAGATTGTAACATAAAATTATACAAACTTGTAAAAAAACCACAGTGGTACTGTGAGATGGGAGCATTTGCAATAGGGGTAGTCTTGCATTTCATGCATCACATGCTTTGAGCAAACTCAGATAGTGCTTGGGAAAACAAGTAAACCAAAAACAAACAAAAAGGATGACCCTGAAGAACCATTCCAAAATGTCCTACTGACTCTTCATTCTAATAGCTGTCTAAGCCACATTTCTTACACTTCTCTCCTCAAGTTCTGGCCTTTGCCTTAACTAACAGACATGGTGCCCAAATGTGTCAAGGGCCTGCTATGTTGCCACCTCATGCTCTTGCCTGGTCCCACCAACGGTCCTGTTGCTAGCAGCCTGGTCGGGGTTCTCTGCACACCTCAGATGCTCCCATGCTGCTAGGGATCTTTTGCTTCTGAGCTTTAATATGTAACAGGTTTTGAGTTTGAGTAAATTCAAAAATACTCAAATGAGTATTTGAGTAAATAAATTAAGAAAGGAATGATAATACACAAAAGAGGGGCTGAATATGTTTTCTCTAGGCTCATTGCAATGGAAGAAAACAGTGCCATGCAAAGCTGAACACACTTATGCCAAAAGCAGGCCACAAGGCCCTTGATCATATACTGCATCTTCCACTGCACAGTTTTTTCCCCTTAAAACTATGTGTTTGGCAAATTGAATCCAAATTAAAAGCATTAAAACACAAAACACAGGCTACTGCTTGCAAATGGTAGATCTACCAAAAGATCCTATACTACTCTAGTCCAGTGTCACAATGAAGTATTCCCATTTGGATTCAACAAAAAATATGAATCTTTGTAAACAAGCAGATGATTTGATTTATAACTGTATGCTGAATACAAATGAAGATCTACTAGGTGTATGTTCTTCAGAGTGGACAGTTACATTAGACATTCCCCAAAAATGTAAAAAATATGTGTTCATGATGTAGATGATAATACAGTTTTCACAAAGTCTGCTGTGCGTTGCATTCCCAAAACAACATTTATTTTCTATTTCAGCTACCTGGTTTTGTTGTTGCTGTTTTTCTAGAAAGGGCAATGCTCACTTGGTCATCACAGTAGTTACTAAGCCCAGCCACAGTCTGGTAAAGATAAGTACAAACAGTGACCCCACAGGATGCCAGATTGAAGAAAGTAATGATTCCTAACCAGCTACAGGTGAACAATTAATTCCTTTATTCTTTGTCGCTGTCTGGAGTAGATTGAATTAATCAGAACAGATCAAGGGGATAATTCCATACAACCCTCACACTCTTTTGCCATGACCTTTTTGTTCATAATGGAGAAAATTTAAAGCCTGATGTGAAGCCAGGCAGCTGGGCACCTTCTATGATGTCTGTACAAAACAGTGCTTAGAAGCAGGAGGCTCTGGCACTGCCACATCTATAAGGTCACATGTAGCAATCTCATTCTGACTTTAGAAGTATGGAGCAAAATTATTTTAATAGGAATTGTTTAAATGACTAACCCCAGAATCAGGGCTGGATATTTTAGGCATTTTCACATACAAAAATGGATTCTCAGTGGCTAGAGTAATCTCAAATTTCACCTTGCAATGAAAAAAAAAACACCTGTATTTGTTTGTTTACAATATACTGTAGTTTAACATACACCTACTCAGTATTTTCACATTTGTTATATCAGATAGTGAAGAATAGTGACTGCTTTGCTTACTGGACTGTTATTACTCGAGAGATGGAAAAAACTGCATTGGGGATTTATCTTAATGTCATTATAAAAATCATTATTGATACTTCTGTGTTTGATGGACTGGTCCACAGGAACTTAATGTAACCAAACTGTAACGGACATTAAAAACTGATTAATGTGTCAGGTTTCCCAATTAAGAATATGACTGCTATAGCATTTTCTCTCATACAAGCAGTGCATGATTAAGGCAAATCTCTTATTTTCTGCATTTGTTGTGCTTTTATTCTCTTCACAGCACAGTTTTGGTGCACGAAAATTTCACTCTCTTCTTCAATTCACCTTTCCAATACAAGCAAACTGGAAGTTGCATTTCTTGATTGTGCACATTATGTTGCTAATACAGAAGTAAGGGCCTAAACACAGCTAGAGGGCTGCATCTCTGTTAAATCTTCCCTTTAGTGTGTAGCAAGTACAGAGGTACTTGCAGAAAGATTTAAAAATGTAGAGTGTATGACACTTCTCACACTGCTTCTCACACACATAAAGCCAGCTGTCACCAGTTTTATGTTTGCTTTTCACTGTAAGCCTCCACTTCTTGCCATCTTGTTTCCTCCTCATCTCTGCAAATGATAGTACTGTCAATGTCTCCTGTCTCAGAATTGTCAATAGGGTGCCTTATGGGAAAAACAAAACAAAACAGGGATCCCAGGAAAGCACATTTCTTGTAAAACTGTGTGGAGAAAGTATTAGCAAGCCTGACAGTCACCTACTGGTGGTCTCATTAATTTCTGATGAGAGGATAGAAGCTAGGGTACAGTGGAAAAGACACAAACTCATCTTTGTCAGAACTGAGCGTTTCCAGAGCAGTATCACAGTAGTGTCCAAATTACACAGGACTTGAGAAGCCACAAGGTAGATATACCCACTGATTTTCTGGCCAGAGAGGCAGTACGGCCAACAGCTTTCACCCTCAGGGTCAAACATCCAGGCTGTGCTGGCAGTCCAGAAGCAACAAAGAACTCACCATTCCTCAGCTATCTGGTACAGACTGACACAGATATTAGTCCCAAACAAATGGCAAGGATTCCATAGATGAAGAAAAATCAGCATTAAAAAGGAAATACTGTTCACATGAACAAGGAACTGAGATTATGGACCAGGCTAATCTCACCTAATCCTATAAAAATCCAATATATTAACAGACATTCAGAGAACTCCTATTACACATGCTGGATCCATCTAGAGCGCCAAGACAAGAGGGTATCATGAGGGAAACAAAATGCTCAGTGGTGAGTGACTTGTTATGGCCTTAAGAAAGCATAATATAGGTGTTTAATAGTATTTACTTATCAGTAATAATAACCAATTTAGCTAAGCAGAACCATGTTCTTGTCTGCGTACTTACATGGGTAATCAAAGAAACATGACAAGCAGCCAAGACAGCATAGCCTACACATCTGCACCTAAACTGCCTAATTCTTTATAACATCTAAACTATCTTCTTCATCTTCTCCCCATGGTGAGTATTCACAAGAACAAAAAAGACAAGACAACAACTAGACTTTAGAGAATGCAAAATTGCTTTTTTTTTTTCATACAGCATTTACTATACAGCATTTATTCTTACAGCATGGCTCTTCTTGATAAATGATGGCATGAATGCACGAGTTTTATGGGAGACTTGACAAATTCTTGGAAAAAATTCTCTGAAGATGACAATAAAAACAGATTATGAAGGTTTTAGACAATCCCTGGGACACAGAGTAGTAAAGACCTAGTGAAATACATGTATGTGCTTGTTTTTGCATTTATTTAAGCATGCACTTCTGTGAACTGGGAAGATGCATCCTTGGTCTGAAACAGTTTGTATGCTCTTACCTACTTTAGTATTTTGACTTGCCTTTATATTATTTCATAAGATAAATACATAATTGTTCTGCATGGTATGGCTGAGAGGAATGTGTTGTGGTACTTCTTAGATATGCTGCAAATGACAGAATATATCTGAAAAACATTTGGAAATGTAAAAAACAATATGAAATCGATTTAACAAAAAAATGGACTTTGTTGTATGAAATATCAGATGAACTAATTATGACTCTGTAAGAAATGGTCAAGCTCTGTATTCTTTGAATCAAATCCGAGTGGCTTGGGTTGGAAGGAACCTTAAAGACCATCTAGTTCCAAACCCTTGCTGCAGGCAGGGTTGTCACTCATTAGATCAGGCTCTCATGACCCCATTCAACTTGGCCCTGAGCATCTCCAGAAATGAGGCAACCACAGCTGCAGCCTGTGCCAGTTCTTTATCATCCTGAGTGAAAACTTTCCTCCTATTACCTAATCTAAATCTCTACTTTTTTAGTTTAAAACCACTACAAGTCCTATGAGGAGTCACTGGCCCAGGATAGTGTTGGTACAGGCTGCGAGAACAAGCTGCTGGCTTGCATTAAGCTTTTCATTCACTAGGACATCCAAGTCCAGGGCTTCTCTTCTGGGTTGCTCTTAATGAATTCTTCTCTCAGAAAATGGAAGGGATAGGAATGTAATTCTGATGAAGATCAAAAAGTGATTTCATTAAAATTTATAATCAGAAAAAAAAAAAAATGATAGGAGTAGCATCTTCTCCGTTATCTTTCTCTATATAAGAGATTTCACTATAAATTCCTTGGTACAGAAACAATTATTTGTAGAAGTGTTCAGTCTGAAAGCAAAAAAAGCAAGTACAAGAAATGTCTGTCTACTCTTGCTTTAATTCAGTGTTGAAAAATGTTAATTATTTTGATTATTACTTGTCCATGTGCAAAGCCATAATCTTTTTTTTTTTTTTTGAGAGATGCAGTGTATTTTGCATCTAACCACAAATTACAAAGTTTTTAGCAATACTTTTAATGAAAAGATTTTTTTTTCCATATTTTAATTTGAAAGGTTGATTAATATTATCACTATTTACCATAGCCATATGACGTGATTTAATGCTCTGTTGATTATCTAGAAATATGTAACTGTTGCTAAGAAAAAATGACATTTCTTCAAATACTAAGATGAGATGTGTATTTTGATAAAGACCAAAAATTCAAATTCTGAAGTTTGAAAAAAAAATATATATGTATTCACAATGTTTTGAAGCAGGACTTCAGTTTCTGTTAGGCTCTGATTGATTAGTGCAGACAGCTCTGCAAACAAATTTCATAGATGAAAGGATCAAAACATTGAAGTGATTCAACAATTTCCCACTAACAAAAGAAGCCATGACCCTCCTTCTGACATAGCAAGTGATTATGTATTTAGAGACTGAGATGTTAATAGAGATTTAAATATTCTGCAAACACATTAATTCAAGGGTGGCAACAAATGTATATATGTGTATCACATTTATGCCAAGGTCTGACTGGGCTTGATACCATTTTTCAACGAGGACAGAAATATAAAGTTCCATGATTTAAGAATGCAAACTAATAGCCAAGAGATTTTATCCTTCAACTTTATGACAGGTCATCCTGTTCATCTTGCAAAGCAAATATGCTTGCAAGCAACAACTTGACATAAGAGAAAGGACAGTATAATACTAAGTATTAAAATCCTTGAAATAAAAACTCTCTTTACCAGCATGGATCAGATGAAATTTGGTTAGGCATTTCCACAGAATTAGTCATATCCTTCTGGCAACATTTTCTTTTTTTTTTTTTTTTTCTGAAATCACTCACTGTCCCCTCCTTCATATTGTTCACAAGAAAATGAGAAATCAATGAAAGCACAAATCCTCCAAGCTTTCAGTGCATTATCACCTAAATAAAGCAACTTTTATTTACTGGATAGATAGGGTAACAGATGTCTACTGAAATACAGCTTGCCTTCAAATGAACAATGTAAGACAACACTATCCATTTTTGTTACTTTTTACGATTTTATCTCAGTGTTTCTGATTGGCAAGGCTACTGTCGCAAAGTGAAGGTAAGCTCTTCAAGCATTCAAGATTCTACAGCTGAATAACCAAATAGAGTAGTTACTGCTACTGCATTTCAGATTAGTTTCATCTGTAAAACTACACCATTCTACTATTCAGGATTGTTCTGTTGTAAATGTAATGCTGTGTTGATTCAGGTTTGATTTTTACACACTTTCATATTTCCCAGTAATTTTTTGTAGGCAATTGTTAGAGCCATGATGGTTACATTGGGCTTTAAAAATCACAGTACACCTATTCACGGGATGAAAATACTTCTGTTTAGTACTTAAGGGCAATTTCAGTCTCTAGGGACAGCTGTAATGGAGTAGTACCAGGGTTTGTGAGGCAAATACGAGGAAGTTCTAGGGACTGATGTGAGAAGTAAGAATTGTCGAGCTGTGTATAGATAATGGCAAGATAAAGGGACGTGGAAGGGTGCATAGAACTCAATTAGGTGCTTTCTATGGCAAGCACTGTCAGCAATAGACTGCAGGAGCTATGCAAAGACAATTCACAGACACTTCACAGGCTAGCAAAGAGCTGCAGGCTGGGATGCACCAGGGCTACAAAGGAACACTGCGCTACCCACTGGGTGTGCTGGAACTGTATACGGCCACAAAACAGCCTCAATCCCCATCTCTCCTGTTCCCTAAACACACATCCCAACGCAGCACAGGCGCGGGTTGGTGGCAGGGTGGATTCTCAACCGCGCTGTTCTTCACTCACGGCCGCCACAACCCCACCGGCTGCTCACAGCTCAAGGCTGTGACAGAAACGAGGCGGCTGGAGGACGAGAGAGGACGCCCCAGGGAATCGACCCCACCGCGGGCCGACTCCTCGCCAGAGACGCCCGACTGAGGCCGCGCCGGATGGCCGCAACTCGGCGGGCTCGGCCCGCGCCATCCCCTCCGCCTCAAGATGGCGGCAGACGGGCAGCTCCCCCACCGTTAGCGGGGGCTTTTTTTTTTTATTTCCGATGAAGGCGCGGGGTGCCGCGATAGGCGGCCGCAGGGGGAGGCGAGCAGCCGCCGCCGGGCGTAACTTCCCTCCCGCTCCTCCGCCAGCGGCGGCCCCTCGACCGACAGCGGGCGCGGCACGACCCCCGCGGCGGGCAGCGCGCCGGGGCCGGGCTCCAACGCCCGCCCGCCGGATGTGGCGTCAGGCGGCCCCCGCGCGGCCACGCCTCGGGCCCGGGTCCGGTATCGCCACAGCCTTACCGGCCCGCGCGCTCCGCCGCCGGCACCGCGTGTATCGCGCGGGCGGTCCTGGCGCGACGGATGAGCGGGGGCGCGGCGGACGACGCCCGGCCCGCCGGAGGGAGCAGGTAGCGCTCGGCCCCGGGCCGTCAGTCAGGGCAGGCCCCGCCTCTTCCGGGCCTCTCCGACTGGGCCGCCGCCTCCTCCTCCCTCGCTCGCTCTCCCTTTTGTGAGTTATAGCAACCGTTGCCTTGTGAATCAAGCGCCATAGTCACCGTAGTCCTGGCGACTGTTACCCATCAACAACAACCGCTCCTCTCCTGCTCCTCCTCCTCCTCCTGCTGCTCCTCACCCCCATCCTCACCCCCTTCCTCATCGTCACCCACAACAACAACAACAACAACAACAGCCGCCTCCAGCAGCAGCGACAGCCGGAGCAGCACCGCAGCCCGCCTCAGCCCAGGTGAGTGCTCTCGCCGGGCGCACGCCGGCCCTCCCTCCGCTCTCCTTCCCCCGGCTTCTGCGTCCCCCCACCTCGCGGCATCCGGGCCGGAGACGCTCCGTCGCGCCGCGGCGTGTGACGGAGGGGCGGCGGGGGAGCGCGGATCGCTCGCCCGGCCCCGCAGCCTTCTCCGTTGCCGTCCCTCTCGCCCGGCCCCGCCGCCTCGGCGTGGGAGCGCGCGGCGGGGGGCGGCGGGATGGGGGTGTCCGCGGGGCCGAGGGAAGCGCGCGGTGGGGCCGGCTGAGCGGGGAGCAGGGGCTCGGCCGTGCGGGGACGAAGGCGCTGCTGGGACCTGCGGGACAATCGCGTGGATGCGATGGGTACGCGTCTTCCGTCGTCTCCTGTTCAAGCGGAGGGGGGGGATGTGGGGACGAGGGAATTTTGGGAGACGAGACTTCGGGCACAAGCTAAGATTGTGTTCTTTAAATAATAATAATTATTATTATGCAAAAAACAACAGCCACAACAAAAAAGAATACAACATCTTGGGGGTGGAGGTGGGAGGAAAGAAGCAGCGGAGATGGATCCCATTGCACAGCGCAGAGCGAGGGGCCTTGTTCTGGTCCGTGTGGCTGCCGGAGGTGCAGGTGTTTGCCAACTTCCATAGGCTCCAGTGAGACTCCTGTATATGCGATCGGTCACTCTCTGTGTTTTTTCAGCCAAACCTTTCTTTTTCTTTCTTTCTTTTTCTTTTCTTTTCTTTTCTTTTCTTTCTTTTTTTTTTTTTTCTTTTTCTTTTTTTTCTTTTTTTCTTTTTTCCCCCTTTCATTTATCCATAATTAATGTCCTTTCTTATTTTAGGATAAACTGCATTTTCTTTGTACTGTGTTTTCCTGTTTATTCGGTACCCCCACCCATACACATAGTTGCGGGTTTCTTTTTTTTTTTCTTCTTGCAATCCTTCTAGGAATTATTACTATATTGCTGTTATTACATTTTTATGTTGCCAGTTTAGTATGGTGTAGTGTGCATGTAGATGGAGTAAATGCACATTATGTACATGGGAGAGGATCCTTACGAGTTTTCTTAAACTCTCCACAATCAAAGAAATCTGAGACGTTTCACTGTCACTGCAAGTTTGTGTGCTAAGAAGCAGAGGGAAGAAATTAAAAATGTCTTTGTGATTTGTGATTTTTTGTTACTGCAGCTGCATTTCAAGAGGATGCTTGGGAAAGAAAGGAAGAGGCACCTTTTTACCTCACAAGAGGTTGAAGTAAAAATTATGTTATCAATGATGATATTTTTTCTTTTCTTCTTCTTTTTTTTTTTTTTTAATCCAAAATACCAGTGGTTTTTTTTTGTTTGTTTGTTTTTTATTTGGTTGGTTGATTGGTTAGCTTTTTTTTTTTTTTTAGTTGTTAAGATCTAAAGACTTGCATTGCTGTATTGTTGGAGGTAGAAAATTATACTTTGTTTACTTTTTTTTTTTTTTTTTTTAAGTTCTTTGGGATAAAGTATGCTTCTGGCATCTTTTTTGGTGATTAAAATTATCATTTAACATCTCTATATCCAGTTGTGCTCTCTTCCTTGACATGCCAAATCACCTTTCGGTGTGGCAGACTTTTTTTCTTTTTTGTAGTGGTGACTTACTTATTTCCTTTATTTAATTAAATCGTTAAGGGAAAACATAATAAAAAAAATTCTTTATTATTAATTTATTATTAAAAATCCTACACCTTTTCTATTTGAATACCTTTAGCGGAACTCTGTTTATAAGTTTTTTCTTTGCCAACAAGGATATGTTGTTTTATCTCATAATGGACCTACCAATGAATGTGACAGGTCATTTTTTCCAGATGGTCATCAACTGTGATACATCTTTCATTTATATCAATGTTTCTTAAGGCAAGGCAGATTGTGGGATTTTTTTGTGTTTTTTTTGTTTCGGTTTGTTTTGGTTTTTTTTTGGTGTTTTTTTTTTTTTTTTCAGAAAGAAAGTATGTGAATGAAAATAATTCTATTTTGGGTAATTACCAAAGACGTCTATGTTGTCATCATTTTATTCAAGATGAAGCCGTCAAGTGCTGATTTTGCGCGTACTGCTACAAAATAACTTTGAGAGATATTAAGAACATTCAGAGTGAGTAACAATTCAGTTATATGTATATGGAGTCAGAAGGTTATTTTACTACATCAGTTATATGGCAGATTTAAATCTTAATTTCATTGTTATTACATTATGTATGTGATTCATCAGTCACTAAACCATTCGATGCATTTACTTGATGTTGAAAAAGCTGGTGTCAGCTCTACACCATGCCTCTCCTGAGTAGCCTTCTTTCAACAGGACAGAGCCCTGTCCAGGATGCCTTTCTTCCTGGATGTTGAGGTCTGTCCTTGAAGGACAAGCATCCAGACCTGTGGTCGCAAAGGAAACACACAGACTGAGAGAGTTTTATAAGTTTTTTTTGTTTTTGTTTTTTTTCTGTACAGAAGTGTTTTAAAAGTCATGTTAAAGTATGTAATTTTATCTAAAACCGAAGACTTCTTCTAATATTACTTAGCTGTATTTTGTTAAGCCTGCTGTTTGAAAAACTGTAATAAATCAACCATGATCAACTCAATTAATATTAGGGACCTGAAAGGGAAAACTGTTGAGCCTTTATTCTTTCTGAAATATTTTAGTGGTCACAGATGATATCTGCTTTATGCATTTGATTCCCTAATGCCCTCAGCTGTCAAAATAGTTGGTGTTTGTGATGCTAACCAGCATTTGAAAATGAAGTGGCTTGTGATTTTATTTTTTTATTTTTATTTTTTTTAACATTCATTTTCATGACTTACACTGTGTAACTGTCTGTGTAACATTGTTTTAAATTGTTTCAGCATACTCTAATGAGTCTTCGTGGATCATAGGCTTCGATGTGCTTTAGCTAGCTTACATTGTACTATGGAGGAGCCCTTCAATGATGCAGTGAAAATAAATGAAATGGGAATTAAAGGTACAATGTTGTTACGAAGTTTGAAGTCAGGGTGCTTTATTTCATAATTAGGTTCAGCTTTGTTAGCTCTATCCAATTTCATGTTTCCACCTGGTGCGGTAGTTGTGTGGTAGTTTGTTAATCACAGAACTGTATACAGAAATAAATGTTACTGTTTAATATAGTTTATAAAACTTTCCATTGAGAAGGAAGATTTTTTTCATTTCTTTTTACTTGAAACATAACAAAGTATCTACAAAGCAATGGTCTTATAGTATTGCTGTTCTTTTGGTGTTCTAGCTAGTATTTCTGGTTCTGGTCTTCATGCTTTACTTTGACCTCTTTCCTTCTTAGAACATTCCATACTCTTTAAAAACTTGCCAGCTATTATGTAAAATACTCTCACTTTCAGAAGCTCATTTGTTTACTTCTTACAATTATTTAAAATTGAAGTGATGTGTTGTGAATGCATCACAAATACAGAATGAAAACTTCAAATGATACTGTAGTGTTCTTGTAGATGAAGTTGTGTTCTTAAAACAAGCTTGTTACCATATAAATATGTTAGAGCAAACAAAGTATTATTTTTATACATTTTATTTATGAAATTTATTTTTAAAACTAAGGGTGAGAAATGACAAATTAATGAAGCTTTTGATCAATATAAACTAATATTGAAGATAATGCTTTTCTGTTAGCCGCAAGTTTGATATTATTATTTTTGTATTTCTGGTAAAGGTGTTTTTACTTCTCTTTGCTTACAGGGTAGCACCTGTATATTTATATTTTGGAAGTTTAAGTAGCAGCGTACATACACTGATTTTTAGCTAAATCTGGTTTGGTAGGGACAGATGGCTAGTTTAAACAGGTGTTACTTTCATTCCTTGTGCATTGTGTTGAGACTTCCAGAGGTTCACAAAAGAGCTGCCTAAAGCAGGTGGTGTTTTCTGCTTTTGTGATTAGCAAGATTTACTTTGCTAGGAAATTATTTTCCCAGTCACTGGACATGTTTTAATAGTTAACATATAGTATCAGAGTTTCAAGCATTCAACATACAGCACAATAGTGTGATACTTTTGAAAATTATTTTATCATCAGATTTTTAAAGGGGATGTGACTTTGAATATGAGATTTTTTGTTTCATGACTATATGAACAAATAGTTATTGTCCTGCTTGCAAGACAAAGAGCAGAAATATAGCTCGTTGTAACACTTTGTTTCACTAAAAACTTATTTTTACCTTTGTATCATTTAAGATTTATTAGGTTTTATTTTTCAGTAAAAATGACATATTAAGAATACAGAATTAGTTTCAAACTTTTTTGGTCTTAACACTTTTGTCACAAAAGTAATTTTGCCAGCCTTTTTTTTTTATTCTGTAACATTTGTAATTCTATTACAATTGGTTTTAATAAACTAGATTCTTTCTTTTCTAACACTTCTTGGTCAGGTGATTTTTTTTATTATTATTATTTTTTATTTTTAACTTGGAGCTCCTTGTTTTTTCTTTGTTTACTAACCGTGTGTTTTCTGTAACAATGACTAGCTTTTATTAAGTTATTTTACTTGTAGTAGATGCACCAGAGGGTGCTATGCTATTTGAAATATAAAAAGAAAAAAAATAAATAGGAGTTTTTTGGCATTGAAATACAGTGATACTTCATAGGAATTTAAATAAAACTTACTGGTTTTTTTCTTACATGTTTCTAGGCATTGTAGTATTGCAAGCTCTTCATACAATTATTTTGGTTTGAAGGACAAAGATCAATGAATCATAAAACGTCTTCGGTTAGAAGGGACGTTAAGATCATCTGGTTCCAACCACCTGCTATGGGCAGGGCTGCCACCCACCAGCTCAGGCTGCCCACAGCCCCATCCAACCTTGCCTTGAATGCTTCTGGAGATCATGCAGGATGACTTGTGCTGGTGCCTCACCACCCTCTGAGTAAACAATGCTTGCCTAACATCTAACCTATACCTTCCCTCTTCTAGTTTAAAATCATTCCCTCTTGTTCTGTCTGTATGAAACCATATAGAAAGTTGGTCTCCCTCTTGCTCGTAAGCTCCATTCAAGAACTGAAAGGCTACAGTCAGGTTTCCCCAGAGCCTTCTCTTCTCCAAGCTAAACAACCCTGACTGCCTCAACATTTCTTCATAGGAGAGGTTCTCCAGCTCTCTGATCATCTTTGTAGCCCTCCTCTTAACCTGCTCCAGAAACTCATGTTTTGCACTGTAGACCTCAGGCCTGTGTGCGATACTCCAGATGGGGCCTCACAAGGACAAACAATGGTGTTCAGTCACCTCCTTCTCACTGCTGGCCACTGCTCTTTTTATTCAGCCCAGGCATTCTGGGCTGCAAACGCACACACAGTTGGCTTGTGCTAATCTTTTCATCCTCCAGGATCCTCCAAAGGCCTTTTTCATCGGACTGCTCTCAAGGAGTTCTTCTAGCCGGCATATGTAGCTGGGATTGCCCCAGTCGAAGTGCAGTGCCTTGCCTTTCTCAAGTAGGTCTTGATGTCTAGGTCCCTCTGGATGGCAACTGTTCCTTCTGTTGTGTCTACTGTAACACTCAGGCTAGTGTCCTCTGCAAACTTACTGAGAATATGCTCAATCTCATTGTGTAAATCATTAATAAAAACATTGAAGAACACCAGTCCCAAGACAGAGCCATTAGGGAATACCACTCATGGCTGGCCTCTGCCTGGAAATAGGTCCACAGACCACAATTCTCCAGTTACAATCACCCAAACAATTCTTTATCCACTGAATAGTCCACCATTCTAATCTGTATTTCTGCAATTTAGAGATAATGTGCTAGGCCATGCCAAATGCCTTGCTCAGGTCCAGGTAGATTTCATAATTTGACCTTCCTTTGTCCATTGTTCCTGTCATTCCCTCATGTGTCACCAGCCTGGTCTGCCACAATCCGCCCTTGGTGAAGCTGTGCTTATTGTTTCAGAATACATTGTCTTGAGTGTACTTTAAAGAGCATATCTTCCAAAAAGATGAGTACCACGATCTTCCCAGGCACAGGAGTGAGGATTGTTGGCCTGTAGATCCCTTGCTTTTCCTTTCTCCCTTTATTAAAAATGGGAATGATGTTTCCCTTTTTCCAGTTACTGGGAGCTTCACCTGATAGTCACAACTTGTCAAATATGAATGAGAGTGGCTTGGCAACCACATCAGCAACATTCCCTAAGCAGCTAGAACTGTGCTTTCCTGAAGTTCAGGGTCCTGACTTGCTCTTTGCCAGTCCCATATTTCTCAGGGTCTTGAACTCAACAAGGGTGTGGTCACAATGCCCCAGTCAGTCTCCAATCTCAGACTGTTTAGTTATCTCCTCTGCAGTGGTGAGCACCAGGTTTGGTTGCTTTTTTTATGGTACCTGGATGAGGAAGTTTTCCTGAATTGACTCGAGTCTTCTGGGTAGTTTGTAGCTAAGTTTCTTTCCCAGCGTACACCTGGGTGGTTGAAATCCCCTGTCAGGATGAAACACTGAGAATGTGTTGCTTCGTGTAGCTGAAGAAAGAAGGCCTTATCAACAGCTCCCCTTGATCTGGCAGCCACCAAATGTCCTCTATTGGTCTGGTCCCTAATTTTAACCTATAAGTTCTCAACCTGATTGTGCCTGTTTCTCAGAGATGCCTATTTACCATCTATCCATTTCTTAACAGAGGGCAACTCCTGCTACTCCTTCCCTGTCAGTATCTTCTAAAAAAAGCTCATAGCCCTTGAGTGTAGGGAACCAGCTGTACTGTCTGTCCTACCATGTTTCTGTGATAGCAAGCAGGTTGCAGTTTTCTAATAGCAATGCAGTTTCCATTTTCTCCAGTTTATTTCCCAAGGTGAGTGCATTGTTGTAGAGGCACTTCAGCTGGGCTTTCAGGTGTGATGACTTCTTGACAAAGCTCTCCTGAATTCCTCTGGGACAAATCTGAGGACTTTCTCTCACTGATTCCTAAAGGGACAATGTTGTTTGTTTGTTTGTTTTTGTTGTGGTTTTTTTTTTTTTTTTCTTTAAATTAATGTGTTGCTTTGTGTAGTTTTTTTTGTTCTTACTGAAACTTTGTATGGATAAAATAGGCATTACAACGTCTGAACTGTAGAAGGGATAGAAGTGCTAATTGATTAGAGTTACTAATTCTAGAATAGAAGAACAATAAAAAAAAATAGTATGCTTATAAGAATCACTGCTTTTGATTTCAGAAATTCTTTACTGAATATGAGACTAATGGATTAGAATTTCATTGTTGTACATTCTATAGTTTAATAATACTTATTGTTTGTCTGTATACTCTTAAGACTAATTAATGAAGCAGAGGTTTTTTATGCATGTGGGTAAATAATGGCATATAGTTCAATGTAATTTGCCTTCGGAAGTGTGTAAAAAGTTTCAAGCTGGAGTTGGCATAGTACATCTTAAGTTGCTTGGTTTTGCATAGTACTTCTAGTTGTGTAGATTTTTTCTGTTCTACCATGATAAGTTGTTTGTCTTTGATCCCCTGCTTTTAGATTTAGCTCCCCAAAACTGACAGGTGGTGGGTGGAATATGTTGTAAGTTGAAATTAACAAAGAAATTTTCCATATTATAATACAAATTTTAGTGAGAGTTGGATGTTTAAATTCTAGCAATTCAAAATTCCTCTTTAAATTCTCAATATATTTTTAATGTTTCTTTGTTTCAGTTCTTACATTTGCATCCATAACAATGCTGTGTGGATATCAAAGTTTGTATATTATACCTAGCGTATAATACATAGTGTACTTTACTTTGTAGCATTTTCTGACTTGTATTGGTTAGCTCAAGGAAGGAAGTATCTGACATTGTGTTTAAAGGTCATTTCAGCCCCACATGAACCACTACAGTGAGTATAGCTTAGCTTTGTTTGTCTGAGAAGACATGTAGGGCAACCATTCTGTAATGTATGTAGACTTTATGATAATGTAGTATTTCTTCAGTTTTTGCACATTCTTACTGAAGTATCTTATTTCAAATTAAATTTGTAAGCTCTTTAAGGTAAAAGCCATGTCTTTAGATTTCAACGTTGTTCAAGTTTTAGATGCAGCCACTACAAATAATAAATAACTAGGAACTATGTTCATTGTTCATCTACCGAGTAAATGGTTTCTATCTTCAGCTTTGTTATTTCATTATAATTAATCTAGGTATGTTTTCTCTTACATACAGTCTCAGGGTCATTTTCTAAGCACATGAACAGCGGATATTTAAGTTAGCAGTACCACACTGATAAACAGAAATAGAAATGAACAACTCCATGAGGGGTGCAAGATGTCATTTGCAGGTGTTCTAGATCAGTTAAGACCTGCTGTTTTCTTCTTTCTCTGTTAATCATACTTTCTTAGAAAGGATTGAAAAAATGAAATGCAATTCTGAGCCGTAACTATTTACATTACAGCTATCAAGGTTACAGGTAACTTTATTATGATTCTGTGGAGCTAAAACTTAAAAATATATTTGTAGCTCATATGAGTTAGTGCAGATTTGCTGAATTTTCAGATGTGTAGAGTTTTTTATGTAGTTTTGGTCTGATTTTTTTCTTAATGTGTCTATATTTTCATAAAGAAGGGAGAGGAGTTATGCATATATAGCTCTGTTACTCTGACAATGATACTGTATGATTATGGACTGTATGAAGGTTTTGCTTCCAGTGGGCTACATGACCAGAATAGTGTATTTGAGCTAAAGCCTCATGGAGTGGCCTGCTGTACATTATCTGTGAAGCATTTGGAAGAGTTGGCATTGTACTTCCTTTCTCTCCCACCACCTTTTTATTCTTTTTCTGATAAGGTCTGTGCTGTACTGTTACGACTTTATTGTTCTGCTGCTTGAATAAGCAGGAGAAGCAACCTTTCTGAAGGAAGGGTATTTCCTTCTCTATGTTCTTGTTGATGAAATATATACAATGTAGAAGAACCATGAAGAAGTGTGTGTGCACGCAGCTGTACAAAAGAAGGATTGCCAATTCATATTACTAGTTAAATTTTTACAAGCTAGTATTGGCATTCAGTGTTATTTGCCTTGGTTAAAAAAATAAGAAAAAAGAATTACTTGCTTAAGTTAAAAACCACTGCTTGCTTTTCAATTGTGTTCTTAGGAAAACAGTTGTTCATTAATCACCACTTTGAAACTAAATGTACTCAAATTTTCTGAATAAGATTCTAAAATAGTTTAATGATTGGATCATACATATTTTTTGTGTTAAGTTGTAGAAAGTTAATCAGCGTTTAAATGAATATATTTAGCTCTACAGAGTCTGTTAAACCTATTAATAAAATGAATAAATTATATATGAAATGTATTCAATTTACATCTGTTGAACGGTCTGAATGTATTTAAAGTTCTTTTAGCCTTAGCTAATGAGGAGCAGTTGAACTACAAGTGTAGTAGCTGTTAGCTATAAGATGAAATTAGCATGTTTATTAAGCAAATGGAATTTAAGGCCACATCAATATACAACTGTCTGTTTAACATTTAGTTAACTATTTTATGTGGTCTATTCTGTATTAAGCCACTTCATCTGAGTTGCAAGTTGCAAAAGAGTTTATAAATAATTTTTCCATATTTGTTTTATTATTTCCTATCAGATTTAGTCAATGGAAGAATGTAGAATACAGTATGTTTTTAACTCCTTAGAGTTGATTCTGTTGAATACAACTCCCCATAACTTCTGGGAAAGTTATTTGGACTGTCTGAAATAATATTGTCCAAAGGAACTATTTTCAAATTATTTCGAACAATGTTCAAATTCAAATGGAACAATAATGAGCAGACAAATTTGTGGTGCACTGGATCTGTCGTGACTGAGGTATGTTTAGCGTCTTCCAAATATTTGGCTATTTTGCAAAAGGAATTCAGAGGTTTTATGACTAAAGTATGCTTTGTGATCAAAGTTAAGTCAAAACAAGTGAAGGTGTGTGCTTGCAGCCAGGAAGGCCAACTGTATCCTAGGCAGCATCAAATGAGAGGTCGTCAGTGGGGTGAGGAACATAATTGTTCACCTCTATTCTGCCCTCATGAGGCCCCATCTGGAGTACTGCATCCAGTCCTGGGGCCCTCAGTGCAAGAAACGTGTGGAGCTGTTGGATCAGGTCCAGAGGAGGACTCTGAAGATAATCAAACGGCTTGAGCACATCTGTTTTGAAGAGAGATTGATAGAGCTGGTGTTGTTTAGCTTGGAGTAGAGAAAGCTCTGGGGAGAACTCATTGCAGCCTTTCAGTAATTAAAGGGAGCTTATGAGCAGGATGGGGACTTACTTTTTACGTAGTTTGATACTGATTGGACAAGGGAGATAGCTTTAACTAGAAGAGAGGAAATTTAGGCTATATGTTACAAATAATTTTTTTATTCAGAGGACGGTGAAGCTCTGGAACAGGTTACCCTGAGTGAGAAGTCACGGATGCTGTATCTCTGAAGGCATTCAAGAACAGATTGGATGGGCCTGATCTATTGAGTGCAACCCTGCCGACAGCACAGTGATTGAAGCTTGATGATCTTAATGTCCCTACTAATCTAAGCAGTTCTATGATTTACTGCAATAGATTTAGATTTAGTGTTAGTCCTGCAAAGCAAAAGTGTAGTTTATCATACAAGTAGTAATTATGATTTATGGAATGGGGCTTCTAATTTTTTAAAATTGGAGTTTTTGTTTTGTTCTTGCTGGTTCAGCTGCAGCTGGTATGTGTTTTTTAGAATATTGCTGTTTCAAATTATCTGAACAGTTTGTAGTCAAATAATAAAACCAAATAATAAACTTGTGTGGTCTGAAGTACTTACATTTCAGTTGCCAAATTATCTCAATAGTTTTTTGGGGAAGAGGGTATTATTAGGATTTAAATTTCAGACACTGAAATTATCTTCCATAATTCTAGTCCAAAACATTGAGTGGTTACCTATCTTTAGCAGGCATGAAGGTGCATGGTATCTTTACCACTTGTCTTCACTGTAGTATCTATTTCTATAGTCTCCTGATTGATTTCCAAAGGAACTGGCATTTCTTGACTTAGAAAAAGAGCAGTCCTCAGGATCTTAACTTCATTGTAGCAACCAACTGTAATGACTTCTTGAAGTTCATTGTTTGTATGGTCATGAGTCACAAGATGTGTATCACAGAAAACTGAAATGAGGTGGAAACGTAGAATTAGTTTGCACATGGGAATCTGTCTTGTAAGGGTTCCTGCTGCTTGATTTTGTAATGGCTTGTGTTTTAGGTCTTAGCATCACTTACTGGCTTGTGTTCTCAATGTTGTACATACACATTGTAAGTACTCTTGTGTCAGCATAATAATGCTGCTGGATACATGCTATGATTCAAGGATGGTAGTTTCACTCCAAGTTGAATGGCAAAAGAGCCAAAAGAAAGTCAACATCAAAATGTTGGCCATTTGTAGTCTACTAAAACAAGGTAAAACTGGAGCCAGCATTTTTTTTTTTTTTTTTTTTTTTGGTTTTGTTTTTTCCTAGTGTTACATAATTACCAATGTTTGGGATAAAGTATAAGCTATTCTTCCCACATTTTGTAACATTTTTTGTAAAAAGAAAAGCTGTAACATTCAAGGCAGAAATACCTAGCAGATAGGAAATGATAGGTTATCTTTTGACTGTCTGTGGTAAAGAAAAGTGTGCACACAAAAAAGCTCCATAACCTACATCAACATAAACAAACAACAACAAAACACAAAGCTTTTGTCCAGGATTGTTGAAATAGAATCATAAGATTGTCAAAGTTGAAAGGGACCTTTAAAGATCACCAGGTTCTACTGCCCTGCAGTGAACAGAGACATGTACAGCTGGGTCAGGTTGCTTAGAGCCCAGTCACAAAGTTTATTGTGTTTGAAGGGCAATGTAGTTGGGTTCAGCCATTTAAAATTAGCTTGAAAGTGTAATTGGATGTTGTTAGTAGAGATTGAGAGGTTGACTGATAATATGTTAAGTCCTCTAATGTAATTAGTTGTGTCACCTCTGTAAAACAAGCTGCCTGGTCACAAGTAGAACTTTATTTTCCCAACAATCTGCTCTTATCAGCTAATGTCTATGTTTTATTTTTTTTTTAAATTGAACTACGACATATAGAATAAGCTTGTCTTTCAAGTGCATATTGAAAAAATGTTTATGTTACAGCATGTAACTGATTAAGTTTTCTGTAAAACCAAAAGAAATGAAGATAATTAGAGCACTCGATGCTGTGCAGTGTCCTCATGTTTGGAAAATAGAAGTATTTTCTGAAAAGCAAAAGAAATATGTAGCAGATAATTTTACAGCATAACTGTTTAATCAGGGTGGTTCAGCTGCTCCAATTGGACTTACGTGCATTACTGCAAGGGGTAATACTGATGGTTTTCATACCACTGGTTTTTATAATTCAATTTCTATATGAAATGTTTTTTCTCATGAGGTTTTCTCATGGCCTATTAACCATGAAATGTTAGGAAGTGCATCTTTGCTTACAACAAAAATATACAGATTATCTGTTAGGAACATGGTGGTTTTGTGCTTGTTTTGTGACACCTAGTGGAAGAGCAGAAACTGAAAACAGACCCTCTTTTGACCTGTTTTACATTATAATAAATGGCCAAAAGGAAGAGGGATATCAATCCTGTGTAGTTGTCTAAGGTCTACACTGACCCCTAGTCAATAATTTGCAGTTCACATAGGATCTTCCTAAGAAGTTATTTATGTATGGGTTGGATGGGCAGACAGTAAGGTATACTGAGAACATGTCTGAATGACTGGGTTCAGAGAGAGCAGTCAATGATGCAAAGTGTAGTTAGAGTTCAGTAAGCTGTGGAGTTACCCCAGTGTTCAATACTGGCTTCAGTTCTCTCTACTGTCTTCACTAATGAACTGGACGATGGAGAAAACTTTATCTTCAGTAGGTGTGCAAAATACTCAAAGCCAGGGGAAGTGGCAAACACACCAGAATGTTATTCTGACACCCAGAGAAACCTTAACAGGCTGAAGGGCCAAAAGGAACCTCGTGAAGTTAAACAAGTCCTGCGAGAGAGATGATCCTTCCTCTCAGAACAGGTGAGACCACACCAGGAGTACTAGGTCCAGTTCTGGTTCCACCAATTCAAGAGAAACATGAACAGACTGGAGGGAGCTCAGTAAAGGGTCACAAAGATGATGGCGGGTGTCATCCAGCAATTATTAGGGGACATCTACATTCATGTTAAGTTTTACTCTCACCTTCACAGCACTACAGGAAAGACACTGATAATCTGGAGTAATTTCAGAGGAGGGTCACTGAGACAGTCAGGATTGCACGTGTTCTTCTGAGGAGATACAGAGGAATTTGGAGAATTTTGAGACAGTAATCTTTCAGTGGTCGTCACAGCAACTTTCCCTAATATTTGCATGATGTAGCCAGGCTCTTCACAGCAGTGCACTGTGGGATAACTTGAGCTAATGTTCCGAATATGAAACAAGAGCAATTTACATAGGAGATAATAAAAATCTTTTTCCCTGTGAGAATATCCCAGCAATGCAGCTGTGGCCAAGAGAGGTTTTGCATTCTCTGTCCCTGGAGATTTTCAAGCTCTGACTGGGTAAAACCATGAAGATCTGTTCTGACAGCAGAGGTGAGATGTTGAACTTAGGTCCGTCTGAGATCACCGGCAGCCTGAACTGCACTGTGTTCAGATGGAACTTCTTGTGTTCAGTTTGTGCCTCTTGCTCCTTCTTCTGTCACTGTGCACCACTGAAAAAAAACAGTCCTAAAGAATCTAACATCATGTATTTCAAGTATTCGATATTTCTGTTGTTTGTCATAGTTTTCATTCTGATGTTCTGATGTTCCAAAGTGGATAGCTAGTGATAGTTATTTAATAATGTTAATTTACAGTTACTTGGTGATTCTGAAAAATAAGTGAAATAATTACGTTCATACATTCATACATACAAGGTAAAAATAGCCTTATGTCCTGTTAAGATTTGCAAATCAAATTAAATTGCTACTCTTCATGACATACTTTTAATGCATATTGTCGCTAAATGTTCTTTGTATGTTAGTTGTTTTCTAACACATATCCTACGTGAGCACTGTTATGGAGTCTAATTCGGCAAAAATTTTATTAGACAATTATAAAAATCAATTTCTGTTAGCTTTCATTAATCTCTCCTCTGAAAGCAACAGCATTTTTATTACCTAAGCATGAGGTTTGGGTTTTTTTGTTTTTTTGGTTTTTTTTGTGTGTGTGTGTGTGTGTTTTTCTTTTGTTTTGTTTTTGTCAGATTATGTAAAAATTTCCATCAGGAATGTTCTGTAACAAACGAACCAACAAACCATGCTCTGGATCGAACTGCTCTGCAGTTCTGAATATTTTATTTGTTTTGTATTTATAGAACTGTTGTAAATATAGGGATTTGCTACCTACCTATTACATAGCGTTACCTCAGTTCGTCACATTCTTTTCTTTATTGTAATTAATGGATTTCCCATAATATTTTTTTTCCAGGTCGGTTTCCTTGTATGTTGATCAGTATTCATCACTTCATTTCGGCTTCAGGCTGTACTTTCTGTTTGTTCCCCAGTAGTTTTGGTTTTGTAGATTAAAAAACTATGCCAGATAATTTTCTTTGTAGAATACATTATATCAGAGATGCCTATTTGAAGCAAGATTTTAAATTTTTTTAGTTAAAATTGATTTTTTTTTTTTAACTTTGAGCGTTTCTGTTAAAAGGATCATTGTGAGTTGTTTTTTGTTTGTTTGTTTTTGCAGTGTTGTATTTTGACATAATTCATTGAGTCAATCCTAGGTAAGAGGCTGGAGAATTATTTCTCTAAGAAATGCGGTGATAAGTATTTAATAATTTTAGAATATTGTCTATATGTTACATTCTAAAATGAAACACATTGTAATGATTATTTTTAAGTCATACATGGAACAAAAATAAAATACTGATGTATAAATCCAAGAAATACTATCAGAGACTACCTTCTGAGGTGCTGAGTACTATTGGGCAGGAAAAGCACTGTGGAACTCACTAAACCATGTTCCTCAGTACAACATCTAAACGTTTGTTGAACACCTCCAGAGAAGGTGACTCCACTACCTCCTTGGGCAGCCCATTCTAGCACGTCACCACTCTCTCAGATAAATATTTCCTAACAGCCAACCTAAATCTCTTCTGGCACAACTTGAGGCCATTATCTCTAGTCCTGTTGCTGTTACATGGGAGAAGAGGCTGATCCCCACCTCACCACAACCTCCCTTCAGGTAGTTGTAGAAACTGATAACGTCACCCCTAAGTCTCCTTTTCTCCAGACTAGATAATCCAGCTCCCTCAACTGCTTCTCGTAAGACTTGTGCTCCAGACCTCTCACCAGCTTTTTCGCCCTTCTCAGGCTGTGCTCCGGAGCCTCAATGTCTTTCTTGTGGTGAGGAACCAAAAACACAGTATCCGAGGTGCTCCCTCAGCACTCTTGGTTGGATCCCATATGGCCCCATGGGCTTGTGGCAGTCCAGGTGGAGAAGCACATCTCTAACTGTTTCCACCTGAATCATGGAGGGTTTATTCTGCTCCCCATCCAAGATTTGCAGGTCAGGAGGTAGAGTACCCTGAGGATAACTGGTCTGATTTTAAAGAGAGATATAAAGAAAGCATTGAGAACCACAGCCTTTTCCTTACTTTCAGTGGTCACAATCACTGTCACATCCAGAAAGGGATGGAGATTCTCCTTAGCCCTCCTCTTATTATTAATACATTTGTAAAAAAGTCTTTTTTTTTTTTTCATTTTTTAAAGGTAATAACAGGGTACTGTAAGTAAATATGTGCTTTTTAAAGATTATGTAACAGTGAAGAAGTCACATGAGAAAGAGAACAAGGTTAAAATGAGTGTTGTCTAGCATGATTCTGAATGTCAGGTGTGTGTGGTAAAATATTAGTTGTCATTGCATCCAACGTAATACATTTCTTTGATGTTTCATTGCTGGCAGTGATGTCTGTTAGTGTATTTTTTAATCTTACAATTTTTTTTTTTAATTATTTTTTGTACTCGTTTTCAGTTATTAAGCTCCTCGATTCAGCATTTAGTTGTTTGCTCTTTTTTCTTTTTCTTCTGTTCTTTGCTGTATGCTTAGCTTGTATGTGGTTTAATAATTAACAGTTTACCTGAGATACTGTCTATGACAAGGCTGCTAAGCATCACACCTGCAATACTGCTGACATACATCCAACTTTCTGGGCTGTGGGGATAGCCCACAGTTACTAATCTCCACTTCCATGTTCTGTAAGGTGCCTTCTTTGCCGGCAGATGCTTGTTTTCTTCTTAGCCAATCTTCATCTTTCTGTCATAGAGTCACAGAATCATTGAGATTGGGAAGGACCTCTAAGATTTAAAATACACATTCCGAGGAAGATTCTTTTGGCCAAATTTGTATCATTGCAAACAATACGAGTTGAGAAGTTAAGACTCTGTTTTTCTTACCAAAAGCCTGAGAATAGTTAATCTCTCCAAACTGGGGAAAAAGTGATATTGAGGAGTTGGAGGATCTGAGGATTTAAAAATTCTTTGAATTTAAAAAGATGTGTTCATTTGACACCTGCCAAGATTTCTGCAAAACTCATAGGTATTGGCCACTTCAATGGCAGAGTCAATCATATAATACTTGCTGGGATTGGCTGGAGAATTGCTGCTACATGCAACGCTGAGATTGTCAGAATGTTTCCTGAAAGAAAATATGTATGCTCTACCAAGGCAATAAGAGGCCAGCTTTTGAAAACGCTGTGCAAGTCATCACAAGATACGGGGTGTTACACTGCTTACAAACATAATTTTCTATACTAATTTCTATGTTGGTTGTTTCTTAATCAAAGTTTGGACCACTTCATTCACGGTATTTTTAAAATATTTAAGTAGGTCTAAACATACTCATCAACTGCAATGCTTAGTGATCCAGGTTTCTTTGACAGCTGTTGTGGAGTCTCTCAATCCCTTATTTTCATATGAATATTAATAATCTTTTATATCTGTTTATATCTGTTACACGTAATAAATTCAAATCTGTGATTTTATGTTTGGTTGCACCATCCATAGACAGATGATGTATAAGGATTTTTTTGAAAATTTACAACAATAATTTTGCTTCCTGTCAGCTTATTGCTTTCTTTCATAAGGTTATTATTAACATGGGTAGTTTAGATTATGATTTTCATGCTATAGTGACAAATTCAGGTTTTTAGTGCAGTTTTAGTGAATGAAATTGAACTTTTTTTTTCTGTATGTTTATCCTTATTCTGGTCACATTTCAGACCAGCCTTTTGTGCCTGGAGATTTGAAAAGGCTACCATCTCCTTTCATATTACTCAAAGCATTACTGGAAAACCTTTTTAACTTAAATATTGCTGTAATTTTTAACAGATAGCTAAATTAGTCTTACAGCCCATCATATGTTTACCTAAATACATGTGAAGTAGAAGGTACATACTTTTTATTTCCATGCTGTCACTGTTCTTGTAGCACTTAGTTCTTATGTACTCTTGCTATTTCTGAATGCTATTTTTTTATCATGATTTTAAAAATTTAATATATTTTGCAAATGACGAGTGATGTGATTGAACACAATAACGCAATTTTCGAAAAAATGAAGATACTAAAAATGTTTATGAATTTCATTAAGAATTATAAACAATTTACTGAAGTATATCCAGTCTTGTTTAAAATGAAGTGAAATATATTTTTATTGCTGTAAATTTTTGTACTTCTGATCTTTACGTATGATCATTTTCTTCTCTATATTAACGTTGATGACAATTTTTTCAATAATTTATGTGCTTTCTTCTATACAGTGCACTGATTTTTGCTGTTGTTTCCAGCATTTATGGATGGTGTTTTTAAAAATCTTTTTGCTTCTCTCTGCTTTAAAGCAGGATAAGTACAATTTTCAGAAAGCCTAGAACCATTAGTTTGTATGCATTATTTCCAGCTATTTTCTCTGCTTTTCACTACTAGTTTTCAATCTTCTTTTTTCAGCCTAATAGCAGGTCCTTTACATATCATTTCCATTTTGTCTCCTGATTATTCTCTTATGTGCTTGGCCTTTTCCAATTACTCATCCATCTTTCTTTTGTTCCTTTCCTTGTCTACCACTTCTACTTCATGTTTTTTCAGAATAGTCTGTGGGAGTGCTCGGAGATACAAGGGGAACAATTTCTCAGTTGTTGACTTAAGGGTAAACACCTTAATGAACTTGTAGGGGAGCAGTTTTTGAGAAAATTATAGTCATCTTCATCTTCTAGCATGTTTACAGATCTGAGGGTGCAGTGTCACTAATCTGTATACAGAAGATGATGTTGTGAGCAATTCATGCATTGTTAAGTACTGTCTCCTGAGAAATTTATCACAGTCACAGTTAAAAAGTTTGATATTGCCAATTTCTGTTAATGAAGTTTCGTGGCTATGCCACATTAAAATATTGATGGAGTTTGTGCATTTACTAAAACTTGGTTTTGTTATAATTTTGATATTGTAAAATATTTGTATTTCAATAAGTACAGGCAAAACCTTTTTTTCTGTGTCTTATTCTCATAATTGCTGAAGTCCTTAATCTTCTGAAATTGCCTATGGGTGAGAGGGTAAATGCTACAATGATATGAAAAAAAATTT
The DNA here is from genome assembly GCF_026119805.1 of Tympanuchus pallidicinctus. NCBI lineage: Eukaryota > Metazoa > Chordata > Aves > Galliformes > Phasianidae > Tympanuchus > Tympanuchus pallidicinctus. Next base: position 47,364,321 of record NW_026294758.1, read on the forward strand.
GTAATGGAAGATGTTCAATAACATGAAGTATGAATAAAAATATATGTGTCACTTAGTTTGAGTAGATGAGTGTCCCTTTCTGAGTTTATGTATGTTTGTTAGAATATATGTTTTCACATATATGCATGTGCAGAAAAACAGTATGTATTTAATATCTTATGTTTGTGTATATAGCTTGTATGTAGAACTGAATCAATTCTACTAGCATTCAGTGATTTGACGTCTAGAAAGCATGAGAGAAACAGAGGATATGTGGGAGAAGTTCTGCATGAATTTTCTCTGGTATAACTGTGATAGTGAATTATATCCTAAGAACAGGAATTACAGAGTTCCAGAAGACAATATTAACTTCTTAAATCAGCTTGATGATTTGGAACTGTCACTTAGAGCTGATTTGCTACTTGCAAAGGGAACATTCATTTTTTTGAATAGCCAGATCTACCAGGTGAGAGATCTTCCGTATCTCAGGATGGAAGTTGAGGCCTCAGGCTCATTAGAGCTATCAGCTAGTGTGTCTCAATGGCCTTAGCAAAGATTGGCCCTGTCCTGTTCTGTTTAAACAGACTTTGGCATCTGCAAGGTTCATCTGCTTCAGTGACATTGAAGGGAATATCACAGACTACTTATGAAAGATTATTTATTGAAAAATGAGAACTGCACATAGCTTTGAATGTCTGTTCTTTTTGTCAGAGTGCTTCCTGTCTCTAATGCATCCTTCTGCAACACAAATGCACTTAGCAAGCTCCAAATTGTGACTGTAAAACTTAGTTCAGATTAATCAGTACTTAGATTTTAATTACAAACCAGTAGGTACTTCTACAGCAGAACATGCTCAGTTTCATTGTTGTTGTTGTTTAGTTCTGTATCTCTTGATATTTGCTAAACTGCCTGCTGTCTTTGAGATCACAGCCATTCATGTAAATTAACATTGCTATGACCTTTTCTTTATAAAATTATTAAAACTGAAGTACCAGTGATCATACTCGAGATCTTTAAAGTTTCAGGTGTAAAAGGTAATGAAACGTGTTTGACTGTAGTTTTTGGTTGTGGTCTTCCTTAGACTATTGACTGTCTCCTTTACTAGAGCTAAATCTTCTCTTTATATGGAGATAAGGTAGCTTTCTTGTGGCTTAGGTCTGTGGTTTCACACTAGTGGCTGGTTACATTCCACAGCATTGCTTTATCACTTCCCCTCCTCAAAAGAACAGGGGAAGAAAATATGATGAAAAAGGACTTAAGGGTTGAGATATTGACAAGGAAATTGCTCACCAATTACCATCATGGGCAAAACAGACTCAGTGTTTAATATAATTAATTGCCTATTACTAAGAGAGTAGAAGTGAGAAACTGTATATAAATGAAAATCCTTTTCCTCACATCCACCATTCTTTTCTACCTCCTTCCACCATGCAGTGTAAAGGAATGAGGAATGGGGGCAGTGATCTGTCTGCTTCTTCTCTGCTGCTCCTTTGTGGTCAGTTTCTGCTTCTGCTTCATGTGGGTCCATTTAATGGGATGCTGTCCTTCTCAAACTGATCCTGCATGGGCTCCCCACAGGCTGCAGTTCTCAAAGCACAGCTCCAGCGTGGTTCCATACCATGAGGCCCATTCTTCATGAGTGCAGTACTCCAGCATGGGTCCCTGCTACTGGCAGCTTTCCCAGCCCTCCTGCCCCACCGTGGTCTCTTCTTCACAGGCTGCAGCTCTAGCCTGGGGGCTCTGCATGGGCTGTGGCCTCCTTCAGTCACATCAACTACTTCACTGTGGGCTCCTCTATGGGTGTATATGGGTGTATGCACATTGTGGAGCGTCTGGGCTTTAAGGGGACAGGTCCATGCTCCACCATGGACCTCTACTGGACTGCTGGGAACTTCTGTTTGGCAACTGAAGCACATCCTGCCCTCTTTCTGCTCAGACCCCGGTTCCTGCAGGCTGTTTCTCCCGTTGTCTCACTCCTCTTTCCTACTAGCTGTTGTGAAGCAGATTTTCCCTTTCTCAAATTTGCCCTCCCACAAGTACAACCAGAGTTGTTCATGGCTCAGCTTTGGCAGTGGCAGGTCCCTTTTATAGCAGCTGGATCTGGTTCAGATCTGCCATGGAGCAGCTGCAGGACTTAGCTTACAGATGCCACCCCTGCAGCCTTCTACTGTCAAAACCTTGGTATATGAGCCCAATACAGAATCTAATCCTAATATAGATACGAAGTTTGCTTTTTTTCTTTAGAGGAAGATATTGCAAGATTATGAATTCTGGAGAACCCCTAAGAGTGCATTCCTGTGAAGTGTTCTTTCTTAACCTAGCCATGTGAGATATTTTTCTTCAGGACAGGTTATATTTCTCTTTGTTTTCAAGTTTTCTCTAGAAAATTTCATCCTGAAAATTTTTTCACTGAAGCATTCTGGGGAGAAAAAATTCATTTTCTGACTTCTGGAATCTGTTTTATGGCTCTGGCTGCTATCGCTATTGTGTAGACAATTGGTCTTAGCGTTTCCAAAAATGCCGTGTTGCTTTCTTAGCTTTGAACCCTTAAAGAAATATTGCTGGTGCTGTGTTTATTGTTGATGTTATTTGGTTTTTGTTTTCATTTTTCCCTGATTTGGCAATATCAGAGATAGACATACCAGAAAAACATGCATCAACAAAACAATTTATTTGCAATGATAAGTCAAAATGTGCCCTGAAGGAAAGGCAGTTGCTACTCAGTTTGTACTCTCAGAAGCCTTCTGAATCAGTCAGCAAACATTCTCACCCTGTGCTAGAGAATGGGTCCATTAAAGTACCAATCTGGAGGAAACATGGCTTTCTTAGTTCTGTTACTGAAGAACAACTTGTTCTGCAGTGCAAGCTGGAACAGCTTCAAGTTATTAGAAAGAGAAAAGACATAATGTTGAGTTCTTCTTGATGTCATGTTTTAGCTGTTCTCCTGCAGATTTGGAGAAATTTTGTTGAAGGAACTGAATTTGCATAGACATCTTATTTGGCTTGCAGAATCTATGTAAGTGACAATGATACAGAAGGGCAAAATAATTCAGTTTGCCAGTGACATTTTGGTACAATTTACAGGCCTTTTGGACATATAGAGAATGAATATTATTTCACCATCTGAAAGTATGTAACTTAATGTATTGTTCTGTTGGATTTCATTATAAAATGTCCGTGAGACCACATTGTGCAACTCCATTATGTTAACAACTGAAACTTAACCTTGAAAGGTTTTGGTAGATATAAGTTGTAGCCTTCGTGCTTAAATTGATGAATGAAAGGAATTATTGTTTACTTTGCATTAACATGCAGTAGAGATCAGATATATTGCTTCTGTGTAATTTTTTCTGGTTTTGTGTTTGTTTATATTGTTACAGCATGCTATTGTAACTTTTTTTTTAAGGATATGCCTGGAGTTGGGGGTTGACTGAGAAGAGTGTTAATCTATTTAAACAAACTGTGTAGAACCATAGGAGGAGGCCTGCGGGGTTTTTAACGCTTCTTAGCCTGAAAGCACTGCATAACCCTTTTAGGTTGCGTAGCAACGGACTCCTAGCAACAATAATAGACTGAATTTCCAATAGTGACCAGGCCGGATGTAATAATAAAGCAAGAGTACAAACAGTTGTCATGGTTTTCTTTTCATAATAAACCATTCTGAATTTAGGGAGATTCTGTTTCTCAAAGTGGCAAACCTTTTTGCAAAGTCAAGGTACTTTTGAAAAGTTCTGGTACCAAAGCCCTAACAAAGCTGCTTAGAGGGACTGACTTTGAAGTAGTAGTTTGAAACCTAAGAGGAAACAAAGGAACACTGAATGGATTATCAGGTGTAGAGGATACTTAATGCCTGCTTTAAATGGCTTTTAAATCTGAGCATTTTGATATAAATTGATCAGTACAGGAACTTCATAGAAGCCCCTAGCTACTTGGGCAGTTATGTGTTGTGGAAGGAATAGAAAGAGTCAGGATTGAATTAATGAAGTTGCAAGGAGGCTTCCCTAACGGAGGTTACACTGTAACTGCCTGCTGTTTAGATTCTCCCCGTCTGTATTTGGAGCCTGTGTTATAAGCTACCACTGGAGAGTGGTTGCTAGTCATAGTCAGGCTTTTCTGAAGTTACTATTTGCTGTGTTACCTTTTGATTCAGCTAGCAGATAGATAGTATGCAGTGGTTCATCTACTTTTTTTGTTTGTTTGTTTGTTTGTTTGTTTTTTTCCCCAGAGATATATGTATTTTAAAAAAAAATAATTAAGATCTTCCTAGATAAGATAAACAGTAAAATATGTTCCTTTGAATCGTTAGAAATCTAACATTATTTATAAAGATTTGGAGATGTTTTGTGAAGATTATATAAAAAGGAATGATGAATAAAACTGTGAGAAACTGACAGTCAAGTTTATTTTATGTCTTTCAGAATATCGTTTTCAAGGCTTGTGTTGTGTGAGGGGTAAAAATATGAGGGCAAGAAGGAGATTTGGAATGAGAGAGAAATTTTCTCACAAAATAATAATACATATGTTTCTGGATGGTCACATCTAAGTAAACTTGGCTGAATTGAATACTGCAATGCTGATTGCTGAGGTGAGATACAGATCTACACTGTACACAAGATAAAAAAAACTTCATTTCCTGTATCTATTTTAGGGAATGGTTGAACTGCCATTATGAAAAAGTCCAGTTGCTTTAACTGAAAGTCCATGTTAGTTATTTGTTAGCTGTTACATTCCATTAAAATTCAACTCTTTTTTTCCTGAATAACTGAAAGCTGTTCTAAAGATGTAGAGCATCTTCAGCCACTGAAAAAAAAAGTGGCAACAGTCTAGTAACTACACAGGACAGAATGAGGAAAAAATTAAAGTTTAAACACTGTAATGTTACTGAGTTTTCTTGGGATCTTGTACTGGATTGTGCTATCTCAGTGGATTCCAGTGCTGGTCAAAAGTATTCTTGCTTTTCTCACAAGAATTTCATATATTGAATTCTGAATGGAAAAGCTGGGGTTTGTTGGTTTGTTTGTTTGTTTGTTTGTTTGTTTTTTGTGGTGGTAGTGGCAGGTTTTTTTTTTGTCTTTTAAGTGGACATCTTAGATATGACTGTATAGAGTAGCCTCTGACATAACCCTTCATCTCAGAATGTTTTTCTTTGATGTCATTTAATACTGGAATTCTCACTGCAAAGAGTATTAATAGAGAGGTGTTTTGAGATATATTCAATGAAAAATGATCTCTTGTATGATTGTATTTGATTATATTCAAATACTTAAGTCCCAAATCCAGAAAAATGTCTAAAAAATATTGTTTGAATCATTTATCATTGAACAACTTTCATCTGGTGCTGAATTTAAGTTTTGGGAGTTCTGTTAATTTGAATGTGAGTTAGGTGCAAGTCTCAACAGCATTCCAAGTTAGTACCATGTTTCTAATTTAGAAAATCAATCAATTTAAAGCTTGGCAATGAAATTATAGCTAATGTGTATAGAGGGGAAAAAAAAAAAAAAAAAGAGAAAAAAAAAAGAAAGCAGAAAACTAACAAAAACAAAATAAAACAGGGAACATATCTTCTGCAATGTTCCTAGTCAGAGATAATACTCAATCACTGGTGTTTTTACTTAAATAATAAAAAAAAGTATTAGTAAAGTGTAGAATTTTTAGAGGTTTGTAGATCAATTTAGGCATTTGTAGACTTTCATCTTCATTAATAAGAGGCAGTATCCACTATGCATTACCATAAATGTGAATTCCCCTAATCATGTGAATTCCTTAATGATACTTCTAGAATTTATGTAAGTTTCTGTAAGGATGTAAGTTGCTTTCCAGAACTGCAGTCATTCTCTTTGTTCAACTACTCACATGCCTTTTTCCAAGTAGCTAGATTTCTGTATTTTTATATATTTATTAATTGGTACTTATCTTTGTGCCTAGACCAGAAGGTTTTTCATAGAATCAGTGAGTATGTTATGGCATTGCATGATATTCTTACTCGTGATTTTTTTAATCACTGTTGTTGATGTGCAAATTTATTTCCAGAATTTTCTGTCGCGTGTAAGCATGTTTTATTCTCATGTTGATTCAGTGTAAAAATGCTTGAGTTGAAGTTGAAAGTGTTATGTTTTTGTTTAATGTCTGTTTATTGAAAAGCACAGGATAAAATAATCAGCTGGACATCCATTCTGACAAAATCTTAGTCTCCATGAAATTTAATTTATGCACTGGAATAGTTCTTATTCCAATATACTAACCAGAACAGAAATAATAAACAATAATGCTGTTTATGTAGTGCCACTGAAGTGAATTTTAGGATTACAAGGTATTTAAGGGTTAAATTTATTTTAGGAGTAAAGAGTTTCCAGTAGTGAATGTTTTCAAGTGAAAACCAATATTGATGTTAAATTTACTTGTTTTGTGAATGACTGCAGGATGTAATTAATTTTCTGGGAACCAGCTGCTACTTATGCACTGCTAGAGCATGTATAGTAGCATTCTTGAATGAATTTACCCATATACAATTTTCGCTGTGGGATCGTATACTGTACTTATGGCACAATTATCTTCCAAGAAGAGTGAAGAACATAAATGAGCTGTTTTTCTGCTTAATTAAATACTTAAAACCCAAGTTAATGAGCCTAAATCGCATAAACATAGCATTTAATGGGATATAAGTACAGAATGTTCTTTGAACATTGATGCTATATTTGTGTATGTTAGTGTTTCACTTCCTCATGTGCCCATAAAGATTTTAAAATTGAAGTGACCTGTGTGGAAAATTTAGATGTACAGAGGCTACAGTGCAGTTTCTGTGAATCAGTCTTGCTTTTATCTGTACAGGATAAAATTATACAAAAATAATCTTTACTGTTGACCCATTGAATTAATGGAGGGAACTGTGAAGTTGATAGATTAATGTCTATTAGTTCAAAAATGATAGATAATGATATATACTATTACAGGAAATGGTCTAGATTAAAATGAATTTCCTTGTTCTTTAGATTCCTCACAAAATTTTCAGAATGCCATTCGAGATTTGTGCTACTAAAAAAAAAAAAAAAAAAAAAAAAGAAAAATTATTTGTGAAATTATTTTAATTTTATTTTTTAAGTTATAAACAAGAAAGCACATATAAAGTGTGTTCCTGTTCTCTGGAAGACAGTATTTTCAGCTTCTCAATTGCTAAAAAGTGACCATGTATTCCAAAGATTAATGGAGACAAAAAGTTCTGTTGTGTTATGATACTCATAAAAAAAAACTAGCTTAAAGTATACTGTGAATTATGTATTTACCATACTAACCTCAGATGGGGAAAAGAGTTTTCTATGTCACCTCTATATTATCTGAAAAAGGAGCACCATTTATAGCAGTGATTTCATATTTCATTGTGTGCTTCATGGTGTGAGCACCTTGAAGACTCATATCCCAAAGACGTGCTTTTGTTTGACTTTCCTTTATGCTTGGGAATAATTGTTCAGCTGTCAGTAGCTGTCTCAAAGTTCAGTCGTGAATTCTATTTATTCAGACATTAGAAAACATTTTGAAAATAGTGTTAGGTGTATATATTATATACATATTATATATATATAGATATAGGTGTACAGGAAACAAAACAAAACAAAAAAACCCCACACTTCTTAATTAAATTAATCACTGCATTTTTCCTGGTCATCAAAAATTGTATGATTCACAGTGCAATATCTTATTGGATGTACTAACTTTCTTGATGTGCATAGCAGTAGAAGGAAGAAGTTGTACTGGTTTTTGTCATTTAAAGTCCTTGTTTTGGTCTTTAGCAAACAAACAAGAATACCTGCTATAAACCAGTAATTGCTATCTTAACCCATTTCCTTGATTTTTATGCTGAGGAGGGGTATCTGTTTTTATGTGCATGCTTGCTTGTGATTCTTTTTTTTCATGCTCTCCCTTCACACATCCTTCAGGTACGTCTGAGTGCTGCCCTCTATCTACTGCTTATATAATATTCTTGTTGTCTGCTTTTTCTTTCCTTTTCCTTAATTTACTTTCTTTGAAAGGCATAATATTATTCCAATCTGGAAAACAGTTATTTAGAATGTGCTTGTTTTATTTTCATTTTTGAAGTTTTCAATGCTGAAAAAATCTATAATGCCCAACCTATGTAGATTTTCTTTGGGTTTAGAGATTCCTTTATTTCTGGCAGTTGATAATCTCAAGTTTCTTAAGACTTCAGAAAGGAAAATGCTAAGTAAGTTTGGAAACCAAATTGCAAAAGAATACAAACAGTTTTTGCGGCTACATATTTTGTATCAGTTTATGATTGACTGATGAGGAAGTTGTCACTAGGGAGTTCTTTTTAAAGAATTCTCCAGATATTGTGTGTTAGGTTCTGTCTTTCTGAATATGATTGTGAGGCATACAAGAATGAGAAGATCTGTGTTTAGAACTCGGGTAGTTTTTAGATCTTTTTAGAGGTAGATTTCCTGTAGTAATGATTAAAGGTGCATACCTGTGTGGCAAATTTTATTCTCATTTTCCCTTAGTTAATCATGAAATGTAAGTACCAAGCCAAAATCATGATCAGTAGCTCAAGATTATTCATGCCTTCAGAAAATATGGTATGTTGCTGTGTTTGTGAATAGCAGTGATACCACTTTAATGTCACTTACTTAGTTGAAATAGAATGAATTTAACTTGCAATTTTTAAAAGATATTGTATTTAATAGGAGTACAAGTAATAAGGACCGTTCTTTCCTTTTCTGTTCAATGCACGTGTTTGGAACTTGAAGGCTGTGTTATCATGACAAATAATACACTGCAGTCGGTGCAGTTTCTTTCAATAAGTAAATGGGTATCCAGTTCTTAAATAAAAAGCAATGAGCATAGAAAGTATGTGATGTTATTTAAAAATAATGTTAATACCAAAACACATATAAAATAAATGCAGTAATGTCCAGTGAAATATATTATAGGCTGACATTTGTCAGTTCTTCTTCTCTAAACTACCCAGCTGAGTTATTAAGTCAAAATTTATTAACATGCAAATTGTGACATCTTTCTGTGGTGTTTATTTTTTTTCTTTCCCAAGAGGTTCAAGTACTGTTTCAGATTTCTTTGTTATTGCTTGCTTTAATGCCTGAAATGAAACAACTATAGAGTTGAAAAAGTATCTTCTACTAGGTAATAATGCCCTAAATGTTAAGCATTTTGTTCCCAAATTGTACTTAGTCACTCTTGTCTTCATGCTGCCATTCTTTTGTATGCTTGTCAGTTTAGTTCTTTTTCTCTACTTAAATTGAATTGTTTAGGTTTGAGCTATATAAGCAAAGTATCACTTGCACTGTAACTGTATGACTAAAACATTCCTTATTTCACAAATCTACACACTCCACAATGGCTTTGATCATAAGCAAATAACACATTCTTATGTGGAATGAGCAAAATCAGTGTTGAGTTACATGACCCAGAGAGACTTTGTGCTGCCAATCTATGCCATACCAGATTGTCTTTCAATAGTAAAATTTTGTGTTAGCTTTTTGGCATTTCCATACTGGCCTGGACCTTTTAGAGATGTAATATTAAATGTTTTTACTACTGTTTTTAGTGGTTTTCTTTGCTGGATGTCAGAAATTATTGCATTACAGTTATTGTTTGTAGCCGTAATTTCTTCAAACTACTTCTTGGAGATGAATTTGTGTACTACTGTGAGGCAAATACATTCTTTCAGAGCTGAATTTTTCTGACGCTTTTGAAGATAAATTGTTGTGGTTCAGCCCAGGTAGGCAGCTAATTACCATGCACCTGCTTGCTTATCCTCCCCAGGTAGAACGGAGGGGAGGATCGTAAAGGTAAAAGCACGAGAGCACATGGGCTGAGATAAAGACAGTTTAACAGCTAAAGTAAAAGCCGCACCTGCAAGCAAAGCAAAATAAAGAATTCATTCACGACTTCCTATTGCCAGGAAGATACACATCTACTTCCAGAAAAGCAGAGCTTATCATGCATAAAAATCTCTTGGGAATATGTCATCATTCCCAGTATATCCGCATTCCTTCTTCTTTACCTCAACTGAGCAGGAAATATGATACTGAGTATTGCTTTGATCACTTTGCTCCAGCAATCCTGTCTGTATCCCCTTCCAACTTGTACAACCCCAACTGGCAAGGCAGCGTGAGAAGCAGAAAAGTTCACCTTTGTGCAAGCACTGATCTGCAACAATTACAGACAGTGTAATTATAATCAGTGTTAACACACTATTATTAACACACTACTATTTTCATCAGAAGTGCAGAACACAACATCATACAAAAGTCTGAAGAAAATGAATGTTGTCTCAACCAGAACCATGACTTACACATTGTACTGAAGAGAAGAGTCAGAAGGAAAACATGTTCTGCTTTGAACATTTCATTTTAGATTTGGTTGAATGTTATAATACTGTGTTTCCAGAAGCTTTGGAGGCCTCTTGGAAATTTAGTAGTCTAAGAGTTGTAAAGAGCTGTTGCTTACCTTTCAGGCTGTTCATAAATATTACTCTGTAGACAACATTCTAAAACAGATTCCATGGATTCCACGTTCCAATTTGAACTGATTCTGTTGAAAACAGGAGCTAAATATTGATTTTTCAGTAGGGACACTTCTGAGGTTTCTGAATGAGTAAATTACATGCAGTTATTTGAAGTAAAAAACTATTAGTTTTACAGTAATTTGTTCTTAGAAATGTTTTGTCTACATCAATTCCAGTGTATCATTCTGCCAAATGGCCTTAAAGTACTTAAATTTTAGTTGGCAAAAAGACTGAAGCAGTTTCTCTGCATGAAGTTGTTCATGAGGGCATTTATAGCAATCAAAAATATTATTTAAGCATCTCTAGCATACAACACAATGTCTTGAAAGGTCAGGTTTTTGAGATGGAAGTACAAAGTAGCTCTTGCATTTCTGTTACAGTTTATCCATTGCTAGTAGAGGGCTAATTTAAATAAACAAAGCTGTAGCATTGTCTGTAGTATGTTGATTGTTAAGAATTTGGTAGGTTTTAAAATCTGTTGAGCTAAATCTGGTTAAATGGCTGATCTTTAAAACAGAGCACAATGGTTGTCAGGATAGAAGTTGTGTGGAATGCTTCCTTGCTTTTCATTTGTACTGTTTTGATGGGGTGAGAAACAAGAAACATACAAAAAAAAAAAAAAAAAAAAAAAAAAAAAAAAACCAAAAATCAAAACAAAAAAAAAATACCAACCAAACATCAACTTTTCAACATACTTAAGGCTCTATCATTAGATGTCTTACTAAGCAATCTGCTGTTCAGAAATGAGTTTATTCCTTTTGCTGACTAGACTTTAAAATGGATATTCAACTGTTAAAGATTATATAATTGTGTATTTTATCTTTCTAGGAATATTTGAATTTAAATAACATGGTACTTGAGAATTGATTTATCAATTCACAGCATTAACCAAAGCATATTTCAGTAGAAATCTGAGAACAGTCTATTTCATGTTCTGTATACTGTCTTCTTATATTACTGTTATTCTAGAATCTCACCGTATTTCTTCAGACACGTCTCTGAAAGAAATATACTTGTCTTCATTTCAGAGATGAGAAAGTAGAAACACAGGCAGACTAAGTAACATGCTCAAAGTTGTGAAAGGAAGAACATGGAAGATCAGGAGGCTGATTTTAAAGATCCCAAGTCTTCTGCAAGAACCAATGCTCTTGGATTATCTAGTCCAGAGATAACGCAGGGAATGAAATATGCTAGGTACTGCATGTATTTTTAATTCCCTTTCTGTCTTTAAACCAGTGACATGCATAATGTTATATATTCCATTAAATGACTTATGAAAATAAATACTGGTTGTTATTGTGTATATTATTAAGAATCTAGAGCTGAAAAGTGAAGACTGCCTCCTGATATTAGTTCAGAGCTCAGCACCCAGAAGTGAATATAGTCTCTTCTGTATCATCTACTATAGAGCTGAATTCTAAACTTTCTGTTACCTAACTTTCTAGAAAGTGATCAGATAAACAAGTTGGTCAGCAGATGAGTTGTATTTTAGCTAAGTTGATTAAAATAATCGATATCTTTCTTCATGATTTAGATATTTACTTTTATTATGCTGCAGGTGCACCCATTTTTAAATTATTTTACGGTTCTCTAAATCAGGAATGCTGTTGTAACAGGAAGTAAGCAACCTAAAATGAAGTCAGTAAGCAGACAAAACACAATTTCCAAGGACTAGAACTTCCAGGATTATCTACAGCATGACAGCTTCTTAGTGTATGTCTGTTTAATTCACATGCTGATAAAAGAATTTCAAAAGCGAACATTATGAATGAAATGGTTGAAATTTATATTTGCCTGTGATCCTCACATGTTACAAGAAGAGCTAAATCAATTCACAGTCTTCAGTGATACCGCTGGGGTTGACCTGCTGATATCTTCATTAGAATTGTCAGAAATAACTTTCACGTGCTTAGCCCTGTGGGTGAGCATGGAGTGTAATATTTTTTCTTGATGGGTAGATAATCAATTTAGCAGTGTGATCAAGTCTTGAGTGAGTTACCTACTCGAAAGCATTTGAAGTAAAATTTGAATATGAAAGAGAAACAAGTTTTTTTAAAAGACAAATCTTTAAGCATGTTTTATTATGGAAAACCCGTTCCATGTATTTTAAGTAACTTCTACATGCTGCCACAAGTGAAATCAACAAAAGAGTATTTGCCATATGATTCCTTGTTCTGTGTAGGTACAAATCTGTGTTTATTAGTAATTATTAGAAGGTGAGAAAGTAGTGAAATGTTGAATAGATTTCATGCAGAATACAGCTGAAACTATTAAAGTGCTAGGTGGATTAAGTGCTTCTAAAAGATGATAGTGTTAGAAACAAGGGGTTTCTAATCTAACCACTTGAGTGTAGGGGAGCTTGTGCAGAGCCTGTTTTCAAGTGAAATCTCTCTATTTAGTCTGTTATATTTTTCGGCACTTCATGTTATGCTTTATGGGAGCATTAAGTTTTCTATCCTTTCTCACCACAATTAGATTATAGATGCTTGTTTGAATAACTGTGCTTCTTCTGTACTTAGATTACTGAGATACTACGAGGATATTGAGTTAATGTTAAGTTTTATGTTAATTCTTGTTTTTTTTCTATCTTCTTTGAAAACAATTAGACTCCAGTCCTGATGATTTTTGAGGCTGAACTAAATACACTACTGCTGCTACACTAGTACTAGTACTAGAAGTACTAGTACTAGTGCTAAATCTATAGAGCTCTCATTGTTTGTAATGAAAAGTATCACAAACTCTAGAGTTTAGGAGTGAGTGCCTTTATTGTAAATGCATCACAAAACACACTTCTTCTAGCAGGTGTACTTACTAAACTACATGTCTGGCTTTCTACTCTGTGTAGAAACTGTACAGGAAGAATTCTTGTACTGTGTTAGTACAATGCATTTCCTAACAATTTTTCCTACGTAAATAATTTGGTACTTTCATTTTTTTCCCCTCATTTTCCTCTTTTTCAATCTACTACATTAAACGTTACTGAAGCTAGACTTTTTTTTTCCTGCAGATATGATTCAGGACTTCTTGGGACTTTTTTCTGTCTCTTTTCTGCCACCCTGTGGACTGATTTTACTTGTTGAATGAGTACTTGGTTTCTTGAAATAGAAAAAATTATGGGTTGCTGTTGTTTTTTTCTCACACATGGATTGTTCTGCAGTATTTTCTAAACCTATTTTCCGGACTGAGATGTAACAAAACTGCTCCTGGCATTTTAGATCTTGGTTAAGCTTTCCTGCAAAACTGATCAATCCTACTTCATCTGACTTCATCTCTGTTCTTTTGTTTTTGAATTTCTCTAAGCTGATCATCAGGTGGAATAGATACATCTACATCTATTGCTTTTAAAATACACACATCAAGATAGTATAATGTGTTCAGTTTAATTAATTTACAATAATAACCTTTAAAATGTTTATTCAGCCTCTCCTTTTATAGCAAACCAAACTGAAATCTTTAAATAAGTTAAACAGATTTTACCAGAATAAAATCTAGATGTAACACAGGAGTTAGTCTGAACTTAGTACTGAAAATATTCAATAGTCATGAAATCATAGCATAAGAAGGAAAACTTTTAATTTGCTGGTTATATTTGACTCTCTTTCGTCCACTGTCAAATGAAAAGTTTTAGTTTATGTCCCTCTTGGTTTCATTGAAGACTAAATGTTCAAGCAAGAATTAATTTTATCATTTTAAAGTACGTATGTAAACTAGAAGGTGAAAAAACATGACATTTTAGTCATGCTAGCATCAAGATATTGTCCTGCAGAAGTATTGGTCTCATTTCAGCATAAGATCTAGTTGATCTCCAGACTCTTACATTTGCATTTGATACAAGTTAGTCTGTTCTTTGTCTGCCAGTGTAGACTAATCTAAATCATATTTAAAAATCACATGGTTGTTAATTTTATGTCTCCCTGATATTCTTTCTCCTCTAGACACATCAGGATTTTAATTAACTTTCTCCATTAATGAAATTCAGCTTAAGAACTTTTCACATACTTGATGTATAAAATAGCTCTGAATTTTGTGTGTAAATGTGCACACCACCAGAAGAGCAGTTGGGAGGTTTGGACTGTTGCTGATGAGATGGCTGAAAAAATACATAGAAATAAATGATGACTATTTTGGCAAATCTGTCAAACAGAAGACCTTGATATGACACTCCTTGACATGAGTACTAGAGAAGCACTCTTTAAAAAGAGGAACTTTACTGCATTTTTAATCTTCTGCTCCATCAGAAATGAAAGTATTGATGGAATTTTAAATAATTTCTGTAATTTTTTTTTTCTTTTCTTTTTTTTCTTAGCTAACATTGTAGCAAATACTGTCAAATTAGAAACAAAATTTTAAAAATAGCAGGAAATTAACTGACAAACTGGACTATTCATTTGTAATACTGTACTTTGATAGAATCCTGTATTGATCAATATGACAGGGTTTTGATAAGGGAAGATTCTTGTTAGAAAGATGACTTTTGTACAGAGGAATCAGTGATGGTGTGTGGAAGTGGTGGTCGCAAGGGAAGTTGAAGTCAGTTGGGCAGACCTTAAATACAGCATAGAGAATTGAGAAAGAATATTTGTTGAACTATGTGTTATAGATGAGAGTGGAAAAGGAAAGGATAATAGGGTCGAGAAATTCCAGATAATGATACTAGAGTGAAAGTTTGAGCACTGACTGTTATAGCTTAAATGGATTCTTACAAAATACAGTCATGTTTTGTTTTTGACAAAAAGTAGGAAAAATTAATGAGGTTTCTCTGGAGCTCTAAATGTGACAATTTCTGTATCTTAATATGTTAGAAAAATGAGAAGGAATTAATATAAAATATTGCCCTTTCCCTATTACTTTGTTGGGGTTTTTTTGTTTGTTTCTTATACTTCACTGGAGAAGGGATTTTGATGGAAAAAGACAGTGAAGTACGAAGTCTTAAAAGCTCACATATTGCATGAGTGACCTCAAAACTTTGCAAAAGAAACATTCTACATACATTTCATAGTTAGCAAGACTTCAGAATTTTCTTTGAGGTTTGAATTCAAGTAAAGATTTTAGTATTTTCTATTTTTGTGAGATTCATGGCCTTTCTAATTTAAATATTGAGCTGTGCCATGTAAAGTATAATTTTGGAAGAAGAACTATTTATGTGACTTTAGTTAATATTTTTACACAGAGGTTCTTTGACAGTTGTAAAATCCTAGGCAAGATAATGGTAAAAGTAAGTATTCTCTTTCAGTGTGCCACATACATCTTTAAAATAACATAGGGAATTATATTTGAAAAACAAATCCTTACAGTTTTTACATTTGATGTACCTCTATTCACTCCTCTATATAAACATATTGTTTAATAATAAAATCTTACTTTCTAGGAAGGGGAAAAAAAGGAATTCAGATGTGATAAATATTTTAGCTTGTCCAAGGCTAATGTTGATTTAAATAGGTCTAGGTCTTCATGGTTGACAGCTGCAGATAATTAGCTTTTTCTTCCTTAACAAAGAAAACAAATGGAGCTGCAAGTCATTTGTTGCCTTTTATGTCATCATAATAATAATGTATGTATTTAAATTCAGCAGTTTCTTAAATTGATTTAGCGCTAAGCTGCCTACATTACGTGTAATGGGAGTGACAAGTAAAAGCTGCAAAGAATATTTGTATTGCAAGAGAAGGAATGATTGACATTAGCAGTTCCTCTTCACAAGAAAAAGCAATGTTGCAGAGCCTAAAAAATTGTCCAAAATATATAATCCCTAACATTTCAGACTGCAAAACTGAATTTTGAAAAATGATTACCGCTTTAGTTGCTTTTAGTATGGGAACAACAATGGCTGGAGTATTTTTTGAAAAGTAGTTCCTTTTAGAAATTTGTTAGCATTATCAGTAATGGAAATTACAGATAAAAGTATATGTATTTTTACATTGTAAGATAATATTTTAACCCAATTTGAAAGAAATCAAATAACAATGTCACAACTAATCAAAATATATATCCTGGAATGCAAAAACTGGCATATTAAATTGGCATATTAAAAACATACCATTTTGATAGGAAATAACTTCAGATTTGTGGTTCTATATTGTGAAAGATTGTTAAAATTTACAAATATAAGTTATAAATTGGATACTTATTCCTAGTGTGCAATTTTTAGCTGGAAAGATTCAGAAATAAATGTGTTAATCTAGAGATTTAGTCTGTTCTGTGTTGTTGATTGGTGTTGTCCAGAGCAAGCTAGTTAGATTAATCCTTAATTAGATTTTTCAAGTGTTAGTTTAATTATTTGTCTCAAGAGTATGTTTTTGTTGTTGTTTCTGAAGTTTGTCAATGCACTTACATAAATTCATATTTTGATTTAGCCTCCCAGGAATGTTCTTGCATTTGAAAGGAAATAACTAGGAGTTAAGAGAAGTGAGTCTCCCTGTCTTCTTCCATCAATACTTATGCCAAGTTATTATTTTTTTTATTAAATTGGAGAAATAATATACTAGTACAAAATTGAGAGCAGCTTAGTTAATGAAGAATAGTTTTAAAATATTTAGCTTAGAATAATGTACAAGAAATATTTTGGAACTCAAACATCTTTATCTAATCCATTTACTTCGCAAACATTGTCCTTTTTGTTAGTCAATACAAGAAAGTAAAAATTCAAAACTCACTCAAAAAGCATATCAGTCTTATCGCATGACTTTCATCTACCATCTGTAATTCACTTCTACCAGTCTTGTATCAGCTTCAAGATCGCTGAAGGGGCACTCTGTCCTGCTATCTGGGTCATTAATGAAGACATTAAACAATAATGAACCTAGTTTTCAATCCCTGCAAGTACTCAACTGGCAACCAGCCTATGGTTGGACTTTGAGGCACTGGTGACAACCATCTGTTGGTAAAATCTACTCAGCTATTCTCTTAAGGGATGTGTACCAGCAGTTGTGTTATCTTACAAATGTTTCTCAACTACAACTCAGAATTTAGTTTCTTCTTACCATGGGCTTCTTCAGTAACATATCTGTCTAAAATTATTCAGAGATTCTTAGATCTATGCATTCTAGATCTTAACCTGTCTTGCTCTTGATCCAAACAAATTTTTTTAAACTACTCAAGACGTTTAATGAAACGGCATTACAATATTAATTTCAATAAATCTTGTATTTAAACACTTTTTTTTTTTTTTTTAAGTAATGACAGACAGCTGTGCTACTGTATTCCTGATCACAATAGCGAATCTCAGATGTTGCACTAAGAAGTTTGACTGTGGGGCAGGAAGTGGAAAAGAGGTCCTAAATCTTTGTGAGTTTTTTTGTTGTTGCACAAGACTGATATTATCCAAATCTATTTCCTAACTAGATTAAATGTGTTCCTTTCATTAACTTTCCCTTTCCTTACTTATGTTCTCATCTGCAGTAGTATTCGCACCTTTGCTCTTTAATGTTTTATTTATCTATTAGCTGTTTTTCTTCTTCTGTATTTACAAACAAGAAATCTTTCCAAGCATTCTTTCCTCTTTTCTTATTTTGAAGCTCTTACTACCTCACATTAGAGGGAATCACAGCCTCAGGTAGAGTCTAATTTTTGAGAAGTGCCTAGACTCAGTGAATTGCTAGTTTTGATAGCACATAATAGAAACTTGATAGAACCATCTATTGTATTTTATTGTACTTTTCTTCTTCCTTTCCAAGCTGGAAGAATCTGAGTAAAATGTGCTTCCCATTGTTTAGAGAAGAAAACATACTTCAAATGATACAGTTGTGTTTCAAGACAGAGGCATTGCTGTCTGCAGAAGTGGAAATTGTGTACAGAATGCCAACTTTAGAAGAACATGTTAAGGGCTGAGGACAGTAAGGAAAAGCCCCAGTGGAAATTCTAAAAAAGATGATGCAAAAACAAAGAACCATCTGATGGGCCTGTAAATCAGAAACTTATTTCAGGAAAGTTCCACAGCAAAAGGGCAAGTCCAAATGGGAGCTGCCTTTGCCCACTGTTTTGGGGGAGTCTTACAACTCCTTCTAACACCAGGAAGAAGCATAGGCTTGTGTTACATGTGTTAATTTACGCTTAGGTCAGTGTCATTGTTGAGCCTTTTAAAAAGTTGCAGCTGGCTGACTGAGGAGACAGAAGTCAGATTTCTTCCTATCCAGGACTGCAACAGTGATATAATGAGCAAAGAGAGGACACTGGCTTTTAAAAAGTAACCTGGATACCTCACCTCCATCATAATCAATTAATGAAGTTTCTTTGTTCAAGAATTAAACCATGTCTGAATGTTCAATTTCTCATATATTTGTAATATCATGTCAGTAGATATTTCCATGCCTCCACATCTGTTCACTTTTCCTTTGCTCGTTAAGAGATGGGAGGTTTTAGGGGTAAAAGTCCAATTTTATTTGACTGTTGATACGGATTAAAGCCAAGGGACAGCTTGGCTTGCTAACTAGAACACCTGGAGTTTATTTAAGCTGCCAAGGAAGTATTTTAAAAGGAACAAGGTAGTTGTGTTGGAAGAGATTCATGCTCAGTATCAACAGACACAGTGCATGTGCGTGATAGCTTTCCAAGTATGACAGTGGGGTTAATTACACTTAAAGTATAGTGATAGGCACATTTTCCAAGCATGCTTCCACCATTAATCTAAAAGGAAAATGGATTTTCAATAGCTGGGATTTTTAAAGGAATTACTTAGCAGAGGTTGTACATGCCAAAAATTACGGACTGATTGGGAAACAAATTTTTAAACCAACCTTTGAAGAAGCTGTTAGAGAAGCATAATGAACAGCATCTACTTATTTGTAAAGAACTAAAAGCTTTCGCTACAAAGTGTTTTAATGGGATGCTTACATTGAGAAATGGAGATATTTTGGTATGCAGCAGTTCTCACTGAACTTTGTATTATCAGAGTTTAACCATAGTTTTAGCTGCAGAGCTATCAGTGCCGTGCCTGTGAATATGATCCCTTTAAGCTCTGTGAGGTTTGAGAAATCCTGGGACTCATTTAAAGTTAATTATGCACTTTACTCAAAATGGGACAGCATATCACAATGTATATGACAAAAGTCTTTTGACAGAGGTCATCAGCAGCTGTTCATGGATGAGTTTCATACTAACTGAAACTGTGGGAACAGGTACCCATGCACATATGAATTTTAATGAGATATGGTCATGAAACAAGAAGACATTCTACAGGACATTAAAAAGTGAATCTCAGTGAGGACAATCTACAAAATGATTGCTGTGAAAGTTGTAAGAAAGAAAAGTAGCCCAAGTGCAGGACATGTTGTTATTAGAGTTCAAGTAGGGTGAAAATAAAGCTGGCGGATGCTACCTCATGCTACCCAGCAAGGCCAGCCCCTTTCCCAACAGCATCTGCTTAATCTTCACCATAGACTTGGTGAAGATCCAGGAACTCTCTTTGAAATAAATGGTGACACTGCCAAAAATTCAATACCTGCACAGCAGGAATAACATCAGTGAAGACATCACATTTGAAGTAGCAAGGTAGAACAGGGCAGGGTAACAGTATAGTTTGAATAAAATGTATGATTACAATTCCTTGTTGTGTTGATGAAATATCAATAGGGGAGCTCTGCAGAAAGGGACCTGGGTGTCCTGGTGGATGACAGGTTGGCCATGAGCCAGCAGTGTGCCCTTGTGGCCAAAAAGGCCAATGGCTTACGGGGGTGCATTAAAAAGAGCATGTCCAGCAGGTCAAAGGAGGTGATCCTCCCCCTCTACTCTGCCCTGTTAAGACCTCATCTGGAGTACTGCGTCCAGTTCTGGGCTCCCCAGTACAAAAAAGACAAGGATCTCTTGGAAAGAGTCCGGCGGAGGGCCACAAAGATGGTGAAGGGCCTGGAGCATCTCTCCTATGAGGAAAGGCTGAGTGAACTGGGTCTGTTCAACCTTGAGAAAAGAAGACTGAGAGGGGATCTGATCCAGGTCTATAAATATCTGAGGTGTGGGGGGCAGAATGGCGAGGCCGGACTCTTTTCAGTGGTGAGTGGAGACAGGACAAGGGGAAACGGCTGGAAACTGCAGCACAGGAAGTTCTGCACAAATGTACACAAGAACTTCTTTACAGTGAGGTGACGGAGCACTGGAACAGGCTGCTCAGGGAGGTGGTGGAGTCTCCTTCTCTGGAGATGTTCAAGACCTGCCTGGATGCCTACCTGTGCGACCTGCTGTAGGGAACCTGCTTTGGCAGGGGGTTGGACTCGATGATCTCTGGAGGTCCCTTCCAACCCCTACAATTCTGTGATTCTGTGAAATATAGGAACTGTTTTACTCATGATAGAGTTTCAGCCATTGACTTTCTAACCGCAGACCTTGCTTATGTGCCTGACAAAAGGTAAAATGGATAAAAATTCTCACTTTCTTATAATGATTTTCATATATCTGTAAAAAAAAACAAACATAAAAAACTTGGAATCCATCTGAAAGGTTGTTTGTGTTTTTTAACTAGCCCACTATTTATTAATTTTTAAATTTAGTCTTTAGGTATTCTCAATCTTAAAATGGCATGTGTCTGAAAGAAAATTCAGACTAAACTGAATAAACTGTCCCCTTGATGAAATCTTCTTTGTATACAAATACTGAGGAAGAAATACGTTTTTTTTTCCTGGTTTATGAAGGAGTGCTTATACATTCGTTCTATACCATTGGATGTACATTATTTGACTTCTTAAAGAATGCTGTTAGGGGCCTCCAGAGTCAGGTAGCTTTATTGCTTTTGTCTTGTTTTGCTCTAGAAGAATGAGTTATTTTCCCCTTTCTGATTGTTCTGTTGGCATTTAACATGTATTTTTGTGGAGCAGCATTAAGCACTTCAGGTTTTTTTATGATACCTGTCTGTTATTTTCTTTAAAATATCTGAGAATGTATTTCATTTTATCATCCAGAGAGTGAGCCACAGAAGCCCTAATGCCTTCCCCAGATAATTGTGGCATCCTACCGTTAATAGTTACATTTGTATTTTGATCAGGGTAAGTAGCCCAGTGAAACCACAGCAGTCCATTTTGGCACCCCGTGTGGCACTGAAAGGATTGAGATGACAGAAGATCTGACTAGTGCAAGTTAAAACAAAATTGCTGTAAGTGCTGAATTGTTTTAATAGCTTAATAGTTGTCTTTCACAATATTGTTTTTTTCCTCATTTGCAGAGGTCTTTTGGAGTTTTTTCATGGAATCATATTATTTAGTTGCTGTATGCATTCTTAGTTGTCCTGTTTACAATCTCTAGGGCCTGGATTAAGATTATCATTTTCCTTTGCATTATAACACCAGTCGGAAAACTAATCTGGTATTTATTTTTGACATTGCAGTCATCTTCATACTCATACTCTTTACTTTGTCTCCTTGGGGAGCCAGACTATGGGAGAAATGTCAAACCAATATGTTCCTATTGCTATGTTCCTGAATGTTTTTCAGGTTTATTTTAAGGTTAAACAACTATTTAGGAACATCTCCCAGAGATCTGCTCTGGGCAGGATTGGTATGAGTGGCAGGGAGTGTGGAATGGTGTAGGCAAGTACCTAGAACAGTGAGAAACCCACTGTTTTGGAACTTCACTCTGAAAAAACTTCAGAATTCTGGAAAACTAGTAAAATATTTGGAAAATATTTCTTTTTCCCTGGCAATTGTAGAGAGACACAAATCGCTGCAATGAGCTGAGGTCTAGGCGTAGGCCTACGCCTACCAAGCCCTGTACAAAACTATACAGTATCCTAAAGGGAAAGAGATCTCAGGATCTGATGACAATACAGCAAGCCCTCCAGCTCCTGTGAAGGTCCCTGTGGTTGCTGCAGCCCCTGCAGTACCCTGCTGCTGCTTCAGTCCCTGTGACAGGTCTCACAGTTTAACCAGTTCAACAGCTGTGTGTGGCTGAGCTGCCTGCCGAGTTGAACAAAAGCAAGAAGCTGTCTAACAATTAATTAGCCATCCTGGCCTTCGATATTAGGTGCTAGGAAGATGTAGTCCTGAAATTTTAGGTCTGTAAACAACCGAATAAACACTGAAAAATGTATGTCCCATTCAGTCTCCTGTTCTCCTTCAGTTTACATTTCCGTCCCTTCCTCTTCTTCATATGCAATCTGGTGCTACCTTTACAATAAAAGCGTGATATGGGACTTCTGTCCAGCTTTCCTGTCTGCAATTCATATCATAAAAATTATAGTGTTGCCCTTCTTCTGGATCATGAGCATGAAGTATTAGTTTATGTTACAGATCTCTTTGTAACACATTCTGTACTTTAAAACCAGCATTTACACTTATGTTGCTTTCCCATAGAAAAACAATTCACTTTTTTATAGCTGGGGTCTTGTGCTTCTGTAAATATTTTCCACAGCTATCTGCATGGGTACCTTATTCTTTTGCCTGCATTAACTGCACTGTTGGACATAAAATTCACAAATGTGGATATTATTACAAAATGCAGGGTAAGGCTCGCAGATATTTCTTGCCCCTATGATGCCTTCCTAATGTCCTTTACATCATAATCCTATTAATCATTTAAAATTAGAAGACAGGTGTATAGATATCTGAGGCTGTTGTTTGGCTTTTATGCCTTCCAACATGTTTTCTTCTCAAATAGGAGGATAATGCATATATGTGTTAACATATAAAAGATTCTCAAAGGGCATCCTAGCATTGTCTTTGTGTACACACAAAGTTTCTTTTGTACCCACAGTTTCTTTTGTAGCTTTTCCAGCCCTTCATACATCTCTATCTGTCACCTGTAAGTGGTCTCTAACACTTGCAGCAAAAGAGATGAAAGTCACTGTTGTTTAGGTTGGTTAAATTGTGCAGCTGTTTGTCTATAATTTTAGAATGATAGACTGTGTACCCAACACCCAGTATCTTCTATTAATAATGTTAACCAACTGGGAAGTCTCATAGAAACACAGCTTTTACTTTCTGAAGAGAGTCCTAATGCAGTCTAAAATTTTCTCTGACTGCATATAACTTATAGTAATACTGTGAAAATACAGTGTTCAGCTTGCTGACAAATTGAAGATGGAGCCAGGCATAATCACAGGGCTCAAGCAAATAACATGAATGGCCAGAAATTTCCTCTGGACTCCAGACAAAAGCTTCACGAATGTCATGTGGTGGTAGCTGATCTCAAATAACAAATGTTTGTTCTTCTGCAAAGCTCCAAGTCCTAGATTTCTGAATCAGAAAAGCTACACGTGGCTTGTATGAGATACTCTGTCCGTCTTTCTACTGTGCTACATCCGAGGACTAGGGGAAGCTGGACTTCCTGAGGACCTGTTTCTGGGGGATTTGGGTGATTCAAAGAGCTGCCCGTCTCCTAGAGGCATCTGCAGCCATCCTAGATTTGTAGACACAACTTCTTTCTCTGTGGTGGGCTGAAATACAACTAGTAAGTTTCTTTGGGGGTTCCATCTAGCATAAGACATTCTGCTACTGGATCATTAAGAAAAGAAATGCAGCTTTCATCTATGGGACATTATAATTTCTGTTATTCCTTGCTGACATATATCTGTAGTGATACAAAATTAACTCAGTTTTTCTAATTAATGGTCTTCTTGTAACAAATCAGCCCATTTATGAGTTCTCCTTCTTACTTGTCTCTCTACAGCACTTGAAAATGGGCATGGTTTTTAGGCTCTGCAGCACCTCCTTGCTGTTTCTGCAGTTGGTGTCATATCTTACATGCATGGGTCTACTGGCTACATTTCAAACGCAACAGCCTAGGTCTTCCTGCTTTCACTGTGACTGTGGTCTAACCAAGACAGTCTTCATCCTCTTATTTGGTATTAATGGTAAGGAAACATATGGTGCCTCTTCGTAGTGTTAGAAGGAGCTGTAAGACTCCCCCAAAACAGTGGGGAAAGGGAGCTCCCATTTGGACTTGCCCTTTTGCTATGAAGCTTATCTGGAAGAAGTTTCTGATTCACAGGCCCATCAGATGGTTCTTTGTCTTTGTGTCATTTTCATTAGGATTCCCACTTTTCCCACTCCCTCAGCACATTCTTCTAACGTGGGCATTTTGTTCAGGATTTCCACTTCTGCAGACAGCAATGCCTGTGTCTTGAAGCACAGCACAAAGCCCTGAAGCTGTCTCAGCAGTAATACATGGCCATCCTAGAAAGCAGTTTGGTGCTGCAATTGGGGATATCTTTTTCCAGGATTGGACTCTTTGTATGTGGCTACAGATGCACAGGGACCCTGTGTTGAACTGACTCCTAGGATAGGTCCATAGCCCTGAAATGTGTTCCCACTAGGTTGTCTCTGACCTCCTCACAAAACTCCCTGTCATCTGACCCTTCTCTCCTTCACTTGTTCATCAGAATTGTGCAAAAGGGGCCAAACCTAATATATCTTCCTATTTGATTACTTTGGATTCAGTTTTAAACCTTTATTGATTAATTTCCCTACATTATTGTAATGAATGTTTTTGAGCATTTTCTGTTTTTAAGGCTAGAGAAAGATTTAATATATGTAGCTTTACACTATATATGTTTTCTGTATATAGCTTTATACAATCTATAGAGCTATACATATATATGCACATAAAAGTATATAAAAGTATAAATAAAACATATTTCTATGATTTGCTAAGAGATTTATATCAAGATTTCATATGAATACTGAACTGGTATTCGTATGGCTGGCTATTCCCACCAGCGCTAAATCTGGGAGTTCTCCCAAAGGTGCAGGATGTTGTTTCAAATGTAGTTAATTGTATGTTTTGCCATTGTGAGACTTCGTGGATCTAGCAGTAGCTGATTTCACTAATAAAATTGTATATTTGCAAACTTACTTGAATTTTCTTTGTTGCATTCTTCTCATTCAAAGAAGTAAAGTTGGTAGAGCATATAGAACTTGCAGTATACTTGATCTGAACAGGTTACTGTACTATGAGTGTGAGCACTGTTGTCTATGTTGATTTTGTTTTTCATGACTCATTATAAAAGGTGCAATTACACTGCATCATTTTTTTGCAGTCAATCTCTCCTGGCATAATAAACAAAATTTTTGGAATGGTTTATGTTGTGCAAATCCAACTGTTCTCTTTTGAGCTCAGGATAAAACTAGCACACAACTCCCCTTCAGCTTAGTGTTTTCATTTGCAGAGTTTTTCTTGATATGTGTGGTCCTAACATTGAAACTGCTTCCATATCTTTGTTAATCTACTATGGAATTAAGAATAGGAATCAATGTCGTATGGTCTTTTTGGTGTTGTAAGTCATTTATTAATAAAATTTTACAGCATAATTGTTCACATCTTTAAGTTTGAGTAAAAATACTGAATAAAATCTCATGGCTGTAGTTTGTGGAATTTCACTGTCTATACTTACTGAATTTTCTTTGTTCTTTTTGGTATTTTATTTTCCTGTTGACCAAAACACCTGGCTTATTGTAGCTACATTTTTCCCTAAAATAGTGATAGTAAGAGGATGGGAAAGAAGAAAGTGCTGACTGTGGTAGGAAATCACAGAGCTACGAGAAGTGTGCTATTGTGACTTTGTCATTTTTGGGAAAAACGTAGTGTTTCTCTTAGTAAATAATTTGAAAGTAAGGAAGAAAAGGTCATTTGTATTTTACAGTGTGTTTTCTTGCAGAGTGTTAAAGCATACAGCTCATTCTAGTGTTCTACATTTGTATAATTTAGACTTCATAAAGAAATTTTGTTTTGCCCGAAATGCTTAAATACAGTAATTGAAGTGGCAAATATGACTGGCTGCACCAATTAATAAGCAGCTCTGACATTTCAGTTTTGAAGAAGCCATTTAGACTTGGCTCATCTGTAAACATGTTCATTATGGATATAAAATGGGTGCAACAGAAACCAGAGTATGAATATGTCCATTTTTTAAACTCTTAAGTATTCTCATTCTCAACAGTAGTCACTGTTCTACACATCAGTTGATATCACATACTAAGACATGAATAGCATACTGGATTGATATATACACCAGAAGAAGTAATTCTTCAGTAGGCTTTTTTAAAACACATCATTCTGCGGAGTCTGGCTGTTAGGTCAGTTTTCTTTTGCAGTTAAAAAAAATTCTCCATATTGTGGTTGAGTTTTTGCATGTTTGTGTTGAAACTTGGCAGAACTACCTGTAGTATTTACTCATATATGCTAAATGAGTGAGTAGCTGAGAGCACTTGGTGTTTTTAGCAATGGTCAGTTGATTTCCAAGTTCCACTTGCTCTCCAAAAATTGTGATATAAACTTCACATTGATCTGTGTTACAGGCAAAGTAAGAGCTACTTGCTATTTCTAGAAAAGGTAAGTAGTTGGCTCTATGAAATAGTGGTGGAATTGCGTATTTAGTACATTAGTTCTGTAAGAATTAAACTGACTTCTGTACTGAGAGTCTGTGCATATTTCTTTATGTCATTTAAGTCAGTTCTAAATGGTGACAGCAGTGTGTTTGCTCTTTCTGTATGAAGAGAAAGTGTAGTATAATTAGTGTCATTTCTACAATTTAAAGAAGACTAAGATTAGTTGTGAAACATTCTTACAGAACAAAAGCTGCAAGACGAAGTCTACAGAAATCAAAAAGGACAGGAAGGACAGCAGTCATGCTAGTGTAACCGTGCTAGGTTCTTAGCAGTGAAAGAACAAGTAATTCCCTGTGTGTTTGCAGGAGATAATAAGGTATCATGATGTAATCCAATCAGGGTGAATGAACAAGATTGTGGGTTGTAAAATTCATTATTAATAAGGCGAAGTTACATGAAGTGTACTGAGTATGTTATTTCGTACCTCCTACCTTTTTTGAACTAGTTCTCATTATTTCCACCTGTCAGGTGGTGGAGAAATTTGAGACATCTTTCTGGTTTTCTCCAAGAGTGTTCTTTTCATCTTTTATTTGTTAAGACAGTGTACAGATCCAAACTGTCTTTTTTCTTCTATCTTCTTCACTGGAAATATTTGTACCTTAAAAACTCACATCTTTGTTTCTAAAGTTTCGTTTCAAACTTAATCTTCAAGTCTACTCCCATTATTCTTTTGCATTTATCACACAGGATGGTGTATCAAATGCAGAGGAACAGTTTTCACTCTCAGCATCACAGTGGTCAGTACCTTCTTTGAGTTTGATTTTGAATATGTGCTCTCCTTACCCAAACTTGTCATCTGCTGCAGTTCATTAGTATGGTTCTTCACTTTCTCTGTACAGACTCCTCAAACATAAGTAAAGCTTAAGGAAGGAACTTGGACATTCCAGATTTTCTGATGAAGTCGCCTCCCTTTTGATGCCTAGAAAATAGCAATAACTAAGAAGCATAATGGCTAGTTAACCCAAATGCAGATTAATGTAAACATTGGTTCGGTGTGTTTGTTTGTCTCCGTCCAAGACGTCAGATGAGTTAAGAACACGTATATGAGATATGGAAAGAATACTGACAGAATTTTTTAGGTTGACATACTTTTCTAAATGAGAGTTTATGTTGTTTTAGACCCACAGTACTGGTGTTTTTTGAGAATTCGAGTAACTGTGCTTCAGGATAATCATCATCTCTACCATTTAGAAGACATATCCCTTTAAAGCAAAACCAAAAAACAATAGGATGACAAAGTGAAGGTCTTCTCATGGTTTTATTAATTAGTAATTTTGAATTATGGCATACTGGCTAGCTATGAAATGTGTTAACACAGTTCTTAATCTGTGTTTTAACACCTCTACCCTATCATATCAAGAAATGTATGAAGAAATAGGAAATATTTTAATGCACTTAATTTTCTTTGGAATGGACTGTGCATAGGATTTTTCTTCTCCTTCGCATCGTAGTGTTGTAAGACTTCTAGAAGGATGGGAAGTTGACTGGAGTGCCATGTAACTTACAAAAGTCTTGCCTTTCTTCAGTTTCTGAAGGGGGAGAAGACTTGGACAAGTAAGTGTTTCTCCAGTATTATTTACAACTGCGTGTAGACAGTTATACAGCTGTCAAGTAGAAAATGCTACTTCTGGTTGCTGAGTTTGTGAGAAGTCTGTCCCATAACAAGAAACTCCAGTAACTAGAAAATATTCTTGATTATCACGAGAAGTACTTTGATGCACTTTTTCTGAAGTTATCAAGGTATATCATGGCATTTAGGAGGGAAGTAATTTACCTGTGCGTCTTCTATTCAGGAGGCTGTGTACTTAGTTCAGAGATGGACATGTTAACCTGAGAAATTGAGGGAAAATGTTTAACCCTAGAATTACAAAAGAATGAGAGTTTAGAAAAGGCTAAGATGGTCGAAATGATCTTTAAGCAGGCTAATTTTGTAAACTGACATATCTCCAATCCAGTAGCGCTGGAGGCTCTGAAAACCTATAAAGGTCTAAATAACATCAGTTTTTATGTATTTTATATTGCTCAACATTGCTTTTTATTTCAAAATTAAATGCAATAAAAATGTATTTTAACACTTCTACTCTATTTCTACTACTGGACTACAGTTCTTAGAAATTACATCACAGAATAATGTGGACTGGATTGGACCTTGGGGACCATCTAGTCTATCCCCTGCTAAAAGTAGGATTATATAGATCAGATTGGTCAAGACATGTCCAATTTTTTTTTTTTTACTGAAAGTATTTTTCAGTACTTTCAAGAGTAGGGATGTCAATTATATCACCAGCATTGTTTCACTACTTTTCTGGCTAATTTGTTCTTTCCTTGGATAACAGTAAAATTTTTCTGTACACTTCTCAAGTCCAAAGAAATCCATTTTGATTGATGCCTCCACCCTTCCCCTCCTTCAAATCAGATTTCTCTAGTATCTACAGAGATACCATACAAATTCTACTCTATTGTTAGCAAAAGCTTGAATGTAAGGAACAATCTTAGATGGAAAGGACAGAGATGCTCTCTGTGGATCCTTTAGAAATATCAGATTATGGCATAAAAACATACAAAACAGATAGGTAAGAGATACTAAACTCTTGATATCTGTTTGTTTATAATAGATTTATTGAAAATATGGTTTAAAAAAAAAAATCTCATGTAGATTCCATGCTTTTGGGTCCCATACCTTTTATGCCTTTTCAGCTTGGTCAAACTTGGTCAGCTGTTTTCATCAGAATATTTTAGTTTTTTGAAGTAGTTAAACTGTGTTTCAGCTATGGCAGTTCAGAAAATCCATCAATGTGATGTGCTTCAAATAGCACCCTGTAACTGAATCATAGAATGGCTTGGGTTGGAAGGGACATCAAAGATCTAGTTTCATCCTCCCTCCTGCTGGCAGGGTTGCTAGCCACTAAACCAGGCACTAGATCAAGTTTGAAAAGTAGGCCAACGAGAAACTAATGGGGTTCAATAAGGCCAAATGCAAGGTGTTGCAAGGCAATCCCAGATGTAAGTACGGAGTGGGAGAACACACTGAAAGCAGGCATGTCAATTAGGACTTAGGGGTTCAGGTAGATGATAAACTTAATGGGAGCCAACAGTGTGTGCTTGCAGCCCAGAAGGACAACAGTATCCTGCGCAGGATCGAAAGAGGGACAGGGAGATGACTGTCCACCTTTGCTCTGCCCTTGTGAGGCCCCATCTGGAGTACTGCATCCAGGTCTGAGGCTCTCAGCACAAGAAAGATGTGGAGATTTTGGAGTGGGTCCAGAGAAGGCCATGAAAATGATCAAAGGGCTGGAGCACCTTTCCTATGAAGACAGGCTTGCAGAGCTGTCTCGCTCCAATTTATAGGAGGGAGATGAGGTTCTTTAATATCTGTATACCCGCTGTGAGATTAAGAAACAACGGTTCATATGTTGTTCCATCCAGTTTATTACTAAGACCTAATCAGGGAGACGGGGAAGGGAAGGAGTGCGATAGAAAAGATGGAAAAGAAGCAGGAGTTGCGTAAAGCGGGGATAGTCACCAGCAGGATCCAGCAGTGGTCCCGTTGCACGGTGTTTGAAGGTCCCGGGCAGAACGCAGCAGAAGACGGGGAGCAGCAGCGTGGCCGGCACTGGGCAGCAGGCAGGTAGACGAGGAAGGCGAAGTCGAAGGAAGTCGAGGAGCCAATTCTTGAAGTAGCAACAGCGGTCAGGCAGCAGGCTCAGGAGAGTTCAACAGTATGCAGGAATCACCTCAATCTTCAGGAATCCCTCTATCTTCAGGATTTCCTCTCTCTCTGTTCTTCTTCATGAGGAATCTGTTGTCAGAAACCTGCCGTTCTTCATGAGGAATCTGTTGTCAGAAACCTCCATTCTTCTTGAGGAATCTGTTGTCAGAAAACCATCCTCGTGGTTTTCAGTTCCTCTTTTATCCTCCTTGTTCTCCTGCCTACGTGACAAGGATGGGCCTCGAGCAAGAGTCATTGAGTACCCCCTGAGATGGCCATCATCCGGAGATAGGTCCACACAAAGGAGCACTTCACAGCTATTTAGCTGCAGCTCATCTCGCTCTCGTTGCCCCTGGCCTTGTCCATCTGCATTCCCCCAGACAAAGGATTTCTCAAGCCTTGCTCGGGACTTGTCTGGACTTGAACAAGTCCATCTGTGTCCCCAGCAAGCTTTGAGACACAGAAGTTAACAGAATAATAACTTACAGAGTAGTATCTTACACCACCCCGTGACTCAAAGGTTGCTTTAAAATGGGACACAGATGACCCATGATGGTGAAAGAAAAAGATAGCAAGCATAGGGGTAAAGGAGCGGGGGAGCAGGGGGTAGGGAATCAAAAGTTTCATACAATCATTACAAGAGATTCATCAGGGTGGGCCCTGATGTGCTCGACTTCCCCATCAATAGAGGAGGTTACAATCTACATAGGTGATACAACACATCTTATAAAACACGGAACCATACAATTAACAAACATAAGAGTTGCAACAGCACACAATATCAATTTGCCACAGACACCACTCAGTGACACCTCGGGAGTGGTGACACGAATGTTACATGATGAATAAAAAGTAGAAAAGAGACAACCATACATTTGGCAATAACCGATAACAAATAAATATAACAAATAGAGATACAACATTACTACCCACAACAACACAAAACACAGTAAAAATACGAAATGTAATCAAGAGGTATATTCAGTATCCTAACATGATCACATTTTCAATATTTCTGTCACAAAACATTAGAGTCCTTTCTGTGTTCAGTCAAGGTCCATAGGAGTATTCTGAAAAAATAAAACGAGACATCGACTTGCCCTTTTTTTGGGGGGAGGGCTTTGTTAATATGGTTAACAAATGAGGGAACAATCCAGCAAGTGTTAATTTTATATTCCTTTTTTCGCGGTGTCCTTGGCCTTCCAAGGATATTTGTTAAGGTATCATGTTAAGATTAGGGAAACAAGCCTCAGGTTAGCCGCGCCAATTGACACAGGCTGGTCCAGGCGATAAGTGTTTCCCCTTTGTTGTGAGCTTTCTAATACATCCACCCTTCACCGCCCCCACCCCGCTCACTTGGGAGGGGCGGAGACATCAGTTTTCTAATGGCTTGGATAACCATTCAGGCTCCCTGAGAGAGGCCCTAGGACCTGGGGTTTTGCTTTCCTCAAGATTCTCGAACTTTTGTTCTGGCCACCATTTAACTAATTTCTCTAACCTATCTGTTGTCAATCCATCCATCAAACTTCGTGGAATACCCTTTTTCCAGCCCAGAGTCCAAAGTCCATTACGTTTATGAAAGATATTCCGCCTACCGGCTTTTACTGGCAATGAGACCCTTCCAGACCCACTGAGCTTTGGGCTAGGTGGCCTGGGGGCAAGACTGGCTGCTGCAAGCCTTACACTTCTTGGCTCTGATTTACTGGGAAAAGAAACCACCGGCCCATATTTTCTTCCATAATTAATTAACTCTTGGGCTACCTCCCCCCAGGTCCATACTTTGCATCCTGACTGCAGAAGGTTGGGGGTTACAGTTTCTTCTAACACTGCCCGGGTTCTTTCTCCCTGTGACATAGCTTGTATCCTTGCTTGTAATTGTATGCCTATGGGTTTCAGTGATTCAGGAAGCCCTCTAATTAAAGGGGTCATTCTCTCAGGATCAACAGGCATCATCATGGGCGATTCATGATGCGGCTGCAGCTTTCTATCATACATCAGTTGGAGACAAGCAGCCTTTTGAACGCTTTCTACTAATTGGTCAGTAGTTCCAGTAATGGCAAGAGGATCTCCCCTTTCTAAAGGGTTGAGACCACCTGCCCAATAGGCAGCCCTTTGCGTTAATGACCAGGGAGCACGATTGTTACCAGTAGTTAAAAATACTCCTGGTCCCCAATAACCTTCTGCTTCCTTTTCTGTTAACCGAATCTGGTCGCCACCAGTGAGACTCACCCTCCATACATATTCTGTTTCTGATTCCTTTGGAGAGCGGCTAAAGTCCTTTTTGAGTTTTGCTAGTTCGGTGGCCGAGAACGGAATTTCCTTAACATTCATTTGAGGATCTAGATCCTCACTGTTATCGAAGGTATATTCTGTTTTTATCAAGGGACGCAATGGGGCTATTGGGGTTTCTAATTTGTCTAGTCTTTCCTTTATTTCTTGTAGTTCCTCCTGAGGAAAGGTTTTTTCTTGAGGCAACCTATGGGTGACAGTATCGCTAGTATCTTTACTAGTTAACAGTTCCTTGAAAGCCATCTGCAACAAGGCCGAATTATTTTTCTCTCTTTCTAGTTGTTCCTCGAGATTAACTATTTGATACTGCAGAGTTTTTACCAATTCTTGTGTAACTCTAACCGATTTCTGTAGTGCTTCTATGGTTTGGAGTTCTGCCGAATGCTTTTCATTTCGGAACTCCACGGCAGCTTTTAAAGCAGCCCCGAGAACAGCACAAATAAACGACTTTCCTTTTCCAGCTCGTGAACGAGCCTCATTCTGTAAGACACTAATGCGGTCCGAAACGCTCTGCAAATTATGCCAATTTTGGCGTGCCCAGTCCACCCCTGACAAAGAGGGACGAGCACCATGCTTTTCTAAAAGGTCAAATAACACATCTTCACTTTTCATACTGGCAATACTGTCACTTATTTCCTAATACAATGAAAGATCTACACTAAGGGAGGAGGAGGTACACGTATTCAAAAGCTCAGTTACTCCTTACCGCTCCTCCCAGGGAGATACACCACACCTAAACAAATGCAAATGATCCAATCACTCCTCCCTTTCTTTGGAGGAGCACAAAAAATGTGACGCTAAAGCAACACTTTCTTGGTTTCAATGGAGTAAATAAAATTTCTTGGAGAGGCACACACGTTTAAGTTAACACTTCAAGTTTCGCACTTCAGTCACCAAATAACCAGAGAAGTCTTCCCGAGGAGGCACACACGTATTAATCAAAATGCAAATAGTCAAAATACGTCCCCGAGAGGTACACACATGAAAGGTAAAGTTTCAGAATATGGAGCGGTCTTCCTGGAGAAGGACTCACGTCTAAATTTTCAAAACTATCGCTCCTTGCAACTCCAGGAGGTACACACAGAAGAAAAAAGTTTCAAACTATATCTGGAAGGACAACACTCTCACAGCGGGTATCCTGCAACGACTACGCCATTAAAAAATGTCTCGCTCCAATTTATAGGAGGGAGATGTGGTTCTTTAATATCTGTATACCCGGTGTGAGATTAAGAAACAACGGTTCATATGTTGTTCCATCCAGTTTATTACTAAGACCTAATCAGGGAGACGGGGAAGGGAAGGAGTGCGATAGAAAAGATGGAAAAGAAGCAGGAATTGCGTAAAGCGGGGAGAGTCACCAGCAGGATCCAGCAGCGGTCCCGTTGCACGGTGTTTGAAGGTCCCGGGCAGAACGCAGCAGAAGACGGGGAGCAGCAGCGTGGCCGGCACTGGGCAGCAGGCAGGTAGACGAGGAAGGCGAAGTCGAAGGAAGTCGAGGAGCCAATTCTTGAAGTAGCAACAGCGGTCAGGCAGCAGGCTCAGGAGAGTTCAACAGTATGCAGGAATCACCTCAATCTTCAGGAATCCCTCTATCTTCAGGATTTCCTCTCTCTCTGTTCTTCTTCATGAGGAATCTGTTGTCAGAAACCTGCCGTTCTTCATGAGGAATCTGTTGTCAGAAACCTCCATTCTTCTTGAGGAATCTGTTGTCAGAAAACCCCGCCGTTCTTCATGAGGAATCTGTTGTCAGAAACCTCCATTCTTCTTGAGGAATCTGTTGTCAGAAAACCATCCTCGTGGTTTTCAGTTCCTCTTTTATCCTCCTTGTTCTCCTGCCTACGTGACAAGGATGGGCCTCGAGCAAGAGTCATTGAGTACCCCCTGAGATGGCCATCATCCGGAGATGGGTCCACACAAAGGAGCTATTTAGCTGCAGCTCATCTCGCTCTCGTTGCCCCTGGCCTTGTCCATCTGCATTCCCCCAGACAAAGGATTTCACAAGCCTTGCTCGGGACTTGTCTGGACTTGAACAAGTCCATCTGTGTCCCCAGCAAGCTTTGAGACACAGAAGTTAACAGAATAATAACTTACAGAGTAGTATCTTACAAGAGCTTGGCTTGTTCAGCCTGAAGAAGAGAAAGCTCAAAGGAGCCTTCCAAGAGAGCTATTGCAGCCCTCCTGTGTTTAAAGAGATCTTATAAGCAGGAGGGAAATGAACTTTTTACATGAGTAGATAGTGATAGAATGAGAGAGAACGGTTTTAAACTAAATGAGGAGAGATTTAGATTGGCTATCAAGGTGAAATTTTTCACTTCATGGAAGGTGAGGTGTTGCAAAAGATTGCCCTGAGAAGCTGTTCAAGGCCAGGCCGGATGGGAACCTGGGCAGCCTGATCTTGTGGGTGGCAACCTTGCCCATGGCAGGAGTCTGGGACAAGATAATCATTGTTTTCTTCCAACCTAAGCTTCTTTATGTTGCTGTGTTTCCATAAGGTAATCAGTAACTCATTTGCTGTCCTGCTAGACATACATTGTCTCCCAAACTGGGGGAAATGAGCGAGATTTTATCCAATATATTCAACCTGGAATAGTTTGCATAGATTACATAGAATTTTCCTTGTAATAACCTTATAAATAGTACAATATAAAAAAACTGTGTTTTTAACTAAGATTCATAAATTTCAGAGCAGTACTCTATATCCTGGGAAGTCGGGGGGGGGGGGGGGGGAAAGATTGATAGAAATGGAGATTAATCACTGGACATAAAGTCTCCAAAGTCTCCAAAAGCTGGAACAGTACTGTCATGATGTGTCCTACTTTTTTTTCTTTAAATGCAGTTATTTGACATAGCTGTCACAGACTTAGTAGGCTGTCATAGTTTTGTCGGCTGCTGCTAATTACTAAAACACCTATTTTTTAGTATATAAAATTTATATTTACTGTAGTGCAGTTTTTTCAACTAATACGGTAAAGATGAAATATGCATTTCAATTACTTTCAAGATATTTTATACAAAGGTGACATCACATAGTTATGTACGTAATTATATTCCAAGCACTTCAATTAAATATTGAATGGATTTGAATTATAAAATAAAAAAAAAACAAGATCAGTGCTGTCTGCTTGAAAATCTTTTGAGGTGTGTTTGAGCCTGTAACATCAGCTCTAATGTTTCCAACTACTTTGACTTCTCAAAAATTTAAACAAAGCATTAGCCATTTGGAATATGTTCTTATGATGTATAGACTTTGAAGCAATCTTTGTGTAGTTCAGAACTAAGGTAAAGGTGCCCCTATTCCTTTTCTTTTCCCATTATACGTAAAATTTATTATTAGAACTGGTGCTCTCTAATTTGACGTAGAGTAGCAGTAGCATGATGGTTTGTTTTGCTTTCAGCTGTTTAATTTTGTACATATTCCTAAATTTAAAGGGAGTCTTCTAATATTTTTGCCTATTGAATGCTCTTAAAAATACTCATGAAGAGCTCTTATGGCTTTAATTGTTATTTAATCCCCCTAACCTCTCTTTACTATCCAGCGATTTACTATCCACATTCTGAGTTGGCAAGGAAAAGAAGAAAGTTAATAAAGTAATCAGGGTAATAATCCAGGGATGTGAGGTGTTTCGTACTGAAGAAATGGCTAAGTGGAGCATTTGGAAATTATCATAGATTATTACTATTTTAATAACTTAATCCCAAAGTGTTAGGTGGCCTGTAGGGGTAATCACAAAATAAGTAATCAATAATAGTAATGGCAGTTTATTTAATAACAGTCACAGTGTATCACAGGTTATTTATGTACGGCCTGAAGCTTATCTGAATCTTTTCAGTGGTGTCCAGTGACAGGTCAAGAGGCAAAGACAAGAGTGGGAACTAACTGGAACACAGAGTGCTCAGTGTGAACAGTAGGAAGCACTTCTGTGCTGTGTGGGTGACTGAGCATTGGACAGACTGTGGAGTCCCCTCTGTGGAAATGTTCAGAAGGCATCTGGGCGTGCTCCTAGTCAACCTGCTGTAGGTGCCCCTGCTTGACGCTTGGACTGGGAGGCCTCCAGAAGTCCCTTCCAGCTTTAATCCTTTCGTGAAAATAACGCAGGAAGCATCACAAATGTATACCAAAAAAATGTGTAGCATGGACATAATGCATAGAGAAGAGAAACAATTTCCTGTAAATACTGCTTACTCTGTTAATCTAAGTGGCTGCCTCTGGTGACTATAATACTTCAACTTTTCATTTGATATTTTGATCTATTGAGTGATGAAAGAAAAGGTGTTCCCCAGAGGTCAATATTGAGGTCACTCTACTTTAGTATCGTCATTGTTGATCTGGACGAGAGGATTGAATCCACCCTCAGTAAGTTTTGCGATGACACAAGGATGGGAGGAAGTGTTGATATGCTGGAAGGTAAGAAAGCTCTACAGAGAGGTCTGGGTAGGCTGAATCAGTAGGTTGAGATCAATTGTATGAAGTTCAGAAAAAGCAAGTGCCAGGTCCTGCACTTCAGTCACGACCCCATGCATCACTAAAGGCAGAGTGGCTGGAGAGCTGTGTGGAGAAAAAGGATCTGGGAGTTTTAGTTGACACCAGTCTGAACATGAGCCTGCAGTATGTCCAGGGGGCCCAGAAGGCCAGCAGGATCTTTGCGT
This sequence comes from Tympanuchus pallidicinctus, assembly GCF_026119805.1. Taxonomy (NCBI): domain Eukaryota; kingdom Metazoa; phylum Chordata; class Aves; order Galliformes; family Phasianidae; genus Tympanuchus; species Tympanuchus pallidicinctus. The sequence continues at coordinate 47,401,780 of NW_026294758.1, forward strand.
CACAAATAGAGTATCCAACAGGATCAAGGAAGTGATTGTCCCTCTGAACTTGTCACTGGTAAGGGTGCAGCTCAAGCACTGTGTTCAGTTTTGAAGACTGAAGTACAAGAAAGACATTGAGGTCCTGGAGCATATCCAAAGAAGGGCAGTGAAGTTGGTAAAGGGTCTGGAGCACAAGTCTTACTAGGAACAGCTGAGAGAACTGGGATTGTTTAGTCTAGAGAAGAGGAGGCTCAGGGGAGACCTTACTGCCCTCTACAACTACCTGAAAGGAGGTGGTACTGAGATGGGGGTTTGCCTCTTCTTCCACCTAACTAGCCATAGGAGAAGGGGTAATGGCCTCAAGAGCCAGGAGCAGTTCAGATTAGATATTAGGAAACATTACTTCTCAGAAAAAGTGGTGCATTGTAACAGGCAGCCCAGGGAACTGGTGGAGTCACTGTCCCTGGAGGTGCTCAAGAATCATGAAGATGTGGCTCTGATGGACATGGTTTATTGGGCACGGTGGTGATGGGTTAACAGTTGGTCTAGATGATTTTAGTGATCTTTTCCAACCTTAATGATTCTATTATTCTGTGAAAACAAACAACACTTCTATTTTTATATGTTGTTTTCTTCTCTTTTGTTAATGTTGGTTTTCATATGCACGCTTTAGACAAAAGAACTGCAATACAGTATCTGATTAGAAAAAATAACAGAACTGACCTTGGAAGTTAAATCTGAATTTACTTTCAGTACCATATTTGCAGTGCACAATTGAGATAATTTTTTTTGTTGGTTTTTTTTTTGTTTTGTTTTTTTCCAGGTGTTGCACTGCACTTATGCTCTTTCTCAGAAAGCATTAGCTGCTAGGCAAAGTGCCTGGAGTAGTGGTTACCACTGCTTGAAGTATTAGGTTATGTTCACTTTCCAACATACATTTTGTTAAGCATTTTCGAAACTATGAAGAAGTAGTGATAGACTTTATAATTAATTTGACAGTATCGTTGGTGCATCAGAACAGGATCTTGGATCAAGCTAGGAATTCTATCTGATACTAAAGCAGTCATGCTGAATACTTAGCCTAGAATTACCAGTTTTTGTTTTCAACACTTTTTTCAGGAGCTATTACTCTTAACAAAAATATCCAATTGCAATTTTTTAACTAAAGCAGTGACTATGTCCTTTGAGAAATGCAAGAACTGAAAAAGAAGCACCATACAAAGAATTCTGTATACTTCGCAATACTGATGATGGCCCTGGAAATGCACACAGATGTCTAGCTTCTGTTCACTGTTTCTCATGCTCTGTGCCTTTGTGTACAACCACTTCAGAGAAGCAGCCTAGCCCAGAAGGGGTGTAGGTGGTTTATCTATACTGATGACTTGTAGGACTAGTTTATATGTAAATACTAAGGGTCGCACCACTTAAGCCCTTTTTTGTAGATTACATGTTGCCTTTCATTCATCTCACCCCAGGCCCTTTGTTCTGTCCACTATCCCCTTACAAAACTGCTGGTAACTGGACCCACAGCCCAGCTGCTCCTGGTTTAAATCCCTCATTATAAAGTGAGCTTTCCTGATGGCAAAAATGGTTTTAGCCCCACTTAATGAAATGGATGCTATCTCTAGTAAGCAGACAATGATCTTTGGAGTCCAATTGTCATAGAACCCAGTGTCCTGTTGTCAGCACCAGTTCTATAACCTACTGTTGACACATGGTATCAGCACCCTACTCCTCATACTTTTTCACATTGTTGGCAGGATCATGGAGAACATCACCTGGACTTTTCCACTTACAGAATCTCTGGTTGAAAAATTAGTGTCTGGTAATAGAATTAAAGTAATTGATGAGTTGCTAGATTTGTTTTCTGTAACTGTTGTACTTGCTAATATCGTTTCAGTAGAACATCTCTTCAAAAGTTTGTTCTGTTGTTTGTGAAGGTAATCTTGTTGTTCGTGTGTATTGATTTGTAGGCTGGATGTGTAATATTGATGTATTGCCTACCAAGGGCAAATGCAATTTTGAGATGTTTGCAGATAAAATTAGTAGGTTGATGAAAATGAAAGGATTATGACATTCATTCAGCTTGAGTGTCAATGTGCTTGTTCTCTGTGACTTTCTGGAAATATGGAATTTCATAATGGCAATCTTTGATTAGTATTTCTCTTAGATGCTCAGTAATATGATTGTCCTAACATTTTTTTTCATTTTTATTATTGTGTTTTTGGAGTTGGCAACAGTAACCACTTCCATTGGTCCCTTCCAGCTGTGTATATCTGTGTTTCCTCTTGCTATCATGCTGCTATTGTAGCATTATGCTAATGTAAATTATATGTGAACACACAGTATCACTTTATATACTTTATTCTGTGCCATTCAGTTAATCACTGCTCATCCCATAGATCCTTAAAAAGATTAAAAGATTAATGAAATCCATGTTGTTAACTGAAGTATTAGTAACCCATCCTTATAGCAGCACTGTTCATCTGCTTGCTTTGGTGTAATAATCTTAAGGCAAGCAAGTAATATGTATTTAGTAAGAAACTGGTGTTAAAACAGGGAAATATGTTAATATTCTACAAGTACTTATAATATTACCCTTTGTCACTGTGAATGGCGTGTATAAACTTCCTTCTTTACTGCTAATAAGTACAGTTGGCTCCTTGTATTCATTCAGCATTTCTTGTTTGAAGACTGTTATTCATAAAATTTATTTACACAAATATTAAAAAGGAATGCTTACCTGAAACTCTAGGGTATTATTAATACTTGTTTCAATATATACTATTGGCCAAGAAACAAGTGTTCTGGATTACCTGTTGAAAGTTAATGTTCTAAGAAGCTTTCCTTTACTGTGATGTGAAAACACACTGTATAGCCAGAAATTCTTCATAAGTGTACTGACGACTCATCATTATAAATTCTTATTATGTGAAGATTAGCTTTTTATTCTGACCCTTAGAAACATATTGTTACTGCATGTTATTACAAGATCTTGTTCACTTTACCTTCTGGTTCATTTAATTTAGCCTTCAAGAGAAGAAAAAAGAAATTTCCTACACACTTAAAAGTAAATAACACATTTCTATTTTCTGCCTTGATGAATTATTTTGTGTAGACAATAAAGCATATGTAGCTGATCAAAACTTTTGAAAACTCTAGCAGTTAAAAAAAAGTAAATAAGTTCAGCTTAAAATAGTCCAGCGGCAAAATAAACAGTAATCATTAATATGACACATTTTAACAATCTTGTTTGATTAGTAATTGATAAGAGTTAGACTCCTTAACCATTCAGTCTAGATATTTCAAGTCTAAAAAACAGAGTGAGGACCCATTGAGTCTGTGTATAAAGAAATTGCTAGGGAACTTAACAGACAACATGAAATTTTACAGAAGAGTTTTGCTTTAAAGAGCTTTGCTTGTATTCTGTCTGCTAGACTGAAGAACTACTAATCTCACATTCAGCAGCTGGGCTTGGGCAGTATATTTTTCCCACTTGGAGGGGTTAATTAGCTTTCTTTCAAAATGTGCCCTTTGTAGCTTCCATACATGTGATACAGCAGGCTCTAGCTATACAAAGCAAGATCATTAACAGGTGGGTGTGCCCAACTCCTTAATTAGACAGAATGAAAAGAATCTTTATCAAACAAGCATCTGTTACTTGTGATACACCTGACTGCCATTAGGCTAAGATGGTATCTTTTCTGATGAAATATACAGTCCTGTTGCTTATATGTAGCAGAAGTGAGAAATGCAGAGACATGATCTAGATAATCAAAATCTGTTCAAGGAACACTGATGCAATGTAAAACAAATATGTTGGCTGACTCAGGAACATAATGTTAGAAAAACTAATAGTGAATAGGAAGACAATAAAAGTTTACTTGCATGCTTTCTGTGAGGTATCTGCAAGAGTAAGTCTGTGATGTATAATGTGCCACTGTGAAGAACTGCATTTAGGATAAAGACTTAGAGCGGAAAGATGAAAAAAATATGTTTCAATAAATAAATATTAAGTCGTTAGGTATATTTTTGCTTAAGAAAAACTGACAGCAAAGTTTATATTCCCCAGCCATGCAGTAGCCATCCTGGCCTACCTTCTGATAAATCAGTCTATAGAGCTACCAATTAAGCTATCAGATTATTAGTCATAGAATCATAGAATTATTTGAGTTGGAAGGAAGCCTTAAAGGTCATGTCGTCTAAATCCCCCAGATGAACAGGGACACCTGCAGCTAGATCAGGTTGCTCAGAGCCTTGTCGAGCCTGGTCTTGAACATCTCCAAGGACAGGGCTCCCACCATATCTCTGGGCAATCTGTTACAGTGCCTCACCACCCTCACTTGTAGGAGACTTTTTCAGGAAAATTCTACTCAAACTATATCTCCCCTTTTTCAGTTTGAAACCACTTCTCCTTGTCCTATCTCAGCAGACTCTGTGAAAGTCTGTCCTCTTCTTTCCTGTAGCTCCTCTTCAGATACTGAAAGGCTGTTATCAGGTCTCCCTAGAGTCTTCTCCAGGCTGCCTAGCTCTCTCAGCCTGTCCTCATAGCGGAGGGGTGCCATCCCTTGAATCATTTTTGTGGCCCTCTTCTGGGTTTGTTCCAACAGGTCTTTGTCTCTCATGGACTGATGATTCCATACCTGGATGCAGGTCTCCAGGTGTGATCTCTCTAGTGCAGAGTAGAGGTGCAGGATCACTACCCTTGCGCTGCTGGCCACACTTCTTTTAGTGTAGCTCAGGATACATTTGGCTTTCTGGGGTGTGAGGGCACACTACTGGCTACTGTCCAGCTTGCCATCCACCAGTGCTTCCAAGCCCTTTTTGGTGGGGCTGTGCTCAATCTTTTTGTCTCACTCCAATTTAAAGGAAAGAGAGGAGGTTCTTTTAATATATGTATACCCGACGGCGAGATTAAGACACAACAGGTCATATGTTAGCTAGACCAGTTTATTACAAATCCTAATTGCTGAAGGATATGGGGAAGGGAAGATGGGCAATAGAAAGGAGATAAGAACAAGGAGTTTTTGCAGAGAGCAAGAGAGAGAGAAGATAGTCACCATCGTGAGTCCAGCTTGGTTTGTAGTCATTTGTGGATCTCAGGAACTCATTCAGTCACCGTGGGGGATGGGAGAGAGCCAAGAAGCTTTGCAGCAGGCAGGCCCTGGGGGATCTCTTCTGAACAGGTTTCTCCCCTCTTTGCCAGTTCTTCTCCAAAGTCCTTAGTTTAGTGATAGCCTTTTATCCCCCATTTCTCAGTTACTCAGTTACTCTCTGTTAGTGTGACAGACCTGGCCAAACAGATAAGCCAGCAGGGAGCGGGTGCCTTCATTGCCATGCACAAGCATTATCGCCTTTTGCACTGGTCAGATCCTTCAAGCCGCAACCCCGAAAAAGGCTGCCCCACTTCTGCTTATCTTTATAATCAGAAGTACTGTGGCACAGTGATACCCAATCACTCACCCCCCTATAGATAATCTGAAAGAGTCAGTTAGACTCTTATCACCAGAAGGGCCTTACAAAGTAAGCTTTGAGACAGAAAAGAGAAACAGTTTTGTCTTTCACACCTTTTCATCCCCCTGTAGAAGTGTACAGTGACTCTGAGGTAGAGCAGCACATCACACTGTATAGGCTTAATGCTTAAATGCATTGCTGGCACCAAACTGGCAGCCAGATGCGAAGATTAAATGAATTCAGTCACCAGTGCACTATGATCACCACCCCTGGCTCAACTTGAGGCCATTACCCCTTCTCCTATGGCTAGTTAGGTGGAAGAAGAGGCAAACCCCCATCTCAGTACCACCTCCTTTCAGGTAGTTGTAGAGGGCAGTAAGGTCTCCCCTGAGCCTCCTCTTCTCTAGACTAAACAATCCCAGTTCTCTCAGCTGTTCCTAGTAAGACTTGTGCTCCAGACCCTTTACCAACTTCACTGCCCTTCTTTGGATATGCTCCAGGACCTCAATGTCTTTCTTGTACTTCAGTCTTCAAAACTGAACACAGTGCTTGAGCTGCACCCTTACCAGTGACAAGTACAGATTGATGAGATGACAAAATTTGAAGTTTGTCAGGTCAGTGTAGCAATGCTGGCTGTACTGTTGTCCGAGGACAGGCCATGGGATTCCCAGAGGTATCTTTCAGTTCTCTGTTGGAGTTCTCTCCCACAAAGCTCTGGATTTACTCTCATGTGTCCCTTTAATGTCTTATGTATTATTATGTGGACACTGCCACTTATAGAACTGGGTTCAAAGTACCTGATTCTTGACTACTCCAGGATCCTTCAGCATCCTTCAGTACCTAACAACAGACTGTCATCTAGCACTGACACTTGTGATCTCCCGTCTCACTGCTTCTCCACAGTAACTGATGACTGACTTACAATCTGGGTATCCTCTGTTCTTGTCACAAAGCTGTTATCTTTTTCTGCACTAATGTCAACTAGACACTCTCCCTGACAAGTGCTGCAAAGACAGGAATGTATGATATTCACTCTTAGATTGAAGAACTCCAATCTGATATTTCAAGAATCTTGAATTACAGTTGTAGTGATCAAGTACTGTGTCTGAGATGTGGCATGGTAACTAACGTAGATGTGGCAATATGGAACAGATTCTTCCAGTCAAAATGATATCTAGCTATAGTCAGCACTCTTCCTCCCTTTCAGTGATTGACATGTTTGTACACTCTAACTGGGAAAACAGCATGTAATTACAAGTAAAGCTAAAGGATGGTAGGAAATAATGCATTTTAGTGCTTTTTGATTGTTCACTTTTTCTTCCTAATGGAGAGGCAAAATAGTACTTTTTTTCTAAATAATTTCAATACAAAAAAAAAAAAAAAAAGTTTTTGCTAATAGTCACTTTGCTTTCTATGTAGTAAGAATATTTCTTTACAAAAATCTTTGGCTTTAGGATTTGGAAGATCATCTGCAAGGGGATTAAATGCAACCTGAAACTCATGGTTTCCTGTAACAGCCAGTTTCATTGCTTTTCTTGTAAAAATTTCCAACTCACCCAGTTTTTTATCTTATTTGCAGTGGCTTGATGCTGAGCAAGAACTGAGAAAAACTTGAATTGTTCAATTTAGAAAATGGTTACATTGTATAAGTAAAAGTTCAGCAAAATGTTAAAGCTAAAATGCTCATTCAATTGGGAATGTTGTTACGACAATTTTTTTGTTTTTTAACCCCCAAAAACACTCACTATCCCATTGTGCTGTGCTGTGACTCTCTTCAAAAGATATGAAGATCAGTGCCATATAAGTTATTTCCATAGATAATTGTAAGCATATTTATAAAAAAATATAAATTCCCTTTTTGCCTTTATTTGCAAAAATAGTTTTCTAACTCTCTAACTCAGTTTATTTACAATGTGGAGAAATTTAGTTTTGTGCACCTACAAGTCACTTTAAAAAATGATTGCATGGGAAAACAGAATTTTTTTCCTGGTCTGTATTACTGGAAGTTGACTGTTCTTGTTAATATTGTTCAGTTAAAATAGACTGATATGTGAATTGTGATGTTGTTCTTCAAATTAAATAATTCCATTTTGGATTTTATGTTGCATTTTCTATAAATGTGCACAAAAAAAGGAATGGAATTTGCTCTTTCACAGTAAATGCATTTATCCTGGGGACACCCATTTTTAATCAGAATTTTAAGCTCTTATTTAATTAGGACTTTTAACATTTCAGTAGTCATCTGTGAAGTCTGGTTTCTTTCTGCATTTAACTTTTGCCAGGTGTGCTGTAAAGAAGTATAGAGGTCAGGCATCATAATGACTTTGAGAGCTTATTGATTTGCTTAAGACAAGTTTGATCGTTAGTTTTCAGTCAGAATATTTCAAAAGCAGTACAATCTCCGATGTACTATAGACATGGGTCACAAAGTTTAAGCCAGTGTTGTTCTCAGCTGGCAAGGTCCTATCTCAGCTTGTCCCTTACCCATGCCAAATTTATATGCCTATTTCCTGCGCAAATTAATTTGCATGCACAGTCAGGAGGAGGGACTGCAGAAACCTGGCTTTAAATCAGGTTAAACTACTTTGGAACACAGCCTTGAAAGGAAGGTCTGTTATTGCAGCTGGTTCAGTAGTCAAGCAAGGAGAATATTGAAGTTTCTAATGAGCTTTTTAGGTGTAGTTGTGCAATAACAAGTTCTTCCTCCTATAAATTAGTATGCCCGCGAGTCATTACATTTTCAGTAATGGCTTTGTTTCAGAAAATATTGTAGGTCTTCTTTTTTTTTTTGGCGGGCGTTCTTTGTTTGGAGGAGATTAAATGATACTTTCTTCCCAGCTACCCATCTGTACTTATACAGTTAAGCGAAAAAAAATCATATTGGTATTCTGAATATTTGCAGACTTTTCATAGGAACTTATTTTAGTGTGGATTATAATACTACTGATCTTTAGTGATACTGGTCCTCAATTTGACAAAATATGCTGGTACTAATATAGATGAATAGGGATTAAGACAAGTCAGATTTTTGGATAGCATTTAGGTTAGAGACTACTATTGTGTTCACTGTAATCCTTCACAGAAGTACACAGGCTTCTGTTTTGAAAGTATTAGGCAATGAAGTAACTGCCTCATCTGGTTCTTATTTATACTGATTAATAACGCACTGCAGTTATTATTATTTTTTTAATCTACTTCCTAATTTTCATTTAATGTTGATTTGCCTTCCAGTCCATTGTATTGCTACTTCTGCCACGCAAAATTGAGAAATCCTGTGGTTCCCTGTATATTCCCTGTAGAGCAAAAGTCTTCCTCAGTTGTCTTTTTGATAATGTTTTTTTTTTAGGGCATTTTCTTTGTCTCTCTTAACTTTTTTATGTTGAATCCAGATTCCAGTTGTTCCTTTTCAAATGTCAATGTCAAAATTCTTGCTGCTTTTCTACTACTTACCTACTTCTGTATGGTTTTGTTGGCAATGAGTTCCTTCTTCTCATAGTTACAACTACACAGGTTGATGTAATGCTTTCTACGGAAGGTTATTTGAGTTCTTTTTCGCTGTGACTCTTTACATGCTTTTTAGAGTCTTTCCAGATTATATCCCTTCATTCTGTAGTCTGTGGGTTTAGCTTTGAATTTCATATAGACTTTTTAATAAAATTTAGGAAGATAGAAAAGGAAAAGATTTGAATGTTGACCGGTTATCTACAAGTGTGGGGAAGACAATGCTTACTGCTGAGTTGTCCCCAAAGTGACAAAATTCAGATACCTAAGTGAGATGTTTCTATGTATGTAAATAAAAGAATGTAAGATAATACTAAGATTAAAAAAACTAGCATTTGCAGTATGCTAGTATGAAAAAAGCCTTTTAGCGAACACCAAAGTTGATACTAGCTGATTTTATGGTCCAAATAGGGTAACAAAACCCCCAAGTTGCTGTGCTATAATAAGTGCCAAAATAATAAAATAAATAGATGCACTAATCTTACAATTTTGCTTTTAATTTTACTCAGAGATCACGATGCAGACATCAGAAGCTGGGTCGGATACAGGTTCAACTGTGACTTTACAGACATCTGTGGCTGGCCAGGCAGCAGTGCCCACGCAGGTAGTACAGCAAGTACCAGTTCAGCAACAGGTAGGTGGCTGTGAGCTTTGAGAAGATTGAAAAAAAATCAGGAGGGGTAGTTCTTCAGTAGTGTAGAACATGATATTGTAGGCTGCTAAATGAACTGTTTTGCTCCGCTTTAATGATTTTATTTTGCTGAAATTAAAATAGCTACCTAGGAAGGCAAGCTGTTTTCTGAGTCTGTTCTTTATGCTAATGCATCCAAAAAGCACTAGTAATACTCCATGTGATTCTGGCAGTAGATTATTGTATACTTCATGGAGTAACTCACAGAAATTAAATTTATATTACTGAATATTTACACTTATGTCTTTACATAATATATTTATGATACTGCTTCTTGTATGATTTCTTCTTTAATTCTCAGTTCCAAGCAAGTGCAATATAAATGTAAAAAATGCATCTCTAGGCTTGATTCACTGCAGATCTTTACACATTGTCATACCTCACGCCTTGTATCATAAAAAACTGTTTTCTTCTATCCAACCTAACCCTTTTTCTTCTAACCTTCTATCCTAACCTAACCCTTTTTCAGGTTGAAACCATTTCTCTTTGTCTTATCACAACAGACCTTGCAAAAGAATCTGTCCTCCTCTTTCTTGTTGCTCCCCATAGATACTGAAGGGCTATTACCAAGTCTACCTGGAGCCTTCTCCAGGCTGAACAGCCCCAGCTCTCTCAGCCCTGTCCTCATAGCGGAGGGGTTCCATCCTTTGAATCATTTTGGTGGCCCTCTTCTGGGTGTGTTCCAACAGGTCTTTGTCGCTCATGGACTGGTAATTCCACACCTGGATGCAGATCTCCAGGTGTGATCTCACCAGCACAGAATAGAGATAAAGGATCACCTCCCTTGCCCTGCTGGCCATGCTTCTTTTAGTGTAGCTCAAGACACATTTGGCTTTCTGGGGTGTGAGGGCACATTGCTGGCTGGTGTCCAGCTTGCCATTCACCAGTGCCCCCAGGCCCTTTTTGGTGGGGCTGTGGCCCATCCTTACATCCCCCAGCTTGTACTGATAGTGGGAGTTGCTGCAACCCAGGTGCAAGACCCTGCACAATGTTGAACCTCATGAGCTTCACCGGGGCCCACTGCTAAAGCCTATCTAGGTCTGGATGGCATCCCATCTGTCAGACATGTCAACCACACCACACAGTTTGGTATCATCTGCAAACTTGCTGAAGGTACAGTCAATCCCCCTGTCGATGTCATTGATGAATTTAATAAAGGGAATTGGTACTGACTCCTGAGGACACCGCTCTTCAAATAATGCTATATATATCTGTGCTGTTTTAGCAAATATAAAATTTTGGCTCAGAATAAGAGGCAACTGCATAAGGATGGAATAAGAGCATTTCCCCTCTACAGCTGTATTTAAGCCTCATGTCTTTTGAGCAAAAGAGTACCTCCTGATATTTTCAACTAAAACAAATCCCTGATTTTCACATAGCTAGTACAAATATGGATCTCATAAAACTCTACTATGGAACTCCAAAACAGAAAAAAATATAAATTCAGTTACTGAAAATCCCAGATTAGATTTTACTCAATACTGCAGTGGTGGTAGTTGGTTTTGTGCAGCACAGAAACAGTCACTGTTGAAGTATGATGGAGGAGATTGGTGACAGGACAAAAATGTATACATGCAAGCAAACAGCATCAAGAGAAGACCAAACTGTTGCGAGTGTAATTGAATTGTCTTAATAGTTGGAGGAATTTTCTCAGTTTGCTTCCTCAAATATGGGGATTTTTCATTAACATATCACTGCTTTTTCAACACGCACTTCACATCTAAATTTGAACAAAGCAGTTATTGTAGTCAACATTCACTGTGGCCATCACCTCATGAAGTAATTGTTTCATTAAACTGGAGATGCAGACTTGTGCTAATCAAAATTAGTCTTCAAGCAAAATCATGCTCAGCATAAGAGAACCATAATCATAGGCTCACAGTAAGCATTACATACCTATGAATGTGCTTAGAATATTACAGCATATGCTATTTATACTTTGTTTGCCAAAAGAATTCCAGACCAATGAGAGTACAAAAATTATTTTTATAGCTAAGGATAGAAAATAATGCATATGTAAGTATTTGCACAGGCACTGTGAATATGGTCTCTTTAAAATGAGGTTTAAAATTCTTCACATGTTTCACTCTGATTTTCTACTCTTTGTTTGCTAGTGCTTTGAACATCTGCACTTCATCAAAATTCTCTCTTGAATTTCCTTTACTCTTAAAAGTATTTTCTGCATTTCAGTATGCTTTTGTTCACTTTCATTTGTTGTCAAATTCTTGTCAAATTTGTTGTCAAATGTGGATATTACATAGTCACTCATTTGTTCCTTTCAGAATTCACAGTTAAGAATATAATTTATTTTTCTGCAACTAGTGATTATAATTGCACGTACATATTGTAATAAGTTTTCTTTTTTTTTTTCTTTTTTTTTGTTCTCTTGGACCATTTCAGCTGCTCACTTCTAATCCCATTCCAGTCATTTGAGGCTAGAATCACTGAAGCAAGGGGAATGAAAGGTCTGCTGTTTGACCTTATTTAACCCATTATTTCCTATGTCAGGCAGTTAATATTCTCTTCTCAAGCTGGACAGTAACATCAATTCCCATGAGTAGATCACTAGTCTACCCCAAGAACATACAATTATTAAAGTTGCGTATGATACTTGGTAATAAATATTTCACAACTCTTTCATTGTTTTGAATCGCTCTGTCATTCTTGTTTTCTGCACTTAATAAAATGTGCAAGAAAAATGATAAATAGAATTATTTTTTTATTTATTTAATTATTGCAGTTTTTATTAACAGTGATGTTTTTTTTTTTCTGTGATGTTTTGTTTCCCCCTAGGTCAATTCTTCTAAAATACTTTTATACCCATGGAGAATATATGCGTATATATATATACAAATATATATGTATGCACTTGATTTCTTCCCTCCTCAAAGATGAAAGAAAAAATAATAATAATCCAAAGGCAGTTAAATTAATTTAACTTTCCTGGAAACATTTTTTCCCAAAATGAAGTAAAATAGGAAATAAAAATGGAATTTAAGTTATTGTATAACAACGATTTTCAGCTCCATAGAACTTCCATACACAAATTTATTCTAAAGGTGACTTACTTGTTGTTCCTTGTCAGGAAAAGTATTTTAAAACTTTAAAAAGGTAGAGAAAGTCATAGGTATATACTCTGCAAAACAGTGTGGTCACTAAAGCTTCCTTTGGCATCAGAGTCAATCAGCTTGAGCAGTACTGAGTTTCAGAGAAACTGAAGCATCCAAGAGTATTACATTCTTATAACAAGAGTATAATAGGTTGTACAGAATGGGAATATGGCCTGCATTTGCTGACATGAAGTATGCAGGTTATGGGGAGGAAATAAATTCCTTTTATTAATAGAACACAGTAGTGTTGTGTTGTTTTTTTTCATAGGGAGTAAGCCACTTTCAGTGCATACGAGCAGGCAGTGAAGTGCTTTTTGGGAGAGGTTGAATGGAAACATTTTAATAATAGCATAATTTCACGTTTCCCCAGCTTTACTACTGGGACAGAAAATGGAACAAATCCATTACATAACAGGTTACAAATTACTGGCTCTATGAACAAAGCCTGCTTAAAGATATTTTCTCCATATATGGGTTAGGAAGATCAGTTCAGTGCCCTGATCACTCTTCCATTAATTACAGGCTATTGTAGAACTAGAGATACTTTTAGAGTTAGGCTTTGAAACCACTGTGATCTGTGGCACGTATGTTTCGCAGTGAAGCACATAAACATTTTGCCTTAGTATTTAGAAATATTCTTACAGCTCTCTTTTTGAAGTGGAGAATTTGTATTTCATGTTTATATATATGCCAATTATGTAATTATGTAATTATATAATGATTTATGTGACAAATCAGAAAGCTGTAACTGCAAATAGATAATTTAAGTATCATACAGTGTGTCAACATTTCTATCATGCTGGTAAAGTTGGTTTCAAAACACTGTTAATTTTCTGAATTCGTATTTTAATACTGAACTAGGAAAAACTTCCTGTGAAAATTTAGATTTTCCTTTCACAATCTGAGTCAATACTATAATAGGCTATGAAATTTATGATTATTTTAAAACTCTTTAGATTATTGTGGAGTTAAGATATTAAAATGAAGATATTCTTAATGAGCTTTGGGAAATGATCCATCAAATGTTTGAGACTCAAATACGTCTGATTATTGCAATTCTCAGGAGCAACTGGGTCATGAAGAAGATGCTACCTAGCAAAACATCTGAGAAAATCAGCAGTCATTTAGTTTACACTAAATCTATTGCATAAACATGCACACTGTCTCTTGCTTTATTCAGTTCCTACTGCAAGGTTTGCTCGTGTATGAAGTCTTTCAGTCATTTTACTTTCTTTAGATTCTGGACTGCACCTGAGCTAAAATACAGCTTATCTCAACAACAGCTCATGTAAAATATGGATTTCTTAATCTCTGCTATAGCAGAAGACAAAAAATTAAGACTGGATAGGAAATATGCATAACCTGAAGCTGCTTTACATAGCATATGAGTCCAAGGAATTGTCCAATGATATGTTTTAACAAGGCAGACATGCTATCTTAGCAATATAGATGAAAATAATAATATCTTATTACTTCTTTTTGTTTATCTCATTAACATTAGAAACAGCTTACCTTGGAATGTGTTGTAGCTGCTGATATTCTGGAAGAAGAGTTACTCAGAATGAGGTTTTTGATTCATTGGCATACCTTTAAGTCAAAACATTAATCGAAAAAGCCTTTTACCACTGTAATTTAACTCCAATTAAACAGATGCGAAAATGTTTTGATCTAAACCTTTATTTCTGAATTTAGTGCAGCACACCATAGCTGTGTGTTTTTGCACGTTAAGCTGTATATTAAAATTTGTATTGTTCAGATTTAAATGGAATAAGGAAAAGCATATGTGTGGACAAAGGATACTTTTTAGTAAATGTAATTCCTTGTTGCAAAGCATAATTATGCTTCATTTTATCCTTTTATGTTTTTTAGTTAGTTCTGTCTTTAGCAGTGAAGTATGCGTGTTGCATGAACGTACATTTTCAATGTTTTTTCTTACTAGATTTAAAATATAACTATTCTGTAAAAACAATATTCTTCTGCATTATTACTATGTCACCAGCTTTAGTAATTTTGAGAACAGTGACGTCCCATATTGTTTAGAAGCCAGGAAATTCACTGAGGCTTTGTTCCTTCCTTTTATCACAGTATATTTATTTTATGATGCTCTTGTTTTCAGGTGCAGCAAGTGCAAACTGTACAGCAAGTACAGCATGTCTACCCAACCCAGGTTCAGTATGTGGAAGGAAGCGACACAGTCTACACTAATGGAGCTATGTAAGTTGGCAAATATTAGCATTTGAATGTTTACTAAAATGTAAAGTTAAATATATATTGTCAGTGAGATTCTTTCAACACCTGTATTTTAAGCTGGAAAGAAAAATGATTGAGTCAAAATTATCATTATTTGAAAGCTAAATTCAGTTTATTAAGATATAAGTGTTGTGTTTTAGTCGGTCTTAAATGAAATTACCTATCCAGCATGGTGCTGCTTGAAGAAGCACCTTTTAGGTCTATGAGTAAGTTTTGCTATTAACTTTATTATAGCATTACCATCTTTGTAAAAAAAAGATCTCTTCCCATAGGCTTTCTGTCTTCTTGGGTGCAGTTCTAGTGGTAAATACATAAAATCCTGCAATGGCTGGATTTTTATTAGCAGAAGCAATAATGTAATTTAATCCCTTTATTTAATAAAACAATAACAATATTTTTTTCCAGAGGAATAGGAGAGGCAGAGGAAGGAGGGTAAACTATTTTTTTTGCTGATTCTTAAGCCTTTTTTTCTGGCTATTACTGTATGTTTCCTTTTCACCTAAGCATGCTTTTCCACCATCAAGTTATTTTCACCAACATTCAAGTTCAGATACATAGAATGAATAATCTGTGGGACCATTGGAGGTCTTCTAATTTCATCCCTGGCTTGAAGCAGTACAACATGAGTCAACAGTGTGTGCTTGAAGCCCAGAAGGTTAATTTTATCCTGGGTTGCACTGAAAGAGGGGAGGCCAGCAGGATGAGGGAGGTCATTGTCTCCCTCTTCTCTGCCCATCTGGAGTACTGCACTCAGCCCTGGGGCCTCCAACACAGAAATGATGTGGAGGTGTTTTAATGGTCCAGATGAGGCCCATGAGGATGATCAGAGGGCTGGAGATCCTCTCCTCGGAAGGAAAGTTGAAGGAAATGGGCTTGTTTAGCATAAAGGAGGCTCAGGGAAGATCTCATTGCTGCCTTCCAGTTCTTAAGAGATGATAATCAGAATCTGACTTTTTACACATTGTGACAGTGATAGAATAAGGAGGAATGGTTTTAAAGAGGAAAGATAAAGATCAGTTGTTAAGAAGAAATTTTTCACCCAGTGAATGGTGAGAGATTGGAACAGGTTACCCAAAGAAGCTATAGATGTCCCATCCCTTTAGGTGTTTAAGGCCAGATTGAATGGGACCTGGGCAGCCTGATCTGGTGGGTGGCAAACCTGCTCATGTCAAGGGAGTTAGAACTGGATGATCTTTAAGGTCTCCTCCCACCTAAGTCATTGAAACACATATCTAAGAAAAATACAAGATGAGTGGGTGGCTGAGAAAAATAAGTCTTACAAACTATGAATGGATAAACAGCGCTAACATACTGTTTGCATACAGGAGGCTTTACATTTATATTGATGCTTCTGATACAGCTGCTAACCATTTCTTCTCTAAACTGTGCTTCAAAAATAGAAATAGGAACTTGATTCTATAACGTAGCTTATACTTCTTTAATGAGTGAATTATTTTTAAGTGATGATTGTCATGTATCTGAAAGTGTTACCATTTGTTTTCCATGAATTAAAGATAAATATTTTCCAATACTAGCAAGCTTTCATTAAGTTAATATTTAATGTGGAAAATTTTTCTGAAAAAAGAATTGATGCCGACATTTCCTCTTTCCTCGATGACAAAGGGTAATTTGAAAACTAATTATGAATATTATATGGTGGACCCTTTTATGTTATGCTGAGTGTCATTGCCTCAGTAAGCATCTTCCCCTGAAATTAATAAACCCTCAGAGGATGAAGTAATTATGGTCCTTCATAAGAATTTTTATAAAGAATGAATCCTCTACATTGTTGTCCCTGTTTAAACAGAAGAGTTCAAACTTCTAGAATATCCAGTTCTGGATTTGAAGTAGTCCATGGTCTCCAGCTTGTCCCAGATATAGCACATAGGGGTTGTCAGCATTTGTTGTTCTGTGTGTAGTCTGTAGCTTTCCATTTGCAACTAGTACATGCAAGCTTCTCTTGTCATTTAGCACTTGTAAGTTCTCATGTGAGCTGTTAGCAAGCTCACTTCTCGCAATATGAGTTGGGTACTACGTGACTGCTTACAGTCCTTAATAAAAAGAGAACCAATATTACTTGTTACTGTTAGAATAAATCTACAGTAATCCATGTTTTTTTTGTGTTTCTGTATGTGAAAATATTTGTTAGTTTCTGTAGAACCCGTTAATGGGATATAGCACTTAGCTAGTGATCACTTAACAAGTGAGCCTAATCCAGATTGTCTTTTCCTCATATAAAAGGAGAATTTACCAATGATAAAATTTATTTTTCAAAATTTTTAGGAACATTAACCTTTCTGGAGATTTATTTTTCCATTGAGAATGTAACTGATCTTTGTTTTTACTCAGAATTCGTAAAGGCTGTCTTGTGAAATTAATTTTCCTTTATAATTCCATACTTCAGATTAAGAATGGCAAATGTTACTTCTGTAAATGGAAGTTACTGAACTTATGCACAAAATGTTATGAAGGAACAGGGTTCTGGGTTACCACTGGCTAACTTCCTTAACAGAATAGAGAATTGGTTTTCTATTTGCCGTTTTTATGATTACCTAAGTTACATGGTTTAAAAAATATGTACTTTTTTCTTGTTTTGCCACTGAATTTGTTTGTTTAGAGCTACATCAATGTGGGATTGACATTTTAAAACTTCTGAAAATCTCACAACATCCCTAAACAAAGCTGACACAGCTGTGTTGAGTTCTGCTGTGACAGAAAACACAGAGGCCAACCTCTCATGCTAAAAATATTTAGGCAAGTGTTTAGACTGCAGTACATCTTTTTCTATCCATCCTACTGAAATGTGTGAACAATAAGCTTTTTGGATTCTGACAAATTCATATAACTATGTTAAAGCCAATTTGTCAACATACTCCTACTCTGAAATGTCTGTTGCACTTTAAGCAAACAGTTAGGTTTGTAGATTATGTGATTGACAGGAGTGATCACTACTTTGTCTTTTGGGTTGTTTTTCTATGATTATATATTTGATTTATTTTATGACTATGCTAAATCAAAATCTGAATTGTAACTCAAATCAGACAAAGGATATATTGCATAATCTACTCTCATGATCTCATGATCTCATGATGAAACTCATGATCTGCAACTCATAGTTAAGGTGAAAACATTAATTAAGTGTACAGTTTTACTGGAATAAAAGTTCCAGTATGTCTGATGAGTTTCCCTTTGTTACAAAATAAAGTACATATAAACTAGCATGAACCCATATACAGTAGCAACAAAGGATGCACTTTAAATATTTAGAAAGAATGCCTGAATCAGTTACCTGATTCTTTATTCTAATGGAAGGAAGTTTGTTGGGTTTCACTTAATGTTATTTGGTTTTATTGTATTTGTGGGGATAATGATGTTGCAGGGGTTGTACTGTGAAGCTTATCACATACTTGAGAATATTTGATGTTATCTACAGTTGTTTATGGTTAATAACACATTTGCTTGTCATGCACGTCACTTTACCTTGAAGCTAAAATGAATTGTTGTTGCATTAATATGTGCAGGTTTGTCTGAGTAGATATGGATAAAAAATACTGTGGTTGCGCCTGTATTAAGAAGCCAAGCAAGGCCCCTGATCTAGACAAGAACTTTTTCTTACTTAAACTGTAGTGTTTAATAATGTACGTAATGTGATTAGTCTCAAAATTGATATTTTTTCTACTAATTCTTGTGTAACAAAGAGAGTTTAGTTGTTGAGACTGCCTAAGAATTGATGCTGTTGAAACTGTAGCCTTTATTCCTCACATTATTCACTAATTTATGGTACTATGATTTGTATAGCTAATGTGGACCAAACACACCTTTGATGCAAAACCAACAATTTACTGTTTCTCTAGTTGAAGTCTTTTATCTGTCTGATAGAAGGGTTATTATGAGTACAGTTCAAATTGTTCTGTTCCTGGAATCTTTCCAGTATTTGTTAGCATCTTTTCCTTTTTCTCTGATGTTATGCTTACCATTAAACTAACCCTATGCGTACTCACGTCAATGGCTTCCATGTAAGGAAAAATTATAGCAAGTTATCACTGTCACAGTTCTATGCCTAGAGAGGTATGATCAATGATGGAGTTTTTCTACTTATACTAGATACTCTCACAGCAATTCTGTATGTGTTTTCTACAGGAAAGACAGTCATTCTTCTGCGGTTTCCATTTCTGGTTTGCATCTTAATTTACCAGATATTATGTGTTTTACATTTGCTGAATACAGTCATCTCATACACATAGTGTTCTTTGCTGTATTTTGATTCTACGGTCATGGATTGTTTATTCTACACAGAACAGCTATTTTATGCTACTGCCTATTATTTAGAGAAATGCATCAGTGCTGGCATAACAATAGTTTCTAAGCTAAAATAAAACTGAAATAGGTTACATAGCGTTTCCCAGATTATAAATGTTACAGCTAAGTTAGAACAAAGGTCTAGGCCAGCATAGATATGTCCAGACAGAAGATGTCTGACAAGCCAAAGTCTTGAGGTCTAGTATATTTAGTACAAACCCTCTTCCTAACATTGGCAACACCATATTTCTTGGATTCTAGGACAGTTGTACTTCACCACCAGAATTTTTAGATGACTGCAACTAACAGCCCTTATCTTTCTAAATTACTGATCATGAGAATGCCACTTGCAAGAATTCTCCAATGTTTTCACTTACTTCATTCTCTGGTTTATAGATTTTCCTACAGTTGTGCATTGTGTGCACTTTTATGATTTTATTTTCATGCGGAAAAAGATCTTGGACTGACTGTGGAAGATCTCAATAATTGGTAATCAGCGTCTGTCAGTAACATATTTACATTTTGATTGTGACTGCAAAACTATCAATGAGTAAGAACTAATGTGAAGTTCCTTATGTTGAATAATACAGCTCTATTTTAAGTAAATTTTATAAAGCTGAATCTATCTGATATATTTTAAATTTCCAAATACATAAAAAATATATGTGAAAAGAAAATCAAGTTTTTATCTTTATGGAGCAAATTGCATACTTTAAATTTTTGTTCTCCGGTTACAGATATGATACTTAGAGTTTCTCAATCAGTGTTGGTTTTGATGCTTGTAACAGGGAGATTGGTGGAAATAAATTATACATTTTTAATCAGTACTTCCACCTCTGGCTGTCTTTAGACCCATTGAGGAAGTTTCTGTGGAAGAAGTTTACTACTTCATTGCATTTGATCTGTTGTGAAAAACCCTGAATTAATAGTCTGGTTACAGGAGCAGCCTTTTTTGTGAGGAAGCACAAGGCAGAGTGAAATTGATGACCTAGCCTTCCCCATTATCATCTGATTTCTGTATCATGTTCTGTTGTATAAGATATTAGGGTGTACAGTACTTTTTCTTCTTCACATGGCATATGGAGCACAGCCTTCAGAGGCTTCAGCAATCCATTCGCTTCATTGAGGCCTTCTCTCTTCTGTTCTCTATAGTTTTCATGAAACTCACTATCAGCTTTGGGACCACAGGAATATGCTAAAAAGTTAAAGAAAATTCAGGATATTTTTCTCATGGGAAATTGACTTTCTTAGTTTTTTTGCACAGACGTTTTCTGCTATACTGCTATACCAAAGCACTGATTGTGAGCATTAGCTACTCTGCACTTAAGTAGCAATGTTATGTTTATCTGCTATACAGCTAAAACATTTGAAATCTTAGTTCTCATCTATACTGTTTTTCATACTTAATATATAAGTAAATAATGCCATATTTAACTAAATACCACTAAAGGCTAATATTCGTTACAGAACTGATATAAATGAAATACTTACATGCCTACCTGCTGCAACGGTTTGGGCAATCCATCCCAAAACTCAACTGAGTACTTCAGAGTTTATTACTAGATTAATAAAACTATTATTATAACATTCATTTATTTAAGGTAGAATTAGGGAAAAATCAAACATTTGACACTGACAAGTTGTGGAGGCTGCTAACATTTCAAATTGTACAGTATAAAGGTATACATCTTCAGCTAAAAAAGTACATTTTATCCAGTGTTTTTTTGTTTTGTTTTGTTTTGCCAGTTGGTGTCTATAGTTGATAATAAGAGAGCACTTCCTAATTACTTATTTTGCAAAACACAGAAGTTACTGGTATACATCAAATTGAAAACTAATTTAATATGCTAAGTATACATGAGTTAACTTATCTGATATTCTAACCAAATCCTGGGAAAAGAAATAAATGTTTGTTGTTTTTGTTATGTTTTTGTTTTTTTTTTTACTAAGATGAAGAGTAATGGGAAAAAAAATCCTTCAGCAAGGTAGACATTTCTAAGACATAAGCTGGCATAATATTATAGGTGATGCTTTCTAAGCAAAAATGTGAAAGGTCTCATCAATTATTTGCTCAAAGAAAATGTGAAGCTGTGATCAATTCATGTAAATACAGAGACATAATGGGATGTCAGGAGCACAGATTTGTATTAGTAAGTAGATCATAGTCTTGACATATACATAGAATCAAGTAATAGATGCAGCTTGGAAGAAATTTTTTCCCGTGTACACATGTCCTCTGAAAACTGATAGAGAAGATAGCTAGATTTATTCCTTCACTGTTGTTTTTAATTTTTTTTTTTCAAAGTAACAGAATTTTTGAAGGGACAGAATTGTCCTTAATAGCTAAATTTTATAGTAATATGTCTGTGTCTGAAATAAAATGCAGAACACTTATTTCTAAGGTCAGTGCAGAGAGACAATGGCTTTAGAAATCAGTCTGCTTTCGTGTCAAAAATACACTTTTGATAACAACATTTTAACACAGCTCCATGTGTTTTATTTCTAGCATTATGTTTTGCAAGTCATGTTAAAGAGGGAGGCCCTCTGCTCTCATGAGACTGCACCTGGAGTACTGCATCCAGTTCTGGGGCCTCCAGCAGAAGAACGACATTGAGCTGTTAGAGCAGGTCCAGAGAAGGCCCACAGAGAGGATCAGAGGGCTGGAGCACCACCCCTGCAGGGGCAGGCAGTGAGAGATAGGGCTCTTCTGCCTGGAGGAGGGAAAGCTTGAAGGGGCTCATATAGCAGCCTTCTAGTACCAGAAAGGGGCCTACAGGAAAGGGCAGGAGGGACTTTTTGTAAGGGCATGTAGCAACAGTATGAGGGTATATCACAGAATCACAGAATCACAGAATTGTAGGGGTTGGAAGGGAGCTCCAGAGATCATCGAGTCCAACCCCCCTGCCAAAGCAGGTTCCCTACAGCAGGTCGCACAGGTAGGCATCCAGGCAGGTCTTGAACATCTCCAGAGAAGGAGACTCCACCACCTCCCTGGCAGCCTGTTCCAGTGAACAGAGTAGATTTAGACTGGACAGTAGGAAGAAAATGTTTACTGTGAGAGTGGTGAGACTGGAACAGGTTGCCCAGTGAGGTTGTGAATGCCCCCTCCCTGGAGGTGCTTAAGGCCAGACTGGATGGGGCTTTGAGCAGCCTGGTCTAGAAGGAGGTGTCCCTGCCTATAGCAGGGGAGTTGGAACTACTTAAAGGTTCTTAAAGGATCTTAAAGGTTCCTTCCAACCCAAACCAATCTATGATGCTATAATAAAATCTAAGAAATAATGTATAACAGGTGAATTATAATACCTTGCAATCCTAGTCCAGCTCATGCTAGTCTCAATAACTTCCAGTGTGGAATCTTGACTTTGTGCTACATGCTCTCCAGTTAAACACTGTCTGGGTTGCACAACCTTTTGGAAGCTAGGACATTGTAGCCTAATGTATTTGGAACTCTGATGAACTTTCTAATGCCACATTCTAACTAATACTGAATTCCACAATCTTCCTGTAGGAGTAACTGTTAGATTCTGTTTCCTAACGTATCTCAAGTCATGGTGTATCACCAAAGTAATCCTCATAAACATTCAGAAGATTTTACTTCTGCTGAGATTAAATATGCAACTGTACAGAAAAATAAGAGATGGTGCTGTGACAACATTTGCAATGGGCAAGAAATGACTATATGCCAGACTACTTGAGGATGTATTACATATCCGTGCTGCAAGTGCTGTGGAGAAATAGGATATAACTTCCTTATTTCAGGTTATCCTTTGTGTATATCTAAAGAGAATAACATCATGTTTTTCTCTTTGCACAGTTTTGTGTTGAAAGCTCACGTTGTATTCAGTGACGTTAAAACCTATGAGTTACTGGTTTCCATAGCATCACCTCATCCGGTTGGTATAGCCTGCATCTTTTGGTTAGTTTAAGAGCTCTTTGCTGAGTTGCAGTTATTGTTGCATGTAATAATAACACTTTTATCTCACTTTTAATTACATCATTGATCTCTGTTGCTGAAGATTTGCTTTATCATCTCCAATAATCAGGTGTACGTGAAGAACCTGATGTAAACCTGGTTGTTGGAACAAATATGTTTATCTCGAAGTCCAACCCATCTATCTATCCCAAAGATCGCTCTCGGTGCAGTCATAAGAAGCAGTTACAAGCAGATTTAGGTGTTGCAATACAATCAGTCCTTATTTAGGGACATAACATGATTTGTAGATCAGAACAAGGTAAAAGCAAACAGATATTTGCTTTTCCCTATCCTTTCCACACGGAGTGACTCACTTTTCTTCTGAAACATTGAGCACTTTCTAGACTTTGCATTTGTACAAAGTACTACTTCTTTAATTTCATTTCTACAAGTGTGGTATGTCTTGCTTATGTCCTTTGTGGACAGTCTGTTTCTTTTATCTGTATCTGTTTTTACCATCATCAACACCTTTGGCCTTTCATTCATTGCCATATTGTACTGGTCCCTCATAGGATATTTCTCTTTTGGGAGAAATTACAGTGCTTACTTCCTTCACAGGCATTTTGCTGAACTGTTTATTCTGCACTTCCACTACTACTTTTTCCTAAACTGACCCTTACTGCATTGGAGTAAATTCTGTAAATTCAATAAATTGTATGTTTCCAAGTCAGGTGTAACACCATCTCTGCTAGCAGTTATCTTTTACATCACAAGGGAAGCAATATTTCAATGCTATCACAAGGTTTGACCATGATACCTTGGCTTGATCAAACAGGTGAATCAGGACTGCATGATGCTTAAATATATGCAAAGGCTACTGCAATGCAAAGAAGAACTGGTTTTACTTTTCCAAATAAATAATAGATTAGCTGCCTACTTTAGTGATGTTTCCCAAATGAACTATTTTGCATCGTTTTCAGGAGTCTGCAAGGCATTTCTTGTAGATTAACTTCCAAGTTTCGTACTGCTGATTTTGAAGCTTTTGCAATACCCAAAATAAAAAAGAATTTGATTAACTTAAAGAGGGTTGAGAGGAAATAATAGAGTGAGCTTTGTAAAACTTTCAGGATTTGAAATCTAAAGTTTTGAAATTTCTCTAAGTCTCTGAAGTCTGTGGCGATACTAAAAATTCTGACTTTGATTGTTAATAAGGTGCTATATGTTCTTCACTTCTCTTAAAAGTAATGATTCTGAAGCAAAAGATCATTATCTCTGAGTCTATTGTTTATTGTTTTCATAATTAAAAAAGAAAAACAGAACAAGCTGTAATTTTCTATTACCTTTCTCTGTTTTAATAAGGAACTAATCCTTGTGTAGATAAATGGAAAAAAACACTGACTTCTAAGCCTTGGACAGATGTACTAATGATCTATCAACTGTATAAATACTGAATGCTGCCTCCTCTTGTAATCTTGGATAGAAATGTCAGAAATTTTTTGTCATATTTAGTTGCATGGTTTTGCATGATTTTGTGGTTTCTACGATTATAATAAACTGTAGGCTTAAGCAGAAATTTGGCAACTCTTGTCTTTTCTCAGAATCCTACTAGATTTAAATTGTATTTATTTGGACAGACTGTATCTCAACATAAGCAAATCCAAGTTAATGAGTGTTGTCAGTTGATTACAGGCAACATTACAGATTTTTATGCTTAAGAAATAAAATTAATGGTTAAATAAACTGATCATTTTCTTTTCTTTGGCATTTCTATTGTCCTACTTGCTAAAATACAAAACTTAGCCACTGTGGAACAAGATGAAATTTTCAGGCAGATTTTTCAAAAATAAGGAATTTTGCTTTGAAGTAATTACTACTATACAGTTAATAATTTTAAAATGTGTTTTGGTGAAGAAAGCTAGTACATATTCAATAATTGGTGAACAAAGGAGTGAGTACTTATTCAATAATTATGAATAGATTATAACCCATGCAAGGTAATGATTTAATATAAGTGATTAAGAATTTGAAACATGATAAAAAGTTTCAGACTGAATAGTTTAAAGAGTATACTCATTAATGGGCCATGAATATTTCATGCTCAAAAATAATTTTTAAAACGTTTTTGCTGCATACCTTCTTTAATGTTTGTAAGCTTTTTACAAATGACATAATTCTCATTTGGTTTTATTTCTTCAGTGCAGTTTTTCATCATAGCACAAATTCATGTTCAATTTTAAATTCACCCTGTAAAAATAAACATATTAAAATACCATTAAGTTCTGAATCTCAAGCTCTAACTGAGAAGTATAAAAACATTTAAAATCAATAGATAACATGGAATTCTTGAACACTGAGCTTTCTTGGCTGAGATTTACATAATTTGTTTGCAATTTTGCATCTTAGTATGGAAAGTACATAGCGAATGATTGAAATTCTATATTTTATGGTAGGATTGTAAAAAGTTGAAATGGGTGGAGCTTTACAATTTTTGCTCCATATTAATTATTGTATGAACTCTTCCTGTCCATCTTCTTAATTGTTGTCATACTTCCTTTCTTTGATCCTCTTCAGGTAAGGCTGACAAACTTTTCTGCAAGGCTTGGTGAATACTTGTTTTAATGTTTTTAGTGGATTAGTTACTTGGTACATTTATTTGCAGAAATATTATTCTCTGAGAAGGGATTGTTTGCCAATCTTTTTTAATTTGGCTATAGCAATTGCAGATATGTACTAGAAATATAACATTTCCCTCAGCTCAATGAACAATACAAATAATTTATTTTCCTTTTGTTTTCTTTTCTTGAAGCCGATCAACAACTTATCCTTACACAGAAACCCAGATGTACAGCCAAAACACTGGGGGAAATTATTTTGATACTCAAGGAAGTTCTGCGCAGGTGACAACAGTGGTCTCCTCTCATAGCATGGTGGGCACTGGAGGGATTCAGATGGGTGTCACAGGAGGACAACTCATTAGCAGCTCAGGAGGGACCTATTTGATTGGCAATTCAATGGAAAATTCTGGTCATTCAGTGACTCATACAACACGGACTTCCCCAGCTACAGTAAGTATTTCATACTGATGTGAATCTTTGGGACTTAGTCATTAAGATGTCCTTTCTGACTGATATGATGTTTGTTTAAGAAAGTACAACAAAATTATGCTAGTAAAGTACTACACAGTACTTTCTCGTGACACAAGAAATTAATGTGTAACAAAAAAAAAAACAAGGCACAAGCATGAAACTTAAAAAAAAACAAAACAAAACAGTATTTCCCAAGATGGGTTGCAAATATTTACATTTTATATTTTTGCACGCATGTAATACCTGTGAATATTTTGAGAACGCTTACATGATAGTCTGTCTGAGCTTAATATATTTCTACAAGAACTCAAAAAGCTTTTTTTTTTTTTTAATTAAAAAAATATTGTTGAAAATATTCATGTTAATAGATGTATATATCAAATAACATAGCTTGTAAGTAGTTGGTTATAACTTCCTGCATTCTTTATCTTTTGTTTTACTTTAGTGTATGTGTGGTAGCATATTTTAAAATACTCTTGTATTTTCAGAATTTTGGCATATTTTTTCCTTTCAACATTTGTTCTTACTCATACATGGTACTTTTCAAAACCCTGTTGAGGAGGTATCTTATGATGCTGTGGGAAGGTTCGTGCTGTTAGAATTATGATAAATACTGTTTTGGACATTTAAGTATGAGCATCAACTCTTCTCTTAAGCACTTACTCAAATTTTCTTATTCCCATTAAGAAAATTGGCTTATACATAGTCTAGCTTTACTGCATGGCCATAATGAATGCAACTTTATTTTTGGGAACCAGTGTAACAAGTAAAATCTAGTATTCTTTTAAATTTTATCTGGAATAATGATGAACATTTACATTAGCACTTAAGTGATTCAATAAAATATCTTGATATTGATTCTTAAGGTACTTTTATATATATATATATATATATATATATATATATATATATATATATACATTTGTACAATGTAGATGTATTATTTCATACAAACTTTCAGACTACCTTAACTATCTAGTATTATTTTGTGAGAATAAAAATTGCAGAGACTCATAGTGAATGAATTGCATACGTATCAGTAGCATAGCAGGAGCCTTCAGCTGGCAATAGAATGTTGTCTTTATATTTAACGGTTAAATAAAAAAGAGTGTTTGGTAACATTTACATGTGTTTTAAATAATTTTCATAAGAAAAAAACATGTCTGAATTTTAATTTAAATAAAATCAATACTTTTATTTTTCTTTAAAATATTAATTATTTGAAAGATATTTCTTGCAGTTTTTGCACATGATTTGTAACTACCAAGCAAGGTAGGACAAGAGTATTATTCTGTGGCCACAAGTAAGAAGCAGATCAAGATCAAATTAATTTTGAAAAGTGATATTACTTTGAATATTTAGGTACCAATGATATTTGTATGTTTTTATAGTTGTTTTAAACGCATTGTTCTTTTCTAAAAATTTTAATTTAATTGTATTTAAATGCATTTAAATACAAATATTACTTATTCATGCTAGTTTTCTCCTTATTCATTTAAGAAAGTATGAAGTTTAGTATTTTGCATATCATAAGTTCTGTTTTTTGCTATAACAGCAAAAGTCAGTCATAAAATGTTTATTTGAATTTGAAATCAAACGAAATTTAAATATGTCCAGTAAAAGTTGAATATCCTGAAATTACTTGAACAAAACAAAAATCTGTGGTATATTTAACAAATTAAAACAATTCAGTTCTTTTGTGTCAAATTTACAAGATTTAACAAAATCTGAGGTTTGTTCTTTAAGCAACAACTTTGTCTTGCTTCATGTATAAAAAAAACAGCCTCTTTTAGATTGAGTACCTTCTGTGCTTCAATATTAACTTACTTTTATGAATATTAAAAATAATGCTAATTGAATCACAATGATTAAATTGTATTTTTAACACTGAAATATTATCTTCTGTTTGTTTATTCATTTATTTTTTAAGGTACTGTTTATTTTGTATGGTTCTATTGTGCAAGACATAAGAATACATCAGAAGTGGATTTCTTGCTGTTTTGGTGGGCCACAGGTTTTAGGTTTTATCATTTTAGGATCTGGATACTTATAGTGATCTGAAATTTTCACGGATCAGTTGAAACATAAAAGATTCAGTTTAGACTGCAATATTAAAACATCAGGTCTGTTTGAAATTCACTATGAAAAATAGACCAATGCAATACTTCATTTGGATTGCCCTTTAGAAAACTGGATCTCATTTCTCTCATGATCCTCATTTGATCTTCACCATTATTCCATTTTTCATTCTTACATAGAGCATTTATTGGAGACATTAAAATAGCATGTATCTAGTCTGGTTTGCTATCAGAATTTTCAGCAAATATTTCCTAATATTGAATTAGCTAGGAGAATTTTCACCTAAAGAGAAAGGATATACAAATAAGGGAAGCATTACTTATTACGGCATAAGGCCATCGTTAGCTTTGTTTACTCTTGTCACTGAGGTAATAGTTTTGTTACTGCATGCAACAGGGAGCTTCATTTGTTTTGTTGTTATTCACCATCACTGATGAAGTCATTATCTTTTTATAGTAAGTTATGTTAGATTTTTCTAATGTATTTGGCTGCAGTTAAAAAAAAAAAAAAAAAAGTTTTAAGTTAAAAGTCCAATATGTGAAATTGGTATGTGTTGTAAACTATGTATTGGATGAATGAAACGTAAAAATTCAATTTTCTTTTGACCACTTAAAAAAAAATCCTTCTATATACTAAGCAACAAAATACACCTAGTGAGCATGAAGAATATTTGTAACATTTTCTTCAGTTGTTTTATTTCCACTGATTTAATTGTTTCTTCCCATGGTGTCCTTGCCTCGTGCATCGAATTAGTCCTCTACTTCCTCAAAATGAATTTTTTTTCTCCCAAAGTAGAAAGGCCTTCAGACTATAAGACTTACCTATGTCAGATTTTAGGCAGATAAATAACTAAGCAATTTTAGAGAGAGAAACAATATAAACAACACATTTGGATGTGAATGCACATAGAATGAGATTATGTTGAACAAGAGGTGATTTAACTTAGCTGGTTATCTATCTGAAATTAATTTAGATGTTGCAACTTGATGAAAGATGAATCCCCTTGCTTTACTGTTGGTTATCATGAATGAATGCAGCTATGTGGTTACGAGTCTGACTAGAAAATTGAATTGCATTATTAATAGTGAAATGTAAATCATCTTTCAATCTTTTTTTTTCTATATACGTCTACAGATTGTTACTGTGATTAAACGGAATGATCTAAACAACATATTGCATACTATCTTAAGTTAATAAAGTTTTTAGTAGTAAAGATATCGTTATGCTTGTCAGTCAGTGAGAGGCTCCTGTTTGTTAGTGCTGATTTCTGTAATATGCTTTAGTACTGACCTGTTATTACAGCTGTCACTTATCAGTCATCACCAGCTATGGGAGGTCTCCACTTACACTGTTGCAGAAGTTTATCCTCTTTCAGGGCACGTGTAAATATAAAATAAAAGCAGAATTAGTATTGATTGTTTGTATTAGGACAAATTATTACTTCTCTTAGTAAGTACAGCATGCAAAATATGCTAACTTTACAGCAAGGGTGATATCTACCCAAAATGTGCAATTAATTAAGATAGAAGAATAATAACAGATGAAGTTAGGAAGCCTATTGTAAATGTTGTATCTTGATTGTATAATTTTAGTACAGAGCTATTTTAATTATTTTAAAAACAATAAACAACAAATATTCTAAGCTGACAGGGTTATAATTATGTTAAACCTCACCTGGTTTCTTACTGGAGAGCTGGGCAGTAAGAAACCGGATGAGGTTTAACAAAAGCAAGTGAAGAGTCTTGCATCTGGGGAGGAATAATTGCATGCACCAGTACAGGTTGGGGGATGAGCTGCTGGAGAGGAGCTCTGCAGAGAGGGTGTCTTGATTGGGTGTCCTGGTGGACGACAGGTTGGCCATGAGCCAGCAGTGTGCCTTCGTGGCCAAAAGGGCCAATGGCATCCTGGGGTGCATTAGAAAGAGTGTGGCCAGCAGGTTGAGGGAGGTGATCCTCCCCCTCTACTCTGCCCTGGTAAGACCTCATCTGGAGCACTGCGTCCAGTTCTGGGCTCCCCAGTACAAAAAAGACAGGGATCTCTTGGGAAGATGTCACGGAGTTCACTAGATCAATTTATGCCCATGACCAGGGGGGCAGTAGGCCCCAGCTGTTCCCCCCCCACCCCAGCCACACAAAATGGGAAGGAAGGAAGGAAGGGAGGAAAAGAACAGTGGCAACAATCTATGGAGGAAAACTTACTTTACTATGTTACCGGAATAGAAGATAACACAATATAATACAATTAAATTGAAATTGAGACTAATAACTCAGACAGGATGGGAGAGAGAGAGTTCCTGGGACCGAGTCAAACCTGAAAAGCTTGGAGCGGCTAGGAAAGCACCTTCCAGCACTCACTGCCAGGCAGTAAGAGAGCGCCCCAGCCAGAAAGGTCAGATCCCATGACTTCTGTAACGTACAGGGATAGGTACCTGGAATTGGGGCAGTAACACTTTAATGCCCAGTGCACTACATGATGTTTTGATGTGGAATAGTGAAACCCGAAGAAACAAAAACATAAAACCATGACAAAAGAGCAGAGGGCCACAAAATGGTGAAGGGCCTGTAACATCTGCCCTATGAAAAAAGGCTAAGTGAACTGGATCTGTTTAGCCTTGAGAAAAGACAACTGAGAGGGGACCTGATCAAGGTCTATAAGGTGTGGGGTGCAGAGTGGCGAGGCCAGACTTTTTTCAGCAATATGTGGAGACAGGACAAGAGGAAACGGCCAGAAACTGCAGCGTAGAAAGTTCCACACAAATCACAGATCACAGAATCACAGAATCACCTGGGTTGGAAGGGACCACAAGGATCATGTAGTTCCAACCCCCCTGCCTAGCAGGGCCACCAAACATCCACATTCAGATCAGGTTGCCCAGGACCCCGTCCAACACGTCCAAGGACGGGGCATCCACAACCTCCCTGGGCAGCCCGTTCCAGGGCCTAACCACTCTCCTTGTGAAGAACTTCCCCCTAACATCCAACCTAAATCTTTCCTCCTTCAACTTGGATCCATTTCCCCTAGTCCTGCTGTTGTCAGCCCTTCTGAAGAGTTTACTCCCCTCCTGGGTGTAGGTTCCCTTCAGGTATTGATAGGCTGCAATGAGGTCGCCCCGCAGCCTTCTCTTCTCCAGGCTGAACAAGCCCAACTCCCTCAGCCTGTCCTCATAGGGGAGGTGCTCCAGCCCCCTGATCATCTTAGTCGCCCTCCTCTGGACCCTTTCCAAGATCTCTCTGTCTTTCTTGTACTGAGGGCTCCACACCTGGACACAGTACTCCAGGTGGGGCCTCACAAGAGCCGAGTAGAGAGGGACAATCACCTCCCTCTCCCTGCTGACCACCCCTCTCCTGATGGAGCCCAGGATCCCATTTGCCTTTCGAGCTGCCAGAGCGCACTGCTGGCTCATGTTCAGTGTCTCGTCCATCAGGACCCCGAGGTCCTTCTCTGCCGAGCTGCTCTCAAGGACCACTCCTCCCAGCCTGTACGGGTGCCTGGGGTTCTTCCGGCCCAAATGCAAAACCTTGCACTTTGCTGTGTTGAACTTCATTCGGTTCACCCGAGCCCAGCCCTCAAGCCTGTCGAGGTCCCTCACAAATGTGAGCAAGAACTTCTTTACGGTGTGGGTGACGGAGCACTAGAACAGGCTGCCCAGGGAGGTGGTGGAGTCTCCTTCTCTGGAGATGTTCAAGACCTGCCTGGATGCCTACCTCTGTGACCTGATGTAGGGAACCTGCTGTGGCAGAGGGGGTTGCACTCGATCTCTGGAGGTCCCTTCCAACCCCTACGGTTCTGTGATTCTGTAATAATTTGGAAAATGGTTGTGATTGTATTAATTAATCTCTTTCCCAGTAGAGAAACTCCTTCCAACTCCATTCCTCACTTTTTTCTGATAATCTGTTGCAGAATTTTTAGTTAGCTAGGTCCACTTTATATTTTTCAGCATAAAACAAAGAATTTCTGATAAAATTAAAGATGCATAGACATTTACGCTGCAGAGAAATATTGGATCAAGCAGTCTGACTGCTTGCACTGTAACATGTCTTTTGTGGAAAAAGAAGCATCCATTTCTAGATAGGAGGAGGCAGATAAACTTCTTTTTTCTTCTTTTAAATTAATTGTATTAATGGGTAATCACTACAATTGATAAAGAAATTTAAAAAGTGTAAGTGGTGTGAATTAGCTCGTGGGGAAGAAAATTAGATTTGATGACCTTGTGCCATTATGAACTCCCTTCTCTAAGACTTTTCTTCTTTGATTTCTCCTTGAGAACTCTGGAGCATCATCATTCTCTTCCAGAACAAGAGCTAGGTTTCAGTGATGTAGTGTGACCATAATAATTGTTATTTCTCTACCCCGTGAGTCCTTTGCTGCTCTGTGGTATTTCTTGAATTGATGCTGTGTCCCTTCTACAAGATCAGGATAAGGGAGAATGACCTCACAAACCTGTCCTGCATCTGCTTCACCTTGTTTCTTTTCTGAGTCAGTTTAGCTTCAATCTTCATTCATTGGCTCTTGTGTTTTCTGTCTGAAAAGCCTTCAAGCACCTCATGGTTTGTTTCCACCAGATATTCTGATATTTTTATATTAAAATTGAAGATGGAGTGTTGCTTGAAAAAAATTTTGGCAAGTGTAGCATTCCAATTATTAATTAAAAAAAAAAAAATTAAAAAAAAAAAGGACTGCATAAAATACAACTTTTTATTATTAAATATTTAAAATAGATATCTTTGAATCCATGAAAATAATTTCTATTAATTCATTTTATTTTACTAAAAATGCTTAAACTGGATGGAAGATGACTTGTCAGTGATGTTATTTTAACAGTCATTATTGCTGGAGTTCAGGCATCACCTTTCTGCAGGAGTAGGTTTTTCTGATTTTAATTAAATACTTGTTTGTTCTAAAATAGCCTATATACCTCTCTCTGGCTCTGTCTTGTCATAAATGCTTTCAAATTTGATGTTAATAATAATTGTAATCTGAACTCGGTTTTTCTTTTAGCTTCTCACTTTTTTTTTTCTTATGTGAGAAATGCAACGAATATATATGTGACCTTTCCAGATATTTTTTAGAGTTAAGTGGAGGACTTTTTTTGTTTTTCACAAGGGCATTTGTATCAAATATGGGGGAAACTGACAGAAAGAAAACTAGCTTAGAATATATTTGAAGTTATAAATATTTGAATCATAGATACAAGGAACTGGATGATTCTGGGGAGAGAAAGTGGAATTGGTCAATCATTCTGACCATATATTTGAGAACCATGAGCAGAGAAGATGGATAGCTTTTTTCATTTGCAGCTTTAGGAAGGAAAATATCATCTGACCCGAAACCCAAACATTTTGGATTTTCGCTAGCCTGTGGCTGCTCTGAGTGATTTTTCAGATCAATCAGATCAGGTCTTAAACTTCTGCTAATTGTCTTCTTTATGTCCTCACCATCTCAGAACAACTTACTGTAAATACTTTGTGTTAATTAGTTGAATCGTGAAAAAGTGCTGCTACTTTTGCCATTGGCTCTTAGAAATTTATTATACATATCTGAAACTATTATGTATATTATGTTTGTCTATTAACATGTTAATGAAAACTAAGGCATAAACTTAACAAGGATATTTAATAACTTCTGAATCAGTAGATCACATAAAGACTGAACAATGTGGATTTCCAGATGCCTGTATTGGGATCAAAGTATTGAATTTACTATCTCAAGAGAAATACCTTTAATCATTAACAACTGTGTCCAAACAATGTAAGGCAAACAATGTAAGTTAAGGGAGATGTCTCGAATCACAGTTTTCTTGACTATCATGCTTTAATTTATTCCATCCATTCTCCTCTTTCCCCCCTCCTGCTCCCCCCATTGCTTATGTTACTATGAAAGGTGATTGTCATGCAATATTTAACATGGTTATATTCAAGTTATTGTGGGAGTGATAGAATTACAGTGTATATCTCAGTTATCAGTCAAAACACTTTAATAAGGAATGTTTTTAGTCTTTTTAAGAGAAGAAAAGGAGAAAATCTATGACTGATCACACATTCAAATAAATGAATGTGTAATTCCTTTCTTTCATTAAGCATTTCAAGTGCAAATATTGTTAGCTGTGCCTGGACTCTCTCAATATACATTGCTAGAAACACATAGATATTAGTTTTTTATTTGTATTTATGCAAAAAAAAAAGTTGATATTATTTTCATATTCTAAATAATATAACAGTAAAAATGACTACATTACCTATGTAATCAATGTTCATGTATGTTTGAATGCAGTTTTGAATAGAGATGAGAATGATTTAGTGTCTTAAAAATCTTCCTTCAAATTGAAGTAATTTTATGTTCAAAACTACTGAAGATGTGATTGTATTGCTACATAAGAAGAAGGTTTCTTTTATTAGAGAGATATCTGTCAGATAAAACTAGAAGTTCGCCTTATGAAAATTTAGGCTAGAAATAA
Organism: Tympanuchus pallidicinctus; assembly: GCF_026119805.1. Taxonomy (NCBI): domain Eukaryota; kingdom Metazoa; phylum Chordata; class Aves; order Galliformes; family Phasianidae; genus Tympanuchus; species Tympanuchus pallidicinctus. The sequence goes on from NW_026294758.1 coordinate 47,436,599, forward strand.
TGAAAATAATTGGTAGCTAGAACAATTTGTGTTGTGAAACTTGATTCCTTAGAGATAATGATGGCTTATTTTAGATATGGAACTGGTATCTTTCTGAGCTTGATGAATTAATTAACATTTTAGAGGTAACATTTTTAGTGGTGACTGTTTGGCTTAGGTTATGCAGAAAAAGTGGACTAGATGATCCTAACACTGTAAAAATCTTGTTTTAAACCTGGGGATCTGCAAAGACAGAGTCATTGTCCTCAGTGGCAATACTGGTGAAAGCTACTTTAAAGAATAAACCTCAGCTACAAATTTTCCCAAATGACCAAAAAGAAGGGCTGTCTTTATTTGGTTAATTGCACTGCGTCGCAAGACATTGAAGGAACATAGCAGTGAGAAATGAGTGGCATCTGCAGTACCTCTTTTCTTTTTAAGAGCAATTATTGCTACTTTTAACCAACTGATTATCTGAGCAAACAGGACCAGCATTGCAGCAGCATAATGGAAGTAATGCAATAGAAGGAATGAGGTGTAACCTTAGTGTTGTAGTACTGTTGTAAAGCAAGCATTGTTGAACAAGTGACTTAAGATTAAGAGTTAGGACATATATATATATGTATACTTTGGTTGTGGAATTATGAAGGGAAATTTTTACCATATGTAGCAAATCGATCTTGCTATAATAATGTTTAAACTTATACTTTTTATCATTCTATGTGCCTTTAAAATTTGAATTTTTCTATGTGATTGAGTACTCTAACCTCATAGTTTCTTCTACTGAAGCAAGAAGAAATCAGATTAAAGAAAGTTGTCGTCGTGCCAGAGTTCATTTTCTTACATAGTAATCATATACTCAGTACACTTCTTTGATAGGTTTATGTAGCTGATATTAAGCAGTTACAGGAAAGAAAGAAGGAATTACTTATCTCAACTATTGGAATAAAAATACTGACCAGTCATACTATAAAGAAGGGAGAAGCTAATTTATTTTGCGCTGTAAATTTTAATATCAACTATTTTTCAGTCTCTGGTATTCAGAGAATGAAGTAGACTAACACTGATAAATTATAACACTAAAATCTTTTGATAGTACTGTGATATAAGTAGAATGGGGAAGGATAATTTTAAATGGTCTACAGGGAAAACGAAAAGTAGTTTTAAAAATCTAAGTGCATTTCCATTGCATTTTCCATTGCTTTTGTTGTGGCCATTTAATGTAGTTAATTATATGCCTTTTCTTACTGCACATCCCGTTGTCTCTGTCATTTTCAATGTTGTTCTTGCTTGGCTAAACTGCAGTCAGGTTCCAATTTTACTCTTTAATGTTGTTATAGAGCATGAAAAGATCCACTGATATTCAAAGGAAAAGATTGGGAAAAATGTGTGAGTGTTTATACATTTGCACTTCGAAGATGCTGAATATTTAATAGCAATGTGTTGTTCTAAAATACAAAGTTAAAATTCTATTTTAAGTTGTGAAAAAATAAGCTATTTTTCTGAAGGTTGGATCCTGCTGTCTGTGTGACTCCTGACTTTCTATTTACTTTGGCAGCTGGGGATACTTCGATGGTGCTGCTGCAGTCAGTGATACCTTGTGCCACTGAAACTAATGTCAGAAAACCAATAAATTATTTGGGATTGAGATTTGCTTGTTATTGCAGAAAGAGGAAGTTTTGTATCTAATTCAATTGTTTCTTCAGTATGGAAACAGCTCTTCCTGTTGTAGTTGAAGGGAGAATGTATGGATGCCTGTCTTAAAATTCTGCTTGGGATAATTTTCTTGGTCATAAGCGATACTTTTGTTCAGTCAGGCATTGTTGTCTTTATTTAGGATTATTTTGTTGTGGTTTTTTTTATGTTTCAGTGTAGCTCTTAAGCAAATCTGGAGAGCTCTCATTTCCTGAGCAAGGAGAAAGGTAAATTGAATTGTGAGGCTGTGATCCTGCAGTATGTGTGCAAGCAAAATGCTTTCCGATCTCAGTGGAGAGGTTTGTGTTCTCTGAGATCCAGCATGACAACATTTAATAGAAAATATGTCCTAGCCAGGAAAAAAAAACTAGGCATTTCTATTGATCTGTAAGCGCCTTTCAAAACTTCTCTGATCAGACTTTTTTACTATCTTGTCTTGAGTCCTTTTTTTAATGCCATCTATTATCAGATTGAAATGGCGATTGAGACACTGCAAAAGTCTGATGGTCTGTCCACTCACAGAAGCTCTCTTCTCAACAGTCATGTAAGTTGTCTCTACTTCACATACACTCTCTTTTGCTTGTTCTGCATGCTTAGCCTGCCTCTGAATGTTTGTTTTATTTTATTACTACTTTGTGCTCTTAATCTTTCCATCTTAGTTGCTTGTAATTTTTTACTGCATCTCTCATGGCTTTATTTTGTCAGATTGAATGTCTTGATGGTATCTTGCAGGGTATTATTTGTTTCTGAGGTTTTAAACCTGTGTTAACACAAGTTGACACATCTGTTTGTTTTGCAAACTATAGTGTAAATGGTGAAGTATTGTTCAAAATTATGCTTAATTAGCTGGCTTTCGACATTTTCAGTAAAATTGCCTACGAAGAACAGTCTGTGTACCATATATTAACGTACAAGTATATGAAAAGGAAAAGGCAAACAGCATAACTAAATAATGTCTTCAGATTAAAACATTAAAAACATTTTTAGATGTTTTTTCATTTGTTCTGAGTAGTGAGCTGATTATGAAATAACTTGGGTATCTTAAAGATTCATATCGCAGCGTGGAAAGAAATAGAATATTAGACTAAAGTACACATATATGTCTTAATTAACTATCTTACTTTTTGTTCACATTCTGCAAATCTTAACAGTTAAGAATTTTCCACACAGGAAGCTTGAAGACGTGTAAGAACATGATCTCCAGATATAGTGATAAAAACAATAAACATGTCTGTGAGATGAAAGGAGAAGGGCACAAAGTTAATTTGAAACTTATTATTTATAATCATATTACTTTGTTTATTTCTAGACTTTCTTGAAATGATTTTTTTTCTGTTGATGTTAGTCGTTTTATATTTGATATTTTTTCCATGTTGATTAGGTTCTATTCACCTTGTCTATTTTTTTTCAGCTTTACTAAACTTTACTTATAGGTAGTTACATGCAAATTCTTTTATTGTTTTACAGTAAAAAATTACATTTGGTTTATGGTTTTAATGTAAAAATACAAGGCTGTCACTCAGAAATCAAATTAATAATCTATGTAATAATCGGTGTTGGATTTTTTTCTGTATGTGTCTGATAAACTCAAAATCATAGCCAGGATTGTTCTGGGTCATGTGGTTTTGTTTGATTGGTTTTGGTTTGTGTGTTTTTTTCAGTTGTGGCTTTTTTTGTTTGTTTTTTAAGAAAATGCCAATATTTAATGAGGAGAACCACACTACATTGTTATACAAAATATTATACAGAACAGACTTTTATATTGTAATATTTTAGATTTTAATTCTTTTGTGAACATCCAAATGTTCCAGATGTTTATAACATAATCACATTGAAGACAGGACAATGAACAATAATAAAATAACTTAAATGTCATTGTAAAAGGGACCATTTGTTTGGCCAAGCATTAGAAATTTCTCTTAGCATTTGAACTTATCCACTGGTTGATATGTTTTGTTTAGTCTACTTTGAGGTTCAAAATTTTGGTATAGAACCAAAAAGAATTATAAAATATCCCTTGCTTCCCGAGCTATTCCACTCACTCCTGGTCCTCTGTACTATTTACAGTGTATAAATTGTATGTCAGTAAATTGTTATAGAAATGTGATCATAAGATTTGTATCCAGATGTCACTGCATTGTCATCATGCTATTTCTTTCTTGATTGTGAAGGTTTACAGAATTATTTGATAGGAATATATCCCTTTGACTTGAGAAAAAAAAAAATACATATTTTTGTGGCAATCAATTTTTTCCTTCACTTCAGTCGTTTTGGAAGAAGTCGCTGCGATCTAGATGAAACTTACTAAATATGGTACCTTATTTAGAACGCAGTGTTTATTGACATAAAACTCAAGAAAGGCCAATATGTAGAGTATTGTTCTTTGTCTCTTAAGCTTTTCTTATATTTGTCATTTAATAGTCTAGTTGACATTTATTAAAATAATTGGCTTTAAAAGTTTTTAAAATAGAATTCTAAATTGTGTATTGAATTAGTATTAATTTCCACTTTGCAAGTCATATTGATTTGTGGAAAATACTTGGTTTTTCACTCCATGATATGTATAATAAACTTTCTGGTATTTTTATTTTTTTTTTCCTAAATGTGCACTTATTTTAAGGAATTTGCCATTTCTATCCTTCTTCTTTTCTCTTCTGATTGACTTCTGCAGTGATACTTTACTGTTCTATAAGCATTGCAGCTTAGTTGGAGTTGGAGTCAATGTAGCATGTCTGACCATGCAAATATTTCATACTTTTAACCATCTTAGCCATACAGTATAGTCAATATTAAAGCCATGATTTGAACCTGAATAGCTCAGTTTTATGATTATATAATTTAAAAATTGTTTAGAATACTTTTATAGTATTTGTAAATAACGGTCCTTTTAAGATCACATACTAACTTCCCTTTTTCTTCCAGGCTATAATCTAACAAATCATATAAAACCGTGATGATGGATTACTTTTTCATTTTGTCTATTTGAAATGCAATATTATGTGCACACATAGCTGTAACATTTTTTGTCTTGGAACCATTTACACAGTTACATTTTTCTAGAGCTTATGCTCAAGAAACATAGACATAGGCAAATACGGAACTGCTGTTTAAATGTTCTAGAGTAAATTCAAAGAAAGTTTTTTCATTTGTTTTAGTAAGTTGCTCAAGGTGATTAAAACAATTGTAAATTCAGTATTCAAAGCAGCAATCTAGCAAAGCACCAAATAACACATGGACTTCATCAATCTTTTAATGTAGCTTAATAGTTTTTTATTTTAGTTATTCTGTTTGCATATTTGAAAATTAGGGTGGCTGGAAGAAAGAATAGGACAGACTCTTTGGCAAGATCTGTTGTGATAGGACAAATGGTAATTATTTCCAACAAGAAGAGGGGAGATTTAGAATACATGTAAGAATTTATTTTTTTTTTATTACAAGGGTGATGAGGTGCTGGCACAGGTGGCTCAGAGAGGTGGTGGAAGCCCCATTTCTGGGACATTCAAGGTCAGGCTGGATGGGGCTCTGAACAACCTGATCTAGCTGAAGGTGTCCCTGTTCACTGCAGGGTAGTTGGACTAAATCATCTTTAAGTATCTCTTCTAATTGAAATGATGCTTTGATAAGATCCAGTGTCCTTGGTTTGGGGTTTCATTGGGGGATCAAATTAAATCCGAGTTCTGATTAGTTCTCTGACCATAGCAGATTTAAATGTTCATACAGAATTACTTTGATTTAAATAGTTAGGAAAACAAGGAAATAGAATTCAAATAAAAAGTAAATTAATCATCCAAGATAAATCTAAGATAAATCCCTAAATTTCAGGGAACAGAAACCACAGCAATTACCAGAGAAAGATAATGAACATTTTAGCATGCCCAAAAACAAAAGCAGTGGAATTTAAGTGTGTCCTCAAACTCTACTGTTTGTAATTTCTTTTTTTGTTCTCGTGTACTGTTAAATCTAGCACTGCTAAATTGTCATTTTCACTTGTTTTATATATTACTGACAGCTACAGTGTTTTGTGTTTGCATACCGTAAAGTCCAGTGATGCGACATGAAAACTCTTTTCTGGCAGTTTTCCAAAAATGCCTAACTTTGTAGATGAAAATATTCATTTCTATTTTCCAGCATTTCCAAAGGAAAGAAGGCCAAGACTTACTATTGTAGCCCTAATGCTATACAGTTGTTGCCATTATTTTCAATGTTATCTAGATTGTTCCTTGGCTCATATGCAGTAGTTTGTTGTTTTTTTTTTTTTCCCTGTGTACTTGAGAGCAAAAAATAATTTAAAAAAAACATTAAAAAAATCCCATTCAGTTTAGTTTTATGTCTTTTAGTGTCTGACAAGGAAAAAAGAAAAGCACTAAATTATTACATTTGCTAATGTGCTACCTAACTATTGTTAATCCAATGAGTTTGTTTTGTGAAACAGTATGAATTACATTCTGTATTATTTTATTTCTTTGCAGTGCTAACAATTTGTTTCCAAAGCATAGTTGGTGTGTGGTACTGAATCAAAATATTTTTAAGAAGTGGACACTTAACTGAGATCAAAGTGTAATGAGTTCCACTATTTCCTGGTAATTCTGAAGATCCTAAAACAACATGGTATAGCTAGCATTAAGAGGATCTCTTTTCAGTAGGCCTGAAGAATGACTTCTGAACTGTCATAAGTTAATGTTGTAAGGTTAAGATATTTTTAATAAAGTAATAATTAAAATTATTTTTTTCCTTTTTTTTTTTTTTTTTTTTTTTTTTCTTTTTTATATGTGAAATAGCTTCAGTGGCTTTTGGACAATTATGAAACTGCAGAAGGAGTGAGCCTCCCTAGAAGTACCCTTTACAACCATTACTTACGACACTGTCAGGAGCACAAGCTGGATCCAGTCAATGCAGCATCCTTTGGAAAACTCATACGGTCAATTTTCATGGGGTTACGGACAAGAAGACTTGGAACTAGGTAAGTGTTAATGACATCTTGAACTATAATAAGAAACGCAAGCAATAATTATGAGTAAGAAACTTTTCTGATATTAAAAACTATACATAAAGCTGTATGTAAGCATTACATTGGTTTTCTGACAGTTATGTTTATTAATTTCAAACATGTTAATGCTTTTCCGATGTTGTTATTATTTTTACTTTTCCCAATTTTTACTGTTCACATTTTGATAAATACTCTGCAACATAAATTAAATGCAGTCTATTGTTTGGAAATTATGAAGGATTGTGTTTCTTTGTGACTTTGATGAGATATGTATATATAACCTTGTTTTGTTTTGTTTTCATAACAAAGTGTAAAATGTTTGGTAATATTTAAGAGAGTGAATTCATTTCCCAAAGGTGTAAAATTATACCCTGCCTGTAAAAGGCAGGTATGGAAAGAGAGTTAGGGCTTGTTTGTACCTAATCTCTTCCAGTCAATGAATATGCATAAAACTAATGTTATTTTTCTTTCAATGCTTGCTCTTTCATAAAGGGGGAACTCCAAATACCATTACTATGGGATTCGTGTCAAGCCAGATTCTCCTCTTAATCGACTACAGGAGGACATGCAATATATGGCTATGAGACAGCAGCCCATGCAGCAGAAACAGAGGTAAAGTGTGAAATGAAGATGAGTACTTATTAATATTTCTAGTTCATAGGTTTTTACTTTGCTTTCCACTGAAAAGATGAAATTCTAATATGAACTCTGTTCAGCTTCCCTACTGTGAAAAATAGAAGTTTGCCAAATAAGCAGTTTATGTCACTGAAGTCACATACCTGTCAACATGAAAGAATATTTACATAGAAACTTAAATAAGTTTGCAAAAATTAATAATAAAAAGTGAGATGTTGTAAGAACAAACTCTTATGAACTACCTAGAGTTATTTTAACACAATCTGAAGAAAAGAAATAGGACCTTTAATTTCAGATGTTGGTGTTTTCATTTCAGTATGGTTTTATGGATAATTTGCTTATAGCAAGCTTATGATTAAGGCCAGTTTGATATTTATTTTCTCTCCTTGAAAGAACTAGCATGACCATAATAGCTTGCCTGTAGGCTGGTTCAAGTATTTGCTCTCAGCATCTGTTTTTGCTGAAGATCTGTGAAATTACAGAAGTATTTGGAAGAAGTGGTATTTTCTGGGAAGAGTGAAGGATATTTTTTTTTCCACAAGAGTGGAAGAGATAACAAAGGCACGTGGTTTTGGTGAAAGAATGTGAGGATATGCACATAGAAAAAACTACAAAGAACAGACAATTTTAGGGATAAAAAAAGGAAATGGTACACTTACTTGAAATTGCTTTGTACTTGAATTGTATTATTATTCTGCCATGTTATACTAAAGAGAAATATCTAAGATTTCTGATTTCATAAAACATTGGTGGAACAGGAGTATATTAAGCAAGACATCTTTAAAGCTGTTACAAAAATTAAAGTTCAGTTTTACTGTGAAATCTTTCTCATAATCTATATGTCCATTTCAGACAGCTGGAAAAGACATTCTTGTCTACTCCCGAGGGCATTCCTCACTTGTTTTCAGTTTCATTTCCATAAGTAAACGTCCAGCTTGGAAATTAATTTTAATATTAATTTTTAATATCTCAGTTCTTGTACACACCAGGCACGTGTTTTTGTTTTCATTGGTGGGAACTGGACATTTAACTAAAGTATTTTTTAATAAATTCATTAACTGATAACTATACTGTTCTAACCAGAACTCATTAATCATCACTTCCTGTTGACGTTATTTACTGTAAATATTTATTTTGTGTAGAAGGTAAGTTGTGTTTTTTCTATTCTCGTCAGTTTTCCCAAGTTTCTTGTACGTACTATTTAGTCAAATATTACCTTTAAACCAAGCCATTGTAATTCGGAAACATCAAGTATTTATTGATTTTTTTAGAGAAAGAAATGCATTAATGGACAGGAGAGAAATTATGGATTTTTATACTGTTTCTCCATTTGCAGATAGAGATAGGTGCATTACAGTTCTGACATACTAGCATCTGTAAAACTGCTGCAATTCTATTGTCATAGTATTCTAAAATGATAATAAGAGAACTTTGTGATGAACTACTAAAAAAAATCCCAAATGGAGTTGTTTAGAAAACATCCATAGCCTTTCTTTAGATCACACACATATCTTTTATGTATAGCATGGTTGGGAAGTTGAGCTTATTGTGGCTTAAAAAACAAGGAAGTTCTATTTCAGCTCCTAGATTAGGGATATCTCAGGATCCAATACTTTTATTGAAATATGATCTGTATATTTTGTTTGAAAGTTTGTGATGTATTCATAGCAGTTTACTTGGAAAGGTTTTCAGTTCCTTCAAATACTAGACAGTACCTAGCATCAGCTTGATCTGAATATGAAAAAATGTTGAAGCCTGCCAAATATTTTTCATATATTTCTTTGGTACGTGTAGATTTTGTATGTATAGTACTTTTTTAATATATTTGATTTTTCTGTAGTTAATAGCTTTAGTATTTGTTGCCTGTGATATTGCAAACTGCTTACACTATCTTGATTACTGTTAATTTTTAAACCTGATTTTCCCCCATTGAAGGGAACATGATATTTGTACACAGTATACACACTTTAGCACATTAGCTCATTCTCACAAAGAGTGAACTAGGGATGAATCACAAAAATAGATTTAAATCTAAGCATATTGTTAGCGCAAGCTTAGTTCTGCTTGTATTTACAATACCTACATCTTTTTTTTTTCCTTTGGCTAGCCATTCTCATCTAAGGTGCCAGAGGTCCACCTGTACTTCAACTGCCAATCTTAAGTTGTTAACTGCTCTTTGCTTACGTTTCATGTGAAGCTCCTGGCAATAATATTTTCTTTTCTTTTTCATTCATTGGTTTAAGTGATTTTCTAGTGGTGTTGAAAATTATTAATTCCTATAATAAGATACAGAATCACAGAATCATCTGGGTTGGAAAACATCTTCAAGATCATCAAGTCCAACCATCAATCTGGCCTGCAGAGTCCCTTACTAAACTATGTTCCTTAGTGACATATCCGTATGTCTCTTAAATTCCTCCAGGAGCAGGAATTACCTGGGCAACCCATTCCAGTGCTTTAATTATGTTACATTTTGAGTGAAGATTCTGTCTAGCATGCTAAATTTAACTGAAGTTTAATTGAACATCTGCATTGCTTGGCACTATCCACTTGTACCTGACATAAAAATGAATGAACCTAAATACTGAAAAAGGAATTGCATCTAGCATTTTAAATTATGCACTTTGTTACTTCAGGATTTTAAACGCGAACATTTGTCATGAAGTTACACGATAAATATGATATCATCATTAGACAACATTAACTGTTGGTCACTATCCTATGTTAGGAATTGACCTAAATACTTTACTGGAGTGAGAAGTCTCATTTCGAAAATAGAGTTACATATGGCCCTGACTTTATTTCTGAAAAGATTCATCAAAGTTAGGTTCTTTATGGCTAAAATACTAAGGAAAGATGTCTGATACAATAATTTAGAAAATGAATTTTGAATGCTTTCGTGATCTGTGCATTATTTTTTATAGCCAGAAATGCCTCTGCTGTGTGGTAAAACTGTACATCAATATGCCAGCTCCATCAGAGGAGCTGGTGATGACACTGACAACTCTTTATTTTTAAAATTGCTGAAGCTTTATTTTCTGGCATGAAAATGGGAGAAAAAAATCACCCCCTTCTGGGTGGTACCAGTTCAAGTGTATAAATCAATCCTGCATTTATAATACAACACTAAATTTAGCCCAGATTTAATCATATACTATTTCTTCCCTAGCCAGGTTTAGAGATACTCTGCTGTTGATGCAGAGCAGACTTTATGCTAATAAGAATAATCTTGAGATAGGAAGGTGAGTCTTTCTTCTCCCCGCCTCTTGAATCTGGCTTGTAAGACAAAAGCAAACAAGTGCATTAATTCTTAACAAGAGAAGGGTATCTAATAGCACAGTCTTACCACAAGCTGTAACACTAAGACATAGCAGCTATGGTCAACACTGCTGCTTCTCCCATAAATACACATAAAGTTAGTTATTTCTTCTTAACAGAGACATTATCTCATACGGGACATTTGTACTCTCTCTAAACACAGGCTAGACTGGGGAATCCAGAATCAGACACTTTAACAATATTCAATATTTTCCTTTCTTTCAAAACCTGTCAGGAACAATTAAGTAAGTGTAGGACCACACCATTTTGCCATAATGCTGCCAATAAGTTTGAGATATGAAGTTGTGGAAAAATACTCATCCCAGTGAAGATTATATGATAATTATGATCCTTAAACTTGGCAAGAGACATCAACCTCTTTTTTTACATGCAGCACAGTTAAAGGCAAGCATGATATAGTTTGATTAAGGAAAAAAAAAGACAACTTGCACTAGCAATTACATAATGTACTGTATATGCTATAGTACTTATATTGCATGGAAAGTAATGTCTCCTATACATTTCCATGGAAACTACAACAAGTACAAAGAGCACAATAACACTATTTGATGACATGTTGTTCAGCTTTGGTGCTCCTCTTCCACTGACTACAATTCTGTTTTAAAAGTGCAAAGTAGCCAAATTCTTGCTACTAAGAGCTGAGAGTAAACTCTCAGGTGTTTTGCAAGTCACAGATGTGACCTATTGCATGTCAGATGTCTAACAACATTTGACTATCCAGTCTAACACTCCTGTTTGAATAACTGTACTTTTATTTTTTAGACTTTATGAAAGATTTTGAGACCTCAGTATGAAGGATTTAGGTTTTCAAAGTCTTCCATTTTTGTTGTCTTCAGATAGCAGTGTTATTTTACTTAAAATGGCATAAATTAGGCAGTCTAATGATTATGTTGTTCTTACACTAAACTCCAAAAGAAATTGGTAGTGGTGCTGTAATATAAGTTTTATAAATTCTTCATTAGTAATGTGCAGGCTGCCCTTAGTAATCATGTTTCTTCTGTCATTTGCAAAGAAAATAAAAATTTGTAAATTATTTTTGTACTTTTCTGTAAATTTTTGTTTTGAGATGGAGAAATCAGGATAAACATAGCCTGTGCTGTGTGAGCTCATCTATGAAGAAGCTAACAAAAAGGATAATTTTGAAATTGATATTTTTGTAGGTATAAGCCCATGCAGAAAGTGGATGGAGTTGCAGATGGCTTCACAGGAAGTGGTCAACAGACAGGCACATCTGTTGAACAAACTGTAATTGCCCAAAGTCAACATCATCAGCAGTTTTTAGGTATTAAAACATGTTTTTTTTATTCTACTACAAAAATAGACAAGATGAACTCCGCTGCAAATATCAAGTCACACAAGTACAAAAATTGTTTCTAAAGTTATAATGGCTTTTTAAAATTTCTACTAACAACAGAACAAAAAGGCACTTAAGCTTTATGTTTTATTTATCAGGTTTTATGTAATATTTAATATTAATCATTTAAGTATAAAAAGAGGAATATGCAAATTCTTTATGTGATATATTTGACATTCTGTAAATCACAACACAGTTGCTGTGCAGAGTGATATATACACATCTATGTTGATATTCTGGGATGACATTTCCTCCCTATGTGTTTGTTACAGTGCATTTTATTGATTAACAACGTGGGTTAAGCATTAAGCATCTAGTGATCTTTTTTGAGAGTGTGCTGTAGTTTTGTAAGTGGAAAGAGACAAATAGTTGCAGCTGTTTTTTTGTTTTCTTTTTTTACTTCAAAAATGCTGTCTGAATTTCTTCACAATTTTAACATAGAATAAGTGTGAAAGAATCTTCACTGTGAACGTAAAGACATTCTAGAATTTATTTCTTTGTATCATCCTTAAGTCTTTTCCTGATCATAGGAACAATAGGCACTGTTCATAACTGTGTTTTTTCATTGTGTTGTTATGGAAACAGATGCATCTCGAGTACTTCCAGAATTTGGTGAAGTTGAAATATCTTCCCTACCAGATGGTACAACCTTTGAGGACATCAAATCACTGCAGAGTCTTTATCGAGAGCACTGTGAGGTATTTCCTATAATTCCTACAAATCTTTTTGGTTTTTTTTTTTAGGTTCATTATTTCTAGTGAGTGAGAATCAGTGCAAGATAGTAATGTTGGATATGCTACAGCCATTCTACAGCTGGCTTCAGGATATTTTGCTTATTTCACTGGAAGGGCATTATCTTGCTAATTCTACTGGAATGGTCACTAGGAAAAATGCTATTGGGAGGATTTCCTCCGTCAGGACAAAAATGTATTCTAAAAAGTAATATTCTTGAAAATGTAATCATATGTATGCATTCCAAATTTTTTAGAGAAGCCAGACTTAAAATTGTATGTGCAGATCTTTGGCTTTGTCAATAGGAAGTGTAAAAAATGTTAAATTGTCATTTAATTGCTTACATTTAAAAAAAACCTTTTTTTTCTCATTTTAAAGAAACATTGGGAAGATTAAAATAAACCTAATATTGAAAAATATATATTTTAAAACTACTTAAAAAGGGTTTTCAAAACGGTACTGAATAAGCGAAATGAATAAAACAGCGAGTCTGGAGTCGTATCAACTATCTTTGGGAAAATTTCTCTGACACATTTACATAATTTATGTTCATTTCTAGAGGCTTCTGTGCATGTACACTTGGTCTTACTCTCTGTGCAAAGCATCTTATGCTGTTGGATAATACATCGATTTTACTATCAATACTTAGCGTACATACTTAGTATACATACAATTTTACTACTGTAAAAATAGTATTTATCATTTCAGAAATGGGAAGTTTGCCCTTATTCCACTACATAAAAAAAAAAAAAAAAAGCCATTTCTCTATTTGGAGTTGGGACTAGAGGGAAGCTAGGTAAAAGACAATCTGTATTTGCATTTTATTTTCTCAGGCAATTCTGGATGTGGTAGTGAATCTTCAATTCAGCCTGATAGAAAAGTTGTGGCAAACTTTCTGGCGCTATTCTCCCTCTACTCCACCCGATGGTACTACTGTTAATGAACCTAGGTCAGTAAATGTACTGTCTTTGTGTACTGATTGTTATAATAATAGTTGAAGTGTCAAACAACAGCATAGACATTACTGGTTTTACTATAAGAGTAAAAATCTTTTCTTGTTATGGTGCATTTTAAAAATAAATTGATATTGTCTGTTAATATACACAGCTTATATGGCAAATCGCAGTCTTGAAAAAATTGTCTTTTTGTTTAATTATTATTATTTTTATTAGACAACTATCATGAAGGTGTTCTCACAGTATTCTATCCATTTCTTTTAAGCCTACCGGATTCATACTTCTATATAATTCATGGGCTATACCAGATCTGTGCAAGCATTCTAATCCAGTTTCAGGTGACACAAAGTGAAAAGAAGTTCTGTTGACTGTAGTTGAGATATCTGTAACTGATTTATTAAATAATGATTTTAATACCAATTGCTGTTTTTTGTCTACTATAAATGCATTTTCATTTATTCATTTGCTGCATTTGTTCATTCCAGCAATCTGAGTGAAATAGAAAGTCGACTTCCAAAAGCAAAACTGATTACTCTGTGCAAACATGAATCTATTCTGAAATGGATGTGTAACTGTGATCACGTGATGTACCAGGCTTTGGTGGAGATTCTCATTCCTGACGTCCTTAGACCTATTCCTAGTAAGTTGAACACAAAACGTTTTGTAAAGAGATTTTTTTTTAATATGTGTGTGGTCTTATGGCACATGGGCAAGTTTTTGGTATTATTTTTAAAGCTATAGAACTACTGTGTATCTTTTATCCCTAAGTCTTTTGTGTAGAAAGTTGTCCTGAGAGACAATGTATATATGCCTTATATTTTAAAATATCTGAGGATCTTAGTGCAGTTGAAGGGTCTAATTTTCAAGATCAAGTTTCACATGAAAAGTACTTAAGAGGCACTGTGACCCCTGAACCAGTGTAAGCTAATGTCAGTGAGTATTTCCATTAAATGAAGTTGTTTTTAGCTTACCAACATTACAAATTACTATTTAACCAGTCCAGAAAAAATGTATCTGAGCCTTGTGTTTTCATTTTTTGACATTTCGATTTTTGTTCCTTATTAAAAAGAATCAACTTTAAAGGCTGTTATGGCAATGAAGAATTAATTCTGAATTTTTAATTCTTTTTTAATTTAATTTTTAATTCTGATCTACTGTTTCTTCTTCATATATCCTATAAGGAAGAATCATTAACTATCTGTCCATTCAATCATTACCATAGTTCAAACATTACCTAAGTGCAAGTTTTTACATGGTATCTCTTTAGTTTATGGCACCTTGTCTTTCGATCAGATGCATTGGGCGTTACCAATAAAAGATGTCAAGAAAATGGGTTGCAATCATCTCATATTAGATATCAGGTCTCTCTCAGGCTATTATTTTTTTTTTTCTTGCTAGAATTAGCTCTCATTTTTTAAAAATGTTACTCTGTTTGAAAGTATCTGTTTTGAGACTGCATATCAGGTTTATTGATACATAGCACACTTCTATTCCCAGGACAAATAATTCCCAACAGATTTCTGCCTTTATTTTCTGACATTCCAGTTTTTTTGCTCAGAAAGCAATCAGAGTTGAAGCCATATAATATTTTACATCTGATCTGAAAGTAATGTCTCCTATTTTATTATCTTGGCCCATGACATTGGAGGCAGATGTTGCTCAGCAGAGGTTGAATGCTCCCACCAGTATTCCATTACATGTTGTTGCCATGTGATAGATGGCAGCAGAGGGGCAGTCAGACAGAATGACGTCTGATATGGAAGTGTGGGTGAAGCAAAGATTTATCTCAGAATTCCTTCGTGTGAAAAAATGGCCCCCACTGGCATTCGCTGATGCTTATTGAACCTTTACAGATACCAAACAGTGGATGTGAGTACAGTGAGGCCGTAATGGTGTATTTCAGGAATAATAGCAGCAACACTGGGTCATTTCTGCTGGTGCTTGTTCATTGCTGTTGAAAATGGACAGCTAATGGTGGTAACTGTGCTGACAAATAGAGTTTTTTAGCTGGGAATTTGCTCTATCAGTGGTACCTTGCTTTTTGTATCTGTTGTAGTTTCCATGGAAATAAATTGGAGGCATTACTTTCAGACCAACCTATGTATTTTCTTGGTTTTATCTTCAGGACCAGCTGCTTTTTTAGTCAGGTTTCCTGTAACAACGGTACATAAAAATTCTCTCTTTACTATTTAAAGAATGATTAGTATTGTAACTCCTACTTTTGAATTAGAATATCTTCTAATTCCAATTCTAAACCATTGCAAAAGGCCAAGAGAAAACTTAGAGATTGTACATAATGATTGACTATGACAAGAATGGAGCAGAGCTAAGTATATAAATTGATTATTTTCTGTGGGAAAATACTAGCTTATGGGAAAGTTTAAGAAAGTTTAGAGAAAAGGACTGTAAATGCTTTATCAAAATTAAGTTCATTTCTTTTTTCTAAGTACATGGAAAGGTAACAACAGCAGCTGCTGAAAATGGGAAAAACAAAGCTTAGTAATTAAGTAAGCATGATTCTTCAAGTTACAATTTTTCTAGATTTTTTGTATTTTTATTCAAGAAAAATTTCTGTGCTATTCACCTGTGTGATAGATATTACTGGAGTAGAAAAGGTAATTGAGGAAAATATAGTTGATTTAGCTTTATCCTGTGTTAACTTTGTTAGCTGAAATGTTCAGTACCCACAAAATGAATGAAAAATGCCAGTGCTTAAAAGGTTCAAATTTCTTTTCTTAAGAAAAATATAATGCTGTCTGAATAAGGAATAAGTTGAATTATTGTCTAATATCCTTGGCAATAGACTTGAGTCTGTGTTGTACTGGCAGTGGATCTTTTTTTCTGCACGGTAGACTTTTTGCACCTTCACCTGTGCAGAATGGGCAGAAAAGTTGCCTGGGAGTTTCTGTCATAGGAGAAGAATTTATGTTCAGTGTATTTTCACATTATATTACACAAATTCAAGCAACCAAAAAGTACTGGAGAGACTGTAAAGCTTTCAGAAAAAGACTTTGTTTGTTTGTTTTTGAGATTTATATGTTAGAGAGCTTTCAGCTGCGATTCAGACTCTAGATTGTTAGGTTCTCATCCAAATCAAATTTTCTGTCAGTAATTCTGATTGCAAAATTATTTTGTGTATGTCTAGTAACATTTGACTTAATTCAAGCCCTTTACTCTGAAGTGAACTCATTGTATAATTCTTTGAAAAGTTTCTGCTCTGTTATTCTTTCATGATAACATGAAGAAAGCATTGATGCAGGTCCATAAGTTTTTGGCAATGAGTGGATGCATACTTAAAGATTTAGTATAAGATAAATTCTATATTTAATAAGATATCTGAAAAATTCATTAGAAATTCACCATACAATACTGACATTTGTTTATCTGATATAGTTATAAAGAAGAAATATTTATTCAAAACTTTGAATTCTTCCACTTCTTCCTCTACTTTCCTCCTAGTTAAAGACTTTTTAAAAGATGTAACTGAGCTGCATTTCCATATTTATTTTTAAGGGAGATTAACTTTGCAATGGTGAAAGTAATTTCATAATAAATAATTAGGTGAAAAAGAATAGTAAATGAATCAGAAGTGATAAGAGTAATACTTTCTTTAGGTTACTAAATATAATTCATAGGGTATTTGTATTATTCCTTCCACTCTGCATTTTCTTGCTCTGTAGATAAGAAATAAAAGAAATGAAAACATAGTTAAATAGTAAGAGCAGAGAAAGAATTTACTAAGTATCAGAGGTTTGCAGAATAATGGATAGAACTGAAGAGCTTGTTCTCTATGTGAAAACTTCAAGGTTAAACAAACGAACATCTGTTACCATAGAATACTTACCTTATTGAGATACTTTGTAAGACCTAGGCATACAAATGTGTGCTCCTTTATGTAGGTTGCTAATATGATTTCTATGCATTAATAGTAAAAATTCAAAGTAGTGTGAAAACGATAGAATGAAGTACTTATTTTTAATTAATTGATCTTCTAGTAACAGTTTCCATGACTAAAGGGTTTACCAGTAATTCAAACAGTAAAAAGAGTATTTCTAAGACATGTTCTGTCAGCCTTAGTCTACCAGAAAGTATTCTGCTCCATAAACAGAACCCAGTCTTTACAGTTTCCTCTCACATGTAGCTGAAATCATTTGAAAGTAAATGTAGTTTCTTTTTTCTAGTGTTTTTACTTTTCATTTTTGCACCTGCAGTGATTCTCCATTTTTAGAAAACTGCAGTTTTTATTTTTGTCTCTTTTCCCAGCTGTTTGAATGGACTCTATTAGGTCAGTGAGCAAGTGGTAAGTATTAGAAAGCAAAATTTTTACTACTCAAGAGATAAGATTTTCTTTTTTTCCATGTGCAGTTCCTTGTGTAAAAACTTAATTTCCTCCTTCTTTAATAACTACATGGGTTGACCTGAAAGTTATACCTCCTGGTTATTTTCATGGATACTTCAACAGCTATGAAGAGCATAGTAATCTCTACTTGGTAGAGAAAATTTTGAGCTACCAGACACTGTTTTTCATATATAGGCATCACCATTATCTGTGCGTTTTCACCAGCGATGAACAAGAGCTTGCATGTTGCACTCATAAATATTGGCATGACTGGAACATGGCTTGTCTTTCACTCACTGTCACCACTGCTGCAATGTACCACCCACCACCTCACATTGCTCACATCCACTGTTTGGTATCCATAACGGTTCAGCCATAATTAGTGAGTGTCAATGGGTGTAATTTTTTTGCACATGGAGGAATTCAGAGGCACACTTCATCCACACTTCCATTTAGACTTCATTTGGTCAGACTGCTTCTCTGCTGCCATCTGTCACACGACAACAACATGGAATGGAATACTGTCAGGAAAGATCAGCATCTACTGTTATATCTCCAACGT
This sequence comes from Tympanuchus pallidicinctus, assembly GCF_026119805.1. Taxonomy (NCBI): domain Eukaryota; kingdom Metazoa; phylum Chordata; class Aves; order Galliformes; family Phasianidae; genus Tympanuchus; species Tympanuchus pallidicinctus. Next base: position 47,455,178 of record NW_026294758.1, read on the forward strand.
CTGCCTCTGATGTCATGGGCCATCATAAAATAAAGGCATTACTTTCAGAGTAACCCTCATAAAACTTTCTTTTTGACTATACTACCGATTGCTGCAAAAGCTTCAACTCCCCTCAAAATCCTTGTCATCCACCCAAGCAATTCTGTAGATGCTATAGTAAAGGAAAAAAGATTTTGCAGCTGCTTGAATAATTACTTTCTGTCAGTGGAATTTAGTCTTACATTTTGCTTATTGATTATATCCTTATTGGATTTTGTTCTTTAAAGTGGAAATAAGCACCATGACATTGATTCACACTGCTTCAGGTCTATTTGAGGAAACTGCAGTATTCCAGTAACAGGAATTTTATAGAGATTTGCTCTTTAAAATATGTACTTAAAGGAAATGGAAAGCTGAGAGATAGAAATTTTCAGTGTATGGGAAATAACTGCTGCAATTACAGATGTTTTTATACAGAAATGCCCAAAACAATACTGTTTGTCATCAGCTTCTTGAAAGATTAGGTGAGGAAGTTCGAACTGTTCATTAAAACAAAACTAAATCATTGCATAATTAGAATCTGAATTAGGCGTTTTGAACCCTAGTTTGTTTTGTCTTCCAATAAGTAGAAGGGATGGATCTAAATATTGAGCATGAAAGTACTGAAGATGCAAAACATTTCAAAACAAGTACTTTGCTTTCTTTTCATTTGCTTTTTTCTTCTTTAATGTGCAGGTGCCTTGACCCAAGCCATTCGCAATTTTGCAAAAAGCCTTGAAGGTTGGCTTTCAAATGCCATGAACAATATTCCACAGAGGATGATACAAACCAAGGTAGACAAAACTATTGCAGCTTTATTCTTGCATTTGACAAACCCAGTGTGCAGTAGCATACAAAAGCAGTAGTGTTTTAACTTTAATGCTAAATTTCATGTTTAGCATATCGTCAAATAATGGAAGAGGAAATAAATCAGTTTTGTCAAAAAATTAAAAAGAAAAAAGAAAATAGTTTTGATCTGCTACACAAATGTAATTCACATTATGGATCGTTAATACAGAATATTAAAATGAACATAAACAGTGACAGGTGCATTAATCTACAGATAGATTAAGATTTAAGGTAGTAGATTTAAGATTAAGATAAGGTGGTACAAGATTTTAAAATAAATTAATTTCTTCATAGGTTGCCGCTGTAAGTGCCTTTGCCCAGACTCTGCGAAGATACACATCTCTAAACCACCTGGCTCAAGCAGCTCGTGCTGTTCTTCAAAACACTTCTCAAATCAACCAGATGCTCAATGATCTTAACCGTGTTGATTTTGCCAATGTTCAGGTAAAATTTAGCTTCAAGTAACAAGTTTTGAAAAATAATTTTGTTTCCTCCAAATCCAAAGATTTTGAATTTTTGCATTAGCTGTCATTATTCTTTCAGGAAAAAAAAATGATAAAGTTTTAATGATTCATAGGTGCACTAACTCAGTTCAAATGTACTTCAGGAAAGTAAGAACTTGGAGCCATTATCTATTTTCAAGTACTTATTCATTTCAAGTACTCAAATTATTCCAAATTCTCTGAAAACATGGAGCACATACATTCTTTGAATGGGTATATCATGAGTAATGTCTTCTTAATATCATAAATGATACTGCATAATTCAGTCTCAGGAGCACAACTCCTGAATGTCTCTGAAAACAATTAAACGTGTAATGTTGTTTTTAGTAGAGGCTGTTTCATTCGTTCAAATACAATTACATTAGTATGTTTTGTCTAAGTATCTGTGCTTAAGCGTATGAGATTTCCAGAGTAGTTATTAGATTAATAAAGATTAGAATTGGTTTCTACTTAGCCTTCAAAAAAGGTTTCCCGCATGATTCTACACCTTCACTGAAGTGTTGTTTTCCTTTTGCCCAACAAAGTGAAATATTCCAGATGACTGGAAGTTCTCTGTTGGGTTGTTTTTGTGAGGAGATAATTTTACATATAAAACTCAGTTTGCTAGTGACAGTTTTATTCTTTATACTTTTCTTATATACTTTTTAATAAATATATTTTAACACACACAGTTAGATTATACAGCAATATGTAAACTATGAATGGTATTGAATGATGAATATTGAATATGAATGGTAGCATTAGAATTTTTAAAAGCTTCTTTACAAGGATCCTGTGAAGATCAAGTCATGCTGCCTGACTGCTACAGGGCTAACGAAAAGTTCAAGTGTATTTTTTAGGGCATTGTCCAAATACATCTTGAACACTGACATACAGAGTGTATCAACCACATCTCCAGGAAGACTGTTCCAATGTTTTGCCACCTCTTGTGGCACAATTTTTTCCCATCCTGTCCATCCTGTCACTGATGACCAGTGAACAGCGCCCAGTACCTTTCTCAGTACTTTCCCTCCTCAAGAAGCTGCAGGGAGAGCTAATGTCCTTTTAGCCTCCTCTTCTCCAGGCTGGGCAATCTGAGTGTCCTCAGTCTCTCCTTATAGGACATGCCCTCCAGCCCTGTTACCAGCTGTGTTGCCCCCTCCACGTGCATGCATTCAAGTATTTTAATATTTGCTGATCACTTGTTTTTTCCCACCGCTCTTCCCATTACTGGGAGGACTGCAGAAAACACTGCCTGTGATTCTGAATCCTTCAGCTGTCTTCGAAGGACCTTTAAATCTCTTCTAATTTACCTCAGACTTGTTCTTGAAACATCATTGGATGATGTTTCAAGAATGAAAGAACAGGTGTGGGTGGTGTACTTGACCAAGGATGCAAAATGTTAATTATGCTAATAAGTTAATGTAGACACAGCCTGCTAATGTTGAGGTGTTAACTTAGCGCATGATAGCTAAAGTTTAAGGATAGGGCTTGAGTGAGTCTTCACGTAATCTCTTAGTTTTTGAAGTGTCCCACTAGACTCATTTAATCTTGATAATGCTGATCAAAGTGTTCACTGTTATATGCAATCATGTTTCTCCATTTCTTTGCAGTTAATTTTGTACATGTGTATATGTGTAACATACACCCAGCAAATAAAGCAATTCTTGTTCATGTACAAAACTTTATTTTGTGGGATGGTATAACTCAAGTTATCTTGTTCATACTGGATGGAACCTTGCACTTCATTTCTTGTTCGTTGTCTTATTATTTTAGACCCCCCCACTTAACTGGTGTTTCTGATTGGCATGTCAGCAGTCCCAACAAAAATTGACAATTCCCAAATATTTCAGTAGAAAAATCATCAACAAAGAAAGTAAAAGATATCTTCTGAAAACAAATGTGGAAAACTAAAACATACTTGTGTCATTTCCATTGTTCTTTATTTCTGCATATGACAACTGATTCTATGTGTTGTGTTTTCCCCACCTACTTTCTTTGAACAAAATTGTGACAGACATAAAAACAAAAACTAGTTTTTAGTTTGTTCTATAAGCATTTTTTGTCCTTTTCCTCCACAGAATTGTTTAACCTTTAAGAATGAATTGCATTCTGTGCTTTGTTTCATATACTGTTAATTCAAGTGCTGCTATTTGCTCTAACAGGAGCAGGCTTCCTGGGTGTGCCAGTGTGATGACAACATGGTTCAGAGGCTAGAAACAGATTTCAAAATGACTCTTCAACAGCAAAGCACTCTGGAGCAGTGGGCTGCCTGGCTTGATAATGTTATGATGCAAGCCTTGAAACCATATGAAGGAAGACCCAGCTTTCCTAAAGCAGCACGGCAATTTCTGTTAAAATGGTCTTTCTACAGGTAGTATTTAATACTTGTAAAACATTTTAACTGTTATGTTACTCGCTGAATTGTTCACTGTAATGAGGTTGACAGATACAACGTCAAACTGTGAGTCACTAAGTTACCAAAAGTATGTGGGTGGCTTTTTTTCCAGAAAATTGCTATTAACATCAAACTCAGAGACACTTACAACTTGGCAAGGACTTAACTGATACTCTTGCTGTTTGGAAGGCCATATGAATGCAGGTAGAATTTTGTTGTGAGTTAGAAACACAATGTGGAATTGTTGGGTTAAATAACTGTACAATTATTAAGCCACTATTTTTAATTTTATTTATTAATACAGTGTGATATGTGTGATTATTAGCTAAGGTAAACTTTTTTTACAGTATAGAAAGTGGATTAAAGCAAGTTAGCATTCCATGTTAGCTGCTTATTGAATCAGTTGTGAGTGTAAAGCTGGTTCTTTGAAAATGATTATGTCAGCTACTTGCTGAAGATACCAGAATTTGTCAATCTAAGACATACACAGAAGTCTTTTTCTAATTTTGTTTAAACTTTGAATTATTAAAATCATGGTAAAACCTTTTTATTGGGAAACCTAAATGCACAAATCTTGGTGGTTATACAGATAGGAAAGCAAAGGAACAAGGAAAAAAAAAATCCAGTTTTTTCTTTTCTAACATGGTGGCCAGCAACATCTTCTGCAAAAAGAGAAAATCAAATAATTGCCTTTCCTGAACACCTCTTTCCGAAGACACCATCAGTCAGACATTGTGCATAATGTTTGTAAGAATACTGGTTTTGAGTTGAAATGTTGGTATGGATAAGCATTAATGTGACGATGACATATAACACAGATGTTTTTTTCCATTTTTGAATAGCTCAATGGTGATTCGAGATCTAACCTTGCGCAGTGCTGCTAGCTTTGGCTCTTTTCATCTGATCCGCTTGCTTTATGATGAATACATGTTTTACTTAGTAGAACATCGTGTTGCTCAGGCCACAGGAGAGACACCTATTGCAGTTATGGGAGAGGTAAGATAATATGTAAGAGACTAGATTTGATAGATTTATGATGAATTTGAGTACATACCTTTACAAATTTTATAAACTTCCACGTGAATCTGTAGGATGTTCTACAGTGTAAGAATAGACTGGGTTACGAATATATTAACAGTTTCACATTTGTTTCGTTGTTTGACTGTCAGAGTTCTGAAATCACACTGAATTCTAACCAATTATTTGCAAACAAACTTGCTCCTTCTCAGATCTGTGCACAGATTAATGTACCTAAGTTTTGGCACAGTTTGAAAAATGTTCATCTCTTTTTTTTTTTCTTTTCTTTTTCCTGAGAACAGAGTATTGTAAAAATTAAAAAAAAAAAAAAGAGGGGTCGGGATAAGGAGGAAATAGGAAACTGTCATTTACATAGATCTATTTATTTACATGTATTTAAACATATATTTGGAATTGCAGTACAAAAATTATCATAATTGCAGTACAAAAATTATCATAAGCTGTCTATTCCCAGTGACTTCAGAAAGATGTTATCTATTTGGTCCATAGGGTATTGTTCACATTCATGTACACTTATACTTAAGAGATCTGTGACACAGTTTATTTTCATACATTTCAAAATTTATAGGCTTAAAAAACACAAAGAGCCTCAGCTGAGGACTATGGCACCTGCAAGGCGAGGTTTATTTCATCACTCTTTTCTCCAGTAATTCATCTAAACTTCTGAGTGAGATACTGAAGAATGAACACATTTTCATCAAATGTTCTCCCAAAGTGATGGGAAATTTATGTATTTGAAAATAAAGTAGATGTTTTATGGCACAGCTTTATTACATTTTCACACTTGGGAGTCACTGTGCGATTTTTGTTACTGATAACTTGCGAGTAATTTTGCAGGTTGATTTGACATCAGGTTTCATTCTTCCTTCAAATACACTAACAGTATCATTAAATAGTGTATATAGATAGCAGACTTTCAAGAGAGATCGGACATGTCTCACTGTATTTGTGAAATGATTTCCTGACACGTGGCATGAGGGTTTAGACAAATTAAATTACAATAGTAATTTAATAGTCTATTTCCTTAGTCTGCCCTATATATGCAGTAAGATACTTAGAAGTATACAGTTATTTCATCTTTGCCTTCTTAACACACATCCTATATTTATGCATCAGTTTTTAGGAGTTGTTTAGTTGTTTATTTGATGTAAACTGAAGGTGGAATCCTGAAAAAAATTAACAACACTGGCTGGTACAGGAGAGAAGGCGCAGATACTCATTAAATGCACGCTTGTTAATCATTTTCTATACTCAGTGACTGTGACTGAAATAAAAAGAGGAAATCTAAGACCAGATCCGTGTCAAACATCACAGGACAGCGTATGCTAGTATTGCAGCTGAGATTAGCATGTTCATTTTCCTGCCTTCCTTTTCTCCCAGCTTTGGACACTTGTCAGCAAAAGTACTGACAAGTGCTGCAGTTAACTGGATCAAATTCATTCAAATAAAAATGCCCTGTGTTTATAAGTGATTATTTTTCTTTTCAATCAGTTCTGTCTATTGCATAGCTGTGTGAACACTTCATGCACAAAGCCAAAGTAGCGTAAGGCTAAGCGCGAGGACATGACATTATGGTATTGGTGCTCATTGCATTAGTGTTCCTTAAGTTACTGTTTTGTCTTACTGTATTTCTGAAAAAGGCTGGTATCATTTGCTGTCAGAACTGTATAATTTAAGTAAAACCCTCCTTTCATTTGGGATTCACTGAGGACGTTCTACTCTGCTAATTTCTTTCATTTAAGAGAGTTAGAGAATTCAGGAAAGGAAAGGAAGGAATGTTATACATCTAGAATATGAACAACATTTTTGCAAATACATCTTTTTAATACAAGTAAATTGGTTACCATTTTGTAAACTTTTCCTCAGCAGTGCATTTCATCTGTCTTCCAGGTAAATCTGCAATGCTATAGCTGCATTTAGAGACACACCTTCATTTTTCTTTTAGCTTCTCTGGGAAATTTTAAAAAGACATTTTGGATAAAATATCGATAGTTCAAAATATCTGTCACAGTTTCTGACATTCAGCATGGAAGTAGCTCACTTCAATTGATAAAGGCCCTGATGATGCTATCTTGAAAAAGAATGATATAAGTTTGTAGTTCCCCGTTTTAATTTGTGAAAATTTCTTTAGTGACAACTGTCTTACTAAATACAAGATGGAATGGAAAATGAATTGATGCATGATGGATGTGGCTGCAGTGCAGGCCATGTGTTTGCATGCTAGCCTCAAACCTGTGGAGCACAGTCTGGCTCCATCACAGGCATTCTACATACTATTTGCATAAGACTGTGCTCAGTTTTTTCCACTGTTTACTTTGCAGTTTGGTGATTTAAATGCTGTGTCCCCTGGAAATATGGATAAAGGTATGCATTTTAATCTTTCCAGTATATAAGTCAGTGTAGAATTAATGTGTCTCTGAGCAAAATAAGTAGAACTTAGAGCTGTATCATGCTATAAAATGCATATGTTTGTTTTTCAGATACATTGATATCCAGCATATAATAATTACTAGAATATCATAGCTATGTTTATTTTAAAGACGTTTAGCATTAACACAGGAAATGTTTCCAGTTAAGCCTGGTGTTACTGGTGTTGTGCCTGGTAGTACAAAGAAGCAAACAGCTGTGGGAAGAAAGACAAGAGTAGGCTTATGTAACTTTATCACTGCTAAATGAAGATTTAGCATTGCATAATGCTAACTAATGCATAGTTAGAGTTGCATGCAGTTGCTACGTAGCTTGCCAGAGAAGATGGTGGGAAGAAATGAGTTCCTTACGAGCTCTTCATGCCATATTTTGACATACATTTTATACTGATTGGTTGTACAATTTGATGTCACATCACAACCTCTTTTCACTCATTTCCCTAATATGTAATAATTCTTCAAAAGGTTTATCAGATCTTGAAGATGAAAGGGATTTTACAATATGAAGTTACTGTTGTTTGTTAGATACTGGTTTTGGGATTGGTAATTTCTTCTCCTTCTTTCATCACTAGTATCTAACTAGTGTGATCAAAACAATGGGAGTCTATTAATCTATTTGATGTAATCATTAGCGTTTTCCATTAAAGTTTTAAGTTTTCAGTTTGTACTTCATCAGATTGCTAGTCATCCCAATATCTTTGTATTTCAAATATTATTTGCAAAACAAAGCCATTTGTATTAGATCTTTTTTTTTTTTTTTTCCTTTATGCAGATGAAGGCAGCGAAGTTGAAAGTGAAATAGATGAAGAAATGGATGAAAATGGAGAGCCGCAAGCAAAGAGAGAGAAAACAGAGCTAAACCAAGCATTTCAGGTGGGCTGCATGCAGCCAGTGCTTGAGAGTGGAGTACAGCAGAACCTCCTGAACCCAATTCATAATGAGCACATCGTTGCAACTACTCAGACTATCAGACAGTGCAGTGCTACTGGAAATACATATACTGCAGTCTAATGTGAAACTTCTCCCCTCCCCCCATCATTACATTAGCCCTTTGGGTTTAAGAGGAAAAAAAATAAAAGAGAAAAAAAGTCTGAAAATCGACTGTTGTCAAATTTCAGCTGTACTGAGCATTATTTTATTGGAGTCATTAAATGGTATGGGTGTAAACATTTTGCCAGACCTGTTTAAAAAAGATTTTCTTGTAAACAGGATCATTTTACATTGGCCACTCAATATGAAGAGTTTTCTTATAATCAAATGCAAGAAAGATTTTTGCAAAGCTTGGTGTTAATGTTTTTGTCCTCTGATAATAATTTAATTTTTTTCATAGTTTTTTTTAAATATTTTAATGTTCATTATTGGTTATGGTGATGATTTCATATACATAGGTTTTTAAATAGATGCACTTCTGTGAAATATCAAAAGAACTATTTTCTTTGATTTACACTGGAGGCATACTTATTTGACAACAGATGTATCAAGTTTGTTATAAAAGGTGCTTTTCCGTGGACAACTAGAAGACACTATTTTGATAAAATTGTGAGTATTCAGGGGGATTTTTTGTAATAATGTTGAAGAGTTGAGAAGATATACTAGTTTCTTTCTGTGAGAAAGAAGCAAGTTTAAATGGCAGAATTGTAACAATGTGATAATGTGTACGTACGTAACGAACGTACCTAATTATCTGACCATCATGTTAAGAATGCAAGGTTCATTAAAAATCAACAGTTCCAGGTATTATTTGCATACCAGTTCCTCTGTTTTGAAGACTACTGATACTAAATGTGGTGCCACTGAACAGGTACTTTTGGCTGTTGAGTGGGACTGTAGTTGTTAGAAGCTGAAGCTGAAAAAGAAGTGACTTAATTATTGCTGTTAATTTTTAAGTGTACATGCTACTTAAGCTGGACTGGACATACAGGAAAATATTCCATTTGGATGACTTTCTTCTATTCCAGGTCTTTTCGTATTAGTGGTTCAATCTGCTGCTCTTAGAAAAGATAATTTATAGAATGCAAGGAATGTAGCAACCTGCATCATTTTCCTTTCACAAAAATATTTCCTTGTTGTTACAGTGGATTTAAACTTCTACAAAAAATTAGGTAAGGCAGTGTAACTGGCACACCTCACTTTTACTTATTCCCAGTTGTGTAGAATTTGAATAGGTGGCTAGATGGACCATTGCCATTTAAGAATGTACATCAGGGATCATTGTACCTCGGCTATTACATGGTGCCTTAAACAGAACTGAAGCTAAGACTTAGTACTTTTTGTTATTCTTAACTCTTAAATTAATTCAACAAGGTGTGCCTGTCATTTTCAAATTCCCTAAGAAGTAAGGACAGGTTACATAGCCTTCAAAATAATAAAATGATTTTTTATTATTAAATGATTTTAATATCCCTCTTAGAATGACAATAAACCTATTTTTTCTTGTTTCTAGCTGGATTTCACTTTATTACAAATAAAATTTGCTTGGGAATCTGGAAGGCAAAACTAGCTTTAATACCACATTCAGATGTCAAGATAGATTGACTATAGTCCCAAGCATGATTATATATATTTTTAGACCCATGTCTACTTCTAATTTTAAAAGGTAAAAATGAATAAATGAGCAGGTACACAATGCAGTGCATGTTTTCAATTTGTATGTTTTGTGGGGTATCAGCCTGATTTTACATTTTAATGGCTCGATCTCGTATTGACAGTTTATATAAAGCATACATTAATTGCCATTTTTATTCTTAAATATTTCATTATGCAGACACATGAATTTGCCACGTTATATAGGGCATTGAGTAAGAAAAAAAGAAAAAAAAAGAAAAAAAAAAAGCCAAAAAGTGAAGGAGAGCACAAAAACATCAACTTTATACAAATGACTGTGTAAAAAAAATTAGAGGTTCTTTTGGCTTACCTACAGTGTCTGTGACATGACTTTAAAGTAATATATACCAAATGGGAGAAGAATAGCAAAATTAACAGTGTATTTATAGCAAAGGAGTTTGTTGCTATAGATTACATGTGCTCCAAATACAGCTACATATCAACTAAAATGTCCTAACATTATTGGTGTGCAAAATTAAATTTAACTTCCTTTTAAAGAGTTGGGAGGTAAACCCATCCTGCTTACTCTGTGTAGGCATAATTCCTGCTTGATGTTAATAAATGGCTTTCACCTCAGTAAGAAGAGAAAGTGAGGTTTATATTCATTATTTCTATACTCATAACTGCACTGAATCTCATTATAGATTTTGCTCTCACATATATTGCTCAGTGTGTCCTGATTAATCCTTGGAAATCAGCGTAGATGTACCCTTCACCAAAAATCCTAAAACTAAGCTGTGATAAATATTTACTCCCCTTCATTGTGCATTATAAGATGTTTACAATTAAAATAAAGTGAAATAATTCAATTTTTTTTTCATTTTAAACTTTTTTAATACTGTAGTACTTCATTCAGTTTTTGTCTTGGCAAACCCTATAATGTTTTCTTACTGTCTTATTGATTTTAATGTTGTATTTGTTGTTGCTGAGAAAAGAGAATGATTGTAATAGGTAAATTTAGATTGCTGAAAGAGGTGGGACCTGAGTATCTTTAATTATTCCGTTTCCCACTCCCATCCCAGTTGTTCACTGTTCACAAAGTGAAAAAAAAAAAAAAAAAAAAAAAAAAAAAAAAAAAAAAAAAGAAGAAAAAAAAAAGAAAAAAAAAAAAAGAAAAAAAAAGGAAAGAAAAAAAATAGAAAAATTAATACAAAGATAGAATGTATTTCATAGCTTCTACAAACAATGAGTTATCAAAACAAACTGGAACTATCCCAGATTGAGAAAATTAAATGGCGTCTGTATTTCTATGCTTATCAATTGATTACTTTTTGGAATTTAAATTTTTTTTTTTTTTTCCTCATACTTGTTTTCTTACAAGATTTTTAGAAGAACTAAGTTGCTGTAAGCTAGTTTGTATAGTTGCAGGTTTGGAGGTCTTGTGTTTTTAAATTTAATGAAATTTTAATCAAACACAGGTAAAACATTTTGCACACTTCTGCTATCTTTAATAGTTGGGTTTTAGTAATGATTAAACTACAGAGATATGAATACCTCAGTCCAGATTCTATGATGCGCAGCATGTGGTTGGCACACCAGCTCTGAAGTCTGTTGCCAGTGCTCTGGAGAGGTTTAGCATTTATCCACAGGGTAGACCTTATGAGGGCTGATAGTGGTTTATGTGAAATGGAATTCAAAATAACTATTAAAAGGCATTTTCCCTGTCAGCACAAATATCACAGTGAACAGTGTAGGGGAATGGGTATTGTTAAACTACCTTTTCAAAGCACAGGGCCCAATTTTCAAAAGTTTTATATTTATGATGATTTGCTGGTACATTCCCAATTTTTTTCATGGTAAATCAGTTTCAAAGCTTTTGTTTTTCTTTTCTGGTTTCAGTTGTTATTTTTGTGTTTTACTCATGTACTGTAGCATGCTATAAGCACCTTCTTTTAAAAAGACCTCCCTAGAAAGCTGGAAAATAGATTTTAAATTATTTACCCATACAGTAATGACTTACAGAATTACAGCCTTTAGTTCATAAATAAGAAAATAGGTGATGTTCTGGTGTACTGTCATTCAGGAATGTATAGGCATATATACAAATTTAATTCAAAGCGAGGTATTCTAAAATATCTAAAACCTCTTTTTTCATCTTTCCTTTTTCTCCTAAGAGACATGATATCTTTCTGAATATCACTAATTGACACCTGCACTGTTTAGAAAACCTTTTAGATTTAGAATCACACTGGATTCAAATCAGAATGGTTTTACAGAACGAAAGTAATCATTTTAGCTATAAAAGCAGGGAAGGAAAAATAGATTTATCAATGATGTAAGTATGACCTACAAGAGTAATTTTAGAGTTTAAAACATTCATTTGAGAGAACAGCATGAATTTCTGAAAATTGGGCCCTTGTCTCTCTAACGGGACATCCTCTGTGTATATGGTTTAAAATCAGTAACTGGAATTGTAGTATCTCTGCTAATTTGTTTGGTGATTTAAGAGAAACAAACAAACAAAAAAACTGGAATAGGAGCATAAACACACAGTGCTTATTTCTAGTATTATAAAATTAATTTAACGTAATGCCTTGCATTAACCCTTTGAGCATTGTAAGTCATATGATGAGAATAAAGCATTTTAGGTCATTTATTCAGTCCATTTATCATACACTTCAAAATAGCTGATTGATGGCATTGTAGATTATTATTACTTTTTTATATAATTCTAAAGTAGATACTTGCTTACTATACAGGAATGGTTTTGTGATAGGTTCCATAGATTTAGCCAAATATTCACTGCCATTGATGTGTATTGCCTAATGGAAAATAGTTCTTCATCTCCCTTGTTTTCATAAATGCAGAAATACGTGAAGAAAATCAAATGTGTTTCTATGGACATTAAGTTGTCTAATATGATGCCTTTAGAAGATGAAGGTTTAGGAAAAAAATACTTATCCTTTTTTGAAAATCTCCTTAGGTAGGCTAGCATGGAATACTCCAATAATGTAAAAGAGAATCATTAGAAATTAAACGCTTAGCGAAAAAGAAAAAAATTACAGAATATTTGGTATGTTTACACTGAAGTTTTCTGCCATCTTTTTCTTAAACCAGAACCCAATTATACTCCTTTTAACATTCAGTCACTGCAATAATAACTAAGGCTAAGGTGAAGGTTTTTGACTCAGTTTCATCTGCAGGGGTGCAAGGGATGGCCCTTACTGAACATGAGAATTTTAACAGCAGCCTAGAAACTGCACCAGCCTTTTAACATGTTAAAAAGCCCCTTAGATCTTACAAACACTGCTTATAAGAGCAAGGGAATGAGTGTAGTAGCAAGTACAGATTCTTTGACATTAAAGAGAGAAATGCCACCTTACTAAGTGAGAGTACTGTAAATTTTCTACAGGTTTCTTGCAGTATCAGTCGCAAACACTACGTGCAGCTGTACTTACTGAAGTCTATCTGAGGGCAAAAAAACACAAAAGGTCTCATTTTAAGTTATTTAATGCAATTACATCAGTAGTATAGTGCAAGTAAGCTGTAGACATTTTTAGTCAGTTATTGCAAATTCATGCAGAATTAATTATCATAAATGCAATACTCAAAGGGTTTTAATTTAACAACTTTTTAATTCATAATTTAATGTAAATGCTTCTGAGTTTGCATGCCTTGATCATTGCTGCTAGTGATTTTATGTGCCGGTAGACCTGAGTTTAATTTACCAGTTTAACTTGAGAAATAGTAAAAGCCACTTACAAAGTGACTGCCTAGTGTTTGTTTGAAGTAAAATATGCCTTAGTTTGAAAATGATCATGTTTTATTACTTTTCCTTTCCTTTTCCTTTCGAAAAATAAATTAACATTTTGGGATTGGAAGCCCTGAGTAGTTAAATATTTGGTAAGAATTGTTCTTGAAGATTTCTCACTAAGGGTAAAATTTACGGTAGAAAATAAGGCCCAGAACAAGACTACTAGCATCAAATGAGCCTCACTTAAATCTAAATCGGGATCTTTCTATCCTTATGCACTTTCTTGATTCGGGTGCAAACATCTTACAAGAGTTTTCAGTTCTGGATGAATTTTACTCTGAAACAACAGATGTCTTTGCTAGAGGAGTTTAGGATTCGGAGGGACAGACAACCTCACGTGGATTGGTATTTACCAGGAACTCACTTCGGTTCTTTTTGACTCGCTGATGTCACCAGGAGCTTTAAGAATACTAAAGGGTTCCCCAAATGAAGTTTTCTTTGATACAATATTAATGTGTTTGCCTTGCATTGAAACATTATATCCATCTTAACACAACCCAATTAAGCAATTAAAAGGATGCCAGAAATATATCACTTTGTACCAAAGCAAGTTGCCCATCTCCACTCATCTTCACTCGAAATTTGGATTTACAGTTAATAACCAATGAGGCTGTTAAAGAAACTTTGAGTGCCTTTCAAAAACTTAGAAAATTGTGCCTGAGGTGGTAAACTTTAATTAGGTTAATTCTAGAGCTACCAATCAGTAATTTTGTCATCGCTCAGGGCTTTCTTACCTTCTAGGAAACTTCCATTGTTGCATTTATTTTATAGTGTATTTTTTTAAGTGCCATCGTTTAAATTTCACTTAGTAAGTGGCAGATTACATTGTTCAGTCCCACAGCACGGAAACATCATAACACTAGGATAGATTCAAACTTTTATTTTCCAGTTGACTGAATATATTATGTAAATGAGGTAAGCGACTTTTTTGTAGATTGTATGTGTGAGATAATGTAATGTTCTTTTCCAGTTTTTGGACTACAGTTGAATATACTTTTTAATTATTTAAAGAAGACATCTTTACAGAATAACGTGATGGTTTTTTTGTATAATGTATTTGATTTTGTAAATACGTATTTCCTGATGTGATTTTTGTGAGAAATGCTAAATCTTTTAGTATATCATGTCCTCTCAAAACTGGCAGGAGCTAAATAATAGTTTGTGGGCAATTTGTATTGTGTACTGTACAATAACTGGGGAACTTTTATAATTATAAAAATATATATTAACTTTTAGTGTGTTGTTTAAAAAAATGACTGGAACATACTAAAGACAGTAGGATTTTTCTGAATATTTCAGACTTGAACTCAGGCTAGCTTTTTGTGTTTTTCAAAACAAAATTGTGTCTTGTCTTTTAAAATCAATAAATTTGTTTTCTTGTTACAAACATATCTGAATTGGTTCTGTTTTTGTATAGCCAACTGTTTTGAATTGTGATACCATTGGTTTTGAGGAAGAGAATTATTTGCACTTGTGGATTTTAAATAAGACTTTATATATTTAAAGCAACAGAAGTAAGCAGTGAGTGTGTCCTCCCAGTGAACGCAGGTAGTAAGATTCCTACCAACTGAAATATCAACAGTACTTTCCCATTACCGATTTTTTCAGTTGCACAAATCCTCACTGATCTCATCAGGTTGTGTTTCTCATGGGTCTCAAGCGTGCGTGGCAGGCTCTGTTCCATACAATGTGCAGAATGCTGTTTTAATGAGGACCCCCATGTAATGGACGCTAAAATATCGAAATGATTACTGGGTATCAGTTTTAAATCAGATATTTCTCGTGTAAATATGGTAAAGATAGAAAAGCTCAAGTTTATTGGGTAGAGAAGTTAAGGTGTAGGCTATTGTCCAGACATGAGTGTAATTTCACTACAGTCCTGGTTCCTGCAATGCATCCCACTACGAATTTTCAACAATATCTATTTTTCAGCCACAGCCATGTTTACAGAATAATGCTAATTGACTGTCAATGAAGACAAAGACTTCATTGTTAGCTGGTGCCTTGCTGACAAAGTCTTGCCCCAGCACACACGCAGAAGAAAACAATCTTAGAGAAATATTTCTCATATCAAATAACAAATTGATACAGCCAACAGGCTGCAGTTTTCGGTTCATTTCCGCTATTAACAGGAAGACCCTGCAGAATTCATCCTCTGCTGCTGTTTGTATCAACTGGCTTTGTTAGTGTAATGTTCATCAGTGTAAGTTTACTGCAGCATCCCAAAGCACTGCAATCCAGAGCTCAAAGAATGGAGCACAGCGGAAGGGTAGGAGGAATTCAGACACTCTGGGTACCAAAGGAGACACTAGAGTAAGAAGGGTTAAAAATGAAACTACTTCTGTAAAGTAGTTTTCTGCATCGTGTTAATGATTCAGCACAAGAAAGATACATCCCATATCAAGTTATTTAAGTGCTTTTCATTTGACTTATCTACAGCACTAGCTTCAATTCTGTGAAAAGTCATAGAGACTGCAGCTGTAGTTCAGATCCATATCAAGGTTTACACCAAAAATCAACTGAAAGGTAAACCAGTCATTCCACAAAGACATCTGACCAAGACAGGTCAGAAGCCTTGATCCATTTATGGCATATTGACAGTACAACAGAGAGGATTTTTGCTTTTACTTGATGCTGCTGTTCTGATTTCATTTTAAGTTTTGCTAAATCCCACTTCCCTAATACCTGAGTTAAAACAATCAGTAAGACTTTTCTATTTAAAACCAAAAACTGCTTGTTCATAACTGCAACATGCTGATTAGGACGGTTTACTCTCAGCAATTTTATAAGCAGCACTGTTCTACTAAGAATCTCTCTGCGTACTGATATTTTTCACTGGCACACTGTACGCAAAATCTGCTCTGCTTCCATTATCAGAGTTGAGGGGAGGCACAGTAGGTCATTGCTCGTTTAGTAATTAGCAGTTAGTAAATCAGACATACTTTCAGAGATGGAACTGGTATAAAAGCTGCTGCCTCGAGCTGCTTCCTTTGCAGCTGAATTATTGTTGCCCACAGCAGAGCCACACTAATGGATGGTGTCCTGACATAAGAAGAGCTATTGCCTGAAGCAGCCACACCTCTTCCATGGAACACCCTGAACCCCTGATGGAGCTGAAAAGTAGCAATTCTGCAGGTCAGTAACACATCTTTAACCTGGTGAGGCCGCAATCTAGTAAAAATACACAAAAGGAAAAGATATTATTGAGTCTGTGTGCACAAGTTAAAACAATTAACCCCTCCAAACTATCCTTCCTACCTTCTTTTCTAGAGCATTATGAAGAGCAGCAACACCCCAGCCCTCACCCCATTGTGTTACTTGTGTGCCATCAACTCAGTGTTCTTCAGGCTCTGGCACTTAGGAGAGGCAGAATTGCTCTGTTAGCACTTCCATGCTTATCACTGATAAGCATGCTCTCACCTTATATTCAGGCTACCTACAGATTCATTTTTCTGTGCTGAGCAAACAGTGTTGAGGCTTCACACAGCAATCAGCACAGCAATCAACACAGCTTTTCACTTGCTCCACTCTCATCTCAGTGGGATAGTGGAGAAACTTGGAAAAAAAAAAAAAAAAAAAAAAAAAAGTAAAACTGTTTCTGGATCAACCTGTATTTGCTAAAGCAGAAAAAATCAACCTGTATTTGCTAAAACAGAAAAAGAAGTAAGAGTAATGATAATTAAATATAAGACTGTATATAAATGTGCTTGTACACACATACATATCTATACCTATACATGTATAGATAATCATAGAATGATTTGGGTTGCAAAGGATCTTTAAAATCATCTAGTTCCAACCCTCTGATATAGGCAGGGACACCTCCCTCTAGATCAGGTTGATTAAAGCCCCATCCAGCCTGGCCTTGAGCACCATCAGGGAGGGGGCATCCACAGCTTCTCTGTGTCCCACCACCCTCCCAGTAAATAATTTCTTCTTAATATCTAGTCTAAATCTACCCTCTTCCAGTTTTAAGACATTTCCTCTTCCCTTTCACTACATGCCCTTACAAAAAGTCCCTCCCCAGCTTTCTTTTGGGCTCCGTTTGGCTACTGGAAGGTCACTACAATGTTCCCCTGGAGCCTTCTCTTTTCCAGGCTGAAGAGCCCCAGCTCTCTCAGACCGTTCCTATAAGGAGGTACTCCAGTCCTCTGATCACCTTTATGGCCTTCCTCTGGACATGCTCCAGCAGTTTGATGTCCTCCATGTGTTGGGGTCCCCAGAACTGAATGCAATACTATATATACATACATGTGTGAGGGTATATATGTATGTATACACACACACATACATATATACACATATATACGTATACAATATATGTATACACACACACACATTTGTTTACTTATAAAACAAGTAATGCACAATGCAGTTGCTCAGCACCCACCAAACAATAACTAGCCAGACCCCATATGGCAGCTTGGCCCACTGCCCTCAGTTTCATAGTTTTTCCACATGATGCCATACAGCATGGGACATCCTCTTGGTCACTTTGGGTCAACTACCCTGGTTCTGTCCCCTCGCAGATCTTCAAGTCCCCTCAGACCCCTGCTGACAGGATAATACAAGAAGCTGAAAACTGAAATGTCCTTGTCTCTGTGCAGCATTGTTCAGTACCAGCTGAAATATCAGTGTTTTATCAGCATTGTAAGATTTTTTTTTTTCCTGAAGTCAGAAGAGCATTGTACCAGACCCTGAATAAAACCAACTCTGTCCCATCTTGAAACAAGGACAACATTCACCCTTCTTCCATGCCATTTATGTCATGCTCAAGTTCCACCATTTCCTATACATCCCAATTAATTAACATCTATCTTACTTTTTTATACTTACCACCACAGATTCTTGTTATCTGTGAGTTATCCCTCTGAACTGTCAGAGGAGTACATTTCATCCCTGACTTAGGGATCCATCTGTAATAACAGACTTTTACGGCAGGAGGGATGATGGATGGTACTGGATTCCTGCATGCTGAAGTCAGTTCTGCTTCCATTATAGAATCACATTATAGAATGTTTAGAATTGGAAGGGACTTTCAAGATCATCTAGCTCCAACCCCCTGCTATAGGCAGGGACACCTCCCTCTAAATCGGGCTGATTAAAGCCCCATCCAGCCTGGTCTTGAGTGCTTCCAAAGGGAGGGGCGTACACAATCTCACTGTGCAATCTGTTCCAGTGTCTCACCACCCTCACAACAATCTCCCCCTAATATCTAGTCTAAATCTACCCTCTTTCAGTTTAAAATCATTTCTCTCCACCCTGTCACTACATGCCCTTATGAAAAGTCCTTCCCCCAGGTTTCTTGTGGGCCCTCTTCAGGTACTGGAATGCTGCTACAAGGTCCCCCTTGAGCTGCCTTTTCTCCAGGTTGAAGAGCCACAACTCTCTCAGCCTGTTCTCACTGGGGAGGTGCCCCAGATCTTTGATCCTTTCTGTGGCCTTTCTCTGGACTTGCTCCAATGGCTTCATGTCCTTCCTGTGTTGGGGCCTCAGAACTGGACGCAGTATTCCAGGTGTGGTCTCACGAGCGCAGAGCAGAGGGGCGAATCACCTCCCTTGACATGCTGGTCACACTTCTCTTGATGCAACCAAGCATTTCTGGGATGAAATCAGTATTGGTTGAATTGGAAGAGATCCTTAAAGCTCATATAGTCCCTCTCCCCTTGAATGAATACCTATAGCTAGATAAGTTTGCTTAGAGCCTGACCTTGAATGTCTCCAGAAATGGGGCATCTAGCACCTCTCACAACTTATTCCACTGCTTCACTTTATCACAAAAAAAAAACCATTTTCTTATATCCAATCTAAACATCATCTCTTTCAGTTTTAAGTCATTTCCCCTTGTCCTCTCACAACAGATTCCAATGAAGAGTCTGTTCCCCTCCTTCCTATAAACTCCTTTTAGATACTGAAAGCCTACTATCAGGTTTCTCTGCCTGTCCTCGTAGGACAGATGTTCCATCCCTTGGATCATTTTTGTAGCCCTGCTCTGGGTCATAACAACCAATAGGTCTATATCTCTGACTCCAGGTCAAGCCTCACCAGCAAAGAGTAGAGGTACAGGATCACCTCCCTTGCCATGCTGGCCACAATTCTTTTAATGCAGCTCAGGATATGATTGCCTTTCTAGGCTGCAAGGGCACATTGTTGGCTCAAATCCCATTGCCATCCACCAGTACCCCCACATCCTTTTCAGTAGGGCTGTGCTCTATAGCTACACCCCTCAGTTTGTACCGATAGTGGGGTCTGCCACAATCCAGATGCAAAGGCTTTGCACTTTGCTTTGTTGAATCTTACACTGTTCTCTGGGGCCCACTGCTTGAGTCAGCCTAGGCCCCTCTGGATAGCATCCTATCCCTCAGGCATGTCAACTGCACCTCACAGCTTGGTGTCATTCGCAAATGTGTTGACAGAGCTCTCAGTCCCACTGTCGATATCACCAATGAAGATATCAAAGGCCACTGGTCCCATTACTGACTCCTGGAGGACACCACTTGTCATCAATGTCCATCTGGACATTGAGTCATTGACCACCACTTCCTGAGAATGATCTCACAACCTGTTCCTCATCAACTGAACAGTACACCAAACTCAGTCAAATCCACATCTTCACAATTTAGAGAGAAGGATGTTATGGAAGAACTGCATCAAAGGCCTTATTGAAGTCCAGGCAGACTATGCCAGTGGCTTTTCCCTTGTCCAGACAATATTACACCATCATAAAAGGCCACTAAGTCGGTCAGGCAGGACCTGCCCTTGGTAAAGACCTCCAGGTTATCCCATATCACTTCTCTCCTTTCCATGTGCTTTAGCAGAGCTTCCAGGAGGATCTGCTTTGTGATATTTCCCAGCACTGAGGTGAAGCTAACAGGTTAGAAGTTCCCTGGATCATCTTTTCTATCCTCCTGAAAAATGGGCGCTGTTACGTCTTTTTTCCAGTCACCAGGACTTCACCTGGCCTCTGTGACTTTTCAAATATCAAAGAGAGCCAGCCAGTTCCTCTCAGGAATCTAGAATGCATCTTTTTGGAACCCATAGTCTTACGGATGCTCAGGTTCCTCAAGCAGTTGCAAATCTGATCTCTGCTTACTGCAGAAGGAACGTTACTCTGCCTGTTCTCATCTTTTAACCCATCTGTTCAAGGGCTCTGTGTGAAGAGCAGTCACTAGTGAAGACTGGAGCAAAATAATTGCTGAGTACCTCAGCCTTCTCTTTGTCTGTCATTACCAGACCGCCTGTGTGTTCACCCGGTGGGGAGTATGCCTTCTTGGACTTCCCTTTCTGGTTTGTGTACCTGTAGAAACCTGTATCTTCTTTTCCTTCTCAGAAGCGGTAATTAAATCCAGGCTGAGAACTATGCTATTGCTATGACATAACTGTGCTGCCTTTGACAGGACATCCTAGCCATCAGTGCAAACAAATGCTCAACTGTATGTGCACTACTTTACTAGTGATTTACTTATTTACACTTAGTGATTCCCCTTAACATTCATAGAATCACTCAGATAGGAAAAGACCTCTAGGAGCATCAAATCCAACCATCACCTCACCCCCATCATGCACAGACTAGATGTTACACCCACAGATTTCTTGAATCCCTCCAGGGATGGTAACTCCATCATCTCCCTGGGGCAGCCTGTTCCAATGCCTCACTACTCCTGAGAAGAAATTTTTCCTAATATCCAACCTGAACCTTCTCCAGCACAACATAAGGCCATTAACTTTGATCCTATTGCTATTGCATGGGAGAAGAAGCCAACACCCACCTCACTACAACCTCCCTTCAGGCAGTTGTAGCGAGCAATATGACCTTCCCTGAGCCTCCTCTTCTCCAGACTGAGCAATCCCAGCTCCTGCAGTCACTTGTCATAAGGCCTGTGCTCCAGACTCCGTAGCTTAAGGGGCTCGGTAGAAGGGTATTTAGGAAATGGACCTCTTATAGACCTCAGATCGCAGTCCAGAAGTATAAAAGACATGCCTACTGCACTAATATCTGGAAAATGAGCTGAAGCTCATTTAAACTTTCAACAGCATTTTGCTGTCAGAGCACTTCTCAAGCATTCATTAATTAAACCTCAGAGTGTTTCTTCATCACGGAGGCAAACAGATCGACACAACCTGGCAGCTCTTCCCCCACCGCAGCGCTTCAGGAACAAAACAAACTCAAATCCTTTGCCAGATAAATCATTTATGGGGAAAGAGCGACATCTACTGCTTAACGCTGCGCTCACACCCTTCCGCTCCGAGGAACCAAAGCGAAGGGCGAAGCACCGAGGGGACGAAACGAACCGAACAACAAAAAACAAACAAACAAATAAAAACAACAGCCGAACAACCTAAGTAACTAACACCGAGCTTCCTGGGTCTTAGCGAAAATACCCTTAACATCACTGCAGCGCAGCTCGCTCAGACTAGCGGGAGAGCAGCCTGCAGGCACACCGGCCACGCGGCGCTACCCCCGTGCCGGCCGCCGCCAGCCGACCGCGCTGGTTGAGCCGAGCCCGCTGGCGGAGGACGGGGCCACAGCGGCTCTTCCCTCCGCAGAGCCTGCCTCGCGCGGCGGCGGCGGCAACGCCCGGAGCTCCCCCGTCCCGACGGCAGCGGCCCGGCCGTGGCGCAGCGGCCGCAAGCTGGCGCTGTGGGACTATGAATGCCGCCGCCGGAGCCCGACTTGGGGGGAGGGGATGCGGAGCAGCGCCGATGCCCCTCAGCGCCAGGAGGTGTCTCTGCTGTGCAAAGGAGCGAAGCTGCTTCTACTCACTGGAGAGCTGCACCCCGTCAGCCCGGCACCCAGCGCCCTGCAGCTGCAGCCGGGAGAGGAGGACGCGCAGCTGGCGGTGACAGAGGGGACCCGGTGCCCCTGCGCAGGACGGCTGTCCCCGACCGTCAGCGCTGCCCGGAGTCAGCGCTGGCCTTTCATCTCCTGTGCGCTCGTTCTTGCAGGCACGGGAGTTGATGACCTGCTGGAGGCAACGTGAGGCTGGGCACCCCGTTCTTCTCGTCGGAAGGCTCCGTACCCGCCACACTACGCAGATAGGGATAGGCTGGTGTTGCAGTGCTCAGCCACGCTGGAGATGCGTGGGTAGACTTTGAATGGGCTGCACGAGGGGAACTGCAAACGTGTTTTGAAGCGCAGGCTGTTTGCTTCCTTTCCTTCTTCCTTTCCTGTGCAGACTGTGAAGCAGTCTGTCATAACTTGTGTACATATTCTTGGTGATAGCTTGGAGCTTATGAGCAGTGTTGGAATAGTCTGTGCATTAGATGGGAGAAGCAGCCTGCTAGGTTGGAATAGTCCAGTGGTATGCTTGTCCAGCTCTGGTAGCTGCTCATTAGAGTAATGTTGCTGTTTTTTGAGTTTATGATGGCTTACAAGGGATAGACAATAATGTTGAGAGGAGAAAAAGCATGGCTAGAGTCAATGGTACTGCAGTGCATTTTGTAGTTGTTGCTAAGGTGCAGGATGTTCAAGCAATAAAAGAAATGGGCAAACTCAAAGAGCTGACTCCCTTCTTTCCTCCGAACTTCATGTTGAGGTGATGATAGTCACTTTCTTTCTGCCAAGTCTCCCAGAGCTATTATATATTGGGTATTCTGGAAAAGAACAACTTGGTAGTGGCTACTGTGATTCTTTACACACACACTAAAGGGAGATTACTGTTTTTATCCAATTCTTAAGCAAACATTTCTAGTCTAGATTACTAGCTATTTCACTGATAAGGGAATACTTCTCTGTAAAGACTTGTGAAGAATGAAGCTTGTAGTTTTTATTTTTATTTTAAAGGGATACAATATCCCTGGCTAAATCCTCTTAATTTAGAGGTCATATAAAAATTACTCTGACTGTAGAAACATGAACATACAACTGCTGGTGTGTGATTAGACTCTCAAACAGATCTGTATTCTTACCCTTGCAATAGCATATAGTTTATCTGTAGATTTTACACCTCTCCTATCATAGCTGTATTTGTTTGTCTGGACCTGTTCTGTTATTGTCTGTGATGTTTACTCGTTATGGGGGTAAATAAGAATGCAGACTGTACTGTGCAGCACAGTGTATAGTAAATTGCTAGTAGTCAGTGTGATTTTAAAGGCGAATGTGTGACTGAACTCTACTGTGTTTGAAAAGCAGCTGAAGTTCATGCCTTTCACTGGCAGTCTCAGTGAGGAGCCTACTAAATCAGGGTCATGAAGGCTAGGGCTTCCTATTCACATGGGAATGAAGTCAAAAATCCCCAGGAAGGACTTGGAAGTGGTGGAATTTCTCCATCTGTGGAACAAATGATTGAGAGATGCAAAAGCTCTCATAAATACAAGATACATTTGTTCCTATTCATTGCAGGGGAGTTGGGCAAGATGAGCTTTAAAGGTCCCTTCTGACTCCAGGGCTGCAATGATTCTGTGTTTCTATGTTAAAACAGGGAAGAATGAATGATTATGCTTTGTTTCCACAGTGTGACAAGTGAAAGAAATTTCGCAACATGGTGCTAATATCAGCAGAGTCAGAAAAAGCACTGGACTTTAATATGAAGTGCAGGCAGCAAAGGTGTAGGAGGTGAATGCTCATCTGCATACTGTGTAATGAGGCCAACGCTGATTAGAAACTACAGTCACGTGAAAGAAGTATCTGTTGGGGCTTCTGGTGAGCTGTAAACTCAAGAAGAGCTGGAAACTGATGACTTTCATGAGGGAATGGTGTCAGTAAGGCAAGTGATTACCAGGCCCTTCTGATGACCTGTGACAGTTCTTAACATCGGATTTAACCCTAAGCCTTGAGTTAAAATATTTTCAAGGGTGTTGAGCAGAATAAGAAATCCTATTATCATTATGTGTTGGTAGGGATGATGGGATATTAAAACTCTAGCCTGAAGCTGGTAAATGAAATGCTTGTAACAGAAGTGCAGAATGCAGGTTATGGTTAGCTAGGACTCCTGGGAAGAGAGTAGAAAATTGGTGGCCAGGAAATGCTTCAGAGAGCGAGGGAAAAGCCAAGACTTCAGCCTACTTGGATCAGGGAAGCTCGAGAGCAGATGACTGAGTGGAATGAGGTGCAAATGTAGCAATGTGTGACTTTTCCAGGAGTAGGAGACCTTTTGGATTCCTTCTCCTGTGGTAACGTATGTGAGTAGTGATCTTAAACACTTACCCTCTGGTCTGCTAGATCAGATTAGTTCAACTCTTGTTCCAAATGGAAAACTGTATCCCGCTTAAATAACAGGAGGCAGGTTGACCTGTCTGTTCACGTGATGCAGTCCTCTGATTAGTTATGGACTGGCTTGCTATCATTTGGACACAGCGTGGGGTCAGAGACCAGCTGGAGTGCATGGAATTCTGCCTGAGGGTCAACAGAGAGCCAACTGCGATTTGATGGTGAGCATTAAAACGAGAACAGGGACAGGGAACACACCGCTGGGGCAAACCACCTGAACATTTTAATACTGCACTCCAGCAGATAATACAGGGGAGCATATCTCTGTGGCTGTTAACAAGCCTGCCTACATCACAAAATCTTACATCTGTTGGTGGATATATTTATGTGACGATTCATCGGAATGAGCATTATTTTGGGTTGGTGCTGTATGGGATTTGTGGGGTCTTAAACCACACTCAACTACTTCTTCCTTATCCTGTGTATGGCTTTTTTGTTCTGTTCTTTTTTTTTTTCCTCCTCCCTCCATCAGCCATCCAAGTTTATTACAGGAGATGTTCTTAAAAAAAAAGAAAGAAAGAAAGAAAAAAAAAAGTTACTCCAGCACTCTCTTCCTGGAGTATTGACAGAATCCTATCTATTTTGAAATGTGGGTTAATCATTTTAGTATCTTGTGTTTGTTTGTGTATTTTCCGCTGTACATACAAGCATTTTTTAAAGGAAAATCAGTTCAACTTATGTACAGTGCAACCATTTGAGTTTATGTACAGTGCAACCATTAATTGCCAAGTCTAGAGAATGAATATGCCTGCAGAAACTGCTGCAGAGTACTGAGGCTTCTTTTCTTTTCGGGAAGGTAAGAGTGTGAAAGAGCCACTTTGGAAGGATATTCCAGCTATCTTTGGTCACAGTAATCAGTTTTAGCTGGCCTTTATTCAGAATCTATACCACTCACTTTTTAAGCTATTACTGCAGTAATATCTGCAGAAAATCTCTGACAAGTTACCAGGCTTTATAATTTATTAGCTCAGGTTTAATGTCCAACAGCAAATACCAGGTAGCTGAGATACGTATCTAGTCAAAACTGTATAGTAAAATTCCTCAGCTTTTCAGCAAGAAACAGTTTTCAAAAGAGAATAAGACTTTAACTGACAACGTCTTCAAAAATCAAGTACCATCTGTACCACTGAATAACAAAAATAGAATTATCCGGTTATCATGAATTAGTTATTCTGCTGTTTTGGTAGGAGGAACAGTTAAGTTATGGCTATACTCCATTTTCTTACAGTTCTGCTCCTTCGGAAGTCCTGTCTTACAAGGCTCACTGGAATAAAGCAGCCCTGAACAAGGCAATATGCAGCAACCATACTGAGGATCTTCATTTAATTGCTTTAATGCAAAGACTAGATCTATTGTGTCTCTGAGCCAAAATGTTTTTAGATGCTGAAAATGGCCAGCACTGCTTCTGTAACAGCAAATTTATCCCACAAGGAAATCAGCATGGATGAGAATGTACTAACAAAAGAAAATGCTGTACAATCTTCTTCAGTCTGTGGCTTTAAAGTGGAACACATATTACTATAGGCAATCTGCTTGTTCTAGCTGACCAAATAAGTGCTTTCTTCTTTTTGCTTTAAAAAGTGTTAGGAACACATTTTCAAGCACATTTCTAAGCATGTTTGTGATAAAGTTGGGAATATCAATTACGTGAGTCAATCACAATTTTAGAAGAATATGAATGTAAATTTGGATCTTGAAATCAGACTCCTATGAAAGACAGATGTCGATTGTTTCCAAATTAAGTATCTTTTACACAAATTGCAAAATCATATCCCTGAATTTTCCTTTTTTTTTTTTTCCATTTAATCATTTTTATCTCCATGAAATCAGAACAGCGCCCAAAAGAAGAGATAAAAAGAAATTAAAAGAAGGCATGAGAACATCCCTACCAACTCTGAACATATGTGGGAATCTCCTGACTGGGTTAGGTCAGGAACTATCATGAACTGCAACCCTGTTTTAAGGTACCTGAAGAACTTTAAAGAACTGTAATTATTTTGTAAAATAATCTTTTGTAAAAGTGATGGATGTTTGAATGTGTAAACTGACTGACTTGAAGTCTCTGGCTGACACTCAAAATGTTCACTTGCCTTATTCTGTGAGAGGTGTTTGTATTATAGCAATCAAGATAAATGCAGCAATGTATTTTCAGTCTTAATTGTCTTAATTCTTGATAAGAAGCCACTAGAAAGCAGATCACTCAATTGATGTGGAGACCTATGTGTGGGCTTTCAAAGAGAGACGCAGAGCATTTAGAAGCACACACAGTTTGTGTGTGACCCTTGGTTTGGGCCAGGCTTCAGACCACGATCTCCATTTTCATGTTATTTTTCTGCGCGTGTTGTCAGCGTTCCGAGCTGACAAAAACAAACAAACAAAAATCGCAGAATCACCAAGGTTAGAGAAGACCTCCAAGACCATCCAGTCCAGCCACCCATCCACCACCAGTATTTCCCCACTAAACCACGTGGCATATCAGCCTTAATTCATCAAACAACTTCTCTCAACTCAGCTGAGCGCCTTACGGGAGGCGTTAGGAGGCGCTCTGACTTCCCCTCACAACCACGCACACCGGTGAGATAAGCGCGGCTTTACGGCCACGGACCGCAGCCGGAGGTCCCTCAAAGAGCCAGGCGACCTTGCGACCCCGCAAGGCCGGCACAGCTGAGATAACGGCTCCGCCTGCCGTCCTCCCGCACCGCTGCTACCCCTCATCGCCGTGCAGTAGCTTATAGGAGCTCGGTCACGCCGAACACGAGGCGAGCGGGGACAGGACGGATAGGGAGGGCAGAAGGGCGTGCCACGCTTCCGCACGGCGCTTTACGGTCCTGTTACGATACTGTCGCGCGACATCATTCTGGAGAGCCGATGCCGGTTTCGCGCGCCGCCGTAAAGCACGCCGGCGGCAATAGCGAGCGGCACACGTGAAGCGAGAGACCGCGGGCGGGACAGGGAGGAGTCGGAGAAGCCAGGAGGTAAAGCCGTGCTCAGTAGCGGGGCTGCGGCGCCCACCGCCGTCCGGGAGTTGGGTGCCGACACTGGGACTGGCCGTGGGGATCGGAGGCGGGGCTGTGCGGGCCTAGCCAGCCGCGGCCTCACCAGCCGAGCTCGGAGCTGGACTGCGGGCGCCTGCCGCGCTCTGGCGGTGGCAACCGGGGACGGGCTCAGTGCCGTGCCGCCGCCCCGGGTCAGGGCCGCCGCGGGAAGGGCTCGGGGTCGTGATTCGTTGTGACGTTAGCGACGTAGAATTGGTGTAACGCTGTTTCTTT
Organism: Tympanuchus pallidicinctus; assembly: GCF_026119805.1. Taxonomy (NCBI): domain Eukaryota; kingdom Metazoa; phylum Chordata; class Aves; order Galliformes; family Phasianidae; genus Tympanuchus; species Tympanuchus pallidicinctus. The sequence goes on from NW_026294758.1 coordinate 47,483,225, forward strand.
CTCCGTTTGCAGTGTTGTCGTGATGAAAGCCTGGAATAACAAGAAGTTTCCAGGAAAGAGCGGGAAAGGACCTCGTGGAAAACAGCTGCGTGGAAAAAGAAAGTTTAAGAAAGATGACGGTAAGGAGGCAAAGGCTTGCTCGTGAGAGCTCTGACTAAACGATTGTTGCACGTGTGAACTTTATTTCTGTCTTGACCAAATTGATGAGCTTTTATGATGAAACAGCTGGCCCAGTGAACTTGGAGAAAACAGTGCCCGTATTCTGTGTGGGCTTCAGTAAGGCACCATCTCCCATGAGATCCTAAGATAAGCTGATCAAAGTACTGGATGAGCAGTGAGGTGGGTTGAAAACTGGCACAGTGCTGAGAGCTAAAACAAGGTGATCAGTAGTGTGAGGTCTGGTTGGAAGCCATTAATGAGCAGAGCGCTGTAAATTCTATACTGAGTCCAGGGCTGTTCAACGTTTTTGTTAGCGTGGTTGATGGATTAGAGTGCACTCCTAGTAACCTCGTGGGTAACATAAGCTGGGAGAGTCACTGATTCACTAGTAAGCTGTGCTGTCATCCAAAGGGACCTGAACTGTCTGGAGGAATGGGCGTGCAGAGTTCTGCAGATGGGGAGGAACAGCATCAGGACATGCTGTGGCCACCCCAGTGAAAAGCTGTGCTGTATGGAAGAAGTATTGCTGTTCCAGTTGGCAGTAAGTTAAACTATGAGCCAGCTGTGTGCCCTTGCAGCAAAACAAATGAGTGATATCCTGAGCTTTGTTAAGCAGTGTTGTCACCACATCAGGAGGCATGCTTCTTCAGCTGCTGTCTTAGAAACACTGAGAGTCCTCTGTCTACTTCTGGCCTCCCAGTAGAAGGAAGATGTAGGCATACTGAAAAGAGACCAGTGAGGGGCCACCGTGATGACAAAGAGACTGGAGTACCTCTGCTGTGAAGAGAAGCTTGGAGAGCTGGGACTGTTAAGACTGAAGAGTAGAAGTCTCCGAGGGGGTCTTTTCAGTGCCCGTAAATACTGCAAAAGACAGTGCAAAGAAGAAGAGCCATGGTATTTTCAGTAGTGCCTGGACAAGAGGCAGAGGGCAAAACCTGGATCACAGGAGGTTCCATCTGAACATTGGGAAGCAATTCATTACTGTGCAAAGTGACAGATTTACCAGAGAGGGTGTGGGATCTCTTTGTTGGAGATCTTCAGAAACCATCTGGACTTTGCGCAGGTCAGCCTGCCCTGGGTCACTCTATATGAGCAGGGGATGGAGCAGATTCTGGAGGTAGTCTGATTCTTGTTTTAATAATTGTTACTTTGAAGCAACAATGGTTCTAGGGTAATATTTTAATTTGTGGAGTTTTTTTTTTTTTTAATTAGATTCAGTTCCTTCAAAGACTTTTCATAGTAAAAGAGATAAGGAGGAAAAGCCTACATCCATTTCCAAAAAGCCTGTGAAAGGAAATTTAAGATCTGAAAGAGCTAGTGTCAAACAAGTCAAGAATAAACAGCAAACAGAAAAGCTTGCAAAGAAGAGGAAATATGACGATAGCGCAGAGAGAGGTGAGTAGATGCACTTTTTTTTTTTTTCTTAGGGCTGACTTAGATGAAATTGAGATTTTTGGTATGCACTTTATACTGGTTTGTCTTCCTCAGCCCTGATCTTGTAATCACTTTTTCCTAATTGACTCAGTGACTCCAAGTTTGGATTTAGTGTCTCCTGTGTAATGGTATATTTCTCTTGATTAAATGTGGGCCCAAGTCATGAAAACCAGCAATTAGTTATGAGCTGTCTTGAAGTCAAATATAAAGGTGCAGTATTGAGTTTAAGTAATTCATATGCCATCAGAATGTGGAGAAGGACCTGGGTGTCCTGGTGGATGGCAGGTTGGCCAGTGTGTGAGCCAGCAGCGTGCCCTTGTGGCCAGAAAGGCCAGTGAGTGACCTGCAGAATCAAACTCTGTAACCCAAGTGGGATTACAAATCAGATACAGTTTATTCAGTGCAGACTCCAGGTGCAAGGGGGGATAGATCACTTGACTTGCACACCGTCAGGAAAAGTCATGCTCCAGATACAGGCCAAGCTAAGACATAATCAATAGTTTTCCCAGAATTCGGGTGCACATTCGTTACACCTCCGAGAGTTCATTAGCATGCAGACCCTTCCCTCCTGCACGTGCACAGTGGGTTGTGGGATGAAGACTTGTTGTTTTCCTCAGGAAGGCTTCTGACCATTTTTGCTGTAAACTCCTGGCCTTCTGGGGGGGCATCCCCCCAAACCAGTTCCTTCTTGCCCTGTGGACCTGCTTGGAGCGGTGAGGCTGTAGCTCAGCGAAGCTGTGGATGCCCAATCCCTCGAGATGTTCAGAGCTAGGTTGTATGGGACCCAGGGCAGCCTGATCTAGTTGGATGGCAGCCCTATCCATGGCAGGGGGTTGGAACTGGTTGGTCTTTGAGGTACCTTGTAAAGGGGTGTAAAGGATTGTATGGAAGAGCCAAAGGGAGAATTCACTGGATCTGTACAGTCACAGAGTGGTAGGTCCATCTAGGGTCAGTGTTGAAGCTGTGAAGATGTTTGCAGTGCATCCTTTGAGTGAGCTTTGAGGGGAAGAATCATTGTTTGCCTTGTTCTGTTATTCTAAAACTGGAAACTACCAGCTTAGCATGTTTATGAAATATTTGTGCTGGGAAAATGCAGACAAAGCTCCTGGCACATTAGGAATTGAAGTCAAAGAGTTACTGCCGCTCACACTTGAAGGTTTCCCTTGCTCCTCTCTTCTCAACTATAGAAAATAAGTGTTTCTGATGTTTCTGTTTTCAGAGTCAGATTCTAAGAAGCCTAAATGGAATGACTTCAAAAAGAAAAAGAAGGAGTTAAAGCAAAGCAGGCAACTTAATGATAAAAGTAATTATGATATAATTGTAAAATCAAAGCAAATATGGGAGAGCGTGAGAAGGTAATGTTCTTATTTTTGTCTTTCACTGTCATAAGTTGGAGTACTTCCTTTTGGTAACTTTTGTGAAGCTGTGTTTTCACTGTGGAACTGTCTTGAAATGACACCATTACAGGCAAGTCTTCAGAGACTTCAAGTGAAGTGTGATCTTTCATCATTATAGAAATATCTGGATTTTTCATTTGTAGACTAAGATGTCTGAGGATTTGTCTTGTCTTTTGAATTATCAACCACAGATTTTAGTCTAATCTTGCAGTTGGATCACTGCAAGCTTGTTGAGATTTTTAGTGTTTTCTGGAGGGTAGTGTTCTTTGGCAAGTGTAATTCAGGACTGTGGCCTTATGACAGAAAGAGGAGTTAATTTTGCTGCATTGTTCTAATTGTATGTTTTCTACATTTGGCTGTAAGGCACTTAAGAATCTTCTGTATCTTAGTGGCACTAGCAGTTCTGATTGCAGAATTGAGTTTCTAGGCTAATTAAAGTTGTTACTAAGAAAATGACTTTGAAGTATGAGTATCTGGTTTGGTTTCTTGGCTCTAAAGCCACTTTATTATGCCTCAGCTTTAATTAATGGCAGTGCAAATGTGGATTAGCAGGAGCTAATCTCATAATATGTTATAATGCCTTGCTTTTTAACATAGAGATAGAACTGCATCAACCTATGAAAATGCAGTTTCCTTAAGGTTGCTTTACTTCCCTTCCTGCAGGAAGAAATGTGATAAGGAGAAGCGGGAAAAGCTGATGAATGAGCTACAAAAACTACTTCATGGAAAAATCAAAAATGTAAGGAAACCTAATGCTATTAACAAATTCTGTATAACCTGCAAAGTTCACAGAAGCTCCTTTTAAAAATGGTGAATTGTTTATATAATTCAGTACCAACCCAGTCTCCCAAAAGCTACAGAGAATGTTATTTTAGCTGCAAGTCTTTCCCAGAAAGAAAAAAAATAGGATTGCAAGGCTGATTTGGCTCTTAGATTTGAGGACAGTAGTGCAGGGATGCTTTGCCAAGTCTAAAGAAACTAATTGAAAGTGAAGTTTACAATCAGCCACTCAGAGTTCTGGCTGTTGCTTTATGGTAATGCACTGCAGAAGTATTGTTTTGATCCTAAGCCAAAAGAATGCTTTGGTACAGTTAATTCACGGAATATTTGAATTTGCCTGGAAATGTATATTGCTGCATCCTACAGTGGTTCTTGATATGCCATGCAGAACTGAAACTGTTTGGTAACATTCATTCTGAAATTCCATAGGACACAAGTGAAAATGAGTTTTTATTCAGTACTGAATATTTCATGTATGTAACAGGTGTTCTTAATTGTCACCAATTGCAAACCTTCTCTGTGTTGTTTTATAGAATATTTTTAAAGTAATAAAAACACTTTAAAAATTAGTATGCTGTAGTAGGTGATTATTGTAATCGGAATTATGTGCTGCATGTGGCATAAAGCTCTTTTGGAGATAAAATGTAAAATAAATTTGGTGCATAGTATCATACAAATGCTCTAGAGTAACGGAACATTTCTGTCCTGCAGCTAGCATTTGCACATGATTCAACTCGAGTGATCCAGTGCTTTATTCAATATGGTAATGACAAGCAAAGGCAAGAGACATTTGAAGAGTTAAAAGGTATTTTTTCCCATCTGCCTTTTACCTGTATGATTTTGTGCTGTTTTCTCATAAATACTGTTAACTTTATGGTGACATGATGTGTTATTCCTAGTGAGGTCTTGAAAGGCACTACAAAACCCAAAGCCATTACTTACGTGTTGATATAAAGGAAAATCAAAGTGAGCCTATTCTTTTTCCCCTTTTTTCTAGATAGCCTTGTGGAGTTGAGTAAGTCAAAATATTCCAGGAATATTGTGAAAAAGTTTCTTATGTATGGGTGAGTATGAAGTGAATTTGCTTATTTATCTTGCATTTTTGATCTCCAGCATGAGTGTTACTCTTTATCTATTAAAATCATCAATGATGATTTTAAAAAAGCTATGTCTATGGGAATGTGTTTGTAACAGTGAGTATTTGATATTTCCTATGACTGTTCTCTTTTTGTCAAGAAGTAAAAGTAGAGCAACACATATTACTAAGGAAAACATGCAGGTAAAGCCCTCAAATATGTGCTTTGTGCCTTTTAAGGGTAACAGTTAGATTGTAAAGACAGTGTTCACTGAAGCATAGTGTTTCAGGAAATTACCCTTCTGTAATTACCCACAGGTTTCTTCTCTTATGTATCTTTGATCATCCTTTATAACTTTTGTGGATGCCTGCCTTTCTGTACATATTTAATATCATAAAGATTATCCGCCCTGTTGCATATGTTTCTTGGTTTGTTTGCTAATACTTATCACTTACATAGGTTTTCAGAAATGAAGCTACTGCTAGGTTATATCCTCCCTAATGTTTCAAGTACTGCTATCAATCTTTCCCTGTGAAACAGGACAAAACAACAAATTGCTGAAATAATAAAAAGTTTTAAAGGTCACGTGAAAAAAATGCTCCGTCATGCTGAAGCATCTGCTGTAGTGGAATATGCATATAATGACAAAGCCATTCTGGAACAGAGAAATATGCTGACAGAAGAACTATATGGAAATACTTTTCAGGTTTACAAGGTGATTTATTCCTTTTCTTTTAAGGTATTCTGTCATCCAGTCATCCTGTGATGACTGTCATCCAGTGCCCTGTGTTACTGATACCTCCCTTGCGTACAGTATTCTCCAGTAAAATTCCTTTCTATGTCCAAATGCATTCTAATTTAATTTATCATATGTAAATGCACAAGTAAATTGCACATTTCTGCTATAGGTTAAGATTGTATTCTTCAGCTTGATCTATGTGAAGTACGTTCATGATCGAGCTTTTTCTGCAGTCCAGTGTTCATCATGGAATCATAGAATGGCTTGGGTTGGAAGGGACCTCAGGGGTCATGAAGCTCCAACCCCCCTGACACATGAAGGGCAGCTGGCCTCCATATCTAATATTAGACCAGGCTGCCCAGGGCCTCATCCAACCTGGCCTTGAACACCTCCAGGAATGGGACATCCACAACTTCTCTGGGCAGCCTGTACCTGCACCTCACCGCTCTCTTGGCTTAGCTGGAGTTGTTACAGTGTCTAGCCTGAAATAGTCATCCTTACTGAGATAAGATTGTGATTTAATTCCCCATCAATGCTGTAGATGACTTCTACATAAAAACCATCTTACACTGTGAGAACTGAGTGCGAGCGAGATGCACTTTTTTCTGTATACAACATGCAATTTTGGTTTATTTTCTTTTTCCAGTGAAGATTTGGATTTGAATCCAAACTCTTGAAATCATTTAGATGCATATACCTTGCAGACAGTGGCAGATCTTTTTTTTTTTTTTTTTTTTTAAAAAAAAAAAATACTACCTCCTTTCTTTTGACCTAGTATTTCTTTCTCCCTGCTGACTTACAGATTTTTGTTTCCTGTTAATAGAGAAATAAATATTTCCTACTATGTACAAAATTTTTCCCCCAATTATTAACTACTTCAGAGTGACTTTTGTACCTCACTTTTTTTTTTTTTTTTTTTTTTTTTTTTTTCAGAATTTTAGAGGGTTTTAACAACAACTTCTGAACTATATTGTCATTTTTATTTCAGGTTATCTTGAGCTTAATTAAAGCATTTAACAGCACTTTAACAGAAAAGGCTCACTTTCTTTGTTCATGGACTGTAATTTTTCTGGGAGTACACAACCTTTAGAAATTAGGTTTTACAGTGCACGCGTTTAAACTAGATGCCAGCAAACTTTAGGATATAGAAGATTTATGTAGTATTCCTTTCCCATGCTTTTCTTGGCCTGGAATTTCTTGTACCTCTAACTTAGTTCATTGATGTATTAGCCTCTGACATCTATGTATGCTGTCTTGCAAAATTTTTCTTCAGAAACACACTGCCAGTTTAGTGTGATTTTTTTATTACCAGGTACCTGCCAGCCTCATGAAGAGCTGGCTGTAATTGCCAGAAAACAGCTCAGGCCATAGAGGTAGCTTTGTTTGCTCATAACAGTTACACAGACCTGTAGATGTATTTTTGTGTATAGTTTGACATACGCAAAGTAGCTACACTGATAGTTTGCAGACATTTCATTTTCTTTGTGATATTGTTTATGAATTGCTGATTGACAAGGGACTGTAACATTTTCTATGAACTCTAACATTAGGAAGGGTATAATTAAAACTCTGAATGGATATTCATTTCAGACACCACTTGTCCCAACACTGGATAAAGTGTTAGAAGCTCAGCCTGAGAAGAGAGAGGCCATTCTAGATGAAATGAAGCAGATACTTACACCAATGGCACAAAAGTAAGGACCAAAACTGACTTACAGGTGTCAATCTAGTATGCATCTGTTTGTTTTTGAGATGGTGATACTTGTATATAGATGATGTATAAGAATAACACTGCTTCTCTTTCACCTTTAATATTTCTGCATTGGGTAGCAAGAAATGATGATTTTGTCCTTAGCGCTGTGATAATATCTGAAGTTTTATGAAGTACCTGCCCAAATCAGTTGGTCAAACTCTAAAGAATGTGGTGTGCCTGAATAAACTTCTTGAGTGGTCGTTAAAATAAAATGTCTTGTTAGGTTTTTGAATCTATTGGTAGAATTTCCCACACATTGTAAATACATCATACATGAGTGAGTTTTCTGCACACCATGCTTTTTCTTTTTTTGGAAATACAGAGGAAGTAGTGCTAACATCTGTTAGAACTGTTGCTTTTGGAGGGCTTTTACTTAGTTCTTCTTTCCAAATACAGAGAGGCTGTGATAAAACACTCACTGGTACATAAAGTATTTTTGGACTTTTTCACTCATGCTCTTCCAAAACAAAGATCTGTAAGTATTTTTTCATTATATTTTGTTTTCTTTTGCTTTTCAATGAAATAGCTTTAATTATGTTGTGAAAGTGTTGCCTCTAAAAGAAAATATACTAAAATGCCAGCCTTGTACATCTGATGATTCCAGATGAGTAACTGGGGAATGGTGTTGTATGAAGACTTAGTTACAGTGAGCTTTCACACTAATGCAGTGGTATCTCACCTAGTTTGACCTGTCTCCAACCACTGTCCATTATCCTCATTCTGCAGCTCAGCGCCATCTGAATCCAGGCCATGTGGAGCTTTCCATTCTTACTGTGTGTCCCCTGTTTTCACCTAGACTGAGCTTGTGATGAACACAGCCAAAAATAAGACTAGTGAGGTAGATTATTCGTGGCGTAGTCTAAATCGATATTTCACCTAATTCAGGATTTTTGAGTATAGTTTTCTATAGTAATTCAACAGAAAATAGTTGTGAATTAACAATGCTCTTCTACTTCAAGAGGAGTAAGAATGTGTCTCTTCTTTGTTTTTACTTTTGTGCGCTCCTGGTACCACTGGAATAATCTTTTTGTGCAAAGGGTGGTTTGTTGAATTTAATTCTGTTTTTGTGCAAATGTCATCATTTGGAAACTCTTTTTGTAGAGCTGTTTGTGCCTCTGCACATAACTAGTGATGACAGTTATGTGAATGAGCACTTTCTAGGGACTTTTGATATTTAAATGACTTTTAGTTCTTCATATTATCTCGCTGATGTCCTGTGTGTATAAATGAACTGTATGCCCTCATGGTTGTTTTTTTCCCCAAATTAATAGTTGTAGTTGTCTCTTCTAATATCTGTCAGTTCTGAGAACCATGCTGAGAATTTTCATTAATGGGACAACAGGCAAGCTTCAGTATGGTACTAGTTTAACACAGTAGGTAGTGTAGTTTTGGAGTGGGCAGACTTGTGTCATTTATAGACCTTGGTGATCTTTTGGAGGCTACTTTTTGTAAATCAAGGCAGTGAGTAGTTCTGTAGGGCTGGTAATATTCTCTGTAGTGTTGTGGGCAGAAATTGTTTTGATGTCTCCATGAAAAATTCCACAGGTTGTTCTTTTTTATTTAATCACCTTTTCTTCTTCAGGAAATGATAGAAGCTATCAGAGAGGCTGTCATCTACCTGGCACACACTCATGATGGAGCCAGAGTAGCAATGCACTGTTTATGGCATGGTACCCCCAAGGTAATGTTTATTTGCTTTCTATTTGAATTTAGGCCCAATCTGCATTACTGTTCACATAGATTCTTCTATTTACAAGTAGTCCTGTTTCGCTTACACAGGCAAGTGTAAGTAGTGGAACTTGAGAATTGGATGCTATTGTGAGAATTCGTGAAATGGAAGCATCTACTTTTCCTTTCAGCAGTATTTTTTGGCTTAGCACATAAAACTCTTACTAGCCATTCATTCATCATGCAGACTTCTTAATGCAAGTGGAATTGGCAGTAGGAAAATGATGATAAGAGAAACTATACTTGCTTTTAAAATATCAAGAATTTAAAAAAAAAAAAAAAGGTAAGAAGAACTGTTTTTGCTGACATGATTTCTTGAAGTTCTTCAAGGTGTGTACCATCAGTTCTTGAAAATGCTGTAATAACATCTCAATTTTTTTGCTTAGCAAAAAAAGCAAATACTTTTTTAAAAAAGAATTTGCTAGGTACTGGAGATTAGTGATGTATCTAAAAAAGGACTGAGCAATGATCATAATAGCTGAAGGGAGAAACACAGAGGAAACTTTCTCCAAAAACAAATCTTGCTCTGAGGGGTTTTGCAAGTAGAATCTCTGCTTCAGAGTTTCTGGTCATATTGATTAGGCTTCTTTCCAAACAAAGAGTTGAAGAGCATTCCTATTCTGTAAGTAATTGACAGAAAATAAGTGGTTGTATGTAGATTTTTTGAAGTTGCTTCTTTTTGGGATCTCCCATTCCTGGACTAAACATGTAGATACCTCACAGAATGTCTCTGAGACTGTAGTGAGACTGTAAATTCAGATTTAACCCTTTGCATTGTTTTTTGAGTGCTGACATAGTACAAATGTTGGACTTGAGTGACTATTTTTAGTTTTAGGAAGCAAAGTGGAAGTTGTCTTTTTGAAGAAGTAAATAAGAGCACACTTATTCAGAGTTACTGGCATTATGAGCTCACTTGAGTTTCCTTCCTTTTTGGATAGGACAGAAAAGTTATTGTGAAAACTATGAAGACATACATTGAAAAAATAGCTACGGTGAGTGTTCATTAGTTATAAATAAAAATATATCAGAAATAACTGTTGTATGATTAAAGGCTGATATTTTTTGTGTGTGTGCACTGCGCAACTGGAAGCAGCTATGAGATCCCAGAATTAGATTTGCAGTAGTGATGGTCTGTGTAAATAGTCTGAAATAATCAGCAGCTTATACTAATATATTTGAAGGCACTGAGAAGCTTCATTGTGTGCACTGCATGCAGTGTTATTCCTTCAGGCAGCAGAGTAAATTGTAATTCTTTCTCCTGCAGTGCTTTGCTCTTTAATTCATATATAGGAGAATTAATTGTTTGAGACAGAAAGAAAGCAGGTATGCTTGAGCCTATCTTTATACTTTGTTTTTATACTACCCCTTGCTCAGATTGTTGTGACTGAAATACTTCCTTTTCTAGATAGAGATTAAAATTTAATACGTGTTGGGGATGTCATTGCTAAGGTTATTACTTAAAAACCATGACACAGATTTTTAAGTGTGGGAGCTTCAAAATGAACTAATCATGTAAGAGTCATAGAATCAGAAAATAGTTTGGGTTGGAAGAGACTTTGTAGATCATTAGGTTCCAGACCCCTTGTCGTGGACAGGAACACCTTCCACTTGACCAGATTACTCACGGCCTCATCCAGACTGGCCTTGTGCACCTCCAGGGATGGGATGTGATTGGAGATTGGGGCACAGAGTAGCAGTTGTAGTTTTGGACAGCACTGTTGTTACACCTGCAAAAAAAATAATAATCTCTTTTTAGATTTCTTTCCGTACGGATGCTGTGATGTTCTGTTTACTAATAGCATAGTCAGTAGTCTCCAGGCTTTTCTGACCATGCAACCCTATCTCCACTATGTACATTTATTTCTTAATAATATACAGTATGATGTAGTGATATAACAGATACATAATAACATACAGTTTTTAAAACTAAAAAAGATAAGATATGCAATTTCTAAATTATCTCTTACTTTCAAATGGTACAAGAACATTTTTCTCACCCCAGTGGATTGTCTTGCACACTACTCGACTGAAGACCACTGGCCGAAGTAATGTTATCTGATTTTTCACATACCAAAAATATGTGTGCAAAAATCAGAAACAGGTTGAATATCAGTTAAAACAGTTTGGGATTATTGAAAGTTTAACATCACCCTCATATAATCTCACTGACCTGCAAATGAATTGGGTTCTGCCTGTGCTGTGTAGATTTGACTTTGCTAGATACGTGCTCTACAGAACTATAGCATCTACTTCATTTCAGTTTTAAGCAAATGCACGGTAGAAGACTTTTCAATCTCTTCCAGGATCTGGTTGTTAGGGCGTATTGGGATAAAGCCCTGGAGAGATAGGTGTCCCAAAAAACCTGGCTGATACTCAAGGCTCACTTCCTCTGCTCTCGAGAGCTATGTTCCTAACTGTGAGAAAGTTGGACAAAAATGTCAGGATGTTTCTTTTCTCCAAAAGAAAACAAGAGACCTATTTACTTGGCATATAGAGAAAGCTGAAGTGCTGAATTACTTTTTTTTGCCTCAGTCTTTACCAGAAAGTGTTCTAGCCACACTCCTCAAATCCCAGCAAACAAAAGCAGGGACTAGGAAGAGGATCAGCTATAGAAGAGGATCAGCTTTGAAACCATTTATGGAACCTAAATGTTCACAAATCCGTGGGACCTGATGATTTGCATCCATGAGTCCTGAGGGAACAGGAGAATAAATTTAGTCAGCTGTATCCATCATATTTGAGAAGCTGAGGCGCTCCAGTGAAGTTCCCCGTGACTGGAAATGAGAAACATAATCCTATTTTTAGAAAGGGGAAAGAAGGAATACTTGGGGAACTGAAGGCTCATTAGGCTCAGCCCTCTGCCTCCTGGAAGCTGTGTCATGGCACGTAGGATAGAGTGATAATTGGTGACAACCAGCATGGCTTCACTAAGGGCAAAAAAGTTTCCTGAAAATTACCATCCATGGCAGAGCTTACAGTGTTGGCTGGTAAGCATATGGTATCATCTGCTCGTACTTGTGCAAAGCATCCTTGTCTCCAAATTGCAGATACGTGAATTTGATAGATAATCCACTGGGTAAATAAGGAATTAGCTAGATGGTCACATTCAAAAGGTGTGGTCATCATCTCAGTGTCCAAGTGGAAACTAGTTGCTAATTGTGTTCACTGCTGGGACCACTACTACATACCACGTTTGATGGCAACCTTGACAGTGGGATTGAGTGCATTGTCAGCAACTCTGCCAACTCAGCAACTCAGTACTAAACTGAGAGGTGCAATTGACATATTGGAGAAGAAGAGGTGCTAACTAGAGTAATCTTCTTGGCTCAACAGATGAGCCTTAGTGAATGTGATTCAGCAACATCAAGTGCAAGCACATGCATCTGTGCTGGGGCAACCCCAAATGTGAATACAAGCTCTGCAGAAGAGGCCTTGGTGTACAAGTGGATGAAAAGCTTGACAACGCCTGGAAGTGTGATGCAGCCTAGAACTTGCAGCCTAGAAAGCCAATGATGACCTTGACTGAATCAACTTGGGCCAGGATCCTTGAGGCTTTGAGCATGTTGATCTAAGTAGAAAGTGTCCTTACCTGTGGCAGGGGTTTGGAGCTTTTCCAACCCAAACCATTTCATGTTTCTGTGAAAGAAAATCTGAATACAGCGTGCCAGCAAAGGAAATCCTATGATTTCAGGTGATGATTATACAATTGTATTGGGTTAATATCTAGCATATGATAAAGCAATATAGCAGTGTATAATGACAGATCAAATTTATCTACATTTTTAGAAACAGGCTTCTCTTAAGCCTGGATTTCAGGTTTGTTAGGCTTCTCGTTGTGACGCAGACAGAATTAGCTTGTATGCTCAGGTAATGTTGAATTGTCTTAAGTGTTGGTTCAAAATGAATTATTACAAAATGAATTGTTCACAGAAATCAACTGTGTCACTGAAGTTTTCTGTTCCCATCCTTGCAGGGTGAATTTTCTCATTTGGTTTTGTTGGCAGCATTTGATTGCATCGACGACACTAAACTTGTGAAACAGTTAATTATAACTGTAAGTAATTATTTTTTTTCCTAAAACACAGGCATTATCTCATTTTTCATTGTACAAGTGTATGACAGTAAGAATCCATCCACTTTTTAGGAATTATTTAAGCCCTTTCCAACTTTATTTCTTTTTGTGTCACTTTTTTCTTGTCATAAAAGAACTCGGCATTTTCTCTGCATTTACTTATTGAATTTGAATTCAAGTTAGATTCATTACTTGCTAACAATTGTACATGTTCATCCAGACTGCGGAAAGACTTGAATCTCTTTAAATTAAGAAATGTCGTCATAAGTTTAAGCTCTCCTGGTATGTGTGCTGCTTTGAAAGTAATGCCTCCAACTTTATTGTGTTCACCCATGACGTCAGATGGGATGTTGGTGCTATGGGCAGAACAGAAATATGGCAATGTGTTTGACTGTAGCATAACAAAACTTTTTACAAAAATAAGTACTTGGGACTCTTGGTTGGATGCTGAAGCCATAGGCTTACATTAACTATCAAAGCTTGACATTTTACTCAGTATGTTGATAGTTAAACGATAACTAATGTTTGGGATAAAAATCCTTGAAATATTCATCTAGTTTCTAAAGTGGATACAGGCATCTGAAACATGAGAGCAGTTCAGCTGTTTTGCAGCAACTGCATATAATTACACAATAAACAAAAAAAGTAGTATAGTCCTGTCTGCATTTACTTCCTTTTGGAATGTCCCATTTGCCCACCTTCTTTCCAAAAACGAATTTTCATAAAGTATTTTTACTTAAGTCACATTTACATGCAATTCTTACTATTACTATAAGATGTTTTTACTGTTTTCACACTGAGAAGAAGGGCTTTATAATGCAGAACTAATTCTAACATGAATAAAATAATATTGATATATATATTATATATGTATATTGTAGTGTGCTCATAGCCATACTCATGCAGTGGGTTTCATCACATTAATGATACATGCGAATTGAGAGCCAGCGGCAGGGAGTTAAAAATGAGGGAAATGCTTTGCATGACACTGTCATGAGAAGATGACAAGGCTTGCTTTGTTTTTGCTTTGTCAGGAGATATTGAGTTTGTTTACCCTACCATGGAAGTTCTTCTCAGAGTCCCTTTCTCTAGTGTGGTAAAGTGAAAGCATCTCATTGCGGAGGTGACTTGTGATTCTCTATTATACAACCTGTGATCACAGCTGGTTTTCAGAGTCCACTGAATGATTTAACAACTTTGGGCAAGTTCCAAACAAATAGGCCCTAACATATCAAAGCTATCTTTCATCAAGATCACTGATGAACTTCTGTAGGTTGTTTCAAGCGCCCTGCTATACAGAGGGTTTATTAAATAAGATACTATGGTTGGTTTTATCTTCCACTATGTCACTTAGCATCTGAATACTCTGTGTCTTTTCCACCACCTGAAACTTCCTGATAATACCCCAGATAGCTGAATGTTTGCTGTTTAGTCATCGTACTGGACAGAGAAGTAAAGGAGAGCGTGTGTAGGCAACTTATTCTTGCACAGAAGTAGCTTTTCTGGCCAGGAAAATGAAAAAGACATCAGGGAAAATGAAAAATTTCTCAAATGAGATCAAAACCAGCTCTTAAGAGGGGGAGTGAGAGCTAGTGTCTGACGAAGAGGCAGAAGCATGAAGAAATCAAATACTGAAGTATATTCTATAGAAGAATTGAGAATGTAATATTTTCTTTAAAACAAAATTAGACTCTGAAATACCTTTTAAACTTACCTCTCTGTCCATACTAAAAGCTGAATTAATGTGAAGAAGACAAAGACTTGGGGAAGAAAAAAAGCAACACTTGCCAAGTCTTTCTTTTGTGTGTTTTTATTCTTCTTATGCTATAAAATGCATTGCTCGTTATATTGAAAGAATGGTTGGGAATTTTTTAGGTAGAGGGAGAATTGCAAACTCCTGAAAGCCTCAGAGGAAAGTCTTTTCTTACAATTTCTTAGCTATGTGGCCTTAATCCTGGATCAGATAATTTATGTTGCTTTAAACTCTCATATATGATTGGAATTATATATTGAATGCTTGTCAGAGTTTAGAATTCAGGCAGATTTCAGTGGGTAAGCTCTTGCTGGGAATATTCTGAGCAAGTATCGTTAGGGAGAAGATTCCATTGAAAGGAGTGCAGTTGTGTCATTTAGAGTTTCTGCGGGTACCTTCTATAGCTCTGGCAGTGAAAGCAAGTAAATTCTGTGATTAATCAGTCACAAAAATAGTGGGAGAAATGAACTTTTGCAAGATTTAGAGATAAATGTTTTTATTATGTTAATTGACTGTGTTATAGCTTGATTTCAAAGTCTTTTGTATTTGCTTGTATTAAACTTAAGTATTTTATTTACCTGTTCTAAGTTTTGAAATACTTGAACATCTGTCATCCATGTAAAAATAACTACACACAGATCTAAATCTCAGTGTACACGCCAAGGAGAAGGGGTCTTCCCCTTTAGACACTCTTTCTTCTGGGTTGGAATGTGAAGATTGAGTTAAAAACTAAAGAACTACATGAAGTGCTAATCCAACTGATGCTCGTTACAGTTTATGAAGATTTTTACCATTTCCTGCCGGCTTCTAGCCACCTGTCCCTTTCTCTTCCGTCACAAAGGAGCTGTGTCAGGGGAGGTTTTCCTTTTCTAAGCTTTGCATTTGAAAAAATACATAACTACTGGTGGCTTGAAACTACTATTTCGTCAATGTTTTATTGCTGTTTATTCACTTCTACAGGAATTAAATGCTTCCCTGGCCAGTTTAATTTCCAACAAACATGGAAAAAAAGTCTTGCTGTACTTGCTAAGTCCTAGAGACCCTGCACATTTTGTTCCAGAAATCATCACACTTCTGCAGCAGGGTGATGGAAATGCCTATAGGTAACTGAGATATGACGTTCTTTTTCCTGGAGTCCAGAAGAGTTTGTGCAACTTTCCCTAATGATAAATTTAATTTTATTGAAATATATGCAATAATGCATTATTTACGGTGTATAAGTGTTATTATTATATATCAATCTGAAGTCCTTGCTTTTCTGTTTTTTGTTTAAAGTTTGTATGTGATGATTGTTTGAGTTAGGTTGTCTGCTAGACCTTTAGATATAGCAATAAAAATTTAAAATTAATGTTTTTTAAGCCGCTTATCTTGTACTGATATTGATGCTTGTCAGGTTTTGAGGCTGCTAGAGTTTTAAAGTGAATTGTTTAAGCAGGCTCTCTCAGTAGTTGCAATTACAAAATGAATAGCCAGCAGATGGAGGTTAAATTACCATTGTTAATGAGAAACTTACTCTTGTGAAGTTTAATGACAATTTTAGGCTATATACATTCTTACTCTGTTTTCTCAAAATGTGTGCAACATTTAACTGAATGAGGAACAAGGAAGAATAATTATTTTGATCTTTAACAATTTTTAGCTGTCTCAAAGAACGTGTATGTTCTGATTTGATGTGCGTACAGAGCAAATCTTCTGCATTAATTTCCTTTCTCTTTCATCAGTAAGAAGAATACTGAAATCCGCCGCCAAGAACTCCTGGAAGCCATTTCCCCACCTTTGCTAGAGTACTTGCAAGAACATACCCAAGAAGTAGTAATGGACAAAGCTGCCTTTGTCTTGGTTGCTGACATCTTAAGAACAGCTACTGGTGACATTCAGCCCACACTAAATGCAATTGCTAATTTAGCAGCAGAAGAGCTGGTTCCAGGTGGCTGTGATGGGCAGGTAATGTAACAGGACATAAGACCTTGACATCTTGCTGTGCATTTGCATACTAACATGAAGTCTGTGTATTTTTTCCTTAATGTAAGAAGCCAATGGACTTCTACAATAAACTTGTACGCTACAAGTTTTCTCACTTTGTTTTCTGATATGTTCCTTTAATAACTTATTGTGCATGTAATAATGAAGGCTTGAGCTAGAATTTCATCTGAATTGAGAAGCAAGATACTTCCTGGTCTTGAATTTTCCAGAACTAATTTAAATATTCTGTGGGAAAGTAGCTGACAGTCATGTAACACAGACAGTTAGTAACTTCTTATAGTTCATTTAACTATTAACACTGAGAATGACAGGGCCTCTTAGCTTTCAGGAATGAATATATTCATGCAAGGGAAGATCGTAGCTAACAGCTGTTCCTGCAGTATGACTGTCTCTTCAAAACATACATGGGAACCTTTCCGCTGTTTTGCTGAGTTAAAGTCAGTGAGAAAAGTCTCTGTAGACTAGAAAATGAAAAATGTTATGTAAATAAGATGCCCTCCAGATTTCTGTAGTTTTGCTGAATTGTCTCAGCCTCCCTGAATTTTGTAGTGCCCCTCCCTCCATAGTGCCTATGGAAAATGGCAGTAGAGGTACTTCAGGTACAAACAGAACTATCAAGACAGTTTATAGATGGAGGAAGAGTGTTAAAAATACCACCCATTCTTAACAAATTAACTAGATTTCTTGCTTCTTTGCCACCACCATGAAATGTGGGCTTTACACCCGGACATACTAGAAGAAGCACCTGTCTTCAAGCTCTTGTTTCCAAAATCACTTACCTCTGCTTCTTAAAATACACATTTGTTATAATTATGGTCTAATGAACTAATGCTTTCTCTGGTTTTCTGTGAGCTGTACTGTGGCGACTTCTGGAGTCTATGAAAATAACGAAAGTGTAGATCTTCTTGTAGAAGAAGAACTAGAGATTCTACTAAATAAGCATTAAGTGCTGAGAGTGGTGGATATTAGCTGATGAAGAGCAGAAAATACAGTTAATATTTAGTAGTTAACTAACTACTGAAAGTTAGATGCTGCAAGGCAGAATAAAAACAAACTGCTAACTTTCAAAAACTATTCAGATATTTGCAAAGGAAGAAATAAGTAAAGCATGCAGGCATTATAATATAACTGGATTTTGAAATGTCACTGAATAATTTATTTGTGGGTTTTTTTCCCCTTTTAAAGCTTCACATTGCAGAGCATCCAGCAGGTCATTTAGTGCTGAAATGGTTAGTAGAGCAAGATGAAAAAATGAGAGAGAGTGGGAAAGAAGGTATGTTAGAAATTTAGCCTTATTTGATCAAGTTTGTACTTTTATGTTATCTGTAATATAGCCTAAATAAGATTGCTCTGTTTATTTCTGTAAACATATTAATGAAAATTTTATCTTTTAAGATCACTGATTCTGTCTTTTTTGCTGTTGTGAATTGTGTTTCATGGACAGAACATAAAAGGCACATTTTTCTTCTACAAAGCAAGTACTGATGTGTAGTTTGCAGATTTGAGTTTACTGCGTACTTGGGCAGTGTTAGTTTCTGTGCTTAAAATATTTTTCTTTGCTCAGACTCACAGCAATTTAAAGGATAATAATAGAGATGGTAAAGCTTTTCTGACAGAAAGACTTCTTTCATTACTGCTTGTGAGCCAAGCTGTAATCCATACTGTGTTCATTAGTGCTGCTGAGGTACCACTGTATGACTATTCCTACAGTAATTCAGGCACAAAAATAGGACATCTTTGCTGTTTTATATCCCAGAAGGCAGAGATTGGGCACAGATGTTCTCATCTTAATTTAGCTTTTTGGAACTCATTTTATTATATAACTGCAAAATCTTTGTATGTGTATCACTATATATGAATAGAGATTACTTTTTGTCCTATATAAAAAACTTGAAAAATGAATGGAGGTGGATCGTGTAGGGTAAACAAGAGAGAACTTCTCTTGTGTGTAGAGGGCTTTTTCTTGTGGAATTATCAGACCTGAAATACCTATTAATAATTACTGTGCTCAGCCTTCTGCTGTTTCTTTGAAAAATGAGAAATCACTGGGCCTTATTAAATGTTTCTGAAAGGAGGCTGTTTTGCTACTTCTTTTTGTAAGTGAATTATTGGATACGTTCAAAGATGTATTTTATCTGAACATCTTTTGGAGACTACACTAATTGATATTATGATGGTTACGTGACTTAATTTATGTTTGCAGTATATAGTTTCCACTTTAAACACAAGTTTTTCACTTTCTGTTTCTTTGTCTTTCACTGAATTATGTGTCGTTAAGTTCTGTTGGTGTGATTCTATGGCATCAGCATTAAAAAACAACCAAACTATTATAACGTGTGGAACAGCGGAATAAAAACTAACCTGTTCTTCATTTGGAATTCTAATCTGAAGTGGTACTGAGAAACAGCATCAGTGTTTGAGTGCTGAAGTTTGGGGTACCTTTGGTTACTTCCTCTTAAATTTGCCCAGCTTACAAATTGTAAGATAATTCACTCTCAGGTTCAGTTCTTCAAATATGGCTGTGTACCTGTGGTGTTCTTACTTTGGAGTGTATGCCTTAAGATGTAGATAGCCTTTGAAATCATTTGAAAAAATTGAAAAGTAGATAATACTTTACACTAGTAAGCTGTCACCCAGTGTTGCAATTGGCTAAATTTTAAGCAATACTTCTAGTATTAGAAGTATTAGAAACTAGTCAAAAACCTGCAGACCTATCAGTGCATTGAATTATTTTAAGGGATAATAACTTCATGAACACATAGAGGCTAAAAACTATTTGCTTGAATTGCAGTTGGAGAGAATTTTTAACTTGCTTCTTTATATAAGGGTACTATCTTAATTTTTTTTTTCTCCCCCTTCCCCTCTTCTGTGTTTTAAAGGCTGCTTTGGAAGAACATTGATAGAATGTGTTGGTATTGAGAATTTGAAGACCTGGGCAGAAGTAAACCGAGGTGCCATTGTTCTTTGTTGGTATGTAAGGCTCATGACTATTTGTTATTAGTTCTTAGTATAATTTCTTCAGCAATTATCAGTTGGCACTATGCTGGCAGAGATTTCTTTTTTTTTTGCCAGTGGTAAATCTGCAGTGGAAGAAGATACTGCAAAAATTCAAAGCTGCATTTCCAAGGTTTCCAAGGGTTTTTCTTTGAGCTTGGGCATCTACAGTTCTAGGAAGCCACTCAATATTGGAAAAATAATAAGATTAAAAAATTAATTTTAAGTGTACCTACCATGTATTTACAAACACAAAAGGCTTAAAGGAGGATTCCACAAATAGCTACATTAAAATAGCTTACCCTGAAGTACCTGTGACTGGGGTCAGCTTGCACAAAATGCAGATTCTTATTTTATGTAACTTATTACTGTGTCGTGATGCCTTAATCATGGAGCCCAGGTATGTTTTCATAAAAAGATAAGTATTCAGAATAGATCATTATAAATGATGAGCTGACTGGCTTGCAACTTGGAATTAGTTAATGATGCAGCTCTAGAGATCAAAAAGAGCACAAAAGAATCAGATTACTATCACTTTATCATATGCCAACAGTGGTACTAATTGTTGCTGTTTTCACACTGTAACTAAACTTTAGTGTCAGGTCATGGAAACTGAAGGTTTTGCCTTATGACCTACTCATATAGGCTTAGTCTGAGGCAGAATTGGCAAACAATTCAAACAGACAAAATGGTATGAAAATGAAAACACCATCTCCCCTTTTCCACAGCTACTCCCTCTCCTACAGTTACTGTAGGTTCCTTGATGTTTGCTTTCCATCTTATTATCTTTGAGCGAGGATACTTTGACATTCCCACACTTTTGCAAGATGAATCAAAAGGTGTTTAACTAATACGAGTCTTACTGCTGAAATCTGAGTTTTATACTAAGTTTATTCAGTCATTGCCATTCAGATTATTTCTGAGAAGAAATGGTATTAGAACAGTAGTTGCAATCCAGATTAAAAAACAGTTTACACAACATCACAGTAGTCTTATAGATCTGGCTGTAAAGATAGTTCTGTTCATAAAATTGTAATGCTTTCTTTGCCTCTTGCAAGTTCAGTACATGCATCTAAAGCCTATAAGTAATCTAATCCTCTGCACAGATGTTCAGTAGAGATTTTTATAAGGCCTGTGCAGTGACAGTGTATTAATGCTTGGACTTTTTTCTCTAACTTAAGACTGAGCAGAGTCATTTAACACATAATGTTGCTGGTTTATGTACCAATATATTTTGTTTGTCCAAATAACATTTTGAAGTAAGTTGTGGAATTTTTTCCATTAATCATACTTGAAGAGCTGTTCAGCTGTCTGTGTGAGAACAGCTTTTCAATAGCTTTTGAACACCTCTGCAAATATGTAAATACTTGTTTTGTGTTTATTATAGAAGACAGCACAGAACATGTGTTCATGTATGTTAATTTATGCAAATTTATCTTAGGAATGTGAACTTTTACCCCTCTCTGGTATGACACATGTCACTATAGGGTAAAGATTTGATAGGTGCTCTGTTACCAAGTAGGGGAACTCATCCCCTAGACTACCAGTCAGACACTTTTCAGAAAAATTGAACCTCACCTAACTGCATGAAGAGAAAGCATTTGTGAGGTGTGGTTTTGTTTTGGTGTATGGTGTTCTTATTCTATTTTGGAATTTTATTTTCATCTGAATCCTTTGTAGTTTGAAGTTCTTTTTTTTTTTTTTACTCTATGTATTAAAGTAAAGAGGAGTTATCTAAATCATACTACAATGATAAATCTAATTTAGTCAGTATTCTTAATAAAATCACTGAGGTCCTTTTATCATGAAGGAACTCACATCTCTCTTATAGAGGTAATTTACAGATGCTGCATGTTCTCAAAACTGTAGTTGATTTTTGCTCTGTCATTGCCTGTTTTGCATATCAAAATTTCAGAACTGCTCATTCAGTCCATATGAAGCTTATGGCTTCCTGGTCATTTAAGCACACTGACCAATTAATGTGCAGCTCGTTGAGTGCAGTGACCTGCTTAGATACCTGGTACACTTCAGACACCAGCCTTCCACTGCCTTATTGTTTTTGACTTTTGTAAAAGAATTTGGCACCTGTTTCTGGCCGAGGACAAGCACAAAACATGGAAAGCATCATAAGATTGTAAGAGAGCTCTGCAGATGTTACAGAAGGGCTTACTGTAAATCAAGTCTTGTACACAAAATGTCATAGGTGCTGTTTTGTTTATATTTCTGTTATCTCTGCTCAGTATTTTTTGAATTTGTGAGTGATATGTTTCAGTGTAGGTACACAAAACTATTTATTCATTCTCACGTCACTTTTTTTTTTTAATTGTAGAATTTTCTGTCCATACATAGACATCTGCTTACCAGAAGAACTTTAAGGGAAAATAAGACTATATTGTCTTCTGGCAGTACTGTGAGACATGCAGATGTTTCACATTAAAAACAGTGTCTTGAAATATCTATAGATACTAGCAGTTTGAAAGCAGCTTTACATATATTCGTACAGATGTTTTCAGATGAAATTCAAGTGACTTTGCTAAGGAGACAAAACAAATCCCTCCTTAAGCACCAGTAATTTGTTGTCCGCTTTACTCAGTTCAGCTTGATATGTCTACTTCTTAGAATCATAGAAGGATGTGGGTTGGGTGGGACCTTAAAGATCATCTGGTTCCAATCCACCTGTCATGGGCAGGGACGCCGCAAGTTCCCAGAGCACCATCCAGCCTGGCTTTGAACATCTCCAGAGCTGGGCCGTTCACAGTTTCTCTGGGCAGCCTGTTTCAGTGCCTCATTGCTCCCTAAGTAAAGAATTTCTTCCTCATGTCTAATTTAAATCTACTCTTTTAGTTTAAAGCCATTACCCCTGTCCTGTGCCTGCTTTCCCTGACAGAATGTCTCCTGCTTTGTTGGAGGCCTCCTTTACGTACAGAAGGGCCGCTACAGTCGTGTTTATAGAGTATGAAGGAAACATGGTTTTAAGTATCTGTATATTTAAGTCAAATAGAATAATTGTGAGGCTTGTAAAGACTAATAGCATCATGCAGCCTATTTGGTACCCGTACATGTGTGTTTCAGTTTGCTTCCAATCTTAGTTTAGTTCATACGTGTTCAACATAATGGATTGTCTGAGCCACACTGAGTGAACAAGAATTGATTGTTTTGGGCTGTATATCCTTAGGCTGCTCTTAAAGTAATGCCTCCTGCTTACTTTCAAGGAAGCTACAACAGATACAGTGAGCACAATAACTGTTTGATAGCGCACATTTTCAGCAGCAAAACACTATTTTTCAACATAGTCACCACCATTAGCTATACTTTTTTTTTTTCTTCTGCAATGGTGTGAGGTAGAAAGTAGGCTGCAGGTTGGACATACCTGGTTTATTTAGTTGCAACTCCTAATGCTGTTTTGGATTGTATATATGAATTGTATAAAATAGTAAATTTTTTAGGCAGTGTTCACTCAACATTTTGAATTAGCAAACTATGTGTACCATTCTTTGGTATACATAGTACCAAAAGTGCAGCATAGGAAGTTCCACACAAATGTGTGCAAGAACTTCTTTACAGTGAGGTGACGGAGCACTGGAACAGGCTGCCCAGGGAGGTGGTGGAGTCTCCTTCTCTGGAGATGTTCAAGACCTGCCTGGATGCCTACCTGTGCGACCTGCTGTAGGGAACCTGCTTTGGCAGGGGGTTGGACTCAATCTCTGGAGGTCCCTTCCAACCCCTACAATTCTGTGATTCTGTAATTCTTTCTACTACTTTATATTGTAATAAAACATTCCACTACTATATTTAAACACTACTACCTTGAAAGAAGGGGAGAGAAGGACAACTGAGGTGGAAACACAGAATATTATGCTGTATATTATGCTATGTTCTATGGTTTATTATGGATTTCCTCTTTTCTTATGAGGAAAAGTTAGCTAGGAAAGATTATCTTTTTTTCCTTGAAGGTAATGTCTAGTAAAGAACAGACCTACTGAGTTTTTGAGTCTTGCAATAAAGGAAACACATAATTAGAATATTAAACGTACTTTATATGTATTAAATGTATTTGACTACATCCATTTTTACTATCAGCATTGCAAGAAAGACAGCAATAATGGGAGTGAGCTTGATACTGGCTGACCCAGACGTGGGCTGACACTCTTGTCTGGCAAGGCTGTACAGAGGAGGGCTGGTTCAGCTGAGAAAAGTCATTATGTTCATGCTTTTTGAAAGTTTTACATCTTTCTCTAATAGGTCAGGGCAAGCTGTTATATTCTGTTGTCTCTTAAAGTAGTTAGTCTCCACATGTGGACAATTTTTCATATGAACTACATATTGACTTTTGTCATCTTGTTATTTTCCCCATTGCCTCTTCTTGTAGCCTTCTCCGAAGCACTGATCAAAAAGTAACAAATGCAGTCAGAAAAGGACTGAAAAAAATTGTTCCAAAGTTGAAGCTGAATAAAAATACAAAAGGAATAGAAGCACTGCTGGAGAAATTGACTTCTTAGTGTACACAAAGCTAAAAAGATCGGTTACAACTATGCAATTAGCTGCCATTTGGTAAGATTTTTGGTCCATGTCTGTGTTCTAAGCTTTTGTGAATTAAATCATTTTGGAAGCAGTTTGTCTCTTGAGCTCATTGTGCTTTGTGTGAATGGCTGCTCTTAGAAATAGAAATCTCAAGATGCAAGTGTTTGTGAAAACTTCTTGACATGATGATGAAGTTAAATCCTAGTAACTTACACAGAATTGTTTTGATACCTGTTAAAATCTGTGTGCCTATTATGTCCTAGTTACCATAAAAATGGAAGCATCTGTTCTGGAGCTGCTGTTGTATACAAGGTAAATACACGTGTTCATAGTACCCTTCCCTCTTTTTTCCATAAACAAATTCTTAGGAAAAACAATTCTTAGCTTGTAAAGGAGTGATGGAAGTTTTCATCCTTCAAGAACTGACAAGAACAGAAAGAAAATGTTGTTGTCTTATCTTTTTTAAACAAGGTCTAAAATGAGGCTTGCTCCCACTGGATCATAGTTCAGTTCTTTTTTTAGTTCAGTCTTCTGAAAAGTAAAGACTTCTAAGCCCTACTAAGCCAGTCTGTATTTTTGTTACCTTCTTTGTAGTAAGAAGGATGAGTTTACTTCTGTGGAATATCAAGTGTTTGCTGTACTTTCTTCAGAAAAATGTAATCTTAGGCAACTTTCCTGATAAGGCATTCATGTAACAACTTGTTGGTGTTTAATGCCATACTGCTAGATTGATCCAGACAGAAAATAAAATAATTCCTAATAGTAGGAGTCACTTGCTCCTGACACTTATCCTGCTAAGGCACCTCAGTTTTTAGTACTGCATTGGCTGCCATTATTTCTCCTAAATACAGCTTCCTTAGCATAAAATACATTGCAACTAATTGGAAGTAGCTAATGATACGCTAATATGCAAGAATGTTTTTTCATATCCTCAGACAAGATTATTTCCCTAAAAAGCATCAGAAACTTGGTAGATAAAATTGGAAAACTTCAAGTCCCATGTGTATTCATGACTGGCTTCTGGTCTGCAAGCATTTTTATTCTTCAACAAAGCTTTCTTAGAATCATTTAGGAAGATAGTAAGGAAACGATCCCAGAATCATAATTGGAAAAGACTTTCAGATCATAAAATCCAACCAGGTTGTAACACTAAATCCCAATTCCTTCAGCCAGTCCTTGTATCTTTTGTTTTCTAGTCCTTCCACCATTTTCATGCTCTTCTCTGAATACATTTCAGCAACTCAATATCCTTCTTACAGTAAGGGGCATGAACATGATACTCAAGGTGCACTATTACCAGTACTATGCACAAAGGGAAAATCACTTCTCCAAGTGCTGTTGGTTATGCATTTCTGGTAGAAACCAGTAATGCTATTGGTCTCCTCAGCTTCCAAGGCACATTTCTGGACCCTGTTCAGCTGGCTGTCAACCAGCACCCTCAGGTTCTATTTTGCCACGCAATTTCCCCACTTCTGCAAGCATATATCACTGGATGAATTTGTTATAACCCAGGTAAACATCTAGCATTAAGCCTTGTAGAGCACCATGGAAGTGGGTGCAGCTCATTAGTCCTCTGCAGAGCCTTCTTACTCTCAGACAAATTAACACTCCTGCCTAACGTGGGGTCGTCTGTGAACTTAGTGTGGGTACAGGTGATTCCTTCATCAAAATCAGTGGTTAGAAAGCTAAAACTGGCCCCAGTTCTGAGTTGTGGGGAATATGTTATGGGTACTTATGAGAGCATTGCTCAGCTAAAATATACCAATAATAGTAGTATCAATTTAATTATGTTACGCATTCTTCTGACAAAACGTTAGCATTTCTGGATTTCAGAATGAGTGTTTAGACAGAAATGAAACATTGCAGTGTTTCTGATGCTGTGTGTTTTATAAGGACCACTCATTTGGAAGGCATCCAAGACTTTGCTATCTATTGTCAATATGTCAATAGTACTAGCATAATTCCTGTGTTTTACATTTACAAAGCTGTTTCCTAAATTACCACAATTGCTTTACAGACCATAAGGAACTGCAGTGCTCAGCACCCAAGAAAATCAGATGATCTGTTTTGAGTCTCAGACTTGCATGCTTAGCATGTGGTATTTTGCTTCCCTAGAAATACCTATTTACAAGTTTTGGAATTTTCAAGTGTATTTTCAAGGTTGTATGTATAATTATAAGTAGTTTATACAAAACAAAGAAATACATTGTTTCATCTTAATAAGAAGTAACCTCCTGCTGCCAGTTGGTCCTGTGCTGTAGTCCTGTCTCCATGGTGAGAATGTTTTCCAGAATGAGAAATGCCATGCTGAGTAAGCAAATTTTTTGAAATAGTACAGCTGATTTTAATTACTTAATGTTAGACTAAACTAATTAATACATGAGCATTACACTTTGAAGTAGTTCCATCATTTGTTTCTGTGTGCATCTGTTCATTTACTGATACTTTGCTGACTGTGCTTCCATCTAATTCCACCTAAGCTTTTGAGTAATAGTGAGTATCTAAAGGTTAATCCCAATTAGACCTGACTGGTAGTGGTGTAAAATCTTCATGTTTGTAAGCAGATATCCTCTCCAGGATCAATTACTGAAGGTTACAGCTCATTAGTTTCTGTAACAGGATTTTCTCCTGTGACAATGAAACAGATAAGTTTAATTAGCAACAGATAAGGAATTTAAGATACAGTAAACTGCTTCTAAATAAGTCTTATTTACAGCCCAAAAAAGCGTGTGTGACTGAATAATTGGTGCCAGTGTAAAACAGATATCTAGGAAGAAGTATGATATATCCCTCTCCAATTTTCAGGTTACTGAGAAGAATAAGCTAATGCCTGAAATCTAGCACAGACATATTTCCAATTCAGAGAATTAAACACAGCAGTGAAACTAAGTCATGCTTAAAGACTATTTCAATAAACAGAACAGCAAAAAGCTCTATGAGAGCATCTACTTAGGTGAATCTGATTTGGTATTTTGTGTTCCTTCTCTGAATTTTTAAATTATGTAATTATTTGGAGTGACTGCTAATTTCTCTTCGCAAAATTTGAGAAATACCACTTTTGATTAAGTAAACATTAGTTACAGTTATGCTAAAGATGACATTATCTTTCTGCCAGAGAAAACTTTTCTGCAGAGATAGAACTTAAATACATAGTTTGTGCTGAAAGTAGTGCCTTTATTTATTTCCATGGAAACCCCAGAAGAAAAGCACAATAACGCTATCTGCTTAATTTTCAGCCACGAAACACTGATTTTCAATGCAGGGGCCACTATTATTTCTGCATTTTTACCAGCAATAAACAAGAATCCACGTGCCACACTTGTAAACATCTGCACCAGTGAAGGTGCAGCTGGCAGGATGGCATAGTTGCTATGGATGATGTTGCCTACACAGTCCTTTCACTGGCCCAAACAGATGGAAGTCAGAAGGCTCCAAGTCTGTGCTACAGGGTGTGGTAGGACAGTCCAGCCAAGACGGGCAGTATGCTTCATGGTCTTCAAACTGCTGTGGGGCCTGGCCTTATTGTGTTGCAAGAAAAAGGTGCCTTCTTCTCTAGCCTTACTCTGGAAGTTCAAGCCTTCAGCTTAGTCAGCGTTGTCATGTAGTGGTCAGAGCTGATGGTTTGTCTGGGCTCCAGGAAATCTGGAAGGACCGTCTCTTTCCAAGGCAGTGCACATCTCTTTACCTACTGAGGACTGCATCCTGAACTTTTTCTTTGATGGGAAATTCGTATCACTGTAATAATGTGGTCCAGAAAATTCTGCATGCCCATCTGGAACATGGTTGGTCTTTCCTGCCATTGTTGCCACTGCTGAAATGCACCACCCAGTGGCTCACTGTGCTTCCATCCAAACAATTTTTCTTATTTTATGGAGGAATCCAGTTACACAACTTTTCTTCATACATACTAAAGTAATGCCAGTTGAAGCCAAATTCTGAAAAGCGCTGCTAGAAGAGGAGAAAAAGGGAGGAGAAGGAGAGGTACAGGACCAAAGTTGATTAAGTTACTTCAATGAGTGGATTCTTTTTCCAACCACAGTGAAGGTGATGATGCAGTGCTGTTTCTTCCGCACCAAGTGTCTATGACTGTGTAAAAGTACGAGGGACAGATTTTCTGGGAGACTCAGAGGCCAGGTTTTTTTCAGTGTTCTCTTCTTTTGTCTGAAATGCACTTGACAAGGACCTCCGACTACTTCATACTATCTATATTGTTTATATTTCTATCAGCATCTTAACAGAGCTAATGATATTGTCTTTTTTTCTTGCCAAGAAGAAAATGGAAGTATATATACAGCAAGTAAATGTGCTACTTGCTCAGAAGAGAACATCTTCCAGAAATTACAGGGCACCTATTTCAAAGCAGATGTCTAGGGAAGTGACAATCTCCATTGCACTCCAGAGCCAACACTTCGCTCTGGTGCTCTGTGTAGCAGACATTGGAGTACGAGCAGCCAATACTTAATCATTAAGAGGGCTAGAACAGTCTGGCACAGTAAAGGTCATTATTTTTGTGTTTTAGGACAGATGACCTTGGTGTACCATTCTTTGGAAATATTCAGACAGGTGTTACTGCATCTCAGTATCTCATGATTTAAGATAAATACAAGCATTTTCCCCCTTCTTGCTGATGGCTGCAGGTACCAATAACAAAAAAATATTTCACTTTTCCACAGACTCTCTATCAGCATATGTTTCTTCAAAAAGCAGAAAAAATGTACGTAGTGATTCTGAATTTCTTTCTGAGTACTCTGAATGTCCTCCTGAGAACGAAGTGTGATCATTAGAATTTGCAAAAAATAGGAGTGGGAGGGGAGGATGAATTGGAACTACATGTACTGCAGTTAAGCCTATTGGTTGTGATACTTTGCTTCTTAATCCCACTTATCTCTTATCTGGTTCAGACTTGTCAGAATGGACGCAGGGCCATCTCCACATGGGTACACCACATGACATGCAATGGCTTTTTGCCACTGTTGCCAAGTGTTCTATTCCTACGGTATGTCAAAAAAAATAGTGCTGATCTAATAATTTAGTACTAGTACTCTTTAAAGTCATTTCTTTTGCCTTTGAGTTTTCTTTCTTTTGCCTTGAGAACTGACTGTTTAAATGTTGCTGCATTAATCAGGCCACATTTCCTTCTAAATTCTTGGAAGAAATCTGTGGAGTTCATAAGACCGTTCACAAATACAAGTTGAAAATCAGTGTCAAAGCCAGTCCTTCGTTAATGTATATGACATTCCTCAAGTGCTTTGTGAAAACACATAAGTGTATTTACTCTAAACATAACTCTCTTCTAGCAGCTTTCTGTATTTTCTGCTTGGAGTTTAAAGGTCTTTTATCAAGTTGGTTCCTTAAAGCTCTATTCCATAATTGCACTTTCTTTTACTCTTGAACTTTCGTATTCTTTAAAGCCCTGTTTATTTTAATCCTCAGTGCACGCAAAGTCCCAGACCTATTTAGCTGTAGTGCCCAACACTACAAGCAAGTATAGTGTCAAAATAGTACTTTACAAAGCAGTATTCAGTAGAGGCAAGGAGGGAAGGGATAACCACTGATGGCAGAAAATATGCCTGGTTTCACAATCTTAGGTATCAGCAGAAAATTGTTACATACGTCCAACATTTTCTATATTTGATTTTTGCTAGTGTTAGTCATGTATTTAAACTTTAATGAAGGGCTGTACTAGTTGAAATGAGTTTGGTCAACTTGTCATCTTGCTGTTATCAAAGGTGGTTTTAACTATGGGATTCTTAAGTTCTTTTGTTCAAAATGTGTCTTACAAGTACAGCTGTGCTTTACAAAATAAAAAGTCTTGTGGATTCACTATTTGCCCTATGATCCCCCAACAGCAACACTGCTTTAGCTTTTCAGACTGTGCTAATCATATTGTGTCTACATGCATTATATCTTTTATCAGAGTAGTAGAATAGTCATGAAAAACATAAGGGAGGGAACCAACAAGAACTCTTGGTGTATAGGCATATGTGAGTGGGTGTTAGAAGTACTGAATTTAGAAGTCATTGAGAGGGTTTTCTATGTTTTAAAACAGATGGCCACTTAAGTGGGAGACAAAAAAAAAAAGACAAATAACAAACCACAACAACCACCAAAAACCTTAGCACATATGAATCTTAGCACTTTATAGGCATGTCTGATACAGCCTTTTTTGTGTGTGGAATAAACTAATGTGAAAATTGGTTCAGTACTGCTGAAGTTTTTGCTTCCCAAGGGTGGTTAGATGAAGAAAATTATGTGCCACAACACCTGCTATTAAGTTATCTTCACAGCATGGTGATAGCATCAGTTTTTGTGACAGTCAAAACCATCCTTCATATGGCTGAAATGCTTTCAGAAGCTGTTTTACAGATCTGTGCCACTGCACTTTCCACTTATGCTTTTCTGTTGTTTGTGATGATTTTTCTTTTCTTCTGTTTACCTGAGGAGGTTAAATGTTTAGAAGGAGATTCATATTCCAAGTCCTTCAACAGTAGGCAGTGGGAAGAAAAGCTGCACCAACTTAAAGGCTCGAAGGCTTTAAAGTAGGTACGAAGAGGCACTAGTGATGAGCCTGGTGAATGATGCTGAGGTTGGGGGTGAGGAAATGGCTCAGCTGAAATGCATCTACATCAATGCACACAGCATGGGCAACAAACAGTAGGAGTTGGAAGCCATCATGCAGAACTGGCAAATTGTGACTTAGTTGCGATTATGGAAACATGGTGGGATTTCTCCTATGACTGGAGAGCTGCAGTGAATAGCTATAAGTTCTTCAGAAGGGATAGTGGTGTGGCTCTCCATGTTAGAGAGCATTTCAGTGTTGAGTTTGGAGCTGATACCCTAATAGTGTTAAGCTCCTATACATAAGGATCAGGGGGAGAGCCAACAAGGCTTACATCCTTACATCCTAGTGGGGGTCTTTTACAGACCTCCTACCCAAGATGAAGAGACCTGAGGTGTTCTATGAGCAGCTGGCAGAAGCTGTGCAGTCATCAGCCCTTGTTCTCATGGGAGACTTCAACTTCCCTGATATATACTGGAAATATATACAGTATAAAGGAAGCAGTCTAGAAGGTTTCTAGAATGTGTGTAAGATTACTTTCTGATGCAGTTGATAAACAACCCTACAAGGGAAATGCCCTGCTAGAACTGCTGTTCACAAACAAAGGACTGGTGGGAGATGTGGAGATTGAGAGCTGTCCCAGACAGTGACCATGAAATGGTAGAGTTCTCAAATCTTGGTGAAGTCAAAGGGGACCAGCAAAACTTCTACCTTGTCTTCTGGAGGGCAGAATCTGAACTGCTCAGGATACTGGTAGGGAGGGTCCCTTGGGATTCAGTCCTGAAGGGTAAAGGGGTTCAGGAAGGCTGGTTGCTCCTAAGAAGGAAGCCTTAAAGGTACAGGAACAGGCTGTCCCCCTGCACTATGAGATGAGCCAGAGGAGAAAAAGACTGGTGTGAATGAACAGGTAACTTCTTCTGAGGTTCTGGGAGAAAAGGAGAGTCTACCTCCTGTGGAAGAAGGGATGGGCAGCTTGGGGATAGTACAAAGAAGTTGTTCAAATATCCAGAGAGAAAATTAGAAAGCCAAAAGCCCAGCATGAACTCAATCTGGCTGCTGTAGTGAAAGAGAACAAAAAACTTTTTTACAAATATACTAACAGTATGAAAAGGGCTAAGGAAAAACTGCATCCTTTACTGGATGCAGTGGGGAGCATGACCACTGAAGATAAGAAAAAGGTGGAGGTTCTCAGTGCTTTCTTTATGTCTGTCTTTAAAAGTCAGACTGATTATTCTCGGTGTACTCTACACCCTGACCCAGTCTGAGATGGGGAGCAGAATAAACCACCCATGATGCAGGTGGAAACAGTTTGAGACCTACTACTCCATCTGGACTGTCACAAGTCCATTGGGCCAGATGGGATCCTTCCCAGGGTATTGAGGGAGTTGTCAGAAGTGACTGCCAAGCGGTTTTCCACCATCTACTACTACTCCTGGTCAACCAGAGAGGTCAGAGAATTGGAGACTTGCCAATATGATTTCAATCTACAAGAAGGGTCATAAGGAGAATCCAGCGAACTACAGGCCCATCAGCCTGACTTCAATGCCAGTAAAGGTTGCGAAGCAGATCATCTTCAGAGAGATCACACAGCCTGTGCAGGACAGCTGGGAGATCAAGCCCAGCCAGCATGGGTCCGTGAAAGGCAGGTCCTGCTTGACAAAGTGAGGTGCCTGATGGATGAGGGAAAGGCTGTTGGCATACTATACCTAGACTTCACCAAAGCCTTCGACACTGTGTCCCACAGCATTTCCCAGGAGAAGCTGGCAGGCCAAGATTTGGACAGGTTCACTCTTTGCTGCATAAAGAACTCGCTGAAGGGCTTGGCCCAGAGTGGTGGCGAGTGGAGTTAAATCCAGCTGGTTTTGTGTCACAGGTAGTTTT
Source organism: Tympanuchus pallidicinctus (assembly GCF_026119805.1). Classification (NCBI taxonomy): domain Eukaryota; kingdom Metazoa; phylum Chordata; class Aves; order Galliformes; family Phasianidae; genus Tympanuchus; species Tympanuchus pallidicinctus. The sequence goes on from NW_026294758.1 coordinate 47,516,054, forward strand.
CGCCAGGAGTCAGTAATGAGGTCTGTCCTGTTCAAATATCTTTACTGATGACCTGGATGAGGGCACTGAGTACCCTCAGTAAGTCTGCAGATGACACCAAATGGAGGAAGTCTTGATCTGACTGAGTGTAGGAAGGATGTACAAAGGGTTCTGGACAAGCTGGATAGCTGGGCTGAGGCCAGTGGGATAAAGTCCAGCGAGGCCAAGTGCCAGATCCTGGTCTTCAGCCAAAACAACCCCAGGCAAAGCCCTAGGATTGGGGCAGAGTGGCTGGAAGACTGTGTGGAAGAAATGAGCATGTCGGTTGACACTTAGTTAAACGCGAGCCAGCAGTGTGCTCAGGTAGCCAAGAAAGCTAACAGCTTCCTGCTTGTATCAGAAATGGTGTTGCCAGCAGGAACAACTGTACGTTCTGCTGTACTCAACTCTGGTGAGGCCGCACCTGTGCTCAGTTTTGGGCCGCCCACTATGAGAAAGACATGGAGGCCCTGGAGCATGTCCACATGGGCAACAAAGATGTGATGTGTAAGATATTCTGTTAACAACAGACGGGCCTGGAGCACAAATCTGACGAGCAGCTAAGGGAGCTGAGATTGTTCAGTCTGGAGAAGAGGAAGCTCAGGGGAGACCTTATCACTCTACAGCTACCTGAAAGGTAGTTGTGGCAAGGTGGGTTTTGACCTCTTCTCCCACATAACTAGCAATAGGACTGAAGGGAATGGCCTCAAGTTGCACCTGGGAAGCTTCAGGTTGGATATTAGGAAAAAAATATTGTCTGAGAGAGTGGTAGGTGCTGGAATGGGCTGCCCAGAGAGGTGGCTGAGTCACCATCTCTGGAGATGTTCAGGAAATGTTTAGATGTTGTACTGAGGGACATGGTTTAGTGGAGAAATATTAGTGGTAGGTAGACGGTTGGACAAGATGATCTTGGAGGTCTCTTCCAACCGTGATTATGGTTCTAAGCCATCTTTGAGAAATGTCTGAATGATTTACCTTCAAAAGAATGAAAGATTATTGAACATGCAATTTTACATTTCAAATTGCTGATATTTTGTTAGTCATGGCCTGAACATGAGAAAACTCTTAGGCTTTGTCCAAGAATATATGCTGCTTACCAGCATACTTGCAGCTCCAATGATTTCCCTTTAACATGTCCTCATCAATGACAGATGTCAAGCAAGATGTTGGATTTCTTATTTTATACAGCATTGTGCCGTAGTTAGAGGGCTTTTACTTTGATAGACGATGATTGAGCTTCACAGTCTCTGCACATCAGAATCTGCTTTGCTGCTCAGGTATGACCGAGTGCACATTGCAACCAGTCCTTAAAATAAACAGTTGTATACAGAACAAATGCATTATATGCCATAACATCACATCTCTAATTGCTTGACTCCTTCTGCTTTGGTTGCACTTTGAATGCTTGCCCTTGATCTTACTTTGTTCTTCAATCTTTTGGTGCATTACAATAGAAAATGTGTGTCTGCTTCAAGATAGTGAGGTGCTGCTCAGACTGCCCTTGCTTCAGTGCATAGGCTATTGTTTTCTGCCTAATAATTTGCATTGTACAATACCTAGAATACTTGTTTTCCTTCTTCTTCTCCTGTTCTCTTTTTCATTTTTTAACTGGTTTCCCATATAAAGTTTTTTATTGTTGGGTTGTTCTTTTTTGTTTGTTTGTTTGTTTTGTTGTTAATGGAAGTGAAGGAAGATAAGCACAGTAACTGTTTCATTAAACCAAACTAATTTTCAGATTGTTTTCTTAAGGTCAATATTCTTTTGATTAACTGAGTGCTCTTAAGACCAAAGAAGAGGCTGGGAGTGGAATCCAAAGGGTATGAATGAAGACTGAAGCACTGTATTTTCACAAAGGAAATTGCGTTAATGCTGGACTGACCACTGTTCTGGTCAAGATTCTGTATGACTGACCACAATCAGTATTTATTTATATCAATATTTATATCAATATTTATACATGAAAGTTGTTTTTCAGACAGTAATGCAAAGTGTCTATGGATAAGGTACGTAGTATAGTGAATTTGAACCTATAATGGTGAGTTTCATATGTTGGGTCTGATTTGTTTCCAAGGTGGATTTTTGTGGAAGAATCTGAATACCAAGTGGAGATAATGGTTTGTATGGAAAGAGAAACACTGTCATGCACATGAGGACATGGCCTCTCTCACCAACAAACCAAAGCTATAAACCAACAGGCATTTACAGATTTCCAAAGGGAGGAACTGGGAAAAGCACCTGGTGCAGAAGGAAAAAAAAAGGATCTCTGTTAAAAGGGTGCTAGTGCAGTGGTGCTATTACAGCTGCAGGGAAAGCTTGTGACAAGAGACAAATTAGGAGCTGGGTGCTTAGAGGTTTGTGTGTCTGTCTTCTTCCCCAGCCCCTCTGGTGCCAGTTGAACTGTTATTTCAGTCCAGCAGTGTGCTTGCCACAACATAACCCACAAGGATTTTTCTTCATGCCTCCACTAGTTGCTCTGGCATTTCTCAGGTTATTCACTCAGCTGAATCACTTTGCATACCCATTAGAGACTTGTGTGTGGTGCTGTTGAATTAATTTCTAGTAATGAGCTGATAACACTAAACAAATGTTGCATGTTTTAACACCAGAGCATGAAATAAGCGGCAGAGTTGCATGAGCGGGCAGCAGGCAGCCTGGTAATAGCCATACCAGACCTTACCTTCACAGGGAATCATGTTAATCTCCTGGGCTGGCTCAGCTTCACGGTCAAACTCTTCTCAAATCTGTGTACAAAATGACACTGGTCTCATCAGAGCATGGCAATGAAGCAAAGCACGCATTGTGTTGTATAGGAAATGCCCCCAGAAAATCAGCATTGTTTTAAATTCACCTTGCCCTCAAAAGTGGAATGAAAATTGGTTGAGACCAACTCTTCGATTGTTTATGTTTCATTCTGCTAATAAAATCTTCAGTATTGATCTAAAACAGAATCACAGAATCACTAAGGTTGTAAGGAGCACTAAGATCATCTAGCCCAACCATCAACCCATGCCTGTGACCGCTCTACACCATGTCCCTTGGTGCCATATTTACACGTTTCTGGAACACTTCGAGGGACAGTGATTCCATCACCTCCCTAGGCAGCCTGTGCCAATGTCTTACCACTCCTTCTGAGAAGAAATTTTTCCTGATACTCAACATGAGCCTCCCCCTGAAGCAACTTGAGGCCATTCCCTCTCACCCTACCACTGTTACCTGGCTGAAGAGGCTGATCCCCACCTCTCCACAGCCTTCTTTCAGGCAGTTGCAGTGGCTGATAAGGTCTCCATTGAGGATCCTTTTCTCCAGAAATGATCCATTCAGCCTGAAGTTAAGGGAACTTTGTCTTCAGTGGCTAATTTTCTGGTGTAAATGTTGATACTTTTTTTTTTTTTTTTTTTTTTTTTTTTTTTTGCTTAAACTGTCTTTGACATAGGCGTACTGAGTATTAACCATACATCCTCCAGATCTGCCCAGAGTCAGCTCCCTTCCTGCACAGTGACTTCGTGGGAAGCACTTCAAACTTTGGGATTATCTTTTAGAAATTAAATTTAGCAAAATGAATCACGAATGGCTGAGGTGTCATTAGATTGAAGATCCATTTAGCCCCGAGTGGCAATAACACCAGTTTTACAGTGCTATTAAATTACTCCTTTCTTGTAGGAGCTCTTGCTGGCAGGGCTTCGTGGAGGCCCAGGCTTTCAGCGTGCCTGAAGCTGGGTGAGATAAGCTCATGCAGTGTGCATGCAGGGGCCCTGGCAGCCTGGGGCCTGCGGGCGGCAGCAGCGAACAATTTTCCACGCAGGGACCGCGCTCCGCAGGAGGATCCCTCCCTCGCCCCTTCGCGGCGGAACAGCCGCCACTTGTGTGTGATGAGGGAGTGTGCCCGACCTCCTAGAACATGCTGCTTCTGGTTTTTGTTTTCGCTTGCTTGCTTGTATCCTGATTGCTGACCCAAATATAATATTTGGATGTTAAGAAGTTTGGATGTCAGGCCAGTCAGGATCTCAGGAGTTGTCTAGAGCAGCCTGAGGTGATGTGCGTGCAGACCTAGCTCAGCTGGTCACACGGAGCTTTTTCCCTTCAGAGTCCGACCTTGCTGTTGCAGGTGGGCTGCTCTGTATTTCTGCACTCTCTGCCTTTGCATTCATTTGTTGGCTTTGGTGAGGAAGTAAGAAGAGTGTGACTTTCCTACCGAGCAAGCCTCTTGTTATGGGTATGGAAAAGTTCCTTTGCACAGTTGTTCTCAGTGACCACCTCTTTGCCAGGCAGTAGTGTTTCAGGCAGTCTGTTCTGCCAGAACCAGCAGGTTGTATGAGCGTTTGGTGGCTCGGTGAACTGTTATTAGCGATGTTGAAAGGCTGACTCTTAGGCATGTTAGTACTTTATTTTGTTCTTAACTGGGGGAAATGATTTGCTTGTAAATGGATCAAATTGGGTTCAGAAGTTAGAATGACAATACAGACTCATCTGACAGAGTTGAAATGAGCTCTGACCAGTTTTATTTTGAAAACTTTCATAATCTCTATCTCAGAAAATAGCTGGAGAACACTTAAATTTTTCTCTGCATATTTCCATTAAATTACCTATGTACATAAAAAGCTAATACCTCTGACCTTTCTGTTTCAAAGTCCAAGATAAAAAGCTGGATTACAGTCAAATGCCTTGTAATTTCTCTACTACTGAATAAATAAGTTAGTAGAAGTTTTGTCAATAGCAGATAAGCATGAATCAAGTACTTTTACACAACATAAAAATGGAACGCTCTAAATAGTTAAAGCTAGTTTTTTAGTAAGTAGATTCTTGTTCTTCCTCCTAGGTTTCTTGATGGTCATGATTTTTCTCCAGAAACTTTAAATTATACCTAGTTTACAGTCGTTAAAATCATGTGTATTTATAGACTAAATATTACCATTTGCCTTAGAAGCCTGGGAATAGCACCAGATGCATATTAATCTATGGCTGTACACTAGCTACCCCTTTAATTGCTATCTTTGTGAATGAGAACAGCAAACAGCTGCTGATTTGCATTTTGAAAGTGATGTTCTTCTGAGACACGGATTTGTGCAAAATCGTATTCTAATTGGAATTATTTTCACTGTCTCATGTAGGGACAGTCTCTCCAGATTTCCAGCATCCCTGCCTGCTGTGGTGTTTGTTTGTTTGTTTCTGTTTTGTTTTTTGGGTTTTTTGGGTTTTTTGTTTCCTGTTTTACTACAATCATTTGAAGGCCTAAAATGAGTAGAACAAGCAACACTGAGCTTGAAAATGAAGGCCATCCAGATAAACAGTATGTTTCTTTGTGTACCAGGGATAACATTTGCTAAGTGTGAGGTGAAATATAATGACAGAACATATTTTCCTTCTCCCTCTAGGACTCACTAATATCTGTAGTTACTTAAAATGAAAGACATGAATATGGCAGCATTCTAAGATTTCTAATTTCTTGGTGGTTTGAAAAAAACCTCCTTCCTGCTTTACCAAAACCTTTGTTATACCAAAGTAACATTGCATAAAACAAGCCCTATTTGTATACCTTTAATGGTATTGCCCATCTTTGTTGTGTCTAAGAATATTTTCCCTTGAAAAAGGTTATTCTGAAATTTTTTGATTGTCAAAGCTCTATGACATTTAAGTAATCAAATTATCAATGCTACCTTGTGTTATTTTTTATTATTATTGTGTAGCACTTGGCTGTTTTTTCATTTCACAATTATCTGGGGACACTTTTGACGCCACTTGAAGTCTGACTGGATGTGGCAGAGTAAAATAACTTAGGGTCTTTCTCAGAAGGAACCACTGTGTCAGCAGCAACAACACCACAACCACTATGGCAAAACACAGTGCCCAGTTTCAAAATCAGCTCACAAAGGTACACACAGCCCACTGTGGTTGGTCAGGAGTTTGCTCTGTGTGAGAATTAACTCCTTCCTTCCTCTGACCTGGCTAGAGCATCTAAGCCAGTTTGTATGGTAAGAGCCTCAGGCAGGAGTTCGGCAGGTGGGAGAGCCATACCATTCTTCCACAGAAATTGCTGGTACTGACACACCTTGGGCATTCAGAGGAGGTTGCCATTGGGGGACCTCTGTTTTAGGCAGAATCTACTGGAATTCACGGACTTAAACTCATCACCCCTGCAATAAAATGAGGCAAGCCACAAGGCAGAAAGCTGGAGGAGGTAGTGTGGAAAATGAAACAAGGACTTGTTACAGAAAACTCAAAACACTAACTTCTGGTTTGTTAGAAAACGCATTACTCCACCAAGAACCTGCTTCTCTGCTGCGTACAACAGGACTAGCATCAGATTATTGCAAAACCAATCAAATTATACCCTCCCCTAGATAGTCACATTTGTATTTTAAATTAATTGACAGAGGAATCACAAAGGCACCAAAGCTGCCATCATTAAGAAGGGATTGGGTTTCGGAGAGAGGAGTGTGTAAGTGTGGGGAAGAAGAGTGTGCAGTGGGCGTTAGTGCTAGGATAGCTTTAATATTCAGAGTAGTTGGGTGGGATTTGGCAGTATTGTCTTCTGAAGGATAAGAAATTAGTCTCCTCCATGTCTGAAAACATTTTGGCCTGTAATCATTATCCCACAGGGCATTGTGAGTCCTGCCTTCATGTAGCTGCAGTATGTACAGACTGACTGGCTCTTGAGGCCCAACAGACTGTATCTGTCATCCAAAGATTCTTCTGTCAGTGAAGAGTGAGTGTTTGGGAATATTCTGCTGTCTAGTCAGTGCTTTCATGGATCTTTTTTGAGTCCAAGCCTGTGTCACACGCCCTTCTGCCTGCTAAGTGCTGCAAACCTTAAGCTGTACAGACTTTTCTGCTCTGTCAGTAGTGGGTCACTGTTTGGAACAGATTCAGCTACAGAGGTGGGAGAGACCCTCCAAGCTGTATTTGAACAGTTAGAACAGCAGTATGTAAAAATCGTGCTGAACTTGTACTTATTGAGGACATTCAGTTGTAACTCTTAGTTAAAAGAGAAAACCGTCCTTTTTCTCCTGCTCATGTTTTGTGTGGAAAGTTTATTCCAGTACTTGTCTTCTTGAATGTGTCCTGCATGTGAAACAGGTGGGTGGAAAATGGGGTTGGCAGTCGATCTGGGGTCTGAGGCCATAAAGAGGACCAACCTCAGTAGAGGAGGTTCTGGATTTCTCTATGTGGCAAGAACCTGCTGAGCTGCATGCATGAATATCTCATCTGTGGGGTACATGCAAGCATCTTTCTGTATCTTGAAATGTTGGGTGTCCATAAACATTTAAATCTGTAGATGGATATAACTGAATGAATGTAAACTGCTGGACCAAGCTGCATATTGTAAATGAAGTGCAGTTGTTCTTTCTCTCTTTTATTTACCTGCCACCACCTCACTGAACTGCAGTGGGGGTGTGAGAGAGTGACTTCCTTTGCTTTCAGGACTCTGGTTCTGATGTTGCTTCCAGAAGGACAACGTAAATTCATGCCACCTTACAGTGGTAAATCAGCTGCTGCTTCTCAGTGAATGCCAGGATTGTGTCTGTTGCAGTGTGTGTCATCCACAACAGCAAGTATCTATTGCATTCAACTCATGGGGCTCAGCTGTGCCTTGAAGTCATGGTTTAGTTTTTAACAGCTGATCAGTGCACAGTTCCTACAGAATGAAATGACAGATGGGCTTATAATACCTTTGTCTGGAGATAGAGAATGAGAAGGGCAACTTGGTTACTAATTACCTTCTCATTACTGAAAGGAAGAATGGCCCAATGCTTGACACACTGTGCATGGACGTGGCAAAATTAATGAACTTTTTTACCCTCAGCTGTCTAAGGAGTGAGCTTCAAACACCATTGTCTCCAGCATGACTGAGCTTTGAGTATGGCCATTTACATTCAATAGGGAATTGCACAGAAACAGCACAGAAACATCATGGGTGTTCAGAAATACTAAAATGCACTTCTGCTGTCAGGCTGTTTCACGGCAAGAGTGTTGTGCTGCTGAGCAGCAGTCATTTCCATTGCTTCTTTTTATTACTGTGTTTACTCTGTGTGGGTCTGAGTATCAATTAAGTAACTTCCAGATGTATTGTTGAGATTCCTGATTTTTAACTGCTAGGGCTGCTCTTATGTAGAAAGAATATTCCTGATATGCAGCCACCTAATGCATGAAATGCTGATCCTGTTCAGTATTATTGTTGCTGTTTGTTATTTAGTTCTAGGGATGAGATTCTGACACTTGCAAAAGTCCAGCCATGTGAGAAGTCTCAGTACTCGCAGGAAGTATGGAGCACCTGGAGGTGAACCAAGATGTCAGATGTGTGTCCTAATAATGGCTGTGTGAACCTTGTCTTTAAATGATGTCTAAATTTCGTTGTAGTTAAGTGCTGATAAGATCCTTTGCATGAAAAGTCTTTATGAGATATTGTCTATTACACATTTCATTTCAGGGTTTTTACAGAATGTTTCTCTATCATTTATGTTCTCTGACAGGCCTATTATTATTTTAACAATTCAATAAACAGATACATTAGATGCTGTAGAATAGTTTATCACTTAATCCTACAACTAGAGAAGCTTTTAGCTTGGAAGTGTCTGCAAAACTGATGACATTTATGAGCTCATACTCCAGATATCCCCACTAATTCTTGACATAATGGAAGATGATTACAGAAGTGGTAGAGGGAGAAATAGTAAACCAGCGTTTACTAATGCTGGTGTTTTACCAGCGTTGCTCACCTAGGTGTGAAAACAGGAGTCACTTGCAGTGCTACATTTGGAAAATACAATTGGGACACTGATAGGTAAGCTATCAGTGCAAGGGGAAACTGAAAGCTCAAGGAGGACAGATGCTGCTAATATTCAAGAAATCATCTTAGGCTGTTTTCATTATTTTGAAAGCTGGTGAAAAACTGATTTCAGCAATGCAGTCAATGTAGTGAGTATTCAGTAAGAAGTTTGATTTTTAAGACTGCCCTGGCAGCAGAGAAATGGCCAAACCTTAATTACAGCGTTTTTGGGTTTTTTTCCCTTTTGTCTGGTTTGTTTTCAGCAAGGGTCTGGCCAGTTGCAGGGGTCCCATCTTCTTGTGGGTCTAATTCAGAGTTTCTGGGCTGTATGTCTGAAGAACATCATTTAGATATCTCATGAGCACATAAGCTCGTGAACCTAATACTGCCAATAAATAAAAAAAATGTTGTTTTAATCTGAGCCTTTTTTTTCTTTCAAAAACAGCTTCCTTGCAGGCATATTTCACTGCCTACTTTTTGTTACTTTCAACCTTTTCAGTTCTTGAGTTAGCTTTGCTGATTCATTTCTTTTCCTCCAGCTTCTCTGTTTCAGCCTCACATCCAAAGCTCTGCTCCTATCCGTGTTGTGGCAAGGAGCGAGCTCCACCTTCTCCACAGCATTCAGAGATTTTCTTCATGGCTCTCCGCGTGAAGTCCACCTTCCCCCTCTCTTTCTTGAGGGCAGTGTACTCGTAGGCTTTCAGTTTGCTGTAATAGTCTGAGAACTTGTTGTAGAGGATGGAGATGGGCATGCCGTTCAGGATTATCCCAAAAGCAATGCACAGGAATGCAAACAGGCGGCCGAGGTGAGTTTCTGGACACATGTCTCCGTATCCCACAGTGGAGATGCTGACCTATGGGCAAACCAGCATTCAGCTTATTAGCAGGGAGGCTGCATACAGGCACTTATTTCCTCAGCACTTCTGTAGGTATGTGCAGTGAGCAGGGGCAATTCTGAAGTTGATGAGAGCACACATCCTCTGTGTCTAAATCTGGCATGCCTATAGAAACCAGTATTTGGGACTTACTGTGTAGGTTTTATTTTGAGTATTAATATTGATTATCATGTATATACAAGTATTACGTACAATGAAAAATATGTGAAAAGCTATTTGTGAAATGTATTTCTATAATGTGAGCACCACTGGAAGAAGTGATCCAGGAGAATGAAGCGTATATATAATGATACGATAGACTGAATCTTTGAATGATACGAGGAGCTATGGAAAAAAAGTAAAGATCTTACTCAATTGCCTAGAAGGCTGTGCACGCTTACAATATGTATGTATTTATAGTGATAAATTGCTTGATCTGCCTCATCCTTTTTATGTCAGAGGTTAAACCAGTGTAGTCTGTGCGTACCTTCAGTGGGGAATGTTCCTGTTTGTTTCGGTTTATGGGTATACAATAAGCTTCTCCTGAATTCACCCCTTTGAAGAAGTTTAGGGAGTTGTTGAAAATGCTTCTGTTTGTGTGTGGGGGAGAGGGGGGAAGGGGTGTGGTGGTATTTAATGTATCGTTTTTATATGAATCTGTGAATTTTCCTTTCACATATACTTCATAGAGGTTTTTTTGTATTTTTTTTTCTGAGCCTTCAAGATTTTCTCTTTTTAGATTACGTATGTATGAAGAAGCTTTGATGTATGGGCCCAGCACTGTATCAAGTACTGAATTAAAATTTGTAAACTCTGTAAAATTTTGTTTTCAGAATTCCTGGATGTTTGTTTATGAGGATGTTACATAAAGAATGATGTACTACCAACCAGACAACATGAAATAACTCCTAAGTTTTATTATCCCACTTTACACATCTTGTGTTTTTATGGTGTTTACATTTAGTAAAAATAACTTGTTTTTCTTTGTCGGGTAAAACTCACAGGCTTCTGCAATGTGGCACTTCCTTGTATTATTCCTATTCAAGAGGTGTTTTTCAGCCAATGAACTTTATTTAATCTTCTTCTCAGTATATAAAGAGAATGCATGTATCTACAAAATGGTGATATAAAACTTCTGTAGGAATATACCACCGGAAATAGGAGTTTCACTGTAATGCCCTTGTGGCTTTAGCTCTGAGTATAAGTCTTAAGAAGGTCATGGAGTGTAGTCTTCCATCTTCTAACATGCTAAATAAAATGTTATTTCAAATGAAGTAAGCATTAGGGTACATGAGACAGCACCAGATAAGCGTATTTGTAGGATGCACCTTGTGCTTCCTGCAGAATAAAAAGGATTAGTCATTTGGTTTAATGGAAATTAAGTCACTGGATTTGAATGATAATACAGGATAAATATCTCCAAAAATAAATACTGAGATGAAGGCAAGATGTTTATCTCTAGTAGCCAGGACAAAACCATTATCCTGTGATAAGGTTCTGTTCCACTGGCACAGTCTTCTAATCACTGTGACAGTCTGGGAGGAACATTTGTTCTCTCCTGTGGGTCAGATTGCAGACACTGTTGGATTTTGATGAAATTTAAGTAATCTGGATATCTCAGTTTTTATTCTTAATGAATTAATGGGCTCTAAAAAAAATGTTTTATGCCATAGAATTTCAGTGTGCAACCTACAGCATCTCTTTTGGAGGCACTTGCTTTGCTAAATAGGAATTTCTTAAATAGTCATTGTTACATGGGTTTCAGAGCAGTACCTAAATAATCATGGCATTATCAGCTTGCAGATGTGATCTCGAATGCTTTTTTGCGTGTATCCTGCATATTCAGAAAATCACTGCAGACATATGGGGAACTTCCACATTTCATCAGCCACTGTTGAAACAGAACTGTTGGCCACAGTCTCCCCAGAGGCTGCCCAGGAAAGTGTTCTCAGACAGATTGGTGTTGCTGTCCTGTGTGCCCTGTGCTGAGCTGATCATCCAGGATGAGGAGGTCTCCTGACTCCTCTGAAGTTTTTTTGCCTGGGCTTTTTTCCCTGGAAAGTGCCCAAGAGCCGTGCCTTAAATGTGGATTATGCAGGATGGGATCAGTTGCCATGAGATGAAATATAGAAACTCTGCATATGGCAACAGGCTAAAACAAGTCGCAGAGTAGTGGGAAGCAAAGACACACCCAGCTCCCCTCTGACTTGATTCAGGCTGCTGTAGGCACAGCTGCTATGGCATAACAGAGCTGCTGTTTTCTCTCTCTCTTTTTTTTTTTTTTCTTTTTTAATATTGCTAGTTGTGACTGAGAGGGATTTTTTCCCCCTCTCCTCAGCGCCTGGGAAAAAAACACCATCTTTTCCCTGCCAAAACATTGCTGTAGAGATGATAATTGAAAAGCTGAGAAGCTGCCATACCTGAGCATGAAGATTATCTACTAAGCATTTACTCAAAGCCTGTGGCTCCCTTCCCAGCTTTCACTGTTAGCCCCAATAAACCCACAGGTGTTTCTTTTGTATTGGCAGCTCATCTTGAAGGATATAACTATCATTTTAATTGTCCATTACACTGAGAAAATAGGGTTAAACTGTTGTAAGTAAATGCACGGCCATCCTTGATGGCAAACACTTCTGAGGTGAGTTTGGGAAGCTGAATCATTCTGCCATAGCCAGGAAACATTTAATCAAGGGAGTGGGCATTAAGCTCTCACCATTCTGTGTTCCTGGCTATAATTTAATGCCCCCACAAGATGTGAACTTACCTTAGTCTGGAAAACACTGCCATAAAAACATCTCTCCATATAACACAGTGCATTACAGGTCAGTGATAGTTCAGACCTCAAGGTAATGTGCTCAAATGTGCATCACCCCAGTGGCAGACTCTAGAAATGAGGTCATTCTGCCTTTCTTTCTGAGGCTTGCCAGCAGAAGCTCAGTCAGTAACCACCACCCCTATTGTTTTGAGAGGGACTACAATCACACTCTTTCTGGCAGAGGCTGCAAAAAATATTCAAGATGACATTAACCTGCCACTAACCATCCCTCCCTGATATGGGATGTAGACAGATGACCTAGATGTAGAGGGCAGTTTATCTCAGCTCCCTGAGCTATTCTGCTTATTTTGTATTTATTTCTCTGCAAGACTGGCATACATTAAATAATCACCAATGTGTCTATGTGTACAAACGTATCATGAAAATGGCACTTGAGCAGGATGCAACAGCTGCTGGTCCTAATGAATTTTAATGGCCAGAGCTCTGGGATGGTTTAACTTTTCAAATGTGTCTGTCCAGAGTACCATGAAAAACAAAAAACATGTCTTACCCTCTTGCAGTTACATGATGGATCACAGTATGTCTTCAAAAACCGCAGGCATGAAAGTCTCATGTCAACCTGCGGTCAGTTAGACTGATCTACACTGTTTGGTTTGTTTTGGTAACACTGACAACAGAATTTAGTGGAAAAATGCTTTTCTGTGTTATTTTGCACCCTTCTTTAAAAGGCAAGTACTGCCTGCGTTTGGTCAGATGGGAATGTCACTGCCGGCAGCCTGATTAAGTCCTGATTAAAGCTTACAACAGAGATGAATGAGTGCATGCATGTGTGTGCGTGAGTGAGTGCATATGTCCTGTAAGCTCAGAATTCAGAGCAGATGTTCACTGATCTGGGTCTTTTGTTTTCAAGACTGTCAGCATCTCTATCATGGGAGGGGAGAGGAAGGAACGATAGGGAAAGGAGAGAAGAGAGGGAAGAGGAAGGAAGGGGAAGATCTCTGGCTACCGAGCAAGGCGAGTTGAGTTTACTTACGGCAGCCCACCACCAAGCATGGGGGATGCTGGTGAAGTTGGTACTGGATACATCATGCTCCACTGTGTAGACCATGGCAGAGAAGGCGAAGATGCCCATGGCAATGAAGAGCAAAAGGCAGCCCACCTGCTGGTAGCATTGGCGCAAGGTAAAGCCAAAGGCACGCAGCCCTGTGGAGTGGCGGGCCAGCTTGAGGATGCGGAAGATGCGCATGAGACGCATGATACGAAGCACTTGTCCCACTTTGCCCACCCGTCCCACCTTCTCGATATCATACTCATGCTGAGAGCCCCGACCTCGGGGCTGGTCATCATCAGTGAAGCATTCAAGCAACAGCTGCAGGTAGAGGGGCAGGATGGCAATGAGGTCTACAGCATTGAGGGCGCTGCTGGCAAAACGACGCAGGTCTGGTGTGGAGACCAAGCGCAGCAAGTACTCCAGCGTGAAGAACACGATGCACAGAGTCTCAATGTGCTCCAGGACAGGCCGACTCTCTCCACTCTTCTTGTCTACCTGCTGCATCTCCTCCACTGTATTGAGTGCCAGAGCCACCACAGAGATGAGCACGAAGAAGCTGGAGGCCACTGCCATCACTTTGGCAGTGACGGAGGAGAAGGGCTTCTCCATGAGGTTCCAGAGGCGCCAGCGCTGGGGCCCATAGTAGCGCATGTGATGGAAGAGCTGCTCATTCTCCTGAGCCTCTGCCTGGGAGCGCAGCTCACGCTGGACTTTCAGCTGCTCGCTCAGCTCGTCGCGACGCTCCTCAAAGCAGATGCGGCAGCAGCGGGGTGTGTATTTGAGCCGCACGCCCCAGTAGCTCAGCTCCTCCAAGAAGCTGCGTGGGCACAGCTCATCCCGCACCCGGAGCACCCCTGAAGCATAGAAGTTGTACACCAGCTGAAAGACAGCTGGGTCTCGGTCGAAGAAATACTCATCCACCTGGGCGGCATAGTCATCACACAGGCCCAGCTGGCAGCGACGGTCTGTGGAAGTGGCCAGGCGGCCCAGGCGGGTCTTGGGATAGGTGGCCACTGCCTGGTAGGTGAGACGGTAGCTCTGGCCACCAACATTAATGTTCAGCACGGATGAAGTGGAAGGCCTGGCTGGGGCCCCAGGGGAAAAGATTGGGGAGAAAGGAATGGATGATGAGAGCTTGTTTTCTCCTTCAAATGGGTCCCCTGTTGGCCATTTTCCTTGGTCTTTTTCTTCTTCTTCCTCATCTTCATCATCCACGTAATAGTTGTAGTTTCCCTCTGGTCCAAGGAGCAGCATGGGCTGAGAGCTCAGTGGAGCAGTTCCAGAAAAATCACTCTGCTTGTCTAAACACACACCTTCATTATCCTTCCCCATGTTGGGCTGTGTGAAGACACTTGGTACTTCCCTTTCTCTTCCTTTATGTTTAAGGAAAGGAAATTGTCTCCTCATGTTAAACTGCAACATACTATTTCTCCTTGCTTTTCTCCCTTATTTTCATCCACTTGGTTGAGAAATTAGCATCAGTCCTTTCTGGCACTAGTAGGACGGAGAGTACCGCTTTCTTCTCTCTTTACTGGTATCAAACACAGCAGCAGTTCTGCATTTTTCCTCTTGCCAGTTGCCACTTCAGTTGCTATGAAAGCTGAGTGTGGGATATAGACACATGAAGACTGCTGTTGACCGTTTTAATCTTGCTGACAGGGAAGATTTGAGTGCTTAGAGAAGGGGATTTAAAGGCTATTATCCTGTTTCAGCCTCATCTCCCTCAGGCTGTGACGTGAATGATTATGGATCCATAAACATATGAAAATTCAGTATGGTAAAAAAAAAATCCTAAAAGTCTATTGATAATAAAAAACATATATTTCCCTAATTCAAGATTGTAAGGATTAAGAATAATCTGAAAGTGAAAATATCTGAGGAGCAGAGAGGAGAGGGAGGGAACACTACTCCTTTCATTCATCTACATGAGTATATGGGGGTCTTAGCTCTCCTTAATTAAAATTATGAATAATTAAAATGCAGATATTGTGTGGAAATTCATTATCAAAGGTCTTAAAGTGCTTTCCAAAGGTAAGAAAATAAATACAAACAGACTGTGTCCCATGCTCTTCTTGACACAGCGTAAGTAAAGGAGAACATGTGCATAAGTTTCTAGCAGGCTTTGCTTCAAACTCTTCTTGAGATGCTGCAAAACAGAGCAAAATTTCTACCTTTGGCAGCACCCTCACTGGTACAGAAGGCTGCAGTGAATGCCTGGAGCACCTGAAAGCCCAATTTTTTTTCTGTTGCTTCTAAGTCAGGACAAATTCTTGTTGAATCTTGAGCTATCGTGTTAAACATCCCAGCAATCCTGCAACAGCAGCTTTATTAAAACATTGGCAAATTTGAAAAGTAACCTGAGGCACCAAGAATAAAGGGAGGTATCCTGGTTTCACACCTTGCTCCTTAAACATATATGCCTTTTCCCAAGTATCTCAATGCAAAAACAGTCTCTCAGTCTCATAGCATGACATTCAAGTTTCTGTTAAACATTTTTTTCATCTTTGGCCATGTTACCTTTGTGTTTCTTTCTGCTCAGTGTCACAGCTTCACCATGCCTGGCTTCCCCGTCAGTAAGGGGCCTAACAGCAGCTAGTTCTAGGTGGGTTTCCCATGCTGATGACTGCTTTTCAAAAAGGCAGGTAGGCCTGGACTGAGCCAACACTGTGACGTGGTCCGCAGCACTGCTATGTCAGACCATTGCCAATAGCATGAACCTTTGTCTTTGCACCTGGGTCAGACATAACCAGGGCAAATTTGAATGCTTCAGGCCCTGGAGGAAGGTGTGATCTGGAAATGGACCAGCTGCTGCAATTCAGAGATTTCTCAAACATAGGCAGCAGGTACTCCAAGAAGCTGTTCTAGTCTGATGTGGCTGAGTTCTGCCCCAGCTTGAGATCTTACACATGCTGCAAAGTGATGCTGTTGGAAAAAGCCATAAAGTGAGAGTTTTGAGGCTTATTAATTTGACTGATATAACTGGAAAAAAAGATGAGCTGTTTTCAAGCAAATGTATCTTCAGGGTCTGATTTTGTCAGCTGTTGAGCAGAAAGTGTTACTTCTGCCATATCTCACCTCATTAATATCCTTAGTGGTACTGTAGCCATGAAAGTCTGCCCCTTGGACGTGATGCATGTATATAGCTTGCCTTCTGTAAAAGCAAGTGTTGCACAGTGCCTGAACCTGTGTATTGCTAAGAGCTTTCCATCTGCAGTCCTTTAGCCTTTCTTCTCTCACAGCTTCTGACCCTTTTTCACAAGCTGTCAGGACATTCTATCCCTGCTCACCTGTGGCAATATTTTTCCTTTGTTGATCTCCACTCCTGCTGTTGTGTTGTTAATCTCAAGTATTTTCCTGCAAACTCCAGTAATTTTGTTTTGATGGTATTTTATTTACTGTAAGACCTAAACTTTTCCCCCTTTTTCCCTGCCTCCTGGTTGTAGCTTTAATGTTCACTTGGTCCTGATGAGCAGAAAGATATAATAGGTGAGAATTTTTGCACTGCATCTGTTCTCAGACTGTATCCTGATGGATCAGTGGATCATAGTGCATAGACCAAGGCTTCTTCAGGTTACACTGTTTAAGGCATGCATTATTAGCAGTTCATATTCAAGTGTGTTTGGAAATGTTTTGCTTCATAAGTTCTTCTCCACTGTCCATTCTGTTTCTTCATTCAAAAAAATGTAACGGTTATACTAATTAGAAATGTCAGTGCCTTATTATTACAGGCTCTCATCTGCTCTGCAGTTTGCTTTGAACATTAAAACATGTCATGGTTAGTCCTTTGTTACCAGTCTTAACACAAATTAATGAACATTTCAATGCTGTTTCTTTCGCCTTAGCAAATTACTTCAGGCATAAGAAAAACACTAATTGGAAATACTGTCATTTCACTACCAAAAATTCTTGAATATTTCTTAATTAAGATTCAGGTGAGAGTATGTTAATACTGCTTTTCCCAGCCTTTGCTGTAACATTTTGTTTTGCTTTTTGCTGATCTGCACAGTCCCAGTTCTGAGAGGTCTATGGAAATGCTCATTGCTCACTACTAGTACTGTACTGCAGCAGCATTAGCCTCTAGCAGGTGGAACTGATGTCTGTCAGATGCTAGCACTTTGTGACATTCCTACTAAGGAGAACAAGAAAGGCCACTAGCAAGCTAATGACTCTAACCTAGATATTCTTGTGAGGGAAATTCTCAGACACCTGAGGGTCTCTGCTTGAACTTCCCAAATAGAAAAAACAGGTAAAATAAGGTTTCGCAGTCACTCATTCCCAGTCTAGTTAGTTAGGACATTTTTCCCCCTTCATTTTTCTTCCTTGGCTACCTTATTTGTTTTGTAGGCGGGATGCAGAGGAGCAAATTAGGAAACATAAAGTAGAAGGATCAGCTGCTATTTTTTATATTGCATATTGCCAGGCTTCTACTGCTCACTGTCACTTGTAGTGGCTCATTCATAAATATTAATGTCTCCTCATACACAGGCAGTTGGTGCCAGCCCTGCAGTGAACACAAAAAAAAACTTTAACAAGCAGACAACAGCATCAACAAGAACAAATTTTACTCACTGCTTGTGAATGAATATCAGCTCTATGTAGGGAAGATGGAAATATTATGGAAGCAGAGGCCACACTGTGATGCTCACATACCACCAAGTAGTTTTTGGGCAGTGGGTGGTGTTAGGCCCTTATAGTGTATTGCCAAAAAGAGAAAACTGTAGGTGAAACTCTGCAACGAGGAAGGACTATCACTACACAGCCATTGGAGGCAGCACAGTGATCCTTAGTGATGTGCCAAAGGTGAAGTTTCTGTTACAATGTGATATGATATGTACAAGTGCCAAAGCCTTAGGACAGCCATTTCTCCTGATTTATGTGCTCTCACACAGCATCAGTAGAAATGCTGATCCATTATGTAGAATTTACTGAAATCAGCTAGCAACTGGAAAATGTCAGTTCATGCACTTTGCATTCAAGACGACCACTCAGACTTGGAAGATTCCAAAGGAACTTGGTTCTGGAAGTATTTTTTAAGAATTTGGACAGCCTTCTCCAAGTTCCTTCCTTCCTTTAACAAATATGCCCATTCCAATAGCTTTGTTCTTAGTTTCTTCTTCTCCTTTCCTAGATGGCCCCTCCTGAGCCTTTCCTCTCCCAACACTCCAAGTGATTTCCAAGTGGTAGCATGCTAGCACAGCTCAGTCATCTTTTGAACCTCTGCTTGCAGCTTTGCACCTGCATTTTTCTCGCATGCAGGTCTCATGCTGCATCCCAAATCTGAAAATACATCCTGGGATCTGCCAGGTCTGTGGGGAAGGAAGGAGGTCCTCCTCAGTACAGGCACATCCAGCTTCACACCTGAGCTTGAGCACTGTCTTTGAGGGAAGAGGAGGCAATACCATATGAGTTGGACTGATTTTTAAGTTCATAACCTATAATGGATTTCATAAGGGTTTGCCACTGCAAAATTCTGTCTCTCTGTCAGACTGGGACTGTGGCTGGACTGCCTCTGTTCTCCGGTGTTTTATTCCGGGGCTGGACCTTACTTCCTTCTCTGCCCATGATGTACCTGCATCATATTCTCCTTGCCCAGTCTGTCCCCGTGCTCCACAGCAGCAGGCCTTGGCACTGGCACTCTTCAGTCCTCACTCAGCCATGTACTTACCCCAGAGATGCTCTCGCCTGCAGAGCCCAGAGCTGGAGAGCCCACCTCTTGGGTCATGTTAAGAGAGTGCAGTGTGCTCAGTGAGTGTTTAGTTCACTGTGTGCTCTGCTTTTTAGCGTACAAATTGAAATGTTTTGCTGCAAAATTATTAGCATTTCTTTATAGATATGAAAGGCTGGTTAAAAACAAGCAAACTACTCCTGGGACTTTTTGATGAAATTAAATAACCTTGCAGTGGAAAAAGAGATTTTGCCGAGATACATCCATCAGTGCTAACTTCACATTCCAAGAGGTATTTGCATAACACAAGAGTCTTGTAGTAAAACCTTATCTACAGTGTTGCATACCAAAGAACACAATAATTCAGGGGCAGAGAAAGATTTTGCTGCTTGGATTTTAGCCAGATTTTCTGCATGTATTTGTTTGTACACACACATATTTATGCAAATGTGTGAAAATTTGTCAACAAGATTGCTGTCCTTCTCACAACCATGTACCATTTGTAAATCACTTTAATAGAGTGAGTTTGTCAGGCATTTCATGAGTGTAGGTTTGAGTGGTTTTAACAGGTTATTAGCTTAATCTTCTGTTCTGCTCTCTCCACACC
The DNA here is from genome assembly GCF_026119805.1 of Tympanuchus pallidicinctus. Taxonomy (NCBI): domain Eukaryota; kingdom Metazoa; phylum Chordata; class Aves; order Galliformes; family Phasianidae; genus Tympanuchus; species Tympanuchus pallidicinctus. The sequence continues at coordinate 47,535,810 of NW_026294758.1, forward strand.
CTGCACAGCACTGGCTTAAACTTTCTGAGTTCCTCTGCTCAGAGCAATGCAATGCCCAAAACTTCTCTTTTCTTTGGTGTTCTCAGAAATTGCCTTTGTCTCCACTCTATGGAGAGCTGAAGGAGACAAAAAAAGTCCTTTTACTGATACTGATACCGTTTCTTAAGAGATAATGAAAATACCTTTGAAAAATCTTCCTTTGCTTTTGACTTCTGGCAGAACATCATTGCCTCCATTCTGCTTCCTCACTCAAAGAAAGGAACAGAGAAAGCTGCTGAACTGCAGAAGCTTTCTGAAGGTGACAGTAACGCTTAAACCTAATCACAGCCTCTGATAGACACTATATCTAGAAAATCTTCCAGAAGATTGATTAATTTAGAAAATTCACTGTATTCTACTGTTTTAAAAGCAGGTCAGGAATCCCTATTCAGCAACTTTTTAGATGGGAATATAATGACAGGTTCATTACATGATGTCTTAAATGAAATGGGGGTTGCCATGTGTTTTAAAACCTCTGTACAGAACAGATTGTGTGGAAGACCATATTTAGCAAGTATTTGTTCAGCAGAAACTTGACAATGTTTACATCATGGGTAACTGGATTACCTCAATAGACCTGCAGGTGAAGTAAAACCAGAATCTTTTGTAGTTAGCTAAGTTTCCACACCTGTTTTCATTAAAGGCTTGTGTTTGTCTTCCTTGTTCTTTACAGATGTTTGAAGGCAGAAACCTCCACAAGAGCCATGCTGCAGTGCTCCCCACTATCTTCCTCATGGGCAGCGTCCCCAGAGGACTTCTGCTCCATCTTTGTGCAAAACTCCACTTGGTTCCTCATTGCACCAAAACAGTGGGCCCCAGTTCTGCTGAATGAAAACACCTCATCCTGCTCCTGTCCTGCTTGCTTGTACTTGGTTTCCTACATACTATTTGTTGCTTGTCTCAGGTGAGAATTCGGTATTTCCATGGCACTACAGCAGTTTATGTCTATCTATGACCATACCTAATGCCTTTAAAGAACTGAAGTTTTTTGCTGATTCCCACGTAACAGCATAGTAATTCATATATGGTGTTAACATCAGTGTGCAGGAAAACCTTCAGAGGACAGAAAGGAGATTCGTGGGACTTCTTATTCTTCACTATGATTTCACTTCTTTTTCATTTCTACTAAGAATCATTCTGAATACAGGGCTTAATAATATCCTACGACTACATCTGCAACTGCAGGTAACATGTTAGTCTGGTATAAGCAGATTCACAACGATGATTTCAGAAATAAAGGACATGATAGCTTAAAAAGCTCTTACAGTTCACCTCTGCAAGTTGCCCTAGGAGAATAAAAGGCAGTGAAGAAAGGTGATTGGCTGTAACACCATCATGATCACAGAATCACAGAATCACAGAATCACCAGGAGCGGCTTCAGGAAGGTGGAATAAAAAGCCAGGTGTTGGTGAGACACTGCCTGGTGCCAGTGCAAGCAAGTGGCATGAGTGGTGAGATGTGGCTGCTTCCTTACAGCTTGGAAAAACTGTGTTGAGGATAGCTTAAAGCTGGGACGAAGGAGGGAAGGAAAGGAAGAGCTTCCCAGAATAAGACAGCATGGTGTGGCCTGAAGCAGAAAATAGGAGGATGATAAACAGAGCTGTTTCCCAGCTTATTCAGAAACAGCAGAGATTTGGAAGAAAGAAGCCAAACGTGACTAACTGCTAATAGCTAATCTTGACAGTGTAGTAAACAGAGTGATTTGCCTAAGTTGTCAGCACCTCTGTGGGAAGCTGCAAAGCTCAGAAAAAGTGTAGTTATGCTGTTTGTTATATTCTTTGATATGATTTCTGGTGATGCGTGGAGTATCAGGAGTCTGGGGTCTGAGACCATGAGGTCTCTTCTTGTACAATACTTGACTTAGGGTTATTCAGTCATTTGTAGGTGGTCAGGAGCTTTCCAGAATGTGTGACATTTTTCTGTCCCAAAGACTGTATGGCCCAAGAAGCATTTTCATGTCTTGTCTCTTAGTGATTTCCACAGTATGTGCAAAAAAGTTTTAATTCCCAGTAACTTGCTAAAATCCCCCACAGCGCAAATGGGTCCTGAAGGGCAGTATTCTGCTACCATTCTGCTTCACTAACTGTATTGTGCCATGTCTTACTTCATTATCTGTCATCTCTTTTTATTTAGTTATTATCTAAATTCTCCACTAGCTTGTCAGTACAGTTCCTATGTGATTATATGGCTCATCAACACGAAAGTTGACACTGTGGGGTCAAAGCATTCAGCAACCTGCCAGACATAATTTAGATGTGGAAGGTGTGGGATGCCACATGCTGGGTAACTGTAGAGGGAAATGAGCGTGAAGGAGAAGCAGCAGGCAGTAGTGGCTGTAGATCAGAGGGATGGAGGTAGCAAGAAAATAAGCACTGAAAGTAAGACAACAGATGCAGTAATGAGGATGTAGTTGCGTTTAATTGTTTTGTGGGGAGCCAGAGAGGCAGGGAAACAGAGGGATCATACTGACTTGCCGTAAGACCAAGGAGAATGATAAGAGAGTGTTTAAGCACAGTGCTCCTTTCTTTACACGAAGAAATGTCCTTGCTGAAAGAAGATATATGATCCATTTTGTGATTTGCCACTACTCTGGTATAAAAACAAGGCATTGTGCACAGGATTTCAACTACTGATGGGTGTAGTGCAAGCAGGCACATAACCAGAAACACAAACACAAACTGCAGCTTTCACAGGTTTGAAATAGAGAACAAAACCAGAGATGAAATCTTCCTGAATTGTTCTCTTTCCTGGTTGAAAGCGACAGGGAGACCCAGGCCTTGTGGCAAGAGGTGCTGTGTGTCAGGGGCAGAGCAGTGGAAGGTAACAAGAAACACAGGAATAGTCATTTATAGATAAGAGATACTGATGAACTAAAAACTGCACAACTGATGATGACGAAGAATAACCAAAAGAAATCCTTGTTTCAGGTGAATAGAAAAGCAGCCTGACTCATACAAAATGAAGTAAGATTGCAGTTTATTGTAAGAGATAATGTAAGCAAAGCAAACACAGGAGAAAACAAGGTGAGAGTGAAACGATCATGACAGTACTGTAAACAGCAGTACCCACAGCTTCTCAGCTGCCTCACATTAACTGAGACTTAGCACTGTAGTCTCAGAAAGAAATTTTAAAAGGAGGGGAAATGTTTCAGGAGAAGGTATTTCCCTAAACTCTCTGTTTCCCATCTCTTTTTTGTGAGCAGCTTCTCAGAGGCCTGACAGTTCTTCCACATCTCCCCATGAATCAAACCAATGTGTGCATACAGTCTGCTGGAGGCAGGGTAGCACATGGAGCTCATAAAGTATCCCAGAGTAGCTCCCAGCTTGCCACGTACACGCTGGAGGGACATACTTGACTTCAAATAAAGTATTTTCTTGGAATTAGACCACCAGCTGGCACTGCCCATTGGGGCTCTGGCAGTTCTGATGTTCTTGCTATTTGGCCACATGCTGAACTTCTTGCTGCTGTCCACCTCTGAGGTTACAGCCCTTCCTGAGGCCTGTAATGTCCAACCATACAGACTTTCAAGGGGGCATGCGCTAACCCTTGGTTATGCTGGAGAATGGAAGAGGACTTGGGGACACCTTACAGTGTCCTGACTTGCTGTTTCCCTTGTGCTCACAGAGTTATGGACTTCAATATGTTTTATTTTGCTGTGAATTTTGCTTTAAATTAAATCTTGAACTTAAATTAACCCTATTGTAAGCTTTCAACACTGGGACTCCAGCCATTTTCTACTTGTCTTTTTCCAATTTTTTTTTATCCTCAGAAATAAGCAGTTGAATATGGGCCCTAGGTTGGCATAGGTCCAGAGCAGCTAAATGGTAATGATTACAGAAGAGACATTATAGTCAGTTTGGTAAGTGAAGCAGCATGTGAGTACCATCTACTTGACTGTAGCCTAATTTATAACCTGAAGAAACACACACAGGCACACACAAATAATATGTTTAACAACAGATGGTATAAATCAGTCCACTTAATTTAAGTACCCAATTTATAAGGCGCTGCTTTCTGGGAAGAAGTTAATATGCTTACCCAGTTTGTCCACAGGACAGTGGAGATTTATGCTTACAGCCTTCTTGCTCTCCCAGTGGGCCCTGCATGCTGGCAGCATCTGATGACAAGCAGCCAGCAGCTCTGGGGCTCCTGTCCCTCCAGCCTTCACTCATGTTGGCTGGCATGCTGTCCCCAGGCAGTGGCACCATCACAGCACCATCAAGGCTGCACCACCACTCCCACTCATCCCTGGCAGACTGGTGTGGAGATGGATGGTTGTTCCTGTGTCCCCAAATACCCTCTGGGTGGGTAGGGCGTGCCCAGTTCCTAATCCCGGTTCAAAGAGGAGGACCAGCAGCACAGCCAGGTTAGCACAGGGACAGTGGGCTAGTGGGTTGAGGTATTGTGTTAGGTTGTAAAGAAAAGCAGATGGGTTAGACTGCTTGCTGAAATTCAGCTGAATTTTAAGTACATGCATTTCAGATTTGATAGGATTTAGGTAAGCTAAATCCTCCCCTACTTACCTGTGGTAACAGGAGCAAATCTTTGGCAAACTCAACCCTTGGTCCAAATAAACCAAAGTAAATCAGGCTGTTGTGTACACTGGAAGGCAATACAGCCTTTGCTGTAACAGCTTACAGTGGTGAAGAATCTGGGATGACAGATTTTTTGTTTAAGTCAAGCTGATGCCATGAAACTCAGAAAATGTAAGATGTACATCAATAGGTATTAATATGTCACTGACAAACAAATCCGTTTAACCTTCTGTTCACATAAACTCCCAAGGGAGCTCCACCTTAACTTATAATAACAAAAAACACTTGGTGGAGGAAGGATTTAAGCATTCAGTTTTGCACGGTGTCTCTAGTTTGAAGTGAGTGCTGCACAGTCAGACTGCAGGTGCAGCTCACAGGGAGCTATGGAGGCTATGAGCAGTGCAAACAGGATCTGATGGGTCATACGTGCTGATGGTGACTGCAGATAAAGAGGTATTCTTTTTGTTTTGTTTTTTTCCTGTTGTGACTGGATGCTGGGGTGATCCGAGGTACAAATAGGTGAACAGATCGGATGGATGGAAATCTTGGTTCTTTAGGACAAAAAGTGTCAGTCTGGATGAAGAATTTTCTGCATTTCAGCATGATGCTTGCACAGCACATTTACCTACTAGATGAGATATCCAAATTTTATTTGTAATGAACTGGAGTTGATCTTAGGAGGATGACCGTATGCGTTAGGTGAGAAGGAGCTTCTAATAAGAGCCATGAAAGAGAAACTCTCAGTTTAGTTTGGAACTGCAAGGTTTGGGAATTTGCTGACAGAATCTCAGCAAAGTGCTGATAGAAATATTCTACTTGTCATTCTTCATAAGTAATGCCCTAAAGGGAAATCCCATTTGTCAGGCCTGTTCACAGGAGAGTTTATGTCCTGTCTAATGAACTGAAAAAATGGGTTTGTTTCTATATTTTAATTTGTTATGTTAGCTGTAAAGTTAAATTATATTAATTGTTTACTGTGTTTCTTAGTGCTCGAGTACCTTAGGTAATTAAACACCCTGGAGTTACTGCTGCTCTCTGTGAGATAAGTGATATTTAGTATGTTGGTGAGACGTAACATAGTCTTGCTCACTGTCTCAGAGCATTCAGTGGGGTGGTTTAAAAGCAAGAACTTGCAGTCTCCTGGTGGTGAGCAGCCTGTGGAAACACAAAGAAAGATGCAGTGGGTGGGAGATGAGCAGATCCTGGTGCGATGAGGCAGAACTGAATTTCAGGGCAGATCAGCAGTGTGGTTCAGCTTGCTCTGTTGCTATTCCCTTCCTTCACCTTCCACAGAGAACCTCACCTCCATCCCATACCTTGGGCAGGGGTGCTAAGGGCTGTTCTGCTCACCACTGTCCTTGAGGCCTTGCTGTCCATTGAGTGCCAGAATGCTGCTGGGCTGGATGGGGATGATTTTCACTGTGCATGACTGTACTCACCAAGATGTGTATTATCCCAGGGAATAATTCACCCTGAGCTAAATCAACCTGATGTTCTCCAGGCAGACTGAATTTGGGGCTAGGCAAGTGGTATGCCATCCTGTGGACCTTACTGTCTGTGTGAAAGAATTCTGCATTTCTTCATCCTGAGAAGTGGCTGCATGAGTAATGATTCTCAGCCTGGAGAGGAGAAGAAAGAAGTGGACTGCACTTGTGGAGTCATGAAAAGATTGTGCATGGTGCAGTGATGATGAGTGTGGGATACTCGAAGGTTTTTCTTGAGTTAAGGGCAACAAAGGAAACTGGAGAGATTCTCCTTTACATGACAGCTTGTAAGGCTCTGAATTTAGTTGCCTAAAGACTCTGTGGCTGCTAAAGTTTTAATGGCTAACAAATGGAACTAGGTTAATTCTTAGAAGAAAACATGAAAGGCTGCTTTAGAGGTAGGCAATGACTTTGTGTAGAGAAGTGCAAGGTCTTGCATCTGTGTTGTGGCAACTCCCACTATCAGTATAAGTTGGGAGATGTAAGGATGGAGCACAGTCCTGCTAAACAAATGTGGGGGCATACTGGACATGAGCCAGCAATGTGCCCTCACAGCCCAAAAAGCCAATCACATCATAGGCTGCATCAATTTAAGTGTGGCCAGCAGGGTGAGGGAGGTGATCCTCTGCTCTGTGCTGGTGAGACCTCACGTGAAGTACTGCAACCAGATGTGGAGTCCTCAGTACAGAAGAGATATGGACCTGTTGGAGCATGTCCAGAGGAGAGCCATCAAAATAACCCAAGGGATGGAACACTTACCCTATGAGGATAGACTGAGAGAGCTGGAGCTGTTCAGCCTGGAGAAGAGAAGGTTTTGGGGGACATCTGATAGTGGCCTTTCAGTATCAAGAGGGGGACTATAAGAAAGAAGGGGACAGACTTTTTAGTAGGGTCCATTGTGGTAGGAAAAGGGGAAACAGTTCAAAACTAAAGAGGAGGAGGATTAGATTGGACATAAGGAAGAAGTTTTTTACAACAAGTTATGAGGCACTGGAACAGAAAAGTGGTGGATACCCCTGGAGACATTCAAGGTCAGGCTAAACAGGGCTCTGTGCAACCTGATCTAGCTGTATTTGTCTCTGTTCACTGCAGGGGACTTGGACTAGATGGTCTTTAACGAAGTCTTCAAATGATTCTGTGATTCTGTGTTTTGAAGTATTTGACCTGCCAATCAGTGGATATGGCTTGAGTGTTCTGGCAAACTATTGCTGTATCATGTCCTTAAATTCTCCCTAAGCACCCGCAGATGGCCACTGCCAGGGACCAGACAGTAAGTTAGATGGAGCTCTGATGTGCTCTGGCACAGCTGATATTTCCTTCTTGTGTTATGAACTTGTCCATCTGTTATGTCTGTTGTCTCTAATCTGCACAAAGACAGGAAGATATGAGGGCAGGAACAGTTTTGCTGTTCTGCATTTATAAAATTGGGGATCTGGGCAATTGCATGGGATTCCTATATACAGCACAAAACAAATAACAATGCTGACAGCATTTCTGAGAGCTAGATGTTGCAAAGCATGTGTTCCTCCATGGCTGGAAATAATGCAGTAATGACAGCTCCATTTGTGCCCTAATGACTTTTGAATGGATGGTATCGTGCAATTCCTTGCTAAGCAAGTATGGTGTGAAGGTTTATTAAAAAATAGTTTGAACATAAAACAGAGTGTATCTCTCTTCTGAGGGCATATTTTACAGCTTGCACATGCAAAAACTGTCCTACAACTACTAATTGTTGTGAAGTGGGAAGATAAGTAAACTCCTCTGCCTTTATCTTTACCTTTACCTTTGCCTTCACCTGGTAAAACTGATTTACAACTGAGGATGGCTTATTGGGTGAGAGGGTATGTTTTATAGGTTCATCTGGAATAAGTACTACATAATGTAGCTGAGAGAAGGGAATGTGTCCTTGTTACAGCATTTTTATTTGTTGCACTACGAACACAGAGCTCTCCCAAATGGTTTTAAAACACTTATATGATGACGTAAACCATCTGCAGGCAGGTAAAACCTTAGCCATGTGGCAGTCCAGAAAAATTAAGCACATATCTTGCAATATGCAAGCGTGCCATCTTGTCAGTTACTATGCATACCCTGAATTCAACAGCCAAGATGAAGTACTCTCATAGGAGCTGGCTACCAGGAGGCTCCAGATGGCCCTTCTTCCTTGTTGCAGTACATAACCTAGATATGTAACAACTCATTCACCATTATACTGAGGATCTGTTACTGGGATGACACAATGAAATGAACTGCTGGAGAAACAAAAGACACTTTGGGGACTTTTGCATAATGTTCCCATCTGAATTTCATGCTTAAGAGCAACAACAACAAAAAAGTAATTCACTTCAGCATGCATCATGGTATGAAATAAACAATTCATGGGAGCAATTCATACATTCATTGCTTAATATCTGAAGAATAACTGAAGCCATTCTCCGGAAGTGAAATTTGCTCCTGAGCAAAGAGCCAGTTTACAAGCCTGTACTCACAAAACGACCTATAAGATCATCCAGTCTAACCGTCTTCTCATCACCATTGCCACCACAAGCACTAAACCACATCACGCAGCACGTCATCCAGACACCTCTTGAACACTGCCAGGGATGGCGACTCCACCACCTCCCTGGGCAGCCATTCCAGTGCCTGACCACTCTCTGAGAGTAGAAGTTCTTCCTTATGTCCAACCTAAACCTCCTCTGATACAACTTGTGGCCATTGCCCCGTGTCCTGCTCGTTGCCTGGGAGAAGAGGCCAAATCCCTTTTCACCACAACCTCCCTTCAGGAAGTTGTACGGTGCAATGAGGTCTCCCCTGAGCCTCCTCTTCTCCAGACTGAACAATCCCAGCTCCCTCAGCTGCTCCTCATAAGACTTGTGCTCCAGACCCCTCACCAGTTTTGTTGCCCTTCTCTGCACACACTCCAGGACCTCAAAATCTTTCCTGTAGTGAGGAGCCCAGAACTGAACACAGTACTCGAGGTGCGGCCTCACCAGAGCTGAGTAGAGGGGGATGATCACCTCCCTGCTCCTGCTGGCCACACTGTTTCTGATGCAGGCCAGCATGCTGTTGGCCCTCTTGGCCACCTGGGCACACTGTCGGCTCATGTTCAGCCGAGCATCAACCAACACCCCCAGGTCCTTCTCTTCTTCACACTCATCAAGCCACTCACCCCCAAGCCTATAACGCTGCATGGGGTTGTTGTGCCTGAAGTGCAGAACTGGACACTTGGCCTTGTTGAACCTCATCCTATTCACCTCAGCCCAGCGATCCAGCCTGTCTAAATCCCTCTGAAGGGCCGCCCTACCCTCAGGCAGATCAACACCATCTCCCAGCTTGGTGTCATCTGCAAACTTGCTGAGGGTGCACTCAATCCCCTCATCTAGGTCATCAATAAAGAGATTAAACAAGATGGGCCCCAGAACCGACCCCTGGGGGACACAACTTGAAACGGGTCACCAGCTGGACTTCACTCCATTCACCACAACCCTCTGGGAATGGCCTTGTAGCTACTTCCTTACCCAAAGAAGTGTGTATCTGTTCAGACCATGGGCAGCCAGTTTCCCCAGAAGAAGCCTGTGAGGGACCGTGTCAAAGGCATTGCTGAAGTCTAGGAAGACTACATCAACAGCCCTTCCCTCATCTATCAGACTAGTCACCCAGTCGTAGAAAGAGATGAGGTTGGTCAAGCACGATCTGCCTTTCACGAACCCATGCTGGCTGGGCCTGATCCCCTGGACACTGTGTACATGCTGTGCAATCTCATCCAAGATGATTTGTTCCATAACCTTCCCTGGTACTCTTTGCATTAAGTGGTCTTTACCCACCTAAATCTGTTCAAATTATGCTTTAAGGAGAAAAATGAGATTCCAGCTTTTTAGACTTTTGAAATATGTAGTGAAAGCACAAGGTATTTCAAAAAATACAACTGGAAAAACAATGGTGATCAATGCCTCCTATCACAGGTGCAAGCTTGCCATTAATGTGCCTCAGGGTAAGAAGGAATCAGAAGTGCTTTTGATTCACTGTATTTGATTTTGCTTCTGAGAGAAACAATCTGCTCAGGGACTCAAACTGTGACTGTGGAAGTATGCCTGATTTTGCTTCTGCATTCATGAAGAATATGGAGAAGAGAACAATACTATATCTGCCCCTCCAGTCTACTCACAATATGCTGCTGCAATTATCTGCTTGGCACAGAACTGCATAGGCAGTAGCTCTTGAAGTAAAATGTTTCCCAATCGTAACCTTTCCTCTTTCTTTGAGCCAAAACGTGAAATTCTTTAAATGCAATTTGGAAACAGAGAAGTGAATAGCAATAGGACATAAGATAACCTGATGGCTGGTATTGCTGTGAGCAGTATCTGGATAAACTGTGAAAAAAAAAAAAGAAAAAAAAAAAGAATAATAAGAGAGATTGAAGAGAATAAGAATTCCAGTAAATGCCGATTCACCAGCTGTAGAATCTCAGCTGACATCTTAGCCTCAGTTGTCCTGTCCTCTGAGAATGGGATTTTTGGCTGTGAACAGTGTAGTGGAGAGTCTTTGAATGTGTGTGCATGTATTTAGCTCCCTTGAGCTAAATAAACTGGATGAATGTGCAGACTCTGACATCACTGGTGTTTCTTCATCTGCCGAATCCAAGTTTGAATCAACAGTTCCACAGATGAGAAGTTACTATAGGAATAGTTACTATAGGAATTATGGCACACATTGCACACCCCCCCTCTTTTTTTTTTTTTTTACAAGGCTGCTAAATGAGTGTGAGTCATTCAAATCTGGATTCTGTAAGGTATAAAAATATGATGGCATTAGATCCCACTAGTGAACTGGTGAGAGCCACACTGCTGTAAACTGTCTCTGTTTTTTCTAGGGAATAAATCAGTACTCTGTTAACTTTAATGGGCTCGAGCTAATTCACACTGAGTAAGGATATGATCATGGAAAGTCATTCTCGCACAGTGTATGGATTGTTTCATTCATCAAAGAATCACAGCTGTCTCCAGCTGGCCAGGTGCACCTCTTCAGCTCTGTGACACTGCACAACAAAGCAGAGTGGAGCACGAAATGAAAAGGAACACGAGATTCCTGTGGGACTCTGTGGTGCAAGTATGTCTTTGGAATACTGTGTGGAGTTTGGCCAGGATGCTCTGTGGTTCAGCCGCTGGTCTTAGGGTTGGAGAAAAGTAGTTTAAGTGAGTCTCTGTAGGATCTTGATGCATAAAGCAATGATATCATATCTATGAGGTGTAAGATCTTTGAGATCTTGGAGGAAGTTAGCATAGAATATGATATTTTTAAATGTGTTATTACAGATATTCTGCCAGTCATAAATCTTGGACGAAAGATAACTATAACATTCCAAATGAATGAGGCTGGCACTGTTTTCTTGTAACTTTTTTATGTTTTCCTATCCATGATTATAGTTCAAAAATACTTATACTCTGTAGAACAGAATCAAAGAGTAATGCAAAATTGTCGTGAACAGCAATAATTAAAACTGAATTAGGACGTTTCTTCTCTACATAGCAAATATTTCTGCCTCTAACGCTATAGCTGGACTCCAGCTTTATGGATCAGCAGCACTGTCCTGAAGGCTACTCCCTTAAGCCTTTGAATAGACCTCATAAAGATCAGTAAACATATATATATGCATGAACATCGACCATCTCATTTTGTGTGTTTGCCATTTTCTATCAAGATCTTTCAGTCTGTGTAAGGTCCAGAGATCAGATTCTGTAGTGCTGCCAAACATTTCTGCATCCACTTTTACACTCCCAGGCCAGGTGGTACCCTTTATTTTTACACTGTCAGTAACAGAAGGGTACTACCTGGGTTGCAGTACCCTGAGCAGGACGAAATGAACAAAGCAAGCCTCATCTCCTGTGATTCTAGCATTAGTTTCACAGGATATGTATGTGATAACTTTTTGGAAACTATTAAAGAACGTGGAGATGGATTCAGTCTGTGAGGGGAGAGAACGGATAAGTTTCTTTACCAGGGGGCAAAAAAAAAAAAAAAAGAAAAAAAAAAAAAAGTTGTTTCTAACATTGAAAGAGCTTTCTTTGAAGGCTGAAATTTTCAAGCTGAAGGAAGAGGTCATCCCATGAAAGTGGTGGGATAGACATGCGATGCATTTGTTTGTGTAGTTTTCTATTACTTGGCTTGAGGAATAAAGCATGGAGCGGATGGTGCCTACAAAACCAAGCTCTTGCAACTGAGATCTAAAAGAACTTTCAATAATAGTGAGAAAGACAGAAAGTGTGTAAGGAACAATGCAGTAAAAATAATCCATTAAGAAAATACTATGCAGCAGACAGTGTCTGTGACCTTACTATGTCCCCTGAAAGCTTAACAACAAATCTTATATACTTAAGTCTAAGTAACACCAATGGGTAGTCCTCAAAGGACTGATCTTTTCTAAGCTTCAGAGAAGAGAGAGTATCTTACTGCACCTATAAGTTGGAGAAACAGGAGATTACTGTGAGATGCATTCTCAAGAAAGTACCTCAGCTTACTATCAGTTCAGCTTACTAAAACACAATTACATCGATACAGTTAGGACAAAACAGTTGTCTGGTTCTGCTCCATTATTGTCCATTTTGGTCTGGAGCTGAAAAACTCTCAACTTCTTTTTTCAATGCTTCCTCCTATTTATGGCTTTCTGGTTGCTGTTTCCCCTGTTACCTTTTGACCAAACATATACTGACTTATGCCCATGGACTCTTTAAAACATAACAAGAAACTGCAGAACATCAATGCCGCTGTAATCGTCATCATGCTTTTACTGGGAGAAAGCAGGTGGGAGAAATCCTATCACAGACACACAGCCCTACCCCTATTTGAGGAGGAAGTTTCTGCTCAGGGCTCTACCATTTGGAAAAGTGTCTGGAGGTTTGGCTTTGTGACTCTCAGGGTGGTGATAACAGCCCTGTTTATAGATTTAGACCTGTGCGTGGAGAGCTGGCTGTTATGGTAAGAAAACAAGCATATCTGACGTTTTATTCAATAGTGCTATTACTGTATTTTTTTTGCCTCAATATTATTTGTTACGCCACTCTTTTCCCAAAAGACTGAAAATTCTGTAGAGCAGAATAATTTTTTCTGTTTTTATTCATTATTTATTACAGTGCTGCCTTTACCTTTATAACAGCTTTGGGCAATGCTAAAATGTCAGTAGCATTCAAAAAAAAAAAAAAAAAAAAAAAAAGATTACAGTCTTATATGTTGCTTTCCTATTGCAGGATAGGTACTGTGTTGTGAGTCTGCTGTTGTTTAATGCCTTGGAGAGTGGCCCTTCAGACTTGCAGACTTCAAACATGCCCTACATAAATGCATACAATGGCTGCGAAGGAACCAGCAGTATTCAGGTGACAGGATGTGACTATAACCAATTAAATGCCAATCATTTTTATTGAGAAGGATTGTAATGATTAATATAGAATTGGAAAGAAAAACTCTCCACTTGAAAGCACCCTGAAATATAAATGCATTTTGTAACTGCAGAAACCCCAGTGTGATTTCTTACTTCGGGCTGGTAATTCCTTTTCTTGACTTTTGACCTTTAGCACTGGAATGGAAGCTTGCTGCTGATTTGCCTTCCATAGGCCATATTGAAAGGTGAATTTCTCATGTGAGCTCTCCCAGCCATGACCTTTCTGGGCACATTACTTTGCCTAGTTAAAAGGACTAGCAAGATAGAGAAATGAAAGAGGAAAAACCACATCCTGTTTTTTCCCCTCCTCTGTTAGTTGTTAGAATGGAAACAGCCACCAGCTCCTCAGCGATTAGCCAATACCCCAAGCAGACAGATTTTACAGCCCATATGTCTTGTTTTAGGTTTCGTCAGTAAAGCAGATGTAACTCAACCCATGACACAGTACCTAAGATTTCATGTGAGCTCTCTTGCTGCTGCTCTCACTGCTGTTTCCACTTTCCTGCACAACGGCATGCTCCATGCCTGTCTCCCACACCTTTGAGAGGCCTTTGCAGGAAGCCAGCAGCACGTGAATGCACTGCCTATTGCCTCTACAAGAACTACACATGCTGGATGGACGTAGATGTGTGACACAGCTTTACAAATAGTTTTTATTTTTATTTTCACAGAGCAGCAAAAGGCTAAACTCAAAATAGCACATGAAACATTTTACGTATGTACAGATGAGATGGACTGATAGTATGAATGGTTTTGGCAAGAAAGATTAGGTACTGACTTCAATAGCTACGTGTTTTGTTTACATGAGGTAAATCAAACAAGTCAATAACCTTAAAAGTAGAGCTATACAAATGCTGGATAGTATTTCTTTGCTTTCTTTGGCAATCACTCACACCAGAGCGAGTGCCCAATGGCTTGGTTTCTGGAGTCTATTGATATTAAAGTAGCAAATCACATCACTGAATTAAGTTTGTGCCAAAGGAAGCTACTTCAGTTTTTACAACTACCACTTAATTTTTTTGTACCAGTGTTAAATTCACTTCTATGGAAAAAATCTTTCTAGATAAAAAAAATACAAACATTTCCTAATAAGTTGATTAATGAAAGCCATGATTTCCTGAAAGCACCTGTTCAGTTTGTCTGTCTGAAGAAGTGAGAATACGGAAAGTATTTCTGAAAGGCTGAGGTAGAGTAGGTATAGGTAACAGTCATAATGCTTTCTTAAGGGCCTGGACTTGTGTGGACAAACCATGGTTTAGCAATAAGTCAAACAAGTTAGTGGCTCAACCTTCTTATTAACCTAGGAAAGTTTAATTCATCGAGACACAAGGACTGTAAAGGTTGCGCTGGTGTACTAGTATGTCAAACTTGCTGTAATTTTCCCCGCCTGACTACATGCCAGACAGAAAGACCAAAGACCAAAGAGCCACTAATGGCAAGTTTATTGCTTCCCTGCCCACAAAGTGCAGTGCACATTGGGTCTAATTCAAAAAGCCATAGCAGAGGTTTTAAATCATACCATTTGCATTGTTCTTTCCCTGGGGACTTCTGGTTCTCCCTTAGCAGACAAGGGAAACAGCCATAGAAATGCTTCTTAGTTCCCATGCTTATGAGTGAAAATGGCACAGAGACCTAAACCACTTTATTGTAAAGGCATGCAATGAAGTCACCTAAAATTACATTTGTTGTATGGAATCAATTCAAAAAAGGCAGGAATCTCCTAGAAGGAGTCCAGCGGAGAGCCGCATAGATGAGACTGGACTATCTCTCGTATGAGGAAAGTCTGAGTAACCTGGGTGTGTCAGCCTGGACAAAGGAAGACTTAGAGGGGATTTGATTAATGTTTATAAATACCTAAAGGAAAGAGGGAGGCAAATAGATGAGGCCAGGCTCTTCTCAGTGGGGCATAGCAATAGGGCAAGGAGGAATGGCCTGAAACTTGAACATAGGAAGTTCTGTAATAACATGTGGAAGAAATAATCTTTAACAGAGTTGATGGAGAGGTTGTGAAGTCTCCTTCTGGAGATTCAATTCCTGTCTGGACACCTATCTGTGTGACCTATTGTAGGGCACAACCCTCCTTTAACAGGGTGTTTGGGCTTGATGATCTCTTGATGTTCCTTCCAGCCCCTACAATTGTGTGATTCTGTGTGACTCCTTCCAGTTTGTCTGACAAAGGCATATAATCATGTAAGAATTGTGCTAGTGCACAGCAAACAAAGACAACAATCTAAGACCACAAACAAGCAAGGCAAAAATCTACTAGTGTATGAACAATGGTCTTGTTAATTTATTTAATGTCTTTACAACACACTCTATAATTAAAATAGGAGAAAATGAAATAGTAATTGCCTTACAATTGCAGTTTGCTGCTGGGGAGTCATATGCCATAGATACAAATGTTTATTTCAATCATGGGAAAGAAATTCTGCTCATTAATTTCTTTGTAGATAGAATATTTTTGAACACATGGTCTGCTGTGTTAAAGGACCTCATAGTTTCATTTACTATTACTATAGACTAATAAGAATCTCTTCCACAGCAGAATTAAGCTTGCAGCTTGATATTCCAATGAAAGTGTTAGTTGTTCACTGGGATTATTATAGGCTGCCCAATAACACAAGGTGTAGACTGGGAGAAGTCATTAATATGAAAGTCAGTGAAAAACAACTAAGGTGGGAATATATTAGTTAATTATTTACTTTCCCTTTCATTTTTAAGAAGGAAGAAAGAACATTAATGCAATATAACAAATAAATTTTAAAAGGCATGGTTGCAGCTGACCCAAACACACTAATTCACTTGCTTGCATAATTGGGTCCCCTTACAGAAAACTTATCATCAGTTTTGAGTTTGATACAACCTGTGTGTGTATGTGTGCATGTACATGGAATGGGCAAAATGCTAACATTTTGGGAGAAGCATCAAACCGCAGTTTCTTGGTGTTTTTTCGGCACCTGGAACTTAACATCACCTTTTAAATGGATTTTCATTTAGTTTCTTGGATTATTGTACATAAAAATTGGTCATAGGTCAGAAAAACATTTCCTCGCAGTCTTTCTGTCTTGCTTGCCTTACTGGCACTGTTCTATTTCAATGTCGTTTGTCAACTGGGTGTCAGACTCACTGATGTAGATTTGCCATGTTGCCCTCTCGTGGATGGACACGACAACGCGTCATAAGGAAAGCATCTGAGAGGTCATAGTTTCAGACTCTGAATACTTATAGCACAGAAAAATGAAAGCTGTAAAACTTCTATTTAATGAAAGTTTAATGGCTTACACTATTACGTTTGTTACTTTTCTTTTATTAAATGCTTAACTGCTCTGTTACAAAAAAAAAATATGATCATTTTATTTCCTTAAATCAATTGCATCATCTTCTGTTTCATGTGTTTTGACATGCTGGTTTGGGGTCTTTTATTGTTGTTGTTTTGTTTTTTTGGAACCCTGAAATTTACACGGTTCTTTCTGCTTGTGTGGTCAAAATATCCTCAAAATATTGGATAGACACATGTGTTTCTGAATAAGTCAGGGGATAAAAATTTGCTTCTTATAACTTTTTTTTTTTTTTTTTTTTTTTTTTTTAAATAATCCTAATCAAATGTTTTAAACCATAGATGTCCTCTTTCCCTGGAGGCAGGCTGAATGTTAGAATGTCACTCTTAAAACACATCATGTATATGTACATTTTCTTTACATAGTTACAAGTAAAAGCATCCCCTGTGTTGGATGGAAAGTTGCCATCTGGCTGAGGCATATCCTGGTCTCAGGTTGTGACCTTAAAGCTTCACAGCTTTCTTAAGCTCATGTAACTGTGGTAAAGCCCATCAAATCGAGAAGATTAAACTGTTATGCAATAGATACACACTCCAGACTTTCACTGTATTGTTGAAACTGCCCACTTGTATCCTGCATACAGCAGTCAACAAGCTACCTGGAAAATTAAGACTGAAAACTTTCACTGTCAAATTTAGCTGATCCATCTTAACAACCTCTTCACTCTTATCTCTGTCCTGGTGACTGCTCTTCTGCAATTTGTGTCCTACTGAACTTGGCAGGCAGTTACTTTCTTTTACCATATCTGTAAAAGCTGCTACTTTGAGGAAATAGGGTTGCAGTCCCAGCTCCAGATTCCCCACAGACATTTGAGGAATGGCTGTCCTCCAAACTCTAGGCAAACCCATCAGAAGTATAGAGTTTCAGACAAGGAATATTATATTTTATGCTGTTACATCACTGTAATGGAAGTGATATCCAACATTGAAGCTGTGAAATAAACTTAATGCGTGACATTTTTAGTGATCTGTTATTTTCCCCTTTATCCAGAACAAATAACTTTGCTTTGAATTTGTTGAAATCAGAGTAAGATGTGGGAATGTTGGCAATTTTCATTTGTGCCACTGAAAGTATTTCTTAAAAATACCTTTTCTTGTTCAGCATGATGCCACACACAGTGTTGTTTTTTGTATGTCTGGGTACAATCACAAATATATCTGAGTGTTCGCTTCTTCTTTTTAATTGCATGAAGGGACTTTTAATTAATTGTAGCTAGGGTGTAAATGACAATGATATGGCTAAATCCGCAGTTTGTTCTGCAGCAAGTAAGCTATTCTTGCTGAAATGATCTCCCTCTTCAGAGGATGGATTTTATTCTGTTTTGCCTCTTGTGCAATCACTTGATTGCACACAAAAGCCAGACAAAAAGCTGGTCGGGGTGTAGAGCTGTTTGACTGCTGTTTGGCATGCACATTTAATTACTGCTCAAAGTTGACAACAGTGCAGATTCAGGCTCTGAATCCTGTGTTAACTTGATGGCACACCCAGGCCTCCATGTGCAAAAGCAGCTGAACAAAAGATCCACCATGGAGTGATGAAGATTTATTTGGGTGCTGCAGCATGCAGCTGCTGTGGGGAGGAGAGTGGGAGGCGGCGCACATCCTCAGGCTCTCCTGTGCTTGGCTCACGTCCCAGACGCAAGCCACGGAACCCAGCTTTGTGCTCCACACTTCCTGAGGAGTGGCCTGGTCCCCAGCACAACCAGATCAGTACCACAGAAGCACCACTCAGGTTCTGTGTGAGCTGTGTGAAATTCTGCACTGGGCAGCTTGGTGTTCCTTCTGCACTGCTGAAGCAGAGCAAAAGTGTGGAGGCTGTGGGGAGGGCTGCATCCTGGTCTATCCCAGCTTTCCAGCAAGCTGTGTTTCCTCACAGTGGGAATACCTAGCAGTGTTTTCTGAAGTGGAATAAAAAAATAAAAAAAAGAACTAACTATTTGCTGACATCTTAAACAGTATGGGGTGACCTACCCTCAGAAGACTGTCTCTTTCTTCCTGCATTGCTGATTATCTTGTACTGCTCATGTTTGCTAATGATCCAAGGAGCCTGTTGAGAAGAGTAGCAGAGGAGAAATTAAAAATGAAAGATTGATGAGGGCAATATTAGCATAGAAGCAAAACTCTTAATTATGACTAGTTTAATAATAAACAAATATGCCCACTTTCAGGGAGCAGGCAGTGCAGAATTTGATTTAAGATCAGCAGAATGAAAATTATCTTCTCAAATCACAGAATCACACAGAATCGCCCAGGTTGGAAGGGACCTCAAGGATCATGAATCTCCAACACCCCTGCCACATGCAGGGCCACAACCTCCCCATTTAATACTAGACCAGGCTGCCCAGGGCTCCATCCAATCTGGCCTTGAACACCTCCAGGGACAGGGCAAGCACAACCTCTCTGGGCAGCCTGTTCCAGCACCTCACCACTCTCATGGTAAAGAACTTCCTCCTGACATCCAACCTAAATCTTCCCTCCCTCCCTTGTCCTGCTGTTATCTACCCTTTCAAAGAGTTGACTCCACTCAAGTTTATCGGCTCTCTTTAGGTACTGAAAGGCTGCAATGAGGTCACCATGCAGCCTTCTTTTCTCCAGGCTGAACAAGCCTGGCTCCCTCAGCCTGTCTTTGTAGGGGAGGTGCTCCAGCCCCCTGATCATCTTTGTGTCTCCCCTCTGGACTCTCTCCAACAGCTCTCTTTCTTGTACTGGAAGCTCCCGGACACAATAGTCCAGATGGGGCCTCACAAGAGCAGAGAGGGACAATCACTCCACTGTCCCTGCTGACCACCCCTCTTCTGATGGAACCCAGGATACCGTTTGCTTTCTGAGCTGCAAGAGCACAGTGCTGGCTCATGTTAACTTTTTCATCCATCAGGACCTCAGGTCCTTCTCTGAAGGGCTGCTCTCAAGGACTGCTCCTTCCAGTCTGTATAAATGCCTGAGATTCCTGCCGCCCAAGTGCAAAACCTTGCACTTTGCTGTGTTGAACCTCATTGGGCTCACCTGGGCCCACCTTTCAAGTCTGCTGAGGTCCCTCTGAATGGCATACCTTCCTCCCACTGTGTCAACCACATCACTCAGCTTGGTGTCATCAGCAAACTTGCTGAGGGTGCGCTTGATTCTGTCGTCAGTGTCATTGATAAAGATGTTAAAGAGCACCAGTCCCAAAACAGACCACTGGGGGATGCTGCTCATTATTGGCCTCCACCTGGAGCCATTGATGACCACCCTCTGTCTGCCTTTTAACCAATTTCTTATCCAGCGAGTGTCCACCCATCAAATCCACACCCCTCCAATTTGGAAATAAGGATGTGGTGGGGGACTATGTCAAAGGCCTTGCTCAAGTCCAGATAAATGACATAGGTCGCCTTCCCTTTCTTCACCAATGCTGTCACTCCATCATAGAAGGCCACCAGTTTAGTTAATCATGACCTTCCCTTGGTGAAGCTGTGTTGGCTGTCTCGGATCACACGTTCATTCCTCATATGATCTGTTCCATGATCTTCCCAGGTACAGAGGTGAGACTCACCAACCTGTAGTTCCCCGAGTCCTCCTTGCTCCCTTTCTTGTAAATGGGAGTGACGTGACCTTTCCTCCAGTCATCCAGGACCTCATCTGACATCCACAACTTTCCAAATATGATGGAGAGCAGCTTGACAACCACCTCAGCCAGCTCCTTCATAACCCTGGGATGCACGCCATCTGGCTCCATAGACTTGCACACATTCCATCTCATGAGGCAATCTTGGACTTGCTCTGCCCTTACAGTGGGGGGGGATTTACTGTCCTGGTCCCCACCAAGAGATTTAGGGATGCAGGGCTCAAGGACATGAGAAATGTTAGAATCCTGGCTGCCAGTGAAAACCAAGGCAAAGAACTCATTCAGTACCTCAGCCTTCTCTTCATCCATTGAAGCCAGTTCTCCTTTTCCATTTACTGAAGGAAGTACATCATTTTGGCCTGTCTCTTCTGGCCAATGTACCTGTAGAATGTCCTGCTATTGTTTTTCACATCCCTCACCAAGTTCAGTTCTGCCTGCACCTTGGCTTTCCCAGTCCCATGTCTGTGAGTCCAGACAGCATCCCTGTATTCTTCCCAGGTGACACACTCTCATTTCCAGAGCTTGTACGCACCTTTCTTTGCCCTCAGTATGGCCAGCAGGTCCTTGCCAAGCCTTGCTGGTTCCCTATCTCCTCTGCCCACTTTCTTATTCAGAGAGATGGAGGGTTCTTGTGCCCTGATAAAGACATCCTTGAAGAGTAGCTAGCTCTCCTGAACATCTATTGTCTTTAAGGACAGCCTCCCAGGGGATTTTGGCCAACAATTCCTTGGACAGCTTAAAGTTCATTCTTCCAAAGTTCAGGGTCCTGATGCCACTCTTCTCCAGAACCACATTCCTCGAGATCACAAACTTGAACAGGGCATGGCCACTGCAGTCCTGGCTGCCTCCAACCTTACAACCTTTAATGATCTCCTCTGCATTGGTGAGCAGGAGGTCCAGTAATTCACCTCTGGTCAGTCTGTCCAATACCTGGACCAGAAAGTTATCATTAATGGATTCCAGGAGCCTCCTGGACTTCTTGCAGCTTGCTGTGCGGTCTTTCCAAAAGATATCTGAATGATTGAAGTGCCTCACCAGGATGAGAGACTGTAAGCATGATGCCTCCCACATCTGAAGCAAGAAAGCCTTGTCAACAATCTCCCCTTGATCAAGTGGCCTGTAATGTACTCCTATCACCAGCTGGCCTTTATTAGTCCTGTCCCTAATTCTAACCCACAGGCTCTCAACCTGTTCCTGACTGGATCTACAGCCTAAATACCATGACCTGGATGAGGGCATTGAGTGCACTCTCAGTAAGTTTGCAGATGACACCAAGTTGGCTGGAAGTATCGATCTGCCTGGGGGTAGCGAGGTCCTACAAAGGGATCCGGATGGACTGGATAGCTGAGCTGAAACCAATGGGATGAGGTTCAACAAGGCCAAATGCTGGGTCCTGCACTTTGGCCACGACAACCCCAGGCAACGCTACAGGATTGGGGAAGAGTAGCTGGAAGACTGTGTAGAGGAGATGGACCTGGGGGTATTGATTGATGCTTGGCTGAACATGAGCCAGCAGTGTGCCCAGGTGGACAAGAAGGCCAATGGCATCCTGGCTTGCATCAGAAACAGTGCTGCCAGCAGGAACAGGGCAATGCTTGTCCCCCTGCACTCAGTTCTGGAGTACTGTGTCCAGTTCTGGGCCCCTTGCTGCAAGAAAGATATTGAGGCCCTGGAGCAGGTTCAGAGGACAACAAAGCTGATGAGGGGTCTGAAGCACAGGCCTTATGAGCAGCGGCTAAAGGAGCTGGGATTGTTCAACCTGGAGGAGGCTCAGGTGACCCCTTACTGCTCTCTATAACTACCTGAAGGGAGGTTGTGGTGAGCTGGGGATTGGCTTCTTATCTCATGTAACCACTGATAAAACTAGAGGGACAACATTAGCAACATAAAGCAAATCCAAATTACTCTTGAGCTTCCCATGTAGCCTGAGCTGTTTCAGATCTACTGACTGTAGCTGTGGATTGAAGGCTTAGAGATCTATGTGTTTACTCAAAAGTCTTACTAGGTCCCTGAGTACATTTACTTTCATTAAAAGCACTATGTTAGCTGTGCTAAAGAGGAATACTTGCTTACTTGTCTTAACAGTTGGCATCTGCATTCAGATCCCTTACTGTTTGAGAATTTGAGAACTGTGGGTGAGACATTTAGTTATTACCATAAAGAAGCAAAGGGCATACAAGTACCAGGGTATTTGGATTGTCATGCGCAGCAGCATACACATGGGACCACCAACAGCTGCTGCTCCCAAACACAGCCAGTATGACAGTGTGTGCTATACTGGGCCCTGGGTACTAGAGTGGGCAAAAGAACAAGTGGATTGACTGCATCATGGAGAACAGTTCCTCAGAAGTCTTCTGGGCATGAGCAATGCAGTCTTGCACCAAGCCGCCTTGAGGCAGTGGCAACTCCATTCCCTTAAAGTTCAAAACTTGCCCATATAAGGCCCTGAGCAACACAATTTAGCTTTGAACTGGTTCTGCTCTGAGAGTGAATTAGATGATTTCCAGGGAGTTTTCCTATGGTTCTGTGTTTAAAATCCAGTTAATAACACAGCTTTTTCTGTTTACTTGTCTGGCAACATTCAAACTCGCTGATTACATCTCAGGCATTACAGCTCATGGAATAATGACAATTTATACGTTTGCATTTCAGTTTTCATATTTAATTTTGGCTTTCTCTCTCATTAGGCACAGCATACTGAAAAGTTTTACAGCTAACAGTGAAGTAAACGTTCTTATGATGCACACCAGGATACATGACCTAATGGGAAAGCCAAAGTAGCAGAACAATAGAAATCACCTCAAGTCTTTGTGTAAATCTGGTTAAGAAAGAGGTGTCATTGGCCATCCATAAATGCAATCTGCTTATCTATGTTTTCTTATATTTATGAGTGTTCATACATGCACTTGCATCCCCTCCATGCTCTGCTAGAGCTTTACAAGCTCTAGTTAATGTTCACCAATCTCTTGTGAAATGTTACACGTAGAAAAACTGATGAACAGAAAATAGATTCTGCTGTAAATAAAATGAGAGACAAATAGCAAAATGGCTGGAATAGACTTTCCATTTGCTTACCAGAAGGGCTATTTAATGGCCTTCTGTATCTACCTAATCCAAAAGCAGTTGTGACTCCTTACACAGCACGGGACTGTGTTGTCATGCCATACCTCTAAGGTCTGTGAACCATAAATAATAGAACATGATGGACTTGAGCACAGAAACTCTAACAAGCCAAAGCATCCAGTGACAATACCTCTTTGTATCTAGCTGTGTCAGCTTGTCCATTTAAGAAGACAAATTGCTGAGCAAGGCATTTTCTTCTGTTCCAGGCTAAGGATTTCTGTGAATTTTGCACATTTATTTTCCTCTTTCAAGCACATTGTACAGAGCAAACTGGACTGTTTCCTGATACACTTATCTGTGTACTTCTTTTAAAAGCAAACTGTTAAGTTTTAGGCAACTTAAGCTATAAATTTGTCAAGTTGAAAATAGTCATTGATTTCGTTTCCTTCCAATTTGCACCAAATGAAAAGCACCAAAGTGAATTAAAGCACTAACAAAATATATTCCCTTCTTCTGGGTTGTGCTGTACTCACCTTCTGGACTTTCATTCATATTCAAACTAGGGACTGGGAATCTTTTTTATTTCTCTTCTCTGTACTCACTGCAGCTCATAAAGTAATAGTCTGAACCAAGAGCAATTCCAAGCAAGACAAGTTAATGTGGCAGCTTAACCTCTGGCTTTAATTTATTTTATGCTCTTCTCTGTAATCAAATGCTCCAATACTTTTATTTGTTTCTGAAAATCAGAATAATCCAGGATGTACATCCAGGATGTGCTTATTCTTGCTCTTTGACTCGGGAGATGGATGGTGAATGTTACTCCGGACTAACCCAAGCTCTATAACAGCTAGAAGTGAGTGCTGTATCCTGCACTGGTTCAGGGATTGGGGTTTTCCTGTTCTCTTTTTGAATGCATGATCAGGCTGGATGCTTTGCTTACTCCCATTCCAAAATAATTTAAAGGCACATTCATTTTCTCAGTTATCTCTAAAGCACAATGTTGAAAAGTGCCACACTGTTTTTCGTTAAATTAACTGGCTGCTACTGAAGTGTCAGACAATGAATAGAAGAACAAAATAAACATCAGGAGTGCTGATTATTTTTCATTAGTGCTGATTTATTTCACAGCTGCTTGCAGAGGCCATTCCCCAAAGTGTAAGTGCTGAACACCAGGTGGAAGTGTTGGGATTGTTCTTAGTGAAAGTCATGTCAGAGTGAACTACGTTCATGCGTGGAGCACTGAACAGCCTCCTCACTCACCAGCAAGGGATTCTCGCTGGTCAACAAAGGACCTTCATATGGTATCCTATAAGGAGAAATGTTTGATGACTGCAAGTAATCTTTGAATTACTGAAACAGCCAACAAAATTATAGCCTTCAGCATTTGGTGGTGATTTGTATTTAGGTTGCCAGCTTAAAAAAATCACTTTTAGCATGTTCTCTTTTTTCTTATGAAACCATTTAAATCCTGCTCCCTGTAAATAAGAATCTTTCAGCTTTTCTTTGTCTGTGTTCTCTTAACATAATTTATATCAGCAATGAAGATGTCTGAGGAATTAAAAGGGTTACGCAGAGCTAACTATTCATCTACTGGCAGCTCATTCAATGATTTGACAGTATCTACTTCTTTCCAAGCAACTGTGCAAATTCTATTATTAAGGCAAAATTTACCTTGTAGTGGGAACTTAGTAATTTGAAAGGATCACAACAAAAAGTTCAGATATAAATTCAGCGGGGACAACTCCTCCCTCAATTACTTTATCCTATTCCTCAATCAAAAACAAACAAAAAACCCAACAACCAGCAACCACGAAACTAACAAAAAAAAACCCTCCAAAACACTCCTACTACTGCTACTTAATGAAAGAGATAGTTTTTTCTTCTTCAAAGAAAATTAGAATGACTACGTTGTTCTTGCATTAATAATTGCACATCTAATCGAAATTTTGTACTGAGATTTTAGTAAATGTCATTATTTGGAAAAGGTTCACATGGGAACTCCTTTTAGCACTTCAGGAACAAGCTGAAATTTAGAAAATCACTACTTCCTAGAGAGTAAGAATACTCTCGAGGGAGTAAATAAGTTTCAATCTTCATATGACCTGCAGACTACAAGAGCTTGAAGCAGTAATATATTTTGAAGTGCAAAATTATTGAGCTACTCATTTCAGATGGAACTGGAGAATAAAATGATGCTTTTCCCAGCAGAAGTGGCTTCTTTCTGTAGCCTGTTCTCTCAGGTCAAGACCTCTCCTAGAGCCATCTTGCTGGCTGCTTACTGAATAAGGCCATGTTTATCAATATCCTTCCTCTTTTGGTGGCCCCAAAGCAGATGCAATACCCAGATGAGATCTGATGAGCTCTTAGCAGAGGAGACAGCCTCTGCCCTCCCTTGATTCTCAGGGCTGTATTCTTCTCTGAGACATCTCTCTGGGGTCCCTACCAAGCCGCCTCTTCACACACGTTCAGGTATCCACAGACAGCACTTCTACTCTTAACCAGTGTTCTGCCTCTTCACCAGTTTCTTGTCCTCTGTAAACCTGATAATCATATCCTCTATGCACTTCTCAGAATTCCTGACAAAGATGTTGATCAAGACTCATCCCAGGATAGAGGGAAGTCTTCCAGGCTGGAAGACTGTTTAGAGGAAACGGACTTGGGAGTTTTTGTCAGCGCTCACACGAGCCAGCAGTGTGCCAAGGTGGCCAAGAAGGCCAATGGCATCCTGGCTTGCATCACAAATAGTGCTGCTAGCAGAACTCTGTACTCAGCTCAGCTCTGTTGAGGCTGCATCTTGAATACTGTGTTCAGTTTTGGACCCCTCATATAAGGAAAACATTGAGGCACTGGGCTGTATGCAGACAAAGGCAATGAAGCTGGTGAGGGGTCTGGAGCACAAGTTTTATGAGGAGAGGCTGAGGGAACTGGGATTCTTCAGTCTGAAGAGGAGACTCAGGGGAGACCTTATTGCTCTCTACAAAGGCCTGAAAGGAGGTTGTGGTGAGGTGGGGGTCAGCTTCTTCTCTCATGTAACTAGCAATAGGACTAGGGGGAAAAGCCTCAAGCCTCACCAGAGGAGATTCTGGATAAACATTAGGAAATACTTCTCCGAGTCAGGTCAGTTTGCTGGAATGGGCTGCCCGGGCAGTCACTGTCCATGGAGGTGTTTAAGAGGTGTTTAGATGTTGTACTGAGGGACATGGTTTAGTGGGGAAATATTGGTGGTAGGTGGATGGTTGGACAAGATGATCTTGGAAGTCTTTTCCAACTTTGGTGATTCTATGATTCCTTCTTGTTATCCACCTCCACGCAGTGCACAAATCATTGACCATATCCCTCACAACACAAGCACCTAACCACTTTTTTCCCTTCCCTTTGTCCTCCCCTTCAAGCTGCGATGTATCACAGTTTGTACACAGAAATATTGTAAAAGACAGGGTAGAAAGACTGACAGTAGGCATGTTGGTAAGGTGCAATCAACACTTGTTAGCTCTATGCAAAATGTTTCTCATGATCTTTCCCTTCATGTGTCCATCAAATTTCATCATGGAGACTAATAGGAGTATCTAGGCCTAGGGGACTAGTGTAGGTAAAATACAAATTAAAAATATCAATATTTTTCCTTTTCCTTCCCTCTCGTATGCTGAGTTTATGCTAACCATGATCTGTTACATAGGCACAAATTTACAGGCTTTCTTGAATTAGAAAGGGTAAGTGATAGATATAAATGTACAAATTAGTTTTTATACAATGAAGACCTAAGAAATTATAAAGTAAAATTAGCCCAAACAAAACCACAATTTATCACTTGCATGCAGCTGCAAGAGGGACCACATAGGAGGCAACACTGTTTCTATGCAGTTATGGCAATCTCTATATTCAGTGATCAGGGACCATTTCCAAGGGGCCTTTCAACAAGGAATACCTTTCACTGGAGGGAAATTGCTGCTCAGAACATTAAGCTAATCCTCTCAACTTCCTATCCAAGTTCTTGAAACCTATGGACTGGCAGAATAATAAAGCATTTTCATTTATGAATAATCTGAAGTTCGAACTCCAAAAATCATGTCTGGAGAACGTAGGGAAAAGTACCTGAGAACCACTTAATTTTTCCACAGAAGATATGTTGTGACAGTGTTTTCCCTCCTACTCCCATTCTCCTTCTCCAGCCTGGCTATTATGCTCAAGGGTTGCTCAGGACTGCTAACAGTGTACTGCTAAATATAATGAGTCAACCATCTTATCCCATAAATAGTGAGCAGCCCAAGAGCCTTTTGAACTCTAATCCTCAGAACAAGACTGCTTGTGACCCCCTCAATTCCTTCTAAATATTGTGAAGCTCGAGTGACTATAGTCTCAGAGTGGATTATGTGAAATTATTACTGGAAGTAGCTTATTGGGATATTCCCCTTTTAAAAGAAGAAAAGCTTCAGAGAAACCTTCAGGGTGCAACACAGTGAACATCTGTGGAGTGTGTTCCATGGCAGTTCTGTAAGCAACACAAGATCTACAAACCTTAGCTTCTTATCACCATCAGAGGAGCTTGGAATACATGGAGAGTAGAGCAGAGTGTAAAACTCCACAGCCAAATTCTTAAGGGTGATCATACAAGTCCATTCAGACACAGCGAGATGAAGGTGCTCCATGCTATCAGTGAATTCATAATGGTAAGAGTTCTCATTGGGCATGGCCAAACTCCCTGAGTGATCACAAATTCCATTCCACGCAATTGGATCTGCACCACTGAATTGGGTATTAACCCTTTAGCATGACAGCATGTCTGCAACAAACAAACATAACCTATTAAATCAGTTTTTCCAAATAATTTAACTTGACTTTGTGCCCATTGTTTCCTGTGTTCAAGCAATTCATTACACACCAGGGAGTGTCCTAGTTAACTTTAGATTTCTGTAATCGGTTCACAGTTTGTGGAATTTAGATTTTTTTTCCACAGATCAGGTCCAAATTAGAGCAAGTTTTTATAGCTTGCTAGAGGTATGTACATGTCTGGAATAGGACTGTGCAAGGCAGAATCAAGACCAGTATCACTCAACATGCAATCTATATTTTAGATTTTCAAATGCCCAGATATGCAGCAGGCAAGCTGTGTGACTTCATAGCCTCTCTCTTAAAGGTTTTTTCATTGAACGGGGGAAATCTGAGATTTTTTTTTCAAGACAATAAAAGTGAAAAACAGTAAACCAGGAATGTATTTTAATAGAGCAGATCACTCCAAGCCTGTTCTTTCAATACTTGTGTCACTTTCAATACATTTGTGTCAAACAAGGCAAGATAAAGAGGAATGTATTCCTTTACAGACATCCCATAGCATGCTGGCAGGCCTTCACTCACACCCAAGGCTATTGAAAGAAGAGTGCTGCTACAGTTGCAAGATTTTTTTTTCCTTCATCTGAGGCCTCCCACTACATTTCTTCATGCCTGAGCCTTTGTCTGTATTTTCCATCTTCCCTAAACTAGCAAGATTCAGCACTCATGTAAAAACAGGTAAGTGTGAAGATAAGTGTATCTTCTCTGAGCAAAGATTTGAAGGAAAAGAAAGATAGGTACTTTCATTAAGAATGTAAGCAAATACAAGTTGGCTTGGCAAAAGGTACATAGCAGCTATTTTTAGAGAAACAGACAAGAGGAAGAAGCGAAGCACTGAGCAACTTCAATTCCCTTTATATTCATCTGCTTTTGCTAGCATTATAGGTATTTTACATTATTGCTCAAAGGCACATCAAATAACAGGCAAAAAAGTATGGTAGCAGATTCACTGCTAAAAGAAATGTGAGCATTTGTAAGAGAAAGAAATAAAAAAAGCCTAAAAGTTAGTTCTGAACTCATACTGATTAGCAGACATCAAACATAAAAAGTATTCAGAACCATAGAGCTTTGAATTCAGATAGGAAACAAGAATTACACCATTTAAATACTACTTCAGTAACCAGCTGAAGTCATATTTATGCGTCTGTTGGCAATACATTCTTCAGGTGCCATAGGAAACCAAGTTATCCGTGAAACCTGACCAAAGACCTTGTTAATATCACATTGCTCTGGGAGCCCTTGAGACCACAGCTGAGGAGCTCAGACAAGGATAAGCTCTGAGAATCCATTTAGCAGCCATCAACACAGCCACAGACTGCTGCAAAGGCAGTACTCTGTGCAGCTACACCACCTTCATTAGGTGCCAGAAGAGTCACATGACAGAGCAATAAAACAGAGTCAAAGACATGCAGATGGCAGGGGAAAAAAATTGTTCAAAGATAGTAAGGCATTTGTCTATGCAAGTTGGAGTGGTTTATACAGAAGGAATCCCTGACTACTTTCCAAGCCTGCAGTAGAAATAAACAATTTCAAAACACACAAAAAAAACGATAGAGGGCAGGGCAGAAAAATCTGTGTGAGAGAAAGAGACAAAAACCATCTGTAACTAAGTACATTTTATGTACTCTTAGACCATGTTATGTAACTGGCTATTATACACCTTTCCCTCCTCCCTCCAGCTATTAGAAGGTAAAAAGTGTTAGGCCTCCTACGGACTATAGAAACAACTTGTGTGTCTAAGCACTGTTCTGACAACTTTGTTCAGTATACTGAAATCAGTAGATAAATTCCTAGAACTTACAATTTCTGTTTCAGATTCCGAAAAAAGGATTTAAGTTTCAATTTCCACTGAATGTCAACATCAGGAATAAGTGCCTTTATTGATTATTCCATGTGGTGTTTGGTATGACACAGTGACAGCAAGGAATTTTAGCAAGAAAAGTGATGTTAAACATATTCCATACAAAGACTAAAAAGGCAAAGCTTTTTGCTTCCATTTAGCTGCTGGCTGACAATTCAGCTTTAGATTTTGCCACATTTCAGCACACCTACTTCATAGCATCCTGAGTTAGACAGTTAACAGGAAAAACCAAACAACAAAAAAAGCAAAACAAAGAAATAAAGCCAAACTAATGATTCTCGCCTATTATGCTGGAATTAAAGGCACTTTGTCTTCCTGAGTAGTTTCTGGGATAAAGAATATTCTTAACCAAAAAAATTCAAAGGTCTCCTTGAAATCTCTTATTTGCAAGTTATTCCAGATTCAGAAATCATCTAGAGGCATACAAGAGTTGCCAGAGATAGCTTGATAAAGCTTCAACTCCCCAAGGAGTAGTAAGTTTCCTAAATCTGCATAAGTTGGATACTGTCCTCATCTGTCAAGACATACACAGAACAGCATCAAGAGAGCAGGCCCTAAATGTAAGCACAGTGAGAACAGGCATTAGAACCAAGTCCAGGAACTAATCCAAGTTCTGTCTTGATTTTTATGGTTATTAGAGTATAATTGACGGAGAATTCTTAACAAGGCATTACTGAAGCAAGACCAAGAAATGTTAGCATCTTCTAGACTATGTCTTATCCTCAAACCTTTATCCAAGAAGAAATAATTTCTTCACCCTAGGAGAGAAGTTAACTATTTTATCACATCTGCATTAGGCTTGGCCACAACGAAGCACAGCACAGTTCATGGGAGTGACAATTCAAGACCAAGATCCAAAAAATGAATCTGGCATTAAGAAAATGAGTGAGCAGAAGATGGCTTCCCTAGTCATAAATTGGAGACTACTAAAGTAGTCATAGCATAAACATCGAAATCTTTGCATTTCTTGACTCCAATCACAGAACAAAGTACTTGAACCACAGAAGCTGCAAGGTAATTCAGTTGTTGTTCTTTATTGCACTAGTATACAAGGAATAGATCTGGTGCTACCAAATTGAACACAGAAACAGAATGCACTAGACAGCTACTAGGGGGATGAATTCCACCTTCTAGAGTCAGAACAGTTGTAGAGATTATTAATTGTTGTGTTCACCCAGGAGAAAGGCTCCAGCAGTGAAGGTGATCAGAGCCAATACTATAAATTAACAATCTAAGGTGAATTGTTAACTCAGCTTGCATTTTAAGTTAAATTCCCCAAGGTATAAGCAAGTAGGAAAAGCTCAGCAGGTCCACCTACTTCATCTGTTGAAGGCAGAGCACCAATAAAGTACAAGGGTCAGCATCACTCACACAATGGATCAGTTCCTCCCCTCCTACTCCAAATCAAACAGCGCCCTTGCTCCAGAAGGGAAGGAAACACTACCTCACAGGTGTAGCAACATGGGCTTTTTGGCTCTGAGACTCCCAGAGCAGGCTGCCATGGTAAATAATAAAGCTACACCTCTGCCATTCCTTCATGCAAACATAGGCACTAAGATGCCATCTGCACTGTAGCTGCCATCAAGAATAAGGGCTAACAACTTGTATCACTGCTAGCTTGTACTATGCAAGGCATTTACATTTACCTGACTGATACTGCTTTGATACCCACCTCTGGCATGTAGCATCTGTCAGTACTACCTCTTGTGCACTGAAGTGTAGTTGTGGACTGATAGTAGCTAAAAAAAAAAAATACTACTCCAGTTGTCCAGCTGGACTCTTATAAAAGACAACAAGGTCAGACCCCTGCTCAAGCAGCTGTCAGGTCAGTACTCCCTTCACAGTCTAGGCACTGCTGAAATAACTTCAGCCAGCACTTCACACTCTTACTGACTCTGGAGATATGTTCCACTACAGTGGGAGGAGAATAATGGAGACCAATACTTTAACTGCTTAGTTTTTTTTTTTTTTTTTTTTTTTTTTATTTTCTCCCCCTTCTCTGAATTTCAGATTTACAGTGGTTTCCCCAAAGAGCATTCATACCTGCAGAGCTCTAAGAGGTATGAGACAAGATTATTTCAGTCATACATACAAAATTACTTATGCTTACAAATTTTTGGCAATCATAGTAACCCGTTTTTTCCTATTGCCATTGCCCCAACCATTGAAAAAGACAGTGTACAATAATTTACATTTTAAGTATTTCAAAGTGCTTGATAGTGATTTTCCAGAAATATTTACAAGTGGCATATACACATATGTACAGCTGTTATACTATAGCACAAGTTGTGGCTGGAATATGGCTTTCTATGGAAAGTGCTTTGTATTTGGCCAGTGGTGTTACTGACTGACCAATTCAAGGGTTACTGATAAAACAGTAACCACTAAAAGCTGAATTGTTGTGGACAGGTATTTACAGAGTTGGTTGTTAAGCTGTATAAAACAGCAAATTATGTAAGTGTTCCATACACAAAGTTTCTTCATTCTTCCAAAGAACGGAGGAAGTCTTTCAGCCACAAGCATGTTTATCATCCCCGTAAGTGTAAAACACAAAGTAAACTGAAAGTGATTACTGATCCAGTGCTCACAGCATATCATCATCTGTGCTTACAACAGATATCTGTAAAAAGAAAAGAAGCGTGTTAACTACAATTTTACCAATAAAGGACAAAAAAAAAACAAAAACAAAAACAAAAACAACCAATGCAAGTCTTTGCTATAGGGCAGTCTGAATTATGTTCTAGTTCTGCAGGCTAAAAACTTGCACTGGTTTACTCCATCTGAGTAATACAGCAGAAGTTGCCTGCTATGACTTAAATCTTGATTAAAAGTATGAGCTCTCAATTGATTCAGCCCAGTAGTTTCGAGCAGTCAGTATGCCTCTGCTTTCCAAAACAGCCACCTCCCCCAATTTACAGAATCATGGAATCCTTGGAGTTGGAAGGGGCCTTTAAAGGTCATCTAGTCCAACTGCCCTGCAATGAACAGGGACATACACAACCAGATCAGGTTGCTCAGGGCCTGATCCAGCCTCATCTTGAAAGTCAATCAGCAGTCCTCTGCTACATCTAGTCTGAGGACTAGCTTGGAACCTCAGGCATGTCAATCAGTTTACTTACTGCAGGGTAGGTGTGTCCAACTGAACCACCATGTCTGCCAATATCAATTGTGAGATCCTCTTCTGTAGTTTTCAGATAGACGGGATTATCAAAATTCATGCTTTTCATGTTCTTGTGCTGCCAATTACGCCACATGAAGTAGCCAGCCACTGCAGCCATCGCCAGCAATACTTTAGGAAGAGACATACATTTTAAGTATAGAGTAGCATCAAGTCAAACTTGTGAACAAGAAGAGCTTACCACACCAAAAGGGATCTCAACAAATGGTACTCACAGATAGGAAGAACAGCCCAAGCTCCTGCTGCTCCTCTTGCAGCTACTTCAGACACCACACTACTGATGTTGAAACCTACACAAGAATTGATAAAGTAATGAGGTTGCTTAATCACAAGCTAGCAGATTTTTTCATTAAGCCCAAAAGTTGCTCCAAATTATTAGGTTAACATTCTACAAGAACAGCGCTAAGAGGCTTCATCTTAAGAAGTTTTTTTTTGCTACCCTTCTTTGAGCACTTTTTGCGTTTCATGGAACCTACAGGTTCCATACATACAGTCATAAATAAACAAATTCCGTTTATCACATACTCCAGCTGTTGTACTTCTACTACATACATGAAGTAGCTTGTTTTTTCTACTTGCATGCAAAGGAGAAGATTTCAAGTATGCTAGTAGGTCAGTTTGCATTTCTCTTATCTTTTGTTTAGCAATCTGAGTTATTGGGACCAGTACCTCCAGGAACTAGTCCAACAGTTGGAGATTTTTCAGTTGTGCTGGTATCTTTAGTCTCAGTGTAAGCCACAGTTGTTCCAGTACCTGAAACTAATTATAAATCAAGAACCCAGTTAATCCTAAAGTTCTGCAATGGCTTAACTATGACAGCCATGGCAGCAAATGCTTAGCAGATGGCAGAATGGTCATGCAGCTTGTTAGCTTTATTGGAAACACTGACATTAGTTATTTCAGTAAGTACAGCTTCCACTGAAGGTGTTGATCAAAAATGATTCCATGAACCAAGTAAGCCAGTTAAACAGGCATAAGCTTTATTTGAAGTAATTGAAAATATAAGCCACCCTACTCCTTATTTCAGGCTCCCTGTATAATATTTGGTTCCATAGAGTCAAATACAGCCTTTGACTTTCATTGTTATCCTATACAGCAGCCACTACCTTCAGCCAATGGAGAACCATGTCCTCACATTCACTGCTTTGACTGGAGCAGTCAATTGACATGCAATTTATTAAGAGACACCTTGGAGATTCTACTGCCACTAGGTTGGACAAACAAGCTTGCCACACAGCCAGCACTCAGTGTACTATCAGCAGCAGGTTTGCATGGAACTGGAAAGGAGGTACACAAACTCAGCATGATCAGCCCATAAGCATTTCAAGATAGTGGATTCACTGTACTGCAATGTTAGTTTATACCCCCAGTTTTCTAACAAAGGGACCAGATATGCTTTGTGCACATGCCTGCTGTCTGCAGAAAGCTGTGGAAGCACAAGGTCTTACTGCAAATGATGATGATACAGAAGCCAGGCATGGACTTTGAACAGTACCTGCAGACTTGGAGGGCAGCTTAATGCATGCTAGAAGACCACCCTCTCCAAGAGGAGTTGCATCATATTTACTCATGCAAAGTTGTCAGTCTGTACTGTCATTGTTGCCTCTTACAGGTTTAGCATTCTGATTCCCAATTCTTCCCCCATAAGTCCTGAAAGAATTTTGTTACCATACCTTCACATCTCAGACCATCCTCCTGCAAGACATATCCAGATGGACATGCACAAGTATACTTCGGAGAGTGTTCATTTATCTGAGGAGCAGGCAGGCACAGGTAGCTACAGCCTCCATTTACCATGTTCTCTTCACACCAGTTCCTGCCTGTTGGTACAGGTTCATTTTAAGTGATTGACAGGAGTGAGCTTTCATGCTCCAGAGGTACAGCATAATTTTTTGCTCAGTAGTTGCTCTAGTAAGTTGTTTATCTCTGCAGGTTATATCTGCTCTGTCCAAGCAAGAAAAACTGCAACTAGATTCTCTCTCAAACCCAGTGAGGATGCTAGGCTAGCTGAAAGCTTCAAGTACCAAAATGAATTAGATAGTATACAGGGGTAGGATACCATTTGGTAACATACAATCACGGCAGGCTTCATGCAAGTATATGCTGTTATAACTATAAACTGTGGTAGTTACCTGAAGGCTGAACAAGTTCATGATAAACAATAATGTCCTGTGCATCATTGAGGTTGTTTACTAGGGTGACCAATTCAGCTCCAGTAAATTTGTTGGCACCATAGACTGCCTCATTCTCTCCATCAATCCAGAATACACGATCCTAGAAAATAGTCATTACCTCCCATTATCTCTATGTTTCTTTCAGCACAATAATTGCTAGCCACATACTAGGAAGAAGAGCTCTGACAAGTACTGCAGCAAGCCATTCTTACCTCAAATATTGTTAGAGCAAGAGGATGAGGAAGGAACATATGAGACTTCAGCACAAGTCTACGATCCTGGCCATTCAGATCCACACTTGACAGCATATGTAGCTTAGAATCAAGCCAATACAGACGGCTTTTTACAAGATCTAGGAGGAGAAAAGAAATACCAAACACCACCACTTATTGGCTACATGGACAAGACTGCCAGAGCTTCCTGCGAAGGCTGCAACACCCACAGACTCAAGAACAGTTGCAGTCTACCATACTGTTTCTTATTATATTTGAATGCAAAAAACTGCTGCAGTGCTGCCTAAGCACACTGTGCCTCAGCGAGGATACAGAACAGTGCAGGGAAGGTTACCACTTCAGCATCTGAAGTGCTGCACCTGTTTGTAGTGTCTCTAGGCATGCAAGAGCTTCCCGATATCAAAAGCTGAAAATAGTTCTCTAAAGGATGACCTTGGCTTCTGTACCCAAGAGACTGCTAAAGCTCCACACTACCTCTGGCACAGAGATAAACTCAACATACCTAGAGCAATTCCATTAGGCCACTGGATTTCTGTTGTCACAAGCTGCTGTCTGTCAAATCCATTCATTCCTGCTTTTTCAATTTTCGCTGGTTCACCCCAGTCTGACCAGTACATAAAGCTGTGAAGCAGAATTTATGTTACATAACACACTATAGTACTGTGTAGTATCACTTTTAAATTATGACATTTGCTAACGAGTAGCTAGACAAAGGCTGTGTAAATCAGCTATCAAAACACACATGGATTAGATGGTAGATTTGTTCTTTCCAGAGAACTAGGACAAATACTCACCCAGACAGAGGATCCACAGCAATAGAAGCTGGCTCTCTCAGCTCAGAAAGAAATAAAACCTTTCTTTTCTTGCCATTCAGGCTTGCCACTGAAATGGTCTTTGCAGATGAATCAGTCCAGTAGATATTCTTATAAATCCAGTCAACAGCAATTCCTGCAGGGCTGTATATGTTGTCTAGGATTCTAGTATGTGTACCAACTTTATCACGGGTATCAATAGAAGCACTGGAAAACAAAAATTACTTGCTTTTACTCCTCTTTCTCCCCACAGATTACAGCTTTGCACACTTCAGCAAATGCTGCATGCCCAGGAGCTGTGTGCATTCTAGAAGATGTACTTGTAAAACCTTAGAAAAAATCTCAATTGAACCTGATACAAGGAAGTGCAATAAGTGTACACATGCTAGCTCCAGGAGGTTGTACCTGCTCTGCTTAGTCATGGACATCAGTTATCTAGTTCTCAGCACAAGAGCCTACAGGAGAATCGTGGGTAAA
The DNA here is from genome assembly GCF_026119805.1 of Tympanuchus pallidicinctus. Taxonomy (NCBI): domain Eukaryota; kingdom Metazoa; phylum Chordata; class Aves; order Galliformes; family Phasianidae; genus Tympanuchus; species Tympanuchus pallidicinctus. The sequence goes on from NW_026294758.1 coordinate 47,572,864, forward strand.
ATGCAGGATGCTAAGGGTAGCACTAAGAGTTAGAGGCCAAGTCCATTTACCTGAAAATTGCTTTTTGGCTGAAGTCAGCCCAATAAAGCTTTTGCTCAGCAATATCAGCATCTAGAGCAACTGTGTTTCTTAGCTGCTCTACTAGTTGAATGTATTCTTTTCTCTCAAGGCCAATCTTCCTGATATCCCGTCGGTTGGTGAAAATTAGACATGGTTCTTTCCCTGCAGAAAAAAGTATATATTATCGATGCTTCTAGACATCAAGTCACATACCAATGGCCTTCAAGACAGTTTTAATGAATTGTATTTAGTATCTGCCATTCCACACTTGGAAACGGATGCTGAAAAACATCTTAGCTGTACCATACCCCATTCTTTTCTTCCTTTATGATGGACGCTCTCCTCCCCGGGAGAAAGTTTGTCAGGTAGACATGGTTGCTTTAAGTGCTGTGTCATAGCATTATTCAAAATGCTAGGACTGTCCAGGTCTGTAGAAGTTACATTGTTAAGAGCACAACCAGGGTCACAACTACAGTACCATGAAAATTTACATCACCTACTGCCTCACTTCAAAGCAATGGCTTCAGGCTTAGAGATATTGTCTTATGCCAATACTTACCCACAGCCTTGCACACTCCTGTAGCAAGATCCATCTGATAGCCACGGCTACATTCACACTTGTAACCCCCTTTCAGGTTGATACAGATTTGGCTACAGATACCAGGATTCTGACATTCATCAATATCTGTGAAGAGAAATAAATTTTGTTCTCATCTACAGTATTACTAGTAGGTTTACTATTAACTTATTTGATACTTGCCTCCACAGGTTCTCCTGTCTACAAGCTCAAACCCAGCTGGACAGTCACATTCATAGCCAATAACAAGATCTCTGCAGATGTGAGAGCATCCACCATTGTTGACTAAACATTCATTTATGTCTAGAAGAGAAGAATTGGTCATTTCTTAAACAGCATATATATGTAGTCCTAAAATCTTAGTTATGGAGTGCTGTACCAGACACTCATCTGCTTTCGCACAAGGAGAAAGATCACAGTGGTACTTGAAGTCATTTGAAGAAGACCACCTCAAGACCACATATGCTCAGCTATCAACATGCTGCTTGTGTTATAAGTAGGCATCAGCAGAATAAGACTGAGGATCCTGTAACCTTCAGAGTTTAATGAACTCATGTATCTTCAGGTCACAAAGTCATCCCAATAGTCAGTTTGGCTATGATAAAGAACAGTTCTATTAACTGGGTTACTCTTGTTTATTTTTGCTACTAAGTAAATACACATAAGTATTTCAGCCCAACATTTGACAGCTGAGAAATCATTTAGTTGTTAGCACTGCACAAGAAGTTTGTTCACTTACTACATTCCTTGAGAGGCTCATCACTCCAGTCCTTGCAGTCTCCCTGACGGTTACACACTTTATTAATATCTATGCATTCGCCGCTTCTGCACTTGAATTTGCCAGGTCCAGAACACTGAATAACTGAGATAATGAAGACTATGAGGAGGCTGCGAGCTTCAGCAACTCTGCAAGTCTTCAGTCTTGATTAGCTGCACACTCACCATTGTTACAGTTTGCTTCATCAGTGCCATCCAGACAGTCTCTCACACCATTGCACTGCCTACTCCCATGGATGCAGTTCCCATCTTCACACCTGAACTGGTCTGGTCTGCAGGTCCGAGAAGCTGTGGGGACAGCCATTAGACAGTTTGACTCCTGAAGTCTGCCAAAGGAAAGACAGGGGCCAAGGAGCACCTCCTATAGAAGAATGACCAAGTCAACTTACGGCAGTTGATTTCATCACTTCCATCTTTGCAGTCAGGATCTCCATCACAGCGCCACTTCTTGTGGATACATTCACCCGAGCCACACTGCACCTCACTGGTAGAGCACTTCACAGGAGGTGCAGGCTGTCGGCCACATTGCTCCAAAGACTCATCAGAGTGGTCAGAGCAGTCAGCATCATCATCACACACCCAGCTGATAGGGATGCAAGTTGAGCTCTTGCACTGGAACTCATGAACACCACATGTTGGAGGTGCACACTCCAACTCATCACTACCATCACTGCAGTCATCTTGACCATTGCAGACAAAGCTCTTGGAAATACACTGTCCACTACTGCATGTGAACTCTGCTGCACTACAAGTCACGTTGCCTGCAGTAACAGGAGTGAAAAATATTAGCAGGTTATCATAAAGAAGACTTTTGAAAGAACATGTTTTGCTTTTCAGTTTCTTTGCTCTATCAGCTGTAAGCTGACAGTAGGTCAATATCCTGTACAAAGAAGGCTCTGGGATAATCTTATTGACCACCTACAAGGCACATATGACATATGAACTGCTGTCCTTGCCTTAAGCATGAAAAGTGAGAAACATCAGTTCTGAGTTACTGAGTGAAAATTTTGAAGCAGTGAGTTTGTTCTGCTTTAGCATGCTAGCCTTTAAGAAAACAGGCTCAGAACCTGTGAACCAGAGACAGAAGGTAAGAGAATTGCTAACTCTGGAATATAGTCTAAGGTATTGGTAGCCAGATGGTCAGCATGCACTGTAGTTTGAAATTGAAGTGTTTTGTGCCAGGATAGTAGTGGCTCATATACCTGGGCCACTGAAGATAAGCTGATGAAGATCTTGCAAAAGTTGGTCCTGTGACATTAAGCAGTCGCAGAACTTCTGTTGGTACAGATAATACTGGTTTTATAGTAACATAGCTAGCAGCTCAGTATGCCTAGGCTGATAGTTCTATCAACTTCATTAGAAATGCTGTCTGTAGATATACTTGTCAGATTAAATCATTTGCTTGCTGAAAAAGACAGCTACCCCACAGATGCAGAGTACAAGTCCAAAGATCTGTACCTCATTAAGCCATCCAGGCAAGGTAGCTGTGGTAGAAGCAAGCCCTGTAACTCTGCTTCAGCAAATCTGTCTCACCTCAGGACACCTCAGGCAACTCATTTACAGCAAAAACATTAGAACAAGCCACAAACACTGCACCCTAAGAGGCAGCTTTGGCTTCACTTGTGGACTGGCTTGAAGTTGCCCCTTAACGCTTGAAAGCCAGCTTCCCTAATCTACACTTTCAAATAAGCGTGCAAAATACTGTAAAACAGGGCTATGTAGTAAATTAGCTGCTTCCTTGGCCACAAATCCCAGCTACATCTTTAGGAGACAAACTTAATATAAGGAGCAAGTAGAGTTATCTGTTAAGAAACCCTAAAAAGAACAAATTCTGATGGTTTATCTGACATGTAACTAAGCCTACAGCTATTCCCAAAACTAGCCAGAGAAAAAGACAGATGCTGAATAGCTTACGCTGTTGTATTTCTTAATTTCGAAGTGTAGAGGACTGTTAGAAAAGATCTGGTTTTTTTTAAGTGGGCTGCAATACATATAGGTTTAAGAAAATAGTGATATAATAAATTTATCTTCCCAGGTATACTGTCCAGCTAGCTCCTTTTCAGACAAGTCAATTTCAAATAGAGTTATGCAGCCACCATTTCATCCCTTACCACAATTCTCTTCATCTTCTCCACTGTCACAGTCTTTTTCACCATCACATTTCCAGGACACTGGGATACATTGGGTTGACTGAGGACCACAGCTGATTTCATTTACCCGGCATGTTCTCATATCTATTGAAAAAAGTTTAAGTTCAATTTAAGAGTTCTGAAATTTAAGAGCTATTGATCTTGGATTTTAGCAGTTGTCCTGAAAGTTGAGTCTGAAAGGTTGCTGCTCTGAACACAGCCAGCATCCAATGAAATCATTGGCTCTAACATGGAAGAGGCTATATTAGTCTGTACTATTCAGTATATTTAAAAAAAAAAAAGGAACAGGAAGCATCTTTTAAAAGTATCTCTGTCACAGTAGCTTTTGTGATTGAATATCACAAACTATTAAACTGTAGGAGACTAGGTAATACACAGTCTGCTAATCTCATAGTCAGAGATTAGTACTACTGCTTCTGTACCCCCAGCTCAAAGTCAGTCACTTAGTTCCTACGGCTAGCCCTGGTTAAGTAGCTGTCTTGGAGGATGGTGATCACTCTGAACATGACACAGGCCTGCAATGCTGTGCTTAACTTCTCTAGTTGTAACAGAAATCTCGTATTTGCTATCTTTAGCCAAGTACAAGTGCAGACGTCCCAGTTCTGAATCCTTTTAATCAGCAGTAAGTCTTGTCAAGACCTTGATGTGGCCAAAAGCCAAGCTAGTCCTTATAGAGATGCATTTCCAAGACAAGTGAAACTTTTTTTTTTTTTTTTAAAGAAAAAAAAAAAGAAGGCAAGCCAGGTGACAAGTAAGAAAGAAGTCAAATGGGCACAACCTGCTGGCTTGCCTGCACTGACGGGCAAGGCACACTTACGGCACAGTTCAGCACTCTCGTCAGACCCATCCTCACAGTCTGGATCCCCATCACACTGCCATCTGTTTGGCACACACTGACCACTGTTACACACAAAGTCAGATTCAGCACAAGTCTTCTTCACTGAAAGGGAAAAAGATAGGCACTTTTTTAATACCAGATGTCAGTTTTTCTGTTGGCAGCTAGAGACTAGCTACCTCACCCCCAGGAAACCAGTGCAACAACCTTTAGTTCTTGGATGTCTGGTGTTTTGTTCCTCCCCCCCCCCCCCCCCCCCCCCCCCCCCCACCAGCCTAACACCACCACTATTTGATACTTCCCAGAGAGTTATACAGCACACAGAAACACTTATACTCCCAAAAGCAGATACTGAAGGACTGCTAATGTTAAAGAAGAGTAGCTAGGTAGGTAGAAAAGCCATGATTTCATTTACACATGAGTTAAATTAAGGTCTGTTAACAGCTATTTTCAGATTTTGAACTTCATGCTCATTATCAAGGCATTTGATTTGTGGTGTCATTACAGAAGCCTGGTACTATGTAACCCAACTGCATAACTCAAGCAGACCAGCAGTCCAGCCACACCACTGCTGGATATGAAGTCTGTTCTGCCTTGTCTCTAAGTATGTCTAGTCACCTGCCCTGGCCTTCATGTCAATAAAAACCATCAGGCTGGCAGCCAGAGCTAGAATCAGTGTTTACAAGAAATGCAGTAGAACCACTTTCACACATAACAGGACATCTAACCTTGCAATAGCCATCAGCTGCATACAAACGGCAACAAGCTTCTACTGTGTTTTCAAGCAAAAACTGAAAAACACTGTTGCATTCTAGGCAATTGCCACCCCCAGCAAATAAAGTTTCAGTCATAAGCCTTTGTCTCAATTCCAGAAGACTTCCAGGGACTAGGAAAATTCAGCTGCATCATACTGATACAGGACACCTAGATAGTCCCCCAGCTTTTCTATGCAATTCTTCCTCTAATCTGTATTAGAGCTGTAAGAAATGCTGGTCAGAATAAACATCTCTCCAGTTACCCACCTTCTGCTGTTAACCCCTACTGCAAACTACTAAGTACAGCCACAAAGGGATTACTGCTGCTTGACTACTTACCACAAGCACTTTCATCACTGCCATCTGAACAGTCTTCATCACCATCACATTTCCAGAGTAAAGGAATACAGCGCCCATTACTACAAGGGAACTGGGATTCCTCACATTTTGTTTTTGCACCTTTAATGAAAAGAAAAGAACCTGAGCCCCTGTGCTACTTAGCACTATTTCCTTTGTTCCATCCCATACTCAATAAACAGATGTTTTCATGCTGATGCCAAGCATGAATTATTTTATTGTTGCCACCTTTGTGAATCACGACAGTAGAACCAGAAGTTTTCCTTCACTGTAAAACTGCAGAGATTAAGCAGTATAACAGTTTACCTGCCAGATGGTAGTAAATCAGTCTCAGTGTTCACAATATTGAGCTTTCATTTTTAAGACAGGGTCAAGTTTGCAAGGCAAAGGGATGCTCATGAGCAGGCTCCTGCTGCCTACAGCCTGTCTCTGCATTCTAAAAACCTCCACAGACTTTGATCAAGCTGCTTTTAAACATGAATAAATTTCAAACCGGACTGGCATTCCAGTACTCTGAAGATAATGTATTACAATCCCAAGATGTTTGTAAAGGTGGCTTAGATATCAGCTCTATAACTGAACAACATTTTTTCATCATGTAAGTTACTTCAGTAATAGCCCCAAAGTTACAGAAATTACAATAATGAACAGAGATAGTTCCCACTATCTGACTGTTAACAGAGTCCCCATGAGCAAGAGTCCACAGAGGCATTCCTTGGTAGATGCAAAAGGAAGTGCGATGACATATCTGTATGTTTTCCTCATTATTAAAGCTAGGTCTAGCATAACGCTAAGAGAGCAAGACAATTTATCACTTCTTTCTGGAATTAAGTCTCTTGTCTGCAAACTGTTAAGCCTGATTATTAATATGCTTAAGTCAGGTACTCTTGTTGTGCATGATGCTTGAAGTGAACTCTCCAGAATATCTTCCATCCTGAAATGGTATGTCCCTGTCCCTCAAGGGAATATGCTTTGTCTCGAAGCCCTGCCACAACTGTCAGTGAAAGCAGCAGCATGCCTCTTTAGCAGAGAAGCCAGATCTGTTCCACGTAATGCAAGTCTGTGAGTACATACATAAGTTTTGGCTGCACATGTCTATGGCATGATGCAAAACTCCTGCTCCTCCTTGATCTACTGTAATGGTGGTGCTCCGTTTCGGCCTTCCACAGCTTTGATAGGGCATCTAATTTTAGCAGAACTCCACTTGCTATTTTATATCTTTGGTGTATGACATGCAATATGCAAGACAGTTTCCAAATGAAGGGAAGCCAATAAACTTTCTGAAACCAATCCATTTCACATTATACTGCTAGCTCTCAAGCATTAGAAAACAGCAAGCACTGGACAGAGCATAAGCAAGAGAACAAGGGCAGTTTTACTTGCCAACTGTATAATGTAAATTCATGCTGTAAGTAAACGATTTGAAATAGCAGCTTATTGAGCTCTGATGTTTCAGCAGTTTTACTGGTTGAGTGAAACACTGACAGAGTCAAGCTGCAACATTTTGTTTTGTGGGAATTGTTTAAGGAGTGCCAGGACAACTGAACATCAGCACATACACTCTTCACTTCCATCACTCCTTTCCAGGGTGGGAGTTGTACCAGCAGGCAGTTTCCAACACAAGGTTTTCAACATTAACACTGCTTGGTCAACAGCTGTCAAACAAGCAGCTTGCCTAGTAGTGCCAGAGGGGAGACTTCAGCCAGCTGAGCGTGTACAGAGGCCACAGCTATCAGCTTGCTATCAGTTGGCATCACTCTACTGTCCAATTGCTGCTAACAGAAGTAGACATCTGCTTGCCTGGTCACACAGCATTCTAGTTATTTCTGTATTACTAGCTAAAACACAAAGTGACTGACTCCTGCTAGTTTTGAGACGTTCTTACCCAGGCTTTCGGAGTGGGAACAGCCAACCATTCCCAAAATAGCACGCCAGAGCACTATTAGACTAAGCCTGCCACTCAGGAGATCCCAAAATAACTCCCACAGCCTTTAGTTATGCTATTTCAAGCTAGAATAACTTAGTAAAGGCTTGCACAGTATATTGTAACTTACAGTGTAACACCACTTTGACCAAAAAAAACAACAGGGAAACACTCCACAAAGCTAAATGGAACAGGAGCTGAGCTGGGAGTTAAAGCTATAACTTCACAATCACTGCAAGGAGTCATCCCAAAGAGGTGCCATTTCTCTTGCAGCTGACCTACCAAAGCAACTACTTTTGTCAGCCTGTGAACAAATAAGGAATTGCTAGCCAAACACTCACCCACCAAGGTTATCATCTGTTGCTACTCCTTTAAGATAGCTCTCAAGCTCTGAAGGCCACACTCAGCAAGTTCCAGCTGATCACCACCTTCAGTCCCATCCTGCACTAAGCACAGTTCTGCAATGCCAGGCAGACATTTAAGCAAGACGCTACCACTCTAATCCACCATTCTTTGAAACAGCCTCATAGCTCAGCTGCTGCTTCTGTCGCTAGCCATCTAGTGATTTTCAGCTTGATATCAAACAACCATTAATTCAAAAGCTGTTCCACATGTGCTGGTCATACATCAGAACCTTTCATCCTCTTTAGAATAAGTCTTGGGTGGAAGAGGAAGACAAGTAACTACAAGTTACTTCTAAGCTAAGTGTCAGAAATATCACTGTACTGTTTCCCAGGTTACCCACTTCTGAGGAACAAACTTACAAGCAGGATGAAGGATCAGTTACCATTTCCAACTAAGTTAACACATCCAAAGCTTTTTCTCTTAACTCTGCCTTAACCATTTGTCTCCACTCCTTAAGCAGATTGTCAGTTTACTTCTCTGAGGCCAGCCAGACATGTGACAGTTGTGTGCTGTCATATGACACCAACTACCAGAAAAGCTTGCAATCCTGATTGGGAAACCCACACACAGAGGAACAAGCAGAGCTGCTTTGGGAGGCCACCACCTCAAACTGAATGAAGAAACTCAGAGGACTAGAGCTGCTGCAATGCCTGACTCCTCATAAGATTTCTAACTACCACGCACCAGTGGTCTCAGTGCCAGCAACTCCAACCTTCGTGTTACAGCTGTTAACCAAAGGGCCTGTGTCTACTGTAGAGAAGGCATGGAAGCAGTCTACAGATCAGGAAATGGAGACATGGTCTGAACACAGACTTCCTTCTCAGTTACGGTAGGAGAACTAGGAGGCAGTCTCCTGGCAGGGTCCTACCCAGCAAACCCCATGTCTAAACTGCAGCACACTGCTGGGGCTACAAAGCCTTCTCTATAAGCATGTGTTGAGAACACAACCAAAGCCAAACACTTCAGTGCACTTCAGAGCGCTGGTCAGGAGATTACAGCACACTGCTCCCAGGCCATCAGCTCAAATGCGGTACAACAACACACAGCAACTGCCCACCACCCCCCTAGGAGAGCAGCTCGTCTCCCGGAGAAAGAGAGAAGTCCGTTCACTGATTACCCCTCCAGTCAAAGGGAAAATGATTTTAATTGACCATGCAACTAGCTTAACGTTGAAGTTCCATTGCTGCAGAGGTAACCACATCGACACCGGCTACAACCACCTTCTGAGCTACCTGTGACGGCCCGCTTCGCGAGGGCTTCAGCGCGGTAAGGCTCAACCTCGCCGCCAGGTGGAGATCCCCCATGGTGGTTACAGCTGGCCCGAAGGAGCCACGCCAGCGCTGCTGGATGCCACCAAGCCGAAGTTGCAGAGTAGTTTGACAACCCCTCCGGCACGGTGGGCCGTCCCGGAGCTGCCCTCTTCGCAGCCCAGCGTAGAGACCCTCCCTCACCGCCAGACATCGCCAAACCTCCCGCAGCAGCGGCGGCACCGCGGCGCTCCCGGCAGAGCCGCTCCGGGGCGGGGAGGGGCGAGCCGGCCGCTGGTTCGGGCCCACCCGCAGCGCCCCATGCGTGCTCTGTCCGCCCGTGGAAGCGGTGCCTCGCGGCGGAGAGTGGTGATGGCAGGCAGAGCCCGGAGGCCCCGCGCACTTCCCCTCCTCTCCGCGGAGCCCCAATCGCCCCCGCACAAAAGAAAAAGCACACCCCAACCAGACAAGGCGCACACACACACACACACAAAAAAAAAGCCCCACGAAAACAACCGAGAGAGGTGAAAGGGAAGAAGCGATCGCGGGGAGCGGCGGGAGCACCCCGGCGGTGCGCGCCCCAGCTCCGCACTCACCGTCGGTGGCAGTCAGCAGGCAGCCGAGGGCGAGCAGCAGGCAGAGCGCACCGCAGCGCGGGAGCGTCCACCGCCGCGCCCTACACCCGCCGCCGGCCACCGCGCTCCGATCTCCACGCTGCCGGCTCGACCGCATCGCCGCGCCGAGGGGACGGAGAGAGGGAGGGAGGAGAGGCGGGGAGGGCGGGCGTGCAGACGCCGCGGTCAGAAAGGCGACGAGGAAAGGAGGGCGCCGGAGACATGCACGGGGGGAGGGCGTCCCCGCGGCGCTCTTATACCAGCTGCCCGGCCGCCCTGCGCGGCCGTGGTGACTCACGGCGCCGCGCCGGGCCCCGGTTGGCTCGCCAGCGCCGCCCGCCCCCGCTTCCTCCTCCGCGGCACCTGCGGCCGCTCTGGCGTGCCCGCACACCGGCTCGGATCGGCGCGGTGAGTGGCGGCGCGGTGTGTGCCGCGGGCTGAGCTTCGCGTTCTTCCTGGCCTTCCTCCCGAGGGCGGAGGCGCGCGGCTCCGCTGCCAGCCCCTGCGCGTGGCCGGCGGTCAGGGCAGCCCCGGTGGGAGCGGCTGTGCCGGGCAGCAGCTTGCGCCGGCTTTGTTCCCGCACGCGCCGATCCCGCGCCCCGCCGCGGGGAGGGGGTGTTGCTGGGCCCTCCGCGCTGGGCAGCACCGCGAGGCGTGCCGGAACACGCGCCGACGGATGGCTGTTGCCAAAAGAGCGTTTGTTGAGTTCGGTGTCCCTTCGCCGCGTGCTCGCCTGCGTGTTTCCTCCCTCCCGCAGCAGAAGTTGGCTTAAACGAAGCGGGCGCTGCTTTTTGAGGAGGAAAATCGCTACTTCTGCATTCTGAAATCAGAGATTGTAGTTAGTAATTGCACGAAATGGTATGCCAAAGTCGTGTGTATTACAAGCTTACCCTTATATTTTAAGAAGGATAATTGGTGGTTTTGTTCTGCACGTGTAACCTTTTGAACATCCAGTTATATCTCGGTGAATGAAAAAAAGGATGGATCCTTAAAAAGCAAATGTGATTTTGTCTGTGGCACTATTAAAATTTACAACTGAGTTCTAGTGATTCTGTATCATATTTACTTTTTTTTGTATTTCACGTTAATTGCGTGTTCTATGCTCTTAATATCTTGGTGGAAATGCAAGCTTCAGTGAGATTCTTCATCCAAAAACAATTAAGGAGCAGGATGTGCTTTCATTCCTTGGAAGTGAAATCTTGAATTAAACTGACAGTAGTGTAAATTAGTTGTTGGTCACTTTCACTTATGGAATGATTCTTGGAATGAAGCACTGTTTGCTGTTCCATGCTGCTGAAATGCCATAACGTGTTTCTTTATGTGTTGTTTGCAGATGGAGCCCTACTTGAGTCATATCCAGTTGTGTCGTGATTCCACTGAAGCCAAATCACACCACTGCATTAATGACTTTGGAGTGGACTATCTCGCACTGGCATGTAACTAATGATCATCCAGGCCATCCAAATGGGCAAATGGTTGATGTTGCAGAGACTTATTAAAAAAGGGCAAAATTTAATTTCATGTAAATGGAGTACACCTGGAAATTGTATTTCTAATATGTAGATAAACGCGAAGAGAGCACTTCCTTTTGTTTACCTTCCTACAGCCCTCCCTCGTCCTGGCCTCAGGGGCAGGGTGGAAAAGCCTCTGCTTTCTCATTCTGCTTTGGATGTGGCATTGGCTGCTACAGCCATGTCCTTGCAAACATATGCTGCTTCCAACAAGAAAAATGTATTAAGTACAAGCGGGTTGACTGGGGTCCTCGAGAAGATGGCTTAGTTTAAGCGGTACTCTGAAAACATAGTTCTCTTTGCAGAACTTCTGCATGACAAATTGCCTTCAGTCGAGTGCTTACCCTTGCATGATCTGCTGTACTCTAGTCTGAACTTCATTTTCACAAATGGTCTGTTACCATTACAGAAATATTTCATGAGCTGAGTGAAGCAACACACAGCAAGACCCCAGTTCCACAGCAGTACACAATCAGATATAACTGAGTTTATGCTACTGGATGATGGTCTTTCTTATTTGTCTATGGGAGGTATAGATTCACTTGAAGGGAGAAGAGTGTCCCCTGCATTATCCATCCCTTTCTACATCTAACCATTTGGACTTCTAGAGCAAAAATTATGGTAAATACTTTTTTTTTTTTTTTTTTTTTTTAATGTTTCAAGTAAGTTAAGATGTGCTTGAGTCTGAACATTTGGTGTTATCTCCAGAATAGGATCTTGGACTGAAGAGGTCTCTCCCTTCCTTAGCATCCTCACAGGATACCTGCCTATTTTAGGAGGGGCATGGAGATAGCCACCCTTTATATAGTGACCTCTGTGCCTTGGGAGCCAGGAATGTCTGCATGGAGGTTTTGTGCCTTGACAAAGCTGTAGCCTTGCATAGGCAGTGTGGGGGGGAAAGGGTCTGTGGTGCATTCTGTGAGCAATGTGTGGCTTTGGCCACGCATGAGTACTCAAGCCCAGATAGATCTATACAAGAGAAGCAGAATAAAACAGTTTCGATTGTGAATACGCACTCCTGTGAGAAAAGCAACCCTTCTCTACGGATAATGGAAGGGTAAAGCATCCAGGGGAGCCTGAAGTTCAGTAAGGATGCCGAAGCTTGCAGGGAGTGTGAGATGGCTTTTTTAGTACTGAGACCTTTCATCATCTGCCTGAGAAATGCATAAGCATTGCTTTGTTTCTGTGTGTCGCTCTGAGTCTCTTTCAGTTCTTGCTGCATCTGTTTGAGTGGAACTTCTTCAGCTACCAAGAGATCAGGCAGCTAAAGGTGCAAGGTGGGTGAAAAAATGGGAGCACAGGATGGCATTGAGATAGAGAGCTGGCATTGCCACATTGTTCTTAAAGGTCCTGTAGCCAAGAGCAGTCTCAGAGAGTGTTCCCCTTGCTCACGTAACCTGCTGCTACTGGTCTGTCAGCTGTTACTCACATTACTATGTATCTGCTATGATGTTATTAATTGTGCACTATAAATACACATGATGTGCAGAGCACAGGGCTAATGTTTCCAAAAGCTTTTAGGCATTATCCAGGGCTAACATCCAGACTGTTTGAGAGACCAGAGAAAAGCATTCAGAAAATTTATTTCTAGTTGTGGCTTCTGCATAACTTGAACAGGCAGATTCAGTGGGCTTCACCAGATAGGAAATTTTTTGTCACAGGTGTCATCATTTGGGATGAGAGGACCTGCTGTCTTTGTGGAGTATTCTACAAATGATCTGTTCATACGTGCAGGGAACTGTAAAGAGTCAAGTGGTACTTGGTATTGAATTTTATAAATAACAGTTTTATAGTTGCTTATTCTTTTAGACAGTTCCTCATATCTCCATTTTGTTCCATGTACTATCACTGGCAAACATTTTTGAATATTTGGTGATGCCCCTTTGAAAAAAAAGCTGGAAAAGATTGCCAAGAAGCTTTGTGAACCAGCCAGGCATTGCCTTTGCCTTGGAAAGTGACCCTAGTAGTGGAAATGGCATCACGTTAACTTACCTTTTGGGAATTCTGATGGATATAAGGACCTAGAGACTTTACAGCATCAATTCACCTGAAAATGCCTTTGGACTTAGAATAGGCCTGGGTTCTTTGGGATAGTCGGCTGTTTTTATTGTGGAGTGTAAAATCAAAAGAGAAAACAAAGAACGTGAAGGGGCCTTCTGGAGTCGATACAATCTGTGTGAACTCAGTGTGTTTGGTCTTCCTTTATCTTTTTGCCTTAAAGACCTTATAGTCTCCCTTCCAAATGAGTTCCTGAAGCACTGGGATTACTAGTTTACCCTCAGGTCTTAAATCAATGAGACTTTTGCCTCCAGTTCCTTTGGTGAAGGACACAAAATGAGAATATGTCTGCAGCAGTAACTTAATGTAATAAAGAAAAAGAAAGCCTCACAGGGAGAGAAAGTAACAGTATCATGGGCTAGCTAGCATCCTGCCATAGGATTGCTTGCAAAAATACTGTCTTCAGAAATATGCTGCTATCAAAGATATCACTTGCTCATAAGATCGTTGTATGCCTAAACTGACAGTAATTGAAGGAGCTGTTCTTGTGTTTTTGAAGTGCAGAGCCAGGATCTATATAACTAACCTTAGTGGAGCTGTACACAGCCTAATAGAGACAGAATGCATCCTTTAGTAATAATATAGAATAAGTGTGTGCATGAATCCCTCTGCCCCACATCATTTGATACCTGTGTCTGAAGGAGAAATTGGCCTTTTTTTGTTTTTGTTTTTGTGTTATTGTTACAAGGTTTCTCAGCAAATTATATGGAAGCCTTTATCACTGTTAAAAATGCTACTCAGGTTTGTGTTGTGTGTTTTCTGTGCAGCTTGAGAAAATATAGTGATAATAACAAAATTTTCCACTTACAATACCCTGTTCCTATGTTGTTCTTTGGACACCTAACAAATAGGAACATAAGACTCACAAGCATATTCCCCTACCCATGCCATTAACATAATCTGAGATATAAAGATGAGGCATACAACTGACGTGTTGCTCTTCATTTTAGTACAACTTCTTTACAGTACTTTGCTATCAAAAGGGGTACAAGAAACTTGGGAGTATGTTAGGATATTCTTGTCCCTGTTGGATGCATTCTTCAATACTGGATACAATCTTTGGCCATCATGAAGTGAAATTTCCTGATTTCTTTGAGGACGTTTTTTTTTTTTCCTGTGCTGTGGATTACCCATTTTCTCTATGCAGGGTTTTTTCTTCCTGTAGCATGTGTAATATGAACAACAACACATTTTATTTAGTATTACAGTATTGGAGGATGTCAAAGCAGTTAAAGCGCTAATGTGCTTTGCACATTTTTTACAAAAAATGTCACCTGTTGGATCCAAAATTTCCTTTTTTTTTTTTTTTTTTTTTCTTCCCACTAGAAACTGGTAACATCTCAATTATGGTGAGAAAAGGGGATGAGTGGCTTCAAAATACAGCCCAGCTCATTTGGCAGCTGTGTCAGTACTTGAAGTTTTTATATTTATCTTTGGAAATAAGATATTCTTTCATAATTCCCTCCTGTGACATGCAGTGTAGATTCCAGTAATAAGCTAGATAGCTGATACCTCAATGTTTATTTTCAATATGCATAAGTTGCTCTGAAGGCTATGCTTCCTATTTATTTCTGTGGACACTACAATGAAGAGTACAAAATGACACTAGTAGAGCAAATTCTCAGCTACAAATCAGTTTTTCAACACTCACCACTATGAGCTGTGCGTTTTCATCAGCTGTGAACAAGAGCCTGCACACTGCTCTTGTAACAGTCTGCACCAGCAGAAGTGACCCACAGCTGCCGCTCCTGAAATGCGCCCCCCACCGCCTCACTGCTCAGCAAGCATCAATGAATGTCAGTAGGTGCCACTTTTTTTTCTGCACTGAGAAACTCAGCAACCCATCTTTGCTTCATCCACACTTCCATCTCAGGCGCCGTTTTGTCAGAGTGCCCCTGTGCTGCCTCCTGTCACGTGGCAATGAGACACTGGTGGGAATGTTCAACCTCTGCTGCCGTATCACCAATGTTTTCCTCTGACATAGTGGACCAACATTATAAAATAGGAACTGAGCTATATTCTGGGGAGTTTTTCCTGTGATACCTGCTTCTATTAATAGTGTTCACTACAATTCATCCAGAAGTAAATATTTGTAAAGCTTTCTGGTGGAAAATAAAGAGGAATTTTAATTTTGTTTGCATTTTCTTCATGTGTGCTCATGAGTAATAGTGATTTTGTGGCAGTACACACACATCTGATATCTGTGTTCCAAAATTGTGTTTGGTGTGGCAGGATATTAATACTTGGGTTCTTTGGAAAGGACGGAAAATGATGGTGTATATTAAAAATAATGAACAGAATTGATTTATATTTCAGTTTTGTTGTGCTTGTAGAGTATAGAAAGTATGATGAGGAATAGAAAAAAAATGTTACTGAAGAGTTTGCAATGGACCACTGTGTTCTTGAATACTAACAGAGAAGTTTCTTAATTGGATAATGAGGTGATTAGGGTATAACTGAAGATACATGAAATGTTATATTCCCTTAACACAAAACCATGAACAGATAACCTGTAACATTCTGGAGTCATTCAAATTTGTAGAATAATGTGGAAAAGATTACAGTCTGAACATTGAAAATTCCCAACAGGTCTTTATCTGAACAAGCGGTAGCAAATGTGAAAGAGAATTGTTCCTCTGCAGAAGGGCAAGCAGCGGAGACCTCTACTGAGGGAGTTCTCTGTGTGGTCAGATAGGCACTGCTTGGCAGTGGAAAAGGAGTAAACTAAGGGCATGGATAGTGAGACACAGTGGGCTCATCAGTTATTCAAAGCGACAGTGGACTGTGTCTTCCATGTCCCATGGTTGCTGCAAAAATTATCTGTTGACACACTGTGTGTTTCCTACTCATACTTTAAATGCACATTTCATTTCTTATCCCTAAGGGTGTTGTAAACTCTTGCCATTTTTATTGACTAGCTCTTTCTCTTCCCATTGTGTTTGAGTTTCATGGTCTTTTTTTGGATACCATCATCTGAGAGGGGGTGGGGTATTTGACAGGAAAGTGGTCAAATTTTCTGATGCAGGTGGTGTTTTGCAAGAAGTGGTGGACAGATTTACAAACTGAGGAAGTGCAGTATAATAGCACTTCCTTTAAATTTCAAATTACACTGAAGTTTGCCATCACTGGTGTCTTTGAATTTATATACAAGATATTATTGTTCTACATGTTGAAAAATTGTTTGATTCTGCTTACAAGGGAATTACTCCTGCAAAATGAAATGATGCCATGAAATCCTGATTCTCTGTCTGTTTAGATAATATAATGTAAATCAGTCTTTTTATCGGAATTGAATGGACTCTAGTTCTCGTTCTGCTGATTGAAATTCTGTTTTCTTGAGTCTGGGCTATTTTAGGACATACCTGGACAGGGTAGATGTAAATATGTCTTATTCTCGTAAGGTTAATTATTCCCTTGTTGCAAATGTTTTCAAAAGGGGAAGCATCTGTTTATAATATTAGGCAGAAAGCTAGGAGGGAAGGTTAAGTGTAGTCTGGTGCCATGCTGTGTAAGTCATAAAGAAGCCATAAATTGATTGTGTATCATGTTGCAGTCCTTCCCAGCATTGTTTGGTGGCAGAGGATTCCCTGATTATTATTTTTTTTCCTACTTCTTTCCCCAGTGAAATTTACTGTAAACTTTGTCAAGGTTTACCTGAATGTCTTGCTCCTGGGATACCTCATTATTTCCTATTTTTACATAAAATTAATTTCTGATCATTTTGTTTCTAATTCTTCTATTACTTGATATCCTCATCTCCATGCTCTCATTCCTCTTCTCTCTAAACTAATCTAGAAGAACTTTGAGGCACTCTATTGGTGATAGGCAGTACCTGTCACCAGTGGAATGCCAGGTGATAGATCATCAGCCTGTCTCCCAGCTTGAGTCCAACTTTCTCAAGACTGACAAAACAGAAAAATAGATGGTGTTGAAGGGTGTATACAGTTCCAGAGAGGCTCTCATTCCAGCCCTTTAATGTTGATGTTAGAACTCTCTTAGACAGAAATACCTTGACTCTGCCTCTTTTCCAGATTCATTTGATAGTTCCATAGTCTCTGTTTTTGGTATTCACCTCACCTCCGCATTTAAAGTGCAAGACATGGAAACTTACCCACTAACTGAATAATCAAAGGAGGGAAGTGACTTCTGCATGGCAATTCATAGATTTTTAGACATTTTTTGCCTTTCAGTTTGCATTTCAGTTTGATTTTCTATTATATGCATTATTCAACTTTGAGTCCTTAATTTTATTATCCACTTTCTAATTTCTGTGGCTACATTGTTGGTGATATTAAATAAATCGGTCTGATGGCTGATCACAGATTCTTAGTAACCTTTACAACCGAATATATGTTCTTTGCAAGGTGTACGTTCCAATCTGACATCTCTTGTACAGAATTACCAGGATTTTCTTCTTAACTAATAGTTTCTTTTGTAGGGTAATCAAATGGTTTGCTGGGTCCTGTATGGACCAAGTCTAAATATTTTACTGAAAAAATCAGGCTGCTTATGGAAAAATGGACTCAGGTGAGCTGGGCACAATCCAATTCCGATAAATCCACGTTGTGTTTTCTCGCATTTCCCAAACATATTCAGTTTGTTATTTTCCATTTTGTGTTAAAACCTTGTATGCTACTGAACTCAAACATTCGATTTCACTGAGAAGTTCTAGTAATAGTTCCTCTTTCTTCCTTAAATACAATGTTTGTTTTGTTCTCCTGTAGCATGTGTCCTAGGACAGAGGCTGTCTACTCCACTGCAGAAACCCACAGAGTTTCTGTTCTGCTTCATTTTGGTGATTCCTGTTCTTCCATTAGCCATACTATCTTTGACTGCATGGTCATTATTTCTGTTGAAAACTGTGACCAAGTATTAATGTAGTGATAGTTACACTTACAGAATCTTTAATTTTGGTATCATAAGCAACACATCCATATCATGTTTTCATTTTTATTTATTAGCATATTTGATGAGCGTTTGAAGTAATTCCAAACTCTTTAAAACCCACAGTTCTCTTAGTTTTTCAATATTTAATGTTTTACAATGGAAAAATTAATTCTATGTACCATTTTATTTGTGTTTAAGTGAATCAGTTTATAGACATGCAGGTCAGATCTCTTCATTTCTGAGCTGAAAAAGTTGATGGAAAAGAAACCTAAAGCTGAACCATAGCAGTATGGGTTATGCTGCTTGACAAGAAATTTACCATCAATCAAATCCAGAAATTGTCAGGATTAACAACTGTCACTAGTACTTGTTCTCTGTGTAGAAGTTTAACTCTTCGCTAATAACATGCTGTCCTGACACATCTTTCTCATTTGTAATGCTGCAGAGCTGTCCCTATCTGCTGGCTCCAGGAGAGCCCTCTTTTTCCAGGCTTATTTTGATTGAGTCAGGTTTGTTTTCCCCATCTTTTCCACTGTAGTCTATCACATCATTAGTATGCAAGATTACTATACTATTATAACCATTGTCTCTACTTGAGCACTTTAAAATGTAAGCCCATGCCCTTTTAAAGCTGTGTTTTTGCAATGCTATTATGTTACTGTTTTTCTTTGGAGATACATTTTGTCCCAGTCTCTGTAGTCAGTCATTTCAGCACCAACACAGTGTAGTGTCTTCTGATACAGAAAGATGAATCTTATTTGCATATAATGAATGATTCCTAGGATTTCACTACTGCAAAATCTGTTTGTTTGTTTGTTTGTTTCTTAAAAAATGTAGTGGTGAAGATGCTGAGCAAGCAGCTCAGGAGACCTAGGTTCAATTTATGGCCTGACTCTTTAAAAGTCTATTCAAATATTCTTTGGGCAGCTCCCTCTTTCTATCCCTTTTTATCTGGTAAAATGAAGATAAAAGTGCTTCACTGTGTCTGAAGGCATGTTTTGGGGTTGTATTTACTAATCATTGGAAGTGCTCAAGTAATTCAGTGGAAACACTGTGGAAATAGAAACAGTCTACAGCAGTATGTCTTCAGTGTTTGGGGGTTGAATCTGGAGAACAGCAGTTAATAGATTTTTAGTTATGGGTAGAATGTCAGTAGATTGTGCAAGGTCCTGTGTGACCAGCAGATTGAGGGGGGTAATTCTGTCCCTCTACTTGGCTCCCATGTGACCCTACCTGGAGCACTGTGTCCAGTTCTGGGGCCTTCAACACAAGAAGGACATTGAGCTGTTGGAGGAGGCCCAGAGGAGGGTCACAAAAATGGTCAGAGGGCTGGAGAACCTCTTCTATAAAGACAGGCTTAGAGAGAGCTGGGGCTCTTCAGCCTGGAGAAGAAAAGGCTCCGGAGGGGCTTAATAGTGGCCTTGCAGTACCTGAAGGGGACCTACAGGAAAGCTGGGGAGGGATTTTTTATAAGAGCACGTAGCAACAGGATGAGGGGAAATGTCTTTAAACTGGAAGAGAGTAGATTTAAACTAGATACTAGGAAGAAATTCTTCATTGTGAGGGTGCGGAGACCAGACATTGAACAGGATACCCAGTGAGGTTTTGAATGCCCCCTCCCGGAAGCACTCAAGACCTGGAAGCACTCAAGATAGGTCTTTAATCAACCTCATCTAGAGGGAGGTGTCCCTGCCTATAGCAGGGGAGTTAGAACTAGATGATCTTAAAAGTCTTTCCACTCAAACCAGTCTATGTTTCTATGTTTTTATTTGTTTTGTTGTTTGTTTGGTTGGTTGGTTGGTTGGTTTTTGTTTTGTTTTTGGTTTTGGGGTTTTTGTGTGTGTGTGTGTGTGTTTTTGTTGTTTGTTTGTTGTTTTTTTTTTTAATGAAAATCTGGGAAGGCTTTGAATAATCTGGCAATTCTATCAATAAGCCAGCAGGTAGTAATAAATGAAATGATTTCACAAATAAAGGCTGAGAAAACCTATTAAGATTGTTCCCACAGATAGATGGAAACCTCTGTGTTATTTAGCCAATCCTAACTGTGCTATTCTTAATGGTTTCTTTTATTAAACCACATTTATTTTATGTATTCAGAGTGCACTGGTTTTACAATAAACTTTGTGGTTGTCTTTCTTAATTTTTATTATTATTGAAGATTTTGGTAATTTTTAGGGAAATATTATTAATTATTCATGATTTAAATTTCAAATTCATCTTGTGTAAATATGTGTAAAAAGGAATCACTTCCACCCTAATAGATAAAAACATGCTTTTCTTTTTTATAATTCATTTTAAGGATGATGGTCTGTTCCCATGTTTTGCATCATGAGAATGAAGAAAAGACAATATTTGTGACATGCCTCGAATAGTTGGAGCTTTGCTCTTAAAATTCCGTGTTTAAAATGTGTGAATTGCCATTTGAAAACTGTGTTATCAGGGCCTTCATAATCTATCTGTCACTGTCGCATAAAGCACACCCGCAATTTCCCAGGTTCATGTAGCTGTATTTTTTTTTATTTATTTTTCACTATGTTTAGAATGGTGAATGAAATCTAGTCCCCATAATGTTAAAATTGTTTAAAAAATGAGGTAGATACAAAGGTAACAAAGATACAAAGATAACATTAAAGTAAGATATATTGTAGAAAAAGGATGCTCAAAGAGCTGTATCATGGGGGGACCTGAGAGATTTGCAATAACAGACTATAAATAATTGCAGCAATAATAGTATAAATGAAATAAGGGAATTATGCACATTCTCAGAAGAAGCAAAGACAAGGTGCAATGGCCTGAAGCTGAAATGGGAAAATCTCAACTCATTAAGGTGTTTCTAACAGTGATAGTAATTGAACAGTGAAACAGAGAACAGTGCAGCGTCACTGCAGATGGGCTACTGGGGTTGAGGGCATTTCTGCAAAGTGGAGCTTGACAATCTAGGTGACGTAGGCAAGATTTCCAGCTGCTATAGTCATTTTAAGAGTTTGCAAAAGCTAATCTGTTTTTCTACATCATCTTAATTAAATTCCACATCCTTCTACAGCTGCCAGTCACGTTCTTCCATTCACGTTCTATGCTGGAATTCATTCTGCAGCCAGGATTGTGATTGCCAGAGAATTCAGTGAGAAAAGGGTCACACTCACTGTGTAAAATTAACGAAATTGAAATTTATATTGAGTTTGTTTTCTGTGTGCTGTTTTTCCCAGCATGTCCTGACTCTTGCTCTGACTGTTGTTTACTCAGCCCTTCGAGAGTAGATTTTCATTATCATCCTTATTGTCATGTTTGAACTTACTGCTTATGTGTAAGCATCAGTGGTGCTGTTGACAAGTTGCTGAGGAATACTCTTCAGTTAGGAAAGACATGAAGTAAAAGATATGTCTTACTATGACATGTCAGCTCCAAATAGCTGAGAACAGCTACCCCTCTTTTACGTATGAGATTTTAGCTGAGTAGTCATCTCTGTGATGAGTAAAAGCCAAAGAATGTATGTTTCAGTATGTGTGAGTTCCAGATTCTCACGTCATTGGTCTCTATGCTATCTGTGGACGTTATTAGGGTAGTTCTTTGTGGTTGTTGCACTGCTGAGAGAGAGTAAGCAGTAGTGAGATTTCTTGCCATCAACCCAAAAGTAGCTCACTTGGTCTAGGGTTCCAAAGAAATGGCCTCTGTGGACAACAGCTAGGGAATGTGGCTGTTTAACAACAAAATGGGAACATGACTGACTGGTGCTGCATGCTGCTTCACATCTGGAGATGAAAAGCCAAGGTTTAATATTGGAACAAGATCCCAACCTTCATCAGCAGATTCATGGTGGCTGGAATCTGCTGTTTCTTATTTAATTTGCAGGGAGTGAATTCTGTGGTTCCTGCTGACATGCTGCTCTCCACATATATCTATAATTTAAGCTTTACAACAGGCAGCCCAGTAGAAGAGCTTGTGCAGAGTAGCCTGAGGGACAGCCCACAGGACTGGTTCAGCAGGAAGGCATTTGCCATGGTAATCTGTCCTGGTTGTTTACAGACTACATTCTGCCTCACTGCTTGATTCAGTCCTGTCACTGTTTTATTTGTTTTCACTCTGAATGTGGTTATTGCCTTAGAGATGGTTCTGGAGGACTCATCTCCAGGAACTGTGCATCTCAGAGAGGAAGCGTTGGTGGCTAAAAAACAAATCAGCTTTAGTGTAAGCGCATAGATTTTCATAGAATCACAGAATGGTGTGGGTTGGAACAGACCTTAAGGATCATCCAGTTCCAGCTACCCTGTACACACAGGCAGGGACACCTTTCACTAACTGAGGCTGCCCAGGGCCCATCCAGCCTGGCCTTGAGCACTTTCCCAGGCACCCTTGTCGAACTCAAGCATTTCTACAGTTGGGAACAAACTCCCCCTCCAGGTCCCGAAAGCTGTGATGGTGAATTTCTCCTGAGCTGATGTGAATCACACTTTCTAACCAAGCCCCTAACCTAAGTTTCACCTGATCCCAGTTTAAAGAAAAGTATATACGAGTAGTCTCTATGCAGTTTCTGGCATGCTTTTTGCCAATTAAATTTTAAAACCAATTATATAATGAAGTAAATATTTTTTTTATGTCTGTTCTTAACACTGGGGCTTAAGTACTATATTTGGACCGTCAGTAGAAACATCTCTCTGCTCACTTTGACATTAAGGAATTTCGTGTGTCTAAATCCAGGCCTGTGGTTCAGCAGAAGTGTCTATTTCTCACTTTCTTTGCTGGAATAACAGTGACAATAACAACTCCTAATTGACTGTTTAGTAGCACCCTGCTTAATGCATGCCGGGCAGCTGCGTGGATGTAGCTGTCTGCTGTGGTTCTGCTGCTCCTTTGGATATGAATGTAGCAACAGACTTTTTCCCCAAGCTTCAGCTATCTGTGTGGGGAAAGTACATAAATGAGTGTATCGTATAATATGGAGGTGGGTCAGCCCAAGCAAAAAGAAGTGCTTCTAAAAGAATTATTTGAAAAAATACAGCGTAGCTGCTGTTGAGACACCTGAAGTCTAATGCTGTAAGTGAGTAGGGAATTGTAACTCTGACACAGTTAACTCTTAGTATTTGTTATTATTTTATGACAGTTTTAATAACTGGTGATAACAGTACATAAAATCATAAAATCTTAACCTAGCTTTTTCATGGGTCCAGTGACACTCTTACCAGACTTGGGGGTAAGCAAAGATTGGCATTAGCATTTGCATCTATAAAGTGGCATCTTTAAAAGTGGGTAAGTGCAGCTGGAGGTAAGCAGTTCAAGGCAGACTTATAGAAAAACCGGGTTAGAAGGGCCTCTCCAGAGTCATCTGATCCACCTGCTTTCTTTAGGGAAGGCTGTGATATTCCCATGTCATTCTTCACATATGTTTGCCTAATGTGTTTATAAAGCCTTGCAACAACGGAGACTCCAGTTTTTCTCCTGCAACTAAATACCATTGTCTCTTTAGTTTACCCACAGTTTTCTTCCCTGTATTTAAGCTTTACTGAGAGAAAATTAACAGTATTCTAAGCATGCTACATTCAGTTGGTCACACTTAGAGAAGAATGAGAGGCTCTGAGTCCATCTTTGCCAATTTAAATTACGTAGTTTCATTCTTGGTTAAACAAGCCGAATGTTCCACAGAGCTTGCTTATCTTAATGTATGGAGCAGTTTTCAAGGACACTTAGCAGAGAGCTGGAAACTTCAGTTTACAGCTGCTCTACGAGGCAGAAGCAGCCCTGGGATTACGAGCAAATTCACTTTAAGAATTGATCTAAATGTGACCTGGCCAAAAGGTCATGCTGAAAGTCAAAGGATCCCTTGTAATCTTGTTCCCTTGTGATCTTGGTGTCCAGTGTGCGCACTGCTGGCTGAGCTCTGTGCACATACAAGTCATGGCGCATGTGATGAAATCTGCTACCAGAGAGCAGTGGATAGGATTGCTGCCAGCGGCTCGCTTTTTCCCTGTGTGCTCAGGCATTGGGGCTCATCTATACAATGGCCCTGCTGTAGGTGGAGGGGTTGGGTCCTGTCCAGGCTCCTGCCTGTCTCCTGCAATTGCTTCCATTGCAGTTTTACATGAAATGATACTTTTTGACTTGCAGGTAATAGGAACAATAGCAAAATAAGCCAGCAAATACTTTTGCCACTCTGCAGGATCTCAGCAATTATTTTCAAGTGGATAATTCACCTGGTAACATACCCAGGCCTGGACAGCAAATCCCGTCTGCGCTATCTTAAGATATCTGCGATATCTTATTCAGAATATACGGACATCTCTGTTCCTCCTCACTCCCACCCTTTGCAGGTGGTGTGTCCAGCAAGTTCACTGAGAAAACAAGATTTTTGCCATGGAAACTTGAACATTCCATGGTGTGTGTGCAGGTACAGTGTGCTAATACTGAGCTCACAGACAAATTAGTTCCTGTGTAGAGGAGTCTCTCTTCTATTCCAGTGGTGAGCCTCATAACTCCAGTTTGAATGGCCACACTGGGCATTCTTGGTAGTTTTTGCATCACCAGAAAGATGCCTGAGATTGTTTCTTCAGTGTTAATGGAAGAAGGAAGTACTTATCAGAGCACCTGTTTTCTAGAGTATATGATTTCTTTGTATTTGCTTTCATTAGATGACTTGATATAAAGATAAAACATTCTGCTTCAGCCTGGATTCTTGGGGCTGAATTGTTATCAGAAGCAGAATTGCATAGGAATGTACATGGTAGAAGAACAATAGATCCATTATGACCTACTAACATTGTAATCTAATTTAGGTTTTACGAAGACCTACATATTAACATCCAGCACGGTTGAATAGCTGAATGTGTTTTTATAATACCAAAACAACATCAGCAACAACTACTAGAAAAACAGTTTGAATCAATCTTTCTTAGTTAAACTGCTTAGCCAAGATTTGTTTTATTTTTATTTTTTTATTTTTTAATTTTAATTTTTTTCTTATTTAAGGTTAAAAAGATTTAAAAGCATACAAAGACGAAAAATGTCTTTTTAATTTAGGAATGCCTCCACAGTCTTTTTCTTGAAGCACTGAAGACATAGAAGAGCCTTAATTTATTCATAATGGCCTAGATTAAGGGTAATAGTGTAAGTGATCAGACATGGCCTATATCACAAGCCGAACAGCTCACAATCTCTAATGCATTTCCCAACACAGATGCAATAGGAAGTAGGATGCTTTATTTTGCTTCTATTTTACAGGTCTGGGGACCTGAAGGCACAGCTTAAACAACATTCTAAATGCCCAGGCAGGATTTCTGTGACAGAGCAAACAGTTTGGGCAACTGAAGCTGTGTTCCTCTCTTTCCCAGACATGACTGAAATCCCTAGGGAATTGGTGCACTTGCACATATGGGCTAGATTATCCACACTGTGTTCTTACCTCTCCTTGGAGGTGGTGGGAATCAGTACTTTTATGTATCAGGTTCCTCACTGTTGGCACAGATTTCTGTCCTTTCCTCTTGAAGATGTCTCCTATGGGCATACTTTCTAAGGTATTTAAGTGAGTTAGAATAAAGGTACCCAGAGGAGATTAAAAGATCAAGTTCGCTTTGCTTGTTTAACCGTTGTTTAAAAGAGCAACATAGATCCCTAAGTCAGACAGACAATTTAATGACACTCCTTGCTCATTGT
The DNA here is from genome assembly GCF_026119805.1 of Tympanuchus pallidicinctus. Classification (NCBI taxonomy): domain Eukaryota; kingdom Metazoa; phylum Chordata; class Aves; order Galliformes; family Phasianidae; genus Tympanuchus; species Tympanuchus pallidicinctus. Next base: position 47,598,662 of record NW_026294758.1, read on the forward strand.
AATGAAAATCTGAATACCGGTCCTTCAGACAGATCTCTGTTGTGTATGCAGTGTGACAGCTGCTGGTTCTTTCTTCCTTTCCAGGAAGAGGGAAGTATTGATTGTTTTTGTTTTTGTTTTTGTTTTTTTGCTATTGGATTCTGGGTAGATGAGGTGTCTCCTACTTTCATTGTGCCAGTTGATATGCTTTAATCCATTTTTTATGCCAGCAGTCATTCCAGATGTTTAAAGACAGATCAATAATGATACCTTTTACATAAGTTTTGCTTTCACAATATCCAGTGTCAAAATTCTTAATGCAATTTTAAACAAGCTGTTATGAATACTAAGGAGGTTGCAATAAATGTAATGACAGAAATCTGGGCAGTTTTGAAAAAAAAGAAAGAAGGAATTGCTCATGACCAAGTGTGTATGAAATTAAATAGGCCCTAGCATCATATCTTAATGCTAGCCACTCTTAACAGCAGGTAGATGTTACATAGTAAAGGCACAGAATTATTTCATTATGTGGTCAGAAAAGTCCTTGAATTTCTTGTTAATATATTAGAAGTCTTAGTTGTACTTGAAGCACTGAAGACATAGAAGAGCCTTAATTTATTCATAATGGCCTAGATTAAGGGTAATAGTGTAAGTGATCAGACATGGCCTATATCACAAGCCGAACAGCTCACAGTCTCTAATGCATTTTCCCACACAGACGCAGTAGGAGGTAGGATGTGTCTACTACACAAGGAAAATCCAACATTTCATGCAGACCTAAATTGTTAGAATATCTGCCTAAGGTATGTAGTATGGTATGCCTTTTGTCCATTGGAAGTACCACACTTCAATTATTACCCAATTACTCAATAATGGACCTAATTTCCCTTTTCGGTATTGATTTTTAGATTTGCCTTTCCTGCTCTAAGTACTTTCTAACACCTAACAGCAGTCTTTTTCTGCTTTGCACTTTGTATAATCTATTACTCTTCTGTATAGAGCTAGGGTTTGCTTTTCAGTTTGGTTTTCCACACTTATTTTGCTTTTCATTTGCATGACTTTCATGTCCTCAGAGGTATAGAGCATTATGAACTCAGCTTTGTCAATAATTTTACATAGAGGAGAGGGTGAGAACGAGTGAAAGAGTGAATTTAAGTTCCAATTGTAGACACAAAACTATGCAAATCATAAAAATTCTTGCTTTATGTATTGTGATAAATAAATGCAGCAGCTCTTCTGAAGTGCATAAAAGACCTGGGTACTACCTATAATCATCAAATTAGAAAATATGTTAGGTTTTTGGGTGGCTTTTCTTTTCATCTTCAGTTATGATCGTAGTAAAATGAACTAAAACAATTGTTAATTATGTAATATGGTCAAAACGTATATATTTACCAATGCTTTAGAAGATAAGCTTTACTGAGCAAGCCTTTTTTAGTGCACAGACATTCATATGAAGTTTGTACATGAAACACGACTGGACTTCAGCTCTGTGAGAGATGGCAGTTACAAAACTGGAACACGCATAACAGTGTTACTTATGCCCTGCAAAACCAAACTATAGGAATGTTCCTTAAAACATAGGAAAATGGGTGGTTCCTGCAATAAGAGATTCCGAATAGATCCTACAAAATTGGAATTGGTAAGAGTAAGTAACACCAGAAGATAATAGTAATAGTTTTTTAGGGTACAGCAAAAGGTCTTCACTTGCTCAGAAGGGAAAATTACGTGAAATGCAGTGCATGCATTTGGAATTGGAAGTCTTTTGGAGATAAGACATAGCCTTTCGCCTGATGATAGTGAACTGTGTCTACATGGTTAGTTGCAGTCATGCACAAATTCCCTCTGAGTGTACATTCAGCCACCTGGACACAAGCCAGCTCCAGTTCAAAAGCATATTTGTGAAGCCCAGCCCAGATCGCTCTGACTGAGCACAGCATATTAGCTTGAGCACAGTGTCACCCTAACAAGGTCACAAGAGTTTTCAGTTTGGAGCTGGCTGGAGGCCCGTTAGATTGGTGTGCTGGCAAAGGGAGTTCATATCTGCTTATTGTAGCTTGCTTGTGTGCATCCACAAGTTAGCAGGGTGCCAGAACTGGATAAGCATCCAATTGCTGAATGTTGCTGCTCAGAAATAGCACATTCTGAATTTCTTTTAAATGGAAGTGCTTTAATTAAACAAGCTTGTAAATTAGTTGTGAACTGGATCATTGAAATAGCTTTAAAGGTCATTGAAATGGAAGTTGATAGCTTTTAAGTACTTAAAGGAAGGTTAGCATATACTTAGGGTATTGCCAAGCCAGACTTTTGAAGTGTAGAAAGAGCAGTCACACCTCACCTGCAGGATAATTTTACAAGGGCTGCTCCAGAAGTAATGTCTCCTATTTTATGATGCTGGCCAGTGATGTCAGAGGCAGATGTCTGTGGTATGGCAGTAAAGGTTGAATCTTCCCACCAGTAACTGACCACATGTTGCTGCCATGTGACAGATGGAAGCAGAGGGGCACTTTGACAAATGATGTCTGACATGGAGTGCGAATGAAGCAAAGTTGTGTTGCTGAATTTCTCCATGTGGAAAAAATGACACCCGCTGATATTCACTGACACTTGCTGAAGCATTATAGAGACCAAACAGGGGATGTGATCACAGTGAGGTGGTGGGTGGTGCACGTCAGGAGTGATGACAGTGATGGTGGGTCACCTTCACTGGTGAATTTTTTTAGAAGAGCAGCATTCAGGCACTTGCTCATTGCTGATGAAAACACATAGCTACTGGTGATGATTCTATTGGAAACTAGTGCTTTGTAGCTGAGAATGTGCTCTGTCAAATATTGTTATTGTGCTCTTTTTATCTGTTGTATCTGTTTCCATGGAAACAAGTAGGAAGCATTACTTTTGGAGCAATCTATGTACCACTCAATCCCCACTGAGCTGCCTATCCTTGCATGCCTGTGTGGCTCAGCATCAAATAACTACACATCTCCTAAGGGGCAGCACAGTTCAGGTGTTGTTCCTCAGCTCACTGCTTTTGAGTCCCCTCCTGTCTTAGGCACTGGTCTGGAACAAATAGAAGTTTCTTAAATCTGAGATGAGTAACACCACAACTTATCTTGACATTACCCATTACTTTTTTTTTAAACTTAATTTTATGTGGCAGATGTGCGTTTTTGTTTCTTCATTTCACTTGTCCTGTTCTGAGGTTCTGACAGCCACACAAAACCTTTCAAAAAACTGAATATTGAGTACTGTGGCATGAAATCTTTTGAGTGGAAATGACCTTGATGCTTTCCAGACATGTTAGCATGAGGAGTTTTCTCTCAGCTCACTTTAATAAAATAAAAGAGGGGAGTGTATCTACGAATCTACCTTTGACTTTTGATATTGCAGAAGAGAATGAAGATTAACTAATGGCAAGGAGCTCCTGGCTTTCCAGCTTTCACACCTCATCAGTGCATTTTCTGATAACTTTTACTTTGACAAATGCTGCTTGCTAAGAAATCAAAAATAGGGAAGTATAAAATTATTTACCTTATTTTGAGGGGTAATCTGTAAAATTCAGGCAAAACCTTAGTCATGAACTGTACTTATGGTATCTTAGTAGTTAGGAAAAAAAAAGACTATCCTTCAGAGTAGGATAGTCTGCTACTCCAGCTATGACGCAGACACCGCACATGGCCACTTTCAGAATTACTGTTGTGGAGTAGCATTTTGTCCTTCAGTAAGAAATATTCCTTGAGGAGCAGAAGATGAGGCAAGACTAGAATTCGCATAATTTTAAGTTACATATTTTTCTATAAATAGAGCGCCAATTAAAATGAAAAAAAAAATAGAGCACCTATTAAATCTGCCATGGAATTCAGTGGGAACAGAAGTGGGTCATAGGTCTGCATAGAAACCATCCAAAATAATGAAATTTTATGCATGATAGTGCCAGCACAATGCCCCAGATTCTCCAGCAGGTTTTGTACTGTTCTTTTTCCACATAGATTTGAGTTCCTGCAGTGACTCTTGATACGGTAATGTTCGTATTTATAACACATTTCAGAAAAAAAGTCTTGATTAGCCTCGTGGTCTGGATATCGGCCTGTCTCTGTGGACAAATTTTATCAGCTTGTATTATTTATTGTCTTACCTACAAGCACAGAAGTTGTATAGTAACCAACACTCATTGACAAGTTTGCTGTGTGTCATTGCCGCATAGTGAAAGTGATAAAAGATGTACTTAAGTGCTGTCAAATTCCATGAAAATTAAATGTACAACTTTTGCATTACAGTCATTTATGTTGTCAGTGCATTGGATCATGGAGGGATAAAGGAATTGTGCATACATCTGCATGAGAGTAGAAGGAATGGTATTACGACCTAGCTAGAGTGGCTAAGATGTTGAGTGAATGAAGAGCCAGAAGCTGGCCTGGCACTCCATATACCACACTCCGACAGAAGTTTTTCTGTAAAACAAAGCTCAAGGCCCCTTTTTTGGACTACCCAATTTTGCTCTTTGTTGTTTTTTCATCATAATAATTTGTTCCAAACAGGATTAATTAGTAAACATTTTGTGATGCAACCAGAAGCACAGGTTGTGTTTCACATACAAATATGTATGTTTGTAAAGTACATACAGCCTACACAAAAAGTGAAGTGGACTTAGGTTGAAACAGTGACATTTTCCACTAAGTGAGTGCATTCAAACTTGATTAGAGTCCTCAGAAGTTTGAACGCTTATTATAAGGTTTGAAGATATTATGATAGGTCTTACAGAATTCTTTCAATCTACTCAGTTCTGATGATCACATACAGGTGTGCCTGCTGTGATAGCTTGATGGAAAATGACTATAATTCAATTAATTAATATCTAAAAATTTTAGGTTACCAAGGCCTCACAGAAAAATCATTATTCTGAATTAGTACCTTGGACAAATACTATAAATATAAAGCTGTGAGCAGCATTAAAAGGTATGGTTGCCTTGGAAATACAGGAACATATGTGTTGACATGCCAGATCATGTTATTGATTCCAGTTATCATTAGCAGCTATAATCAATATTTTAGGTTTAAGACAGCTGCTGTTTTCTCTATCTAATCAATTGCACAACAAGACTACATCACAGAGAAAACTCTTTCCATAAATAATCAATTTATGCCTTTAAATGAGATTTTACTAACCTTCTCTTGCTGCTTGCAAGAGTTTTCAGTTTTATATTATCTCTTCCAAATGACAGAAAAATGATGACTAAAACAAATAAGATGGGGACAAATTTAAATGTAAGTCAACAAATGTTTTGTGCTATTTTTTAATAACTATATATGAATAGAAGTAATTCCTGTCATATGTGTGAGGCCTATTTCAGTTATTATTAATGCTACTGGGAAACTTTTCATCAGTGTGTGAAATCTCCCACATTAGGCTACAATGCCAAGAGATTAAACAAAACAGACCTTCTTCCTAACCTTGAAAGCACTCAAAAATGAAAGAATACAAAATATTTTCTTTTTTTCTTTCTTTTTTTTTTTTTACGTTTGTGATTCTATTTTGTTGCCTTTGCAACAGCATCTGTTAATGGTTTGGAAGTTCTGGATATCATAGCAGTTCTCATCTGTAGGTCAACTATCAGCCACTGCAGTTGGCTTCAGTAACCCTAGAAATGTAGTAGGCTGGGCAAACATGAGGAGGAGTAATCATGAGAAAAAGGAAATGGAAATTTCCCTTGTATTTGAAAAAGCTTTGTGCCAACTGTTTGACCTCATTTTAATTAAAACGGGAAATATTTCTGCCTCCTGTATCCCATACTTTAATTCTCTGTGATTTTTCATTTTATTAAATCTGACAGGTGGAATTTTACCAAGTTTATTTTATCATGAGTTGTTCATTTGCCCGTAGAATTTGTTGTCTTGCTGTACACTGTGGCTCTGAAAAACTGTTTTTATGCCCCTCGAGCCCATGGATGACATGACTCTTCTGCTAGATGTACAGTAAGGACAATCTCCAGAAAATAAATTTGCTTTTGAGGCAGGAAAAATGTTAAATATTTTGGTTCAGTTTCCATCAAAATCCGAGGTTGCTTTCATCATCGAGTTAAGGACTTTTCTGCTGCACTGTTGATTTCTTGTCAGTTATATCATTTCTGCTGATCATGAAACATCAGTTGTGTGTATTGACGCTTTTGTCCATGATGACTTGATGTATTTCATACAGCGTCTTTTTGGGATGGAGTTAACTTTCCTCACGGCAGCTTGTTGTGCTTTGTATTTGTAGTTAGCCAGTTTTTCCTGTGCCTGAGCAGTGCTTGCACAGTATCAAGACTGCATCTCCAAACCAACCTCTGCACTCAGAGCCAATAGGCTGGAAGTGAACAAGTTGTGGGAGGTACACTGCCAGGACAACTGACTCCAGTATACCAAAGGGATATTATATACAATGAAATGTTATGCTCAGCAGTAAAATTTGGAGGAAAGGTGAAGAATGCAAAGACATTCATGGGTATGGTCTCTGTCTTTCCAAGCAACCTTTATGCATATTGAGACCCTACGTCCCAGGAAGTGGCTGGACATCTACCTGTTGGCAGAAAGTTGGCAAATAAATTCCTATTTTTGCTTTGCATTCATGAACACCTTTTCCTTTTCTTGTTAAACTGCCTTTATGACAACTCATTAGCTTTTCCATCTTACATTTTCCATCCCTCTTTTGAGAGAGCAACTGGTGGACATCTGGAAACCAGATAAGGTCGTTTCCTTCCAACCACAGTTGTGTGAAATAAGACATAATTTAAGATAGGACCAGCGTAACTGATCTCAGTGAGTGTATTTGGCATGCTTAGCTTTACAAAGTTTAAATCATCCTCCAAGCGTAAGTACTTAGTCACTAGGGTACCTTTTGTTCATGCAGATAATCAGTACACACGTAGTATTATCTCGGTGTGATGCCCGTTTTGTAGAATGCATTGATAAGGAAATGGTGCTTTTTCAATAGATGACTGTCTCTGGTTTGCAAAATAAAAGTAAAAGATTTGATTTACGTCTAAAACAGTATAATTATTAGGTCTTCACATTTTTCTCTTCCACACATCCTGTTTTCACAGTGACGCAGGGGCCCTTGAGCTGTTAACACAACCAATAATCTGAAGGGTTGCTTGCTTTGCTGCCAGGAGATTAGTTTATGTCCATACAAAACTGAATTTCATACTGTATTTCCTGCAAAAACACAGAAGCAGGGAATTGTGAAAAACTACACAAGAAGCAGATAGGAAACAATACAGAAGCAAATGTTAATTTGAGGTTCTTGCTGAACGGTTTATGCCTATTGCTAGGAGCACGGTACATGACAAAGCAAGATAAAATATTGGTGGATGTTATGAGTAAATGTAACTCTATAGCCAGGCCTTTCTTGAATGGTACATTCCTGATTCACTCAACCATGTAAAATTATAATTAGTCCCAAACTCCGCGCTGACTTGCTGAATAGGTTGTTTATGTAAGATCCCTGTAGCATACTTAGGAGTCACCATGACATATGAAATGACTGCTAGTATCAAAAATCACACATCTTCTACCTCAAGCAGCTGTAGCACAGCTAATGTCTTGAAGTATAAACCCACTGTATTTGTTGCAAGAGTCATAGAAAATTTCAAGATAGAATGTAGATAAATTCTGCTCTTCAGTATAGCATCAGTGCACTCTGTACAAAAGGTTCACCATGCAAAAGATGCAGCATGAATTCCAGCCTTACCCAGAGAAGTAGATGCCTTGTTATGTGTTCAGCAGGATCATAACTTTACTAATCACCATGGGTAGCACAAGCTCCCAAGCAGAAGCAGATCAAGGGAATGCAGTCACTTCAAGGTGAGCCCATGCCCAACTTAGGCGGTGGTGTTGGTGCATAAGCAGTGGTGTGCAGTTGCTTCTTGGAAGAATGATAAGCTTTATAATGAACTGATCGGTAGATTTTGTGTCTCAATGTTTATGAAGCTCTATATAGGAGCATGACAAGCCTGCCTGTAAAATGCACATTTTAGATCTTTTGCCCAGAGTCTGGTGAGTATCAGAGCTGGATATTTATTTGGAAAGAAAGTTAGAAATGTTCTTTGACATTTCTTAAGGAACATTTAAAAAGCAAAGTATTCAAGTGAGTGGCTTAACTTTTTTGCTGGCTGAGTGGATAGTTCAAGCATGCAATGTCACACACCTCTACAGTCACGAATTCTCCTGTTCTGCTTGTATGGAGCACCTTGTACTGGAAGCTGGGAGCAGAAATAGAGCTGATGTGTGTTATTATAAAACACATCATAAATACAGTATTTATCAGCAGCAAATGAGAATGTGGCACAGAATTTGCTGAGAATTCTGTTGTATCACCCCAGTGCGTCATGCCGCATAACAAGGAACAAGAGAGCAGTCGGGATTCCTATAATTGAAATTATTTATACGTTGTTTCAATTAATTGTTCCAATTAGTCTCTCTTTCTTTTCGCTTACGCTTTTCCGTAACAGTGTCATTTGGGATGCCATGAGAAATTGAAAATGCCCTAATGGTCAGATGCTCATCAGTTAAAGAGATTTCTACTTCTAATTAGCTCCCTGAGAAGATTCTACAGTAAGAATGAAAATTTTTATAGGTGGAAGGAAAAAGGAGTTATTTTTTTTATAAGACTCATTCTGCTTTAAGTGATAGCAATATTTCTGTTGGGAAAAAAAATAATAAAGTTATTTATAGAGCAGAAAAGAAGAAACAACTTGTTTGTTTCTACCTAATTCCTGCTTTTAGGAGTTCTCTTTCTCAGTGATTTAGTAAGTAGGGTGCAAAGAGCACAACCTCCTTGAAGCACACTGTCTTCCCCTCTTTTCCCCTCTTCCCTCCTTTCCCCCTACCCCCCAAAAAAAACAACCCTCTAATCATCCAAATTAAAATTATTGAAGGTTTTTTTTTTTTTCCAATTCAGATTGTGACTTACCATTCCTGTTTTTTAGTCAACAATATATTTCCAACAAAGACTGAGAAGAAAACAGCCAGGTTCCAGTCTCTGTTTCTGAGTTTATATTGGGTTTAATATTTTTAAATGGGGAACTGAAGTCTAAGATGCAGTGCCAAAAGGCCATTTTTTCTCCTGATTTTTATTCACACTGGGAGTTCACATGGTGCTAAAAGCAGTTTCAAGCAGTTGTTTCCCCTGAGGCTACAATGCAAAAGGGCAGAAAGCTCTGCCTAGGAGTAGAGCCCAACAGATGCTTTCTGCCACAGCCTATCACTATCTCTAAATCCAGGTGTAAGTGTCACACAGCCTTGATTTGCTAAGATTCCAGAATACCAGTTTTCAATGAATTTTTAACTATGGTACACATCCTACGCTTTAATAAAGAATTCCTTTTTAAGATCTTATCCACAAATGGAAGTGTTTGTGGCTATGTCTGGGATTAGCTCATCAATTACTGCACCTTTCTCCATGATTTTCAGTCAATAGGAGTGTGAAAGAAGCCGTGGGGTATTTTTCTGCTCAGCCTCCATTAGGAGTGCTGAGATAGATTAAAGTTATTTGGCTGTTAATTTGCTTCACCTGTGGTGATCCATGGAATTCTGTCATATAAAGATGACAAGAAAGAGAGAAATTCACCATCTTGTATATCAGTGATGTTATGCAGACATCACGTGAAGCCTTGCTCAGCCCTCAAGTTTATTTCAAGAGTATGAGAACCTAACTGCCTAGTCCTCCTGTCTTATTTCTTGCTTTTTGCCTAAGATAATAACTTAACAGTAGTCACTACAGATTAGGAGTCTGTATTGCTAGATAAAGCAATCTCTACTGTAAATTCATATAAATAAATGTGCATCTATATATGCAAGTATAAATATATATGTATATATGTATTTATGCATTACATATATGTATATAATGCATATATAAAAATATATATTATATATATATGTATATGTATGCGTGGATGTATATATCTTAACAAAGTTTTAAGATAAATGCCACTACAGTTTTACTTATACTTTCCGCATCAAAAAACTGCTGTGAACTACAACTCATAAAGAGTAAGTTTCTGCATTCTCAACTTTTCTTTGTCACAGGCTTCTGATACTTTTGGAACCTCTCAGTAAAAATAGGTTAAGCAGCACTTGCATAGTCCGTTTTTGAAACTAATTAAATTCATTTTCTAGAACCACAGCTATTAAGCAGCCATCAACTAAGTGTTTTTCATGCCTCTATACTGACAATGTGATCCATTTGATAAGTTCAAACATAGAAGGAGCATCAAAATCAGCTTTTTGGTAGATTATCCACTCAATAAAATATTTTTTTAAGGTAGCATCTGTACTTCTGACATAAGCATTATTCTAACACTAGTTCCCTTTTATTCAGTCAGATGAATACAGCAGAGTATCTTATTTGGAAAAGTGCTCAAAAACTGTGATATGAATTTGCTGAGTCCTGTCCTACCAGGAGATATAAACATAGCCACTAATGAACTCTACAGAAATGTACACCATCTTCTTTCCTTTCAGTTGATGCTACTTTCTTGTGTTTTTTGGGGAGTAAAAAGAAAGATTACACTAGAACAAAGCAGCTTCTGGCAAATGGCTCTCAAATCATGCCTTCTCAAAAACCAGTCATGCAGCTCTCTGTTTATGCAGTGTTCCTGGTGTGACAATACAATGGTCCTGTCCATAAGTAGTGTGCAATTTCACAACAGTCTTAACTCCCAGACTGTGCACTCCTGCCATCTCTTTTGTGCTGGCATTAGCAACTACGTGGTGGTACTGTGAAAATGCAGCTTTTATATTTGCTTTGTGTGTATGTGTGTGTGTGTGGGATAACCATTCAGTTCAGCAACACTAGTGAGCATTCCACATTGCTCATGCTTATGCTGATTGTGAAACCTGCCACTAACTGTGAGGATAAGAAAAGGATGTGTTTAAAATACAGCAAGCCCATATTTGCACTGTTCTTTATCCTCTACTATGCGTGAGAGTAGAAAACCAGTCAGAAGTATAACAGTTAGAAAGGTACATGAGCTGCCTGTGCTACTGGGATGTGCTGTTGCTCTCCGCTGCTCCATTTCCAATACCTTCTCTCTTGACTGAAGAGCCAAGTTATTACCAACTAGCACTTCTCAAGTGTCCCTTCTTCTCCAAGATCATTTTCTGTTTAGTGGCTATTTATTCCTTCTTTGTTTTAATTCTGAAATCCTTAAATTCTTACAATGTCTGTAAGTATCTAACTGCATAAAATAGGATTGAACAGCAGCTCTTTCAGGGATGATGAAATACCACCATATGCTTTTACTACTCAATATGCCCTGCTAAAGTTTCTACTAGCAAGTAAACAAAACTCCATTAAGAATATTAGCTAGTTATGCACATCATTTCTTGAGGATCTTGAGACATGTTACATGCTGTGATTGGTAAACTTCGTTCATCTTAACCTGATGGATCAAACACACTTTTTTTTTGGAGCACTACCTATTAGAGATGTGAATGGCAGTGCAAAACCAGTCAAAACTACCTCTGTGTTTTAGAGGATAATTAGCTGGACTGGTACTGGAGACTCTGACAAGAAGTAATCAACTGCAACCCGGTAAGGTACCTATGTTAACAACACAAATTATTTTTAGGAGTGCTGGCTGGAAATGATGACATGTATCAGGCAATATAAGATACAGCCTACACATTTCTGAGTGTGGTAAACTATAAAATAATATCGTGGAACTTTAGACTGTTCATTTCGAGCTTCTCAGACCAGATTCAGGACTCGTCCCAGGGGGATAGGAGACTCCACAATAAGCAAGCATCCAATGCTTTAATATTTAACATCTGTTGATGAGCTGTGAGGTCCTACTGTTCATATGGCTATTAAAAAGCAGCAGAGCATGTTTTAAAAAATGGTATAAAATAGGCAACTCAGGTTTAATTAAAATCATCACTAAATTTTTGAACTGTAGGCTGCTGAGTTCCACAGCACTGTACTAAGTTATTTAAACCTACTACTGGTTGTTCAGTTCTAGCATTTACAGCGATTGTAGGGCATTGACCAGGAACTGATTATAAAAATGCTTTTATCTTAATGATTCAGCTATAAAATGTTTATCTTTTCAGATGATGCACTGCAAGCGTTCAGCACCAGGAGCAATAAATTATTAACTTCTGGAAAAAAATGGTTTAAAATATATGGTTGAAAGAAACAATACTGAGATACTGACAAAACAGATGATCAGCCAAGAGGCTGCGTGCCATTTGCTGATCTCTGTTTCTTAGGTGCCTTTCTTTATCCCACTTTTTATCAAACCCTATTGAGTTAATATCTCAGCACTGGCTTATTTTTGTTATTTCTCTCATGTTGCAGCTGTGTGGAAATAACTAACATTTGCAGGACAGCAGACCCTTGAAGAAGAGTAAATTTGGGTGGTTTGGCAGACAATGCTAATAGCTTTCCAAAAATTAGACAGCAGTCAGGGTAAGAAGTAGCAACTGGGGAAATTTAGCCAGAGTGCAGCAATTTCTAGCAATGCTGGGCTGAATTCCATAGTGAAGCTGAAACAACATCAGAGTTTCTCTCACTTTTACCAAAAGCTCAGGACAAGTCTACAGCAATCTGGATGGAGAAAAACTAAAACCAAGGAGAGAATATAAACTGTAACTCCTGACCTCCTGGGTGTGCCCAGGAAATCACAGCTGCATCTGAAAGCTGAGGCAGAGATGGGACTTTTCTTCTAAGGTGTACAAACAGCTGAGCTACAGAGTTAAAAGTTGGTGCACTTGAGAATCAGGCATAAACAAACCAATCCAAAAACTTTGAAAAGGTACCCTGTATCTTCATATGTTTGTTCCTTTTTGTTTCTTTATTTCTTTTTTTACAGTGATAGATATATAATCTGATTTGTGATGGCCAGTTTGTGAAAGTAGCCTCTAACAATGATTAGAGCTAATTGGAGGAAAAACATAGTAGTTCGTTTTCTGTTTTGTAAGGTTTACATTACATAGATTGCTTGTAATATAATTCTGACTGGTAGGATAAATTAATTCAGTAATTAAGTACCTCTCTGGAACAAGTGGACCTATCAGTATTCCCAAAGCATATGGTTCAAATTAGTGCTGATCAAGTCATAGTATCTGCACTTGCCTCATGTAGTGGCGCTTCTAATCAACCAGAGCATGGTTCACTGCCTACACCTTACAGCTTATCTTACTGAATACCTTCAGTATAAATCCTACAAGCAGCTGAAAATACCATTCAGAATAATTAACTAACACTACTGGCTCCATCCATTTTTAGGGTCTTTGTGTTTAATCCCCTGTCTGCAGACTGCAGACAGCATTTCTTATGGATATGGAGCTAAACAAGCTTCAAGGCTCATAATGGTAGCAGACACTTCTTTACTTCAGTCATCAGTTTTGATTTTCCTTCCTCTAAAGCCGCAAAGGGAAGTGCTGCTTTCTGTGCTTTAAGCAGCCAGGATCTTCACCACACCAGTTTAGATCACTTACATTACCAGCTGCTCCTGACCTCTTCAGCCTAAGGATTCAAGGCTAGGCTGTGGTGAGACATTGTTTAACAGTAGCGCAGTGCTGGGAAGTCAATCTACAGCTACATTGCTAAGAAAAATTGTAGTTTGTATAGAGAGTATTGATCCTCCAAGGGAAACATCCTTTCTGATTTCAGTAGTATGAGATAAAATAACATAGGCAGAGAGTCAGAATAAGCAGAGATATATGAATGGTCTTTACTATTATTAAGCTTTTTATTTCTGTAAAAGAAATAGAGGTGCTATTTACTGTCCTGAAGGATATCTCCCTGCAGCTGAATGAGGTGCTGCTACAGTGCTGTGAAAGTTTATCTGTGCTAGATACAGCATAGATAATGCTTTGTAATCTCTATGCTGGAGTAATAAAAGCAAGGCACACCCAGTGGCATGGGCTCTAATGTGTGATAGCAGGCCAGATGTAAGCTGTTCAGGGAACTGTGCTGTTCCTTCTCTCTGAACTGTAGCCCTGTAGTAACTGTAACTGCTAAATGCATAAGTGATAGCACTAATTAGCTGTAAATATTCTTTATATCCTTGGGGAATAGGATTGCAGCACATAGAGGTTTGAATATCCATGTAGAGGAACAGCAACTCAGTCGGGCCTAGGAGGATCTGTCTTGCTTTTGATTTGGTTAATTTATTTGGTGGGCACCTAATAGATCAGGTATTTGTGACTAAGCAGGAACTGTACCTGAAGGTCTGCTTTCCAGTTTAATTAAACTGAAAGATAGTTGATATTAATCACTGATATTAAACTCCAAAGTATTTGGTGGAGTAACTAGTACCTACAGCGCTTTTCCAGCAAAGTGTGAACGTTTGCAGTATTGCTTTCTCATAACACTCTAGCAGTTTAAAACATCACACAACCACAATTGTCTTTGATCCTTATTTTTCCTAAAATTAACACAGCAATTCCAGTCCTTTTGGTCACAGGGCATTGTGTCCCTTGGTTCAGGATGTCTGCTGAAGTTGCCTGCATAGACCAAGTAGGAATCTGAGTACCAAAGAAAGTTTTGCTGCTTGCTGTGTATTCTCATGATGTGGAACAAGCATCTCTATTTAGTAGTATCTGCTGCTGACATGTTGCACAGTGTTCTCAACTTGCTTTTTAAATACACAAAGGACATTCACAGGCCACACATTTCAAATGTTTTAAATGGGTAAAAAGACAAGGAAAACCTGAAAACTGCCAAGGCTTACCCACATAAATCAGGTTTTTAAAGTCAACAGGAAAAAACACTAAGAAATACTTAGTTGAAAAGCTAGTAGGCACTTTATTCTTGGAAGTGCTACCATTAGCTCCTATAGCATGATACCATTTATAAGAATGAGGAAATCACAGAGTAGGTGATGCTTTTGAATTTTTTTTTTCTCAGATAAGAAATGAGGTTTTAAATCAAAATGGGTTTTGGAAGCTGTAAAGAAAGAGATTGCTTCTGTACTCAAAAACCTTACACATTTAAGGTGACATTCTCAGCCTGTGACTTCATAATGTAGCATCTGACACTTGCAAACAAGAGGGTGAAGAGGAGATGAGAACTTTGCAGGGGACCCATTTGCGTACACCGCCAAGGACATGATGGACATTGCTCACTCCGTGAGGACAGTCAGAGATACAAACAGTCCTGATCTTGAGAAAATAAAAGTGAGTTCTCAGGTTACTGATGAAAAGTAAGATGTTCAAAGGCAGTGAACAGGCAGTGTTTGTCACTTGCTTGAAGTCTCCCAAATCAAGAACTGCTGTGTGTATTTCTATGTGAATAAATGATGTGTGATAAAGGAAGCCTGCCCTCTCAGAAGATACCTATCCTATATGCACATTAGCCAAAGGAGATTATTTTGATGGACAAATTTCTGACTTCATTATAAACTCATTTGAGCAGCAAATGGAGATCCTGGAGCTCATTCCAATGAAACCTGTAAATCTACAGCTTGGGGCAACGACCAGTCATGGGCTAGTCCTGCCAGATGCTGCGTGCCCTTTGCCTTGCTGGTCACAGCATTGTTGGACTGATCTGGTAGAAAATCTGTCATTGCACTGTTACATTCCTGCTTGTAAAAATCTGCTCTAGGTCCTCAGAAAGTGAGGTTTTCTTCTCTAAACTCATCCGATCCCACACCTACTCAAGCAGGGCTGCCAAGACAAGGCTGATCAGAACCACGTGTGATGTTTGAAGACCACCAAGGAGGAGATTCAACACCATCTGTGCAGCATGTGCCAGTCCTCCCTCTACCACTTGTGCAGTGACACAGTGCTTTCTGCTGGTCAGGGGGAGCCTCCTCTGTTTCGGTTTGTGACCAGTGACTCTTGTTCAGGCCCTGTACAACACTGAAAATGTTATGGCTTCATCCTCTTTGTGCTCACTCTTCAGGTGTTCACAGGCATTGATGAGACACTCCTGAGCATCCTCCAGGCTGAACAGTCTCAACAAATCCTTCTCATTTGAGCAAAATAATTCCACTTCTATGCACAGAGGTGGCTTTAGCACTGGGTGAACAAACTCTCCCAAACTCTGGAAAAGGCCATGAAATCTCTGATGATAAGATGCTCCTCATTTATATACAAAATATCTCCAGTACTGACAGGATAGGGAATATTCTTAATGAGTTTCTTAAAATTTCCTAAAAGCTATGACACTCTGCATTTAACATATTTTATATATATTTATAACATATAAATATAACATATTTAATATTTATGTAGTGTCTTGTTCCAGACGAGAGTGCCCTGTTGGGTGTCTTTTGTTTTCATTTGTCCAATGCCTGTATAGGGCTGCATTGCCTTGAGAAATTGTCTAGGCAGGTGATGGACTGAAAAATATCTTCTGAGACATGCTTGTTCTTTATAAATTGTTTGGTCCACATACTAGCTGTGAGCCATACAAGAAGCAAACCTGTAAGCTGGGTTCTGAAAGTGTCTGGAGTTCAGAAGATAAAACTGAGCAAGATCTTCGTTTACTACTTACATCCTGAGGAACAGAATAGTTTGGTACAGCCTGTGTTGATACAATGAATTAAAGTAATCCAGCTCAGAAGTTCTCATGGTGGGGTCATTGTGACCATTGTTTATCTGGGGAGGAGGATTGACTCTTGCTTGGCTGAAGAAGATAAAAGGCCTTCTTCCAGACTTAATATAAGCAGCCTGAGGGTTTAACTTTATGTACTTTGAAAGATGCTGTATGGAGGATAAGGCCTGTCATTTGAATAGTTCTTCAAAGGACTTCTACATACTAATCAGCAGTACCTCAGCCATACTGGCTCCTCTTAAGATCAGCCGTGGAGGCATACTGAAGTCTCATGGGAGATTACTGGTGATGAACACACTTCAGTATTTGCTGGCAGCAGCAAAAGATCCTGTTGAGTTCTATTATTGAAAGGCCTGAAGCAATCCTGGCTGTGCTCCCTCTGGGACTAGTATTTAGGTCTTTGCATACAAGGGCAGTATCTGTCTACATGACAGTTACGTTGCTCAAAATCTGAGTTATGTTCCCAGGCCAGCTGTTGGTCATCTGTATGGAACAGAGAAAGTAGTCACAGCCAGCAGCAAAATGATGATCCCTGCGGCAAAGGAGAACTAAGGCTATTAATGCACCTGAGGCCTGGCTTTTTCCTGTCACATCTGTTCCAGGAGATGCACATATCTATTCCTAGCACAGCTACAGGAAGTCCAGTACTGCAAGACACATGGTAGTTTTCCGCTCATCATTTACCAAGTACCTTTCAGGTTCCCCATAGCTGCTCTCATTGGTCAGCCTGGAGGTCCAAGGGGAGTCCTGTGTACATACAGACCACTGACATTCTGCAACTCTCTCCATGTGTATGGCATTTGTTGCTAACAGGCCCTGTCATAGTATTTTGGTTTTTTTCAGCATATATTTGTTTACTGGACAGCCCTTCTGCTATGTGAGGCACCATTTTCTCTCCACATCAAAGATCTGGGAATGGAAACAGCAGCTCCATCATATGCTGCTCTCCCTTTTCCTGTACTGTTCAGAGGCATAGGGCCAGAGGTGGCTTAACTCATTTCTAAGCAATAACAGGCTTTATCAGCGAGTCTGAGCAACTGGACAGAACAGGGGATGGTACACATAGGCTTAATCATGGAAATTAAGTTAATTCTGAAAAAAAAAAAAAAAAAAAAAAAAAAAAGGTTGTTAATTGTTTAAACAAAATATTTTCATCACTTCATGCAGCAAATCAGTATAGCAGGGAGAATGACTTTTAAATTAAATGCTTTCAATTCTTTCCCAAATCAATATTTGGGATTTAACAATTTAACAATCAAATCAACGTGTTTTGAAGAAACATTGTCTATTCTTGCAGGGAGAGTGGCATTTGTTCAGCTTCTTCTGGCTGTGAACAGTGAACTACACATACCACACAACTCTGATAATTTAAACATAATATTGATTATTACAGAGCCAGAATGCCTGGAAAAGGGGCAGTGTTTTGTTTAGCATACAGATGACTCCTACTGCAGGTATCTGTAAGGCAGTAGAAATGTCCTTGTTGTGCAGTGTGATTTTCCAGTGTGAAAATCTCCTGGGGATCTAAGAATAGACTTCTGTATTTTGCAAATATGAATGAACAGCAGTGCACATTTCTCACCTTAAAAATGACAGGAGAAGAAGAGGAGGAAATTAGAGGATGTGCTTTCCCTTTGCAGTTATGTTCAGATGCAAAAGGTGTATTTTAGTTAGTATCTTTCCAGTTAAGTTCCACAAAGACTATATAGAATCTTTCTGTATGAAAGAAAACGCATACTTCAAAATAATTATTGTGTATAAAAAGGAAAATAATTTCACTATGAAGGAGCTGGAAAGACAAATGAATACATATAACAATCTTTTAGTTTTGACAATCTTCTTTGAGTTTCACTTGCTTTATTTTCTAAGATGTTATGTTCACTTCAGAGTACCTGATATAGCTTTGCTCCTCCCAATCAACTGAGATGATCAATACAAAATAATTTGAGAAGTAAGAAATGGTACACTAAATGCAAATACTCAAACTTTTGTTAAAGGCTGTGGCATTTATTTTAATCTTCTTGAATGGCTCAGGATAATTTCAACAGAATATGTGTCACTCACAACCTGGGCTCAGTAGACTCCAGTGGAAACCACTTAAGGAGATATTTGTGTTATTCACCTTATTAGTATTTTGTGAAACATCTCTGGTCTGAAATGTTTGAGACACATTATTAAACATAGCTGGAATTCTACTCTATGTTAGTCTTTGCATTTACTCATTCCTCAAGACAGATATAAAAGGGCATTTTCATTATTACATCTCAGGAAGTTCCTTCCTTAAGTACAGCTGAATGGATACAGGTTTTGCATGTAGCCAATGTGTTAGCCAGTTACAGTGCTTTGAAAAAGAGAAATGCACAAATGCATTGGTTATTTTTATCCCATTCAGAATCTGATAGCAACATACAGAGATCATAAAAGGACTTTTGGACTGATGATCAAAATTCTTGAACCTGAAAGGGGTGAGAGAAAAAAAAATAAATCATATGGGAATAGGAAAGATTTGCCAAGATAGAAAAAATGGTAGCTCCTTTCAGAGAGAAAGAAGCTCTGCCAGTTGTTCACAATGGTGCTTCTCTGTTCTGAGTGTTAAATATAAGTGTGTATTTATGCCCAGCAAGGTAGGACTTGGCAAACCACAATTAACAAAGCAGGATTATCTGGGAGCAAAACTTTATAAGGTATGTGAAGCTGATGATAGGCTACTAGACACCATTTCTTGGCCTGAGTGGACTTTATGTATTAAGTTTTCTTATTTCTACTCTTTCGTGTGCTAATTTTTTTATTTCATGGTTGACAGTATGGTTTCAAAGTAGACTCTTCAATGATTTTGAAGTCATTCTTATAAGACTGATAAAATAGAATAATTAATTGGTCATGGTGGCTCTTGACATTTTGAGATAAGTCTGGTCTGCTTAACAAAGAAGACATAACAGAGGAACTGCAGACTTGATTAAAGAAAACATGAGATCCCTCAGGGATGAATAGGTCACTTGGTGATTATGTAAATGTTGCTTGCAGAAGATCTGTGTGAGTAGGGTGGTGTATCGAACTGATAGTTTCTCCCAGCAATCTCGCATGGAGAAGGAGGAAGGAAAATAGGAATATCAGCTCCATTAAGTAAATGACTACTGAAGGATAGTTGAATGACCAAGGATATGAGCTGTGTGAAGCCAAAAAAAATTGCTCAGCATAGAATAGATTGATTCAGATTACCCCCTTTATGTAAGGGAAATGAAAACACAGACCAAATCCTAGAAGAATATTTAGGCAATTTTCACCCTCTCTAATTCTCTGTGAATTCCCAAAGCTGTTTCCAGCTGAGGCAGACCACAGATCTCCCCAGGCCTTGCAGACAGCAGAGCTGCAGTTCACCCTGACCCGGTGGAATGGGCAGATTGCACTATCATAGCACCAGCAGTACCTGTGCAGGGGCAAACAAAGTCCTCTGCCAACAGATAGCAGAGCTCAAGACAGTGCAGGGCTTTTCTGTGAGGGTGGAGGAAGATCCTGCTTCCGGACTTTGTGATCCACTTCTTTTCCTGTTGCTTTCTTCTCTCCACGTACAGACATCGGTTATGGCATCTGGTTAAGCAGGCCACCGTTTTGACCAGTTCACACCTTAAGTAATTTCTTTGCAGGAAAACTACACTCAGACTGAGGGTATGAAGACAAGGCATTAAATCCAAACTTGTTGTATTGCTTTATAAGCTCCCATTCTGGTGTAACATATTATTAGTTTGTAGCAGATTTCTCCAGCTTGCGGGAAGGATAAATTACCGTGATCAAAACTATACAGTAGTAAATGGGGAGTCCTCACCCAGGGTTAATGATCTCAATTTTTACCCTAGGCTAATATACAACAGAGTCACTGTGAGGCAAACATACATCAAATGCCACAGTGAGGTCTGATGGAAGTTTTTTGTTGTTATTTTTTGTAGTGGTGCTCACTGAACAGTCGAAAAAAAAATCCCATTTTCCCTGCTCAGTATGGGTGACTGAGCCAGGTGCGTGTTGCCCTCAGCCCCTGTCCTCATATCAAAACATTCTGCAGCAGTCTGGAAGTAGATCAGTTCTGAGCTGGCACAGGAACTTCTTGGCATTAAAATACACATTTTTAATGGAAAAATTGCGCAACATTTTCATCTGATTCTTTTTAACATTCAGCCTAGCTGCTGTTTTGTGCCATGTCACACATTTCCCATTCTCCCCAGTCCAGCCTTCCATGAATGAATGAAGTGATGTCAGTGCACAATCCTAGCCCTGGATTTGCACACTTTTTGCCCTGATGACTGCTCTGTATTTTGGTGACTTGAGACACAGTACCAGAGGTATCTTTCTCTTTCGTGTGTGTGTGCCCCAGTTCTGTGAGTCTACACATGGAATGCGTGAGGCAGCTGAATATAAACATCCTACTGGTTGTAGGGTCAGGGTGCAAGGTGTACAGCTTTTTTTGGGAGGCATTTAAGTATGCACAGACTGAAAACTTCTACAGTAACCCCAGAGGCACTGCCTCAGGATCTCCTTTTATGCCTGTTCATTTGAAATGAAGTTTGTTTACATGATTTAATATCTCTAATTGGTCTATGTTGTTGCAGAACTGCTACTGTTTGCATTACAATTGTTCTTTGAGATTTGTAACAGAATATATTTTCCTCAAGCATTTACCACTGATCGCATTTTGTTCATTTTTTTAAAATGTCAGTATTTCATGGTTCTCTATGTAAAAATATTGGCTTTTGATTGGGCTCAGCAGGCATTCCTTGACCAGTCTGACCAGCTGAATTCCTTGTCTTTTTTTTTTTTTTGTGTTCACAGATCAGACTTACCTCACAGAAACAAATGCTGCCATATGGTTTGTATTAATAATGTGCTGTAAGCTGCATCCACATCTGATGTTTCTACCCGTTCTTGTGGAAAAGGATTATTCTAAACCTTGAATATTCTTTTAGTTCCTCCTGTTGGATTGGTCTGGAGGGCTCTTGAGGTACTTGAAGACTTACAGGAGTGTAAGTGGGCCTTTCTAAAAGAAAAAAAAACTACTTTTTTTTTTCTATTAGTTCCAAGGGAGCATATCTCCTGAGGTGAAGGAATCCTATCCAGATAAGAGATCAAGAATAGCTAGCTATCTTGTGGATTAAAAATGGATACTATGTTCAGCTAAATTAGCCAGGACTGTGCAGAATTGTTTCCTTCTTTGTCCTTCTCTTCCAACTTTTTCCCCAGGCTATCTCATCCACAAAGTGAAGGTCAGCAGGTTTTAAAGATGCTTTGTTGCTCTCTAAATTTCACTCCCCCTTTGAACACCTCAGTCACTGAATCAACCAGATCCAAACTCCTCTACTGGGCTTCTCACTACCTCTGCACTGATCCTACATCCTTCCATCTGGGACCAGGAGCAAGGTATCTGCACATCCTGTTCAGTGCACGACCAGAATTGAACAGTAATGAGTGGTGATGCGCACTCATCTTGGAGCTGCACAGACAGCAATCATGACATGGCATGCAGGATTGTTTGAAATCCTGTCCAGCTCTATCGATGGCCTGCACAGCAAATCAATGACAAATGTCACTTACTTAGGATCTTCTTTTCCCAAAGTCTTCCGTTTTTTCATGGTGTGTCGACTGGCACAGTTACCAATGGAAATGCTGGGATTATCTTATCCCTCAACTGTACCAGGCTAAACGTGATAGCGCGCTCTCCTGGCAACTGGAAGATGCGGATGTGAGCAGTTATCAGGAGTTGTGCTCTGTGCCCTAAGGGAACACTGTAGTGAGAGTTAGTGTATCTTCAAGTCACATAATGTCAGTCTCTGCTGACAAATCCATGCTTAAGGCACTGTGGTCATCCTCAGGGAATTACTGTAAAAGATTCTGGGCTACTGCACCACTAACAAGTGATTATTAGCTTACTTGTTTTTGTTAGTTTGTTTTCAAACAAGATATTATATTTTTTGCTTTAGTTTGTTCTCTTCAGTCTTTCTCCATTTCACCTACCCACACTGAAGTGATAGATGTGATGAATATCAGTATTAGCTGCATACATCCTATCATTTCTTTTCCAGCCAATATTGCAAATGTTATGCCACATTCTGGATCTGATATGCTTCTTACGACATCTGTCTCTGTAAGTTCTCAGAAGACAAATTCATTGATTCAGGTAATTATCTTGAGTTTGTATTTCATCTGTCAATTTCCAATCCATTTGGCAGCAATCATTTCCAAATCTTTTTCCATGTAGAGTGCTTTATAATTTCTAAATGTTTAAAGATCAAAATAAAAATGAGATCTGTTATGGCTCAGGAAATTCCATCCTAGAATGTAGGCAAACAGGAGGGTGTTCGTTAATGGCAATGAGTGGTTAATAGACTAACCCTATCAAACCTGACATTGCAGGCTGACCCTGCAGAAACTGATAAGCCTTTGAAGACCACATTAAAGGAGGGAACAGACTATTTGTTGATTTTATGTACGAGACACCAGCATTTCTTAAATGTTAAAGCTATACTCTGGGAAGACCTGTGAAAGTAAAAGGTTTTTTGTACTGAAGAAAAAATTGTAACAGGTGACTGAGAGCCAATACATTCTTCAGATGGTCAAATATATATATTTTTTATAGTAGTTTGTTACACTGGTGCATTTATGGGTTGGTGTCTGAGTAGGACGATGATTTTGAGAATGACTTGTCAGCCTCAGAAGTAGTGGAATACTAAACAAAAGAAGTTTGAAACTATGGCTTTAGTGGAATTTATTGCGCAAGATATTTGCCATGCTCCAAGACCACATCCTTATCTCTAAATTGGAGAGATATGAGTTTAAAGAGTGGACTATTCAATGGATAAAGAATTGATCAGATGGTCACATCCAGAGGGCTGTGATCAACATCTCTTTGTCCAGTTGGAGGCCAATGATGTGTGAAGTCACCCAGAGGTCCATCTTGGAACCAGTATTCCTCAACATCTTTATCAGTGATATAGACAGTGGGTTCAAGTGCATCCTCAACAAGTTTGCTGATGACTATGACAAAAGGTTCATTTGGAGTGACAGAAGAAAGGGATGCCATCCAAAGGAACCTGGACAAGCTTGAGAAATGGGCCATGTGAACCTACCTTCAATAAAGCCAAGTGCAAGTTGCTGGCTATCCCAGATATGAGTGTAGTCTGGGAGAACTCATTGAGAGTTTAATGAGATCTCTCTTCTGCAGAGAAGGATTTGGGGACCTTGATGGATGAAAAGCTGTACACAAACCGAACTTGGGCTCTTGCAACCTGCAAGGACAACAAGATCCTAGACGGCACCAAAAAGGAGGCCAACAGGGAGAGGTAGGTGACTGCTTCCTTTTATTCTGCCCTTGTGAGGACCCATCTGTAGTATTGCGAACAGGTTTGGGTTCTCCAGCACAAGGAAGATGTAGAGTTGCTGGAGTGGATCCAGAGGGCCACAGAAATGATCAAAAGGCTGAAACACCTCTCCTATGAAGAAAGGTTGAGTGAGTTTGATTGAGGCTGAATGAGGTTGAGCGAGAAAGGATCGTTCCTGAGTCCTGAGGAAATTGCGTGATGTAGTTGCCAAGCCATTCTCAATAATATTTGAGAAGTCATGGCAGTCAGGTGAAATTCCTGGTTACAGGTAAAATGCAACATCACACCCATTTGTAAGAATGGTAGTAAAGAATGGTAGTAAAGAGAACTACCTCTGTGCTGGGAAAGATCATGGAGCAGATCCTCCTGGAAGCTATGCTAAGGCATATGGAAGGCAAGGAGGTTATATGGGAGAACCAGCATGGCTTCACCAAGTGCAAATCAAGTGCTCTCAAGGACTGCTCCTTCCAGTCTGTATAAATGTCTGGAATTCCTGCAGCCCAAGAGCAAAACCTTGCACTTTGCTGTGTTGAACCTCATTGGGCTCAACTGGGCCCACCTTTCAAATCTCTTGAGGTCAGAGTCACCTTTTTAGAGTGAGGTGGTGAGGCACTGAAACAGGTTGCCCAGAGAGGTAATGGATGTGAGAGAGATAGATGTAAGCAGTGGTTGGAGTTCTGGGGCTGGAGACCCCATGATGGAATACAAGGAAGATGAAGGGAGATGAACTAGTTGTTATGTTGATGGGACAAGAGATTAGCAGTAAGACTGAGGCATTGCAGGTTTTGTGTAGGGGCAGTAACAGGTATGAAGAAGAGAGATGGGAAGCTGAATGTATATTCAGAAAACTGAGTGGAGGAAGAGTTAATCTGGAGAAGCTAGGGAAGAATGGAGGAAAGCGAGTTCCAACATTTAGGGAGGTTGTGTCTGCAAAAGCAAATGTATTCTGGTATGGTGAAAGATAAAATAATGAATGTATGCACTGGAGTATTTGCATCACTGAATACATCAAGAGTTCTTCTGGTCTAGGAGTATAAGACAAAATCAGTTACTGAGGAGCTAAGTGCAAATACATGTGTTTTGATTTTGGTAAGGTGTGATTATTAGTTTCCCATTACATCCCATTCCTGTGATAAAGAAATGCAATTTTTACACATAATTGTTCAATATAATATAAACTCTACTGTGGGAAAGCAACTTTCAGTGTTGTCAGAACAGTTTGCCACAAGGAGACAGATTTTAAAGGAAAACACCCTGACTTTCATGGGAAAAGGGAAAAGAGAAGGTGAATTATCAAATGTAACACTTAGACTATCAATTCTCTGCTCCATTCAGTGCTGATAACGCCTGCTCTGCAGAAGGACACTGCACAAGGCCAGAGCACTTCTTGTGTCCTGCTTTGAAGATACAAGTGGTGTGTGAACTTTTGCATACAGTATATTTTAGCCTTTAGGCAGAGTCTGTGCTCAAGCTGAGTTCCAGTGCAATCATGGGTGATCAGGGTTTCCAGAAAGGTGGAGTTTCCAGTGACTGCTTGTACAGAGTTTACTCTTTGATCAGAATTTCTCTTAGTAATGAGATTATTTCTGTAGAAAGACAAGTATGCTTCACTTCTTAAGAAATTGATGTGTCTACCAAATTTTGCAATTGTGCAGTTTAAGTATCAAGGCAATGAATGTCACTTATGTTCTTGTAAGTTAATAGAAAGAGTATGCTTATTGAATCATCATCAGGAAGACCAGGTAAAATGAGGAGATTCAGTTTCTTTTTACGCTTACTCTAAAATATAAAGTGGATCCATAAAGTGGATTATACAAATCAGTGCCAAAACTATTGGATTATAAGATCACATTAGACTTTTATATCTGATGCCCCACAGTGTCTCTGTTGTAAGGTGGTCTAAGGCGTTCTAGAGGATATTTCCCAAGATCTCATCAGATTTCATTCTCATGAAATAGCAAACTGGGTAAGCAGACTCATAATTACAAAATATATTAAGAATTATCCCTTTTCTCTAATCTTCTTTCTTTAAAAAACTTGTCCATCTTAACAGTAAAGTGGCATTAGCGATAGATAAAAATACAAGACTGAAAATGGCCTAGGGATGAACACTTGAGATAAAGAAGGGGTAGAAATAATGCTTGTGTGTTGTTTCTGCGCTGAGTTATGTTACTATTGTGTACACCTGAAGACAGGTGTAAGTACAGTGCTTCGTCAACATGCAGTCAAGCTAATAAACTCCAATGCTTAGGTAGGGTGTGAATATAGCCTAGCACTGAACAACACAGGATGTGATTTTTGTCATCTGAAATGATGTTTCTAGATCTTTTGCTATTAAAACCAGATTACCTGTGAGAATCCTATGAGGGAAGGATATCTTTAAGTGTTGCCACTCAATTTCTTTGTATCCCAATCGGTAAAAATGTTCTAGGATGTGGATGCATTTCTGGCACAATTTAGAGGGTTGAACTGGAGCCAGAAAAAGCATACTGTCCTCCCTATTAGCATTTTTATTGAGGAAGACCAATTATGTCAAATACGTACTGGTTCATTTAGAGAAAGGATTGATATTACACAAGTGGAACATGAACCATAAAATACAGCACTGGGAACTCCTACAGAACACTCATCTTCTCAGGTTCTGTAGATGAGAGCTATGAACAGACTGAATCTGCTTCTCTCTGTTTATAGGTGTCCAGAAACACTGGCATAGCAGGCAGTGGTGAAAGGTATCACTGAAAAAGCAGTTCTTATTTGTCTTTCTTTTCAGTAGTCTTGTCATTGTGTGGCAAATGGATGGAAGAATCTGCTCCATGCCAAATGGCATTTCTGGGTCACTGTGACAGAAAGAAATTCTCAAGTACACAAAACTGGCAACACATATTTCTGTATTGAAGAGGCTAGCAAAAGATAAATGCATCAGAATGTAATACCCTACTCCTATGCAGGATTCTCCAACTGCTCTGACTGATTAAGCACAATACAGTCTGGGCAGAGAATGGCTTGAGAGTAGCTCTGAGAAGAAGAATTTGGGAATGTCTGATTATGAAAGACTCAACATGAGCTCTTGCAGCCTAGAAGGCCAACTGTATGCTGAGTTACATCAAGAGGAGTGTGACCAGCAGATCAAGGGAGGTGATTCTTCTCCTCTACTCTACTCTCGGGAGAACTCACCTGGAGTGCATCATCCAGTTCTGGAGCACACAACACAAGGAGGACATGGAGCTGTTGGAGCAGGTCCACAGGAGGGCTACAAAGATGATCAGAAAGCTGGAGCATGTCACCTGTGAGGACAGGCTGAGAGAGCTGGGGCTCTTCAGCTTGGAGAAGAAAAGGCTCTGAGGGCACTTAATAGTGGCCTTGCAGTACCTGAAGGGGGCCTACAGGAAAGCTGGGGAGGGACTTTTTATAAGAGCATGCAGCAACAGGATGAGGGAAAATGCCTTTAAACTGGAAGAGAGTAGATTTAAACTAGATATTAGGAAGAAATTCTTTACTGTGAGAGTGATGAGACACTAGAAAATGTTGTCCAGTGAGGTTGTGGATGCCACCCAACCCTGGAAGCATTCAAGACCAGGATGGAGGGGGCTTAGAGGGAGGTATCCCTGCCTGTAACAGGGGGTTAGATCTAAGTGATCTTAAAGGTCCCTTTCAACCAAAACCATTCTATGATACTGTGGCGTAAGGGACCCTTAAAATTTGCTGAAAATTGGTTACAAAATACCTGATAAGACATTGTTGCTTTTCTTACTGCAGCTATCTTACATACTGCTTTTAAGCATCTTAAATAGAAAGAATAGAGGCAATGGATAATTCTTCTAAATTGAAATAATAAATCTTAACTGGATCAGATCAATTTTCCCCAAGCTGTTGTGATTTGATAAAGTATAGGCAAGGTGAAAAAAGCTTATATGGTGATGGCTATATGGTAGCTACTGCAAATAGGTAAGTATGTTTGTTTATGAAGAGTGGTCTTGCATGTTCTTCTCTGTCAATATTATCAGTGCACCAAAGACATGTAGATCACCATGAAAATAATGTTTCCTATTTATTTCGTGGAATCAACAGAAACAAAGAGCACAATAATACTATTGGAAATATACTAAAGCAAATTCTCAGAGACAAAACACTGTTATTCAACATAGTCACCATTACTGCTGGCAGATCTTGCAAGTAGAGCTCATAAAAATCTGCCTTGGTGGAGGTGACCCACTGTCACTGTCGCTATTGCTGAAACGCACAACTCACCACCTCACTATGCCCGCATCCACTGTTTGGTTTCCAGAAACCTTCAGCAAGTGTCAGTGTGTGTCAGTGGGAGCAATCTTTTTCCATACGGAGGAATTCAGTGACACAACTTTGCTCTATCCACACTTCCGTGTTCAGATGGCATTTTGTCAGAGTGCCCCTCTGCTGCCATCTGCCAAACAGCAACAACATGTAACCAAATATTGGTTGGGAGCATTCAGCCTCTACTGTCATATCAGCAACATCTTCCTCTGACTTTGTGAGTCAACATAATAGAGGAGGCTTTACTTTCAAAGCAACACTCCTATGATTGCAATTAGAGAAGAAGGATATATACTTCCTTACGTGAAGCTACACGCAAAGTCAGCCTTGTCTGTGAAGCTACATCTGGATGATAAATTTGCAAAATTACTTCCATGTTAAGAGGAACTTGTGCACCTTTCAAAGTCTGTGAAGAAACAGCTAGTTTAACTCTAAATAAAGTACACAGTATCCCCATGACAGAGTTATACCAACACCGTGCTTATAATTCTATATGCTGTGCATGTGCAGGGGAACTCAGAGAGCTTCCTTTTATGTCTTCCATTATTTAATTGTTGTAGTCAGATATTGGATACTCTTCCAGATATCGAAGAGAGGATGAATATCGATCACTTTTCTTAGCCTTCATTTATGCATGTGTTTACTCATGCAGGTACAAGCTGGACTTCCAGAAAATTACCCCTGCAAGATTTAGTAAGGATGAGCTGCCTGTAGAACAACTACACAGAGACTCTTACATGTGAATACTAATCAAAGTCTGAGCTTTCCAAAACAATTCTGAGTGGAACAAACCAAGTGTATTCAACAGATTCTCAGCATTTATTTTTGGCTGCAGAAAGGCAATGTTGTTCTTTTGCTGCACTGAACTAAGTACCTTATATGGAGCTATAAACATAATCCAGGTTTAAGTAGAGGTATTCAACAGTACCACAGCAAATATTCCTGTTTCAAGTGCCCAATTATTGTTTACATCTTAAGTACTGTGATTCTGACACTTCTGAATTTTTCTGAGTCAATACTTTGAAAGGATAAAAAAAGGAAAATGCAGTGATTTTGTGTATTGAGACCTTCCCCCAGCACTCTGACTCTGCACAGCAGACACTTATCCTGGGATAACCGTGTGAATAAATGAAACCAGGGAGATGCCACAAGTGGCATTTTGCAAGCCTTAGCATAAGTACATTAGAATGATTCATACCTACTTTGTCTGCATCCAACTCAGTGCATAGTCAAAATGATACCACTTCATTTCTTTGGACTTCATATGTAAAATCACAGCTGAGCATTGCAGAGGGAATGGAAATGGCACTAAAATTCTTCAAATGGAAAAAAATGTTTGAGTGTCGTAAAAATTTAGAAATGCAGAAAAGAAACATTGGGAATATTGATGCCTTGTCTATCTGGTAAACAAACAAACAAAACCCCAAACAGGTTTTTAACTACATTGCTACTTTTGTTTGCTGCTCCTTTCTCTGTTCCTTGTCTCTCCTCCATACTTGAACCTCTACAAAAAACAGCAAGGTTTGGATAGACATCCATCTCTAGCGAGCAGAATACTAGTGGCTGTAACCTGTGTGTAATGGGAGCTGATGACTGGTAGGATTGGACCTAGCATAACCTAGATATCCTGTGGTTTGCCTCTAGCCAGTGTTGACAGTGATGAAAAGTCATTCTTGATGATGACTTTTCAGTAGCCAGGTACTTTCAGACTGCTCCTTATCACTCAATTGGCCTGAGAGTAAAATGACTACTTCAGAGAACCACCCTTGGCAGACTTCTAGTCTCAAATGTGGAGAAAATAAATACTGCCTTGATGCTTTAAAGGCTGCTTTTTAAGGTCAGGAATAAATGTGCACTTGGAATAGCATAGATGACCTGTCTTTTTGCTTGTTTCAAACACTCAGATACTACAATCAGTTAAAAGTGCTGAATAAAAGAGAACATTTCAAACATCCTATCTTGAGTGTATAGTGAGGAATGACACAAAAACAAACAAACAAACAAAAAAAGTGAGTAACACCATAAGCTGCTTCTGTACTTAAATAAAAAATAGTGGGGAGGATGGCAAACTATGACTGCACAGAAATTGTAATCATAATTTGCCAGTATTTACTAATCTAAACATTTGTGGCAGTGCGTTGAAATAAAACCACTGGGTCTACAAGGTTTGCCTATCCTCACACCAGGGAGGTTCTTGCCTCCTTGCAAAAGTTCAGCACGTCTTTAGCACTGTGACACACCTGCTAAAAATCAGTTGTAGTTTGTGCCAGTGCCATGTCACACAACCAAACAGCTGGTTTCCTAGGCATTTATAGTGAATTGAGACAGAAAATAAACTGATCACCATCTTTATTTACACAGCTAGGAATTAAGGCACAGATTACAGTTAAGATTAAAGATTTTAAGAGTGCTAAAACTAAGCTCTCAGAATCTTTAAGAAAGTAAAAGGCCTTTCCTTCCTACCTACACGCTCATAAAACCCTTTAAGGTTGGTAGCACTACCAAGACAAATCTGTGCAGAGAATTATAATAGAAATGAACAATAGCATAGTGGCATGAATGGGAGTGTAGCTGTTAGAGCACCAGAAAGATCAAAGAAGAGAAGAAAGGATATAAGAGTAGCTCGTGTTGGTTGATGGCACCTAGATTATCATGACACCCAGACTCCAGCACCTGCATATCCAGCTTCTTATGGTATGTATTGTGAGAGTGAAAGAAACTCTAAAATAATGAAGATCCTACTCCTAGGCTTGAATAAGAAAGACTCAAGACATTCAAAGATAATGATAGAAGCAGACAATGGAATAGAAGCCAAAAGACACCTGAATAAATAAGAATAATGAGAAAATTATAATGATCCACAGAGATGGAGCAGGCTGGAGAAGAAGTCCAGCCATCCTCCCTGACATTGCAAAGAGTCCTGGGCTGACATCTTGATGCAGACAGTTTGATGCCTGCCTGCTGGCAGGCCACTCTGACACAGTTGTCATGCTAATTGAGAAGTAAGGGATATAAGAGTAAAATTGCATTTGCTTCAGTACTATTTCAAAATAAAAGTACCTTACCAACCTATGTGGTCTAGTGCTAACACTTGCTATTAGGCTCATGCAACCATGCAACACCATTTCTAACATGCAAGGTCTTGATTTTGCCTGTTCAGTGTACAAATCTGCACATAAATACTATAGAGTTTTCCTTTGCCAAAGGTCAGCAAAGGACAGCAGTCTTCCTGGCCATGGACCAGCTGGATTAACGTGGGTCTTGGCCATTTGCTTTCTAAAAACTGTGAAGAGCTTTATGTTTCCGGATATGAAGTCTTTGGAATTTCTTCTTCCCTGGAACTCTTGGAGAGAAACCTGTGATTGATCTACACTAAAAAAAAAAAAAACACACTTTTTCTAGTCTGACATGTTTGAGTATTATGAAGTAATTGACTATTAATTTGAAAAGTTTTGTTACCAAAAGGACTGGATTGTACTTAGAAGATAGAACAGGTTTTCATCAGTGTATTTTGCTCCCTAGTTTCAAGGCAGCTGCACACTCAGGATAGTTTATTTTCATTTTGTGTGGGGAAATAATTAAGTTGTAAGAACTAATCAGCTCTCTAGGTCCTGGTATGGTCTTTTAGGGGACAGAAGTGCTGCCTTGTCTTGTACAAAGCAATAGCTTCACTTTTTGCAGGGCAAAGAATAATGTTTTTCTGCAGTTGCAGGGCCAGGAGCAATCTTTGCTATAATGACGTTTGCCAAGAAATACTGTGTAAAGTATGATGCCTATTAGTCCAGTTCTTGGGTGTCTGCTGCTGTAGGTAAAGAGAAGCAGAACAACAGTTATTCCAAGAAAATTCATCTCATCCATGAAAGGATTCCTATATGTGTCTTTTGTTCCCATCTTTACCTCCCACTCTCCACACACTTACTTTGCTTTTGTAGAGCATCTTATCAGCCTTGTTTTTTCAGCACTGACAATGGCCCTTGCATGAGCAAAGAGCAATGACGTATGAATGTGCTGACCTGACCTGTAGGTTCACTGACCCATGTCACTGATGCAGTAGAGCAGACAGTGCGTGCAAAAGCAGGTACCCACACTTTTCCCACATTCTGACAGGATGTTGAGAATACGAAAGGATGCAGCATCAGCTCCAGCTTTGAAAGTCTGCATGTGGTTTTGCTTCCTCTCACATTTCTCTATGTTTTCTTTTTGGAAGTAGGAGGGAAATTGCCATAGCACATGCCATCTACACAAGGATGCCCTGTGTGATTATCTGGTCTACAGAATCAGAGAATCATAGAATCCAAAACCAAGGTTGGAAAAGATCTCCAAGATTATAAATTCCAAATCTCTACCTACTATCAATACTTTCCCACTAAATTACATCCCTTAATACAACCTTTGCATGTTTCTTGAATACTACAAATTCCATATTTTATATTCAGCCCAGCTCAACAGCTGAATGCAGGCTGTCCCACAGTCCACAGTGGCTCAGTGATCAGGTAAGAAAAAGCATGGTCTGGCCCTCTGACTAAAACTAAAAGATTTATTTGTCCAGGTTACTCTCATCTGTTAGGTCATTTGTCTCCCAGTAATGCTGCTTACTTCTGAAGACATTTGTTGGCAATTCATATTCAATTAAGATGTTAGTCAGCGTACAAAGAGTTTGTGCATCATCTAGCCAGTTATTAGACTTTATGTAGAGATAAAAGCTAGCAGTATTAGCAGGAAATGTGCCTTCCCCTCCAGCCCTTAATGTGCACAGGAAGAATAGCATCCTTGTCCTGCAGCCCTTAGTGAGCATTTCTGCAAAGGGGCAAACTGTGGTGCTTATATGGTATTGGCCTGGCAAGACTGCTGTCTAAAGAAAAACAGACGCAGTCTCTTGCCTGTCTTCATAACCATCAAGACAATGCTATGCTCATGGGTAATTTCTGAGATGTCATTTTGTACATGGTATTTTAGAAGTTGTATTAAGTAAGGAATTTTTTTTCTACAGGAGATATTCTGGTGCCCCCAATGAATGCTGAATTGTAGATCACATGGGCTGTATTTGTAGAAACAACAGACACAGTTTTTCAGATACTCCCTTTGCTGAGAATCCAGAAAAAATGCTCTGAAATTGTTTGTTATGGGTCTTCTCCTGTCCTCTCATTATTGCTTGTCATGCTAAAACAGTTTAGCCAAGGTTTTTCAGAGCTGTCTGTTGCATTATACATATTCACAGCTTGAGAGAAGATTGCATGCTTTGCTGCAAAGCAGTTTTTTATTTGTTTTTGTTTTGTTTCTAATATAAGAACAGGATACTGTGCCACATACAAATTCCTTTTTTGTCCTGCAGCACTTCACTTGCTTTTAAAATAGAATCTTGTGCTCTGAACTCTGAATCCCCTTGCTCTAGGCTAGACCAAGCTCCTACTGAACTGTCCTCTGGCTACCCTCCTACAGCAAGAGTCAAAGGACAGTTCATGGTCATTTGTCTAACAGCAAAAACAAGTATAGGCAAAACTCCATTGAAATAGTAAGAACTCTGTTCTTGAGGACTGGACCCAGCAAAGGTGTAGTGAGAGCTGGTAAGCTTAAAGTTTTCCCAAACCCTGCTGTAGTGATGGAGACCTTATAAGGTTCTGCATTCTCCCTGGCAATTTGGTCATCTATACAACAGCACTTAACCTGAAAAGAATACTGACAGTCACTGAAGGAAAAGGGAAATGGGGAGGGAAAGCTGAATGGAGGTGATAGCCCAGACATTTGCATTAACTTCTGAACTGTTATGGAATGATAGTCAACAAAGTCACTTGTGTTCTGTAATAAGGAGAAATGTCCTGGCCTCAGTGGTATGTGGTATATCCATATTCAGCTACTCAGCAGGAAGAGAAAAGAGTATTTACTTTTATGTAATGCGTGCACAGTGTTCTCAAATGTTACCAGGCAGTTCTGAGAGATCTTTCCTGAGACTGGGAGAGGAAGTAAGCCACAACATTTGTAATGCATTGATCTTGGAAAGGTACTTGCTTTAACCACTGTTCAAATGTTATTGGCTGCACACATCCGTTGATCACATATTTTTAAATAAGTGTTGTTATGGGCGACTAGGATAGTCCAGAACAATAAGGTTTCTTGAACACATTGAGAATCATAGCAGGTGTACAAGTTATCTGCCAGCACAGCACATGTTAGTGGGAATGCAAATATCAGAGTTTGTAGCAATTTAATCCTGTGTTGTATACATTTCCACCCTTCATATATGCTTAGATGTATTGCAAGGGAGGAAGCTGCTCAACAATTCAATGGCTTATCTCCTTTCTCAAACCCACCATTCAACTGCCACTAAAATAATTGCATTAGGATCCAGTTCTCTTAGGACTAAAGTCAGCTGTGGTGCCTGTTAGTTCATACAACCTTAAATGTACACATGATTACTGGAGTCACAGTTTCATATACTGTCTCCTTTAACTACAGAGTAGAGATGGCACTCAGGGCGCCAGGCTGAACAGCAGCATATTGCAAAGCCTTGAACTAACAAAGTGTGGGATGTGGTAAGATGTAGGATGTGGCTTTTGTTTCCCCAGGGATTTTTTAAATATGCCATTCTGATGCAGGGATTGAAACATGCTAGCTCTGATAGTTTTAGGCA
The DNA here is from genome assembly GCF_026119805.1 of Tympanuchus pallidicinctus. Classification (NCBI taxonomy): domain Eukaryota; kingdom Metazoa; phylum Chordata; class Aves; order Galliformes; family Phasianidae; genus Tympanuchus; species Tympanuchus pallidicinctus. Next base: position 47,633,463 of record NW_026294758.1, read on the forward strand.
GCCATTCTTTATATCACTGAATCAGGAAAATTGCTTTCCCTTTGTCTGCCAAACCAAAAAAAAAAAAAAAAAAAGGAATTTTTGATGACTGATTTATGTCTCCAGCTGTGATAAACTTTCCTACAGAGATGGAAGGAGGAGGAAGAATGTACTGCTAGCCCGTCCTCTTACTGTGCTCTGAGTGCAGAAAGACCTTCACTACAAGAACATGAGGCAGATGAACAATGTCTCACTGCTGTCCAAACAGAAGTTGTGCATGTAGTCACTGACAAGAACAGAAGTAATTCTGTTGAACACTGAACAAAATATTGAACAATGTTGAGCACATAACAAAATAGGTATTTCAAAATTTGATGAAACATGTCAAGTGGGCAGATTGTCTTTTGGGGGTTTTGACCAAATTTCCTTTGAAGCACGGAGCAAGTGCACAAATCACAGTTCTGTGAAGGCTTTTAGATCACACTTTCTCTACTAGAAAAGAAGGGTTCTTTTTCATGGTAAGAAAGAGCCTTCTGGCTAGGTGCTGGGCTAGGACCCCTTGAGGGTGCCATCAGCTTTGGCGGTGTCTGGTGATGAGTTCTGACAGCATTTTGTGCCTCTGCCTTGCATACAGAGAACATGGACCAACTTGTCTTTGTTTCCACCCCTCAGTTAGTCTTCTTGCTGAAGCCAGCACTGTTATAATGGGGTGTGAGCTGACTCCTGCATGCAGCTTCTAGCCTCACTGTCATCTTATTTCAGAAACAAACCTAGCACTGCACATCAAATCTGAAAACTGTAATGTTTCTGCTCTTGAAGAGAAGCTTGGCCATTGAAGCCCTTGTCTGGCACTCTGATAACATTTCAAGGACATGCTGCTGTCTTTTATAAAGTAAGATTCAATCATGAAGTCTCTTTTAATATTCATGCACCAGTACGCTTGTTTAGTTCTTAGAATCTATGTTTTATACCTCAGCTGTCCTTGTGACATTTTAAATGAACTACTGCCTGAAGCAAAGCTGACTTCTGTGGGCTAAAACTGTGATTGCATTCCTAAAACTTTGGGAACATTCTGACAAAGTTATATTATAAAGAAAATATGGGATAAAAGCCTTGAGCACTGCTAAGAAACCGAGCACAGAATTGAATCAGTCCTCAGCTCTTTATTTGCTCCTTGCTTGCAGAAATAAATTTCTTAATATATTAAACCCAGAGGGATGTGCTCTGCAAATCCAATAGAAAGCAAGACTCATGTCCACATCAGTAATTGCTTCAAAGAGATCTATTGAAAGGAAATGAGGTAAGAAGGCCAGAGACAGTGAAGAAAGCAGGAAATACTAGGATTTAATTTCAAAAGTTTGAATTGTAACTGTTCAGAAATGCTCATAATAATCCTGTTCATGCCTAAACAGTGCAGTTCTTTTTCAACAACACTTGTTTACCAGGACTTGTTTTATTCCTCAGAAAGTGCGCATCTCTGTGTTGGAAGACCAATACTTTCAGACAACCAACCATAAGCAACCAACATAAATAAGACTACATTTCTTATAATTTTAGGCTTCATTTTGCTGCAGCATGCACCAATGACCTGGCAAGCTAGAGCAAGTAATTATTACATATAAAGCTATGTCATGACAGCTGGGAACAAAGCAGGAGACACAGCAGGCCTTTTTGCTGTTCAGACTCTGACCTGCTTAAGGTGTTCTCTCTTGAGTGCTTTGGTCTCTGCAGAAGATTGCCTCAGATACACTGAGCTTACAGTTGAGCTAACTTGAAATAAGAGATTGATGAGAAGGCAGAAGAAATTCCTGTCAGCAGAATGGTTCTGCTTCATGTGCACGAGGCACTATATTTCTCGGGAAGAATGTTACTGCTGCATAGGCAAAACCCTGAAGGATTTATTCTTCAAATGTTAAATCTTTACCTGTTCAGAGTGTGTTGGTTTTCCTTCTAGAGGCCGTACTCAGTTCCTGCTCATGTAGGTACTGGCTTTTTTTCTAAGCATGTGTTTAACTATCAGTGTGCTATCAAGTTCATTAAATGAACTCTCATATTTTCTTATGCCAAGAGGCTCAGCAGGAACAGATTTACTGAATTTAGCAATATAATAGCCTTTCAGAGTAGAATGTCTTCCAAGATTGCTGTGTTTTAAAGTCTTGTGTTGGTTGTTTTCTTTTTTTTCCTGGAGAATCACTCATCCAAGATCCAGTTAAGCTTTTTGACAATGGACAAGTTCAGTGCCTGGAGGGTATGCTAACACAGACATTGAGTAATAAAAATTGCAGATTAGACACTAAAAACAGCCAGTAGACTTTATAGAACATTTTAATGCAATAAGTGGTTTCCTGGCAATCAAGCAACATTTACTAACAGTCTAAATAGCTGAGCATGCTCTTTCTAAAAGAGGTGTTAAAAGCTGAGTAGTTCAAACAATTCTTTTTCTAGATTATATACGAAGAATAAAAGGTTTGTTATGGAGACGGAATGAGTTTGTACTAGAAACTAGCCAAGAGCTGAAATCTCAAACTGCCAGAGAACATCTGTGTGGGTAATGAAACCCACACCTGGCAATAAGGTTTGCAGATTGAATCCCTGTATTATACAGCCACAGGACAGAATACAACATCAACACACATGGTCTCTGTAGAAACTCCAGTACATCTATAGCACTTACATCGCTGAACTGTGAGCCAGTTACTTGTGTAAAGAGCAGCAAACCTGCGAAGAATGAGACAAATTTTACTGCTGGGGTAGAATCCCTCTAACATGCCATGCATTTTGCTGTTGCTCATTAGGTAGGCCTGCCAGTGTTGATGTCTGCCTACGTACATTTTGCTGGGACCAAGAAACAAAGATTAAAGGCAGACCAATATCGTGTATTACAGAAGATAACCTACAGAAAAACCATGTGCCAACTTTCCTGCTTCCAAGGTATGTAAAAGTACTGCCTGCAACAGAGCTTAGAAATTTGCATAAGGTCACTTTGGCACTGAAATTTTCCCTTTAGATAACATAGTCTGATGAACAGCAAATTTGAAGCATGCATTTGGCATAGTCCTTTTGTGTTGCTTTTTTTTTTTTCTTTCAATTGATTGCAACCATACAAGTACCTGACACTGCTAGTACTTTGAAAGAAAGGATGATGTTTGAATCAGTGAACTGAACTTTTGGCAGATGTACAAACCGTATTTTAAAGTGGCTCTATATTTGGAAACTGCATAGGCCACTGAATTGATTCCAACTCTCATTTTATGAAATGGTGTGCATGGGGAATAGGAGCTGCTCAGCATATAGGTTCACACCTGTCAGGGAAATCTCCCAGGTAGTATCTAAACTTGTTCACAAAGCCTGGAGTGGAAGTCTCGCCATCAGATTAAAATGGAACAGAAACCAGTTCCGTGTAACACAGTGACTTCAGAAGGTCCTTCTTTCTTATTTACTGAAATTTAGTGTGCTGGAAGAGGTCATGGTTGTGCTCATTGGTGGATCCTAACTCACCCTTCCATGAACATACAGTGTATGAATGGTTGTTCCCCTGCCTTCTCTTAAAGGAAATGCATGAATGAATGATGGAATTTGGTGATTAATTGTCTCAGAGTAGTGTCCTACAATAAAACACTCACCTTATAGTCAATTGAGGTACTTGAGCTTCTCCTCCAAGTACAGGAGAATTTCACCGTATACATTGACATCTGGAGCAATTCTTTTAGATTTTTCCTGATTAAAGAATTACCAGTCTAACTGAGATGGTGAAGTAGCAAAACTTTCTGTTAACATAGAGCAGCAGCAGCCAGCTAGCAGCTTGCTTAGTGAGACCTTCTGGGAATACCAATGTTCAATTGTACAGCAATAGGCTGTATTTAAATTGGAAGGTATATTGCTTCTACAGAACAAAATATTTTCTAGAACACTGACCATCTAAAATAATGGTTTCACATGTTCTTACTTGCTTGGAGCCCTTTGGAACTTAGATTTTCTGGAGGATTTTGAGGGAGGAGGAGAGAAGGAGGGAAAGATATGCTATTGCTTTTTCTATAAGCTACCTAACAGTTTCTAATAGAAAGTGTCTGTCTGACTCCCTGCTGGATTGCGGTAATCATAGTCGAGTTTGCTACAGCATTCCCAAGAGCTTTGTTCCCTTACAACATGAGACCGAACAATGTAGAAAAACCTCCCTCTTCCTTGTTAAAAGTCTTCTTGAAAAATCTGAAGGTTTTTTTTATTCTTCTATCGTATCTTTCTCAGTTAAGTTTATTTCCAGCACCCAAAGATGCACTGAGATGCAAGTACCATCACACTTAAAACTAACTAAGCTGATTTGTTACTGAGATTTTCTGTGCAAGAGGGAAAGAGAGCTGCAGTTGTAACACACCACATCATGGGAAGTGGAATGAACTCGCTGAAGCTTGTGTCCTTACTGAATGTACCTCCATGTACTTTGAAGAACAACTCCTGAACGAACACAAGGCAAACAGAAAAGTGAGAGGAATGCAAAAAGGATAAGGCAGAAAGGCTTGCACTTGTTTGTGAGGACATGAATGCATCTTGCAGGTGCTACTGTTCTGGCCTTATATTACAGGATGTTACATCAGGAGTGAGTGATACCAAAGCAGGCACAAATTTATGTAGGATCATCCTCCCTTCCCCCCATTCGTTAGAGTGACAGAGTAAAATGAGGTCAGACAACTTCTAATCCTAGAGAAGAGATATTCCCCCAAACACTTTAAGCTGTCAACAACTGGTCTGTCAGATCTCTGAACTGGAAATGTCTCTGTAGTGCTCAGTTTTCAGCCCCAAGGTGTCCGTACAGTATAAAGCTGCCACTCAACTTCCATCCCAATATTTTGCCTAATGGCAAGTAAGCCACAGTGTTAAAGCTACATTAATTCAAGTAGTCCAAGAATAGTGATCCACAACAAGAATCACTGCATTAGAGCTGTTCTTCCATAGACATTGTATTTAAGAAGAAACGAAAGGGTTTTGAGAGAGTATTACCATATCCTGCCAAGATACTTAATTGAAAATTTAGAACAACCCAGATCAATACATGAAAATGTCTGGAAAAAAAGTTTGTTTGTTTGTTCTTGTTTTTTGATGTTGCTATTTATTTGAAGTTGAATTATGTTGTGGATAATTATGGAAGTGATAGCAATTCCTTAGCATTTAAAGCACGGATGTCCAACTTTTTGGTATGCCTGGGCCACACTGAGAGAAGTATGGAATCAAATATATGTAGGTTGCTCTGAAAGTAATAGCTCCTATTTAATTTCCTTGGGAACTACAACAGAAACAGAAAGCACATAAATATTGCTTGACAGAGCAAATTCTCAGCTACAAAACACCAGTTTTCAACAGGATCACCACCATTAGCTTTGCATTTTCACCAGCACTGAACAAAAGCCTGCATGTCAAAGTCATCAAGTGGAAGTTAAAGTGACCCACAGTTGCTGTCATCACTGCTGAAACACACCACCACTGCCTCACTGTGCTTACATCCACTGTTTGGTCCCCAGAAAAGTTCAGCAAGTGCCAGTGAATGTCAGTGGGTGCCATTTTCTCCATATAGATGTATGTAGTAATACAGCTTTGCTTTATAACCCATGTAGGATTTTTGTGCTCCTAAAATATGAGGGAAGGGTGGATTTGATGGTGAATTTGTGCATAAAACATTATCCTGAAAACTTGATCTTAGCAGCTGAGCAGAGAACACAATACTGAATATGTTGTCATTCTAAAGCAGATATCTCATTCTGTACAGTTTTTGTTACTCTGTTAGGTGTGTGGCAGGGAACAGTAGTCTCCATGTGTCTTACAGCCTGCCCAGACGCTTCTCTGTTGTGAGGCATTGCTCTGCTTCAAATGTTTTCCTCAGCCTGTCAAGCAGTAGATTTCATCCTCTAACTCATGCTGTCAGCTTTGTATTTGACCATCAGATTTACAGGCTTACAGCAGCTCTCTGCACCAGTCCTCTGGCATGAATGCCGGTCCAACTGGCAGAAAGAAGACTGAAAGCTTTGCTAACTGCTAGACTCACCAAAAGCCAGATAGCCAGTTCTTTTTCCTTCCTTCCTTTCCCTTCCCCTTCCCCTTCCTTTGCACCTTCTCTTCCATTTCTCATTTCCTTTTTCTTTTCCTTTCCCTCCCTCTCTCATTTTTTTCTTCTTTTCCTATTCTTTTCCATTTTTCCTTCAGAATTCAGCGACAGAAGAAAAGGTAAGCCATATGTGGCAGGGCGTTGGAGATTCATGATCCTTGAGGTCCCTTTGAACCCAGGCCATTCTGTGATTCTATGATTCTGTGACTCTGTGATACACCTGAGTGTAAATTACTCTGCTGCACAACTTCAATAACATATTTCTCCAAAGCCTTCATTTTTAAGTTTGAAATACTACAGAAAATAATTTCTAATATTCATTCCCTATTATAAGAAAAATGCAGCTGTTATTAGTACTTTTTTTTCCCCAACTAGATGGCAATAAAGATTGAAACTCAATCATATGCTGGATGCTCCAAAAGTAATGTCTTCTGTTAATTTCCGTGGAAGCTACAGCACATGCAATGAGCTCAGTGACACTGTATGATACAGCAAACTCTCAATCAGAAAATATTTTGAAACAGTCACCAGTCACTATGCAGTTTGTACAGATAAGATGATTAAGCAGCCCTTCATTTCATAGTGTTACAGACATGCATGATTTTTCCAGAGATAAGACGATCCAGAAAGGGGCTTTTTTCCCTACACTGCTGTTACCACTGATGAAATGCAACACATGCTTCCTGACTGTGCTCACCTCCACTGTTATCTCCAGAAACATTCAGCAAGCACTGATGAATGTCAGCGGGTGCCATTTCTTCCACATGGAGGAACTCAGTGACACACCTTTGCTTCATCCTCACTTCCATGTCAGAGTGCCCCTCTACTGCCATCTGTTACAAGGCAACAACATACAGCAGAACACTGGTGGGAAGTTTCTGCCTCTAATCCCATATCACTGCCATCTGCCTCTGACATAGTGGGCCAACATCGTAAAACAGGAGACATCATTTTCAGAACAACCTGTTGCATCCCTGCTGTCTGTAAATACAAGAGCACTAGTATGTAAGCAGGTAAAGCCCATGAAGCATTCTCCAGCTCAAAACACACTCCATGTTATCACTGATTAATTTTGTGGAGGAATTGTAGTCACCCTCTCGTATCATTTCTAGTGCAGATGGATTTCCACCTGATCCCAAAGACAGAAATATGTGCTGGCTGTGGGACTGCACTGTCTCCACCCAATATAGCATTTTGGAGTCACTGGAGTTCTCCCTTAATGCTAAGAGTTATACAGGGAAAAACTTCATTCAAAGACATTCTTGAATGTCTTTGAATGCATAGGAAATATTTGCTGGTTTACATGGTAAGGTTATGTGATTTTCTGTGATTACACAGAGACTCAACCTGTCAATCAGAGGACAATCTACACTTTGAAGAATCAGACTTGTGGTAAATCACACTCATCTAGAAAATTTCTTCCCTCATTTCAAGGAGGGCAGCAGGGAATGAGAGGGAGGAGTGGGAAATCTGAAAAGAATGCAAGCATAGTTTTATTTTTGCCTTGATATTATAGAAAACATACTTTTTCAGATATTTATACAGAATTCATTCTTGTAAATTGCTCCTTCATATGGTTTATGAGTTTTGTGATGTGGCTTATAAATAACTGATGAAGTAGTTCAAGGAAAACAGCAAAAATTATTTAAAAGGATGCTGTCAAAATGTATGTTACCTTTAAATTTTTTCCTGTCCCTGAAAGTTTGATGAGTTCATTTTCTCTGTTTCTTGCTTGAAAAAACAGCTCCACCAAGCAGCTGAACTATTGATCTTTTAAAAAATAATCCACTTCATTTGAATCTTAGTGAGTGTATGTGTCTAAGGATTTACAAAATAACAGGAAAAAATACTTTCTTGTATTTTTATCAGGTACTATTAAACAAAACCCACCACACTTTGAATAGTGGAACTATTCAAACCAACCTTGAAGATAGTTTGTCTGTGGTTTGAATGAGTCTTCCAGATTCTAGAGGACTGGAGACAAAGGACTGAAAACTGGATATGTGAGGAGTATAATTTATTGAACTTCAGAAGAATGCACATTTTCACTGATATCATTTATCATTTGGTGAATTATAGGTTCAGAACTCTCCATGTCTTCCTAGAGGAGGAGGAATGAGCAATGAGCAATGATAAGATGCATCTGATATGATATCTACCTAAGTAAAAAGAATACGCCAGTCAGCATTTTGGAGAACAGGTCACGAAATTACATGAAAACATTTCCTTGCTTCCAGTCATAAACCTCTTTCAATTGGTACTCAGTAAAGACTTCACTTATCTTCATTCCACATGGAGATGTCCCTTTTATCTCCTCTCTTCTTTTTCTATTGCTTTGGGTAAACATTCAAAAAATCTGCAGACCAGCCAGCACAGTCGTTTATGCATTTATATGCCATTAGTAGGCTGCTAAGATTTTAAGACAAAGTATAGCAGTGATACTTCTTCCTGCTTTACAAAGCTGTGGCATAAAGGATGTTCACTAGGTGATAGGATACAGAGATCCAAAGAAACAATATGGATTAGTATTCACAATCTATATCTTCTTCTGTAACAGCCTGTTTCCTTGCAATTGCTGGATTTACTTTGATACTGGAATAATGACAACTTCCTCAAAGCACCTGATGTGATGTGTATAGAATGTGGAAGTTTTGTTACTCTACTAAAATGCGAAGTGAGTGGATTTTCCCACCTTAGGAAGCAAATCTGTATAAGTAAGATAAAGGAAAAAATTGTACTGTGGAAATATTGAATCCATGTTAATTTAAAGATATAAAGATAAGAGTAATTACTTTCTACTCAAAGGTCTAGCATCTTTCAAAGATTTATGGCTATATGACTTTCCTCAAAGGTATTTTGAAAAGTTGTTTTATGTACTAATTATCATTGTACAACACAGCAATCAAGAAAAGTAAAAAATAGGATAAAAATTACAGAGAATAATGTAATTGCAGTTTCATGCAGTGCTTTGAAAAGAGAGAGGTACACACTCTCCATAGATGAGTCTTTATTAGGTCTATGAGTTTCTGTGTTGTCATGATTCACTATCTTGGCTAGATAGCAGATCTTTAATGACAACTGAGGAGTAATCGAAACATAATAGCAAACTTCACATTTAGATCTCTTTCCAAAAATTTGTTCGCATTATGAATTTGTCAGCAGTGTTAGGGAATATTCTTAATGATCTAGTTCTGAGATATGCCTGAGCTGGTTGGTGACTGGAAGGCAATTGAAAGATTTAAGATTTCCCATAAAGGTATAATCAAGCAACTTCCTTAGATGATGTGCCAGGCTCTACAGCAGATCAGGAAAATGTGAATAGTCTAGGACAAGAAAAGTCTTAGGATCCTTACCACCATACTTTATCACATCAAAATAACATCTCTGGAAAAATCATACAGCTTTGAGTTTTTCAGTTGCTTTGCACTGAAACAATCCAAGCTGTGGTCCAAAATCCATTGAGGTCAAAGTAAAAATTCCCACTCATTTTCAACAGCTTTTGAATCAGGCCCTAAAGCTGGTGTTTTGACATCAGAATATTCTTAGGCAGACTATGAAATGTAATTATGCATTTCCCAGAAGAACTGGAGAACACCAAAACTGTGTTTTTTTTTTTCCCTTTAGCTATATCAAGTATTATGCTTGATTGGCAACACTTTCCGGAATGTTTACTCTTCAAATTAATTTGATGGTCCTGCTCAGCACAGGGCAAACACAGCCTTGAAATGTTCTGCAGTACGTTGGTTGTCAACAACATTTCTCTTCTCTTTGTTTACCTTTTTGATAAATCGTTCTTGTGAACAAGTCCTCTAGCTGGAAGGGATTGCTGAAACAGCAAATGTTAAATTGGTTGCTCTCTACAGTCTATTAGTGTTGAAGTTCATACATGTTATAGTCAAAAGTGCAGATGCATTTTATGTAATCATGCACAAGCTTGTTTCTTGCTACTAACTCTGCTGTGTGTTTACACAGCATGCAGTGTAACCACTTTAGATTTAACAGTCACTGTAATCAGCAAAAATAAGGCTGAAATAGCTTTGTCTGTTGGAGTGAAAGCCCTGTGTGTCTCCCACTATTGGCACAAAATGGGAAAATGCATTTCTTTTGAAATCTACAAGATACAGAGAATTTAAGGGCTTTTACACCTACCATGAACTTGGTTGGTTGTTTCAGAAATTGGAGCAGATCAAAATCAAGATATCAAGCATGTTGCTGGAATGGGTTTCATTTATGCTGTAGTGTCGCAGTTCATAGTGTAACTGTTATAACCAATAGTGAAGAGACACTTAGTGTTCCCGGGATTAAGACATTCCTAGAATCCAATGGAAGAGCTGCCATCTCAGAGGATTGTTAGCAGCCTCTGTATGAACTTATGGTTGTTGATATTTGTGATTTGCAATTGTTCTTGATTGGAAAGAAGCTATTCTGGTAAATCAGTTCTGGAACACTATCTAGAGAGGTAAGAAATTAAAGTGGTCCTATTGCACCACACACAATTTCATCTTCACATCAGCCACTGTGAAGGATGTGATTCTGCATGATTCTAACACCTAGAATAACAAACAAGTCAGGAAGCAGGGGACAGGTGAAGGTATTAACTGTCCGCATATCCAACATGACTCATCTACACAATGGCAAATTGTATATAAGCATTAGGTATACTTAAATATTCAGTTCATTGAATTCTAAAAGATTTCAACAATCTTTGAGACAAGACAGTATGGTTTTAAAAATGGTAAATCAAATGAATTTGACAAAAATTCATCAGCCCTTCCAAGGGTGCATAGGAAGTGTCAGCCTGGATCCATGCAGATTCCAAGTTACCTGTGAATTTAGTTCATGACAATACTGTAGGCAGAACTGTTGTCTTAGCACAGCACTGTGTGTTAGCTAGTTCTAGTAGCTCTCCATCCCCAGCAGGATGCTGCTCCTGGAATACATGCTAGTCTGGCTTCTCCACGATACTGCTGGGTAGATGTGCTCCTGTTGCTTATTTAGGCACATCCTTTAATGCTACCTTTCCAGTCAGAGCATAGGGTAAAGCAGGATACCGTGAGTAAAACTGTGGATAACAATTCTGAAATTGTATAATGAATGTTTTCCAATCTTCTGTAAGAGGCAAAGAGAGAAATCACTTATTCTGGAGTCAAGCAATCCTCTGTGAGGAGTTTACAATCAGAACAGAGGCCAGATTTTATATAGTCAGATAGTAATAGGACAAGGGGCAAAGTTTTTCAACTAAAGGAGTGGTAATTTAGGCTAGATATAAGGAAGGAAATTTTTCTCTCAGAGGGCAGTGAGACATGGCACAGGCTGCCCAGAGAGACCGTGGGTGCCCCATCCCTGGAGGTTTTGAATGCCAGGTTGGGTAGGGCCACTGTCAGCCAGATCTGGTAAGGAGCAAGCCTGCCCATGTCAGCGGGGTTGGAACTAGATAATCTTGAAGGTTCCTTCCAACATGAGCCGTTCTGTGAGTCTATTAGTCTCTGACAAAATGGCACCTGATGTGGAAGCATGAATAAACTAAAGGTGTGCCACTGAGTTCTTCCATATGGAAAAAATGGCACCAATTTACATTCACTGATGCTGAATGTTTATGAAGATCAACAGTGGATGTAAGAACAGCATGGTGGACAGCGGTGCATTTCAGCAGCCGTGAGAGTGGCAGTGAGGCAACTTCACTAGAGTACTTTGTTGTAAGTGTGGCATGCTGTCTCTTGTTCTCTGCTGGTGAATAACTAATAGTGATGACTCTGTTGAAAAGTAGTGTTTCGTAGCTGAGAATTTGCTCTTACCGAGCATGTTATTGTGCTCTTTGTATCTGTTGCAATTTCCATCCAAATACATAGCAGGCATTGCTATCTGAGTGGCCTACACTCATTGTATCTTCATAGAATAATGCATTATGCACAATATGTTCACAACAACTTTTTTCAGTCTTGCTAAATAAACTGCCCACAAGCACTACTACCACCAGAAGTGAAAAAGTACACTGGTGGTCCTGATCAAATTCTTACAAGATATATTTTGACTTGCATCTTTGTAGCTTTCCATCTGCTTTAATTCCTGCTGTAAATTTATTTAAAAGGACATTTGAAAGCTTAGAAATGAACATTCTGATCTTTATACATGGAATAAAAAAAAAAATCTCATGTCTGTGTAACCCACAAAGTTCAGGGCATTCTTCTGTTTAGTGACCAATTTAAAACATTTTACATATGCTATTCATGATGCTCAATCTGTTCTTCCCTGTACAAAGTTTTTTCAGTGTTGTATGGGCTGATTGTTCAGTAAAGAACAGTTGCATCTTGCTCTGAGATGCCCAAGTCCGAGTAAGAGTTCATGTGCCAGCAGAGCTCAGCACGTTCCCAGGAGATGCCTACAGCAAATAATGCCTCTTGCAATAAGGCTCATGTCTTAATGCTGTAGTCAAGTGTTTCATAAAGTGGACAGAGAGAGCATAGGGAAAGGTCAGCCCTGTGACTTTCCATAACATCTTTCTCTATTGTTGCTGGCGGAAACGTCACCAGTGCTGAACCCCAGTGCCCTCACCTTTCCCACGTGCCCCAGGCTCAAAGCTGCAGGAGCCCCTCCTCCGTCAAGTGCCTGCCTGCATTCCCAGTGTGAGAACACCTCTATTACCAGTAGTCCCAAAAAGCATTTCTGTGGAGCAGGGCAGACCACCCCTGCTCTTCAGTAGAGCTAATGAGGCAGCAAATTCTTCAATACTCTACCACATACCTTCCTAGCTTGGACAGGTGGACAGGTGGCTTGGTGAGGGTTTAACTGTGCTCCCAACTAAGCTAACCACTGGGTCTGCAGAGGTGCATTTGCTATACAGGAGGCTGCAGCAGTCAGAGCACATCCAAACCGCACATCCAAACTGTATTAAAAGAACACCCTGCTTTCATGAACTTACAAGAGACAGCTCTTAAATGAACAGAAGGATGTGCGCCACAATACTGGGGGAATAGAAACAGGTCTTATGTAGCAGAAAAGCTTCAAAAAATGTATGGTTTCATTAGGAAAATTAAATATATCTCAAGTTTCTAGGGGAAGCAATATTTCATTTCAGCCTTATAGCTCTATCCTGTGTTGCTTTAATGGCGCAGCCATATTAACACATACTAATTAAAAGCTATGTCCAAGAAGAAAATAGGAATCTTCCATGTATTTCTCACTTCATCTGCTTGGGAGCACAGTGAGCAGTGCTGAGCAAAGCCAGATGAAATCTAGCACATCTGCTGCTCTCCTCTTCCCTGGGCCAGGGGAAGCAGAAAGGAACCCATTATTTGAATACATGCAGTTCTTTGCTTTTATGCAAAAACAACTATCTCCCTTGTTTCTGAACAAGGAGGGCAGGACGAACCAGGTAATCCAGCAAGTAATGTTTCAGAGTGAGTAGCACAGCTCTGCAGGATACTGTCAATGAGGAAGAGAAACTTCTTGCTTCCATCACTCCTCTGGCATGCTATACAAACCCTGTCTGGAATTGATTTGATTCCTGGCTCTACTTATCTCTTGTATTATCATCCCCAGAGACCAAGAAATACTTCTAAAAAAATGTTCAGGCCGGTGGTTCTGGCTGCTTGCATTGGAACAATTTTCTCAAAGCAGTGATGAGGCTTGCTATGGGCCTCTGGGTTTCCAGAGTCAACAGTCTGATGCTGACCACACACTGAATGTAGCACAGCCCATAGAGCCCCCCAGAGCTGCTTATAAGTCTCCCCAGTACTTATTGCTGTGCATGATCACAAACTCTGATGTGCTGCACAGGGCAGGATCTGAAAGACACAGAGCAGCCAAACACCTTTATCTTTCAACAACTGTATTTTTGACATGGTAACTGCCTGCTGTAACTCCTTAAGAAAAAAAACCCAACAGAATTGTCCTTCCTTCTTTTCTTTCCTGAAGATGTAGGAGTTAGTATAGAGCAACAGCAAGCTGTTAAACTCTCTGTAGTCACAACAATTTAGTTTTTGATAGATACTGGGCAGCATTATGTGACATTTGCTATTCAGAAGAGTTTCCTTTCACAAAGGTCTAGCCTTGTAATCCAGCCATCCCTCAAGGCTCTGTTGTGCTTTGATTATCTCTGTGGCCTCACTTGGGTGTGGGTGTAGAGGCGGTAGCGCCTCTGGCTTTCATCCTCACTCAGAAGTACCAGCTTGATGAGAGGAGCATGGGAAGAGTTTTAGTGATTTTGGCTCCTAAAATCTTTTATCCTATACTAGTTTCTGAGTAGAAGTGTGGGGGTGATGAGACTTCCAGAGTAAAAAAGCAATTTTGGGGTTAGGCTCTAAAAGACAACAGTAACCTAAAGGTAATCTACAATCAGTTTTTTTTTGTTTATTTTGTTTTTTCTGCTGTTGAACCACGATGAAGCAAATAAGCATTGGTGATACACAGGCACACTTATCCAGAAACAACTTTAAATCCCACAAATATGAAGTCTAATCACTGGTGCTGATACAGACTGGCAGTCTGGACCCTGCCAGCCCCTTGCTACAGACTGATACCACAACACCTGATTGTGCTGATCGTGAGAAGTGGAAGGCTCAGGGCAAGGCACCACATGGTTCAACTGGAGCATACGAAGATAGGAATATGAAGAGGGGACACCCAAATACAAAGTTGAGGCAGCAAACATCATTTTCCTTTTTACAGCCAGCATGTAATTTGCCTGTATGCACAACTCCGAAGATACAGCTGACAACCAGCAAAAAGTCAGTGAATTTAGGATGAGAGTGCTGATGTCTAAGGTAGAAGGGAGAGCTCCTTCATGGGACTGGAGGTACTGCTGCTGTTGCCTAAGAAAATACTGAAACTTTGCAGGGAAAAAAAAAAAAAAAGCAATAAGCAAAGCTCCAGTGAGAACTCTGTTCTCACTGTTCTCACAGCTATAGCCACAGCACCATGACCGGGGTACAGCCTGCCATATAAGAGCTCCTTTTTGTATTCATTGAAGTAGAACGATTCCATCGTTTCACCTTTTCGCACAACGTGGCTTACAGACTGTGAGAGGTCATCCATGAAAGGACATTGCCAGTGCTCTGATGCAGCTGTAATGTGTATCTCACTCATCATGAGCATCATGAGACCCCACCCAGGGAAGTGCCAGATATAGATGACCACAGAGTGCTGTCCGGGGTGTGCCAGACCAGATGGGAGAGAGTTTTCCCTTTGGCCATTGCTGTCTGCACTTTATGTATTGTTTAAACCCTGATACAGCTTTTGCAAGTAAGAAGGTGTTAATGTGGCTTTGAAATACCTGTGCAAAGTGATAGGAAGAGGTAGTAAAAACAGCAAGAGAAGAAGTTAGGCATTTCTCTATTTGTCTTCAGTGCACAGCAACACGGGTGCCAACGGTACTGACACAGAGATCATTCTTTCGGTGCCTCATGCTGTATAGCTGCAAACTTAAGGGCCAATTTTGTTTTACAATCATTCAGATGTCTTCATGGTGTAGTTCATAAAATAATCTTAAACTGCCGTCTTGATATTTCTTATCGCATATCCTCTGGGAGACATTGTAATGGAAGACCCATTCCAGGACTGCATGGCTGCTCTAATCACATAAACCAAATTTTAAATATTCAGATAATGTCAGTATTGGCATTTATTTTCTTTCTTTAGACTTTATTCTTGCTTTCTGAGGCTATCTACAGCAGTGGTAAAAAATCCAGGCTAACTTCTCTTTATACAGAACCACAGATAGGAAGTGTGATTGATGTCTGCAGTAGGATTTCATTTAGGATTTAGGTATTGAAATTCAAAATATTTTCCTTCCATAAAGATTAAAACAGAGACGTGTATTACCAACTATAGACAACTAATCAAAACAGCATGGACTCAGTTTGCAAGTTTGAGAGCAATGTTTTTATATCAAGACAAGTTTTTCAGCCATTGGTAATACGCAGTAAAGTATTCTACCTCCTGCATGTGTGCCATAGGCATTCTTGCTATTAGCTACTTGTTGATTTTTACACTGTGATCTTTATATTCCTCTATTATTTTTGCATTCCTTAGTGCTATGAGGTGAGATAGATGTTTGCTACTATGTATGGTGTACAACATAACTATTTCTCCTATGTGCCAACATGGCAAGTTTTCTACAAGGTTAGAAAGGAAATTTCTACAATTTCTGGCATAGTCTATGGAAGCAGAAATGCCTTAACCTCTTTGTGCATAGGTACCTGTCCAGTAGAATATAACCCAACTATTAAAAAAAGGGATTAAGGAGGAAGCTTCCCCACCAGGCAGCTTACTCTGTAATTACCAATTAACAGGGCTTCAGCACTTTCCTTTGAAGCACCTACAACTGGACACAGCCAAGAAAAGGATGCTGTGATCCTAATCTGCTTATTTATAAGTATGGGAAAGATCAATTTACTTTTGTTAGTTTTCATTCAGGTTTGATATCTGACTGTCTACTCTATAGTTAGTTCTGCAGGGCTCACCTGTAAAAAAAATTAATGTAGGAATTTGAGTCATTTCAAATTTGAAAGTATTTAATATTTTTTCTTAATTTTCTGATTTTTATATGCAATTGGAAAGGAAAATGCACACTTCCTCTCTTCTTTAATTATTCTTCCCATTTTATTGTTAAATTCATACAAATACAATGAACATGTTTCTATTGCTCTACTCCTTTGCTCTGCAGTCTCTGGTTTTCTTATCACCTTTTCATCCTTTGGGAAGGAGATGAAATTGCAAGTTTGAAGGTTTCCCATAAGCACATAGATACCTGAAGAGGCTTCTCACAAAACTACTCTCCAGCCACTTGGAGTTAAGGCAGAGGGGAATGCAAAATCCTTTCCATACAAGCCACAGACCTTGAGTACTGTAATCCTAGCAATGACAGAGTTAAGCAAGATTAAGGAAGAAGGATTTTCTTAGCCCAGGATATGTTTGCAGCTTGAAAGCACACTGTGGCTTTGAGGACAGTTTTTCATTATTGGACAGGATCCAGCATCTCACCATCTATGTTACACTTTGCTCAAAGGCAGGCAGATTATGAAGAAATAGCAGCCACATCTGTGTCAGCTACATTTATCCCATCTGCTTTTTTATTTTATCAACTGTGAAAGTAAAATCCTACTCATCGTACAAGACTTTTAAAAAGATTAGTGCAAATAATTTGGCACTGACAAATGTACACATAAATGTTTTTCCTTATGGATGAGACATTTTAAAATTATGTTTCCACTGGCTTTAATTACAGTAAAAAGCTTTCACTATTTACCCCAAATCATTATAGTGCTTGAAGTCCTCATTCACGTCATTCTGTGCTTCCCATGACAAGTTGTTCGTAGGGCAGGATGTTAAAAAACATGACCATACAGTGGCCTTTAATACAGCATAGGCCTGGATGCCTCCATTTTACTTTTGTTCACATCGGTGCCATTGCTGACACTGGATGAAGGCAAGAGGCTAGTTTGGATGTGGGGGGTGACAAGCAGCGAGTTGCAGGGGCAAGAGGACAGAAAATACAATACTACCATCCACTTTCCTTAATCGCTGGGACCTGTTTCTGAAATCACTGGTAGCCATATCATACATCACTTGTCATCTAGTTATACTGTGAGTCAGAGCTTCACCTCTCCAAAAGAAAAAAGACTTTTAGAATGGCAATACTTCTGAAGGCATTTTTCATTTGTCCCCAGGCAAACACCAGTTAATTGACTTCTCTTCATTTTTGTTCACATATCCTCCTTCTTTTCTGAGTATTTCTCAAGAGGAGTAATAACCTTTATCAAAATAAGGTCTTGTTATATAGCCAAGCTAAAGCCATTTGTGTTCCCTCTTTTTTATGACAGACCTTCCAAATAATTTTTGTTACACCTCTCCTATGTCTTTTCAGTTTAGTTAGATCTTTTCTAAGAATGGGAAATGAGAAACACAGTGTGCTGGGGAGATCTTGCCAATGCTTTATACAATGACATTAGTTCTTATCTCTACTGGAATTGATTCATGCGTCAGAGACTTTTTGATCTCCTCAGGCAATGAAAACTGCATCTTTGGCACCAAATCACAGCTTGTTCAGCTCTTACTCACTGACTTCTATATACGTTACTTCTGAAAGCCCTTTCAAAAGCTTGCTAGCATCACTGTCCCCATTTTACAAAGGCAGTTCAGGTGACAAAAACTTGCCAAAGCCACACAGCAGGATTATAGTAAAAATGAGTAAAGATTATGTGTGCCTTCACCAGTTTTGTATATTAGGCCACAGGTTGCAAAGAGAGAGAGATCAGGCAGGCCTTTTAAATCTCAGGGCTAGAAAATAAAAGGTGAAATATTATACTTGAGAGGAATGGAAGGTAAATCAGAAAGTGATGCTGGTATGAAATTCTGTTGACGTCATACATGTAACGCTTCTGAAACAGCAGAAAACATAGCAGAATGCAGCATCACTTTGCACTCACAAGGAGTGTGAGATGTATGCTAGCCTTAACAGGTCAGAAATACCAGCTTGCATGCTGATAGGCCAAGCAATACTACATGGCTCAAGCTCTGCAAGGATTGTGTTTTTAACTTTATCCATTGTAATTAGCAGCAGGTGCTCAGAAGGATTATCATTAATCCTCAAATGAGTCCTTGGAAATCATTGGCAGCAGGAAACGAAGAAAATTCTGAGTTCAGGACACCTGCTCATGTGCACTGTCCTGGTAGAGACCAGATTTCTTAAAATGTTGCTGTTGCCTTCCTTTTCTGGGTAAAGCTTACAGGGAAGTATCTGTAATAGCATCATAGAATCATAGTTATTTACTCTTAAGTTGAAAATGTCATGAACTTCACATCTATTGATGGGGGGAAAAAAAAAAAGAGACAGAATTCTACTTAATTCTAACTGGCTGGTGTCAACTTAAAAAAAAAAACAAAAAAAATCACAACATATTTTGTTTTTGCTTGCTGTTCCAAACAGTATTCTATTAGCTTGGAGGCACAGCTGAGAACCAGAGTGACTTATTCCTTACATGAAATAGGCACAGATGCCAGTTCTTCCACTCCATCAAACTGCAGAATGGCAGTTGGGTTTGTCAGCAAGTTATTTACTTTAGAAGACAATATATGTTCAGCTGGACTGTGAATTAGAGAAGAACATAAGGAACAGAAAAGATTCCAGCTTTGCATTTCTAAAAGCTGTTTACTGAATACATTTGTGAAATTGTACCCAACAAGCATTGACGTAAAATTTTTATTTTTACTGTACTAATTTTACTACATTTGGTTCATTATTTTTATTAATTTTATTTGCTTTTTGTAATAGTAACTCTGCTATGTTTTTCACAGTGCAATTTTGAAAGATTATTATACAGATGAAATCATTCTTGCCCCACTCCTTCATCTTTAAGTTACATTAATAGCTGAAGAGTCTTGCTGTTTTTTTTGTTTCATTCTCTTTCTCTCTCTTTTAATTAATTAATTTATTTTTAAATGTAGTAGGCAGCTCTTCAGACAGTGTAACAGTTTTGAGAACAAACCAGGTTTGGGGAATTCTGAATACACCTGTATTAACAATCAAGGTTGTCTGGATTATAGGACTGGGCTTTCCCTTTATTTCAGGGAGTACAGAAGAATCATACAGAATAGAGCATCATTAGCTCTGCTATCTTGACTTCCTGGAAGGAAGTAATCTTTTTGGAACCTGGAGTGAGGAAGAGGAAAAATGAATGGAAGTGCAGACAAGGCAAGACAGGAGTGCCACATCCTGCAGCCTTCAACATATCAACTCTAACAATGCTGGTGCTGTACGCCTAAAGGGTGGTCTTGATGTCATTAAATGCACTAAGCTCCATAATAGGAGGAACAACTGCTTGGGAAACAGTTTTAGACAATGCCATCTTGATAAAATCTTTCAATTCTCTTGACTGATACCCCCTGAATTGCAAAACACAATTCAGCTTTTGCTGTTCAGTAAGTCTTCAAGATGTACTTTGTTTTCCACTTTTTTAATCAAATTTCGCAATTGATTTATTCCTTGGATATATTGTCATCTCCAACCATAAAGCATAAGCAATCCTGGAACTATTCCTTTTGGAGAGAGTATATGTCCCATTGCTAATTGGGACTGGAACTGTATAAATCATAAAATAATAGAATGACCAAGGTTAGAAAAGACATCCAAGATCATCCAGCTCAACTGTCCACATACCACCAGTATTTCTCCTTTAAGCCATATCCCTCAGTACAACATCTGAACATTACTTAAGCATCTCCAAGGATTATGACTCCACCACCCCTCTGGACAGCCCATTGCAGCAGCAGATCACTCTTGCAGAAAAGAAATTTTTCCTAATATCCAGCAGTAGTATAGAATCTACTAAACATGCATGCTAAAAGAGCTCAAAGTCTAAACTGTTCTGCAAGTGAGCTTCTTATTACAGAAAAATCAGTTTTAATTTCCATTTTCACATACCCAGCTGAAGCTAGCAGATTCAAAACTGTAGCAAGGCATATACACTGATACACCTGTTAGGTTTGTGTGGTGACAATGCAAAGTTTTTCAGCAACAGTTCTACTAATAAATTGTTTGATTAATCAGTTAAAAATCTAGAAAGGATATGGTTACTTGTTTATTTAGATAGACATTGTAGTGTTTCCATGTAGGAGAAAGTAAGAGAAAAGCAATGAAAATGAATAGATAGAAGATAAGTGTGATATCTATGCTAATTCCTTACCATCCAAGGGTCCTATGGAAATAAAACAAAATGACACTATTCCTGGAAAAACCTGGGACTGCAAGGGGTGACTTGTTTATCTGTGTTAACTGGCTGCCTGCCATTATATCCAAGCTGTATCTGACAGCTGTAAGAAATGTTTTGGAAGTTGGTTGTACAGGAAGAATCTCAAAGAGTTTCACTCACCATGTTCTGAAATGGATCTATTCTCTCCTTGCTTATTGTGCTTTCGGTCAGCTCTTCAGATTGCAGTAGAGATAGGAAAGGTGCACTAAAGGTGCACTAAAGTGTAAAACTTTTTACTAAAGTGTAAAATTATTTATTTTCTGGTCTTCTGGGAATTAAAACTAGCTGCAGTTTAACAGCCAAGAATCATTGGTATTCCTTGGAGCTGTCAAGGAGCTGGCTGTGTAAAAGATCAAATCTATATTATCTTTGTCTACAGAACCAAGTTATCCATAACAGTGCCACCAGAGTCCCTCATGACTTGGTTACAGAGAACGGTAGATTTATCTTTGATTCAGAGCAGAGGAGAAGTTGATTTGAAAATTAATACAAGTTTTTAACATGTTGAAGTACTTCCAGGTTGATTCAGGCTTACATTTCTCCCCTGACATTCTGATTTCTGTAGTGATGAACACCACTGAAAACTCCCTGGCAACTGAAGTCACTACTCTAAATTCTGTCAAATACACTAACAGGAGTTCTGTCCCCCAGGTCTCCCAGGTGGTACCTCCTCCATAGCAACAAGATTCAATGTCATGATGCACGACAGTGTTTTCAACAAAATACATTTTCTATCTGTCTCTGGGAGCTACATAACTTACATGCCCCTCTACAAGAACCCCTACCTACTGACATTTAATATGGTCTTAGATTGTATTTGTTTCTGCAGGAAAAACAGCAAGCACTCCTGAATATCTGGTAACTGGTGGTGATGGCTGAGCAAACAGATGAGAATATCTTTGCATCGGTAAAAACTGGTATCAGGCAATTTGTTACATAGAATTTGCCTCTCTGAGAACAAGAATAAATGTGTTCAAAATGACATTTATAGCCTAATAGCTTAAGGTTTTTAAAAACAAGAAGTCCTAACACAGGCACTCAGCTGTGTGCCTGGAGAGGCATCCTATTTCTCTATAAAAGTCAAACAGAAATACTTTAGGAGTAAGAGCACTGAACATATTTGCAGTAGTAAAAAATCCCAGCATAGCAGCATCTCATTTAAAGAGCGGGCAGAATTGCTTAAGAACAGGCAAAAAACTAACAGATAAACATGAATGTGGTATCAGTTTACAATGAATATAGGAAAAATCAGGAAAAAGAAAATGTACAGGCATTATTTTGCAGACATGGGTCATAGAATAGCTTAGATTGGAAGGGACCATAAAGACCGTCTAGTTTCAAACCCCATGCTATGAACAGGGTTGCTAACCTCCATATTTGTTTGCCAAGGACCCATCCAACCAGGCCCCCCGAGATCCTCTCTGGGCAACCTGTTCCATTACCTCACCTCTCTGAGTAAAAAATCTGTTTCTAACACCTAACCTCAATCTCCCCTCTTTTAGGCAAAAGCCACTCCCCCTTATTCTATCATTATCATTACCTGGTTCTAAGTTCCCTTCAGATACTGGAAAGCCACTGGAGCCTTCTATTCTCCAGGTTAAACAAGCCCAAGTCCTTCAACCTTCAACCTGAAGAGGTGCTCCAGCCCTTTGGTCTACTTTACATCCTCCTATGGACCCACTCCAACAGCCCCACATCTTTTCTGTACTAGGGGCCTCAGACCTGGATGCAGTACTCCAGATGAAGCCTCATAGGGACAGACAATCACGTCCCTCTCCCTGATGGCCACCTCTCTTTTGATGCAGGCCAGGATACTGTTGATCTTCTTGGATGCAAGTGCACACTGCTGGCTCGTGTTCAGTTTTTTGGCAATTAGAACTAACAAGCCCTTCTTGGCAGGGCTGCTCTCAATGAGCTCTTCCAATGTGTACTCGTATCTGGTATTGCTTTGACCCAAGTACAGCTCATTGTACTTGGCCTTATTGGACTTCATTAGATTCTCATACAGCCACTTTTTGAGCATGTCCAGGTCCCTTTGGATGGTGTCCCTCCCTTTTATTGTTTCAACTAGCCACTCAGCTTAATGCCATCAGCAGACTTAATCAGGGTACACTCAATCTTACTGTCTATGTCATTGATACAAAGACAGACCCCTGAGGAACAAGGGGCTATACTTTTTCTTTTTTTCCCTCAGGCTGACCAGTAACCATTTGCTGCCTCATCTGCGTATTTCCTTATTCTGGGGAATGGAGAGCTCTTGCACCCTCAGAAAGGTGTTCTCAGAGTGCTGACTCTTCTGTTCTGTTCATTTGTTTGTAAATACAGTTTCCCAGGAGATCTCATCCAACAATTCCTTAAACAGCCTGAAGTTTGATCTCCTTAAGTTTAGGATCCTGACTCCACTCTTTGCCAGCCCACATTCCTCAAGATCAAAGACTTGAGCGGGACATGGTCACTGCATCCAGGCTGTCTCTGATCTTAATCTCTTTTGCAATCTCTTTCACACTGGTGAGCACCAGGTCCAGCAACACTTCACCGTTGATAGGTCTGTCCAAAGCCAGAATCAGAAAGTTGTTTTCAATGGACTCCTGGTGTCTCCTGGACTGCTTGTAGTTCGCTATGTTGTTCTTTCAGAGGATATCTTGGTGGTTGAAATCTCCAATCAGGATGAGAGCCTGAGAGTGTGTTGCTCTTGTAGTTGAAGCAAGAAGTCCACGTCAACAGGTAACCTGTAGCAGACCCTGACCACCAGATGCTGTTTATTTGTCTGGTCCCTAATTTTAACCCACAAACTCAACCTGTTTGTGACAGTTTCTCAGAAGCAGCTCTTTGCAGTCTATACACTTCTTAATATAGAGCACAACTTCCCCACCCCACTAATTCTCCTGTCCCTTCTAAATAGCTCACAGCCTTCAGTCATGGTATTTCAGTCATGTGAGTCATCCCCCCTGTTTCTGTGATAGCAATGAGATTGTAGTTTTCCAATTGTACTGCAGTTTCCAGTTTTTCTCACTTATTTCCTTTTATGGATGCATTGGTATAGAGGCATTCAGATGCATTAGCTTCTTGGAAAAGACCTTCTACAAACCTCTGGGACAAGTCTTTTTCCCCACTGCTTCCTAACACAACAGTGTTCCCTGTTTCCCAAGCTCTCCACTGTTCTTCAGTAGCAAGTATCCTTGCCCTTAACTGTAGTTTAAAGCCTTGGTGATGGGCCTCACCAGTTTGCTGCCTAGTATATTTTTGTTCCTACTGGACAGTTGTGTCCTATTCCACATCAGTCTTCCTGGTTTATCAAAGATGCATCCTAAATCATAGAAGCAAACTGCTTAAGAGAAATTTCATCAAACAGAAGATGAAAAATAAGGATTAATGTAAGCCAATGATTATATATAATTATCTGTTCATTAGAAGGTGCTTACTGCTCAGTTCTTTACTGAAGAGCAGAACAAGTGGGGAGACAGAAAATAAGCTAAAACACTAAACAGTTTTGTAGATAAAAGTATGCTCTTCAAATTAAGTTCTGTTACTACTTGAAAGTTATTTGCTCAGACCACAGAGGAAAAAAAACTAATCTATGGTAGCTCCACAATATGAAGAAATAGAACAGAGTGTCTTTCAGGCTAGTGTTAATGAAAAAACCATGCAGAAAAGGTCATACTAGAGTGCCTTGAATTACACATTGTAACACTGGGATTCAGTGGACAGTGAGGTACATCAAGTAATTAGCATCAACTAAGTTCATCAACTCAATTTTAAAAGAAAAATCATCATTAAGAGAAGCAAAAAAGTGCAAGTTTTTCTTTAGATTAACTAACATATATGAAGGGAGCAAGGCATATGTGTTACTTCCAAATTATTCTTTATCTGGAAAGTCCTTAAAGAGAAATCCTTGTTTATTCACAGTAGAAATTTTGAGAGACAATCTGATAAAGATAATATATGGCCTCCAATGTTCTACTTACTATAGCCTGACATTATGGGACTGCATACTTGCTTATTAGATAGATACCTGGAATTTTTGTAAGTAAGAATAGAAATGTTTCCCAGGAATGTTGGCAAAACTCCTGTGATAGCATATTCTATACACTGGAGGTTGTCTTAAAGATGACTTTGATTCAGTAGTGCAGATGTCCTGGGTTATTTCCCTTTTCTATTAGATGCTCATATTTCAATTGAATTTGTTTCTTGAGGTGATTAGAAAGTTACTGCATTCAGACTATGCTATCAATAGCTTGCAGAATGAATTGCTGTTCAGTAACAAATTTATGCAAGGCTATACTCTACCCTTTTCCTTCCCACTTGTGCCTGAAATGTATTTAATCAACAGCTCTGTACTGATCAGAGCATACTCCCCTAGCTGTGCTGAGCTGCAGCCTGTCCTTCCTGAACAGTACATACATAGTTCGCCTCTTTGTGGTGCTGATTTGTGGAATGCTGTTTACAGTTATAAGAACAGGAAGAAAAATATAGACTATTGAAATAAACTTTCCACATCTGTAGTGTATATGTATCTGCAATTGGATTAGTGTTAGCAGCACTGGAAGATTTTTCATATGGATATATCCAGGTCAAATTTTTCCACAAAAGAATCCCTGAAGTAATTTTGGCAATGTAATAAGAGGATTATCTACCCAGCAACACACTTTTTGCTTTTTATGTAGAAATCAGAGGCCCTGGATGTTTTTCTTGGCCCTCCTTACTACTTTGAAATATAATACTAACTTGCAGAGTTATTTAACATTTCAAAGCTACTTAAACCCAACTGAATTTAATCTTTATCCATAACTATACCTTAAATTATTTCAGTTTTGTTCCACATGAATGCCCAGCCTTGAAATTTTAGGTAAAGTTGTATTCTTCTTTACAATTAAATGCATGTAGTTTGATTTTCTCCTCAGTGAGAAAACCCTGACAGTAACACAATAGACTAGCATGGAAAAGCATGTTCTGATGAAATTCATATATAGAAAAAACAGAAATTCTACTCTTGAAAAGGACATTTTGATGGTCTTCAGCATTGCTAGTCATACATATATTTCAGGAGCTTGATTCCCACTTATGAGAAGTCTTTAGGTCTCCAGAGAGAATGTATAACTTCCAAACATAGCCAGGATCTTATTCACATTACTGAAAGATAGATCTCCTCAGAAGGCCTTCTTATAAATACTCTGAGTGGTAAACCATTCTAACCACTTACCATTCGGGTATACCATAGAATCAGCCACAAGTAATCCAGGTACAGAAAATTGCTTTATACATATATATATGGGCAACTTACAACTGATGAATTCAGTGGGAACTGTGGGAATTAAGTATTTCAAACTGGATAAATTTTAAGCAGCTACCTTGAGCCAATGACAGCCAAAAATGTATTTCTATGCTGTGTCCAAGGAGGTGCAGAACAGCGCCTTTCTAAACTGTTAAATTCCATTGCCATCACGTTCAGAGAAGCAAAACAACAGGAACCAGAAGGGTCAGTCCTCTTACAGGGTAGAAGGACCTTTTTCATCATATCTTCCCCTCCAAAGGCACTTTGGCTGCACGCACAGACCTTGACAGGTCCAGATCTTACAGCAGCCACTGCAGCAAACTGACTTTTCAGCTAAGATTCCTGCAACTTCAGTGAGCTAGAGCAAATTGCAGTCACATGTTTAAGTGAAATGCTCATGCTTATTTCACTGGCGTAGACATTGTTTGGTATCAACTGCATGATTTCTGACAAAGAGAAAACATGATACGTAGGCCTTCTTTGTGCCTGAGTCCTAAATATTTGACTTTGTAGCGTACATGAGATTTCTTTTGAATGTCACTCTCTGCTAAAGGTAGAGTCATTCCTTAATTGTTATAGTTTCCAGCTCTAGAGGTCAAGTTCAGCTGCTCTGCTACAACTTCATTAACTGCAGTACACGTCTTCCATAGCCTCTAACCCTTCTCAAAAAATACTGTGGTGTGGACATCAAGTGAAGTCAGATATACAGTATGTTCCTTCATCAAACACTTAATGACTGCAGCCATAGATAAGAGTACTAATTTATTTTATCAGTATTTTTTGGTAACCACAAGCAGCAGTGACAGTCTTGGCTATGTCCCGTCAGTCCTTCCTGTGAGAAAGCAGAATAATCTTCCATGTTAATGTTCATCATTAAAATAAACAATCTAGCCCTCTCCTGAGGCAAGTAGATGAAAAAATCAGCAGACTATTAGCCTTGGAAGAAGTATAATTCCTTCTAGATTAATTTTAGCAGATTTTCTGCACAGGAGGCAGAATTTTCTTTGCCACAAAAGCTGAGCTGTTTCATTGTATTTCCAGCCAGAGATGTGTGAGGCAGAACAAACAAACAAACAAACAAAAAACACAAACCCAGCAAACAAAAAATACAAATTATTACAGGATCCACTTGGGATTTATAACCCAACAATAAGTAAATACTTGAGTTATAACGAAGACTTAATTCTACAGAGGAGAAGAGAAATCATAAGAGACTGGTTAAGGAATTCAAATTGCTTCATCCATTGATTTGCATGCGATGTCCCAGAGAATTCTGCAAAGTTTTAGTCAACAACCATTAAAAGAAACTGACAGAAGTTTTCCTTGCTCAATAATTAACATGCTTTAGTCAAAGCTCTTTAGTTCAAATAGGTAACCAAGGAAGTAATGCAAAAGAAGGACTACATTGAGTAGCCATGGGACTTGGTTACAGGACCATCAAGTCCTCTTCCCTTAATCTCACATAGGTGCACAGGAAATCTCCTGAGGGACACAGTGCATCAGACTGCAGCTCAAGTAGGTGCCTAATTTAATTCTTTGTCTATTGTGTAACTTTTCACAATCAGAAAGAAGAGAAAAAAAGAGCAAGGAAATAGGCAAAGGTCTGATTTCAGTAAGACGGGTTTCTCCAAGAAGGGAATGCAGAGCAAAGAGCAGTTTTAAGTGTTGCACTTTGGAAGATCATCAGCAGAGTGCTGCCTCCTATGATGCTGCCCAGTCACAAGGCAGCACAGCTATGAGCTCCAGTGGGTCCAGTGGCTCCAGTGGGTCTCAGAAGCTCACACCTGTCCCAGAGATTTTGCACTAAAGTTTCAAGTATGAAGGCTTTGGCCAGAAAATTCTTTATTTCAGGGAGAGAAACAAAAGGAAGAAAAAAGTATGAGAGACAGAGTTCATCAGAGGTTATGGGGCCTGCACTTCAATTTCTTGTTGACATCCCAGTGAAAAGGAGATTTTTTTTGTTTTGTTTTGTTTTTTTTTAACAAGAGATGATGCACTGGACCAGGTTGCCCAAGAAGGCTTTGGATGCCCCATCCCTGGAGGCATTCAAGGCCAGGCTGGATGTGGCTCTGGGCAGCCTGGTCTGGTGGTTGGCGACCCTGCACACAGCAGGGGGTTGAAACCAGGTGATCACTGTGGTCCTTTTCAACCCAGCCCATTCTATGATCCCATGAAAATGCAGACCTCTGTTAACTTCTATCATCAAGGAGCAGTATTTATAAGACACATAATGTAAACAGATTTCTTGCTATTTTTGTGCTTGTAGGAAGTTATATTTTATTCTTGTTCTCCCCTGAATGTAGTCTAAACTGGCTGAAGCCCTAAATCAGTCTGTGTGCATGTTTCATTTTTTCAGGTGAACTGAGATAGTTCTCAGTTTCTTAATGAATTTGACAGCTAGATTTCTTTAATGAAAGTTAACTGAGTTGCCCTTTGGTAGCATTGCTGATTCAGTCATTATTTCCATCCATTTGACAAAATTCTCAAGCTGAATGTGTTTCATTTGTACTTTCCACTGTTTCAGAAGTTACCAAAAAAAAAAAAAAAACAAAACCACAAAAAACCCACCTCAATTTCCATACAATCCACACTTCTCCTGGTGGAGGGAGACTGTTTGGCAAGCTTCACACATTGACTTTTCATGAGCATAGACTTCGAAAGAGAAGTAGTTGCAACCCTAAGAGATATAGCAGGAAGAAGGATGCAGCTCTAAGCCAATCAGTTATCCCAGTATTACGGTTGTTAAATTCATTTTTATCCTGGGATAAACTAAGGCAGTGAAGTAGAGACCCAACCCTTCCATTCCCCTGGTTCCAAATTTTTTCACTTCTGTAATGACGCTCATATGAAGGCGTCGGCGGGCTGAGGTAGAAGAGGACCATTGCCCCTGTGATCTTTGAGAAATACTGGCAACTGCATGTTTTTCTATCCCCTTCTATCCCACATGGAACATGAATGTAATGATCTGCCTCTAAGCAGGTGATAAAATGTATTTAAAACTCTTGTAAGATTTCAGCATAAAGAACACGAAAGCTATTAAGTGTACCAATGTCTTCAACATTTCATTTATAATAAGGAACAGAAAGCAACTGGAGAGGGAGATCAGCAAAACAATGGAAGATTTTGGCTTCTAGCAAGAATTTCATGTTTAATTTCCAAGCATCTGTCAAGTACATTGAGAAAAACAAATTACTCCTTTTCTTTCCTTCTCACATGACTGGCCCTTTGTTAGTGCTTTTTCAATCTTTATGAAATCTTTTTGTTATTAGTGCACATTACTGTGTTAGTGTGACATTTTCAACAGAACATCGCAGTCATCCAAGATCTAAATAGCTTCCTGGGAATTCAGGCTCTTTGTTAATATACAAGATGTTTTTATTATCTACATCATCATCAGGAGATGAGATTCAATGCAAGCCCCTTCCACATGAGAAAAATGAATAAAACACAAATCTGCAAATAGAAGAAGCAATATTTGAATGACTGCTGGCATCAATGATCTGGAGAGGCTTTTTTTTTGTCTGTTAGTGTGTAGCAACGCTTTTTTTTCCTTTGAACCCTAGATACTAGCACATGTGCCACGTACTTTAACCTCACACACCATGCTCAAATACATAAAGTTTATAAAACTGATCAAAGTGAGGAAAAGAAGTTCCAAGAATAAATGAAATCTTCTTGATTTTTCTACAGCCATTCTTCCACAAAGCTTGAGGTTTTAGGAGGCAATGTAATATTCCTCTCCTCTGTTGGAAGCATAGTGCAGGATAGGCAGAACACATCCAACGAAAACTGAGCTGCCTTTTCCCTCCTCTGCATAACATCCTGGAAGTGCAAGCTGTGTGCACACTGAAGATATGTCTAGTGTATTTTCAGGAAGGTATTCACTTCAGGAAAAATGTGTAGACTTTGCCAGATAGATTTTTTCAAAGCTGTTTCTCTGAGCTGACCATTGCCTTCAAATATTTAGCAAAACACAAGTTTACTGATGGTGTGTTTTTGTTAGCTGAAGTCACAGCTGAACTAGAAAATCAGGGTGAAATAGTCTTCACATCTTCTGCCCAACGCACAAGAATGAGCCAACTGCAATGGGAACCATTCTTGGAGCAGGCTGATTGCATGGAGTTAAGTGGATTTCCTCTTTTCTCAGGGTGAATCAGTTCTGATCTGTCAGTTAGCCTCCTTGGCAAGCTGTGGCCTTACCTTCACACTGGATTTGTCCATCTTCTGAAGACTGAACAGTTATCATTCATTTCTTCTGCCAGGAGATAAAGAAATGCTAAGTGTATCCATCATTAGCAGTCTGTGCCAAGAGCTGGAGAATCCTTAGATATCTCATTCATCTGTACAAAGGCAAATCAGATTCCTGTACAACACAGCTGCATCAAACTGTCAGGCCATGTTTCCCTATCCTCCTCTACTTACAATGCAAAGACTTGTTTTCAAGTTATCAGACTTAGGCCAAGTAAGACACGCACAAAAAACTGCACATGGTCACTAACTTGAAGCCAACCCACAAAAACAACCAGGGAAGGTCAGGCTTCCCTTTGTATAACCAGGCAGAAGCCAAACTGTACACCAAACTGGCAGCACACTGAAACCACTGAGTGTGCCAAAATCATCTTGTGTCAGTGATGTACTTGGTGCTGAAGTCTGCATGGACATTTACACAGTCTAACCCAGAGCTTCAGTTTTGCTATACAGAAAATACATCAGAAAGGTGTACATTAGAAATGTATGTCAGAAAAGCACATACACACTTCATCTTGCTTGAAGCAGCTATTAAAGTGCATCACAAAACCTCTCGCTTTCCTACAGATTGTTAGAGCCCCAGGAGCAGCAAGGGAGGCTCATCACAACATAGTTACTTGGACAGGCTGCTTTTTCCAAACAAATCCCAAATTTTAGACTCTTCAGTTCACAGGACCAAAATTCCTCACAGGACTGAAGCAAATGAAGTTTGGCTTGAGAAGCCAAGCTCTATGTAGAAGTGGGAGGCAATAGGGTCCTTCCTTCTCCCCATGGGGGCCTCTAACCACATACCATTTCAAAGCTCTGTTTGTAGGTAAGATACTTTTCAGAAACTGGTGTCTGTTTACGTAACACTTTGCAACAACACACTTTGGCAAAACACAGCCCAAGCCCACCCCAAAGGCATTTCATCTGATGCTGCTGCAACACCCATGCACTGCCAAAATCCCATTCTGGTGCAGCTGTTCATCCAGAGGCGAAGCAATTAGCTCACAAGGCAGCCTGTCCCACTCTCCCTTGTCTCCGGCAGGGACAAAACTCCCTTTTTACAGGTTCTCTTTGTGAACAGGCAGTTCATCCCAGGCAGTGGCACCACATCTCTCCCTCCAGGCATGCTGCTAGTTTTACGCCTTTCTGCTGCAACATTTGTACTTCATGAATAGTAATAAAGCAGAACCAAGTGCAGGTTTCTGAAAGGGATTCGGCCATTGGAAATAAATAAATTAATAAATAAAAAATATTAAGAAACCTAATACTTAGAGGGAAAATGATAAACACACATTCAGTTCTCTCTGTGCAATAATACAGTAGAGTGGATTCACTGCACAGCAGACCAGCAGACTTGCTGTTTATTTTCTTCTCAGCATGTGGGGTTTTAAGTTAAACAGTTTTATTCATACGCAAATTCACTAGTGTATGCCAGATTGGCTTCTCGCCAACTCCTCTGACATTTTGGATTTCTAACGTCTTAATCTTAAGGTGCTCGCGTTGAATCGCATCTCCTGATGATGATGTAGATAACAAATCTCATTACAGAGATTGGAAAGGAGCCTGAATGTACCCTTTTCCTGGAGAAGTGCCTTTGGGATTTTAATGGCCAAACGGCATCCATATTAATTAAAGGCCAACTTGGGAAGGCAATATGGATGCAAGTGCTAACCTTGTTCATGCAATCCATTAAGAAAACATGGGAGTATTGTTGTTTGCATTTAACCAAAGAGCAAATGTTAGCCCAACTAACTGATCCATTTCTGGATCAGTTGCCAAAAAGTATTCATGGTACATCACTGTCCTCTAAACTGGGTTCATCTTCTAGACCTCAGTGAGACAAAGAAGATTTATAGGAAGTGCTGTTCTGTAGATGAGTCAAGTTCTCACAAGAAGTTCTGGCAAATTAAAGTAGAAGGAACCGTGTCTTTGATGCTTTAAGAAAAATCCAAGAACAAAGGCTTTCATTTCCTGAGTTTCCAATTTCTTGACTTTAAGATTATGTATATTTTGGCGTGGAAATACACACATGAACACATACAGTATGGTTAAGTGAAAATTTGTTATAGAATGGAGAAGCCTTGTGAGATAATTCCTGACCTCAGTGAACTTGCTCCAACAGAGATGACAGAGCTGTTTGCGCAGAGTGACAATAATTTCCATATCTTCCACGTCTCTCTAGCTTCACACAGACCTACAGATGAACATTAGTTATTTGACTCACTTCTCCTTTTGTTTCAAGCCAAGATGAAGCAACTCGAGGAATTCTATATCTTCCTAACAAAGCCTCCTATCATTTCAAATTTTCATCTGAACATCTAACAGTCATTTGGCCAGTTCAGAAAACCCTTGGAGAACGGCAGATAACCACGTTGCTAAGCTGCCAAAGGGGCTATCCAGCCAGCTATGGCTGCAGACAGAAAGCAGAGGACATGTACACAATAAAAGGCAGAGGTAAGATAGAAACTCACTCACTGATTTCTGTCTAAAACAAAAATTTTGACAGAGTGGCGGAAAGGGGCACATCTCCAGTATTGACTCTAGAACTTCATTCCATACAGTTACAGTATTTTTTTTACCTGGAAAGAGTAAAGACAGCTGAAAAGCAAAAAAGTTACAGGAAGAAAACTTGTTATTTGAGTGGAGAAGGAAGGAGTAGCAACAGGACCAGACTTTAATTTTGTCTCAGCTTTCTCAGGATGATATTATCTCAATTTACATCTGGTCTCTATGCCTCACAGCTCTGGCATTTCAGGTTGTGGCTTCTGTTCTGGAATAAACCATGTCAAATAGAGAAAACAGTAAAAGACCTTATAAAACCAAGCATGCTGTCTCTAATTCTGATGAAGTATTAACCAAATAAAATCCCCAAGAGAGCACAAAAGGACAAATTTCTTCTAGCTTGTAGATCAGTGAAATGCTAAAGAAAGAGCAAAAGAAAGAATGGAATTGCTGTAGAGATGGAAACAGTAAGACAGCTATGGCCTTTCAGAAATTCAGACATGAAAGTCAGCGGCTCTGAGAGAGATGCAAGCAGTATTATTTGTGTTTTAAATATGTCCTTTTTCCCCATCGTCACTGCCTGACCTCCAGCTGTACCCGCCATGGATTCCTTCAGTGCCACTGGACAAAAAGCTGGATGGAGGCCAAGGCTGGATGGAGGACACATTTCTTGTTTTGTTATGGAGAATAAATGCCAGCTTAAGTGCTCTGAAAGCCAAGAGGAGACCAGCTGCCTATGGAAGGGCAAACAAGAGGAGATTGTCTGGACCTTGAGCTCTGCTTTGTACCACTAAGCAGCAGCCCACAGGACAGGGAAGCGAGGCACTGATGTGTGCTTCCCAGGAGGCACCCAGAGGGCAGCACTTTCTTAGGAGCCTTTCTTTGCATGCTTAGCACAAAGGGCATGTCTGAGAAGAAGGGAATCCGCCAGCAGACCTTTTCACCTAGCTTCTGCCACCCACAGCTGCCTGGCTCAGATAAATAGACCAGGCAGCCTCAGGAAAAGCACTGCCACTCACATACCGCCTACATTCAATAGGCAACGGAGATGAGTAGCATCAGTTTCTACCTTCACCTCCTCTGCTGTTGACCACTAAAGCCCTGAACAAACTTTGAATCGAACTTCAGCATCATCCCAACCTCTCTGAAAAAGGGCTCACCCTGACTCCTGCCCCTTTCTTTCTGCAATAGTAGAGGACAGGGCATCAGCCTTCCAAATCAGAGTGTCACTCTCCTGCCTGGGAGAATCTGGAGATTTCTAATGTGCTCTGCACAGCTGCAAAAACAGTAGAAGGCCTTGGATACCTCCAGCCAACATGTTTTAGACACTGTCTCTGCCCTGTCCTCTCTCAGATGCCAGAAGCTCCTAATCCCCACATAGATACATCCTGTTGATCCTGCCAACACTCCCCAACAGCATCTGGGCCCTCTAGCCTTTTACAGCTGCTTTTTCACTTCACAGTAATTAATTCAATACCTGTAGGCACAGCCAAGTTCTCCTTCAGAGGTCCGTATCCCCCCACATCTGCATAGGCAGCTGGAATAGCACAGCAGAGATGTGGATTTGCTTCTTCCCTTGTGACTGCTGTCTTCCTGAGACTTCTGGCCCCAGAATCACGCCAACAGAGTAGGAAGGAAAATTTTTAAAAGCCCATCTGCCAGAAAAAGCAACAGCATCTGTCTAAAATACCAGTGAAAGAGTGAATCTTGATGATAGGTTAGAATGTCACCTTATGGGGCAAAATGAGCAGGTAAGTTTTGGAGGTCTGACATGATGTCATCTTGTCAAGTCAAGACAACAGGTTTCCATGCCTCTACAGCAGTGCTCAGAGCCTGGATCACAGAAGCAAGTTGAGCTTTGCATGAGGCATGACATACAGCTGAAATTTGGCTGAACAAAACTGCAGCTCAGAAAAAAAAAGATTAAAAATTCATCTAATTGTTGTGGAGATTTATGATTTTATTAATATGACATACCCATGTGAATTAACATTTATTGACTAGAAACTGGGGAATTTATCCTCTGTTATATGATGCAGATAAAACAGATAAAACAGATAAAACAGATAAACTTTTCTATTTCCTTTTACCTTGTTTTTACATGTAATCTGATTTGGTCCACAATGCTTCTTTTTGATGTAGGAAGCAGGGACTGGAAACACACATCCCTATTTATCACATCAGAAAATGTTTATTAGCACAAGGCAGTTTCAAGACATCTTGCCAGCTGTCCCCATCAAGAGGAGAATGATGCATGTAATAGTATGAGTAGACCCCACTGGTATCTCAAGCTCTTCAATTTTCCTTTGAGTACTACATAGGTAAGTTCAAAAAACCACCTTCCCACATCCCCACGTGAACCCTGTGTACAAAATTTAATATTCAAAGCCATCACTAGAGCAGGAGAAAAGGGGCTAGAGAGACACAAGTCATCTTAACATCATCACTATCAAAACCCCATAGCCTGAAAGGTGCAAGTGACAGCACAATAAAATCCTCCTGAAGTTAAGCTCAGGATGTTCTTATCTGGAGATATCTGATTCTGTTCTTCATTTAGAAAAAGACTATGTGGACTAGCTAGTGGAAAGACTATGTGCAAACTAGTGGAAAGGAAAAAAGTGCATTTTTCTCTGTAGCTTGCACGGGAATGGACAAAAAGAATCCTGTTTCTTGTCTGTAACCTGTGGGATATGTACTCTGCTATTTTTGTTGTGAAACTGTGGGGGATGTTTGTTCTAATCCCATAACTGACGTACTGAGGTTTGCTTGGAGTAACAGTAAAGACCGAACAGCTGTAGACTGTAGAAGAAAACAGTGATTAGATGAAGGCTGGGGAGAGATAAGACTGAAAATCTTGGAAGTGTGCATATACACACATGTATCTGTGCAAAATTTAGTTATTTGTGTGTATGTATGCATATATTTTTGCTATTATATACAGACATACACCCTGCTCTTCTGAGCACACCTTTTGCTGGGCCATAGGAGCCTTATAAGTGAAGAGGTATGATTTACTGAGTGGTGGAAAACTGAGACAAATCTTAACTGTAGACAAAAAAAAAAAACAAAAAACAAAAAAAACAGTAGGAATTTCATCTTGGGCATTGTGAGAACATGGGAAACCATCCACTCTGCTGGTATAGCAGAGGGATTACAATCCCTAATACTGACTCCCTGTAGACTCATTAAGGAAATCAAACTTGTTTATTTTAGAGTTTGGAAGGGAAATTTTGTGCTGATACAGCTATTTCCTTACACACAGATCAGAGTAATCTGTCAGTTTATCAAATGGACAGGCTAAGATTGTGCTTTTCTCTTTTTCTTAGGATTGTAAATGATGTGAACGCTGTAAATACAGTTTTTCAGTTAAAGTGCAGATATCTATACAAAGCAATATTCCCCATCAAAAATCATCTGGGGGAATATGACAGGTTAAAACTCATTCGTCTCATTCACTCAGCAAATTCAGATTTCACTCAGCAAATTCTTCATTGAGAATGAAGATAAGACAGATCAGGAGGCATTTTTTTGAAGAAATTAAGATAAGTCAGCATCTAAACTCCCACAGGAGCAGTCCCTCTGACAAAGGAATCACTGAGAAATAATTGTTAGCACTTTCCAACCACATAAGCTTCATTGTGGGAACATATTGTTATTTCAGAGCTGGGAAAATCAGAGCTCAGAGAAGTCAACACAAATCCTCCAAGGACAGATAATGAGCCAGAGGCGGACCTACTCAGAGTGTTGTTGTCCAGATTACTGGACCAGGGTCGCAGCTACGGGATGCACCTGCTCCCATACTAGTATCAGAGGATGAACATTTTCAATTATTTACATTCTGCAGAATTTCTATCTAAATAAAAGACCCAGAGCCAGGCTTAGGCACCTGGTAGAGTTAAGCTTTAATGACTGACAGCTGTTTATACTGAGGCAGCAGCACTCACATGCAGAAACAGAACTGCATGCATTCAAGCAATTTCATGGCAAAGCTGCTGTGCCATGGAGGTACCACACACATGAGGCGAGTTTGGTAAACTACACTTTGCTATGTGAACATGGTTCTGTACGTGTGTATAAATGTGAGTGAAAGGCAGGAGTCATGCACATTTCTCTGTGAATTCATGCTAGGTAGAAAATTCATAATTTTAAATAGAGGACTGATTAGTATGATCTGTTAATTAATTTACCCAGTCAGTTCAAAGGTGAGGGATGCTTCTCTCTGATCTCTGTAGTGCCTGACTGAAATCTGAGGATGTAAAGCTTGCTGGTGTTTTGGTGGGATGTGAAAGGACACAGAGATGGGTTTTGAACATAAGTTTGTCATTGTGCATTTGATGGTCAGTAGCACATATGTCACTACTGAGGATTTCTGGAGAAGTAACAGTATACACCTTAGTGTAGGGCCATATACCTTAGTGAAGGAAAGAAATATCTCTCTCTCATGCTTGAGCTCCAGAGGAGAAACCTGTAAAATGAAGCTTTGGACAATTTTTCCCTGACACAATCGTGAATAAATTTTCCTATTTTGGTGCTATTTTCTGTTTGCTTATCCACTTGCCAGTCTGGCTGACTGTCACTTCCCTCAGGTGAAAACATAGCTGCATCCCAACTTTGCTGTGGGGGGGTTGGGTTCCCCCACAGGTGGGAAGAGGGGCCAGAAAAGAGCCTCCCTGGGCAGGCCACAGGCTTGTAACCTGGGGATTCACTTTGTTTGTTTTCAGACTAACTGCAGACTTTTCACATCCTATTCTTATCAACGTTATTGAGGCTTAAACAGCAAGCTGGATACCTGCGGGGATGGAAGGATTGTGCTTATAGGCAAGGAGGGTGGCTCCATGAGGGGAAGTAGCATCCCCGCCGCTGGCACTAGTTGTGAAGGATTTTCAGGGAGTGACCTTGGAGAGTCTGCCTCTCAGAAACCATGGCAACCAGCATTTGTTCTTGTAAAATAATTTCTTGTCTTGCAGTGAGTGATTACATGCCTCCTCTGAACTCTGAAGTGGAATCTCTCCATAAAGAGGAAAAAAATATATTGGAACGAAAGCCCAGCTTGATCGTGTTGAATCCTCATATCCTAGATAATTCAGTTCTACATGGTTAGCTGCTGAACAACCAGCCAAGGAGCAGCTGCTGCGAGACTGTCCATCCCTATTTCTAGGTTAGCATAATAAAGTCTGAAATAAATACAGATATCTTCGGTGGCTGCCCATTTGCCTTCCCATTAGCATCTGACAGCTGTGGGGAACAAACATTTGAAGATTATACTGAGGCTTTTGTTGTGCAGCTTGGGAATTGCTCGTACTGCCTCTTCCCAGTTCTTAAGCATATTTTAAGGGGGAAAAGGCCATCTGCAAGTTATCTTTTCCTCAGATAATCACCTTGTGCAATTCTGGCTGTAGTACATCCTGTATCTTGTGCTTTGTCCATGTAAAAATTCCCATCACCGAGGCAGGTGAGGGAAATGTCTCTCATATACCCACGCAGCTCAAAAGAAACTGCAGCAAAAGGAGGGCGTAAAGAAAATAAAGCTGTGTGGTAGCACTCAAGCTTGTCCTTGCACCACAGCATGTGTCATTTGTGGCCCCTTGGTGGTGAAAATATGTGCAAAATACGCAGGGAAAGCCACTGTGCTGCTGCAGGGTCACTTCTGGTGCTTCACTACACAGAGAAACAGAGTGCTGAGGCAGTCAGCTGTGCTTTACCCATCACGACTTTGTAGCTGTTTCCTTTTATTTGTGGGAAAAAAAGAAAAGAAAAGAAAAGAAAAAAAAATGCAGATGCTGAAAACTGCACATTTAAGGCTGGTTCCTGAGGGGACGGGTACTGCGGGGGATCCAGCTGCTCCTGCTTTGAGCAGCCTCTTCCTGCAGCACTGCTCAGCTTTCAGCAGAGATCACACACCTCCAGAGGCACAAATGCTGGGCACTGGAGACAAGGGCAGAGCTGCCCTTTTACCTGCTGTGCCCCCGAGCCCCGTGCATCCCAGTGCATCACTGCCATGCTCCTCAGGACCTTGCCTCCTTCTAGCCCTGCACACCACTGCAAGTGCAGGATGGTAGTGTCATATCCTTGCAGGAACTACCATTCGTTGCTTTCTTTCATCAGAGGTAAACCTTTCCACAGCAGGTGTAATTATCATTCACAGCATTGTTAGTGACAACTGAATGTCGTACACTGGGAGCAGACAGCATAAATTCCCATTACATTGCAAGACTGCCCTCCTGCTTCTCTGCTGCTAACAGCGGCTTTCCCCTGCAGCATCAAATCACTATTGCAGGGCACGCTGTGCAGAGGAGACTCAGCTCTCCGCCTGACAGCAGCACTCCCTGCTGGCCCATGAGCAACCTCAAAGGTGATCACAGCCACGGTTTGCCCCTCTAAGGAGCAGAGAGAAGTGAGGGTCTGGGGCCAGCTTGCTCTTGAGCTGAGGTAGGAGCAGCAACTAAGAGAACAGGTGCTCACTTGGTAGAGGGCTGCAATGATGCTGCAAGCAAACCTTCAGGAGCCCGGCGTCTCTTAGGTCCCAGCATTCCTGGGCCACCAGGAGAAGAAAACACTCAGCAGAACACATCGGCTTCTAGCTCAGCACTGTGTCCCCCCACAGCTGGATCATAAGAAGCATGCTGAGATCTGAGGGCACTGCATGGGATCAGCCATGCACCTGCCACTAAAATCAATCCTTTGCACCACTCTGAAAATCTGTTTGCAGATCTCTGCCTCTGGGACACAAGGAAAGAAAGGGAGAGAATGAACCCAGGAGTTCCTCGGATTTGCTTTCATTTCTCCATGACCTTTATCAATCTTATCCTAAGAGGTTCACCTTATTCTTCCCGTCAAGATCCTCAGATTACTTTAGGTCAGTTTCACTGCAAAATGTTTAAACACAGAAAAGGATATTATGGTAATTGAGGAAGAAACATTGGTGAGTTGTTGAGGTACAACATTGGTGGACCCAAAAACAGGTCCCAGCTCCTTGCCAAAATGTTTTATTTTGCTGCCTGTGTAAGAAAAGCAGAGGAAGCAACACCATAGGATGAACATAGCAGTGGGAAGCAAGGCCTCTCATCTTTTTCACCACTTAGCACATTCTTGCAGGAGTGAGGCACCCATGTTCAGCACCACCTTGCACTTGCAGATGATTTTTGCTTTTGAGGTTCTTCCAGAGATGATGGAGCTTTATTTTATCTGAAGTGTCTCCCTGCTCCAGCCAATTCCTCAATGCTTTTTTCCCCAGTATTTCTGCAGCCGTTTCCTGAAGCACAGAATTGCTGCACCTCAGCCTCACACACCCCTAATAAAAGAGCTGCTCTATTGGTGATGTGCCTGCTGTCTGCCATCCCACATACAGCCCCTTCATGCAAACAGCTATGGGATGTGCAAAAATGCATTATTTAATGAAGAAGCCATTTGCTCAAATCCCAGAGCTTGGGAGGGACTTTCTCAACATGATTAACAGCTGTAGCAGCAGACAATGAAAAGGCTATGAAACTAAAGGGGAGGGGACATTGCTTTGTGTTTCTGAGCTTTTTGAAAGAAGTCATGTGGAAAAAAAGCAGCAAACTACAGAATATGAGGGAGGAGGGCAGCCTCAAACCTGAGTGTATTCTAAAGAAGAAGCTGAGAGAGCACAAATGCTGCGATAAGAGCTGCTTGCAAGAGCTCTGTGGGCATGGAGAGCCAGTTTTGTCTGCACATTATATTACAAACCACTTGTGACCAGCAGAGCTTTGAGATGCAGAAATGCCTGGAATAATTAGGTCAGTCATAGCTTGATGCAGAAACAGCTAGGTCAGGTTCTGCCGTGCTGCAACTTCCATCGGGAAACCACGGCCAGCACAGTGCCAGCCTGGGAAAGGAATTAGGAAAGCAATCTGAATTTGAACATGCACCAGTAAGCCACATCCACCTGCAGGCAGCTGGCACCTCAAGTCTCTGGCTGCAGCGGCCAGCACAGGTATGCCAGGGAGATAAAATGTCCAATCATGTTTAAACACGGACTGAACCACCTATATAGAGGAACACATTAAGCCTATGGTGCATAACGTGTTATAATGCTCATCATGCTGAAGGATTTCTGTGGGCAGGGAAGAACTGAATTTAAAGCATTTTCATTATACCTGTAGAAATACCACCTTCCACAGAAAATGGAATCATCCTGTCCAATAGTCCACCTACCACCAGTATTTTCCCACTAACCCATGTCCCTTAGTACACATCTACACGTTTCTTGAACACCACCTCCAGAGACAGTAACTCTTCCTGGGCAGCCTGTCACAGCACTTGACCACTCTCTCAGAGAAGGAATCTTTCCTAATATCCAGCCTGAACCTTCCCTGGTACAACCTGAGGCCGTTCCCTGTAGTCCTATCACCAGTGACAAGAGAAGAGCCAACCTCCACTTCGCTATGTCCTCCTGTCAAGCAGTTGTACAGAGTGATACAGTCTCCCCGGAGCCTCCTCCAGGCTGAATAATCTGTTCCCTCAGCTGCTTCTCATAAGACTTGTGCTCCAGACCCCTCACCAGCTTCACTGCCCTTCTATGGAGATTCTCCAGGGCCTTGATGTCTTTTTTATAGTGAGGGGCTCCAAACTGAACACAGTACAGAGTGCAGCCTATGGGGCTCATGGAGTGAGAGAGCAGAGAATTTCTGTTGGCAGAGCACTGGGCCCAGCTGACCCCATCCTCCATCCACAAAGATCCACTGAAGCAATGCTGTTTCCTCCTTCAGCGTGCATTAGAGGCCAAAGCATTTATTTTTCATTTGATTTAAAGAGAAAGAAAGAAAGATGAGCTGATCTGCAGCGGTATGAGAGTACAGTACAAGCAGAATGCAGGTGATGTTCAATTAGTAAAAAAGAACTTTTTTCCACATTGGCATTAAGGGATTTTTGTACCTACCTTCAGGAATTCTTCTCGCCTTTGATGTAAATTATTCTGAAGAAAATTTAGTGTGTTTATTGTAACAGAATTATGAATACACCCAAATTAATTAGATTTTGCCTTCTGTTGCTAGTCTTCAGCATTTTCTAAATTCTCTATAGTTTGGTGTAATTTCTTGCCTATCACAAAAATACCAATGAAAAACTCAGAGACAAATACAGGGTCTTAAGCAGCAAATGGAAGTAGGTCAATAAAGTTGCATAGAAAGTATCTCAGGAAACAGCAGATATCAAAATAATATTAGCCACTTACCTCATCAACATTTTAAATTCAGTCTCTTCCTATCACGTAATTTAAGAATAAAGCAATATGCTTTATTACATACAATGCTTACTGTAAGCTCCAAGGATTTATAACATCGTAAGGCCTCCTGATCACTTCTGACTGAGGTGTCAAAACACTTTGCTGTGCTAAAGTAATTTTATTAAACACCAGCTCTGGGTAGTGGGTAGTAATAGTATCAGTGAGAAGGTTATGGAATGTGTGTCCTAACATAAAACAAAGCACCACCACCTCAGAAAACAAACAAGCAAGCGAGTAAGCAAGCTAGCTAGCAAGCTAAAAAAAAGAATAAGACAAGCAACCATCCAACTAACCCATGTGGACGGCAGGTGACAGAAATATACCTTATTTCTGGGCAAGGACTGAAGAGAAATTTCAGAGAACATTCTGCAATTGCCAGCACCAAAAAGATGGCAAATGGACTGTCCAGTGATGAAAACAAGCAGCTGAAAGCAGAATGGGCCTTCACTCTTACCTAAAGCATAGCAAGTACATTCCTGTAAGTCTCCTGCCCCGATATTGCTTCAGGGAAATACTTCCTCCATTTGTTCCTACTACACTAGGTGTTCTCTGGTGCAAGCCCTGGAGCTCTCCCTGCCAGTTGCAGGCTTGCCTTGTATCAGCAGCTTGTGCTTCCAGGCTTTGGCAGCATTTTCTGTCCACCCATATCAGGCAGGGGCTGAACCAGCACACTGGGTGCCCCACAGGATGACATGCTGAACAGCATTACCAGGGCTCTATTGCCATCTGTACCCCTGGCTTCT
Source organism: Tympanuchus pallidicinctus (assembly GCF_026119805.1). NCBI lineage: Eukaryota > Metazoa > Chordata > Aves > Galliformes > Phasianidae > Tympanuchus > Tympanuchus pallidicinctus. The sequence continues at coordinate 47,676,280 of NW_026294758.1, forward strand.
GTGGACTTTTCCTTCCAGGCAGTCCAATTGTGTATTTAAATCTCTCAAATTAATTAACTGAACACTCATGCCTATAAAGGGGCCTCTGAGAGCTTAAATAGCAACTGGAGAGGTTGTTTGCCAAGGGGAGGGGGGCTGCCAAGCATGCATCACTTCAGCATTTACAGACAATCCAGTCTAATGGAACCGACAGCAGAGAATGAGGCTGTGAAAGAAATCCTAGGAATACTTCACACCACTTGGCCTTGATTCTCTGTGCTGGCGGAACTCTGGCACAATGTGTCTGATCCAGGTGTCTGATGAAGCTATGGGGTCAGCGTTAGGAATCTGCATGTCATCTGTAGACTTCTGGATAATCTGGAAAGGACAGTGGCTATGAAAGACTATTGCCTCTGCTCCTAAAAGGACCTCTGAAAACGGTGTCTTGTCTTCAGGCGAATACGTCATTCCTTAGATGGAAGGCAGGAGAGGAATCTTGAGCAGTGCATCTTTATCATAGCAACAGCTATCACAATAATAAAAGTTTGGCTTTAATATGAATATTGTTAGTTGCAGGAAAGCACTTGACATCTTAAACATAACTGCCATAAGAAAAGCAAGAAATTGGGTCTTTTCTGCTGATTTTTGGCTTACAATACGGTGGACAAAACTTCACAAAAGACAGTAGCAGTTCAGAATTCACCTGTGGAAGAATACTGTAAATTGGACTTTTTACTCAGATTGCAGTGTTGAAACATCTGCACATAAGATGTTTGAAGTTATAGCCCAGAGGCTATTTAATGTTCCTCTAATTTAATTATTTTGTCAGTACAGTAAGTACTAAGACGGGCTTGCCAGGAAACACAAAACAACAAAGGCATCACACATCATCTGCACAGTAACATTTCAGTGAAGCAAACACTCGTAAGGGAGGCTTCTTATCTGTATTTGTAAACATCTGAAAGGCGAGTGCAAAGCCATCTGGACATGGTCCTGGGCAAGCAGCTCCTCTGAGCAGGGGTGGGTTCAAATGACCTCCAGGGGTCCTTTCCAACCTCACCCATTCTGTGATACCATGACAAGACCTTCTGTCTCCAACAGAATCAATCCTATTTGAGAAAGCATACGTCTTGTTTCTTGTACAATACATCACACCCCACAGTGTGGGCTATCTTCACCTGAGGAGTAGGGCACTCTGCAAATCATATGTTTTATGCCCATTACATAAGCAGAGGATGTGGCCCATTAGTTTTTTTAGTGTTATAATGTGTATGCGTGAAATGAAATCAGAAAGTGGATCTGTATCACTTACTCTCCATAGTGACAAACATACTATACCCTACCTTCTGCACATGCATGCACTGCACCTACTGGTAGGACAGATGAAGACTTTCTTACATTCATCAGCATTCTATGTCTTAGATGCGTTGCACAAAAATCCAGCACTGCTTACTTTTTAATCAGTGTTTAAATTCTGATTAAGCCTAGGGAGAGCAGGACTGGCCTGCCTGCCTTAATTTTAGAACAAACTCTGATGCTAAACAGCATGAAAAGAAGCCAAAACAATGTTCAGCCCTTTTCTGGGTTCAGCATGTTGTTCTGAGATTCTGTGGACATAATCAGGGAGAATGTTAACATAACGGGTTGTTATCACAGCACAATGGCTCCTTGTTAGTATTAGGGTAGAAGAAAAAGTATAATGTTTATCTTCAAAGTACAAGATGTGGGGACTGTAATAATGCTGTCTTTTGTTCAACCTTGTTTCCACATAATTGTTTTTTGCAGATGTTATCGTTTTTCTGAGGAACGTTATAGCTGTCCCCTTTTCTTATCCTCCTTCCTTCTAAGCATTAGAACAGAAGGACCTAAGTTTTCAACCACTGAGGTTGTATCAGCTATTAAGCAGGCCATTTTTGTAAAGGCAAAATCCCTAGATATTTACACTGGATATGTGGACTAAAACCCCCTGAAAAGGTGATTTAATCAACAAGGTTATGTTTCAGAAACAGAGTACATTACAGTCAGATTGGCAGGGCAACAGCTAAGGACTACTGCACAGCTATGTCAAACAAACTGGATTAGCGTGTATTAAAGCCTTATATATGGCTTGCTCTGACTTGAGATGAGGCAGCATGGTATTTGTGAGGCTTTCACATCACTATGATTGCTCAGCTGGGTTGAGCAGAGCTGTACTCAAAGGCATGGGCTCCTGTTCACTTCATTGCCTGGTTTAAGAAGATAAATTGAATGTAACCAGCACAAAGGTTAACTACCAGAATCAGTTGTTAAGGAATGCTGTTTTCTTTATTTCTTGCTCTTTACGCATGTATTCGACTCAACACAGAGTAGTTGGCAAAAGTCTATGGTGTGCCTCAAGCCAAAATTCATTAAAATAGACCTAGTAACACCTGCTGAGCTTTAGATCTGTTAAATTCAGGTAAGCAAAACAACTGTGTCACACATTATCTCTAAATTAAAAAATAAAAAACAAACAAAAGCTAAGAAAACCACATCCATTTTAAATACTGCTTTGTGATATTTGATGATCAGTAAAACAGAAGTTCAAACATAAATACATACATGTCTTGACTGTGACTTAAAGCAGTACATCAGATAAATCACAAAGAAAGTGGTCTAGGAGACCAAACGGTAAAGAAAAATACTTATTTGGTAATGACTTGCATTTAGTTCTATTCAAGTCTTTACAACACTACTCATTTGACAGTGTTACAACTTAAGTTAACCTGATTCTTACCAGGACACTGCATGACTAAAGTGCACTGCCTGACCATTTGTGCTGTTACTGCTTTTCTGTCCCTTTCTTACACTTTCTGAGACAGTCATACAAGACTCTATCAGTGTCTCAGCTATGACACATTACTTTATAATCCTCTCCTCATTAGGATACCGTTGTCAGAGCAAGCAGAGCACCGCTCATGTCAGACAGAAAGGGGCCTATCAAGCAGAGGACGTAAAGGAGGTCCTTCCCAATAGCTTCCCTCAGCTTATTTCAGGAGAACATTGCATTCCTCATTAAAATAGCATGGGTCATAGAAAAAGTTTATCCTCTGTACTGTGCAACAATATCAGGCCCTCAGAAGTTTACCAAAATTGTCTTCGTTCATAGCCACAGTTCTCAGTCTTCCAAAAGTCTTTTCTACCACAGCAGCAGGTAAGAGGAGAAAAAGATTCACACAGAAATATCCAGGAGGATTTTCCTAGATCATCCGGTAAGTTTTATCTATGTCTGATTTAAACAGGTTATGCTAGTCAGAGCAGAAATGGCTTACTGCTGTTCAGGTAAGGTCAAGCACATCGCCACTGCTTGAACACATCTTGATAGTTAAGCAGACAATGGCTGTGGTGTCACCACAGGACCAACAGAAGAAAACAGAGTATGTTATTTTCCCTCTCCTGCTTAGGGTGCTTCAGTTTGTTATAAGATAAATAGATCGACCAGAATCTGAATTAACATATTGTATTAACTGAACTGAGACCACATGCAAAGACAAAATATTTCGTGTTAACATCATTTTGCAGTAGCATGTGTCCTTCATCCTGAAAACATAAGTGAGAGAAAAATGACTCCAGTATTCTCAGTTCTATTGGGAGTTCCATGATTTTATTCAAGGAATTTGGTATGAACTAGGATCCTGTTTCAACCATTCCACGAAGGCAACATCTTGCAAAGAAAAATAACCCTAGAGAATATTTTCTGGTGGATTGGGTTGGAGGAGTTGTGGTGGGACTTTCTGCAAAATGGGACGCCTGCAGCACTCAGGGCACAACCAAGCATTTGTGCCTTTGGCATAGCTCTCTGGAAAGCCAGAAACACCTCAGGTTATCTGGACGGCTGAAATAATGTCGCATATCTACTGAGATTTTACAGAAAATCTGGCTTACCAGGCTTTGTTTCTCACTAACTAAAAAAATCACGGAAGTGCCTCTCTGCTCCACTGGAATCACAGAATAACCTGTATAAATATATATATACATATATAAAGTTTAAACTTCAGAAACTCCCAGTAAATCAGAGGCTATAATCTGAAAATATAAGTGGTTTTATATTCCTCCTAATATGTCTAACAGTCTAGTATCTGTTTTTGCTTGCTTGTTTGTTTTTCCATAGCCACTTCTATTCAGAAGAGATAATACTATTAAACGCACTGCTGATATGGTCTGTAAAAACGTATTTTATTTTGCTCAATGGAGCTCATGACAGATATAGAAGTAACAGGGGAACAAGAAGTGTAACGGAACAATGGGACGGTTAGCAAAATTTCCTTCCAAGCAGAAACTCAATAGCAGAAGAATGGAAGGAAGAGGATATGAGCTTGTTTGACCCAGTGAAGTCAGCACAGTCATTTTCCCAAGGCACAATTTCATCAGTGATGAAAAAAAGGAATCCACATAGAGATAAAATATTAATGTTAAGCCTAAGGAAATCTCCATGTTTATTTGGCATTTGCAATGGCAGAACAGAGAAAGAAAATGAAAAAAAAAGAACAATTTCAAATCAACATCAGTAAATGATTTTATTTTACAGGTAGAAAGTCCATGTAGAACTCACCATCAAAAATTAAAAGTAAAACAGACAATTTAGGATAATTTAAATTGACAGCATAGAATCCTGAAACAGAAGACAGGAGAAAAATAATTACTATCCCAAAAACCGTTTTGCCATCACCAGGAGAATAAAGAAAGGTTTCCTCTTTGAACTGAATGACTGTTTTTCTCACATGTTGTTCTAAACACCTGAACTAACCTCTGTCAAAAACAGAGGCAGAAGCAGGACAGATTCTACTCACACAGTTATTTTGTGGCAAGTATTTTTCTTTATGTTTTAATATTTCTTTGTTAAGAAGGGACAGTGACCAAAGAGAAAAAGGAAGCTGTCATGAGTGATGAACATTTTCTCAGATCTCACTCCCATCCCTAAAACCAGTCCACTCATCACACAGATGTCAGTTCCATTAAGGTTCTTTCTAAAAATAAAGTAATTTGCTTATAGTGGTGAGTGTTTGAAGATGCTGACACTGACAAAGCAGCATCTCCTTTATCTTCTTATTTTCCTCTTGATGTCTAGGTAACACCCCAGTGTCAATTATTTAAAATAAAGACACCTTTTCCAATCAACATATTTACTCCTCCAGAAATGCTAATGGAAACTCAGCACCAGAATAAGAAAGAAATGCAAAGAGGGCAGCAGTGCTGTACTTTCATCTGTCACTGATGATCACTGCTGTCAGAACTAGTATAAAATTACCCAAAAGACAGGCATCCAAATTTATGCTAAGTAAACACTTCTTGAATCTATTACATACAGTAGAAACCTAGTTTTTATCTGGTCATTGCTCTGAGTAGTTATTTCCCAGTCTGTCTTTCCTATTGTATATACACACAGCCAGTCATTTCACTGTAGAGGACCATCAGGCTGATCAGCCATGATGACCTCATTTCTAATTCATGCTGAGTACTCCCAGTCATCTTCCTGTCCTGTGTAATATCTGGAAATGGATTCCAGGATCATTTGCTCCATCACCATCCTGGGGACTGAGTGAGGTTGACCAGTTTGCAGTCCCCTACATCTTTCTTTCCCTTTTTGGGGGAAGGAGTGACTTTTGCCTTCTTACAGTCCTCAGGGTCTCTTTTCAATCAGCACCTCCTCTCTGATGATATTTTAGAGCCGATTGTGAGTGACAGTTTCCTCAGTGCATGTGGGTTCACTCTCATCAAAGCCCATGGACACCTGTTGGTTGAGTTTATTTAGAAGTTTACTAAAGAAATAATTATCTACTGAGAATAAATTTATACTGCTCTGGACTTTCCCATTGGTACTGGGGCTTGAGATTACTCAGTACAAGTCTTGTCCGTAAGCACAGAGATGAAGAACATATTGAGGGCTAAGACATCCCTATGTCCTTTTCCACAAGGCCTCCTTTATCACAAGGCCTGTCTGGTCTTGGTCCTGCATTTTCATTGCTGTACTTCTGTTGATGCCCCTGCAGAAACTTTTATAGGAACGCCTGACACACCAGAAGGCTGTGCTGCCATGGAAAGGCTGGAGAGCTGGGCGGAGAGGAACCAGATGAGGCTTAACAAAAGCACTTGTAGAGTCTTGCACCTAGAGAGGAATAACTGCATGCACCAGCACAGGGTGGGGGATGACCTGCTGGAGAGGAGTTCTGCAAAAGAGATCTGGGGGTCCGGGTGGACTGCAGGTTGGCCATGAGTGAGCAGTGGTGGCCAAGAAGGCAAATGGGGTGCATTAAAAAGAGCATGGCCAGCAGGTCAAGGGAGATGATCCTCCCCCTCTACTCTGCCCTGATGGGGCCTCACCTGAAGTATCATTTTCCATTCTGAGATCCCCAGTACAAAAAAGACAGGGATCTCCTGGAAAGAGTCCAACAGAGGACCAGGAAGATGATAAAGTGCCTGGAGCAACTCCCCAGTGAGGAAAAACTGAGTGACCTGGGTCTGTTCAGCTTTGAGAAAAGAATACTCACTGGGGATCTGTTCAATGTCTATAATGTCTATAAATATGCAGGAGACAAAGAGATGAGCCCAGATTCTTTTCAGTGGTGTGTGGCAGTAAGACAAGAGGAAATGGCCACAAAGTGAAGCATTGGAAATTACACACAAATGTGCATAAGAAATTCTTTAAAGTGAGTGTGACAGAGCTCTGGAACAGGGTGCCCAGGGAGGTTGTGGAGTCTCCTGTAGAGACATGCAAGACATGCCTGGACACCTGCCTTTGCAGCCTGCTGTAGTGAGCCTGTTTTGGCAGGGAGAATGGACTCGATGATCTCTACAGGTCCTTTCCAGCCCCTGTAATTCTGTGAGGTGTCCCTCTTCTCTCCATGGCTCTATTCCATGACATTCTTCTGAGCAGATCTCTGAATAGGTCTAAATCCTTTCTGAAGTCCAGTGCTGTGGCCTTGCTTTTTGACTTATTCCCTCCTCTCAGGATAATCCTATGGTCACTGCATCCAAGACTGTTCCCTGACAAGTTGGTACAAGTATATTTCAGGTCCCTCTGAGCACTTGTGCTCTTTGGTTCCTTGATCAGGATGCCATTGGAATTGTGCATTGGAAATTTCTTGAACAGCAAACTTTTCATAGAATCATAGAATCAAAGAATCATTTGTGTTGGGAGGGATCTTTAAGATCACCTAGTTCTAACTTCCCTGTCATAGGCAGGCACACCACCCTGTAGACCAAGTTGCTCAGAGCCACATCCAGCCTGGCCTTGAATGCTCCCAGGGAGGGGGGATCCACAACCTCATTGGGCAACTTGTTCCAGTGTCTCTCCACCCTCATGGTGAAGAATTTCTTCCTAATATCCAGCCTAAATCTACCTTCTTCCAGTTTAAAACCATTTCCCTTTGTCCTATCACTACATGCCCTTATAAAAAGTCCCAGCAAACCAGGATACGGTTGGCCTTTTGGGCTGCAATCACACATTGCCGGCTCATGTTGGACATTTTATCAACCAACACCCCCAAATCTTTGTCCTCAAGGGTGCTCTCAACCCATTCTCCATCCAACCTATATATGCTCTTGGGATTGCCCACACTCAGATGTAGAAGCTTGCACTTGGCCTTGTTGAACGTCACAAGGTTGGCATCGGTCCTCCAAGCAATTTGCTGCATTTGTTGTCTCCCTTTGTTAACTGCCCTCGTTACAATCTAAGTTGTCTGTCAGCCACAAAATACATAAATAAATAAATCAATAAAAGGCTAAAAATAAAGAAAAAAAAAGGTTAAAAAAAAAGAAAGAAAGAAAGAAAGAAGAACTGTTTTAGCAAGTGATCAGCAAAGCTGAAATCTTGGAACAGCTTAAAAAAAAAAGAGAGAATTTTGTCAGTGTATCTCAGGGCAACAAGTGAAGGCACAAAATTCCAGAAGACAATGTCAGAAACAGTGGAAAGGATAACCATTAGTATACACCAGTAGTCAAAGGGTGCCTACCAACACGTAACCGGTTCAGTTTGACACTCACCAAAGGCTATGTATTATTTTTACTTATTTCACATGACCATAAGTGATATATAATGTAGAAATTGTATTTCTTGAACAGGTAGCTTGCATACATTCATCAGGGAAGAAAGCTGCTGTTTTACCACAAAAAGCATTACTGGATATAGAGTGGATGAAGCCAGAAACCCAGCAGGATGTGGGAGGTTACTGAACCATCACATACAATTCCAGTGGGAATTAAATTCTTTATTAAATGGTATTAAATAGGTAAGGAAAAGAAGGGTGAAGTGCCAGGAAGGAAATGTGGGCTGGACACTCCTGCTGTTTCATTCTTTAACTGCTAAAAAGCACTCGTTCAGGCACTGCCAATTTCCCTATAAGCAAAGAAAGAAAATTTTGAGATCTGTGCTACAAATGAAAATGCCTGAACACAGAGGTACGGCAGAAGCAAGGCTGTCTCAGAGTTTGCAGCACTAAAGGTCTAATTCCCTGTTGTAGGACCAACAGGGGGCCGGTACACAACAGTGCCTTTCAATGTGTCACAGTCTAGTAGCGATGCTTAGTGTATGCTGGAGAGACTTAGCACTAAGCCTGCTTGGCTCCAGACTGTGATGGTGACCAAAGATGCCAAACTAAATGATTCAATTCCTAAAGCCACTTCGTGGGGAAGTTGGAGGAGAAGTCAGAGAAGGAGAGATGGTGGCCTAAAAGAAATGGGGGAAAAAAGAGGTGAAGACAGCTGCTTGTAACACCTGATTGAACAAATGAGCTGTTTCGAAAAAAGAAAACCAAACTTGCTAACCACACTTTGCGTAGAAACACATGATAAATTCAAGGCTACTATGGCTCCTTACAGATACGGGCTTCATTTCTCAATTAGTTTATATGCACAACAGTAGATGCAAATATTCAAGAAAGTTGACATTATACATGAAAAAAAATCGGGCCTCCCAGAAAAGCTTCAGTTGGAACTAAGGCACAGAAACACTGCCACAACAACAACAACAACAACAAAAACAACAGTACTTTATTTCAGTGACTTGCTGCAGCCAGGAAAGAAAAGGAAAACAGCAAATCTTCTTTCTAGTCTCAAAGTCAATTAGACAGGAAGGAAATTCTTTCAGCTTGAGCAGACTCTTCCAAGATCCAAATGTTAGCTAACATTATTATGCCAACTGATTAAGACACACACGAAATGAAGCTTTCCTCAAGAAGAGAGAGCAAAGCACAGAATCCAACACAGTGCACCAAGTGAGGATCCAGGGCTGGTGGTGCCCCTCATCCACCTGCAGCCTGTGGGATTTTACATTCTTCAGAGTAGCAAGATGAAAAAGGTCCCCTTTTCACTTTCTCTTTTAAGATATCAGATTTCTGAACAGTTAAAGATTTTCAAAAGATCCACAGGTTATGATGGTCAGCTTTGCTGTTCTAGTTCTCAAACAGCAACCATTTGCAGTTCTGTAGAGAAAAGCAGTTTCAGCTTGTGTTGACTTGGAAATACGGAAAAAATGACATTTTATTTCTTTGGGTTGACATAGTGAAATGTCTTTGAAAATAAAGTTTACGTTCTATACTCTATGAATCGAGAGCTAAAATTGTGCTTCATTGCAAAGCTGCAGAACTTTAGTATCTTGTTTAAGAGTGAAATGTGATTCCATGGCTGTTTTTGCATACTTCTTGGACGGATGGATACTTCGCACATAAAGATAATAATTGAACAGCAATTCCATTTGCCTACAGAGATGAAAAACTGCTGTAAGACTACAGCAATCAGTCTGGTTTTCCACACATGTGCTAACCACAGAAGACTGTGCTTCAGAGAAGTTGCACTCATTTGGCTGTTAAGGATATTGTGCTTCCTCAAAGTGTGATCAGACAGTGTGGACTTGTGCAGAAAATGTATGACAGTGTCTCACTTCAGTGCTTCACATTTACATATGATTATTAACGTATAATGTTCAGTGTATGAGTTCAGAGGAAAGAGATCTTCAGAAACTCACATTATCTCTTCCAACTTCAATAATAAGTGTAATTCGTTAGACTCAGGTGTTTTCCATTACTTTAGAATTCTGATTATGATAAGCAGACCACTACGGTGCTGTGGCAGAGAGAGTTGCATAGAACAGACTATGCAAGGTTTTATACAAGCAAAGCCTTCTGGCAGTGAAAAAGCCTTGAAGGCGAAGGCAGGGAAGACAACCTCAAACATAAGATGGGTGCTGTTGATCTGATTTCTCCATTCCACTGCATGGCCCCTGGAAAGAGGAAGGGGAAGCAGAAGGAGAAAGGCAAGGGAAATGGAAAGGATCTACAAAGACCATCTAGTCTGTCTGGCCACCTCAGTGCTAACTCAGTTACAGCATATTATTGAGATCATTGCCCAAATGCCTCTTGAGTGCTAACAGGCACAGGATGTCAGGCATCTCACTAGGAAGCTTGTTCTGGTGGCAGACCACCCTCATGGCACAGAGATGTTTCCCAGTGCCCAGCCTGACTCTCCCCTGGCATTCCCGTTCTGCCGTCGGTTCCCAGGAGGAGAGTCTGGCACCACTGCTGCTTCTCCTCCTCAGGGAGTTGCAGGGAGCACTGAGGTCCTCTCAGCCTCCTCTTCCCCAGGCTGGGCGACACAAGTGTCCTCAGCCTCCTTACAGGATGTGCCTTCCTGCCCTGTTGCAAGCTGCCTTGCCCTTCTGGATGTTTTCAAGGACCTTTTCATGCTGTGGACTCCAGAACTGCACATGATAATCAAGATGAGGCCACACCAATGCCAGACCCAATGAGAGCATCCCCTTTGACTGGTTGTTCTATGTTTCGTACATCCCACAACCTGGTTTGCCCCTTGGCTGCCAGGGCACTGCTGGCTCACATTAAGCTTACTGTTGACCAGCACCCCCAGATCCCTTCCTGCTGAGCTGCTTTCCAGCCACTTCTCTCAGTCTGTGACTTTGTCTGGCATTGCTCTGTCAGCATTTTCCTTTGTTGGACTTATAGCCATTGCTGATTGTTGATTGTTCCAGTCCCTCTTCAAGGCTTCTCATCAACAGAACCTTGCAACTTAATTTGTAGCAAACTTGCTAAGGATGGATTCATTGTCTGCATCCGACTGTGATCACCGATAAAAATGCTGAATGTACTGGCCCTGGAATGGAGCTGTAGGGAGCACCAGTAGTGACTGGCCACCAGCCAGATGTAGCCCCATTCAGCATGATTCTTTGACTTCTACCGTTCAGCCAGCTCACCACTCAGCACAGTGTGAACCTGCTCATCTCACAATTGGACAATCTGTGCAGAAGGAATTGTGAAGGATGATATCAAATGCTTACCAAAATCCAGAAAGATTACACCTACTGCCATCCACTAAGTGTGTGGATTGATACTAAAATCAGAACAAACACATTTTTCAGCTGCTTTTTAAAATATTCATGGATTTACAGAAAGGTTTGGGTCAGAAGGAACCTTAAAGATCTAGTTCCAACCCTCTGCTATAGGGGTTTAAAGAAGTGTTTCAAATCTAAAAGGCAAGATCTCTTGGTTTGTGTGATTATTGTCTTCATGTTTCTGGAAGTTCTGCCATAAAATTTAAAAAGTTATTGTTTCTTTTTCAGTGAAGAACACAACAGTCTATTGTTAGACCCTCAGTGACAGATCATCTTGATTCTGGAGCTGGAGCAGGAAGAGATTCCTCATCTTATAGGAAAGTCCAACATATTGACCCAGGTCCGTTCTATAACTGCCGTATGATGCTCTGGGAGAAAAGTGGATCAATAAGGAGGATCAGTCAAGATTTTGAGGTCTGTGAAAGTTCACAGGAGCCTGAGAAAGGCAATTAAATCCCATCTCTCATAGTGAAACATGTCAGCAGAGAAAAGAAAAGGGTATAAATCTAATATCCAAGGTTCTGTATTGGAGTTCATGGATTTTTAAGTATAGTACCATTTCCAATTGGGGCAACATTCATTTTTAATGTAATTTTGTAGGAATTTAAAGAGATTGCCTTTTCTAGTATCTTTTAAATGGTCTCTTTCCCACCTTCCCCTCAGTAAAAACAAACAAATTTCTTTCCATTTCCCTTCTGCCTTTGACAAACTCATTTTTAGACCTTGGGACACACTTTGGGCAGCATATTTAGGATCCCATGGAACTCTGCTGCAAAATCAGCACCAGCCAGACACAGTGCAAGCCTGTCTTGGTACACCACGTCTGTTCTGCACCCAAACCATCAGAAAAGACAGTCGCCTTTCAAAGCTACTGTATGTGTCCACAAGTGACAGTGAGTGAAGAAAAGCACTTTATGGTATACTTAGTACAAGCTGCTTTTCAAAGTAGCTGTAATTCACTGCTTGTTTTCAAAGGTTTCGGCTCCTGCCAGACTGAGGAACAGCTTTGCTGGGGAGTTTGTCCATGAAGCCTCACCTACAGATAGGTTTAAGAGAAACTTGCAAGTCAGAGATAGATACAAATGCAGAATGAGTAGATGAAAACCAATATTTTTGTTACACATTGTACTATGTATTCTTTATTATGGCAGTCTATTATAGTGGGCTTTATATAAGATGAAATTGAGAAGAAATCTTAGTGTGACTCACCTTTCATCGTTCTGAAGCATTAAAAACTTTCTGCTTTCCACTCACCATACTGTTAACAGACCTACCAGATCCTATCAGTGCTGTTACTCCCAAAATACGTCCCGTTACGATGTTGAAACCCAAACTCTGATAACACCACATTGCCATTGACGTAGAAGCAAAAGCAGCTGTGTAGATATGAATTGGAAGAAAATACCATTCACCAAAAATAAGAACAGGCTACTGCATAGCTCCAAGGATCAGTAGTTTGCCCCAAAACTTGGCAGCTCCATGAACTTCAGTTCATGTTGGGGGGAACAGAGATGTAGTTTAAGTCTGTTCAGACAAAATCTGTTACTGTTTTTCATCTGCTTGATGGCAGCATAACTCAAATTTTTATTGGTCAGGTATTCTCATTACAAACCTGGTAGTGACTGAGTTGCACTGAAATGATCCATGATTAAAGGGCATGAAAAAAAAGATGTTACTTTAACCTATGACCACGGCTTTTTCCTTTCAGCCTTTTATTATAACCTGATCATATAGAAGAAAATGGCTTAAATTTAGCTGTGCATTTCCTACAATAATGCTCAAGTACTAACATAAATGGATCAGGTATTCTGTTTAGTATTATTAATTCTAGCCTTCGTTCAGCATTAGGAAAGTCAAATTATCCTTGCTATCAAAAATCTTAAAGGCAAAGAACAATCTGCTGTAAAAATGGACGGCTTAGTATGCAGCTGATGGGTAACTGTTCTTCACATGGCCAAAGCCTGCATTAAGTGTAAAGGTCATCAGAAGACCACTGATAGATTTATGTGCGGCAGATTATTTTTTGGCAAAACTAGAGGTCAACAGCCCTCTCCACTGAACATGCAAAAGGGGAACACATATGTGACCCTTCTGAATATGTTTACATCTGCAAGTACTTCTAGACTTCATAGAAGTATATATCCATAGTTTTCTGTATTGCTAAAGTGAAATAATAGATACACAAATTTCATGTTTCTCTTTCCAGTGTTTTCCAGATCTAAAAGTTCTGATCCAATCAGCGACGTCACACGACGTACTGTAAAGTCCTATGCTCACTGTAGATCATATTTCCTGCACACGGTCTAACTCTGAGCAACTAAATAAAGGTGGTCCATACTCAAACAGCACGATCATTTCAGGTCCTAGTTCTTATTCTTGAAGTATATGGTAAGACTGACAAAGAGGATAGCAGCTGAAAAGGATGACATGATTAGGAGCTCATAATGCATTGAAGACAGCCTTCTGGCAACTTCTCATGGGAAGCTGCTCCCCTTCAGAAGAGCAGAGTGTAGAGTTCTTTCATACAGTGAATCCCTCTTTTGAGAAGAAATGTCACTCTGCAAATTATGTCAGTGAATTCTGGAGTTTAAACTGATGGCATTCCATGAAGCTTTCTCGATCCGGCACTACACTTTTTCATCCTGTGCCTGGACAGAAACAATTCTGGGTTAAGTGAGAAAACATTTACTTGTGCAAACTTGTTTAGTTTTAAAATAACAAGAGATCACTTTTTCTCAGTGACTGCAAATAGCGAATGAGCTTCAATAGGCCTCATGCAGGTGGCTGGTATTTTGTTGGATTAGTGTCTGTAATTTAATTTACCTAACTAATGTTACTCTGGTTGATCCACTCAGGTTAAATTACAGCATAGGTGACTCCAGGATGAATGCTAAGAACACTCAGAAATTGGTGAGAAAGTCAAGATAGGTAACAGGATTGTTCCCTAAGGCCATACGTCTCTCATCAGACAGATGTTAAGCTGTTAAAAACAAGGAGTCTTAAGGAACCAAGCAGTGCTTCCTGGTTAGAGGAACTGTGATGAACATGGCCAGACTGCTGATGAGCGTAGCAGGGATGTCACAGGCTGAGGTGAGATTGGGCAGGGTTGTTCTCCCCTGAGCTCCCAGAGAGGGGAAAACTGCTCACTCACACAGCTGGGCCAACCGAAAGTGTACTCCTTTATGAATGTCCGTCTGTGCACCATCCAGACAAACACGTTCACTTGGAAGGGCTGATTTGAACCACTTACTATGACTCCAGAGACCAGAACAGTCATGTATATTGTGCTAATTTGCATTTGGATCTGGCACAGTTTGAAATCCATCCCCAGATGTACTCGCAATGACAGAATTACTGCATGTCACCTGCTGAGAAAAAACGTGTCACTTGCATTAAGCAATGAAGAATAAACTAGAGCTTCTCCATTTAACTTACTGCTTGATGACTGGGTCTCAATTGGGCTAATTGAACCTGGTAATTATGTTCTTGGAAAGAAGAAAAAGATAGCGATATCCTTTCCAACCCTGCCATCCACCAGTACCCCCAAAGCCTTCTGAACAGGGCTGTGGTCCATCCTTACATCCCTCAGCTTATACTAACAGTGGGGGCTTACCAGGACCCACGTGCAAGACCTTGCACTTGGCTTTGCTGGAACTCAGAATGTTCTGCTGGGCCCACTTCTCGAGTATGTGTAGGTCTCTCTGGATGGCATCCCATCCCCTGGACATGCCAGCCACACCACAAAGCTTGGTGTTATCCACAAACTTGCTGAGGGTTTATTCAATCCTACTATCAATGTCATTGATGAAGATGTTAAAGAGCACCAGTTCCAGTACTGACCCCTGAAGGACACCACTTTTCACCCATCTCCATCTAAACTCTGAGCCACTGACTACCCCTCTCTGAGTACAATATTGCAACCAGTTCCTCATCTATCAAGCAATTCACCCATCAAATTCATATCTTTCCAATTTGGAGAGAAAGACATTATGGGAAAACCGTGTGAAAGGCCTTCCTGAATTCTGGATAGATTACATCAGTGCCACCTCCGTTGTCCACTGACACAGTCACACCAACATAAAAAGCAATAAGGTTGGTCAGGCAGGACCTGTTCTTGGAGAAGCCATGCTGGTTCTCAGGTATCAGTATCCTCTCTTTCCTGTGCCTTAGCATAACTTCCAGGAGGATCAGTTCTATGATCTTCCTGGCTCTGAGGGGAAGCTAACAGGTCAGTGGTTCCTGAGGTCATCCTTTCTACTTTTCTTAAAAATGGGCACAACACTGCCTTTTTTCCACACACCAGGGACTTCACCTGGCCGCCATGTCTTTTCAAGTACCATGAATAGTGGCTTGGTGATTACATCAGCCAATTCCCTAAAGACTCTGGGATGCATCTCATTGGGACCCACAGACTTATGGATTTTCAGGTTCCTCAAGCAGTTACAAAGATGATCTTCATTTATGGTAGGAGAGGTATCACTTCCCTAGTTCCTGCCTTTCAAGCCATCCACTTGAGGACTGTATGTAGAGCAGTCACTATCTAAGACTGAGGCAAAAAATTGTTGAATACCTCAGCCTTCTCCTTGTCTGTTTCTAACAGCCTGCCTGTGTTGTTCGCTAAGGAGGATGTGCTCTCCTAGACCTCCTTTTCTGGTCAATGTACCTATAGAAGACTCTTATCCTTCACTGAGCCCCTTGCCAAGTCCAGTTCCACTTAATGAATTGTGAAATTTGAATACCTATATTAACTACTAATTCCAAGTGCTTAAGTGCATTGACAGCAACAGGTTATAGCATATCAGCCATGCTCAGCTTCACTACTTCATTCTTTGACCTTAAGAACTGCTTAGAGAAACTTCAGGGACTGAAGGAACACTGATGTGTCCCTTCTGTTGTACTTGCAGGCAACAGCACCGATACCAACATATTGTCCTCATCTCAGTGAGAATCTCAAAATGAATGGTCTGAGAATGACCTTCTCCTTCTTCTTCCATCTCTCATTTCATGCTAAAAGGACAAAAGAGATGGGAAGTAATGCCTCACAATTAAGCAGCAATTGCTTTTAGTCTGTAAGGCATCTATGTGCATATAAGATTGATTCAAATGAAAGGCAACAGAAGAGCAATGAAGCTTAAACCCAGAAGGGAGAATGCATATACTAAATATACTATAATAAAATGGGATAAGAAACAACACAAGTGGATATAAACTCACCTCCCCCAGAAACTGTGGAAACAGAGGAAGAAAATAAGGTCTGGAACGCAGATAGTTCTCTTTTATTTATCGTTTACTTCTATCTCAGTATGACAGTCTTTTCAGTCTGCATTTATTTTTACCTGCATCTCCTCGTGTAAGAACAGGCTGTGCAACCATTGTATTCACAGGTAGTAATGATGCAACACAGCAAGACTGCTGGCTCAGTCAGAGTATGGTGTACGTAATGAAGCAATACGAGTTAATTTCACCACAGCAATGAACTGCAAATGACAAGAAGACACTGAACATCAAGCAAAATCTCAGAAAACAGCTGCCTTATCTGGAAAAACTCAGGTATCATTCCCAACATGTCTTCTGGTCACTTAGAAATCATAGGAACTTCATGATGCAATATTGTCATTCAGACTTCAACTGCAACTTGGCATATATGGAGAATAAACACAAGCTGTTATTCTCCAACTAGAGATTAATTTTGTCTTCACTATGTCTTTTGTGGACATGAAAATGGATTAAGTAATAATACCACAGGGCTTGAAACACAATGTCCATTTAGTAGAGGCAGGGGAATAAAAATATTTAACCTCACAGAAGTGAGAAGTCAGATCGAGGCAGAGATTTCAGCATGTTCTTCAGCACACCTATTTCTTCATGTGACAGTAGTGTGAAAAGTATGATAAATATTGCCACATTCCCAGCCCTAACAGGTACACAAGATGTAAGCAAGACCTATAAATGTCTGAAGAGAAGGAGTGAAAAATGCATGAAAGAGGTCAATATGCAAGATCTTTTTGCCTCATCTGAAGAGAGAGTGTTAAGGAGAAATACAAATGGTACAGCAACTTCCAATTAACTTTCATGTTGAGTTTAAATAATGGTTGAATACAACCTTTTTAACTTTCGTCACAAAGAATGGGCAAACTGCATCTGGATATTCATTCAAGGCATTTTTGGTCTTTATTTTAATTAACAAAGTTGCCCCAAACACAAACTTAAGTGTTTAAGCATTTAAAATGCAGGTCTATACAGTCTCAAAGTACGATGCTCTGCCCCTTCCAAAGGGAATATCCACCTTCAATAAAGCAGAAGTAGGTAGATATTGTAAAGTGTCTCATATTATCTGATAATTTTCTTAACTGCTTTCTGTATCTTGCTCATTGCATCAAAATTATAGAAGGACTCCTTTTAAAATAAAATATACTGCAAACGAGTCAAAATTACGCATCGTTTATCTCTTTGGCTGCTCTTAACCAATCTTCCCTTTATCGCTATTGTCAAAACACACGTGTGCTACTTCTGCTCACCCCTTTCCTGAACCTATTGAAACTTAATTTGCATTCATGTCTCAGCTTACAGGTCACATGCAAGCCCCTATATAACAGAACATTGATCTGCTCTGTTGTTGTTTTTTGGTTTTTGGGTTTTTTTTGCATAGATTTTAAGAGATTTTAAGAGAATGAGCAGAGAGAGACCATTCCAAAAATCCCTTTGTAACAACATCGTTTTAACATGTTGTGAACTGCACTGTAGACTAGATCATGTGTTCAGTAAATCTTAGTCTCCAAATGAGGAAGTGAAAATGGACTGTGAATTACTAATAAAGCTATTAATGTACTTTTTTGTGTTGTCAACAGTATTAAGCATGTACCAATAGCTTACTAATTGCAGGCTACCTTGAGGCTTATTATTACAGCAGCTTTGCTTTAACTTTTAGTGCACACAAGCTGTGTGCACTGTATGTATTTGCCATTTATTTGCCCTTTCCTCATCTCACTGCTTCAACAACCAGTGAACTACCAGCTTTATTTGAGAGCTGCATGACTGCAGAGTACACCTCCAGAGCCAGAGAAGCAACAAAGAAAGAACAGCCTGGTTTCTTTCTTTTTTTTTTTCCTTTTTTTTTTTTCTTCTTTTTTTTCTGAAAGCAATTAACATGACAAGGAAAACAAAAATACACAGAGGTCTTAAAAATACGGCACTGCAATACTTAATAATGAGGACTAGCCACATTTAAGCAAGAAGCCATTTACACTGAAGTAATTTTGAATTTTTATTATCTCAGAAGGTGTGCAAGGAGAAGAAAGAATGAATATTAATAGCATTTGAAATAAAGCTGTTAAACGTTATTCAGCTGTCCCACTTAACGCTGCTGCCTACTTCCCAGGAGAACCAGAAGCAACAAGCAAATCTCCCTCTACTTACTTTATGTTGCCTATGTTCCCCAGAGCACAACCTACACTGTAACCAATTTTACTAGACAGCTTTAGGATGGTTGTTGAAATTAAGGTAGCAAATGAGTTATTTCCCCTTAATTTGGACATGAGCATTGTCCTTTTACATCCCAAAGTATTCCAAGACGTTGTCTTCATTTTTTATCTGAAAAGGAATTCTGTAAAAGAGAATATGTGTATGTAACTTTATACTTAAAAAAAAGTAATTCCTCCCCTATTTTTTTGAAACAATTTAGAGTGCTGTGTATGAAAACAACTTAGCCCAAGCACCTTTCTCCACACAGTAACGTGCTGTAACTACTAGCAAAAAGCTTATCTTGAAAAGTACAGTAAATCTGCACAGAAACAAGATAATGATTAAAAATTAATCTGTTTAGCAACGTAATTCATAAGCAAAATAACCAGATCAACAGTAGGTGGTATAATAACGGAATTAAATAAAGTTACTTCTTTTTTAACAAAATGTTGTGCTTGCTTGCTTCAGTTTTATTCTCCAGCTGACCATCCACCTGAAAATAATTCTTAAAAATAAATCAATCTGGGTCACTACAAACTCATCAGGCTCTTTGCAGATGGGTAATGTGATACTACACCTGTTGTATCTCAGTTGCTTGTTAAAATACAGTTTAAGTCACCAGCAACCAAAGTCTACAGCCAGCTGTTTCTTGTTAAGTATAGTGGGTTGGTAAAATTAGTTCATTTTACAGTGAAAAAGTAATACATATATATGTATTATTTTGGTAAGCTATCACTGAATATGGAATGGTCTCTGCATATCAAACCATCTCAGAATCACAGAAAGTTTGAACCTGGAAGCATCTCTGGATGACACCCTGCCCAATCCCTTAACCACAGCCACGCACAGTCATTTGTTCACATCCAGGTGGCTTTTGAAGATTTCCACAACCCCTCTCTGCAGTCTATGCCAGTGCTCTGTCACTTGCACAGTAAAAAGTGTTTTTTGATGTTCAGACAGAAACGTTTGCGTTACGGTTTGCACCCACTGCCTCTTGTCCTCACACTGAGCCCCACTGAAAAGAGCTCGGATCCATCCTCATTGCAGTCTTCCTTCAGGTACTGATTCACACTGATAAGGCCATCCCGAGCCTTTTCCTTCTACTTCTGAGCCTTACTTCTCAGCTCTCTCAGCCTCCTCCTTTCCACATCAGATACTCCAGTCCCTTAGCCATCTTATTTGTGTTTTTCTGGATTGGCTCCAACATGTCCAGGTTTCTCCAGAACTAAAGAGAACAGAACTGGACCTATGTCTGTCATCTGTGGTCTCACCAGAGCAGAGCAAAAGAAAGATAGCCTCCCTTGACCTGCTGGCAACATTTCTATTGCATCCAAGGACACTGTTAAACTTCTTTGCCACAAGGGCACACTGCTGACTAGAAATGTTCAACTTAGCATCCTTCAAGAATCCCAGGACCTTTTCTTCAAGCTGCTCCAGCTACTTGTACACACGGATGGAATCAACATGTCTCTCTGAGATCAACGTACTTCTCTGTGAAAGACAGTATCTCCCACTGAGATAGGGCATATGCAGAGTGTCTTTGGCAAACAGCTATTTTGGAAAAGATTCCTTTTTCAGTGTGACCAAGCTCTGTTAACTAACAGTTGCCTTATATTAAGACACTGCATAGAAAGCTCTAGGTTCACAGGTCATGAAAGTGTATGCCTAAGTAAATGCTCCACAAAACTTCAAATCTTGTTTGCAAGTACACATAATGTAAATTACAGTACCTATCTCTGCAGTGAAAGAAAAGTAAGCATGAGAGAAAGCTTTCATTTCTATTGTTATTGCTCAAGGTGGATTTATGACCAGCAAAAGAATCTTGAAATTGCTAAGGCTCTTTGGAGGTAACAAATTCTCTCACTGTGGGGCTAATAGACACAAACGAGTACCAGGCAAAAATCACTGTTCAACTAAGCTAGAGGAAAACAGTGGAAGTAGTCAATATATAGCAGAGCAGAATAAAGATATGTAATGTAGACACTCGCTGAAAAACTGTTCAGGCAACAAAGAAAGTTTCTGTTTGCACATGAAATTGTAGGCTTGCATATTTTTTATTGAATGTATGTCAAATTCAAGAAGTTTTGATTTCCACACAGAGTAGATAATTAACTGTAGATACTATGTAGTTCAAGCACTTTCACTACCACATCTTAGTACATCACAACCTTTATACCCCAGGGGAATACTTAAATAAACTGATTTATAGATGGGCTGACTGCATAAATGTCTGCCTCTGTAACTGATTGTTTTCACGCCCACTGACGCCTGTGGGCAAACACTTTCTGAAATAAAAAGAAAACATTTAATTTATTGCTTAATTGCTTGAATTGTAATTAGGAAATGAATTACAATTCAAATTAACATTTCACTACTTTAGCTTTATTTTTATTTTGGTATGCATCAAATGCTTTGTCTCTGTGGACAATTCCATAGTATCAGAATGAGTTTTCAATTTAACATGTTCAGGAGAGGCCACATTGGACCTCTCTACAGGCAACCCTCCTGCACTCTCATCCCTACTACAGGAAGGCTTTTGTGGAACTCATTAGCACACGACAAGATTATCTCTTTATTAAGAAAGCACCAACACCATGGTCTTCAAAATTACTGGAATTTTATTTGCCTCAGGCTTATGACTTGCAACCAAAGACATTGTGCAAAGAAAGCAAAGATTAAGTACACTTTAGGGAAAAGGTGATAATCCACATTGGTAACATAGAAGATCAGTCTGATGAAAGAAGCCATCCATTACACTATATAGATTGCAATATTCAATAGCATTTTTCAACCCAACTTTTTTAATCAAGGAGAAAAAAGTTAAGCAAAGTTTACAGTAGACATAAATTTGATACAATTCAAAAAGCATTTTTCTGAAGATCATCAAGCATAAGTGGAAAAACATAAATGGGATGAAATGGATGAAGGCTAACTACTGTACAAATATAAGCTATTAAACAAAGTTGCATATATGTACCACAGTGTAAAAAAAAAAAAAAAAAAGAAACACAATACAGAAGAAATAAAAACCTCAAAAACTGCCTGATGAACAATAAAATAACCAGTGACTTTTAACGGCTTCTCCTGGTTATCAATGCTACAAAAGACTTTTTTTTTGTCTTTCTGATGCCACTTAAAAACTTCTTATCAAACGATAAAACCAGGCAAAACCAAACCTTTAACAAGCTAAACCCAGCCCATAGAAATATACTACTAACCCACATTTTCCATCAAAAGCTTTTTTTTGTTGGTTTTTTTTTTTCTTTTTTTTTTTGTTTTTGTTTTGTTTTTTAAATCTTTGAGGCCCATTTGGTCACAACATTTTTTTTTTTTTTTTTTTTTTTTTTTTTTACACCATGATATCATATGTTTGTCTGGCACTATCCTAAAGCTAATTTATAGAGAAGAGAATACAGAAACAACCCAATGTCTATTTGACAAAATGAATTCACTGGGCATAAAATAGGAGAAGGGAGAAGAGAAGGGGAAGGGGTCAGTTCTGCCAAGAAAATAAACCCTATGGATCACTCATCATCACTTCCGCTTGCTTCCGACTGGTCCTAGAGGTAAGAGACACAAGACAAGTCAGAAATTCTTTGCCAGCTATTCTGTGGAATTTGTTAAAGAAGAAAAAAAGAAAGAAAAGGGAAGAAAGATGACAAATAAATTGACACATCAAAGTAGACTTAAGAAATACAGTTATCTAATATTTCTCTTTCAAGACAGTTGCTGCAGACTTCCTTAGAGAGGAAAAGACACCAAGTAAGGAAAGATCAAGTACTTCCATCTATCCAGATGTTTAATAACAACTGGGAAGAGTTCGTTTTTCATTTGTTGTATTTATAGAAGCAACTCTAGTACCAAAAAAAATCAAGCTAAGAATTTTTCATTTGGGGATGAAAGCAAACAATCCACAAGGTTTAAAGGTTCTAAGAAGGTAGGAACAGCTCCAAGAAATAAGCTCCAGACTTCTTGTCTTTCAGCACTGGGACCAGATCTCCTAAACACACCCAGACACAGTTAATACCCTTGCCAAATCCTCTTAAGATGATGAATACAGATTAAATATGTGCTTAAGCATGAATAAGTGAGAATTCTGACAGCAAGCAGGACAGGGTAGAGACGCAATCACTGTAACCACTTCCACAGTCTCAGTGAACAAAACTTACATTTTCATCTTGATCCTCATCACTATCATCATCACTCACAACAGGTTTGGCTTTTGCTCGGCTTTGCCTCTTCTTGCCCTTTCCTTTCTCCCGACTTTTTTCATCCTTTTTAGTCAGCTTGATTTTGACTTTCACAGATTTTGCTGCAGAAAATGTAACGTGTACATGAGTGTGAATAAAACAAACTACTGAAGATCACCTATCAACTTCTAAATGCTGTCTCTGTTTTTAGAAATTTTCACCTGGTGGCAGCAAAAGATACTCTCCCTGTTCTTTGTCTGGACCATGGAACCATTAACCAGAATACTTGCTTTTACTTTTCTACTTCTTGATTGTTGCAGCAATATTGTATTAAGCTATGGAGTATAACTTAACCATTATACCTCTTCTTTTTCATGTTCAACAGGTAGTACCTGGTTCTATAAGAAGATGCAAACCTAAAAACACTTTCTTACCTCTATATAGACAAGTTCATTCTTTGTACAAGCAGAAAATTGTGTCATTTTAAAACTACAGGAATGCTAAATGGAGCTAACTGGCAAACCTGGAACAAACACCTTTCAGAAGAATATATGAAATGCTTGATTTCCAAATGAACTTCTGAAACAGTATGTTCTACAGAGCTACTTGTTTTTCTAAGAACAGTTCATGGCAAACTTCTAATGTTTCTGTAACCATACAGAAGGGGCAGCTGAAGAGTACAGATACTGTGTGGCACAAAGTCGAATGAACAGATGCCTCCATTTCTACTATATTACATTTCTGAATCTGCAGGAACATCAAGTATGGTGATTATGCCTCCACCAAAGAAACACAAATCAACAAGGAGAACTGAAAGGCTGTATGGAGAAAGGTCTTTTGTATGGTCAATCCTTGCTCCATTTTGGCCATCAGTATGCTAGGACGCTTGTAATACATTAGTTAATTGGTGGAACAGCATATAGGCACCAGATTAGATTTTGAAATGGAAAAGACAAATAATTTCAACCAAGGGAGAACATACTGGCAGAATGTTTCAACAGGGGTTTAGAAGTCACTCTCCTTCTTGGAATACATGCTCCGGATTTTCCTGCATCGCGCGCTGAATACCTGCTGAACTTTCTGTCCAGCTCTGTCCTATCCCATAACTTGGCTCTTAGAAGAATGGGTGTCACCTCCTGCTTCTGAAGCAATCTGAGTTTCAATTTGTCCTTGTCCCAGTGAAGAATACTTGCACTATCATTTTAACTAGGTGATGAATTTCATATTGCATCATGCCTGAAAGTCTGATCACACATGGATCAAAACTATACTTGGCCTTTCTAGTACTTTCACTTGCAAACTGTGTGAATAGGACAAAATGGGTTTATCAACAGTCATAGCCAGTCAAACCCATTCCCACATAACTCTTCTGTTGTTTGAAAGTACTAAACTCTTAGAAATAGACAGCCAGAAGAAAAATAAAAAAAAGACAAGTGGAATGCAGTAAACTTGGTAAGAAGTTATCTTCCTCCACAGAAAACTCAATCTAACAGCAGAAATCAGAACAACCCCCCACATTTTCCTTGTTTAGATAGGACTCACATTCTGACTCTGACTCCTCTTCATCATCATCATCTTCATCATCATTGCTTTCATCCTCACTTTCTTCTTCTTTGGCAATCTTCTGTCGTGCACTTTTGAACACGGACTGAAGAACAATGGAATCCTCATAGATCTACAATGTGAATACAAACCTAAGTCAGAGCTGTAAAATCAAGCAGCACGAAAGGAAATCATACTGCACCTTTATTTCTGCTGGAAACCTATGGACTATATGGTCTTTTAAAATTACAAGTAACAGTTGATGTTGCATGAATTTTACAAGAAATATCAACACTGACTTTTTATTTTCTGAATAAAAAAAAGTTGTCAATAAAGATAAATAAATTTGTCACAAAAAGAGTGTCTTAAAATATCTTGTTTTAAATTTCCAATTGTTTGTCCAATTAAATGCTTTCCTTTATTGTTTCTATTACCACAAGGGCTTTTTCACATTTTCATTACATTTTAAGTGTTGAAAACCTCCCAACATGACAACCTTCAGCAGTAAGCACCTCAATTATAAAACTGGATTAAAGTACAGTATTTACAGCAACAAATGACTAGCTTTTATGTTAGTTATCATTAGCTTCTCCAGAAGCCCAAACCAGCTGCAAAGAAATTTATTTATCCCTAGCATCCCATCCTTTTTTGCAGATCTCAAAAGGCTGGAAAATCAGTGCCTGTCCCAAACTTAACATATTTCCTTAAACACAGGCTAACTTGCTGAGCACTTCTGTCATACCAGATTTTCACCTCAACATCAAGCATCTATATACGAGAAGGCCACACCTGGCTTTTAATGCATTTCTCAGATTAACATAACAGAGATATCATAGTCTCCCTAAATAACTAGGACTTCAGAATCATCTTAACATAGGAGCTTGTCTATTTTGCTTTTCAAGAAGACAAAGCACTGGATAATTAAGAATAGTTATATATGCAATAGTAAAGGGTCACAAACTGCATTTGATTTCCTCATCCTCACTTTCTCCTTCAGCTAAACAAAATATTTTCTTGTATAAAGGAACACTGTCTATTTGTGAGAAAAATGGGAAGATTTTTGGCTGTCATTATACAAGCTGCACATTAAAACTGATAAAACCACTCTCATACTTTGCAGGTTCAGAAAGAATTAGAAAAACTTGGTTCAGAATACTTCACATGAAATACACAATCTTTTTTTTCAGTTTATTTCCAAGTACCTTTCATAAAAAGTGACTTTCAGTGCAGTTAGTACCCTGTTTCCTATTCCATAAATACTCCAGTGACTTTTGTTAGGAGATGTTAAGATGGCTTGTAAATATGGGCCAAGTGTTACCTGACACCCAAGATACATAATGATGATGATTGTTTTGTAATGGCTCTTCTTTTCCTTTTGTCTTGTGCCACTACTGGGATTTTAGATCCCAGAGTGTTTTTTTTTCCTCCAAGAGTAATCATTACCGTCACTCTCTTACACCTAAAATTTTTAAAATTTCCGGCCCCTAGAAGACTCTGAATTTCTCTTGAACATATTTCCATTTCTTTCCCATAGGCCCAGCATATTGTTCTTAGGGTTGCCTTTCAATAGCCTTGCAATCTTTTCTTAGAGAAAACACATTTCTAAGACAACAAGAATTAAAGAAGAGCACAAGATGGTATTTTGAACTCCAGCCATTACATATTTTAAGATCTCCCTGTGATCCAGACTTTTTAACAGAATGTCATAGAAAAAATAAAGGGGTTTTAAAAAAATATTATCTTTCTAAATACAGAATTCTTTGTAGATGCTCACTGGCTATTATGACTCAGGAAAGATTTAGAGCTTCATTCAGAAAATAGAAAGTTTTCTTACTTTGACAATAAAACTGATTCCAATAAGAATCATAAATGGTACAGCAATAACAGCAGAACTTCCTTCAAAATGAGAAAAACAGTGACAAAGAAACTTAAAATACTGCAAATTTTTAAGACAAATTTTTTTCTGTTTCAAAAGACATGCATTGTTTTAACTTCTTACGTGTCTGTTTTTCTTTTGACCCTTACAACGTTAAAAACTTTTGAAACTTCTGAGGTTTCACTGAGCACAAAAGCCTCAAAAAACAAGTCTGTCTGTCTCTGAAAACCTCTCCTAAGATTTTGGCTCAAATGGAACTCTTTGGCTTCAAGGAAAAGAAATATGCATTAACACTAGCAAAACAAACATGCAGAATTTCACTTGATGTTGCTGTGTACCTGAACAACTCTGTTTAAAGTAGCCTTTTTGTTTTAGGTGTGCACACAATAATCCAGTTTACTCGAGTAAACTGGTACGTCACAGCAAAGGTAGAACTAAACTATCACAACAAATATAAGGACCTTAAAAACTGGAGGACCACTGGAAAAATGCCCCACAATTCACTAGAAATAAAAAATAAGTTGCAGGAATATAGCACAGAAACTTAAACAAACAAAACAAATCAACAACAGCAACAACCGAAACTTAGACACAGATTGTTTAGGATTTATACAACAAAAAAGTAATTAATTCTGGTAATTAATATTTGTATGCTAGCATGGAGAAAAACTCTGAAGCTGGTTGAACTATTTCCAAACAGAGTAACAACATCTTGAATGCTTATACCCATTCAAGAGTGTTCCTGTCAAATCTATCACTCCACATAACAAGAGACCAGTTCCAGATTAGCAACTCATGCCATTCTCATCAGCATAATTATTTTTTTCACATAGCTACTGGTTTTTACTTTTCCCTTTTTAACTACTGTCATCCTCCCCTCCCACAATTTTAGTGGTACTTCTTGGGTAGGTTTATCTTTCTTTTTTTAATTCACAGCTAGTTTACTGCTACTTGACTAAGGAGCAAACTGGTAATTTACTTTTGGACATTTAGTAAAGGCTCTCTTCCACAATTTGAGTCATCACTATTTCTATTAAAATAATTTTAGCAGACATGTTTACAGGCTGTTTCTGTATAATTTAACATAGTGAAAATATCACACGTGTATATGACACAGAAAGCATTTTCTGTCTCTATATAAGAAAAATAAATACAAAATGACCAGTTGTATTCATCAATCCTGTATCTAATTGCATGTTTCAATGTTTCATCTCAATTTTTCACACACATTCACCTGTTTAGCAAAGGGTTATCAATAGCATATAGTTATTCAGATGATGCATTAATACTGGCCGCATGAAACCTCCAGCTAAATTTACCTAGGCTTCCTGAAAGGAATTTTTCTCTTTCAGATTATTGAACTGATTTTCAGGTCCTTTCTTCAATTTAATACTGTATTTGTAGCACACAATTTAGACTCCTCTGCAAAAATATGTATCTTATGCTACATTTCACTACATCGTGTGACAATTTTCCCATTTTGTAGTCTCTCCTTTTGCATCAGCGTCCTCTGTTCCTATTTTACAAGACTGAGCACAATTGTACCTTTATAACATTTGAGGTTAGAGATTTTGCTTTGTAAACCTCTGAGACTCAACTGGAATTAATTATTTCTAAGTTTCAAAACGGATATAGATCTTTCAAAGAAAGATCAGTCTGACGGTAAAGAGAATATAAAATCTCATACACAAACTTCACATCTGGATCTTGAATTTCTATCTTGCAGTAGCAGAGCTGGAGAGTTCACTGCTAAGTAATTCCTCTACAACTGGAATTAGCTATACAATTCTACCTGCTACTTCTGCCATCCAATCTGGCAGCACAAACCAATGTATAACTACATAAACAGGGATCCAGCAGAGATTCAAATGTTCCTACAATAGCTGGGAACTACAGGACAGATCAAAACAAGCTGATCTCAGAACTTGACTCAAAACCAAATTCTCTGCATGCTCCCACTTCAGCTGTGAACAGAGAACTTTGGGTAATTCTAACAATCTGTCATTTTCCTCCACTTAAAATAAGAATCAAAATACAGCTTTTATAGGCGTAGTATAATAATCACTTAAGAACTAAAAGTATCAGGAGGGGAAAATCTGTATGCGTAATATTAGTTTGGTCAAACCTGTGATCCCTCCAGATTGAATGTCTGAGCATTATGACACAGCAACATGACATCCTTCTCCAAATCCCCAAGACTCCGATATTTATGGTTGCGAATCCTTTCCTGTTGCATTTGTTGAGGAAAACGAGAAGTATGGAGAGGCAGTGATGCGGGAAAAAAAAACAACCAACAAACAAACAAACAAACAAAAAACAACAGTAGATATAGAATTAATCTTTGAAAAAACATTATTTTTAAAAATTCTACGTAAGCATCAAAACAGGTGCCTATTTAAAAGAAAGAAAGGAACAATAAAACGTATCATTAATGTAATACTAAAAAAATCACAATTGGGTAATAGGTATAAAAAACATGCAATGCTGTGTAGATTGGAAGGGCCAAAAGCTACAAATTTGAGTTCTTCTGGTAAAAGAAATTTCAATTTCTTCTCTTCTGCATGGACATACAATATGCTACAATATGAACAGCATTACAGTTGCATCATCTAGTGTGCAACAAGTTGCCTAAAACCCACCTGACAAACTGCTTGGATGTTAGTTTAGGGATTACTATATTCTTCTACAAGAGTTTTCAAGATAAAGATTTCTTTATATGGCTCTTTATTGGTTCTTTACAAAAACCAGACTGAGATGCCCACTGGAACAGGTTGCCCAAGGAGGTTGTGGATGCCCCATCCCTAGAGGCATTCAAGGCCAGGCTGGATGTGGCTCTGGGCAGCCTGGTCTGGTGGTTGGCGACCCTGCACACAGCAGGGGGTTTGAAGCTTGATGATCATTATGGTCCTTTTAAACCCAGGCCATTTTTTGATTCTATGGTTCTACATCATCTCTGAAAGCGTCATTCATGTAACTACTGCATTTTGATTTAACTTTGAAATTGAGGTAATATGCTGTGATACAAAAGAAATAAAATTCATAACAAGAGATGTGATAACGTTTAACATCCAAAACACAGAGGTAGATTCAATATGCATATTGTGGTCATTTATATACTGACTACATACTCACCAGTGTCTAACAAAAAGAAATATCGGAATCTCCACTTCCAAAAATGTTCTTACCTTAATTTTTTTGAAATCCACTGGTTTCCTAATCAATTCATAATATTCTGGTAGTTCTTTTCTCGATGGGAGCTGAATGAAGACTTCACTTAGCTGCCGTCCAGAGCTGTTGAAGAAAACAAACCCAAACACAAAGCCAAGAATTATTACAACTTCCTCACACATATGGGTCATACAATCAAATCATTGAAAAACAGATTAACAAACAACAGCAAAAATAAAATCCCAAACCCTCTTCTTTCAAAGAACTAGAAAGTGATCTCTTAATTATTTTAATCTCATTATTATTTTAATAAACTGATACAGATAATTGATTTACAATTTAATACAAATCTTTCTGCCCTGTCCTAAAATATCACCACCATTAGAGGATCAGAAGCGTCATGGAACTTCATGAAAGCAGGATCAGGACTTGAATAGGAACACTGTAGTGCTTTGACAAGTGCAGTATTACCCTTTTCTAACCTTTTTTTCATGATTCCTAGCATGCCCCCCTCCTGTCTCTCTAAGTTTATGTTCCTCAGTCATTTTATAGTTGCTTTCATATCTCCTGGTCACACTGTACCATTTGTTCATGTTGACTTTGGTTATACCAGATGCTGATTGCCATCAGAACAACTAGATACATTATTAACTTCCATTAATGAGTGTTAGGATCCTGGAAAGATCATTCTGACGGTACTGAAAATCTTTCTGTGATTTGTACTTCTTCAATTATCTGAAATAATGTGATAGGTTATTTACAATCATCTGTTTCTCCAGGACCATGTCATATTATTTGAAGGTGTCCGGAACTACTAAAGTTTGCAGACTTACCATTGTTAACCCTCTGGTTTGTTTATTTATTTATTTAAATTTTCCCACATGTAGCTCTTCAGCTACTTATATATGTATATATATACAATAGATGACTGTAAGATATTTGGAGATTAAAGGTATTGATGGCACTTACAAGTGTAAGGTTGTGTTTGTTTTTTTCTTTTTGAATCTCATATCAAAATAGTGGAAAAAAATCTCTGTTGAGAAGAACTGCAACTCATTGCACAGAGCATTCACATGCCATTTCCTGGCTCTGTTCACATACTTCTCTCTCTCACAGCCCTGTGAGAGGAGGAATTGGATGGTAACTTAACATGCAAAACATTCATAGGAATTGAGCAAGGAGAAGGCTGCTGCCTAGTCTCAGTCTCCATCTCAGCTTCAATCTCGCAGCCATCATCCATAACAGCATGGGATATTAACAGTCATGTTAAATTGATACTGGATCAAAGGTTAATTGAGGCAATTCTGCTACAGAAGATAAGGATGGTGTAAGTGCAGAACAGCTTTGTCCTTTGTGAAATATATGAATGCCTGCTTATCACATCATTATCACATCTAATGTCTCATCTATTACTAGAATTTTTAGAGGCACAAACTTGCTTTGGGAATCTGAGAGATCAATGAATAAGAATGAACAGAACATTTCCTAAGCAGCTGTTGCTCACCTAATCCAAGATCTCCTACTGTTCTCAGAATGCTTTTGCTCATTATATACTCTGCATTAGAAAGACAATAATATTAAAGTTCTAATCATAGCTTGCTAATCAATGTCATCCAACTGATATCCTTAGGGACAACTTGCATCTGGAATACTGTTCCATGCAATGTTAACACTGTATATGCCCCTACCTCATCATCATTTTTTCTGATTTGCAGCCGCAGAACCTGTTACCTTGTCTGCTTACAGTAACTGCCAGACTCCAGCCCCCTGGCTGTTTCTGAAAGATTATGGCACGTACAAAACCATACTTCTTGGTGCTGCAGCTGCACAGTGAGATAAGAAGGTGTACTGTGCCACTCCATCAGCAAGGTAAGAGTTAAGCCTATATACACTACACAAATACTGGTATAGACAACCTGACAGACCATTTGCACCTCACACAATACTCCAGACAGTTTACTAGCAACCTCAGCCAACAGATCACAGAACTATAGGGACTAGAATGGACTCTGGAGATCACATAATCCAACATTCCCAAATAAATCTAGTTCATTTGGGACTCTCTCTGTTACCAAAATACACAAAATGAAAAAATGACAACAAAACTGTCATCCCAGATTTTACCATCTCTCTCCTGACAGAAAATAACTGTGATGCTCTCAGGTCATTGTATCTTCATATCTCCTTCAGCAGTGAATTACAATAAAGAGTCAAATTCATTAATTTAATACTTCTCCTGCTGAAGTAGTAGTCATTTATACTACATTTGAAGTTACTGATCCTGTTAATGATGTTTGTGAGTGACAATGTCACATCAGATAACAGAATCTGTCTTCATCTCAGACTACTAAGAGCAATGTTTCAAGAACACACTACACAATTTATAAAATACATAGTTGCTTTCAAAACTTTATACAGTGCTGATTTGGATTTGGCATGCAAATACTGAGTTATCACTGCTGTATTTTGAACTTCAGCAGCTTCCTTCTAACAAAGACATCTATTTGAGAAGAAACAGAAAACCACCGAAGCAGATGTTGCTTCATTTCATTCACACATTTCAGAGTCTAACAATATTATTTAAGTATGAACAGCTACTAATAATATCCTAATTTTTATCAGATTCTGAAACAGATTATGTATATTTGCACTATTTAAACAGTTTCCTATAATTACACAGCCTTTTATTCAATAGCTCCAAAATTCTTCCCCCCCCCTTTCTTCATACTTGCACACACCCTTATATTGTATTGCTTGAAAAATATAACGGTAGTAAACTGTTACACAGCAATATTCTATTTTCAAGGTATAAATCTAGCCAACTGCAGCTTGCTCACACAGTCTATTAAACTAAGAATGCCACAGAAAACCTTCCAGCTTTTGCTTGATGTAATTAATTACTGAGAATCACTTCAGGTCATGAAAAAAAAAAAAAAAAAAAGGAACAACAAAGCACTAAGGGCATGAAATATGCAACAGACAGAAAAGAAATGCCTGATCTTGTCTACGCAGATCAATAACAGCTTATTCTGTTGTACCATTTTTATAAAATCTCCTCTCACAAGGACTGTTATCTTCTTCTCTTTGCCTATATTGAAAAATCATCTGACACTTTCTGACAGTCACGGTCTGTGTTAGTCGTACAAATGGAGCAAATTATTAATAATTAATCTTTATTAAAGCGATGTTCAGATTTCAATCCCCATCCTCACTTTTACAATTAGAAAAAAATAACAACTTGCAGAACTACTGCATGCGCAGTAAAAAAATCACTTACAGTTGCCTGGCAACTAGCAGGATACATGCTGGAGGGAAGAAGGATCAGAATAAATTATGAGAGCTGACAGTGAAACAGCCAAGGCTGACAGCTCACTGCATCAGTCCTATGTGGTTACATGCAAATACTAAATGGTAAGCAAGCTCAAACTCATTAAGAGATATTACTAATTTTTTTAAAATATTTTTGCTTAGGAAGTATTTGTGCTCAATGTTTCCAATTTTACCTTGGAATTGTTTACAATGTGAGTGTAAGTACATACTTCCACTCATTTGGTATTATTGTTAGTAGAATTAAATGCACGAACAATTAGGCTTAATTCATGCATATCTGGTTTTGTTTCCCTTTTCCCTGGCAGTATGGGGCCAGAAGCAAGTTGCAACCCATCTATCAAACCACTTTCTGTTTAGGATTCAAAAGAGAGAGAAAATTGCAAAGATGAAGATCTATGATGCCTTCATATTTCTAGCAAATCTCACACTTCTTTGTTAACACTGAAATCCAATGTAGAGTGGTTGAAACGAATGCTGACAACCAGAAACACAGTAAACAAATCACAGCTCCTGCGTGAATGAAACTCAAAATGATGTTCGCTAAACAAACAAACATTCAAAAACAAAAAACAATTGTGTCTCTAAAGAATTTAAAGAAAATAAATGAAGAATCACCTTACTATGTTCAACTTCAAAGAGTAATCCACATAGGCAGGGAGGTTATTCATTTTTGTTGGAAGTACTTAGTGATTCATCTTTTTTGAAACTGACCACAGTAATAAATGGTGGACCTGTCCCTATCATTGAAATTGAAATGAGTACAAATAGTAACTAATATTCCTGAGATATGGATATATACTCCATAGCTTTGGCTTGACTATACGTAAGAATTATTTCCTTTGCATGTTTGAATACTTGATTGAGTACCAGTTGGCATAATTAATTAACAGTTAAATCAGCAATGGCTAATTACATTACTCACATGTTACAATAGTTAAAAACTGCCAATCTGAGAAAACTGCTTGAACAAGTTTGAAAGAAAAATTCATTTAATGTAAAGAGAAAAACACTCTCTCCCAGAGCTGCGCTTTATCAAAATCAGAATACTATAGCCACCAATTCAAACATTTTATTTTTAAACAGGCAGTGATAATAACACAAGGAATCACAGAATGAAGCAGGAAACACAGGTAGGACACAACAATTCCAGCCTCCAGTTTTCTTATCAGTTTTATTAAATGTGGTCAACAGCCACTCACAACAAGGTGGAAGCTTTGTGAAGCTACTAGGCACAGCATTTAAGTCCTTACTCTAGGTAAGGCTGATGAGCAGTGAAGAGTTGGATCACAAACGTAAATCACTGCCTGTAATTGACCTGAAAAGATCACGGGTCTCTTAAATATAAAGTTTCTAAACAAAGGTAATGCAAAGCAGCAGGTAACACCAACAGGAACCTAAACTGTAAACTCTCATGCAAGGCAGCAGTGGAGTGCAGATTTGTGTGGATGCTGAAGGATTATAAGGTATGAAGTACCATTCTTTTTTTCCCACTTAACTGCAACAAGCAAGAAAGTAAGCAACCTTCACAGCTTGTCTTTCTCTACAATAATAATTAAAACAAACAAAAAACAAACAAACAAAAAAACCTCCAAAGGAAGAAAAACATGTTTTTTGGAGGTAAGCATGTGGTATGCAAATTCCTTAGTCAGAAAACAAATAAACCTCTCTCTCCAGTAAAACTGTTCTTCCCTTCAAAAGCCTAAAGAATTTCAACCGGACTACTACATTAACTCTGCTTTCCAAAAATACAGCGTGAATGTTACACGTTATTCTCTATATTATGCAATCCTGTTGGCATTCCTAATTTAGAGGGAAGAGAAGACAAATCAAAATCATCAAAACTAGAAATGAATGACAGTAATCTGGGTTGATGCACTCTCTTTTAAACAGGTGATTTATACAGCAAGATTAAAATGACGTACCGAAGGTGTAAAGGCATCCAAATACTATTGGAAGTCAAGAAGTAATTTCAACAAAATATCAAATTAAAATATACTGAAATTTATTACATACAGAGCCTGTAAAGGAAATGTGTCCATTTTACACTGGAGGATCAGAACCAATGTGCTTTCAGGTCCTTGAATCTAAGACCCTACTAATAAGCAATCATATGAATTTTTTTAATCAAGGAATAAATCCTAAATCTAGATAGCTATTTTTGCTTCTCTATTCCCTACAGAGGGATGTTACAAAACTCTTTTTAGTTACTAACTTGAATGCATTCTTGACTGTTTACATTCACGTAACCTTGTGATCACCATTTTGTATTCTACTTATTTCCACATTCTCCCAGTGTTCATGCTTTCTTTGTTCCTCTGGTGAATTTACTGAAAGCAATCATCATCTCCTCTCAGACTGTGCTGCATGAGGATAAATAAAAAACCCTGTTTCCTCTTGCAAGACTCTCTCATCCTAGTTATCACTACAGTAGCTATTTACACTAGTTAAAATAAAACTAATCTTCCTTATTCAATGAAGGTATTCCGTAAGTAACATTAACTCCATCACATATAATGATATCTGTATTTCCTTACTGGCAATACTGTTCTCTGCGCTAAATGCTGGAGTTCTTCTAATATTTCATTGCCTTGTAATTTTCCTATCTACATTCTCTCTATCCCCTTAAACTATCCCTTTGTCTTCACCACCAATATCACTATCCTTAATGAGAGCTAAATAAGCATTCATTTAGTTCTGCAGGCCACAGAGCATCTGTCCTATGAAGAAAGGATGAGGGACCTGGGAGTGTTTAGCTTGGAGAAGGCTCTGGGGAGACCATACTACATCCCTACAGTACTTGAGCCGAGTTCATAAGCAGCAGGCTGATAGTGACAGGTCAAGAGGAAATGACTTGAAACTAAAAGAGGAGGATTTAGATATTAGAGGGAAATTCTTTACTTGGACAGTGGTAAGGCATTGGACCACAGACACTGTGGATGTCCCATCCCTGGAGGTACCCAAAGCCAAGTTGGATGGGGCCCTGTGCAGCTTGATCTAGTGGGTTGGCAATGATGCCATGGCACAGGACTGGAATTGGATGGGCTTTGAGGTACCTTCCAGCCTAAGCTAGTCTATGATTCTATGATTTATTTACTGTGTCATCCTCACTGCACACTACATCTTTCCTTATTCCTTTTTTATTAATATAAATCAAGAAATATTTTCCAGAATGTTCAATACTTCCTGCTAGCTTTAACTTACTTCTGGGAATTCTCACTTCTTTTTCTCAAAAAGACAATTCTGAAACAGTTTCAGATTTCTTCACCATTTTTTTTTTCTAGAAACAGCCTTTATTCTTCTCTTTCATCTAGCTAAAGCATCAACCTTTTCCCAGAAGACTATCCTTCATTTTAATATTAACATTTCACAATACTTCCACCTTAGCAAATTCAGATCTCATTCACATTAAAACCTCAGTTAACTGAGCTGTTTTCCTTAATTTATCAAACCCTACTCTTTCCTCCATCTGTCCATTTAATTTACAATGAAGAAACCAGATTACTTAATCCAAAATTACTCTCCACAGCTGTATATTCCATCTGAGTAGATGCTGCAAAAAGTTGGAAAATTTAGAGTAAGAAAAGATAATATTTTTAAGATCAATCTTAAAAATCTTTTTTCTCTGTCATAGCCTTACTTAGAACATTCTTCCCAGACGTTAAGGGATTCTGACCATCTTTCTATGTTGTTTTTCCTCCGCTGAAGATTTATTCTCCAGTCTAAACCATTACAGATGAAATTTAGACTAACTATAAGTAGGTTTCACTTATAATAGAGAACATTGCTCTGCATCCGTAGTTCTGCTCTGCTACAGCTGGTAGCATATTTTATCCTTCGATACTCGAAGCTGAGTAATAGAGCATACGTAAAATTTAAGAATGTAACACTGATTTCAACACACATTTTTACTTCTCCACAGCACTTACTTCACAGTTTTGTAAATTCAGTTATGTCTATTTGTTTCAGCAGTACTAAGATAAATGCTTATCAACAGAAAGAAGAGCCTGAAGAACATCATCCAACAGTGTGATCCAAAGCACAGCTGCCTGAAAGATGTAGCAGCATGAATTTGACAAAGAGCTCAACAGTTCTCACTACAAAATATCCAAACAGAGCCAAAGATTGTAACAGTGCATAAGAATTCATTTTGTCTGTCTTTACCACTTGCTTTATTAAATGGGATATACCTCCATGAGGATGTGACCTCAATGCTAACTTTCATGGCTTGCATAGAGTTCTTTAAAAGGGTTTTACAACTAGTTAGATATCTACTTCTGAATTTTGTTTTCAAAAGAACCATATGCTGCATTCTCTACTCCAAATACTTGTTTTAAATGCTGCTAATTTGCGCAATCTCTCTTTGACCTTATTTTAATAACTGTGGCTCGTAGTGCTGGTTAGTAAAGCTTAGATCCCTCAAAATGGATGGGGCTTTGAGGATCGTGGTCTAGTGGGAGGTGTCCCTGCCTACAGCAGGGGGACTGGAACTAGGTGATCTTAAAGGTGCCTTCCAATCCAAACCATTCAATGATTCTATTATTATTGTTGGTATTATAGCTTTTAGCTCTCCTAGAAATTGACAACCCTTTCTATTTTGTTTCAAACTTCTAGAGTAAGCAAGGAAAACAGTATACTTCTCACCAAATGGCTATAACAGAACTCAAGGACAGGATAACAATTAAGAAACTATTTGGAGATTCCTTCTTCACCTTAACATTAACCAAAACCTCCACACACACACGCGTGTGCGCGCACACACATACACGCACACAAAATCAGTCAACTAAAACCCTATATATGTGTGAGCTCTTCTCAAATGTAGAGAAACATGCAGAGAAGCTTTTTTAAACTCTGTCAGACTACAGCTCCATATACATTTTAAAGCTGCAAACGATTCTGTCTTGCAGAATTGAAAGACAAGCTCCTAGGACAATGACTGGCATGCCTTTTCTCTACAAGCAGCACAGCTACTTGTATGGCAGAAATCAGATACAAACTTCCTGGGGAAGAAGAAACAGGCACAGTTTTTTATTTACCCACAGTTTTTTATTTACCCAGTAACTATCAGTTACTATCAGTAACCATCCCCGCTATACAGGAGGCTCGTGGAAGTAACATGCTTGCTACTTTTGAATTGAGAGGTAGAAGCTCCCATCAGAAGCAGGTTAGCTAGGAAAAAGCTCCAGGATGGGGAGCCAAACTATGAGAAATCTTTTGTTATTATTCCCTGATCACTAGTCCTGAAATTTAAACACTTTTTCAGCTTCTCTGTTAGAAAGTCACAGCAAGATCATAGACACACAGAATGGTCTGGGTTGGAAGGGACCTTTAAGATCATCTAGTTCCAGTCCCACTGCTATAGGCAGGGTCACCTCCCCCTAGACCAGGTTGCTCAACGCCCCATCCAGCCTGGCCTTGACTGCTTCCAGGGAGGGGGCATTCACAAGCTCACCTGGGCAACCTGTTTCGGTGTCTCATCAGCCTCTTCCAGTTTAAAGACATTTCCCCACATCCCTCATCCTTTTGCTGCATGCCCTTATGAAAAATCCCTCCCCAGCTTCCCTTAGGCTCCTTCTGGTACTGGAAGGCTGCTACAAGGTCCCCCCAGAGCATTCTTTTCTCCAAGCTGGTAGCCCCAACTTGCTCAGCCTATCCTCATAAGAGAGGTTCTCCAGCCCTCAGATCCTCTGGACCCCCTGCCCCCCTGCCCCCAATAGCTCCATGTCCTTGTGCTGACTGCCCCAGAACTGGACACAGTACACTCCAGATGGGGACTTATGAGAAGCCAGTCATGCTTCCCTTGATTCAACCCAGGACACAGCTGGCCTTCTGGCCTGCAAGAGCACACTGCCTGCTCATTTTGAGTCTTTCACGAGATGAGTATACTAAGGATGAATATATTAAGTTTGTCGTCAGCATCATGCTCATCCTGTTCACTGCTGTGAATCCTCTTCTGATACAACAAACTTTAACAAGTACTCTGGAAAGTCCCCAGATCACAGAATGATTCAATTCAACAATTAATGTGCCAAAGAAATCAGGCTCTGTATCATTCACCAGATACTATCTAAGTTAACTTTCTGCAGCCGTATCTAGAATAGAAGCTGCAAAAATGAAGAAGTGCAACTTCCCATCAAAAACTCAGAAAGTTTCCTTACATGCAAAAATTGTACTGTTACTTTGTGTGGGTCATCTAATGCAAACACTTCACAGTTGTCTCTGAATGCATTTTATATTAATTTAGCTAAGATCAGTCTTTATATGACACATCTAATTCAATGTATGGTTAAGAAAGGATACTTAAATGAAAAGGCTGTACTAAGATTTGGGAAATAGAAGCAGAGTTCAAAACCACAACTTCCTGAAACAAATCTGATTCAAAGGTGCTATTAACTAACAACTTCTTAATTTTCTCCTCCTGAAGCAAAGATGATTTTCAGTTTGAAAATCTGCCAAATAAAAAATCTTCAAGTCATATTTTGGTTTAGAACCACATTTCTTCCTAAGGTTAAGCGATTAATTATTTTATGATGCTGAAATGGTTTGATGACCAGGCTTCTACCTCAAATGCATACAACACATTATTCCCAGTATTTCCACATTCTTTCCTTTGGTAGATCAAGAGCTCAAAATACTGACCCTACATGTTTTGTGTAATCTAACAGGTCATGGGGAGAACTTGCCGTAACAAATCCATATTAATGGTTAATTAATTCAAATACATATTTGAAGAGATATTAATACAGGATGCACCATTCATTAAAGGAAAATCCTTCTCAAGCTGCAGATTCTGAAGTACACCTCCTAAACAGGATGACTTCATTTCTGAGTAGAACTCAATGCTTTTTTTTTTTTTTTTTTTTAAATACATATTTTTATTTCAACAAGCTCTGTCAGATGGGTCTTCAAAATTTAAACTCTCTACATTAAACTCTCAACATTCTATTTACACTGGAACAGGTTGCCCAAGGATGTTGTGGACGCCACATCCCTGGAGGCATTCAAGACAAGGCTGGATGTGGCTCTGGGCAGCCTGGTCTATTGGTTGGCCACCCTGCACATGGCAGAGTGTTGAAACTAGCTGACCTTTGAGGTCTCTTTCATCACCAGCCATTCTATGATTCTATGATGCTATATGATTCTATGATTAAGGAAGACTTCCAGGATTAAGCCCTAAGAGGAACTACTTTTCAGAAAGGCTGTGTAAGCAATTCATTCGGAAGACTGAAAATAAAACTGAAGCAGGACAGGAGGGTAGGGGCAAAAGAGAGAGAAAGTGCTCACCTGTCTTTGTAGTTTATCACTGTATCAATGATGGCATTCATTTGTTTTGTCAGTTTGGGTGGGTTAGGTGATAATTTCTCTGCAGGAGGTCTGCCTCTTCTTTTCTTTGCTTTCTCTCCGTCCTCCTTCCCAGAGTCCTTATCCACATTTCTTCGTCTCTTCCGCTTTTTAAGCCGGACTTCCTCTTCCATTTCTTCCAAATTGCCGTCTTCAATCGCCTAAAAGTCATGGATTCAAAAAGTACAATTTTAAAACAAAGTATGTATTGCAAAAAGAAATAACAAACTATATTTAAAAACATAAGTGCAGCCCCAAAGGATGCAGATAATGCAACTGTAAATACTCAGTTCACTTATCCGAAAAGTTTTCCTGTATAAAAAGAGTTCAACAAAAAACTGAGTTGCTGGCAAAGTGTGCTGACACACTGCACGCTAATTTGATCTAAAAATCCTCCAGTCCTCTAAACGAATAAATATTTATCTGAACCTTAAATTTCACACCATGTCACAGTTTCACAAAAAATGAGGGCCTGTGGTACTGTGTCAGTAAGTATACAGGAAACAGTTGTTTGTTACAACTGGTAGTTCTTGATTATTTAGCTGTACACAAAACAGAATTTTATGTTGCTTGATTTCAAATAGGACAATCTACACTACACTCTGCTCCCAAAACCAGATCACACACAGTTCTTTGTTCACACAAACAATGCACAGCTAACTTACACATTAACAATAAGAATCAGATTCTCTTCCAAATAGTTTAAGTAACTTACAAATCATCTAAACATTAAAGCCAGCTATTAAGTACATAATTTTCTTCTACAATGGTATCTTAAGAAAAGAGCCAGAAGAACTGACAATACAGTGCTCTGCAGTAAAAAGCACTCATAACATGGGATGCAAAAAAAGAAAAAAAAAAGGAAAAAAAGAAGCACCACCACACAGTAACAAACAATGAACACCGGTTTCCATTACCTGGATGTTTGCTTTTAATCAGACCCAGCAGCACCATACAGGGAGATTAAGAAAAAAAATTGCTACCAAAAACAAAACAAAACAAAAAGAAAACAAAACAAAAAACCTAGGGAAAAAAGGAATCCGTTTACACAATGACTAACAGATCCATGTGATAAACCAAAAGGCTGAACTTTTCTTCCTTTGAGAAAGGCTCCCCCCCCTTCCCA
Source organism: Tympanuchus pallidicinctus (assembly GCF_026119805.1). Taxonomy (NCBI): domain Eukaryota; kingdom Metazoa; phylum Chordata; class Aves; order Galliformes; family Phasianidae; genus Tympanuchus; species Tympanuchus pallidicinctus. The sequence goes on from NW_026294758.1 coordinate 47,717,649, forward strand.
CTCAAAAAAATAAAATAAAATAAAATAAAATAATAAGAAAGAAAAGAAAGAAAAAACACCTGGGTCATAAAGGAGCTGGAATTAAAAGGAAAAAAAAAAACACCAAAGAAACTTAAAACTAGTCTTTCTGATTAACGCTTTCTCAGAACGTAACTGTTGTTGATATTTGTCCCTTTTGCCTCTCAATATTGCCTGGAGTACATGCGAATGCTAATCAATCCTTTCTCGAAGCTGAAAGAGCTCTAATCATAAGGCAATTACCTTCATTTTTCCACAGCACCAAACATGGCTAATATTTATGATCATGTGAGCATAACAATCTACATGAAAAGAGTCATTACAGCCCAGACATAATTTCTTTCAATTGTGTACAATGTCTCTTGAAAAACGTTTTGTGAACAAAACCTGGTGCGCAACACAGAACAACCTGGCATGTTAAAAACACCAGTGGGATTTCAAAATCTGTTTCCTATGCATTCTCCAGTGTGCAAATCCACAGAACAAACACGAACACACAGAATCCTGAGGGACAGCCTGAAACTAGGCCTTAATAATGAAAAAACAATTTACATCATGCTTCCACAGCACTCAGATAACCATTATGAAGGAGGCTTGAGATCTGATGAGTTAGGAAGAAAAAAGAATGAAAAAAAATCTGCACACAAATTCATTAATATTCATTTGGCTAAAGCAGGACACCCACTACAAACCACTGCAGCTAACGAAGATAGAGAAATTTCTCTGCATATCTTGGAAGCTAGAAATGCTAATAATAAATACAGCATGCAAGGCTGTCAACAGTTAATGTCATTGCTCTCCTTAAGCACACAGTGGTACACAGAATTACAGAGAGCACCGACTTTTGATGTGTTAAACACCTACACATGCCTGTGATGTACTTCTACTGAATCTTCAAGACAGCAATGAAAAAGGATATTTACCTTACCACTATCAGCAGGCCAGCTATCGGAAATCACAGTTAGTGGGGATAAAATTAACAAGCCAGCAAAGCAGCGAGCTGCTAGTCTCTTCATCAGCTGATCAGGAAAAAAAAGAGAGCTGGGGAAAGGCTATGTTTTCATATACAAGTAATTTTATTTTACTGAAATTTAATACTGAAAGGATTGTGGATACTCAAATCTGCTGTTTCATTCTACCTACCACAAGGCCTGAAGCCTTCCTCCTTCAGCCTGCTTTGATATTGACAACTACTTATCGTATTTTTCCCTTCATTATTCTAGCCATCCAAATTAGATTTTTAGTTGAGCAGTTATTTATTCTTGCTAGTATTTCAACTGCAATGGCAAAATTAAACAATTTCACATACGAATCTACATCTACATTCGGTTGCATGCATTTTAAAGAGATATTTATCACAGAAAATGTATTCCTACTGCTCTGCAGCGAGCAGATCAGGTTTTGGTTGCTGAAACTGATAAAATGCTCTTATAATTGACAAGAAGGTAAAAACAAACAACTTATCATTTTGTTAACTTCGGTATAATTTGGTTGTCTTCCAGAAAATTGGCATCTGCTCAATTACAATAATCTGTGTTTTTGTCTCCTTGTTAAACGTTCTGCTCCCAAAAAATGTTACCATAGCCTCAGAGTATACAGCCTTGTTATTTTATAATTATACATATAGCTCTTGCTTACAGTATACAGTAACAGTGTAACAAAAAAAAAAAAAAATCATGACAGAAGGAAAAAATAAAGATACTCTTTTTTTTAAATGCTACACATTTGGCAATGAAATAAAACTTCAAAATAAAAATAAAACCCAAGGAAAATAACTCTCACGCTTCTATTTTTAAAATTAGTGACAAGCAAGTAGTAAACTAATGCATAGCATACCACAGGCCTGCAAATAAACACTAAAATTTTCTACTTACACCAATTGATTACTATAATCAGCTTTCAAAACTTACATGCATATATGTAAACCTGGATAGTTTTTCTGAACTAAAGGCTTAATTTACAATTTCTTTTGACAGCACTTGCAAACAAATTTTGAAACACAAGCAGCTCAAAAATGTTATTAATGCGACAACATTGGTTCCTGAGCAGTAAATCTACATTTTGGACATAAATCACAGACAAATCAAATCAAACTATCTTTGGGTCACACAGAATCACAGAATCACAGAATCACCCGGGTTGGAAGGGACCTCAAGGATCATGTAGTTCCAACCCCCCTGCCTAGCAGGGCCACCAAACGTACACATTCAGATCAGGTTGCCCAGGACCCCGTCCAACCTGGCCTTGAACACGTCCAAGGACGGGGCATCCACAACCTCCCTGGGCAGCCCGTTCCAGGGCCTAACCACTCTCCTTGTAAAGAACTTCCCCCTAACATCCAACCTAAATCTTCCCTCCTTCAACTTGGATCCATTTCCCCTAGTCCTGCTATTGTCAGCCCTTTAATTTGTAGCCCTTTAAATTGTAGTATTTAAAACAAAACTTATATTAGTTATGCTGCCCTAGATATGGCTTAAAACCCACAAAAATCTAGTAAGAGCAAAGGTGTTAACGATCTGTGTATGTGCTTACTCACATATACATATACATATGTGCATATACAGCAAAATTTCTATTAAACTAATCCATCTGATTGAACTCCTATCTATAGGATATGTATCTATATATCTGTAGGTAGTCCTAGACTACCGTTCTAGGACAGAAGTGCCACTGGAGAGCAGTGAGAGAGAGTCAAGAAAGACAGTACACAAACAAAACTTTAACAACTTCCTTCTCTTAAGGAAACAAGACAAAAGAGTACAATAGCCCGAAGCCTTCATTTTGAAAGAAAGCCATGATGCTGTGACAATTTAATAGAGTCCAATTTTGCGAAGGATTGACACCTCTTCAAAGGCAGAGAAGCAGCCACTGGAAGTGTCATGACTCATTTTAAGTCTACTACTGACAAAACTTTCCTGAATCTTATTGTTGTATTCCAGTCCACATAAACAAAACTACTTCCTTTCTCAATTGGGGCTTCAAAATTGTAAGAAAGAGTATATTGGCCATAAATTACAAAGTCAAATCTCCTTCATCTGAAATAGAAACCCACACAAACACAAAAAGTTGATTTTTTAGAAGCCAAACAGAAGTAATTGATTCTTAGTCAATATTCATATTGCTGCTTGCAATTACATTTTCTTCTTTGTAAATGAAACTATCTTAGCTATTTGGAGGTGGAAGCATTAGTAAATGTGGAGACTATGCTACAAGAGTTCCAGAGAAAAGATCAAAATGAAAACAAATTTGTACTCCCATTAAAAGAATAGGGCATTAAAGAAGCAGCTGTAGCTATGCGGTTAGATTCTTGAAAACATGACACATTATTGAACACCAGTATTGAACACATTTTCAACTTATACTTACAGATCCAAGCAAACATGAAGAGCTACAGCAGTATGGTGTTTTGTGACTACCTTCCACAAGCATCATATAGGTCTTAGATCAGTTCTGAACTCATTTTACAGGAATCAAACAACTTCATAGAGTTAATCAGTGGAGGTGTAGAGAATAGTATCAGATTTGGTATGTAAGTCCTGTCTCTAATGTTCATACTACACAACTTTGAAGACAGTTATTTTTCCTTTGATATAACTACAGTATGACTAAGCTAAAGCATACTGAAAAGGCACTGCTATTACTTACAGTCAAAGACACTAAAGACACAAAAGGAAATAAAAATGTAGTTGGGAGACATGATAAATTTACTTGATGATAAAAATGTGTTGAAAATCCTGAAAACATAAATGAACAGGAAAAGTATGCTAGCTTTTAAATTCTCTAAGCACAAATACTAGCTCAGCTATGCAAACTTTTCAGAAGTCTGAGCTTTTCCAGGGACAGTAAATAGCATGCACTTGTGGTTTAACCCAACAGCAGTTCAGCAACAAACAGCCATTTGCTCACACCACCTCAGCTCAAGGTGGGACGGGGTAAGGAATCAGAAAAAAAAAGGAAGTAGTACTCACAGGCACAGGTTAAAATAGAAACTATTTACTAAGACAGGGAAAAAAAAAAAAGGGGAGAGAGAAAGAGAACTGATTATGATGATAACAATATAAATGTGTATCTATAAAAAAAGGGACACACAATGCACCTGCTCACCTTGCACGCATCCATGCCCAGCCAGTCCCAGAGCAGCAGTTGCCACCCAATCAGTTCACTCTTCACGGTTTTATGTTTTTTTTTTTACATATGCCAAATAGTATGGAACATACCTTTGGCCCATTTAGGTCAGCTGCCCTGGTTCTGTCCCTTCCTGCTCCTTGTGGCCCACCAGCCTTTTGCTGGCAGGGCAGTATGAAGAGCTGAAAAACTGAAATGTCCTTGGCTCTGTGCAGCACTGATCAGCAACAGCTGAAACATAGGTGCGTTATCAACAGCACTTTTCTCCTAAACCCAAAACATAGCATCATATCAGATACTGTGAAAATCGTGTCCCAGCTGAAATCAGGACTGCCCTGTTTTGACAACTGACCATGAAAAACTGAACTAAAGGGCTGTTAAGGGCTTAACAACAAAAAACCTATCAGTAAAGCAAGACAATTAACAAGAGGCTACTGCTTTACAAAAAAAATGAATTTCCTGTTTAACAATTTTGAAGAGAAGAAAGAAATGAAAAAAACCCACAAAAGGCTAAGGTGTCAAAAACACTGAAGTATCACTTCTCTACTGCTACCTACCATTTTCTCTCTTCAGAATAATCTAAATCCTGCAGTGATATTCCAATACAAACCTCACTTATTTCCTTCTATGCTCCATTTGAAATCCTGTCTTAATTTTATATTTTTTCTCAGTTTGTGTCTGACAGCTGATGAAGACTTCAACTTTCAAACCTGAAATCTGTCTTCCATGAAGATCACTTCAAAATCCAGTTCTGCATAGTTTCTCAATTGCTGACATTCCTGATACCTGGCTATTCTATAGCTTCCACATATCAGAATTATTTGCTGGCTCCTCTTTCTCTGTAACTAGATTGCTCTCACTACATTACAGCATAGAAATCAGTATATTAATGATAACGATAATGAAGAATAAAAATTATACCACATTTCCGATTGGATAAAAGGGCATGGATATACATTACAATCAAATGTTCAATGACTAAATATCTGGAGTTAAAAACAGGGTTGGGAAAGTTAACTAAATTTCAGATAACACTGTACAGCAAATTTCCATTCTGACTTTGCTACGTCTAAACTAAAGCACCACATAAATTCAAATCTGCCCAAGGCAAAGAATTAGTAAATGCTTCTAGTGTTTCTTTATTTTCACTGATGACTGATTCTAATACAGACAGGGAAGATTCCACATGTTTTCAATCCATCACAAGTGAGAAATGGACAAACACTTTTTTCTTAAAAAATGCAAACAAAATGCTATTATTACAAAAACACAAACTTGCAATAAAAAGTCTTCTCAGCTATGCCGGACTTCCACAAAATATGGAACTCTAACTTTTCAGCCAATATTTATGTGTCAGAGTCTGCATGTTCACATTACTGAAAACTGCTTCTTTCTGAGAAGTGAGAGAAAGCTGTTTTCAGTTTTGCATTTAAAAATTGTAAACACTGCTTATTATTAGCACAGAAACTCCAACTGTATGCTTTCAATTGGAAATTAGGGGTAATATTAACGCAAATTGTAGAAAAAATTCCTTGCATTTGATTTTAAAGATTGCTGTGGAAAAGAAGCCTGACATTATAATTCAGGTATATACCTTTAAAAAAATTGCCTCATCCAAGATTTAGAAAAAATAGCTATCTAAAATTTTGTACATATAATGCTTTTATCCTATGTACTTTGTTTTTGGTCTGGTATAAACACTTGTATCTTACTGTATAATCATTATCTGTAATATGACAATTAGTAAATAAAGTATCACAGAGAGACAGCACTGATAAAGTTCCTCCCTGTTATAGGAAACTACATTGACACAAATGTAAGTTCCATTGTTGGGAACGAACTGAGTGATAAAAAGGAATGTTTGAATTAGTTATATTGTAATAACTGTGAATATGACTTCTTTAGGCAAACAGAGCACTGAGAATAAATGCTTTACTGCATTAAGACAGTAAATGGCAAAACAGCATCATCTCTATTCTGTGGTCTACATCTACTCAACCACAAACTCTTGTGGACTTCTGCAGGCTTTCAAAAATAAGTGAGACTTATTTCTCCCATTTAAAAACATGTATACTTTATGTCTTATTGATTTAATTTGAACAAACAGCCTGTTGTTCAAGCAAAACTCATCCAAGGAAAGAAAAAAACAAAGGAATTACTTAAAAAAGTTATAAGCCAGAAATCATTGTTAACAACCTCTTAGTCTATCACTGAAAGATACTTTGGTTTGGTTTTTTATCATTTTTTTGTTTCTTTTTTAAATCTTCTACCTGTCTTTCTGAAAATCTAAATCACCTACCAAACAACTCTAGTTCACTTTAGCACTGTGTGGAAACTCTCTAATTCAAAACTACAGGATTGGAAGCCAGTACATAACAGACTTAGAAAACACTGTACATAGGTAACTTCAAAAGTAACGCTTCCTATTTTCACAACACAACAAATACACAGAAAACACAACAAATACAAAGAACACAATAACTGAATTTGAAAGAGCAGATTCTTAGCTACACAACTCTATTTTTCAACACAGTCACCATCATTAGCTATGCATTTTCATCAGCAGTGAACAAGAGGCTGTATGCCATGCACATAATAATCTGCACCAGTGGAGGTGACCCACTGTTACCATTGCTGAAATACACCACCGCTGTCTCACTGTGCTTATATCCACTGGCTGGTCTCCATAAATGTTCAGCAAGTGTTGATGAATGTCAATGGGTCCAACCTTTTCCAGATGGAGGAATTCAACGACACACCTTTACTTAAAATGCACTTCTATTCTGACAGAGTGGCCCTCTGCTGCCATCTGTCACTCAGTAACGACACATAACAGAATACTGGTGAGAAGGTTCCATTTCTACTGCCTTGCCACCAACATCTGTCTCTCACAGTTGGCCAACATAATAAAACGAGAGTCATTTCTTTCGCAGTTGCCCTCACAAGTGAACACTGTTACATGATAAATATAATTCTGAAAGGGTTGTTAATAACAGCTGTTCTGAACTATGTCGTTGTCTGTGTATTTCGGATTGTTTAGAATCTTATAGTGTATTGATAAAGAAATCAGAAGAAAACTGTACAAACGGAACAAGATGCAAGTTTAAGAAATACACTGCAAGAATACCACCTATGAAAATACTATAGGCAAATCTATGACGAAAAAAATATTATTTACAGACTAACAGTTGTAAATAAATAAATTTAGTGTGATTGAATCTTCAAGACTGATTTAATTGAAGTGGTAACAGATACAGTTGTAATTTCAAATAGAAAAGAAAAACAAACCAGGAATTGAGTATGATCAATCACAGAATCACAGAATGACCTCGGTTGAAAATGACCAGAATGATCATCTGGTTTCAACACCCATGCTATGTGCAGGATCGCCAACTACCAGACCAGGCTGCCCAGAGCCACATTCAGGCTCACCTTGAATGCCTCCAGGGAGGGAGCATCAACAACCTCCTTGGGCAACCTGTTCCAGTGCAACACCACCCTCTGTGTGAAAAACTTCCTTTTAATATCTAACCAAAACCTCTCGTCTCAGTTCAAAACCATTCCCTCCCTTGTGCTATCATTATTAACCCTCGTAAACAGGCATTCCCCTTCCTTAAATATTCCATTACGATGAAAGGAACATAACTAGAGGGATTCTCTCTCTTCTGCTTCTCTCTTCCTTACCACTGAAGTCTCAAGCTCTTCTGTTGCATTATTGCCACATGCTGTGACACAATACAGATCAAGATGCAGTGTGTGTTTTTTTTAAGGGTAATACTGTCTTCAGATGTGTTTTATTTACTTCCACATCTCAGAGATATTACTATAAAACTATCTAGCCAGGAAAAAAATGTCATTTTTTCTAAACACAATTATTTTCTTAAATTGTCCGGAAAAAAAATGATCAGTTTCCAGATTGCATACATAAAGATAATAATCAATTGATGAAATGCCATTTTAGGCAACTCAATTGTACTTTGCACATTTATTCTTACATAAGATTTATAAATAACACTATGAAGTTGTCACACTTATTCTTCTTTAATTGAGCCAGTACTGATTCCTTGAAGTTTCCCTTGCCAAAAATAACAACGTCTAAACCCAAATTGAAGAATTTTAAGAATCACTCAACAAGCCTGATAATGAAAGGGAATGTTTCTGAAACAAAACGGATGAGCAAGAAATGCAAGAACCCTTCTGACAGCAATTTGCATAGGAAATATCTTATTTCACACTAATTACAAAAAGGTGAAAGATAGAAATAGGGTCTGACTGCAAACAAGTCTTCCTTGCTACTTGCTCCAATCTTTCCAGTTGTGTGTGATCTATTACGTACAATTTTCACCAGCAGAGAAAAACAGTTAAAGAAAAATACATGCTTCCTGCCTTCTGGATTCCCAGGTAATTCATCTTCAAGAAAAATTTAACAAGACTGAGATACATCACTTTTTCCAATTTATCTTGTACTTATGACAGAGATGCATATGTGCGTTGCACAGACAAAATGCTAGAGCGTTTCGGGACTGTTCATTTTACTGAGAAATACTGGAAAGAGAAGAGTTTTCTTCCTATTTTCAAATTGTACTGGTTATCTTCTCTCTAACTTACTTGGAATTCTGAATTTGGACAACTTATCTTTAGCAGAATAATGACAGTACATTAACAAAGGTACCATGTGACCATCACTACTATGTTTTTTGTTTTTTTTTGGGGGGGGGAGGTTGTTTTATTTTGTTTTCTAACTCTTACGTTTCATAGGAGAAGGGGCAAAGAAAGTTAACTGCATTAGAAACTTTTTTAAGTGGGTGACAAGAACAGGTGGGGGAGATTGCTTTTCTCGGTTTTCCAAAATTCTATTAAAATAACAAACACTGAAATAAATAAAGAGTATAATCTTTTGTGTCCTACAATATGGGATGTTCTGTTTTCCTTGTCATCACGGATTTTAAGAAAAATGAATAAAACAGGTCTTTATACCTTGGCTGTACTATGTATTTCACTTCCAGATCCCTTCTTCTGTAGTCTAAAATAAATCTTTTACTGGTGAAATGTATCATTTTATTCTTCCCTGACACTTTTTTTTCTTTCCTTTTCAACAATTTGTTAAAACACCTCATTGATTAGTTAAGAACTTAAGAACAAAGTTTAAGACAATTCAGTAGTATCCCTATTAATGACTATGTTCTTTTCATTGCCTGAAGACAAATCTCTGAGGAGAGCAGGCTGCAAGTTAAAAGGTCACTCAACAGTAAAAACCAGAAGATTCCCAAATAAAGGAATTAAACAGTATTCCAAGGATTTACTCTCTCCCTGTCAGACAAGACAGTTTAATCTGCAGGGGAATAGTGAACACAAAACTTAATCAGAAATACATTTTTATGATCACTAATAAATGGTTCGCCATGATGGCTTCTGTTCACAGCCCTGAGAAAAATATTTCCTGTTGCTGTTCACCCTTGTTTCTTTGCATCATAAAATGTTCATTTATTTTTCTTCTTGAATAGTAGAGTGGTTTTCATGGATATTTATACATATTATTTTCCTCTGGAAAAAGTTAGGATATCATTAATTGTAATGTTAATTGCCATGGCAGACTGGAGGTGTGGATAACTGTTAAGCTGATAGGCTTAGTATTAAAATGGAGACCTTCGATATTTTTATTCATAAAAAAATTCTAAAATTCAATCCTTCAGAATGGAAATTGCATGGTGAATTTTTAGTTTGTTTTAAATAGGTTTTCTGGGGTCAACCTCCCCTCATTTAAAGAGCATTGCCCACCTTTTCATCTGAGACCTACTAATTAAGTCAGGAAAATACCTGGTATAATGACAGAGTTTACAGCCTCTACAGACGCGTTCTTCATGTGGAAACTGTAGCCCTAGCTCTTTCAAGGACTGTGTTTGCCTCCAATGCATTTTCCTAAGATTTGGCAATGGAAGAAGTAACCAGAGGGAAGTGATCGATACCTCCCTCTCTGCTCTTCCTCATGAGAAAGTTATAGACCACAATGAGTTCATTTCCCAGCCCTCTACTCCCTAACTAAGCTACTCTCAGCCATCCCCTATACATCTTGTCCTCAAGTCCTTTAACTGTTTTTGCTCTCCTTGGGACTCATTTTAACATTTTTATATGCACTTATACACACTTTATATAGTAGAGCCTAAAACAGCACATAATACTAAGGAGAGGCTGCACCAATGCAGAGTACAATTGGACAATCATTTTTTCTGACTATATAATTATGCTGTGCACAATGAACCCCAGGATACAGTTGGCCCTTTTGGATTTTGCCTATCAGCAGGAAGTAAACAAGACAACACTCATTTTGGACTCAAACATGCTTGTCTGGCCAACAAACAAAGCTATTTCAAATCAACTGCACAATAAAAGAACAGAACTTTACTCATGTCATCTAGCCAGAAGTTACCCTGAACAAGAAGAATGCTGACGTTTGGCCTCAGAGTAAGAGAGAGTCAGAGATAACTGACAAAAAAAGCATGAGAACTAGATAATCTGTAACGGTCATGCAAGAGCTGTCTTGAAGCCTCTGCCTTAGTCAATGCTATTAGAATGAAGGTAAGTACAGAGTAAGCATTCCAGATGGCAAAGAATACGTTAAACATGAAAATACCCCTAGATCAGCAGGATAAACGCACTATTTCATGGTCTCTCAAAAAAATCCTCTGATTCTTGAAGCTGATCCTTCTGAACAAGGCCGACCTTATAGAAACACTCATGAGACTCTAGGAAATCTTCCCACAGATCCAATATTTTGCAGGCCTGATAGAAACGGCGCAATGATACAATCTCCCACAGCACTTCCACAATACACATGCCTCCTAAGACCAGGAGCAAACTCCTCCTTCCTTTTTAGGGAACGTAGTTGTCATGCCAACAGTTAAAGAAAAGCAAGCTGCAGCGACAGCTAGTGATGAAGCCTGTTTGTATTTTACAGTTTCTCTGGAAGGTTGTTACTGAATTTCAGGTACTTTAGGACAGCAGCACTGTCTCACTTGACACTGTTTATGTCCATGCTTACTGCTTCTGTTATTATCTTGCCTCTTGCTTCCAAACTCACGTACCTGACCTCTTGACAAGGACAGAGCTGACGTAGTTTGACAGTATACATGCATGCACACAGGCCTTGAGTTATTATCTTTCCTTTAGGGATCTGCTATGATGTGTATATTTATGAAGGTGGGACCTTAACTAGAATATTCAGCATACGGTGTATCAGCAGAGGGATCAGAATCTAGCAGAACTCCTCAGAAAAGAGATGAAGTAAACCTCCAGCATAAATCAAGGCAAAGAGGCAGCTGAGTACTGGATACCGATATTCTCAAACTGACTTGTTATTCAGAAATGCAAAGTTTCCTTCTGCAAAGGCCAATGAAGAGGATAGATACAAAGCTGTAATAGCAGCTACGGGAAGAGAAAAAAAATCAACTCTTAGCAGCATCTCTCACAGTGCACTCTCACGATCACTTTCATAACTCAAGTACATAAGATTTCTACCCACAAAAACTATATTCACATTGGCATCAAATTTGTGATTATTCTAAAAAAAACATCCTCTTAAGCAATGTAGACTAATTTTGTGCACAGTATTTTATTGGTATGTATTAGAAATCATAATGTTACCAAATTTGCTGGTTTTGAAAACAGTTTGTTAACCTTCTTAACATCCCTATTCCTACCATTCTAAAAAGATGTATGGATTAGAATTCATTTTACGTGCATTTTGCAGAAAATGGCAAGATTCCCCAAATGCAACAAAACCAAAGAAACTCTTCTTTAAGGTTTTGAATTCTAGTAACATCACTTAGCAAGATTTTTTTTTGCCTCAACAGAGCCAAGATTTGCAAAAGGAAGAGCATGGGGAAAGAAGAATTGTGTGGAAGTTTCCAAGTTACTAGAAAGACTAAATTAAGCTACTGATAGGTAGAGGTGCAGCTGCAAACGCTTACTACCAGCTAAAAGTAGATCTTACCTATTTCCATTGTGCAACTTCGTAGTTTTCAATGAAAAAAAAAAAGAATAAGTAAATGAACAACACACAAATAAGTGTCATCTTTAAAACAAACAAAGAGTTACCCTACCCGCAGCCACTGCTTCTCTGTGAGAGCATCACTGTAGTCCACATCCCTGCGCTGACGGGATCCTCTTCCAAATATCTTTTCCTCCTCTTCTTCACACGTGAGCCTTTCAACTTCAGCATCGTCCTTAATAATCCAGGATGGCAATTCATCCTCCTCCATCAAGCGGGGCTTGCGCTTGGGGTTTCTGGCATCTTCTCTACGACGGTCCATGTCCATACGCTGAAATGGTAGATGGGAAAGGATAAAACAGTTGTAAAGGCAACTAAAACAAACCACTGGAATTCCTGCCAGCTAAGAATACTTGAAATTTTAAACCAAGTTCTTCACAAGTATTTCCCTTCCTCTAGCCCAAGACTTGTAAAATGCAACTGTAGAAAGCAGTTACATTTTACAGTTGATTTTCTGTGAAGTTCACCACTCCATAGCTAGTTTACACTGAAGTAACTCCACAAGACCTAGGTAAGACAACGTAGATTAAGAAAGAAGGAAGCTATCCATTAAAAAGCTCTATTTTTTTTTTTTCCCACACACAGTTTTACGGTTTCTATATATTCATAAATCTTATTTGCAAATATTATTAATTCCTTTACAACATCCTCAAAAATATGTTATATAACTAAAAAGAATAATTGAAAACATACTAGTTTTGTGATTCTGAATATCAGAGAAAGTAAATTTAAAAGCAGACATTAGAAAAAAGGAATCAAGAGAGATAATTAAGAATTCAAAGAAAAGATGACTCGGTGACAGAAATCCAACCAGCTTCAACAAAATTTTTTACTTTTCCTGCATTAAGAAAAAATGAAAACACAGACAATAAAAATCAGGCAAGATTAAGTAAAATGTTAAGAATATTAAAAGGGTAATATGGTGTAAAAACTTTAAGCTGGACTTCAATTACTCACACAAATTAATTTCAACTGTGGTGACCAATTACCTCATAAAATAGATACGGATACTCAGGATACATTCTTGTGTGAATTAGGTGGTTTATAGTTCTCCCAGGAAAGCATCCATTTCTCTGCATTGACTATATGCTGATCTAAGCCCTAAGCTCCCATGAATCTCATTTAGGTTATTTAACTAGCTCAAATAAGACAATATGTACAGCCATTTCAAATACACCTTAAAATAAAACCCACTCAGTCATAAAATGTACTCAGTTTAAAAACACTGATTTATACAGTCAATTGCTGCCATAACGTCATTTTGCCAGAAAAAATAACCCTTGTTAAACCACACTATGAAGAGATGACAATGGTTGCAGAGATTACATTGAAACACTCTGAATTTTGTATACATTTTTTATTGTAAGATGAAAAACCAGAAGGCTCATCACTTGCACTGAATACAAAAGTAGGACACAATGGGGCTATGTGGAATTTTTACCTACGTATGTGGAGCCACCAAAAACCATGGGAACATAGTCTGCTTGTATGCATCCTCTCTGCATACATAGCTAAATATCCTCCGAATACTACAGGATTAATGTCAAAGAATACTTCTAATCCAAAAAGTGACAAAATAATAGATTCTTGAGAAACCTGTCAGTTTTCTCTCTCATCTATTGTTTTGGAACTTCTCATTTCAGACTAAAAAAATAAATATTTGATTTATATAAACAAAATAGATGTTTTTGTACCTTCAAGCCTAATTAAACGAACAAACCAAAACACAATTTTTCTTGGATATTACACTTTACTGAATTCCTATCACATCTGCACAGAAGAGAAAAGGCTACCTGGGCATCACTGAGGTAAGAAAAATATAAATTTAACTTCATGCTCTCTATATGACTACCTAAGACCTAAGAGATTAATAAAAAGAATAAACCTGACTACCAAACTTGGTTTTCAGAATTTCGTCTTAGAACTGAACAGCTTAATAATAAATGCAAATCTCTCTTAGAGATTAACATTTAACCTCAGTGTTTCCACCTTAAATATTTTCAAATCCCTGGTTGTCAAAGCTCTTTACCTCTGCATCTTCAAATTTCTACCACCAGCTCTTTATTGTCCCTTACAAACTCATGCAAAAATTAACTTGAAAAACACAGCATACAGTGTTAAAACCATCTCCACTCTAGGCAGGTCAACTTTTTATTTTTTATTTTTTTATTTTTTTAAGGTTTTATTGGATTGCTGTTTACTTTCAAACTTAACTAGAAGAGATAGACTTACAGAATTTCCCTGCAAAAGCCATTACTCCCATTCATGGATTAATTCTTTCCTTCTGGATCTGATGGAGGAGTACTAAGTTACTGTTTCCAGCCGCAAATCTACATTCATTGAACTCAGGTTACTTCTTTTTTGACTTGATTTCTGATACATTAGTGCTTATATTGATCACTATGCATTTAGTACACTCAGTACTCAGGACAGCTACAGTTGCAGCAAAAAGTCTAGAATACATATGCAAAACAAGCTGTGATGGAGAACACAATCGACAAGTAAAAAGCCAATAACTGGGCCGAAATTACTCCTTTCAAGTTTTGGTTTCTGTCATTCAAATCTCCTTAGTCTTTGAGAGAACGCTTAAAAAGACAAATGTCTGTAAGCACTCCCTTTCCACCCTTTGGAGATTTCAGCTCTTCTAGCTGCACCAAACTTAGCACAAAAGGACAAGACAGGTGATTCTTCAATGAGTAAAGGCACCACCATGTGGGGGATTTGGCCTTTGTTCATTTGTGCATTTGAAGAATTGTTAGTTGGATAAGAACAGCCCTTGTACACTTCTATAAGTAAGTTCTACTAATTAATATCTGGGCAGACAGCAAGAAATTAATAAAGTGTGATCCTAGAAATGTCATTTCTCCAGACAGCACTTTCTGATACAATTTCATTTGATCCCACAAGTGTATTTGTTGCTCAGTCCTGCAGAATGAAGCAACATAAGTAGAATGAGAAGAGATGATGCTTAACCCTCAGTGGTTAAATTTTTAAGTATCTTCTTTCTGTTATTTCAGTGTCTTTTAAAAGCCCATCAGCAATCCTCACCACTCCACAGATGCAAAAAATTGGAAGCTATGCCTACACTAACATACTAGTAATTATTCCATTGTTCACATTTGGATCACTGGAACTACTCTGGTAATTCTTCAACAGTTCTAGCAGCAGCAATAAGTTAACAGGGCTCTTGAAGAAATCAAGAAAAATTAGCAAACCAGCTAATTTCCAAGGAGAACTGCACTGTAAGTCTACTAGTTTACTATCTTGTACAGTTCCGTGCTTGCCTTTGTCGGTATCACAGCACAAAAGTGAAAAAAGTTCTAAAAATAAAAGCATGCTGTACAACTTGTAAGACAAACACTGACTATCAGTTTTAGACTGCCTAAATTTCTTAGGTTGTGTCTTCCAGATTGGCACTCCTCCGCTACTGACTGCAAGGATCTCTGAAGTCTTTCTGTCTTCTGAGGAACTCTGAGTTTAGGAAGTCTGCTCTCCTTTCCTCAGATAAGCAATACAAGTAAATAAAGCCATTCCTACAACAAAGTTTTACAACATTTAAATGACATATAAGGTTAAAGCCTTTGCTAAAAACACTAGAAATGATATACAGCATATGATCATATCATTCTCACCATAAAGAGATCAAATTCCTCCTCACGTCGGGCGATCATCTGATTCAGAGTCTCATCATCAGGAACTTCATCTTCCTCCTGGTCACAAAGATTGATAAAGGTACCAGAAAGAAGCTTTCATGTTCAGCATAAAGTAACAGTCTGCATCAGGCCAGCAATGCACTGAGCCTCCTTCTGTCAGTACATGTGTGAAAAATGCAAACCAAAACTAAAACTTCTAACATGATCAGCAATTCAGAAGTAACACAAAGTAGACAAAATTAGAGACAATTGGGACTTATTACCACCTCCATAAATTGAGAATGAGGAAATGAGCAAACAGGCAACCAGGAAATTTTGGTTTGTGGTTTTCCTGGGTCAGAAGCACAGCTAGGGCTTCAGCTAAAATACATGCATTTCTGTTCTGATGTTCTACAGTACTCCCTTAGAAATATAATTCAGTAGTATAAAGTCTTTTCTTATAGAAAGGAAACTGAATATGGCCCTACCTAAAGAAAAAAAAAAATTAAAGTATCACCAGCAAAAAAAACCCAACATCATGTCACTGTATCGGGAGCATTCCTCTTTCTCCGTCTTTTTAGAAACAGACAAAAACCTCTGAAAGGCCTTTGAAACAGTCCCACACATCATATTTATCTCTAAACAGAACAGACATGGGTTTGAAGGGTGGACTATCTGGGGGATAAATAATCAGCTGGAGGGTTGCAGCCAAAACATTGTGGTCAGTGACTCCATGTCCAGGTGGAGGCCAGTGACAAGAGATCCCCCTATTCTGGAACCAGTGCTCTTCAACATCTTTATCAATGACATAGACAGAGGGATTCAGTGTATCCTCAGCAAGTTCGCAGACAACATCAAGCTAAGTGATGCAGCTGACATAACAGAAGAAGGGGATGCCATCCATGGGGACCTGGCCAAGAATGGGAAGTGGGCCCACATGAACACACCTTCAGCAATGCCAAATGCAAGATGCTGCACCTGGGTCAAGGTAAACCCTGGTATGTATACAATGATGTAATGCCAGATGTAGCAGCTGTCAACCCTGTCCATGGGAAGGGAGATGGAGCTAGATCTTCATGGTCTCTTCAACCCAAGCCTTTTTACCATTCTATAATTTTCTGAGGTAGGAAAAAAACACTGCAAAATGGGACTTCTAGTGTGTGCCTTCAGTATAAGTAATACATTAACATAGTATTTTCTAAATGCAGTGCTTATCCAAATGATGATTGTTCACAGTAAAAGAATAATCTGCAGCACCAGAGAAAAGAAGGGGCTCACCATTCCACAACCACAGTTTCAAAGACTGGGACAAACTGCCAGTGATACTTCAACCTCACTGTCCACTACTGTACACAAAAGTGTGACAGCTGTCTTGTAACAACTATTTTTATTTTTTTTTTTCTGAATAGAAACTGGTAATTACAAGTCTCTTGGTACAGAACCAAGAAAAAAGTTATTTTGGCTGCCTTGCCCAAACAACATCTGAAGTCTTACCAAGAACCCAAAAGAAAAAGCAGGGTTTCAAATGATTAAATGTAAGAAGTCCTAGTTTTCTCAGTATATCTGAAAATCACACTATTTTAAAACACGAACTGGTTTTAAAGACTGCTTTATATCCTGAAAAACAAAAACAAAAACAGCCCTTTTTCAGAAAGTTTTTGGCAAAACTGAAAGAATAAAATGGATTTAATTTGCAAAAGATTTTATCATCACCAGATAACAACCTATTACTATGACCAAAAAAAAGAGATTTCTTTGACTGGATGTTAAGATAATGATTACAGTTCTAATTTTGAAGTAGTCAGTCTTTGAACTTACGGAAAAATTAAGTTCTTCCTCAAACATGCTCTTCTCAATTATTTCTAACAACGTTACCTCATTTTCTTCCTCATGCTCCAGTATAGCCTGCAGAAAAGCTCTCCTTTCATGACTTGAAGACTTCTGATCAAACATTCCAGCCTGAATAACTTTTTGATCTACATTCAACTTATACTTTGCAGCAGCAAGAATCTTCTCTTCCACACTGTTCACAGTGCATAGTCGCAAAACTCGAACTTCGTTCTGCTGACCAATTCGGTGAGCTCTATCTTGTGCCTGCAAGTCCTGTTCAGTAAAGAAGACATGGAGGGATTTATGTAAGTGTGCAACTCAAATCGCTTTCTGCTTACAGTGTTTAATAATGCTGAATTCTTTTTGTCATCAAAGGGAACTACCCAAACTACAGTCCACTACAATTCACATGGCTCACTCTCAGTTGTTTTCTTTCTTAAAATTTCATCAGATCCAGATAGGGAGAAAACAAAGAAAAAAACTTGTACAGTGTGTATACCGTAAATGCTGTAAGCTTGTGCAGTGACTGAAAAGGGCTTACGTATACATTTTTTTTTTTTCTGCACAAAGGTTCATGACATTCTAAGCCAGAATGAACCCTAAAGTGAAACATCTCTTGATTTCAGGAAAAAAAAAAAAAAAAGATTAGTAGCATAATATTAATACATGATCTTATCTAAACTAAAGGTAGTCACTAATTAATAAATGTGTGAACTATAAATTATTTGATCTGTAGAATAGGCTTTTACTTTTGAATAGTTCTGTTAAAATAGTTTAAATATGATCTTAAATTACTTTCAGAACACTGCAAATAACTACTTTTTGGTAAAACAACTGCACTTAAAGTTGATAGAAGTAAAAAAAGCAAGCTGTAGATCACTGGGAAATAATTATTTTTATTAATTCAAAATCTTACTGATCTTCGGGGGAAAAAAGAAATTAATGTACACACTATTTCAGCAAAATGCTGTCACAATTTTCTGCTATATCACAAAATAAATTTCTTGAAATAAGATAATAATAA
Organism: Tympanuchus pallidicinctus; assembly: GCF_026119805.1. Taxonomy (NCBI): domain Eukaryota; kingdom Metazoa; phylum Chordata; class Aves; order Galliformes; family Phasianidae; genus Tympanuchus; species Tympanuchus pallidicinctus. The sequence goes on from NW_026294758.1 coordinate 47,736,325, forward strand.
ACCAGGCAATGAGTTTACACATTTTTTGATATAATAATCTGTCCACTAGATTCTCTAGGAAACATTCTCTAATGTGAGATTTACTGCTACCCAACTGTTAAAATATACTTGCATTAAAAATGTCTGTGAAGGTGACAGAGATAACCAAGAATATAAAGAATTAAGTGCCTTCTGAGGAGGTTTTTAAGCCTTTAAATTGCTCCAGATTTCACAAGCTCTGTTTTAAACTGATTACCAGAGCATTTATGCAACTGCTGCTTTTAAAGTTCTATGTAAAATTCTTCCATGTCTTAACCTTTATTTTTGCACTTAACAACACTTAGGTGACTAGCTTACAACTTTAGCTGAAAAGCTGAAAAGACATGCATAATCACTATAATCAGGTACTTCCCACAGATACCTAACTTCTGTTGTTACAATTATAAAATGCACTAAGTGACGAAGACCAGCTTCCTCTTATTTTTTTTTTAATTTTAAACTGAAAAGAAGAAATAAGCCACCACCAGTGTCTCAGGACAAGACTAATATGGCCATTAACTTCTCGAGACAAAGCACTGATCTGCACAGCCTTTTCTAAAACACTACAAACTACTGCAGAATCAAAATGAGGAATACTTGTTAGAGCTCTGAACAATAAAGAATGAGTAAAGCTATAGTACTGGTACAAGACTAGAAGACCCCTAGCTGAGAATCCCTCGAGACAGACAAAATAATTACACAAACTCAGCATTACTTCACTGATTCAAACTGACACATTTCTTGATGGTAGTAGTTTGTCTTACTAACTGCTCCCAAACGAGAATGCTGTATCAATACCATTTACCTCAGAATATAACCTTGAACTAAAGAAGCAACCCAAAAAAACCATCACGAATTCTTTGCAATTTGCTTGCAGATAAGCAAATAATAATCACCTGATGAGGATTCCAGTCACTATCAAAGATTATAACAGTATCAGCAGCCTGGAGATTCAAGCCTAGCCCTCCAGCCCTTGTACTCAGCAAGAAGATAAAGTATTGTGACCCAGGTTCGTTGAACTTCTTCAAGAGAGCAGCTCTATCTTCTGATTTTGTTGTGCCTGAAAATTAAAAACATAACAATGATGTGAACCAAAATACTCTTATATACAGTGTAATGCCTAAATGTACAGGAGACAGTGAAATTTTAGCTCACTTGCTCCTTGTGATCTCTGCTGTATTTTCCATAATAATAAATAAAATATTGTCCATGGATGTTTCTGTCACCTGTTTTTACTACATTTGAGAGAAGGACTGCAAAATACTTGAGGGTTTATTTTTGACATTTCAAATGTAGACTTTAAAATGCCAGCTAGCATTGCTATACTTCTTATAACTCACATAAATTTCAACTGAAGTTATTATACACAAACAGAGTTGAATGTATCTAAGTATTTTTAGAAGTCATTAGTAAATTGATTAATCAAAACGTCAGAATTTATCTTAGGAGTCAGAGTAATAAGAAGAACTGAAAATTCTTAATATGTCATATCTTAAGTGTAGTTGTGTATGTGCAAGGGAAGGAGAGATGCCAAGGAATTCAACTGTGGTTAAAAAAGAGATGAAAAACAAGTATTGCACAACCTGGCAATCGCATTAACTATTACACACTTAATCGAAACTCTACGTGGACAATCTCTGGTCCACTGATATCCTGATATTTTTCACACTTCTGTCTGTATTTGAAAGCCAAAGAAAATCTATTTTCATACATATTTATATATTTATATAACACAGAAGATATCCCACTATTACTTAAGTGGGCAACCTTGGCTGGCTTCCTAAACTCCTCCTAGATGCTTTCTCAGTTCCTTTTCCTTAAAATGACAAGAAGAAAATAAGATGGAAAAGGTTCTGCACTGAAACGAAGGCAGTTTACTAAAAGCAAAAGCTATGCACAGAAGTGAAGCAAAAAGAGGAATTCACTCACTCCTTCCCATTAGCAGGCAGATGTTCAGCCACTTCCTGGAAAGTAGAAATCAGTACACATAGCAGTTGCTTGGAAAGACAAACATCATAACCACAAGTTTCCTGCATCCTCTTCCTTTCCTTCAGCTTTTATAACTATGCACAGTGGCATGCAATATACATTTCGGATCTTGCATCTGCTCCCCAGCTCTTGCTCTATGCTTACTGCTCACCCTCAACCGAATGGCCTTGGGAATGGGAGGGGGGTGCAGCTCGGAGAGAAAGCCTCAACGCTGTGAGGCACTGCTCAGCAAGAGCCAAAATACTGGTGTGTTATCAACACTTCTAGCTACAAATGCAAAACACAGCACTACATGGGCTGCTATGAGGAAAGTTAACTCTATCCCAGACATCCACTACAGTCTCACAGTCAAAATGCTGCCAGTACATGACTTGGGTAGAAAATACGAAATGTGCAAAGACATACAGCAGATAGAATTTTATGTATACATTATGTTCCATCGTGGAAGGCAATCAGAGAATAGGAGAAGTTGAAAGAAGAGTTCATCTTACTGATTTATAAATTACCTGCAAAATCTCAACAAAATATTGTATTTATCATACTGCGTATTGCCATTGACATTCTAGCATGAAAAAAGCACAAGACATCCTGTGACACAAGACAGTAAGCTTATGCCCAGTTTCATTACTTGATTTATATTTGAGAAGAACAGTGTTTGAAGTTTTTATATTCATTAACACTTGAAAAGGACTGGTATACTTCTCAATGTTAATGAACACTGCAGTACCCAAGAATAGTCAAAAGACCTTAAATGCTCATTTATTCATGCTGTTCTTCACATTTTTCTTATACCACTGCTTTTGTTGAAAAGGCATTTTGGTAAGTGCTGCTGGTCCTCTACAACAGCACCACGTGAGAGATAAATTGATTAAAAAGAAATAATATTTAAGAAGCTCGGAGATAGAGACACTCATCACAGAAGAAAACCACAATGGAAACATGGGATTTCCACATAGGATTTTGAATTTTTATTTATTTTCTTTCAATACTTCTCAATTATGTTTCCTTTTTTTTTTTTTTCATTTAAATGTAAAAAAGCTACCTATTTACATATTAAATAATTGAGGCTAGCGATCTTCCTGTAAAAATCAAAAGAAATCTATAGGTACCATTTTATTTTTCACTGAAATTCATGTAACCTGTGGAGAATGGTGATGAATCTTTAGTCACCAATCAATTAATTCCACTGGAATCTAGTCAAAATACCACCATTCACATCTATAATCAAAAGAATATTTTCAGACAACTTAAGTACTAACAAGTGGATTGTAGATCTCTACATCCTCTGCATTCCAGGAACATGAATGTTCATCAGAACAATCCCTCAGCCAAATGGTTTAGATGTTAAATGGATGAAAGATAAAGTCAAAGAGACAGGAAGACAGGTAGATCTCAGATCGACTCTACTAAAATCACCATAAGTACACCCTGCTCAGTGCCTGATATGTAAGGACAGGGAACATTCCAGTGTAGTGCACCTTATAGGTCTGTAGCTATGCTTTCATAACAAATATCCTTGCAGGCTTTTTCTTCATGGAACTGTTGAACTGTTCACACTTGTGTAGAGTCAAACCACAGCAGTGGTTTACTATGAAGAGAACTTAGGTATTTCATAATCCAGATTAACGAAGGATGCCCGTCCCTAACTTATTCATTCTGTTTTCATTCAGCTTACCATCAAGACGCAAGTAGAGGAAATTTCGAAAGGCAAAGTAGTCTTCCATAATGGTCATGAGTGATGTCATTTGACAGAAAAGAAGCACACGATGGTTTGTAGCTCGTAACTTTGGTAGGATGCGATCAAGCAGCTCAAACTTCCCTGAGGCCCGATAAAGTTCAGCTCTGTTTAAGAGAAGAAGCACAGTAAATACTAGAATAAGCCTACAAATAGAAAAGTTTTTAGTCATGGTCACATCGTAGCATAACAGAAAGATTCAGTTAAGATAAACAAGATTCATACATCTTTTTTATTTGCTTTATGTTGATTTAATAAAAAATAAACACCCATGTGAATTCCTGCTTGGAACAGATTTTTCTTCAGTGTGGACTTACAACCACAACTGCCTTTACGAAACTGAATTCTGTCTCACTGTGCATCAAAACAAACATTATTTCTCACCTAAGTAATAAGCCATTTATTTGTTAAGGCATTCGCCTGTTAATTTTGCTTTCAACAGGTGTTTATTTTTGCAGCTACAAGATGCTCTAGACAGGTGTATGTCAGAAATCTTTCCATTCAACTACAAGAAAAAACTCCCTTCCTACTATGCTCAGGCAAAAGATGAATTCCAAACTGGACAGAGATAATATACAGAGATAACAGGAGAAGCTGTATAAGAATAAAAACTTTCAACATGTACCCTTAAGCAGTCTTGCACAATGTTTAGTTGCTTTGCTTAACTGCTTCTCTTTCTCCTATGCTATGAACCACAAAACAGACTGCTAGTGCTGAAATTCAATCCATAACTAAGAAAATGAATTAAAGCAAAAAGGATGATTGAATCAACATAACAAAGATGTGTACCACAGAAATAAATTTCACTTTTTTCTAACCTTCATTATATCCTACAAATATGATTTATCATTATCAACTATATAATTAAAAAAAAGGTACATAATCTTCTCATATGCATACATACATAAACACTTAGCAAAAGACTAAACTGTTTAGGAGCCAAGAGGTCTGACTAAAAAAACCCAAGTTTTTTTTAAAAAGCAGCAAGTGTCAGGTACAAGATACACACCTTTCTTCTAAAAGCATACATTTATGGACAGTTGGATGAAGAAGTGCCAAGAAAAAAAGTTCTATTTGATTTCAAATAACTAGTGTAAGAAGTGCTACTTTAATCTAGAATAAAGGTGGTAGAGAAGTTAAAGAACTTGAAAGGAACAAGAAAGAAAATTCCTTATGACATCTTTGGAGAATCACTGCAGTAACTTTCAGGTGTCTGGTTTCTATGTAGTTTCTAGAACAGGCATGGAAAGACACCATTTTACCACCTTCTCTGTCTGTTCTCCTGTAATGAGTGGAGAGTCATAAAAGCCTCACATAAGAGGTCTAGTACTGGTTATTTTGCCTTAAATATGTGTCCTGCATCTCCTCTGCCCTCCTATAAGGGAGATAAAAAATACACCATGATAGGAATTCTCCCAAAGTTTCTTCACAAGCACAAGTCCGCGCTGCTAAGAAAACACTAAGCCATATGCATAAATCACAGGGCTACCATTTGCCTCTGATCAGTAAGTCATCTAACTATAAGGACTCTTCAGTATAACAAATGGTTGACCATTACACCTTATCACAGTGAGAGCTAGTAACAGTGAGGAGAATTCTCTTATATACAAGGTATCCTGATATCAAATAATTTCTAGTGGGAATCTAATTAAGAAAAGGAAATTTCATACTTTTGTGAAAGTCAAGAGCTAAGAACACTTGAGCTTGGAGAGACGGAATGCTGTGGAGGCAAATGTAATGAACAATTTGGAATGATACATAAACTAAGGGTTCAGTTTAGGAAGTCTGAACTTATCTAGAATGAGAAAATGGCAAATCAATCTTAAATACTGTGGAATATTTTCTGAATTTTAAAATGTACTGTATTTCCATGTGCAGGGACTAGTGGTACTCAGAACTAGTATGTGCAAGGTAGATTATAGAACACTGTGGACCTGTATAAAACAATGACAGGAACAATCCTCTAAAACCCTTATCTGCTTAGCCAGTGCTATCTTAACACAGCAATTTTCAGTCTGTGTGAGAAGGACACGTGGTTTCCAGCAGACATAGTGCTCTTTCCTTTTTCTTTGTAGAATTGCTTCTGTGCTAAAAATTTTTACACGTGTCAGACAGAGTGTATTCTGGAAAAAACTAGCATAATGAGCATGTCTTCCAGTAAGAAGGAAACAAAACATCTGTTCCATCCATCCATCTCTCAAAGACTGAGACTGTGGATTTCAAATTTCTTGTTTAGTACAATATAATGGGAATTATATGAATTAACGTTGTCTGATGAATAAACTTTGTCTTGTTTCAGAATAAACAAATGGTAAAAGTTGGCCTGTGTGAAATCTATCACAAGAGAATGTTGCACAAGTGAGTTCTCAGTCATGCAGTTAGCTGTAATCAGTTGATATATATGAAACACAGTAGTTCAGAAGTGGCAAAAATACTTTGCAAGAGTTTCAGTTTTATTGTGTGGCATGCAGTAACAACTGGACATTCATCTTTCATGTTCTATTTTGTTGGCCTGGATTAGTGTAATAATGGGAGAGTTATCCTTAGCTTTGAGGAGAGATGAGAAAAAGCAAACATAGATATATACAGAATCAGCTATTGAGACATCCAATCAAGCATGTAAGAACTTTTAGATGGATCGCCTTTGCTACATAAGGTAATATTTTAAAAAATAAAGGAACCTGCATATTACAACTTAGCTTCACAAAATAAATAAATAAATAAAAAAATTAAAAGGCCCTTGAAGCAACAGGAAATACTCTTCCCACAGAAAGAGAAATACTTTTATCACATGTATTCCAACCATGAGAATTGAAATTTCAGTGAACAGAGGGATCCTGTGAGCAAATCTCTGGTCTGACATTAAGAAAGTCTCAGAATCCATCTTCAGACTCCCATAACCATTATCTGCTTAAGGTGAATTCTTCTCTTTATGATACAATACTCCCAGATATTAGTCAGAGAAACAACTTTCTCATTCAGGAATTAGTGATGGAGCACAGACACAGCATTAGTCAGAGAGAGAATTCTCATTACCAATAAAGAACATTGAAGATGGTCAACTGCTAATTCAGGGACGAAATAATACTTCAAGTAAGAGTAGTGTCTTGGATGTGAGGGTGACTATGGAGATAGCTTGCCTTATGGTTATTAGGAGTCTTCTTAATAATATTACCCTGATTTAATTTAGAAACTGCTTATGTTTGTTAGCTTCTATCTTCTAGAAAATGGATATGATGCAGTAGTCCTAAAACAGTTTATACTAAAAGGAAGAAAAAAATGAGTTACCCGTTGATGACACCATTTGAGTAGCCTAAATGTTCAGCAAAGGATTCCTGTAGAGTTACAAGCAATAAAGAGATTATTACAAATAGGAAACCAAAATTATGCACCTTTATTTCAACTACATTAAATATATGAATGTTAAGAGTTACAGTTCTATTACGCTGATACTGTTGGTATCCACCTTGTTGCACTACTGATCTGCTTCATATTTTTCTGTACTGCTATTATTTGAAACTCAGATTGCAAATACAGTAGAGCATAATTAAATTACACTAACTACCAGAAGAACCAATTGAAAATTACTCAATTAATTAACAATCAAAAGAATGAACAGTGTAACCACAACAGTGCATCAGAGTAGGTATTTGTCTATGCACAAATGTAGTTCAATTTCAGATATTTATGATACTTCCTAGATGTACTAGCTTATTTACGTACTTTGGGTCCTTCTGAGAGATCAACAGCATATTTTTGTTGCCAAACAAGGTGGATAGAATAGGACTATATTGGATACAGTGAAAGATAAGCAGTCTGCTAGTTATAAAGACTCTCTACTGGTTGGCACTCTGGACTAACATACCCTATGTCACAAATTAGTTCTGGGTAGGGGTTAAGTTAGTCTGGAATGTCTTGAATTTTAAGAAAAAAAAAAAAAAAAACCTTTATTTTTTAGAGATGGTATCTCAACAAGACTAAATGCTTTAAAACTAGACTTTGGATTGCCAATAAATATAAAAGACTGAAATTACTGTGCTTTCCAAATTTCTCTTTTCCAACACAAATTATGCATGCAGCTGTTCCTTATGAGAGACTCAAGCTTCAACAGCAGTTTTCTACTGCTGCTAGCTATACCGAATAAAAACAACTCAAAATCAAACCTAGCAACCTTACCTCAATGTGCTGAAACATATATGGATGATTGCATATTTTTCTCAGTTGCATGATGGTGTTCATAAGAGTTTTTGCGCCACCTTTTCCCTACAGGAATAAACAATGCAAATCAAATGCTGAATTTCATTTCCAACCTAATTAAAGAAGCTTCTAAAAGACATTTTTTAAACGCAGTTAATCCAAACACCAAATTGTTATTAAAACAAAAATAAACAAAAAAAAACAACAAAAGAAAGAAAAAAAACCATAGGAAGCAAAGAAGATCATAATCTGTAATGCAATTATCTTGCTGCATAAATTCACCTATCATAACGATGCTCTATAATGTAAAACAAAGACCTGAACGTAATTTGCAAAAGGTATTCTGTCTTATCTTCAGAGTCAGAAACAGTACAACTTTTGTCCTGCTTATCATTTACAGTATGAACTACTTTGGATATGAGCCCTCCTGGCAGGAAACAGTACTAGCTGGACGCTTTTCAATTCTATGGTATCTGCTCCTCCTTTCTGGGCCAAGCAAAACACAAGACAACAGACAGCAAAAAGACTAACTAAACACAGTGCATGAGGTGTTCTAGTATTTCACAAACTATGCTTTCAAAACCTACTCTGTAGTGAACCCTTCTTAGAAGCAGGACTGAATTCAGACGATGTTCAGTTCAGCTGAGAAAAAACACTCAAGAATCACTAGGTGCTAGACTAAGCTGTACATTTACAGCACAATTATACGTAGTAGACTAATAAAGGTAAAATAAAACCAGATAATACTGCAAAAACTATGCTATCCAGTCATATTACATACTTGTAATATTCTAATCTTTACTGGAAAGTGCACTAAGAACATAACTCCATAACATCTAAAACTAAAATCATTTACAAAAGAACAGGAATTTTACATCTGGAGTGGGTACTCCATACATCTAAAACTTGTTTTTTATTCTTTTCAAAATCATCTTAAATTTTCTTGAAAAGGTATTCATATTCACACTATTTCCTGAAGCTCTGTTGCTTAATGTATTCTCTCTAGTGTGAGCTGGTCGCTGGCTGGACTTGGCAAAAAAACATGATTTTTAACTAACAGCAGTTTTTTGTTGAATGAACTTAAAACTGCTCAACAACCTTCGCCTCCCTCTGCTGGCAATGAATAGCATTGAATAAAAGCGCCTGATAAAGCAGTCATAAACAAGAAAGTGAATGAAGAGAGGGTTGGAAGACAGTGAAAACTTATACCCTTGAAGACTGGAAGTAGAGGAAGTCTTAACACAACAGAGCCAGTCCGAAGTAATTAAAGAAAAAGGAGAAGCACTTAAAGCACTGGAAAGAAGCAACTATGGAAGAATCAACAAAACATTCTGAGATAGTGTACCTGCACAAGGATGGTGAAAAGACAGTATGTGTTTGCATTATATGAGTAAAATGCACAGAGTAGAGCCAAGTAGGCACAAACAAAACTTGTATGCAAGCTGTTCTGCAGTGTTCAAGTGCTCTGTAGCAAGAACTCTCACAGTGCATTCAACGTATTTCACTTTAATCATAATGTCATAACATATACTGTATATATAATTAAGCTGATGAATGGAAATCTCCTTTTCCTGTATTAGCTGAAGACCCACAGTGTCATAATCAACATTTATTAATATGCATTCTAACATCCAATTCTACGAATCTGAATCCTACTGTTCTCTTAAGAACCTTTTCATTAATAGATTAATTAAGTATGAATGCTGTCCAAAACCAGATTTAAGCTAAGAGCTCTTGAAGAATAGCCTCTCACAGCCAGGGCTTCTGCAAGCACAATTACTCAGAAAACTTCTTAAACTCAACCAAGAGAAATACTGTTTGTTGTTTTTTTGTTTTTTTTTTTTTTAATTTTAAATATTGTCTATTTGAGAAATGTATGTACACTTACTGTTTCTTTTTGGTTTGTTTTTTTTTTTTTTCCTTGTGAATAGTGAAGAAAAGCTACAGTCAAAGATACCTGCAGGAACAGTCTACATACTAACTTTATGAAACAGAAGTCATATGTTCAACAAGTAATTTTAATGCATTGTTTCCTGTGTGTTCTAGTCTGTGTCTTGTACCTTCTTGTCTTTCTCAGAACCATCTGTAAGAAGGATTCCCTTGGCTTGCATGTGTCGGTATAGGATCTTCTGGAGAGCAGACATATCACATTTGATCACATATTCCACCTAAGTTTAAAAACAAACAAACGAACAAACACATTGATATACTAATTTTAGCAGAATCTAGCTGCAGGTTCTTGTCATCCTAAAATACTAACCAAAGAACTTACTCTTTTATCCATAACCTAACAGCACCTTTGATTTCAGCAAGCAGCAAACAAAATGCAAGCATAGCAATAGGTACATCAAAGCATTATCTGTGAGTCAGAACTACCATTAAACAGCTGGATTCTGAGTGTAATTGCAAAACTTCTGAACATTTTGTTCTCATCTTTTAATAATTAAAAAATATGTTTAAGTAATGTTTAACTTATTGCTTAACATGGAGTTTAAATAAAATAAAAACAAAACCAACAACCAAGCATGTACATTTAACAGCCTGTGGATGTTATGATGTCTGCAAAGCACAACAAAAATCATTGTTGTACATTTAGTAAACAAGCATAATTGCATGCCCTTACATGCCTATCTAGCATTATGCATACTTAAACTAGAATGCAGTCAGTTTAAGTTCTTATTCTCCTTTGAACAACTGCATTTATGAAAGCAAGTTTTGATTGTTCATTGCCTTTAAATCAATTCATATTCCATTCTAACATATTTTTTCTATCACCCAACTTCCGAATTACAGGCATTATGTTTTTAATTATGTGTAAACATAAATAAATGAATAAATAGCAGTCCCATGATAAAGCCGGATTAACCAGAAATCTCACAAAAGGACTAGAAAAAAAAGCTGTCTAGTAAGTAATATATAACCAATAAAAATTATAAAGTTATTTCCATATAAAAAGGACAGGAGGATGAAATCATAAAAAGTGAAGTAACTATCTCTTTAATGTCTTCTTTACCAAGATGTAATAAGATCAAACAGAACTGATTGGGTCAACAAGTTCAGTGCTCTTAGCTGAAGTAACTACTTTTTTTTCTGAACATGGCATGGAAACAAAAACTTCTAAAGCCTCCCTTCTCCAGTGCCTGTTAACAGATTTATCAAAAACACTGACTCTAACTGGACTTAAAGTCCACTAAATTAGGATTAAATTAGAAGTCTAAATTAGAATTTAAAAAAAAAAAATCACTAATATTTTTAAAGTTAAGTATGCTTCATTCTCAAAAAGATATTGCATAGGAGGGTGTTAATAATCTGACTGTTGAAGGAACAGAAAGCCACAGCAGTAACAGCATTCACAAGCCACAAAAATGAGAAGGACTTAAACCTTCCGTTTAAGTATGTATGTACAGAGCTATTTGTTCATTCAGTCACTGTTCTTTAACTCATGAAATGCCACACATACAAAAAAAATCATTTTTGGTACTGCTTCAACCCAGAAGACCTTAGAAGCAAATTTCTCCTTACTGTGCTTTCAAATTTACTTTAAAAAAAAAAGAAAAAAAAACAGAAAAAAAACATATCAACATATCTACTTATTTTGTGAAGAATAAAAGTGAAAGGTGATACAGGACAGCAGAGGAAGATGGAATAGGACAAAATGAGATTCATGAAGACAATATTTCAAATCAGAACATAATTTTACATTCTGATTACAGATCTACATCCTACGTTTAAACAAAACAAAATAAACTTTTGACACTCCACGTAACTCAGAACTCCTGCAATAGGAGTTACAAATTTACAATAAAATTCTGTCCACTTTATAATGTCAGTAATAATAATGATTTTCTGTGCGATGGTTAAAAGGTTCTACCCAGTATGGGGAAGATGGGATAGGACAGAATCTAATGCCCACTTACCACTTCAAATTCCAAGAGAACTAAGTTGATGGCCTTACACTTACCATGGTTGACTACAAATAGAATTAAAGCTGCAAGACTGAGGATGAAGACTGAGAATACAGAAACTTCAGGTCTTCAAGATTCCTCAGCCTTCTTTGCAAGGAGTTATGAAAAAAAAAAAAAGCTACCCACAGTTGTTAAAGAACCACTCTTCTGTAAAATAAATCTGAAAAAAACCTTATAATACTTCAAAAAAATTTATTAGACCCCTTCCACAAATTCTTTCACTGCAAACCTTTTCTGGCAGTTGAGACTCCACTTCCTTCTTCAGTCTTCTCAGCAAGAAGGGTCGGAGTACTTTGTGGAGACGACGGATGATCAGAATAGTTTCTTCTTCATTTAAGTCCACCTACAGAAGTTTATAGAAGTCACTACAAGACTACTTACTATGTCATGTCTTATCTCATATGAAAGCTAAGTATGTGCATTAATTGTATGTTACAATCAAACTGATTCAGAGTTAAAAAAAAAAAAAAAAAAATTGAAATTTTCTGGCATTAGAAAAGGTAGCTTTTAATTACATTAAATCCTTAAATACCAGAGAGAATTTAAGCGCTACTGTGCTTCTGAAAACAAAATGGAGCTCATGCCAAGTATTTTGTTTCTGACGTTCAAAAAAAAAAAAAAAAAAAAATCCTGATACAGTACCCTTTCTCCTGTCATGGCAAATGGAGCATTGAACCACTGTTCAAAGGTGCTACAGCTCTTGAAAATGGTTGGAAGAAGAAAATTGAGAAGAGCCCACAGTTCAGGCAATTTATTCTGCAATGGTGTCCCAGTCAGTAGTATTCGTCTAGGGGCCACATAGTGAGTGTTCAAGACCTGAGTCAGTTTGCAGTGATGATTCTTCATTCGATGACCTTCATCTACTATCATGTATTTCCATCGAATCTGGAAAAAGAAAAAAAAATTAAAAAAAAAAAAAAGTTGGCAAAGCTAAGCCAGACAGAAATTCTTCCCAACAGGTGTAAATCAAAAATATTTCAAATGTGAAACATCAGTAAATGAAATAAAAAATATATCGAGCATTATCGACGCATGGGTGGCCTTACAAACAGCAAAAAGAATTTGGGATGTCTGACTACTTAAGGTCAGAATATGATTTAGATGGGAAGAAAGAGACTACGATTTCCAAATAAATCTGTTTGCAACAACAACCTTGACAAAAGACAAAAGAATTTTCAATCCAAATAACTAAGCTTTCAAGGAACAGCAAACCCTCAACCTCGCTTTGATTCAACTAGTGTCATGTTTTTATTTGTAAATGAAGCAGGATAGTTAAGATCACTTCTGTTACTACACTTCAAAGTAGCTTTCTAGTTTTTAATGCGGAAGCTGAAAGTCGCAGTGGATGCTGAAATAAAGTTGCTCATACTGTCAGTTATTATCCAGCAAAATTCCATCTGGAGTACTGCATTCAAGGCTGCGGCTTCCAGTACAAGGACGTTGCGGAGCTGTTAGTGGGGATCCAGAGTTATAAAGATGTTCAGAGGGCTGGAGCACCTCTCCTATGAAGAAATGCTGAGAGAGCTGGGGTTGCTCATCATGAAGAGAAGACTCTGGGGATACCACGTTGCAGCCTTCCAGTACAGGAAGGGAGCTTATAAGCAGGAGAAGGATCAACTTTTTACATGGTCTGATAGTGACAGAGCCAAAGGGAATCGTTTTAAACTAAAAAAGCAGGGATTTAGATGCTAGGAGGAAATTTTTTTTCTCACAGGCTGGTGAAACATTGGAACAAGGCTGTCTAGAGAAGCTGCGGATGCCCCATCCACGGAGTGTCCAAAAACAGGCTGGATGTGGCTTCAGGCAGCTTGATCTAGTGGTGGCAACTCTGCCCACAGCAGGGGGTTGGAACTAGGTGATCTTTAAGGTCCCTTTCAACCCAAGTCATTCTATGATTCTATGTTTCTGGTTTGTGTACCATATGAAAGTATTTGTACATCTTGCCATTAAGAGACAATAGTCATTATTACCTTAGCAAGAATATGTTTGTCCTTTATTATGTACTCATATGTAGTCAAAAGAACATTAAATTTTCCACTTCGAAGCTGAGGAACAAGTGAGCGGCGCATTGCAGGTGTACCCTAAAAGAGAGAGGGAAATGAGTATTTTGTTATTCATTCTTCCAAGGAAGTAATCAGGTCCATCTTTTTAGGAATAAGCAGACACAGAGCAAGCACATGAATCCTATAGCATTGAAAAGAATTTATTTATATATTCCTAACTTACTCAATGTCCTTCCCCTAACTTGTTGCTAGAATACACAATCTTCTTTTTTTCTTTTTCTTTTTTTTAAATACCAGGGAATGAAAACATGCTAGTCTAGTCTTATCACTATTGTCTTCCTCATCACTACTACGGTAGTCAAAAGGCAAAGTAGTCAGCTATGTATAAAATGGGAAGTATTGCTCATTTGTATTGTTCTCATTAGAAGCTTTGCAAAATATGGTAATTAACAATTTTCTTCTGCATTTCACTGTCTGAAAGCAATTATAGTTCATTACAGTCATCTTCTCAGGATGATTAATTCTCACTGCTTGTACATGAAATATATGTGACAAATTTGGAAATGCATGCAGAAGCAAAGGAAAAACAGTCTTTATTCTCAGCCCTTCACATTTATAATCACATAAAAAGTGAATCAAACCTTGTAAGATATCTTCACCACAGAAGGAGCCCACTTGTCAAATTCGTATGTCCAGTTGGATAACGTCCTACCATAGATGAAGAAATAGTTCATTGCTTGTAATTCAGATTGTAATTCCCAGTGGATGCATAATTTTTAACACATTCCATATAATCAATCCCCATAATTAAATTAAGTAAATTAAAGAAAATAAAAATCATATACTGTAACAAAAATCTTGCATTTGAGAGAAATGGAAACAGGAAAAAAATGGGAAAAATATCTTTCAGCTCACATTCAGAAGCCTCTTCAAAATTAATTCAGATTGTATTTTATAGTAATATTGATATTCTGGAGTATATTATGGGCAGGAGAGGTAAACCAGAATAGAAAATATATTTGTGAATTATTTTACACTACTTAGGATCCACAAAGTGAGTTTGTAACTTGTAAAATACAGCCTTATGATGTTGACAGTAGAATTCATCTATTTTCCACTGTAATGACGTTAATGTCATTGAGTGCAACTATGCAGGTCCTGACATCTGCACTTTATTTCCACCACAAGGTCACAACAAACAGCTTTTTAAATGCAGCAAAAGTAGATCTTTTTTTTTCTTTCAATAACTAGACCTGCAATGGCAGAAGCAATGGCTGTTAATGTTAGAATATGGAAAAAGATGGAGAAAGAAGCCTTTTGTAAAGCCTATAAGAATTTCAGCTCTTCTCTTTCAGAAACAAAAACAGGAAAAAAGCAATAGTGAGTACTCAAATGAAATTTTACAATTTTACTGTGCCTGTAAGAAAATACATATTAATAACATCCCTTATTTTTGACTTCATTTTACTTTATAGCGTTTCTTCTTGTCATTTCTGCTCACTTGAGCATGTCACATGTCCTCATAGAATAAGGTATAGCTATGATATTTATGCTACTTAACCACTAATGCAGCACAGTGAGAAAACAGGATGCTTAAAAAGAAATCATAAAAGATGGCCATGAATAAAATATATCCCAATCCTACAGTACTTGCATGCTCTACACAATCAGTAGATGAATTATCTAACAGTAAGGACAAGGAACTTTGTATATAAATCAAGACATTTATCATGTACACACAAATATAAGAAAACAAATCCTCAAGATACTACATTCATTTTACAATACCTAATGGCTTTTCTTTAAAACTCAGCACTTCAAATCCCTGGAACTCACACCTTGTCTTTGGTGAAAGCAAAATTCATTGCAAAAAAAAAATCTATAAAGCTACTATAAAAAGTAGAATCTTGGAAAAGGAACAAGGGGCAGAGTAAGACAGATTATTACAGTCATAATACTGCACAAATGACCAAGTTGTGAATTCACACATCAAAGCTACAGCAAGGGCTAGCCATACAGTAATTAAAAGACTATCCTATCTTAATCAAGTATTACTTACTATTTGATGGGGCAACATTTGTTTAAAGAACTAAAAAACAGATTTTGAGTATCACTGTTAAAGCAGTAGGGGGATCTGCAGGTATGTAATCTGAAAGAAAATGCCATTCTCCTCTTGTGGTTAAGGAGTAAACAATGGTAAATTCACTATATGTTTTGTAAAAAGAACAAGACATGAAACCAGTGGAAACATGTTCTTTGATGAGCCATGTGGTTAACCTTCTGGTTCCAGACAATTACTTGGGAAGAAATCAAAATGAAAGCACAGATGTGCAGTGTGTCTCAGTGTGCCCCCTCATCTTGGTACAATATGAAAACAAGCATGTATTTCTAAAAAATCAACCTGTAATGCTTAGAATTATAACAGATGAATGATGTTCTCTACTTACGAAAGAGGAACAATGATGAGATAGGGGCCATTGAGCCTTTTGTGCTCCATCAAGTAAGTGATAAGTGCAATAGTCTGTATTGTCTTTCCCAGACCCATTTCATCAGCTAAAATCCCATTCAGATTGTTATTATAGAGTGAAACCATCCATTCCAGACCCTGAAGCTGAAATGAAGAATAATATTTTCTGTTATTTAAAACATGCACAAGTAATTAACATCAACAGTAAAAATCTGAAGATTCTCATGACCTGCCTAGTTAAATGCTGGGTTTCCTTCAATAACTCTAGGAGCACGAGAATCTTTGCCTATCTTAACTTCTTTTCTCTCTTTCTCCTCTAGCTGTAATCACCCACTACTCACTCCCCTCCCTACCTAAACAAAAATAAGCAGACACAAACAAGCAAAAACAAAACAAAAAAATCCCTCAGGATTGTTCCTGGTAGTAGCTATATCAAAATGTTGTCTCCTGTTCACCAGAAAAGACCAAAATGTAGTCAGATTTCATACATGGAGAAATATTTTTTATTTTTTTATTTTTTGCAGAAAGAAACGCAGGCGCTCTTTTATAAGGCTGACGAACACCTGACATTACGTGAATTTCTCCCTCAGTTTTAGCACTAATGAAATCACAGAATCACAGAATCACAGCTTCTTGCGCATTTTGAATACAATTTGTGTGCCTCATCAAAAATCTTCTAAAATCAAACCTGCTGATTCTGTGCAACACTTGTAAATCTCTTGTGTTTGGTAAGCCCTCACACTTCCCAACTTCATCACTGATGTTCTGAGCCTCTTGTAGCAGACACCAGTATCTGGCTGTCAGTATTTCCTTGTCAAAGAACACCCCGTTTATGTACCTTGTATATAAAAATCCCAGAGCTGGAAAGATTCCAGAGTACTGTAGCTAAGAGATATCTATATAACAGGAGACCTTTACATTTCAGAGAGCATTACTAGAAAGCACAGCTATAACCACAGTTTTAGGATTCACATTATTGACTTGTCATGTGGTCTTCCATGTGTGTATGTATATGATTACTTATACAATTGCAATCTAAGTTTCTGTTTCTAAGATCCAGACTTTCAGTGCGTTTCAGACATGGAGAGAAAACTAAATTATGAAGTCCAAGAAAGTTGAGAGAGAAAACAATGTATGTCTGAAGTAACCTTCCACTGTCTCTGCAAGAAAACATTCAAAATAATGTTGCTGATTTACTAGGTTTATGTATGTGCTTACTGATTTACATCTGGGTACTAAGTTCTCTGGAAACTAATTTTATTGAACTCAAGACATCAAGAACAGATCAGAATTTATTCTGCAACTGTATGTTTCACTTACAAGTAGCTTCAGAATTGAGGACAGGAACCCAGTGCTTCCTGTATCATTCAACTTTCTCTCCTGACATACATGAGTACTCTTACGTCAAGAAAAGAATCTAACCAAATTTGACAGTAAGAAATACGGAAAAGCAGAAAAAAAGCTAAGAAGGAAAAAAGGATATAAAATACAGAGGACAGGAAAGTATAGAGGTTCAAGGGGACAGCTGCAAAACACCAAAATCTCCTTCAAAAAATTTCTGCTAGAACCACGGACAAGCCTTAATGCTCTTGCCATAAGCTCTTCTGCCAAATATGTCTCTTATTTTTTGTAGCAGTAATCATCAAATAGAAAAGATATAATGAAGAACAAAATCTCCAGTTCAATTGCTAGACATCACTTAAATAGCTGAAGGATCTGTTCTAACTGGTAATTTCTGCCATTATTTGTCAAACTCCACAGACTGAATTATTTTACTCTGTGATACACAGGGAAATTGCACTGCAAAACACAGATCAACATGACTTAACAATATCTCTATGCTTCAAAAAATAATTAAAATACAGGAAGAAGAATTGTCACGCTCCTGTCCATGAGCATGTTAAGCTAATATGGCCATCAAATTTATACTGTCATACACTGACTTTATTTATTGCATCAAATTAACCTTCCCAGACAATGAATAAGGATTACACAGTAAAAAAGCCTGTGATGAATCCCTGCTTCATTTGGTGTACAGCTTGGACAACATATGACAGTGAGGCTGTAAAAATAAAGAGGACTTCAGAGCCAAGAAAGTCACATATTTATCCTAAGAGTGAATCAGATTCTATCTTGTCTTAGTAATAGTTCCTCAGTGGTGCTAGAAATGTTAACTCAGCACTTTCAAAAATCAGTTAATAAATAACAATTTTCTCTTTTTGTTGAGTACTCAATGTGAAACACTTTTGCAAAAACTTGAGAAAATAATTCAAATTCAGATGGAGTTTTGCTTTGGACCAACATAGGATCATGCAGTAATTCATTTCGGAATAGGTTTCAGGAAATCTTTAGCCCAAAACCATGATCATAACAGGCTAAGACAAGTTGCTCAGGGCTTGGTCTGCTTAGGTACTGAAAACCTTCTAGGAAGGAGATAATAAAACTGCTCTGAGGCTTTGCTCCATTGTCCTTGCAGGGAAAAAGTTGGACCATACAACCAGTCTGAATGCTTGTTTCACCTTTTGTTCATTCTCTTGTTCTCCCACCATGTAGAGGAGTTCAATTTAAAAAAAAACAACAATGAAATGCTTTCAAAAGACAAAATTAGCTTAACACTTGAATTTTAAGTAATTTAAACAAGCTACTGTAATATAGGATAGTACTGAGAACCATACAGAACAGGGACTAATTCTGACACACTGAGCTCTTAGGAAATAGTCTTCCTCCCAGTTCTCTGGAAGTGCAAAGACATACATCTTTATGGTAACTCAGAGAATAGCTTTTTTTTTTTTTTTAATTTGGATATGCAGATAATGGAGTGGTCAGATGGCATAAAGGATGCAAAGTCTATAGAGCTCCCTGGAAAACAACACAACATTCAAAGTGCCAAAAACACCTGTTAATGACATTTTCAGTGTATTCTGCTTAGGCCAGAACACAGAAACTCTTAAGTTACTAAATCCATTAAAAGTCTATAAAGAGTATGAGATGTTATCCTCCATAGTAAATGTTTTATTTCTCTCCAAACTGTAGTGCATCAGTATACTGAAACGTCAGGATTCTAACTGAAATATTAAATTCTCGACTTTTAAATATTGGGAGAAAAGATTACTATTAAACACCACAAATGAAAATTTTAAGCAAAACTGAAACCAAGATGGTTTCAGTCGCTGGTCCAAGAAGGATAGTAAAAACAAACCAATATTGAACTGTAATGAAAAATGTTACAAGTGCACAGATAAAGTTATATTATAATTCAAGCACTAAGCATTAATCATTATCTGTGATAGATAACTGATATCTTTGTTCATGTGCATCCTTATTTCTAACCTAATTGAATTCTTGTAATACTTAAAAAAACCTTGGGTTTGTCACTTGAAATACCACATTGAAATATCTAACATTATCCGAATTTTAAATATTATGATGTTTCAATTATTTCTCACCTGATAATGTTTTAGTGTGCCATTAATTAGAAGAGAAGACTGCTTTTCCACCCTTTCTGTGATAGCGTGTGCAACTGTGTAGTAGGACTGAGACCCTCTAGCACTATATTGCATACTATATTCATCATCCACATCTTGTTTGGCAGTCCTGCAAAGCAGAGAAATGATTGAAGTAAATTTCCAGAAACAAACAAATCAACAATGAAAAAAGTAAACAGTATGTTTTGACCATAGGTCACATTTATTTGTAAAGAAGTGCTAATCACAAACTCTGGCAAGTGCTCTGGATGGAGCTAGTCTTCTAGCAGTACATAAGATAGCCAACTATTACATGCTGCCTTTTGCAGATTTTCTTGTCAAAGAAGCAGCTATAACTCACTGTAAACTACAGCAAGCCATTCCTGGGGGCCACCACTATAAGAAATCACAATTCCTAACAAAAGTAAAAACAAAAGTAGCACATGCAGAACACTCACTCAATGATTTGCTTAGCATCCTTCTCAGAAACTTCTTCACTGTTAGGATCCAGGAGTATCTTCTCATCTGCCTCTAACCTGCTTGATTCCTCCTCATCATCCTACATAACACAGAAGAAACAGCTGTTAGAAAATGTAACTACTTTCTGAATGATACTTTCAGTGGGCATTCACAAACTGGTAGGTTTCACTGGTCAGTGTTTTATGACAGGAACTTGAATCCAGAAGTCCATCCTACACTTATGTTTCTATAGAACTGCACTACAGCAAAACAGAAATATAATGTTTGACATACATTCTTCAACATAAGGTCACAAATCTCTGAAATAAGAAGTATCTTCCCCTTCAATCATCTTATTTTAAGAAGTCTTACTATGTCTACTCAGTACAGGGAGAAAATTCCACAACTATGCATGCTTTTGAACTGTATTCCAGATTTGTGACAATTTAATGCAGTTTAAAAAATTGGCAAGTGTGGTCTTTCACAGGTTTTCATTTCTTATTTTTAAAAAATCACATTTTTTTTCTTTTAAAAATCATTTAATTTCCCTCTGCCTACAGCAGTAATGGATCAACAGCAACTTAAATTTTCAGAAATGAGAAAGAGGAAAGAATACTGACTTTTGTGAGTCATTTCCCCAACTCAGAACAACAGATGCTGAAGAGCCTGTACTAGAAACATAGGCACATCTCAATTGTGGCCCAAATCTGACAGACACTAGTCCCTGACTTCCCATCTTAATACATGCAGTCCTCCACAAGAATTAGTATTTCTCCACTCCTAAGCTCTTCTCTCCTTTAGAAAGTATTTGTCTGAAAAACACTGTGGAACCTCTGGCATTGATCATGCACAGTATCTAATGCTACAATCCTGAGGGAGCAGTTAGCAAGGTAACCTGACTGTAATGAGAAAAATTCTGACATAAAATGATTCTCAACACAAACAGGAGCAAATATGTCTGCCAGCCTGAAAACTCAGTCTGAAAACATCCACTCAGCCAGAGCTTTTAAAGGAAGATGCATCTGTGCAGACTGTGGGGTCTGTGGGTAGTGTCTGGACCTTTCTCCTGGAGCAGAGGTGAGTGGCAAACTTGACTGTGTTAAGATGTGCCCAGTTGGAGGACCTCCTGTGACAGCTGACTGACCTAATTCGTCTAAACTGAGGTAGACAGATAGACATGATTCCCACTGGATAACAACTACTGCAACTAAGGAAAAGCGATGGGTGATAGCAGTGGGTGATTCTCTTCCGAGGGAGGGGTACAGAGGCACCCATTTGTCATCCTGGCCTGCTACCTAAAGAGGTCTGCTGCTTGTGAGGGGCCTGCAACAAAGAGTGACAGAGAGGCTGCCAGACTTTGTACAACTTACAGACTACTACCCCCTGCTGCTGTTGCCAATAGGCACCAGTGACACAGCCGTCAGCAACCTGAAGAAACCAAGCCTGAGAACTTGGCCTTCAAACATAGGAGCTCTGCCTGGGAACTGAGGGCATTCTTCAAGTGTGGCTGAATACCAAATACCAGACGCATCCTGAAAATATCACTGACAAAAAAGAAACTAGAAACAGAACAATTTATTGCCTGAGAAAATGAGAATCAAAGCGAGAAATAAATTTTTGTTTAAAGAAAATAAAGGAAAACAAGAAACATCATCCTTGTATTTCTCAGTAGGAAAACAGAAATTAAAGCACCTAAGCAGTGGAGTCCTACGCCCTCTTATGTCTCAATATAAAAACGGCATAACTTCCATCCAAGGCAGAGCTTCTCTCTCTAAGAATCTTACCATGTTGCATATACTCCTTTTATTTGGTTTTTAATTTCTCTTCAGAAATAGGCTGAAGCTTCACTGGTAAACAGAATGAACTCTGTGACTCACCAACACTGAAAATTAAACTCTGTGATACTGCACATGCCACGACACAGATCAACTCTGAATCAAGGCTATATCCCTTATTTGGATTTCCCTTATGGGCCTACTCCTGGGAGCCGTCAGCCTCTCCTGAGATAAGTTCTAGATTCCCTTCCCCCCCCATTTTTGAAATCTATTTGATGCAATTGATATCAGTAATTTTACAAATACGTATGCACATACATAAGCTCTCAAGTATCCACTGGTAGGTATAACCGATCACAAGTCTGTTTGCTGCAATGGTAAATTTGGAATCCATGAATATTATTGTTGTCAGAGTACTGCCAAAAACTTTACTGAATCTGCAGTTCTCTTCAAAGCGTATGTGCTACTGTATTAGTGATCTTCCTACCTCAAATTGCATCTTAGTTACTAACTCTAATTACTGCTACTATTCATTGTTACTATATCCTTTCTATCTGATACATACAGTAGCTTTTTATCCAAACACACAGTTATTAACCTTACTAATCACAGTATTCTTGCTAGCAGTGGTATGTATTGACAGGAAATCTTTAAAAAAGCAAAAATGTTTAATAAAAAAAGGCTCAGTGTCCCTGCAGTAAGGAATCCTATGAGGTCATAATATTGATAACTATGCACTCGCAGATCAGCTAACCACAAATCCCCACTTTCAGACCCTGACAGGTGCTTCAGGGTCAGGATATTCACATGTATTAATCTTAAGATTCTTCCCTTTTTTAACCTTTGGAACAGCTGTATTTAAGTCACCAATGAAGTACCGAATCAAATAAACTCAATTTCAACAGTGTGAATCTAAGCCTCCAACACAATTCCCTATGTTTTCACTCTTAAAACAACTGGACATCTGGTACTGGTTTTCTTCTGACCTTACTAAAAAGACGAGAATATCATATGGGATAAGAGTTTGGTTTTTACTGGAACACTTGTCACATTATTACTGTTATTATTATTTCTTTAAAGACACATACCTCCTCCTCATATTCAGAACCACTTTCATCTTCACTGTCTGACCTGGGAGCAACTTCATAGCTACACAGAGAAGACAGCATATGAATTACAGATAATAAAAGGAGGAGGGATAAGGTTAACAAATGTCATATTCAGCTTACACGTAGTAAATTGAAAAGAGAAGGAATAAGTAAAAAAGAAAAAAGAATAATTAAGATAAATCAATTAAAGCAAATCAAAAGAAAAGCCCACACATATGCTAAGTACTTACCCAGGGTTCATTTCCAGCCAAGCATCTAGCTGACTTGCTTTTGGTGCCTCTGGACCAAGAAGAACTTTGCCTGTTTCAGTGTGAGTCACTTTGACTGGAAGGTCACTCATCTGGCTGCTCTCGTCTATGGGCTAAAAATTCAAGCAAAATTTCACACCATAAGGCAACTAAATTTCATCCTTGCCATGCAAAATGAAAAACAGTAACTTCAGAATTATAGATCTGAACAAGGAGCAAAGTCTTATTAGTAGACACAGCTTCCCACGTGGCTATGAAGCCAACTCTGAATGACAGTATTTCTGTACGTAACATATCTTTATGTGACATACACAAATATATCACAGTATTTCAATTGGATTAAAAAGAGCAACAGTGAGCAGAAGACAGTGCTGACCTTTATGAAAGAAGATATAAGGTTTGTATGCTTATGGTCAATTAATTCCAGTTGTTAATATCAATGGACATCTACAACAAGAAATATACCTTGTGGCCTTTTCTCTTACACAGAGAGTTGAGGACATAACAATTTCAAACTTTTTAAGTAAAGAAAGCCTGCAGCAGAATTGCCAGTTCACAGTCTGAACCAGTGGCTGAGCCGCCAGACATGGCTAACCCCAGGAGCTCAAGTGCAAACAAAGCACCTCAGTGACCAGAAGGAATTGATCACCCTCCTCACACTCGTTTTAAGGGTCAGCAGCCAATGGAACAGCATCTCTGGATAGAGACTGCACTCCTTTTGAGCCACCACTGGTCATTGGAAGGGGTTATCCCATTTTCTGTCTCTGCCACCTGCTATTGCTCCATAATGCATCCTTCTAGAAGGCACCATCATCACCTTCTTTTCCCATACAGACCTATTCTAAAGATTTACTGTTCCGACTGCTTCAGTTACGTTCATAAAGTACTTGCAATAAGAAGTCCTCTTACTAACTCCACTTCTGTTAAAAACTAGAAGAGCAAGATTACACTTTTCTGTTACTTCCTCCTACTTAATCACAGAATTTCTACTTTAAAAACTTTTTGCCTTCTACTATTGCCTACACTGAAGAATTCTTTCCTAATATGCACGAGTAGGAAAAAATAAATAAAACAGTTAAAAACAAATTCACTGAGTTTAAAACTTATACTCTTCACAAATTCCGAAGTTAAAGTGCTATCATGTGTATTTTCTTTGAGCAGTGTGAAACTGTATTAATGGAGTTTATGATAAATCTTTAACTATACCAGGAGAAGTCTATTTAAAGCATAAAAAAAGATGAGAACTAAAATAATACCTAAAATTATGAAGTATTTATGTGAAAATGGAACAGAAAAACAGCATTAACAGGATGTTAATGAAACAGAATATGTTCTGCTTCATTATGTTGTTATTATAAAAAAATATTAATCAAAGAAAGACTCAGAAAAAATTAATCATTTTTATCTGCCTGAGCAATCAGGAACATTCTGATACATTAAGTCATCATTCCACTATCATCCATCCTATATCTGGAAGCCTGCCCACAGTGGGGAGGAGGGTGCAACTAGATGACTTCTAAGATCTTTTCCATCCCAAGCTATTCCATGATTCTAGCAGAGGTAATTGACAGTGGCAATAATTTTTAATTTACTGAGAAGCTAGAATGTAGGTGATTACAACCACATTTTAAAAAATAAATTACATCTACTCATGGGTTGCAAGAAAATTGTTTACTTTTAAGCACATAAAAAAACTAAGAGGAATTAATCAATACACTCAGTGATTCATTCGACACATTTTTGTTTCAATCTTTTTCCATCTTTTTTTATTAGGCAGAACTTCAACATGAATGTTAATCTGGATAGCATTTTTTTCTGCTCAGAAACAACAGGTCTTCAAGCATTTGAGGGCGTGACTTTTGGTGAAGCTATCTCAGTGGCACATACCACAAGACAATCATTGGAGTTGTAAAATTGTAAAACAATACCTCTCCATCAGGACCAAGACCAGATGCCATGCCTTCTGCATTTTCTTCAGCCTTCTACAAAAAACGAAGTAAAGAGCATCATGATCAGTCACAAGAACATACTGAATACTTGATATTACATATTGAATAATTGATATTACATTTATATTACTCTGCACCACAAATAGGTCTCAATCCGTGTCTGCAGTGTCTGGAATCCATGTAGTTTAGAAAAGATGGATACAGACAGATTTGCACACACAGCCCACTTATCCCATGGTACATACAACACCTCCAGTCCTTGCAATGAATCTGAAAAATGGCTAGCCTTCTGAATTTCTCATCATGATCACAGCTCAGTGCTTACAGAGAGTGTCAACAGCAAACAATTTCCACGTGATTTACTCTTGATTTCTTCTAAACTGATTTAAACTCAGTTTCAGAGATGTCACCAAGCATCACAGATGATGTATTTCTGCATGTACTTTTAATTTGGGTATTTAAACAATTAATTTTTGGTCTGACACTAACTACCAGAGCCCTTTGGAAATTCTTTGTGCTATATCTTAAGTTCAGACCACAGTTGCTCAATTTACATATAAAAAGAAGTTTGATGGTAATAGCTGGAGTGAGTTGGATGTTTATCTTTCAAGACACTACTCTGAGAAATAAGGTGTTTCTTCACCGAAGTCTGTCCTCATTTACCCTATTTAAAAATGCAGAGATGACATGAAAAAAATGGAAGACAGATGGCTTCTGAAGTGGCACTTCCCTAAATAGTTTTGAAAACAGCTAAGGACAGATGCAGCTTCTGTCTCATAACAGTGCAGACTTTGATACACTACAGCACAGTTTTACTTGGGTTACCAGTGCAAATAGATCACATTGAGAACAAGAATAGATCTTTCAAATTGTATTTTAAACAACTAACAGGTGCTATAAATTTACATAATTCTGGTTGTTTTATTTTGCTTTGCTTTGTTTTTTTCTTTTAAAGCATAGACAAGCTGCACTTCTGAACACTGAGATGATCCTCAATATCTGTTTCCAATCAAAACGAATTCTTTGCCCTTAGAATCCATCTCCAAGGCACGAACTCCAGGTGAAAGTGCAGTAATAGAAATGGGCCAATTTCACATTTTGAAAAACTTGATTCTCATTTTACATAACCTTCATACTTCAAAACACATACCTACTAAACTTTGTTAACTACTCTTTCTCTTGTATTACAAAAAAAATAGACTAATTCAGCTAAGCCTACTTTTTGTCTAAAGCTTTTAAAATATTTATAAAATAAAATCACAGAATCATAGTACAGCCCGAGTTGGAAGGGACCTCAAGGATATATAACATTTTTTAACAGAAAATAATAACCAAAAGGAGAGGCTTATATACTTTTTCCTGGACATTACAAGTATCATTGGTCCTGCTCAATACAAAAGTAGCTGTTGCCCAGTTAAGGTCAACATCAATATGAGCTCAAAGGCTGCTTGCTTTAGCATTTCAGAGCAGCATGATCATCTACTGACAGAGAAAGGAATTGTGCCAGATCTAAAGCAGTTCATACTGAGTGGTAGGATAAGTTACAACAACACGTATCTGGCCTCAACTGCAAAGACTTCATTTACTTGAGAATATTACTTTTCCTTGGATGAACGAGGAGGTGGACAGACATCCATTATTTTGCATTTGAGACTGTCTCTAACATGTAGAGGTTGTTGCAAATTAGTTATAATCAATGCTTACAACTCAAGCACACAACTAAAGAATACGAGGTTCACTTTGACTGCATAAATTTACACCTGGCAAAAGCAACATGTATTTTTTCATGACCTATTACCTCACTGTGACTTGTAGGAGAAAATTCTTAGAACTCTTTTCATTCATTTCTCTGTATGAAACAAATAACCGTGGGTGCTCATAGATTAATTTTCACTTTATGTAGATTATGAAGCACTTATGGGCACATATGAAAAAACTAGGAAAAACAACAAAAGACTAGGAAAAAGACACAGCAGACACCAACTTCAATGCATGGCTGTAGCCATGCAATAACAAATTCACAGAATTCTAAGTCAGTAAAAGAGTAATATCTGCATGCACTCTCCTGTATTCCTAACAGATGAGCAAAAGTTTGATGGAAAGAGGATAATTAAAACCAACTATTAAGAGCTCAGATATTTTATTGCTAATCTTTCATTAGGTTTTAGGTCAAGAAAGGCCTGGACATTAATAAGCACTGTAACACACTGACATTTTACTTCAGTGAAAGAAAATCATGTCTTTATTGACACTGCTGTAAGATACTTTGTTCCTCATACATAGCTAAACTGAGCATCACGGAGACAAAGAGCTCAACACATTATCAAAGGAATTCAAACATTTTGTTATAGTAGTAAATGTACACACTAAACTGTCTCCTCAGTACAGGAGAGATGTAAACCTATTAGAGCACCAAAAAATGAGCCAAGAGATGAAACTCCTCTTCTATGAGGACAGACTGAGAGAGCTGGGGTTGGTCAGCCTAGAGAAGAGAAGGCTCCAAGGGGAGCTGTAATAAAGAAAAGGACAGACTCTGTAGCAGGATTTGCTGTGACAGGACTAGGGGAAAGTGTTTCAAAGTAAAGGAGGGGAGATTTAGACTGGATATAAGAAAAATGTTTCTTATAATAAGGGTGGTGAGGGATTGGCACTGGTTGCCCAGAGAGGTGGTGGATGCCCCATCTCTGGAGACACTCAAAGTCAGGCTACACAGGACCTCTAAGCAACCTGATCTAGCTGCAGATATCCATGTTCATTGCAAGGAAGTTGGACTAGATGACCTTGAAAGGTGCCTTTTAACTGAAATGAGTCTATGATTCTGTTGCTACAAAGTATTTTTACTGTGAATATACTAAATCAAGTCTGTTCTCACTGTACAGGTCAACAACTCCATTTAAGTTGTATCTTGACTACAGACGTAGGGGACTTTGTATACGTTACAAATATACATTCTGGAGGGTGACAGGAGAAACCACAGAGTGTATTTGGGGTAATTAATCTCCAGAACTATCATTTTTCAGTCAGTGCTATTTATCATCAGGCTAAGCACGCTGCATGTGAACAATGCAGATACAATGTTTATACTTTTATCAGTAATTAGTAGCAAGTCAGGCATGGAAATGGATTATAAAAATCCTCTAAACAATCCTGCAAGAAATAGAAGATACTCAGAGGTCACAAAATGACAAATCATTATTGAATTATCCTTTCACACACAAAATTATTTTTTCAGAAATAACACTGTTCAGTTTCCACAACCAGTCATACAAAGATAATTTTTAAAAGCTTCAATTAAATTGTAAGAATGCACAATGAACATGCTACTGGCACGAAGTTCTCCCTAGTTATTTTCAGTGTACCTATAAGATGGACTGAGCCAAGTTTAGGAAGTAAACAACTAAAATTGGATTTGAAGACAACATTGCAGAAAAAGGTCAAGTGTAATTACTTGCCTTCTTTCTTCTCCTCCTCTTCTTCTTCTCTTTGGCTGCTTGTGCCTGTTTATGTTCCCATACCAGATTAGTCAAGTTAGCAACATACTCATCTGTCTGCTGCAATAGGTAGGCCAGGCGTCTATCTTTCTTTTGGTCAATCAGCTTACGGTAGCCTTCTTCATCTTCAGCCTAGGAATATGAAACACACATTACCCAATTGATAATACCTATCTTAAAAATCATGTGCTATTTTGGTTACATCATGATTTGCGTAGGTGGACAGAGAGTCCACCAGAAAGTAGGCCCAGAGAGTCATACCACACCTGGAGGACAATTGTCTACCTAAGGCACATGTTTCAAACTTCTACCAATGACCCAGACTAAAAGATGAAGGGGACTCAAGTTTGCATGTGACATAGAACTAAGGACATTAGTCAATAACTTCAAGGGTTGCGCTGCCTTTCAGAAGGACCTGAACAGGCAAAACAATGGGACAAGAGGAACCTGACGAAGTTCAAACAACACGGACAGGCAAGCAGCTGCACAATCAAGGATATGCACGTCCATTTATACAAACATTGATTTGGCAATGTGGTGCAACAGCAGAGGTCTACAGAATTCTGGACTATATTAGCAGGAATCTTGCCCAAAATCACAGCACGTGATAATCCCCACCTGCTTCTGCTTTTCAGACAACATGCAGACAACGCTTGAAATTTCCCAACCTCAGCATGGAAGATAGTGATTGAATTTGAAACAGTGGTGGCTGATGCTGGATTTTAGAAGGCACTTTTTTCTCCAGAAACACTGTACAACAGAGGCCCAGAGAAGTTGTACCATTTCTAAGTATTAGAAGTTTACAAGACATGACTGAAAAAAGACTTGGGCAACCCAGTTTGACCTTGATGCTAAATCTATTTTGGGAAGGAGGGTGGAATACAAACATCCTAAGCTCCTGGCCAGCCTGAGTCACTCTGGGATCCAGGAATTATATGACTCTAGACATATCCAATTCTCACATAGTAATTATTGAGAAATCTACCACAGTTCTAAAAGTGAAAAGAAATTAAAATTAAAAAAAAAAAAATACACCCTGCTGACTCACATTCAACTCATTCAACTTGCTGTCAACCAGAATACTGGACATTTTTCTGTGATCTGTTCTCCAGCTTCTCATCATCCATTCTGGACGTACATTCAGAATTGTCCTGCTCCAGATGCAGAATCCAGCACTTGCTTTACTTTATGCAGTTGATGACTGCCCAGCCCTCCCATTTGTCAAGCTCTCTCCACAAGGCCTCACTACCCCTGGAGGAGTCTACAGGTTCCCCTAATTGAGTATCATCTGCAAATGCACTTAGCATTCAAGTCCTGAATCCCGATCAGGATTGGGAAAAAAAAAAAAAAAAAAAAAGCATTGAAGATAGCAGGACCTCAAATGTAGCCCCACGAAACCTCACTAGCAACTGTCCTGAAGCAACTTGGCAAGTCTCCTACAACTGTCTTTTCAAAGACAGGAATTGCATTTACCTCATGCCTAGAGAAAGAGAGAGGAATCAGCGGCTGAACTTCCATTTAGTTTTTTTTAGAGTACTGCAACATACCACAATGGGACTGAAACTGAACAGGCAAAGCAACTCAATTAACAGAACACAGTTTGCTACAGGAGAACTGAACTGAGCAGTCAGGCAAATACTTGCGAGGGCAAATCCCTAAGCTGAAAGTACTTATGAAGTCCTGTAACTAAGTTAAATGCTCAACCACAGTCTTTGGCAAAGTAGCTTTATGAGAAATAACTGGTGTTTGGAAGCACTGGCATCCTGTGTCATTTGCAGACATGTGATTCTACTTCATTTTTCTCGTAGCGGAGATCTTTTTTCTTTACCGTATTGTACATTAGACTGATTTAAGCCTAGCCTCGATACACTGAGGAATTCTTAAAGCATTACAATGCTATTTTTCAATTAGTTCTTTTTTTCCTTTACAAATCAATATTTTAATAGCTGAGTACACAGACTTCTGACAACTATCTCTAATTATAAAAATGCTCTACAGTGCAGGTTAGTATATGAACTTTAGAAATACCCTACAGTCTAAACAATTCTTCTCTTAAGAGAGTCCTTCTTTGTATTTTGCACATGTTTTCATTTTTAAGTTTTTAATATTTTTGTATTTAATAGTTTCTACATACTGTTCTGTGATTTTTAAAAGTAAACTGTACAATCCTTAACTCATGGCAGAAATAGATTTCCGATAAGAAATACATGAAATTATGTTTCCATCTGCACCCTCTTTAGATACCTGCTGTTTTTTTTCACTAGCATCATTTCAAAAACATGTCAATTCCTATTCAGTTCTGCTGGTGAAGTGCTAATAGTGTTAGAACAGAGCTAACAAATGTCTTGAAGAAATCTTTCCAGTCCTAGTTTCTAATATGCTTGCACACACGAACATTAATATGTCTACACTTTACAATCCAGAATTATTTTAACCCCAGAAATGTTGACAGCCCACTCAACAGTTCCACAGCATTCTGGCAATACAACTGCACACAAAATCATTCTACAGTATCTTAAAAAAGGATACTGATAGTATGTGTAGGTAAGAAGAAAAAATCATGAAAGAACACAAAGGGGTCCTGGAGCACTAATGGGTAGAGCTTACTGTCACTCATTCTCAAGCTACATGCATTATTTACTACTATGTTTTATGTATTTTTGCATGTGAAATCAGTTTTATATAAAAGTTGGTGGGCAATACCACAAACAAATTAATCATGTGGAATCTTCAAAACTATAAAACTAGAAATCAACTTCAATATTTATATAGAGGACCAATAACCATGCAATTCTGCAAAATGCTAGTTCATTACGTTAATGAGATTAAGCAATGCAGTGGCTGTGCTAAGTTTTCAAGCTGGTAGACAGAAGACAAAAAAAAAAGATCTGCTAAAACTGAAATGAACAGCGTCACACTGATTACCATACTTAAAAACACATAATCAAAGTATATCAGTTTCAGATTTATACTTATTAAGTCACAGAGGTTTTAGTCTGCAAAGAAAAGATATGGGTATCTGAGACCATCTATGAGATATGAAAAGGATACATATTAAAAACAAGTGATTTTCACTAAAATAATCATACCCGTCCTTCCAATCCTTACCATTAGTCTCCTCATTCTTTCTTTCTCAATTCTCTCAGTTTCTTTCTTCTGTTCACGTTCAGTGTTGGCATGCCAAGTTGCCACAGCTTTAGAAAGTTTCTGAATTTTGCCAGCCACTGACCGATGGTACTCTTTGAAGTCTTTAGCATGTTGCAATATGCTATTCAGGTATTCCTAGAAGGAGAAACAAGTAAGTGTAGGACCTGGACAATGTACAGGATTTGAAATCAAGAACACAGGAGGTCTAACCTCACCATTTTCAATTATTTAGTACATGATTTTGAGGTGCTTTGTTCTGGTTTTTGTTTCTTAAAAACTCCAAAGGTGAATAAAGTAAGTAACAGGTAAGACCAACAGAATAAAGAAAGGTAAATTTCTGTGACCAGGGAAACAGCTTGTAAGTTAAAATACCTGATGCTTCTGTCTACGCTTCCTCTCCTGTTCTATCTTCTGCTGCTTCTCCAGCTTTTCTGTCATCCGGGCCTCCCTCAAAGTCTGGCGCTTGCTTCGTTTGTAGGCTTTGGAGTTCAGTGCCGTCTCCAGCGTTGTATCACGACGCATGCAGGCTACTACCTCTTGTCTCAACTACCAGTGAGAAAAAAAGAAACACATTGAAAAAAAAAAAACAGGTTTAATACATGAAAAAAGAACAGGGGACCTCCCAGCCTCCTCCTTCTTTTATATTATAGTTCTAAAGACATCCAGCATTAGTCAGCTGCAATAGATATGTTTGTCTCTATAAAACTCATAACCCCCCCAAAGGATGACAAAAGAGTTCATCATACATCATTTCTTAACAAAATACCACAAATCACTGTTCTGTTTCAAGATAAGAGCTAGCCAAGGTTCATAAAACACAAATGTAAAACATACATAACATGCTTTTCAGAGTGTTGATGACTACAACGGGGACAGAAGAAAGAGGGAAATATCGAAGGCTTGGAACAGTACAGCCACAGTCACAGCACTGAAGCAAAGAGAGCCTGCTGCTTTTAATACGTCCTCTGGCAAAACTTCATTACAAAGGAGTGCCAGGACAGCAGCAAGGAAGACTCAGACATCAGAGGACAACCACTGTCAAAGACTTCTGCCAGGAAGTATTTTTTCCAAACTTGTCAAATTACACGCCTACTTCTGAAAACTAGTTGAAAAAAAAAAATAATGACAAGAAGTCCATAAGAGCCTACCACAGTTTATTCCTTTCTGAAATTCATTTGCTTATGTATGCTCTTAAGATCAAACTTCTCTCTTAGGTATGAAAATTAAATCAGTAAGACCAAAGCTTATGTGCGACAGCAGAACTCTCAGAACAGATCACAGTGAAAAACCACACACCACCATCACCATACAATTCTTCCCAAAAAGAAGGAACTCACGACAAGCACAAAGAATGTCCAGAAAATAGTAATCTGCTGGGATTTGTGTTGGAAATGTGTTTGCAACTTCTTCTCACCATTTCCTCTTTGTGCCACCATATGCCTCTTTATGAAAGGTACATTTCTTTGGTTACATTTTAAAATGTAAGAAAAAGCAAGAGAGAGAAAGGATACTTGCACATTTATAATAAGAAAACAAAGTCTAAGTTAAACATTTCTACTACATGCTCATAATTCAAGTTTGTTCTCACACAAAATCCCATTTTCAGGCTTAGTACTGTTACAGATTCTCTCGCCAGTTCATCCTGTATTACATGAACATGTCTGGTCATAATCTCACACAATTTTCATTAAGAAAAAGGCAATTACCTGGCGCTGGAAATTCAGTAACCTAAGTGCCTTCAACTCCACCGTCGCTTTGGTTCGCAGATCAGGGGGCAGAGAACCTGGCAAGTTTTCCAGTTCCTGGATTCTGTGAGCAATTCGTGCTTGAAGCCTAAATAAGCAGAAAATTGCATAAGTCGCCCAGAGAAATCTGTATTGTAATACATACAAACCAATACAGTAAAAATAAGCAATTTATCTCAGATAGTTATTTGGCTTCTAGAACTTGCTTCTGAACCATGAGGATTTTGCAAAAATGGAAGTGACATTTGATAAACTTAACTGCTTTGAATTACTACACACTGGATTTAATCCTAGGCCCTTCTTTAAATTTTGACTAAGAGGGTAGGTGTGGAAAGCAACCTAGAAAATGCTTCTTACCTGTATCAGATACAATTGTTTTCAGGTTTCTTTGATGGGTACAGTTTCGTGTACTCTCCCCTTACAATTTTCTTTTGCATTCATTTGCAAATTCGAAAGGGAGAACAATGGACCAGAAGTCAGAATGACCTTGTTTTACTATATTTTTCACACTGACAAGCGAGATCAGGAAGCCAATAGTTACATGGTTCTTGTGAGTTTTACCTACAAGTAAGTATCCTTTTGAACTACAAATTTTGCCAGGCACTAAAATAGCAGACCCAAAAATTCTAAGTCAACCAAAAGTTGAGTGTGGATGCAATTATGGATCATAACTTCTCAAACAGCTGCAATGTTTCTGAAATGTTCACCTACATGACAATTACAGCCCAATTCTGGTTTCACTGACTTCAACGAAATTTAGTCAGTAAAGACACAATCTTTCCAAAATCCTCTTCTTAGCTGTGGATGAAGTAAAACAACTGAATACTGAACACATTTTCAGTTTAATATTTTCATTATTTTTTGTTGGCATTGGGTGTTCCTTCTTGCTCAATAAACAAGGACAAGCACAAAAATTAATCAGGCCGCTCCCTATCATTGTTTAAGTTTAGGTAACTAAATGGATTAACCATTTTTGCAAACAAATATGAAGTGGAATGTTCAATTACTAATTCTTTAAGAATTGTTTTGTTAGGCTACCATTGGAAATAAAATAGTTTAAAGTACCTCCAAAAGTTTGCAGAGTATAAAGTAAAGCAAAAGCAAAAGCTGGCTGGAGTTTGTATTTCTATCATGTACATCGATCCTAAAAAATCCAAATGTACAACTTTCTTGAGATGTGACAAAATATAATGCAAGCTTACAGTGAGCTGCTGTGTCCTGTTATCACTCTAAGCAATCCACCTTGTATAGAAGACTTCACACAGCTAGCCATTTTCTTTCTCATTCACAAGGCTGCTTACTAATTCCAAGCTCATCTTCAAATTTCTCCAAATTACATGAAAAAGAGAGGTTTACACTAAGCTACACATAACTACACTTACTCTCTTCCATGTGTAATTACTGTCCTTTTACAATCCAGCCACAGAGAAAAAACAGGGAAAAAAAAACCCCAAAAAACAGCATTTTTAGCCACTACTCACATTTACTCACTAACACACTCACTAACTCACACAAAACCTGGTCTGTTCTTGAAATAAAGTCCTGGTCAAAAAAACCAGTACATATTAATGAAAATCTAGACCACATATAAGGAAGAGTAATGAAAAACGGGAGCCAGATGGGTTACATATTAAATAAAAAAAAGGCATTTACTTTACTTATTTCACATTCTCTCAGAAGCATTAACCGTATCATCTTGGGTACTAACAAGAATAGCATTTTCCTGAATAAGTTGGAAGGATTTTAGAAAGAATTTCATGGTAGCCACCTCACCTCAAGCGAATGTCCTAACTACTTGAACCATTTCAAAATTACAGCCACATTCAAGTCTTTAAAGAGAATGACTGCATTTTCTCGGACTGTTCCTGTCTGTATTGAAAAATACTAATGACTATAAAGTCAATGGAACCCAAGGAAAGAAGTTTTCCACATGACTTTTACTAGTGTAATCTCATCTTACTTAAATGATACATTTAATTATTCTTTGCAACTCAGCTACCTATCTTCACTGATGCAGAAACAGTTTACACATCTACAAGGAGATCCCTTTGCAATTAAACGATGTACACATATTCCTCATTAACCAAGGTCAACTACAGAGGTTATGTTTGTGCATTCTAGCCTCTCTTGCAGAAAAACAGAGACCTTGCAGGTAACAGAAAGCAGCTAGTGACATTCTACAGGACACTGTTTTTTTTTCTTTTAATTAGCACTGAGAATGTGGAAAAAGCCTTTCCACATAACAGAGTAACTCTAGAATACACTGGTTAGTAATATTAAAAAATATACTCACTAAAACGGAAAAGCAGTACTTATTTTAAAGAGAGGGCAAATAATTTTATAAGAGCACAACATGAACTTATCACTTCAGCAGGATTTCAAAGACCACAAGTTTAACAGTTCTGCACATCCCAATACTTTAAAGTTCCTGCATTAATCAGAATTTTAAATATCTGGGTTCCTCTTCATCCACCATTAGTCATACAGAGATTAACAACAGTTATCAAGTAATACCATTTTAACACATACCACAAACAGCTTTCTGGCCCAGTCACATGAATTTAACAATATTAACTCCCATTTTCCTTCCCTTTGTTAATATATGCCAGAACCCTTTTTTTAATAATTAAGATCAAGGACCTTCAGGGAGAAGAAGTAGTATGCTGATGTTACACCAGTCTTAAAGCCTTTTCAACCCATCAATATGTTACTGGGTCCATAACCACTTCTCTATCTGTGTTAGTCAATTTAACATGTGGTTAATGGATAGGTTCTCTATATCTTATTTTCAAGTGCTTACTTGATGAATTGTCAAACTACATGATTTCCCAGTAGTGAGGAAGGGAAAAAAAAAATCTCTGTCACTGAAATAAACTATCAGATGTAATTTCTTCAGTGTATTTCAGTGTATTTCACATTTACAATATTATATTGCGTGCAAGTAAGACACACTCTAATACATGAACCATATAAATGATCCATAAAAACATGGAAATGTGTATACAGTAGTTTATATCCTCTCCCAAAAGTCAGCTGTTAACCAAGTAAGAAGTATGTGCCCTGAAAACAATGGCCAAACACCATAGTAATTAACTTTTACAATGACCCTGACGAATTAGCAGTAAATTAATGTGAAACTGTGTTCCCATACGATCCAGGTCACAGAGTAAAAACAGTAGTTGTAAAGAATTCCAGTTCTGGTCAGATTCAAAGCTCGGCCTTCCGCAACAAATCAGAATACCTTTTTGGTCTGTCTTTCGAAATACAGATCACTAAAACATCTATGTTGTAATTCTGTTTGTTCATTAAAAACTCATTTCATTTTCCAGGTACTGAAGAGCATAAAGCTTTATCAGAAAAGTTAACTACTGAGAGAACTTAAGAGGCAAAAGTTTCATAAAACCGTCACTAACTTCAAAGGTTATCAGGATACAAGCTTTGTACTGGAAAGTGTGAATTGTTCATGTTTCTGCACTGAACTTCCCTATGAATGAAAAAAATTCCAGAAGTTACAAGTACTCCGGTATGCAAAGAAAACTAACTTCTAGGAACACTCAAGATTAAAAAAGCTTGGGTCACTATCTAAAAATTACTGCAAAGAGTAAAAATGAAACTGTACTTTTATAGAATTCCTATCAAACTTCCACCTCACTTCCACCGTCACAAAGATTCAGATATTTAGCACCTAATGAATATGCTGTATCTATAGTCAGTTCTAAATATTGAATATAGCACTTATTTCCTGCCAATTCCTATTTCTTCTGCTCATGCATACTAAGTCATAATAGTTTGGCATACACAGTGCAACAAAACAGGGCTAGAAAGACTAAAAAATCTGAGATAATTTATGCAAAAATGGTTGCACTGTATTGATTACATGATTCTTGGATCAGGTTAGTGCTACAGTCATTCTCTTAGAGCAACTGTGGAACTGCATAATTCTGTGTTTTACTTACTGGAAAACATTTTAGAAAACAGCAATAAAACATTGAAATAGCAATGGCCTAAGGTAAAAAAAAAAAAGAAAAGAAAAAAAGAAAAAAAAAAAGAACTACTACAATGATATGACATAAAATTACTTAAGTATTATTTTATGTAGAAATTGAAAGCTTTTCTGTGATCAAAGCCTGTATTCTGAGCATAGTACCACATACTAAACAACTTCATGGTGCTTTACCTTCACAAAGTGAAAGCCATTAAACCTGTCTTCAGATCATCATTCTTTTTGGCTACCTTTCTGTTAGAAACTCATTATTACAGTAACTGGAAAATGTTCTATCAGTTCAAACCAAGAAAACATGCTGTGTGGTCTCTTATCACCAATGGATAATGATTAGAAACAGTTCAGGTGCAGGTCTAGACCCTTCTTGCCCTGCGGATTGTCCAGGCTAACTATTGATGTCTAAAGGGTCTTGATGACAGGCAAAAACCTAGAGAAGTCTTTATCTAATTCTGAAAGAAATGTTATCCTCTATAATTTATATGAATATAAATCATCAACGAATTGAGGCACACGGGAGACAACTTTTAAGACCATGGTTTCCTGGTAACCTCTTCTTTAATCTTGCTTATGATCTCCTTACTCTTTGGAGTTCAGCCAAGTTCACGATCACACTAATAAAATTTTCTCTAGCCACTAACTTTTATTAGCCTTTTGACTTCCATTATTCCCTTTATAACTCGTTTGTAATTTTGAAAACTTCCCACACTAAATTTGTTTCTCTGTAGATTACGACGATTTAGATTTCCTAACTTTTGTCTTTTGAAGCGTCCATTAATACAGTAGCCAAGCAGAGTTCCTGAGCCTGTTTCAAACTTAGTTGGTTTGCAGTGATACTAACGCGCTTTCTAACCTGAGATGAAATTATCTTTTAGTGTGATGTTTCTACATTTCTTCGACATGGTTCCTCTCTGGAAACTGTATTTACTTGATTGTCACTACTACCTTGGATTGCAAGGACTCCCTGTCCAGAAAGTGAAAAATAACCTGCATGCATACTTGAATCATATTATTCACTTTTACCTATATTCCCGTTCTTGAAGAATTTCAACAGGGTCTAATCCTTGTGGCTTTTGAATAGGGCTGATGCGATTCTGCTTTTGCTGCAGCTGAACAATGGGGGAAGGCTGTCCAGGTGGTGGTTGTGGTACAGAAGGCCCAGGCATAGCAGCAGCAGGCTGGGCAGCAGTAGGGGCAGGAGAAGGCCTCCCACTCAGAGATGGTGCAGGAAGTTTCTGCGGTGCATTGGAGACACTCATATCTGGAGTTTGGCCTGAATCATAAAAAAAATACTTATTCCTAACATGAAATATGGAACACAGGAAGAAATTAATGACAATTTCTGCGGAAGAATGTGAGTTCAGAAAAACATTCAAAATTACCAGACAAACACACACTTATATACACTTCATTCTGTATTTAAAAAAAGATCTACCGTTACAGTTCTCTGTCCTCAGATTTACCCACGAGCAACAGCAATGTATAAGATTGCTGCTGAGGGAGGAACAAATTATTCTGGTCTGTAATACTATATCCACCTTTAAATTTCTCTTAAAAAATAAATTCAAAATATATTTTTAGTAATTTCTAATGAATTTCAATACAGTCCTCCTTCTACTTTCAAACCATAAATGAGCCTGTAAATCCAAATCTAAATATTTTTATTCCAAAAATTATTCTCACACTAAAATGTGAAAAAAAATGTTACAGTGTTCTTTAGATCTCAAAGACCACACTGCTCTTTCAAAGGAATTAAAAAAAAATAAAAAGCCTCATTCTGCTATGTATGAGTTTGAAATTTGAAAACTTGAGTTTAGAGCAACAAAGAATACAGGTGAAAGACAAGCCTCCTGCAATTAAGCATGCTGAGAATACTACTTAAGTATATATTTTATGGGTGTCCCTCAGGCAGCTTCTGTATTTCACTTTGATTTTAAAAAGGTGCTTGATGTTCAGGCCATCTAACTGCAATAACTTCATCTGGCCAGGTCATTCATAGATGAATAAATGGTTGATTCTCCTTGATATTTAAGTCCTAGGTACAGTAAAGATTGTGCTATTTTGCCTGTATTACTTTTAACTTTCCCTTTTTTTTTTTTCCCCTCTATCTTTTTCTTGGTCTCTACCTACTCTGCTTCACCTTAACTCTGTGTATGAAATAATATGAGATTTATGCTCCCCTATACCTTCATTCCACGTTTTAGGAGTAATGGAAGCTGTATGTCCAGGTATTCCTGCAGCAGGCCCTGGTCCAGCTGCAGCACCACTCATTGCATGCATCCCAATACCTAACAATTTGACAGAGGAAAGAATCATATTAAGAAACAAGCATTCAATAACTATTCTGCTCTTTAGCATGCTAGCCTTTTCAGGCAAGTAGTATTTCTGTGCATTATATAAGGTTTTATGAAAATTTTACTGTGAAAGAAAATATGTAACAAAGCTTGGTAAAATCATGTCTCCTAAAAAACAAAACCAAAAAAAGCTCTACTTGTTAGCAAAGTGATACACACCAAAATGAACTACTTAAAATCATTACTAACAAAAAAAAAAACAGCTTAGCACTCAATTTCTAACACTCACTCAATAATGGAAGTGTTCAGAAGATGTAAGAGGTACAGGGTGTTAACAAAGTTTTCTCAAGACCAAAGTATGCTTTGCTTACTGCACTGTAAGATTTATTATCATTGGAAGAGAAAGACTAATAAAGAGAATTTTACTTTCCTTTTACGTACTCAACAGTTCGTTTTACTTTCACCTGCTCCAAATTTTCTATCTGTTTTTACTGCATAATAACAGGAAACTGGAAATTACTCTAAGAAGAGTAAAATTATGATCAATAAACTATGATTAACACTCAAAAACGCCAGGTATAATTGAAGTGGACACTTCTATATCTGTGTACAATATTCTATTAATAATAGGTAGGTTCTATGCACTTCCTCAATAATAAAAGTTCAGAATGCTGACCCAAATTATAATCATGAACACCATGCTTCTGTAACATTCCACAGGTAGAACTTCAAGAATTACTTGTGCAATGACACAAAGCCTAGCTGCATTTACCAGATTGTCTGTTGAAGGCACTGGGAGGCTGTTGTTGTTGAATGCCAGGAAGGGTCCGCTTTCCCTGAACAGCAAGCTGGAGGTTTTCTGGCAAAGGCTGACCTCTAGCTAACATTTTGTATGCTAGAATCTGAGCCCGAAGTTGGTGCAGCTGTACAGGGCTGAAAGGGGAGGGACCTCTGTTGGGTTGACTCATAACTTGCGGGTCCCCAGGTATAATAGGTCCTGGCTGGCTGGGAGTCATCTGGGGTGGAGTTGGACCTCCTCCGGACATCGGACTGGATACATGCTCTGGTGCTCCTAGTGGAGACGGGTGTGGAGACATATAACCTAAAACAGATGAGATGATCACAAGTTTAGCACCCCAGCTAGTCACACCTGTATTCCATCACATTTCTTTGGCAGTACACAAGGTATAAAAACAGCTTTCTCAAGTCAGGATGGTTGTAATATTTTCTGCAAGAACAAGGTGCAACCTGAAATTAGCTACATGAGCTGTTGTTTGAGCCGTTACGCTTCTGTGATTCAAATGTTCCTAAAAAGAACAATTTTCCTCATACTTGGAGCATGACAAACTTTAACATGAAATACACAAAGAGGCATCAGAATGGCAGACTAGTTCTAGACTAGACTTAGAAGAGACATAATCCTGTTGGAGTGCATCCAGATAAGGGCCACAGAAATAATCCAAGGGATCCAGACCTCTCCTATGAGGACAGGCTGAGACGGCTGGGGCAGTCCAGCCTGGACAAGAAAAGGCTCCAATGAACCTGAGAGCAGCTTTTCAGTATCTAAAGAGGGGTTACGGGAAAGAAGGGGACAGACTCTTCAGCATGGTCTGTTGCAACATAACAAGGGGAAATTACTTCAAACTTAAAGAGAGTAGATATAGGCTGGATATAACGAAAAAATATTCTATAGTGAGGGTGGCAAGGCATTGGAACAGGTTGCACAGAGAGGTGATGGGTGACCAGTTGAGGGCTCTGAGCAACTTGATTTAGCTGTGGACATCCCTGTCTGCTGCAAGCAAATTAGACTAGATGACCTTTTGGTATTCCTTCCAACTCTAAGAATTCTATGATTCTAGTTCAATGTATATTTTGCAGATTGATGTTTTAAGGTTTGTGTTGTTTTTTTTTTTTTAATGCATATGCATCAAAGAACACCTATTCACTGACACAGACTTTCCTTGCAAAACTCTCCAAACACAAAAATAGGAAGTATTTAGTTTATATATGACTGCTTCTTAATTGACAAAGACTAAACCTTTGTATAAGACAAAGAACATTGAATGTCTCTTTCCATGGATGCCTATCATGGAACTGGAACCTCAACTGCTAACATAAAACATCCCTTAAGAAGAAGCTGCTGAAATGGCAGGACTCAAATGAAGCTCCAAGAGAACAAGCAAAATCCTGAATCAAATGGCACTTGAACCTTATTTTTTATCGCTTCAAACGATGAAATGTTTAAAAGAAATCTTGACTTTCACTAAAATTAGGACAAATGATTAAAGTATCAAAGGATCATACATGTAAAATCTTTCTGCCAAACAGAATAAGAAGTTTACATGCTTACAAAAGAAGGTAAGAGAATTTTATTTAAGATACAGAAAAAAATTATAGAAATATAGTTCAGTATGGTATTTACCTTAATGGTCATTTCAGCCATCAATTAATTTTATTTTTTTAAATACAAGAATCAAGTATAAGCTCAATAAATAACAAGAATGCATAATATTTTAGAACATACAGTGATTGTGCCAGACCAAGGCTACCATTTGTAATTTTTTTTATGATGAGAAATGAATAAGGCTTTCCCGCTGATAAAGTGGTCAGTTCTTGTGAAACTCTCAACCAAGAAAAAGACAAAGAACACCTACTCACTGACGCAGACCTTCCTTTCAAAACTCACCAAATTCAAAAATAGGAAGTTGGGTGCAAAAATCATTTAAAACCAGGGCTGGAGAAATAAACTGTTTTGAGGTCATACGCTGGCAGGCAGATGGTAAGATGACCCAACACATCTTCTTTCATCTTTAAAACTTATCGGAAAGCAAAATGCAGTTAATTTAAAAACAGTAGGGACAATGAACATGATTTGTGAAATTATAAAATCTTGATGAATTCTGTAAACTATCTTAATACAAACTTCAACAAATACCAATCAGTGATTAAAAGTATACATAGGTTAGGTCCCAGAACCTTGAATGCCTGCGGTTCTTACGCTTGCACCTACTGATAGCAATTTAAACCAGCTGAGCTATTCAAAATTGGTCTGTGTGCCACTCCCATGTTAGACTATCTGCATTTTACTTTTACTCTCAATACCAGGAAAACACAGGAAATTATCATAGAAGCCTAGAATGGCCTGGGTTAAAAATAACCAGTGATTATCTAGTTTCAACCCCCCTGCTATGTGCAGGGTCGCCAACCAGGTTGCTAGACCAGGCTGCCCTGAGCCACATTCAGCCTGGTCTTGAATGCCTCCAGGGATGAGGCATCCACAACCTCACTGGGCAATTTGTTCCAGTGTGTCACCACCCTCTGAGTGAAAAACTTCCTCCTAATATCTAATCTAAACCTCCCCTGTCTCAGTTTGAAACCATTCCTCCTTCTCCTATCTCTATCCACTGTTGTAAACAGTCATTCCCCTTCCTGTTTATACGCTCCCCTCATGCATTGGAAAACCACAACAAGGTCTCCCCAGAGCCTTTTCTGCACCAAGCTAGACAAGCCCAGTTCCCTCAACCTTTCCTCACAGAAGAGGTACTCCCAGCCCTCTGATCATCTTAGTGGCCCTCCTCTGAACCCATTCCAACAGCTCTGTGTCTTTCTGGTGCCAGAGGCCCCAGGCCTGGACGCAGTACTGCAGATATGGCCTCACAGGAGCCAGGGGACAATCACCTCCCTCTCCCTGCTGGCCACCCCTTTTTAATGCAGCCCAGATACAGTTGGCCTTCCAGGCTGCAGGCGCACATTGCTGGCTCATGTCCGGCTTCCTGTCCACCAGGACCCCCAAGTCCTTCTCCACAGGGCTGCTCTCAGGGAGATCTTCCCCCAGTTTGTATAAACACCTGGGATTGCCCCAGCCCAAGTGCAGCATCCTTCACTTGGCTTTATTGAGAGTCACTGTATCTCCAGTTTTGGTCCACATTATATAGCCTCCATCACACAAACACCAGGCTTCTTTTTGCAGATTCTTCTCATTCCTCTTACAAAATAAATCTGAACATACATTTAATTTTCTGGATAAGTCTGTTTACAATTTTAACAATTTAAAGTAAATTTTAAAACAAATTAAAGTAAATACTTCCAGTATCAATATAGACACTTCCAGCAGTGTTCATTCACATAAGCTGAAAACATTAACAGCCCAAGTTCAGTTAAATGCGGTAAGATTATTATTTAAACAGCCAACTATGAAGTCAGGGCAATGGATTTCCCTTCCTATTTAATCTATTAGCATTAAAATAAGGGTTTTAAGACTAAAACAAGGACATCATTGTGCTTGACTTCAAGAAAAGAAAACTGGATGCTGGAAATAGTCAGGAATGCTGCCCTTTCTAAAATTTGGCAGTGGAAAGCAGTAACTATTGAGGAGACAGATACCAGCAGTAACTGTTGAGGAGATATACAGGTCGCCTACAAATTGGTGTCCAACATTTATAAGCAATGGTGTTGTAGTATGACTGCAACAAAAATGTAACAAACTGTCTCAACCTGCAAGATTATTTCTGCATGACCAGCTTACCATTGAACATCAAGCAAGTAAAAAATCCAGAATCTAAATAATAAGGGTGCGTGTTTTAGTAATTATAATCAGTTTAAAAAGTAAATAAATAAATTCAAAAATCTCAGACTAGTGACTCTCATGGAAACAGAAAATAGGTGTTTATGAGCAAAATGACACATTTAATTTAGAAATGTTTTTGACTTACTCATCAAGGTAAACCTCATCACCTCAAAAAGGATCCACTTTTTGTTTCTTCACAGACTGTAATAATCATTACCTTGAAAATTCTGTCCTGACTTGCTCTAAGTTCATGGTCCTCATTTCAAGATTGTTCATTTGCAGCACATGTTCAGATTACACAGATCATATATATATATGTACAACCATATGTGCAGTTCAATTTATTTCTAATT
Organism: Tympanuchus pallidicinctus; assembly: GCF_026119805.1. Lineage (NCBI taxonomy): Eukaryota > Metazoa > Chordata > Aves > Galliformes > Phasianidae > Tympanuchus > Tympanuchus pallidicinctus. The sequence continues at coordinate 47,781,300 of NW_026294758.1, forward strand.
TATAATCCATATTTATATGCACGTTTTCTAGATCCTCAAAATTGTGAGTGTACAGTGAAATTGTGGGTGTACATTTTCCAGTGAAAAGCCGATTTCAACATTTTATGTATTTATTTATGCATTTTGTGTTGTTGGTCATTTTTTTGTTTGTTTGTTTGTTTTTAAAGTGCATGCATGCTTTTGAAAGTTCTTTTTTTAAAAAAAGCTTTTAATTGGAACACTTTAGTTTAGATTAAATCTGATTTTGTGATCACTTCTAACCATACACCACATACAGAAGGGCTGTCCATGCATTTATCACAAATTCACAATCCACTTTCCTATTCACCAAGAAGCAAAACCATTGTTTCCTTCTCTAGCTTCACAGCTCTCCTCAGAATCTTGGACTCTCTTCACAGGTTCACAGATATCTGACCTATGATTATTGCAGTCTACTTTACATGAATAAGACAGAATTAAAGCCTTCACCTTCTACAACAATTCCCGCCCTTTGGGTTACAGAATTTATCAGGAAGACATGTACCACTGACTTACATTTCAAGTGACATAAAACCTACCACAAATATTTGGGTAATCCTTGTCCCAAAAGTTAATAATCTTCTTCAAATAAGAGGCAGATTTTTAATATAGTCTGAATTCATAAAACGTGAATTTGCCTGTACTTTTTTGAGTCATCCATTACATTCCACTCTAACATCTGGAAATGAGGAAATTGATCAAAAATTTAAAAAAAAATGCAGCTCACCATTCTCTAAACAAAAATGCAAGTTTTCCAAGTTTCAGAATCATTCTTTTATGTATTTTCTACTCAAGACACCATTATATGGAATCCTTAAGGCTGGAAAAGACTTTCCAAGATTATCTAGCCCAATCACCTGCTCAAGCAGGGTCAGATGCATCAAGCTGCCCAGTAACATGTCCAGAAGGGTTTGGAGATTATCTCCATGAATATGCATTAGACAATCTCCATGGCTAACAGCGTCACTGTTCAGCCACCCCTACAGTTAAAAATTGTTTTCTTACATTCCAGTGGAACTTTGTAGACTTCCATTTGTGCGTTTTGCCTCCTGTTCTGCCACTGGGCATCACAGCAAAGAATGTGGCTCTCTCTTTTTGCTCCTTTTGCTGAGTGTATGAGGTATCACTTAGCTTCTCTTCATATGACAGATGCTCCAAACATTCGATAGTACTTTAAATATTTCTCAACATTGTTGTTAACTGCAAGTATTATTATGTAATGTGATAGAACATTTCATCCAATTTATTCTTGCTCCTGGGTGCATGCACTACATTCCATTTCATAGTTTCAAGCACTGTATACAGGAACACGCATCAAATTCTGCCAGAGCAACCAGAACATTTTTCAGCATCGTTGCTTCCTATGACATAATTCTACACCTCATACACAAAAGACAGCTATCAGCACTGATTTTGTACTTATTTCCAGACCACTGACAAATAGAAGTGCTCCAAAAGTTATGCCTCCTATTTTATTATGTTGGCCCACAATGCCAGAGGTGGATGTTGATGGTACCAGCAGAAGAGATAGTCTTCTCACTAATATTCCATTACATGTTGTTGCCATGCAACAGGTGGCAGCAGAAGGGCAGTATGACATAATAGCATCTGACATGGAAGTACAGATAAAGCAAAAGTATGTCACTGAATTCCTCCATGCAGGAAAAAAAAAAAAACAAAAGGTACCCGCTGACATTCATAGACACTTGCTGAACACTTACGGGGAAACAGTGAGTGTGAGTGAGGCAGTGGGTCATATGTTTAAGCTGTGGCAAAAGGGATGTGGAAGACAAGCCACATTTCAAATGGCCACGCACAAATGTCACATCACAAAATGAAAAGCATCTGGATCAACCCATCCATTTAAATCTGGAGATTACAAACAGGACTGTGTACAGAGGTGAATATTGGCTTCAATGCACGGTAAATAACGATGGCAACATTGAAATATCACAAAGTTTGCACTAGGCCAACAAATGCTCAGACAGGAAAAGAATGAACACTGTTTGTAAGTTTGTCAGGATCTGCAGAACCAATATGAATCTGAAGGTGACAGTTTCCTGGATCACATTACTACCAGTGATGAGATGTGGTGTCACCACCATGAGCTAGAATCAAAACAGCAGCCCGTGGAGTGGAGATGTGTGAATTCCCCAACAAAGAAAAAGTTCAGGATGCAGTCCTCAGTGGGTAAAGTGGTGTTCACTGCCTTTGGGACAGGAAAGGGATGGTGCTTCCAGACTGGAACCTGGACAAACCACCAGCTCTGAACGCTGCATCACAACACTGACTAAGCTGAAAGCCCCAACTTCCAGAGTCAGGCCAGAGAAGACATCCTTTCTCTTGCAATACAGTAATGCAGGCCCTATACCAGTTTGAATATCATGGAACATACTGCCAGTTTTTACTGGGCTGTTCTACCACACCCACATCACAGTCCAGACTTGATGCCTTCTGACTTCCATCTGTTTGGGCTGATGAAATATGGACTGCACAGGCAACATTTTTCTAACAATGGAACTGTCAGAGCAGCTGTGAAACAGTGAGTCACCTCTGCTGGTACAGATTTTGATGAGCACAGCATGTGTGCGCTTGTTCACTGCTGGCAAAAATGCACAGCTAATGGTGCTGACTATACTGAAAAACAGTATTTTGTAGCTGAGAGTTTGCTCTATCAGTGTTATTATGTTCTTGTATCTGCTGTAGCAAATAAATAGAAGGCATCACTTTCAGAGCCTACAGATTTTGACAGCACTGAATCAAAAACAGACCCACAAAATGAACTAGAAATATTCCCAATAGGATGACCAACTTCTAGTAACAGGTTTTTTTTTTTTATAACCTTACATTTAACAAGTTTAATATATGTAATAGAACTTATATTGATTTTATACAGTGCTATTCATCTCTTAAACTGCTGCAAGAGAGTAGCAATCCAGGCACCTTTTGTAAGTATATTAGACCATCCAAGCTGTGCCTGTCATACTACTACTAGCTTTACCATTACATGGGCTAAGTCTGATTGTGCTACTCACTGTAAAAATACTATCCTGAATCTGTTTATAATTTAATAAATCAACCTAGTTTACAGTCTCCAGAAAAATGACTGTATATTTGTTTGACAGTACTGATTTTTCAATAAAACTGTTTCCAATGGCCTGCATCACAGACAGCCATACAAAATTAAAAGACAAACAAAACTCTTTTATTTTACCTAGAATCAATGCTAAGCTAACAATGACATGTAACCATTTTGCTTACATGTTTAAACTAATTGCAGAAGTCCAGAGTCACCCATTCCCTAGTGTTCTGAATATCTTCAGCTACTTTCCACTGAACTTTTGAAAATAACAGTAATCATCACATGTATTCACCTACTTTGATTTCAAGCCTACAAGCAATAAACCATGGAAAAGAAAAAAAAAAGAGAGAGACCTAGAACCAATAACGTATAATTTCTACTTGATTTGCATCTTGTTAAAACTACATATGGAAACTCAAGCTACTACACCAAAATCTCAAAGTGTATGTTATATCAAAAATATGGGTTTCTAATAACATACCAAGCATAACTGCAGATTCTGTCCAAATTAGAAGATTCACTACTCATCTCTCCATGTATTTGTAGAAAACTCACACTACTCCCTCTAGCGTGGGCACTCATGGGGAGAAGGGTTACTTATACTTTTTACTTCTCTCTTTTTTTAAAGTCTCTTTTACTACATATCCTATTTTCTCAGGGGTTGTGGAAATACAACTCTAATTGCCTGGTATATCAGACTGAAAGTAGGATACTACATGTTGGAGGGCTATCAAGAAGTGTGATTTTCTATCATGGAAATACACATACTAGGTCAGCACACAAGATCTTCCTATCACCTGTAAGAGCTTCTACTGCTACCAATCTCATTCATGAAAAAACAATCATATTAGAAGAAAACCAGATGGCAAACAGGCAAAGAAAGCTGAAAAGCTCCTCACTAACATGGAGTACTTTAAATATTAATGTTTTGGAGGTTTGTTTTTTTTAAAAAACTATTTCTTGAAAAAGTCTACTCAGGGGAGAACTCCAGTGTTCTTGATTCACCTTGCAACCATTGCTGACATACAACAAGGAGAGAGCAAGAACCTGAAATTTTTAAGCTGCCACAGATACTACTAATACTATGATCTGCTGCAGAACACCACAGTTGAGAAGTCTGATCTCAGCTAGCACAGAAAAGAAGACAACTTAGTTTTCTATATTTGCAGTATTCGCAATTTTTGTTGCTGTATATTTGAACCAACTATGTTTGAACTGGACCCATTGCTCACTTTCAAATGTTCTGATCATTTCAAGCAACAGTTTCATTACAAGCAAAACAAAGAATGTGAATACAAAGTCATTCAAAATTTTGCTCTCAAGTGATTCTGCTTTTATGCTACTGAAGTCAGTGAAAATGTTTTAATCAATGGATAATTTGTCCTGGTAGAAGTTATTTTTCAGTTAACTGATACGAAACAATGAAATTGGAAAACAATACTTCATGGTGTTGAAGGTCCAAGATGGAGACTCCTATGATGCATTAGCCACTAGGGTCACAGTAAACTGCAAAGCCACAAAGTAATCCAGGTAAAATCATTTTGTTAGCCTATATCTATTCTATCCTTCCAGCATTTTTCTTACTCTGTAATAAATGTGTAAACACAGCAAACAATAACATATCTTAATATATCAAATGTGTATCAAATCAGAATCTCAACTTCAGGTGGGATTCAGGTGTTACAGTAATACATTAACTCTACAATATACCAAGTCTATCTGCTGAACTAATTAATACTGCCAGATGTTACCAGATAAATCTCCAGCATATTGAGCTGCTTACAAAATGCAAGCCCTTTTATGCTGAATGACATAAAGATAAGTAGCAATATAGTAAAAGGTGTTCCTATTTTCTGACATAAAAAAATAATGGGCAAATAGTTTGATCAGGCCCTGATCAAACAACACATACACTAAAGAAGACTTCTTCAGGTTTGCTTGGATTCTTCTCTTACCATTCCTTCATCAACAGAATAAAATAGATAATATTCTATTGCACTTCAATTTAGCCACATCTGTTTAACAGACAAAAGCTAACATCTGTAAAAGACTTACTCCAATTATTTGCCCTAGCCATAGAGTTGAACCTTAAGGAAACGCCTTTCTTCTTTTTTCCAATACATGACCAATAAGAACTCCAGACAGGATGTTATTCACCTTGCTGCCTGATTTGAGCTAAGTTTTTCCAAGCAAAGATGAATGAAAATAATTAGAAAACTATTCCATGGAACTACTGACTCTCTGCAGCAGAATGCAGTCTCAAATTCATATAGCATGCATAGTATGTATGAACCTTGGCTATGCTGGTCCATTGGACTCTGAGGTGGGCCCATCCCAGGGTGAGGAGGTCGCATAGTCTTCATGGAGCCACAGTGAACGTCTTCAACCATTCCTTTCTCATGTAAGCCATCAATGGTCTGTGAAAACAAAATAAGTATTTGAACAGAAACAATACATAAGTTCACTACAAAAATCCAAAGGAATTTAACTCAAAACCTAAGTAAATACAAAATAGAGAAGTACAAACTTTTCTTAACTGTCATTCAAATGAATTCATCTGACACATTTACCCCTGCAGTCAAACATTTTGGAAAGCACAAAGCACCACTGGACTGCTCGTTTGTTCCCTGTCCGTATCTTTTCTTGACTTTTTTTTTCCCCCCTCCTTAGGATCTGTTTGGCAACGCCAGGGAGGCAAACTGCCCACATACAAGCACATGAACGGCACTGGTCTCATATTACAAAGTGGTGTAACATACACCAACTTGTTAAAGTACAGCCTGTGGCTTGGCTTGAGCTATTTTTAGCCCAAACTTTGCCCTTTCTATCTCTGCTCTGTTGGAATGCCCCAAACACTTTTTCTCTTCAAACACAAAGATATAACTGCTACAGGTTCCCTAGTTTTGCCTGCAAAGAAGAGGTTAAGGCAATCAAGGAATGGGAGACAAGGTTCTACACAAATACTTACGCTCTATACAGTTCCTGATACTTTATTCACTCAAGAACTACAGTTACCATGGTATTTGGTATGCAGAACAGGGCCAAATGTCTTCCAAAGACGGTGCAGAGAATACAGCTTGGGGTCAGAAAAACATGCTGGAGGCATGCAGTGCACTGGAAATTGTTCCTTAATAGAAACTGTCAAATTCCAAGTATGAGAATAAGGCAAAAAGTGGTATCAGAAGAAAAAGAAAACTAAAAAGGTTTACCTGAGAACAAAAAATTACACAAGGTCCCTAAAATGAAATGAGATTCTTCTTACTCACTGATAACTTCAAATAACTTCATTTGCAAGGCTTGGTATTAGGGAAAAAAGTCATTCATCTCTATACAGAAACACCAAACTGCCTCACTCTAGAACATATACACAGGTACACTAAACATTGTTACTGCAAACCGATTGCACACAGAGACCTTGCAGTTTGTTTAATATACATGCAGGCCTATTAATTGGGAACTCTTTATAACAGAGAGATAGAAAAACTTACTCCAATTGAAAATACAGGTTGCCTAAGAAGCTACATTAACTTAAAGGAAAATATAGAGAAACTTCTTCTCTTTGAGAAATTTGTTGCATAAGGACAACCCAATTTTAATTAATCCATTTTATACAGAAAATGGGAAAGAAGACAAAACTCTACACTTTATTTGTAAATTCTTCATAAAACTATTTATTTTCCATCAAAATAATTTTACTAGATTTAAAGCATCTTTAAACAAAAAGTGTTGTTGTTGTTGTTGTTTTTAATTCAGCATTTTTGAATCATTTCACCATCATTTTTTCCTTACCAGAAACTAAAGGTTAAAAAAAAAAAAAAGTTACAAAAAAAGGAGGAGCAAATAGGAATTGTGTTTCAATAGGATGTTTAATCATGCCAGAACAAAAACACTTGTGAAATAAACTTGTATCAGAAAAAAAACCCTGATACAGTATTTTTGAGTACATGAGTTTGGGATATGGAACAGAAACATAAAGGCAGACTGACATGTGAAAAATAGTTTCATTATGCTGATCAAATAAAGCTAACACCCTTTTCTGAAGTGCGAAATGCTCTTCTTGTCTCTTCTCCCCTGTTTATAAAGGCAGTTAACCCTGATGAGAATGCTTAGCTCACACCTTACCAAGCTGAATATTACACTAACAGAAATACTTGTACAACCAGAACCATTCCTATTTTGCCACAGTACGTATCTATAACTCAATCTTTAGGACCTCCAAGAGGAGAAACATACTGAGTAGGAAACCAGATCTGATTTCTTTAACAAGAAGACTATGGCTGTGCACACCTGTGGTGTGACAGCAGGGATGGGCATCACCGCATGAATGGACAGCAACCGTGCAGCCTCTCTTGAGGCTAGAAACTTCAAAGAGCTTGAGACAGTACACACATATATATCCAGGGCATCAGAAATACAAGCACAGGAGAAGGTGGACAAACAATTCAGGCACTAATGAAAAGCAATGAGGAAGAAAGCAAACACATGTCCACACTTCTCCTTTCAAAAAGAATTTAAGGCAAAACAAACAGGAATGGAAGGATAGGCACACGACCATAAATGACAGAAATGCCAGCTGGAGGAATGGTTCTGTGGGAAGAAGAGCTGACCAAAAAAACAGGGTTTTGTAAAGATCTTTTTTTTTTTTTCTCAAAAAATTGAAAGCAAAACAAAATCTGGAACAAACTCAAATGTTCCAAGTCAAACAGAAGGGAGGATAAGTTTAATAAAAATTGGGTTTGCTTCACTATGTTTGCAGAAATTATGCTGTGAAAGTCTAAAAGAGAAATTCATTAGAAGCAGACTTAAAAAGGCAGAACTGATGGATCTGTTTTTACTAAAAAAGCTAAAAGAAAGACAAAGGTGGCATAAATTTCTTCCAAGACAAAATTAGTTTCAATGATGCTAAGTTATGCAATGATTCTTGTGTTTTCAAGGATATATTTAATCTAAAAGTACCACTACAGTCCATGAGAAAATACATAAAAACAAACAGATAAAGACTACTCAACTTAAAAAATCGTTATTTCTCAAAAGCTCTTTGAAATGCTACATAGTTACAAAGTTAGCTGAGGACTTGAACCAATGTAACAGCAGCACCATTACCAAAACCTTGCTTCGCAAGCCCAGACCGTAAATTCACTGGAGGAGTAAAATCAAGGCAATCATGTAACTACACTTTCTTCTGATTTTTCCCACCTTCCCATTATTTTCAGCTCATGATAAAATCCAAGGCTGTTACACTTTACCCATTTCACAGGGCCCCAAAAGATCTCTAAGTACCTCTCCTTGAATCTGTGTTCTCTTGCACCCAAAATGCACATCAATGAAAATTGAATTGTAATGACCTTCCTGGCAATTTCACTGGTAGTCTGAACATTTCTTGAGCAAGTAACAGGAAAGATAATTAACTTGCTGTTTCTATGAAAGGTACGTTATTATGTAAATTGACTGTAAATTTTCCTGTGGAAGTTTTCTGGGGTTATTATACAGTGAATATAGAGTCTCCATCTTTCAATAGTAACTACTTTTAAGTAATCAAACTGTAGGAATCGTAACTTTTACTTAATGACTTATTTACCTACTTTTGCATATTTTCATTTTCATGCATGATGGTCTGCAAGCTAGCCAAACATCTAACAGAGATTTAAGGTACTTTGTCACCTTCTTGCTGGATTTTGAAAGTGAAAACCACAATCCCATTGCATTTGTGCAATAAACAAGTAATTGCTTAAGTGGAACAGTTTCTGCTTATTCTCTCACTTTCACTACACTTTTGCTTGTCCACTTAAAAAAAAAGATTAAAAAAAAACACAACCCAACCCAAAACACCATGTTCCATCATGACACAAAGGCCATGGACTAGCTTTAAATAAACAACTTAAAATAAAGCCAAATAGAAAAAAAAACTACCTAGTCAAACTGAAAATTACAAGTGGCTGACCAGATTTCTTTTAACTACATGGAATGTCACTCAAGCAGCAATTGCAAAACAGTCTAGAGGCACACTTTCAAAAACTTTCTTAACAGACCCTTCCCAGAACGTCTCTCTTGGTTGTTTCAATGCACTATTTCTGGAGTTGTACGTAAGAACAGTCTAGAAAATTGATCTACACTGAAAAAAAAAACCCAACAACTTTCCACCTGCATCAGTTCAACAGATTTATTTTGTAGCTTAGTCTGAGCTTCTGTGTCTCTGTCTCTCACATGCACATACTATCTCTGAAAGAAGTTTAATGATTATTTCTAATGCTGATATAACATCAGACATCTGAAGAACATCTTGAACTTTTAGGTCCCCTTCAACCCAGGCTATTCTATAATTCTATGAACATACAAGATGAAACATGATATAGCAGCTGAAGACAATATATGGGATATTGAACTGCTGAACTACGAAATTCCTGGTGTTAGACTTATCTTCTTCAGGCACAGAATCTCTTAATAAAGAAAGAACTGAGACAATTGAAGGATGTAAACCTTATCCATCTAAGATGTTTGGAGCACTCAACAGAGTAATGGCACCTTAGGTAGTCAACCACCTCACAAACAAGGAAATATCAACTGAAAATAGTAAATCTGGCCTAGCTAATTGCTAACTTACTTCAAGATCCACATGCAAGACATAGTTTTTAAGTACAAACAGGTAGTTGGATCATGGCCTTCTTCACTTCAGCTGTCATTGTGTCATTAGAAATTTTAATGATACAGTTCTTCATGCACTGTAACATGGCAGTGTTATGTCTGTATGTATATAGACATTTTAACTGCTTTAGTGACTAAAATTAATCCATATGTGAAAATTACACACAAAGTTGTCAATTCACAAGGAAAATGAAGATATGTTTACATTACTTTAAGACTATATTATTACTTTGATTTAAATTTCTTTACCAACGTGCTTACATGGCAAGGTTCAGTTGCAGCGAGCTGTAGGGATGGCCTCTAAGCACAGCACAGCAGCTGCCCCACAGTATGAAAGCCTGTTTCCAGCTGGCTCCAAAAGGGACCCACTGCTAGTCAAAGCTGAGCTATGAGCCAGTTGCACTTCTGTGATAATGGTTCTGAGAAAGGCTAAAATGCTGCACAGTAGTAGTGAGAAAGACGAATAGGAAAACGTGAGAAAAACAGCCCTGCAGATATCAATTCCACTAATCTTCCCTAAATCTAGTCTGTTTTGCCTGCAACAGCCATTGCTGAGTGATTTCCCTGTGCTTTTCTCAATCTGCTAACTTACTCACTGTATCTCCTGCACCTTCCTGCCCTGCCTTGCTAAGGAAGTTAGAGAATGGCTTAGGTGGGCATCGTCAGTCAGCCAGGGTCAAGCCACAATAGCCTATATAAGTAACACATAGCATCAACAAGTTAGCAAAATGCCTTGTGAATCTTGGTTCTGAAAGCTGCTACTTCATTCTTCTGAAAGCAGAATATCAGTGAAGTTTAAGTGATTCATTAGTTCCAAATATGTGGTTCATAGCTGCATGAAAATGACATGTTAAGAGTGTGAGTTAAGAGATTGTTCCCAAACAGAAAATTCTGCTCCTTCAAAAATCTTCTCAAAGCAGAAGACATAAAGAATAGCCCAAGTACACGTGTAACGTTAAGTGTATGACAACAGCTAATGTACAATTATTCACACATTCTACAATATGGAGTTTAAAATTCATTAATAAGGAGTCTCTGTAAAAGTATTTCAAAACACAGAAGTTTTTCATCCAACACAGAAGATTAAACAAATTTGTAGGCACAAGCCATTAAAAGTATTAAAATGAATATCAAAATTAAATCAAATCATAATTAAATCAAATTAAATTGTGCAAAACTAAAGAACTCAGAAAATTTTTACGGCAGCATGACACTCCAAAATAGATAAGGACAAAAGGTAAAAGGTGGATAGAATCGTCTACTCTAAGACTTTAATACTTACAATTCCAACATTTCTTTAGTATGGTCTAGTGTATGGAAAGTTCACAGTTCAAGAAGAATTTCAAAAATAAGAATTTCCAAACTATTAAGTTTGTAATTCAAAGTAGCGTATTAAGAGCAAAGCAGCTGTACATAATCTCATGCGTGTATCATCTTTAGCAACAAAGACAGAACTAACAGTGCTGTTGCAGTTTTGCAGGTGATACATGAGTTCTAGTAGCAGTTATGCAAGCCTAAATGCAGTAGAAGTTGGGTTCTTACTCACTGGAGAGTGAGTTTATTCTTTTTAAAGAATAAAAGATTCACTTGTAATAAATTATTACCTTATGCATTTGGTGCATGCCTTCCTGTGGATAATCAGTGGGCCCCATTGCTGGCATTTGATGCGGGACACTGGGTGGACCTGGACTTGGCCCCATCATGCTGTGAACTGAGCCAGGAGATGGCCCTGGTCCTGGGCTCGGTCCTAGAATCGGTCCAGGTGACGGTCCTGGTCCAGGGGAAGGACCAGGATGAGGCATGGCGCCAGGGTCTGTGGGCGTGGACATCTATTTTTCTGTCTCCTTTTCAGTGAGCAGAATAGCTCTAATAACAGAAAAACAAAACAAAGACATTTTCTATATGACATCAGGGCATTCAAGAAAATGTAGTAAAGAAAATCTACTGGCAATCATCACATGCGCATGCAAGCTGTCACCAGCAGAAAATGCTTAAGTGCTTCTTAATACGGAACATTTCTCTGACCACCCTTCAAAAAGCCCACCAGAAGGAGGAAGCTCCGATAGTTCAGTCAATTTCTGGATGCTTATATATTAGTATGAGAGCAACACAGCAACTAGGCTATGTGAAATAACTACTGGTGAAAACTGTCGTTCAACCGACTTGCAGTCATCAAAGCACGCAACAGGCAGTCATGTACACTACTACTACAGAATACAGAGTAGACTGTGCAACTCTGTGATATACGTGTGTTCAAAAACCCACACTCAACACACATGACAGCAATTCTTATAAAATTCATGGGGACATAGAAAAACAAGTGGTAGAAGTATTATTAATGCTATCTTCTGACTATTTTTTTTAGTTCGACACTGAAGACTTTCCTGGATGTCTCTGTATGGTAATCTCAGTATCAAATGAAACACACAGTAGAAAATACAATTACTTTGGGCTGAATACAGTTAGAACTCACTTGAGGGATTCTGTTGATGTCACAAGCCAGGAGAATGCAGCTCAAGTGGCTTATAAAACGGTAAGTGCTCAGAGAACAAATAGCAGGCTTTTACAAGCTGGAAAAACAACTACTACTATTTTCTATTTCTATGTTCTTAAGAAAACAAACTGATGCAGAGTATGGGCTTGAAGCATCCTTCATCTCTCTGAGAACTTCTATCAATGGTTACAATTGAGAACTTTTAGTCTACTACTGCCAGATTATTGTAATGCAGTGACATAACAGGCATATTTTTACAAAACTGAGAGTTGATGCCAACAAGACCAGTCATATTTCTTGGCATTCCCCTCTCCCAGAAGCCTCATTTTCTTCTGTTTGATCACAGGGTGATCTCATTATCTGAGTAACTAAGACAGCAGAAAAATAGCACCGCATAAGAAAACAAATTACAATTTTTTAGGTTACTAAAGTGACTTTCTAAAAGGACAGATGGATCCCAACATCAGCACAAAGAAGCAAGCAGGATCACCGCCTTCAACAATAGCTGAACACAGGCTTAGCTTGCTCTCTCAATTCAATCCGGACACAGTTTTTACAACATTACCAGTTCAGAATTACTTGTCTCAGAACAATAAATACAGTATGGTGAAAAATGAGTCTTTACAAACAGCATTTTAATTTGCAGTATTTCCATAGTACATCATGGGGTTCCCTGACCCATATTCTCTTCTTATACGAGTTGTTACAAAAGATTGCTCTACACCCACATCAGGATTTACATACATGCCATGGTTAGCAGTAATTACTTTCTAACTGGAGTAAGTGGTGTAACCCTGTTATGGCACTGCTTACATAAATCCACGCTGTAACACTGCAAACACCCTGGTTCACAGAAGTCAAGTTAAGAAACAGACACTGAAGACGAGCAAAGTACCCTGCTGAGATTCCTACCAAAGTAGAAAGGAGGCCCATCAGCATGATGCATCAGAAAGAAAAGCAGATTCATGTTTAATTACGGCAATTAGGGGATACAAAGTTTACAGAACTCATCTTTTTTTTTTCTTTTATGAGCAAGAATCTTTACTTACTGGGTCCAGTAGAGAAGTTAAACACTACCAAATCAAGACTATTCTCAATTATTTACCCCTAGTTATCTGCACCTTGTGTCAGGATCAAAACGGCTTGCTAGCTTTTATTCATAAATTCCCTCCTGTTGCATTCTTATTAGCTACAACTCTGCTCTGATTCAAGGCAACAAATTGGAAAAATGGCTGCTTAGCTCATTTAAAATAAACCAGCCTTGCCAGAAGTAAGCTACCTCAGGACTTTCTATACTTGCAAGGTACAACAAGGCAATACCTCTGAAGCTTCTCTCTCCAAAACAAAAGGTAACAACAAAATACTAAAGTCACCAATCAGCTCCTCACGTTCCCACAACATTGCCACAGAAGGAACTGCATCACCAAATGTTCACAGCTGCAAACACCATGCCATTGCTTCTTGTAAGATGCCTGGAACTGCCTGGAATTTGGCTGGAAAACAGATATTTCCACAAAACAAAGAGCTTTTATACAAGCCAGGTTGCATTGCGAAACATAATAGTGATCCTGACAAAGCTGAGTCTCTCTGTACGGTATTAACCAAATTCAGTACATTCAACAAAGCAGAACCTAGCATCAACTCCACTGTCCAAGCAAACGGGTACAAAACTACAACTCAATCAATTACAAGCCTACTGTCAGTTCACAGAATCCCAAAATAATCTATTCCATAAAATACTTCATTTACACCTATGTATTAAAATAAATATCAAAATATCTCCTTCTGTTTACCTTTATTGCAAACTTAACTTGTTGTTTGCCTGAAAATTAACTGGTCCTGATCTCAGCACTGCTAATTAAAAGGTTATTTACATATATACTAAGTATTTCCAGCAAGCAAATCTGACAAATGTGGAATACTTTTGAAAGAAATAGCAAGTGCCCAACCTGTGGAAAACGATGACTATGAGAGAGTAATCCTATGTTCCTTACTCCAGATTAAGACCCTTCTCCAATCCCTTTGAAAGCTGATAAAGTCATTCAGTTTTGTATCATTTTGAATATATCTAAAGAGATCTTTATAAATTAAAGAAAATACTTATGTGGAAGAAAAAAATTACTATTTATAAAATCCATATAATGGGAACATAAAATAATGTAAACTGTAACATGAATGCAAGTAATGTAAGGTGTACAAAAACAACTTCTTTTTTTAAACAACAGCTACCATAAACAGGAACACATTATACATAGCCTGCCCAATTCTACTCAGAGTAGAACTGCTAAAAAAGACATCTATGAACTAAAATATTTCAAAAATAGTTCATATTTACTAAAATTGATACTGTATTAAAATTCACAAATCAGGAACATCATTCTCATTAAAATTAGAAGTAGACTATTTAATTTTTCTAGGCCCTTATAAAAGTCTCATTAAAGTCTTGTCAAGAAAAAAAAAAAACAGAGAGAGAGAGAGAGAAAGAGAAAGAGAGAGAGGGGAAAATAGATCCAACTATGTCCAAGTTCTATCCATAAAACCTTGTTACAACTTTGGCTAATTCTGGTGCCTTTACTGAAATAAACAAAATGAAATCAACATTCTGGAAAAGCCAGAGTTAACTCATTTGTTTTGACTGCTTTTTTAATGAGTAGCTCCTGTCAGTTACAAGAAAAACAAAACAAAAATCTCATTGTCCCAAATGATATGGCTGTTAGTTCAGACTCCCTTGTGTATTACACACTAATAGTTTCTCAAGTGTCCAATCTTTAAATTTCCTAAGATTTCCAATGTAAGCAGTGTCATTCACATGACTTTCAATAAGACACAGCCATTCTAGAGCTGTAAATTCACATCACTTCTTAAATTTATTTGCATTTTACTTCACCAAATATCTTTAGAGAACGTTCCAAATACACAGGCTGCTCTGAAAGTAATACCTCCTATTTATTTGCATGGAAATCACAACGAATAGTACAATAACACTACCTGGTAGAGCAAATGCTCAGCTACAAAATTGACAGTCACCACCACCATTAGCTATGCATTTTCGCCAGTGACAAACAAGAGCCTGCATGCCACACCTGCAAATATTTGTACCAGCAGAGATGACCCACTGTCGCTGTCACCACTGCTCCACAGTCTTCAAACCTGTATGCAGACAGGTATTACCATACTGCAAGAGAAAGGTGTCCCCTTCACTAGTCTCACTCTGCAGGTTCAAGTCTTCAGCTTAGGTAGCGTTGTGACGTAGCGGTCAGAGCTGACGGTTTGTCCAGGGTCCACGAAATCCAGACAGACCATACCTTTCCTATCCCAAAAGACAGCGCACCTCACTTTACCCACTGAGAGCTACAACTTTTACTTTTTTTTTTTTTATGAGGTATTCATACACCTCTACCCTGTCTGCTGTTTTGACTCCTGCTCATAGTGGTGATACCATGTTTTGCCACCGGTAATTATGTGATCCAGGAAACTGCCACCTTCAGCTTCATACTGGTTCAGTAGGTCCAGATAAATTTGCATACAGAACTCTTTCTGAAAAAGCTGAAACAAACTACCCAATGCCTCACTGTGCTTGCGCACACAGTATGGTTCCACAAACACATTCTGCGAGTGTCAATGAATGTCAGTGGTTACCATTTTTTTCTGCATGGAGGAATTCAGTGACACACTTCATCCACACTTTCATATTAGACATTAAATTTGCCAGAGTGCCCCTCTACTTCCATCTGTCACACAGCAAAAAAATGTAATGGAATATTGCTGGGAAGGTTCACTTCACTGGGAAAGTTCACCTTCACTGCCATCCTGCCAATGCCAGTTCCTGATGCCCTGGGCCAACGTAACAAAATAGGAGGCACTACCTTCAGAGCAGCCCTTGTGAAAGGACATATCCTTTTTTCTCACATTTTCACAGCAAGGTGTAATGTCTCATTCCTCCCTTTCCCCGACATTGAAGTCTAGGCAGACTATAAACCAAAAACAAAATCCCCTGATTTCTTTAGCCCCTGTCAACAGAACAAGAGGGGTTTTAATTTCACTGTTTGTGAATCCTACTGCTCTTACTAGTCCCAGGGATTTTCTCACACCTTTTCTAGACTACCCAGAGTTCAGACAGACAAGCAAAAATCCATCACTATCAAGGTAGCATTAGAAAAATGGAAATACAACAAGAACCACAACACTAAGAACTGAAGAGAAACACTCACTCCCTTCGCTCCACTCCTTCTAGAACAAACGATCTAGGACAGTATCTGCATTATAAAGAATTTGAGTATGCCAAGAGGGAATGTTAGCTAAGCATGTACGTTTTCACACCTAGAAGGTTTTATAAATACAACTCTTTCATCGCACATTAGCTCAGTCTTTTAGAACACAGAGCATTTAAGCACATTATACACACTTTGCTATAAACCTGATACAAACCCGAAGTGAACAAAGGCATGGATTTGAAACTAAACCACAGCGGGCAGAAAACCATCAGCACTACTTAGGAATTCAAGACCAGCTGGACAACCAGAAAGATCCAGAGGTTACAGACTGCTTTGGCACAAAACAGTTACACTGCATCTAGGAACAGATGGAGCAGTAAGTATTTATAATTCTTCTAGTTGTTTCCGTTACCATACAATTCGACTTCTGCCTGCCTGTGAGTGACTCGACCGAAACTGAATTTCAGTTGTTGTATTTTCAACCAGATCCCCTGTGTTGGACAGGTAGTGATAAGCAAAGAAACTGTGCCAATTATATCCAAAAAAAGTGGAACGTGGATCCAAGCAATAGCCACACAGATGCTGCAAAGCACTCTCCCCATAACTCCACAGAAAAGCTATTATATCGACATGTACTCAGACATCTGCAAAACCAAAGACAGATTTCAAAGCTGGCTTAAAAAACATACACTGCAAAACTGAAATACGCCACATAACAACTTGTAGTTATCTTTAAAATACTATCAAGCAACATCAGAAATTATACTGCTAATGGTTCGCAGTATTTGCCTCACCGACTAACTGTAATCAAATGAAGACGTTTGAAGTTTAAGCAATGATTCATAAAGACAGTAGCTTGTTACAATTAAAATAAATAACTCATAGTCTTTAGAAACAAATCAGCCCATTACGTGTTTTACAACACCACTGGACACTATGCAGTGACATTTATGAGGACTTAACTACCGTTGTTTCATCAATGAATCAATCAGTAAACAGTAGGTGTACATGATTCAGCGTAAAATAAGTAAAGCAGAAGAGTCACATCTTCAGCTAAAATAAACCAGAATTATTCTGTTCACACAGGAGAAGCCAAACACAGTAACAGCCGAGGAATTCTGCCTTTGCATACTCAGACACATAACTTCACTGTAACTTCAAAATCTTCTGGAAGGGAACTTGTAGCTTGGACTATAAGCCAGAGAATCAGAAACACTGCAATGTAATTGCTTATCCAGATACTTCAGTGAGAGATAAAAACCCCTGGGCACTGCCTTAGCTGATTATCTAGCTGTCTACCAGAGGCCGTCTGCATCCTGTTGAAGAAATTCCTATTTCTACTGTGTAGCTGTTTCGATTTTCCATGAAGAAACTTCTCAAACTACTTAAACTCACAGACTAAATTCCCCCAAAACACTAAAACAGCACCAAGAAATGATCACCTATCAGCTGGGGCTGAATATACTAGCCAGCCCTACAGAAGTCAACCTAAGTCCGAGTTCATAGAAGTTAGGTTAAGCTACGTCACCAGACTTCAATGAAGAGGCCAAAGCACAGACGTGACCTTTTCCATTGGATTTGCTACAGAAGGCAACAGCCTTCAAGAGAAAAGGAGGGCAGGCGTTACAGTTGGAAGTTCAGAGAACTGCCTTTTAACCCCATAGCCATGGTCACCACAAACAAATCTGTCAATGCCCAAGATCAAGCCCATGTCTGCTGCACACGTAGGTTCTATTGTACATCCAGAGTGCAGCAAACTGACTCATGACAGCAATGATTGATTACGGATTAAGTTCCCATACAGTGACCTTTCCTACAAGTACTAATGACAATTAGTGAACATCACCTTCGTGTCAGACTCTGAAAAACAAAAGCCACATTAGAGGCAAGGCAGAAGGAAAGGAATTCATTACACGTCTCTACTTAGATGGGGAAGAAAAGAAGGAAGAATGCTGTTTCTTACTACGAGTTATTTAAAATAAAGTATCAACAAAGATGAGGCAAAGGCAACATTTTCATAACAAGAAGCGTTCTTAACATTTGACCCAGAGATCCTGGCTCTAAATGATTCGCCCAGGTGCTGCAACCCCACACATTAGTGTGGGGATACACACAGAGCAAAATATTTACCCACAGGAAGAGTAGACTTGAAATGTGTTAGAAAAAATAAAAAACAATTTTCAGTCTTAGACTTCTTAGCCTGTTATACCAGCAAACTACCAGAGCTGTGTGTAAATAAAGCCTTGCTTCTTTCTCTGAATCATCCTTCCTTATTTTTACAGCTTGCAAATAAGACATAAGCTGTCCTCTGCTGCCATTTTCACAAGTGATCTTTATGTCATAACACTGTTCTTCTCATTCCACTAGAAGATCAACTGAACAACTGAAAAATAAAACTGATATAAAAGAGGTGCATGTCCAAGAAACACTTTGTACAAAGAGAACACATATTTAAAAAAAAAAAAAAAAGTGTTTTAACTAGCGATCTGCAAAGCGATCTTCTAATTCATCTAAAGAACAAAATCTTTTTTGGTTAAGGATAGCTAGTTCACAGCAACACTGACAGTCCGGGCCACGAACACTGATGGAAGACGTGCAGACATGTTTAAAGTTGCTCCCATGCACACCATGACCTTAATTGCAAAGATCAACAAAAACCGAGAAAACATATCTAGAAATGTTAATTTCATATATACCTTTGTCAAGAATATATTTCATATGAGTGTTAACTGGAGCACTTTTTCCTCTTGTCAACTTCAAGCCTCAGGCGTTAGTCAAAGCGTTTTTCAAACTTCACAAGAAATGCTCACAGACCACTTCAGAAATGAACAAAAGAAAAGATCTGAGACTGCTTTGAACACAGTCCTCTAGCGCGTATGTTCTGTGAAACACCACAGAAACACCAATCCTGAAGCTGAGACATAACTCATGAGAAAAACGCTGGGTTTAATGAAGTTTTAACCTCACCTCTGTCCACGCGTTCTGCGTGATCCACCCAACTCTGGATGTATTTTACAATACTCAATACTCGATCTTTCCTTCTATCGCTGACACAACCCTACCTTCACTGTTACCACTCTACTACATCATTTTTCTCTCAGAATCACAGAGGGACAAAAGAAACAAAGTCAAAGACAGTAAAGGGGCAATTAGGCTCCCGAAGAGAAAGCGTGCCTCGCTTTGCATAACAATGCCCGGCTCACACGGCAGCGACAGCCCCACCTCGGACTGGTGCACTACCGAGGGAACTCGGCTCCAAAACGTGCGTTTGCCTGGGCCGCAGAGGCTGTGGGTAACGTTAAATGACGCGAACAAAGTGGAAACAAAACAAAAGAGATTGCAAATGGCACAATGCGGTGTCACAGGTCCTACGTCACTTTTTGCAGAAAGCGCGCACACTACTTCCAGCGGTAAAAATAAAAATCAGCTGAATGAATAAATAAATAAAAACCAATCGCGTTTTACCGTTTCCTTTCTTTGGCCATTTACTTACCCGAAGTATTCACGGAAAGACAAAAAGAGAGGTGTTCACCGAAGTTCGGCCAGGCTGCGTGTCACGAACAGCCGACGCCGAAGCGAACCGCGCGGCCACACCAACCGACACGGAACGACGCTATTTACTCAATAACGATGCGCGAATGGAGAAAGGGAAAAAAAAAAAAATCATTTAAAGGTAACTTTGGCCGCAGCCTGAAGGACCGTAACTTTCCCAGCTGTGTGCAAACATAACAAATTTTGGGGGGGAGGGAGCAGGCAGGACCCGAAGCCCGCCGTCGGCTCCGACCCCGCGCGCGGAGCTCCCACACAGCGTCCGCGGGACCGTTACGCGCCGCCCGCGCGGGGCAGGGCAGCGCCTCGGCAGCGCCGCGCGGTTTCCGGCCCGGCCGAGGAACGTAGGCCTCGGCGAGGCGGCGGGCTGCACCCCGCCGGGCCCCGCGCGCCCCTCCGGCCTTTCTGGAAAGTTTTCGCCTCCGTCCAAAGGCTCCGCAGAGCGGGGAGACGCGGCCCCGCTCCTTTCCTCCGCCCGCCCGAGCCGTACGGATCCGTACCGCGGCGGGGCTCGGCGGCGATCGCGGCGGGCGGGCTCGCCCCGGGGCGCGCCTCAGGGCAGAGCCCAGCCCGGCGTCCCGCCGGACCGCGCCCCCGCCTCCGCGTCACGGGCACCGAACGTGTCCGCGAGCGGAGGGGCCGCTTCCTGATCTTCCTCCCGCCCCGGCAAGGAGAGAACTTTTCCAGGTGCCGAGCTGTGTCGGCGCGGCAGGGCACTGAGCGGCGCCGCGTCCCGTAGCCGCAGCTGGGGCAAAGCCTGGTGCGATCCAATAACAAAAAAAAAAAAAAAAAAAATTTCCGCGCACACCGGAAATAAAACGCTTTTCGCTTGGAAAGGCGATCGCCAAACCGCGAGCGCACGTTGTGTGTGTGTGTGTGCGTCTCTGTGTGTGTGCGTCTGCGTCTCTGTGTGTGTGTGTCTGTGTCCGTGCGCCTGTGCCTCTGTGTCTGTCTGTGTGCCGCTGTGCTGGGCGGGGGCCGGGCAGGCGCGGTGCCCGCGGAGATCGGACCGGAGGCAGCGGAAGCCCCGCGCGGGGCCGCGGCCCTCCCCGCCTCCTTGCCTCCCTCCCGCGCCGTGACAGGCGCCCAGCTCGCGGCCTCCAGGTGCCAGCAGCGTCGCGGGGACAGCACAGCACCCCGCTCCGCCGCAGGACGCCCCAACTTACCCGGGCCACGCAGCAGGGGCAGGCGGCTCTGGGCGCAGCTCCCCGCTCCGACTCCGTCCCCGCTGAGGACGGAGCGAAAAACCGCGGCCGAATCGCGCGGCTCGCAGGGGTTCGCGGTCCCCTTCCCCCGACGATACGTGTGGGGTTTATTCCACCGACACCGCATCCAAACTTTCTTCTCCCCGCGCCGCGCTCGCGGTGCGTACACCGGGGTGTACCGGGCGGGGGGCGGCCGAGGCTGCGCTCCAAGAGCGAGCGGGGCGGCTGTGCGGAGCTGACGGCGCGGGGCCCCGGGGGGCGAGGCGCGTTTACCTTCCGCTCGGGCGGAGCACCGCACCGGGTGTCGCGCCGCTGCCTCTGGGCGAGCAGCGGAGCGGGGCCGGAGAGAGGCTAGGCGCCGAGCATGACTTCACCGGTGACAGCCATTCCCTCCGCTTCCCAAACTCCGGCCCCGCCCACGGCCCCCCTCCGCCACCTCCCCGCGCCGACGCCGCCGCCGCCGCGGCTCAGGAAGCGCCGTTCCCATTGGTCCGCCGGCGGGGACTGCCCGCCCCTCCGCGCTGAAGAGGCGCCCCTATTGGCCGCTGCCCCGTCGCTCATCCGGGAGACCGTGGAGCGGAGGGTGCGGAATGCGCCCTGCTCCGTCCGCGACAGCCGAGCCGCCGCCAGACTCCGCCGCGCCGCCTCCCGGCCCGCCCGCGCGGAGCGGAGCGCGGGCCTGGGGCCACCTCCGTGAGGAGGCGCCGGCGGGCGGCGCGGGGATAGGTGGAGAAGGTGCTGGAAGCGCGATGCTGCCCCACGGCCTGCCTGGGCCGGCCCGCCGCCGCGGGGCGGAGCGGGGAGGAGCCGAGCGGAGGGCGGCGGGCGGCGGGGCGTCCCGCACCTGGCGGCGTGCGCCGCGGGACACCTGCCTGCGGAAAGGGACGCACGCACAAACAAAAAAACTCGCGGAAAGGCGTTAACGAAACTTCGGGGCCGCGGCCGTGGCGCGGCGAGGAGGCGGCCGACAACATTCGGGGCGGCCGCCCCCCGTCCCGCCGCGGCGCCGCGCCCCGCCGGAGCCCCGTGCCAACGGGAGGCCGCGAGGAGCGGCTGCAGATCGGTGACGGCGCAGTGCGGGCGGGTAAATGGCGCCGTTGCGCTGCGCTCGGCACGCCGCCCGCTTCCCGGGCCGGAGGGGCTTTATCCGATCCCGGCCGCGTACCCACGGGAGGCGGCGCGTCGCCGGTGCTGTTGGCGGAAGGTACCGCTGTTTATGTAACGGCGCCGCGGGGCCGCGCTCTGAACAGGCCGTCACGGGCTGCTCAGACACGAGCACGCCGGCAGGCAGAGTGGGGCGATGCGCGCGGTCCTAACCCCGTCACGAGGAAGGAGCCTGCTGCTCTGCAGGTGGTGTGCCTGTCCTGCGGGCCGCACGCTTTGCGAGAGGTCAGTTTAAGGTGAAGGAAAGCCTGCCGCTCCCCTCACTCGCCTGCGTTTAACGTGATGCTGCGCTGTTGGAGTAAGTGACCGGGTGTAAGGACCCGGAGCACCGGCGGGTGTTGTTCTGCGGCTGCTTTGGACCTTTATTGCTGGTGGAATGTGAGCGGTAACTACCCGGTTATAACTTACCGATGCAGTGCTAAGGTCTGTTATGTGTCTTCCGACGTGTGGCCGCTCGATCCTTAGCTTCGTCTTGATTGTTGCTCGAATTCACTGCCAAAATGCCGTTAGATAACTGTCAGACAATTGGTGGTAACGCCGGGAAGCGCTGAGTGTCCAATAAAACAACTAGGGAAGGTGCTGTTCTCAGTTCATCACTCTTTTTGTGAGCGACATGGAGAAAATGAAAGAAATGGAAAAGCTTTCAAATCTGTGTATACAAGTGTCCACAATCGCTACTTAAAACTGTGATCCACCAGTGATGTGAGACTTAAGTTTAAACTCGCTTTCTAAGTTGCAGTCCAGCGTCTTGGAATCATAGCTCGCGTTCTTGGGAGTTGATTCTAACACAAATGAAAGGATTCTTCCTCTTTCCTTTCATTTTCATCTTACCGTAACTATAAACAGGTGTCTGGTGGGCAGATTCTTTGGATGTTTGTTTTTATCAATTCCCAGGGTTAATCTGCAGGCCCTGCGCTTTTTCCATGTGTCCAAAATGGAAAGCAAACACCAAACAATGGAGTGGAAGCTTCTGTGCTATGTAGCACAGTATGCCAGCTCTTTAACTTGGCAGTATTCAAACGATTACAAACCAGCTCAAGCCAGTTTTTGTGGGTTTTTGGTTTTTTTTTTTTTTGATTGGTTGTTTTTTTTGTTCTTGTTTTTTGTTTGTTTGCAAGAAAGGATACAGAAAATAAAGAAGAAATGCAAAATTAGGCTTTGAGATAAGTGTACCTATGTTTAATAAACAATTACCTTTATTTTAGGAGGGCACTGCAGCCAATTTTCTTGCCTCTGTTTGGAACAGCTAAGCTTCAGATGAGTGGGTATATTGTTAATGTCAAACTTTTTCCACTTGCTCTTTGGTAAAGTATGAATTAATCTGATTAAACCCGACTGAGAGTTTGGATTTATTTTTTTTGTCAGGATCAAAGAAAGGACATTCAACTAATCTAAAAATACTTAGTGAAATTGATAGGATCGATAACAGTTTTGTGCATGAGACTTGAGTGGGAGAAGCTTAATGAATAGCAAAATGAAAATATTAATTAGTTTCCCACTGATTAATTTGTCTTAGCAAAACTTAAAAATGTGAGGGCAAATGATAGCCATCAGGGAGCTGCAGTTACAGTTGCAGCTTGCCTACCACTACCTCAGAAAAAAGCCTTGCTGCAACAAATTGTGTTGATAGTTCTCTGCCACAAGTTACAGCCATTGCAGCAGAAATGGCAGAAATCAGGGGCTTGTTTGTTTGTTTATTTTAGTGCCTCAGTCCTCAGCAAAGTCCAGCTGCTAAGGTTAGATGGATAGTGAAAATGAGTTAAAGCTATGACATTCCATGGAGGTGGCTACATGCTCAGGTTTCTATGCAATTAACAACAATGGATTATTATTTTTTAAAATACCCAGGGAAGCCTTAAGTGAGCAAGTGAAGACTTACTTTAAGAAAATAGATGTCTGATAGTTTCTGATAATGTTGATTGCTGTTTTGGTAGAGAGTATTTACCTCAAAACGCCTAGAGGAAAGGCCTATTTACATGCTTGAACTTTAATGGAAGTTTTGAAAGGTGAAAATGGGGTAAAGATGAGATATTTCTTGCCATATGGTGAAGTCATTTAGATCATCATCATCTGGGGACCTCAGACTGGCCTCCATGGGTTTTCTGCAATAAGGGAATGTCTGATGTTACACATCAAGATAGTTCATGTGCCTGGCTTACACCAAAGAGAAGCAGCAGCCTTTTATTTTTTTTTCTTTACCTTCCACTCCCTCCCCACCCCCTTTCTCCTTTCTGCTAAGGAGTCAACGCAAACCCTGTGATGATTAAGTAAATTATTGATATAAGAAACCCTGGAAAGTGTCTCTTTTACTTGTACTTTCTGCAGAAGTCTTCTTATGTCTTGTCCATTATGTATTGGAGACAGTACTTCTTATTGCTGAAGCACGTGAAACTTAGAAGGAAGGATATTCTACCTACCCATGTATTGATCTGTGGTACATAATATGGATGAGTGTGACAGATTCCATTAAAAATGGCACATCATAGCCTGATATAATTGACAACAAAGCAATTAATTAGATATGACTAGAATTTTTCTTGCTCCTGTGGAAGAGGTAATAGTTATTTAATTTATATTTTCAATTCTAAATTAACTTTCATGAATGTGTTTGGTATGTCTGACCATTTTTCCCTTCGTCTTTGTTTTTTTTTTTTCTCCTGAAGATATAAATTTTCCTCGACTTTCCTCATAGGTTTAGAAGAGAGAGTATCTTTCAAAGTATCTTCATTTGCTTTAAACTCTCAAGGTGTGTTTATTTGTATGTGATGTCCAGAAGATAATATTCAGCTGAGATCTTCTCAAAGCTAAACAGTGGAGAACAAATAGAGGGGAATAATTATTTAGTTTGTCTAAGGAGTGTTTATGAGTGCATTCCAAAACAATTGGTTTGTCTGTGTGTGAGTGGTACTACATTTGTGTTTGTTTTATGGTCTACCCAATTCCATTGCTTCATTTTCTTTCTTACTCTACGGAAAAGCAGAGGCAAATGGAGTTGATCCTGTGCATTTCCTTGCTTCTTCTAGAAGTTAGCATTTTGCTTCCTACCCAGGTAGTCCAAGTTTTGTGTTCATGCAAGTGTTTTATTTTGTACTTGATTTTATTGAATTGACAAGCTGGTGCTTGTCTCTGAGTACAAGGTAAAGTGCTTACTGTAGTGTTCCCACTTGTAGAACTGTGCAAATCGCAGTGCAGTGGGGGAGCACATAAGGAAAATTAACACAGGAGAATATTTATCATGTAAGCAGCAAAGGCTGTGAATGTACTGTACTGGAAAAAATAAACAATGTGTGATTATGATTATTTGGGTGATTCAATTTAATTAAGATAAAAAGAAAACGTAGAGGACATTTCATTTATTACAGGTTCTGTTCTACTTCATGGTATATATTATACTTCATGGTATATATATAGGTAAGAAATAAATGAGTTTAGGCAATAGTCTTTTGAAGGGGTGACTTTCACAAAAATTCTGGATAAGACACTGTTACATATATTGATTGCTCCGAAAGTAATGCCACTTATTTATTCCCACGGAAACTAAGACAGATACAAAGAGCACAATAACACCATTTGATAGTGCAAATTCTCAGCTACAAAACACTATTTTTCAACGTAGTTTGCCACCATTAGCTGTGTTTTTTCACTAACAATGAACAAGAGCCTGCATGCTGTGCTTACAAAAATCTGCACCAGGAGAGGAGAGCCACTGTCACTGTTGCCACTGCTACTGAAACACACCACCCACTGCCTCACTGTGCTAACATCCATTTGTTGGTCTCTAGAAACACTCAGCGAGCATCAGTCTTCCAGTAACAAATGTTCACCCAAAACAAAGATGGAGAGGAACTTTACAAAGGCATGTAGCGATAGGACAAGAGATAAAAGCTTTAATCTAAAACAGGCTAGATTTAGATTTGATGTCAGCAAGAAATTCTTCACAATAAGGGTTCTGAGGTACTGGATCAGATTGCCCAGAGAAGCTGTGGATATCCCATCTTTGGAGGCTCAGGCCTACGCTGTATGGGCATCTGGACAGCCTGATCTAGTGGGAAGTGTCCCTGCCCATAGCACAAGTTTTGAAACTAGTTTCATCTTGAAGGCCCTACAAAAACCATTCTGTGATATCAGATGCATGGAAATGAAATATGGTTGCTTGGTAATGAGGGTACGTGAGGGTAAGGTATGGGGCTTGATTTCAGCTAAAATATACTGGCATTGTCAACTCCTAATTTAATGTTCACACTCTGGGTAGGCTGTAAGAATAGTTGGCTTTTTATCTTCGCTGAGTTGATGTTAAAGTCAAAATAAGTCATTCACCATGGGACTATATACAGAGCATCCGTAGATGAACACTACAGATATAAAGCTATTAGAGAAGGAAGGCTATGGACATTGAGAAATATCTGAAGGGCAAGATGAGGAGCAACTGAGGTCTCTGGGTGTTCTCAGCCCCGAGCTGAGCAGGCTGAGGGAAGGCCTCATGGCAGCTGCAGCTCATCATAGGAAATCCAGCTCTGTGTTGACAGTGACAGGACCTGAGAGAATGGCATGGAGCTGTATCAGGGAAGGGTCAGGTTGTGGAATCTCCTTCTATGGAAATTATTAGAGATCTTTCCTGTGCAACCTTCTCTAGGAAATCTGCTTTATCAGTATTTGGTCTAGGTGATTTCCAGAGATTCCTTCCAATCCCTACATCATTTTGTGATTAGAAAAATGTTATTCACTAAGAAGGCGGTCAAGCGCTGGCGCAGGCTCCCCAGAATAGTGATCACAGACCCAAGTTGCCAGGGCTCAGGAAGTGTTTTGACAATGCCATCAGACACATGGTTTGAATTTTGGGTGATCCTGAGTGGAGGCAGATTGTAGTTGATCCTCGTGAGTCCCTTCTAGCTCACAATATTATATGATTTTATGAAAATTGCTGAATATAGAAAGGGACATCCATCCATAATAATTCATATAAGTGATTAGTAAATCAGTTAAAGCCTTAAATCCATATATTTTCAACAAATCAAAGATATCTCTATAATAAA
The DNA here is from genome assembly GCF_026119805.1 of Tympanuchus pallidicinctus. Lineage (NCBI taxonomy): Eukaryota > Metazoa > Chordata > Aves > Galliformes > Phasianidae > Tympanuchus > Tympanuchus pallidicinctus. The sequence goes on from NW_026294758.1 coordinate 47,808,701, forward strand.
AAGATCTGTGTGCTGTTTATAGAGTCTTTAATAAGTTGATCAACTGTATACTTGTTCCTAATCTATCGCAGGTAAATTCTCTTAACTTACCATGTTTTGTGGGGTTTGTGTTCGTTGCTGCATTTTCTTGCTTTCTTCATGAATTAGAGCCTGTTCACCCTTAGCAATCCTCTTCACTGGCCTGTAAGCTTGCTAGACTCAAACTTGTGGAGCACTATTTTATTGCAAGACATTTTAATCTCCTTGAGTCACTTAGTTGCATAAGTCATTATGATGTGCTTAGAAGCTTCAAGGTAAGGTATTTTTACTGTCCAGTTTGTCTTGTGCAACAAACATTATGTTATACAACTGAGATAGCTAAGGACATCAAGCTATGCAGTTTGTTCTCAAAACAGCTGTAGCCTACATGTTGTCTTCATACTTTGGAAAACACTGCATTTATTAATTCTTGAAATGACATATGAATATTGAAAAGGCTGTCCATAGATGGGACTCAGCAGTGAAGACTGTACTTACAGTTTTGCTAGATACCTTCTGTGAGAAACTACTGAGATCTTCTGATTGTACAAATACCACTCTTATGACAGCTGTTGTGTAGCACATCTCAGACCCCAATTCTATTTGATTCACACAGGATGTTTTAGTACTACACTAACTTGTTGGCAATCTTTCTTTCCCACTCCCATCAGCCATATTACTAACCTTTGGTGTGGTGGAGTCAGGAGAAAACAGCATGTTCTTGAGGCTTGTCTACCTCATTCTTAAAGTGTTCATAAACTACTGGTGGAGGTTGGACTCCACTACTCTAGTGGCAATCATTATAGCTAAAGTGCAGATATGGCACTGCTTTTGAGCCAAAGCTGTGAAGTGGTGAATTCTACCATGGAGCTCTGTCAATTTGTGGGGATGTGGAACAGGCTTTTGCATTGGTCTTGCAACGATGTGGAAGAGGAGCTTGTTGTTAGGGCTGGTTAGGCATCTGGCCATATGCTGATGGGCTTAAATAAGTTCCCAGCTGAGGAGGTATAGCATGGAACTGAATGTGTATATTGATGTTTTAAAAAATGAGTGAATGTGTGTTTCAATAGTAAATAGTAAAAAGTATTGATTTAAGAGAACACTAAAGAGTGTTGCCTGAAAAAGAGAAACTGAAAAAAGAAAAAAGATACTGTCACTGCCCATTTCACAAAGTCACCCTGCTCTTTTGTTGAACTGGAAATAAAATCTGATGAAGAAACTGTACATTGTGGTGGCTGGGACACTCCATTGCCGTGGCTAGCAGAAGATGGAACAGCCTGTGTTTGTAATGTCTTTAACTGCTGCAGCAGTGTACTGCAATACCTATGAGTCAGAACCCTACATCTCTTTCCAAGCACTCTTTAACCCCCAGATAGAATGCGGGAGAGTGTTATCACATTCAAAACATGAACTTATTAGACTTCAAGGCTTCTACTAGTCTGAAAACTCCTAACTATCTCAAAGAAAGCTTTATGCTTTGTTCCTGAAACAGAGAGTCATCCAAACTATATTTTAATGAGGGAAAAAAAAATATCTTTTTAAGCTTTATTTATTTATTTATGTGTTTGTTCTTTCACGTGTGAATGAAGGAACAGAACTGATACTTATATTGAGTAGCCTGAAAATAGCTAATTCCTGATAAAGATAGTCAGGATTTAAGTTCTGGTGACAAGCCAGTTACCTATAGTTTTCAAATACTCTGTTAAAAACTATCAAGAAACAGAAAGGATTTTCTTTCTTTCACTTTCCATACTCTGTATAAAACTGTTGCAGTTACTCAGCTCTTATGTATTTCTGGTAATTCTACCACTTCCTAAAATTACCTAGAGCTTCTCTGTCAAATGGGTTTAATGGGGACTTTTTTGCTCTAAAATATACACAGAATGATCTCTTAAGAGCAATGACATAGATCTGTAAATGGGAGGCCATTCCCAAAATTAGGGAAAGATTCAGTTGTTCTTTGTTATCTGAGGCAGTTATTGATGCCATAAAGACTTTCAAAGGACATGAAAACACTTGAAAACTATTACTGCAAGATATTACAAAGAAGGAGGCCACAAAATCTTGACATGCTAATACTTAGGAAAAATTAGTTAAGTATAAAACCTCATGTTTTGGTTGTTCAAGTTACAACATGAAAGTATCAATGAAAATAGACGATCAAGGAACAGTGGAGAAGTGTCTGTCATACAGAACTAAATCTAGGGGACTTGCTAATTCCAGTTAATATAAAATAGTTATCTGTATTACTTACTGGCCTTTTCTTTTACATCCTATTTAGCAAAATAAATGGATTTTTGTGGGAATATCAGGGATGTGTTCCTGTCCCACAGTATTGCCACCATTTACTCTGATAAACACTCATGATAACATTAAGGACTGTGGCTGTGCACCATTTGCCTCTGTTGCCATCAGCCTTTTCACAGGGCTTGGCACTGTGAACAAATTATCACACATTATTGCACACAGATGCAACTCATATTTTATGAAAAGTATGGATGCTGTATGCATGCTGAAGTTTCAGTTCATGTATGCTAGCAATAGTTAATGCTACATGCTGCAATCTGTGGTATGTAGACTGCCATGCAGCACAGGTACATAACTGTACTAAGCTTCATGGTTAACTCAATAAGAAGGATTTAAAAAAACATAAAACACCACATTTTGCTTTGAGTTTCTGAAACTCTGTTTAGACTGGATCCTCTATGAACCATTAGCAAGGAAGAAGACAAGTTTATGAGTGGGTAGATAGAAGTGGTCTGAGCAAAAGTGGGCAAATAACTATCCCCTCTGTAACAAAAAAAGATCACATTTAAAAGACAAGTGGAAACTAGTATTAGCTGTTGTTTAAAAGAGCCCCTGGAACAAGAAAACTAAAGCAGCACCATTTACAAGAAAATATGCTAATACGGCCTACTCTTAAGGGGAGTAACAAGAAAATAAAGAAGTCTAGTGACAGTGTAATTGAGATGTAGTTACATAAAGCCTGAAACAGACATAAAAGACTGGAAATTTCTAGAAATCTCTTGCAAAGCAATCATTTTCCTGCATGACAGTAAACATTTTGTTTGCTCTTAAAAAGATTAATAAACAAAAATCACAGAAGTGGTGCATTATTGTTAATTAATAAATTAGGATTTGTAATCATAACTCCCTCCTTCTGTTTGATTGTTGGTGATAAACGTTCTTGCAAGGGGAAAAAATGGATGTAATCTGTGATTACAGGTATCTCTATCCTCTCCATCTTCTTCCTGCATTCAGCTACACTGCTGCTTCCAGCTACTTTCCTATACAAAGCATGCTGCTTAGACAGGACTGAGCGTGCTGCCTTTTCTGTTTATGTGGGAGATAGCCAGTAGTAGAAATGGACTCAGTGCCTTGTTGCTAATGCTTGTTTCTGCCACCACCTTACATCCCTCAACTTTTTCCTCAGCTGCCACAGTTATGTAAGTAGAAGGTAAAATCAACTGACTGTTCAGGTTGCAGATGACACTAAGGAAGCTGACTGCTGTCTTCTCAGCACAGGCAAAGCAGGTATTCTGCTGTTTAGCTGCTGCTTGCTTTTCCTGAGCCAAAAGTGCATCCTGTAAAAGTGCAAGACTTCAAACAGGCTAGGTCTTTGACACTTGGAAGGAATTATATTGGGAGCAATTCTAAAAGAAAGAAAATGCACAACCATTGCTGCCTCTGAATCCACTACAGGAAGGACTTTCACAAATAACTCCTGAGAACATAGATGTTGCAGAAATCCTTATGCAGGATAGATCCAAGCCATTAAACCTAAAAGTACTGTTGTATTTGATTCTGAAACCATCCAAAACATAAAAAAGAAATTACCCACTTAAAAACAAATTAGATGGTTGGACAAACTTCTAGCTGTTCACGATGCTTGGCAAATTTGGCCTACACAGGAGCCCCATAAACCTGTACATATAGTCAGTTAAAGATTTCTGGATGGAAGAGATTGGACCATGTGAATGAGTAATATCAATAAGATATTAGGAGCACAGCCGTGTTTCAGTTCATGGGCAAAGTTGTTAAAATCTCATGGACTATTGAGGAATAACCCAAATACAGTGGAGCAGTGGGTTGTACAGCTGTGAAGTCAGCACCCACAGAGTAGCACTCACAGAGCATGGGACTACATTACCCTGAAAAATCTGGCAGGGTTTCTCTGAGATGCAGCTTCACTATCAGCATTGTTAATGTATTCATACCTATCCTCTTCTCCCTGTCCTGTTACGTACCAAATTCGCTACAATTTGACTTTTCTGAAGAATTAAGGATCTCAGCAGAGAATGTTGCTACTTCTAAATACCCATTTTCTGTTTTGTTTGTTGTTCTTCGTTTGTTTGTTTTTGTTTTGTAGCTGTTCTCGAATATAAAGATGAACCTGAGACCTGACACTGACTTCTCTGTTCCTAGTTAGTTATGAAAGTCTGTCTGGGAGAAGAATGGAGATCTGCATTTTCAAGGGAAGAACAAAGGAGAGTGAAGACTGGAGACAGTACAAGAGCAGGTAAGAATGAGAGACACCATGCTGGAAATGAAAAAACAAGAAACAAAAAACCCAGAGTTAATACTTATCCATGGGAGAAAATTCAGGCCAAGGAATGTGAAATGGGGGCTCCTGGCAGCTAGTGGGAAGTCTAGTTGACTGAATCAGTTCTTTTTCGTCCTCATGGCTACTGCAGCTTTTGCTGATAGCTGTTGTAGTACTTCAAAACTCATTTCTATGCAATGTTTCATCAGGTAGGTGTTTTTGGTAGATTCCGCGTAAGTAACTTCATGTAGAAGCTGTTGTGACTACAGCTGGATAAAGGATGATCTCAGGGATAAAGGAAACTGCAAAGAGATTGTAAACAACTCACCCTCTTAACACACTATCTTGGATTATTTACACTTCTACACTATTTTCTATTACAGTCAAGGCAGTGATAATTAATTTAAGAAACAAGTACTTTACCAGTTCTGTGATACTGGAGAGGTTAAAGCTGAACTGAGGAAAGTCAGCCAAGAGATCTCAAATTTCAGTCATTAAGAAAGTGTCATTTTCCAGGCAGTGTTATTCAATGTGTAGGTGGATTGTTTCTTTTACACTGTGGGATCATTTTACTCAAGAACCTTTCTGACTATTAACAGGCACTGGTGAGTAGAAAATCTGCTGTGAAAAGGACTGATATTTATCATGAGCCTTGCAAGGAACTAGAGCATCACACAGATCAGTCAGGTTCAAGCATACTGGTTTTTATGTCACGCTGTCTGACCAGACTTTGACAGAGACCCTTAGGAAAATAAAGCACTGATTTAAAAAATAAGCAAACAAAAATAATTGTACAAATGGGAGTTGAGGCATCACAGGTAGAACTTTGTCTGTTTCTGAAAGCACACACATTTTATATAGGTCTGTCTTAGGAAATTATTTCCTTTCCAGTTTAGATAACAGCAAATGAATTCCTGCCAAAGGGTACTGGAACTATACTGCGCACAACCACCACATTTTTCTTGTTCATTTCTTTTGTGTGTTGTGTTAAAGAAAACAGCATGGATTGGCTCTGGGTGCTAAACTGGGTTTGTAAACTGTACAGACACTTCTGCTGAGATCCCTAACACTGCCCTTCTTTTCAAGTATGCAGAGCTATGTTGACAAATGATGTTAGAACTTCTGTCTCAGCATGCCACAATTGTGAACCTTTTTTTCACTAGTGTAATTTGGCCAAGCACCCAAATTCTTGCAAGACAGATGATCTCCACTTTGAAAACACAAAGGCCTACAATTACCCTAATGCAGTATGCTCATGGCGTATTTCTCCTATGTGGTCTATCTAGTGGAAGTATTGAATCTGTTGACATGGTAAATCTCCTTTTCCCTGAACTGCATGAATTAACTGCTGGAAGTTAATTGGAAGTGGTATTTCCAAGGCCTTCTATGACAACATTTCCAACATGAATGATGACAGGCATCTTTAAAAAGTTTTGGTTTTCAATTCAGTTTCCATGTACTAAAAATTTCTTCTGAAAATCGAGCTTTCCCAAAAAATGCAATGAAAATAAGCAGTGACTTATCCTTGTAACAACTTGTTCAGCAACTTCATGTGGGTGGAAATGTTTGCAGGAGATTGTCCTTTGATTTCTAATACAAGTAGAGCTTTGTAAATGTGTTCAAATGACATGCATATTGATTTGTTTGTGCCTAGATCTTACTCAGGATTGGATACATATACAAACCTCATGTTACATCTACAGTATTGTACAATGAACAGCTTTAAAGATTTGTTAAGATTTTCCATCCCATGGAAATTCTGCCATCCATTTAATCATAGAACTTCGTAATGCAACTCTTTTTGTCCCACCTTAAAAACACAATATAAATCCACTACAACATCTGTCTGTGCTAGTTTTGCCTTGCAGGTAGGTTGTTGATTGGGAAGAACTATGACTTTATTTTGTTTCTTAAAAGCCAGGTTTTATTTTTGATTCATGCATTTCACTAGTCATCTTCTTCAAGGTCCACTCTCCACACCTATTTTTTGGCCAAATTTAAGACAGTAAGATGGGACCAAATAGTGGCTGAGTCACTTATGTTGTGTGCCAACAAGTTGCTCATTTGCTGATTGGCCACCTGCCTTCAATCTAGATTATATCATTCCAGGGAGCTGCTCCAGCTGGCCAGAGATTGGGGAATAAGAGCTGTAGTCAAGGATACCTGCAAAGTGCTGGGAGCTGCAGTGAAGAGTCTGTGAAGAGAAGCACAGAAAAAGGCAAATTAGAGGGAAGGCAAGGGAAAAATAGAAGTGATGAGCCAATTTCTGATCTCAGCATCACTGATGTCACCAATCAGAATCTGGTCCACAGAGCGCTAGGGAAAGAAGAGAGAAACGGGTCAGAGGGAAGATATGTGGAGGTGACAGAGGGGAGATAATTAATCATTCCTCAACTGTAATCTTAATGACTCCTCTGCTTTAATACTTGTAATGCCTCTTACAAAGCCAAGAGAACAAAATAAATAAAATTTTCCAAAGAGTCTGGCGTGTCTCTCGTAGCAGCTCCAGCAATGATTTTTACTGATGGCAGACTCAACCGCAGATCTATCAGAAAAGCAGTGTGCTCAGAGGTAATGTGAAAAAAATATATTTAAATATCTTCATGCTTAGGGTGAAATCATCCAGTAACAGACTGCTGTCTACTGAAGACTTATCTTGTGCCATTTCCTAAGCATTTCTGAGGTTGCTTAAATTGCTTGCATGCTAAAGACAAAACAATGCCAACAGCCTTTTTTTTTTGTATTTTAACACATTCGATTGCAATGTCTTAAAATGTATTCCCCGTATGGAAAAAAAAAAAGAAAAAGAAAAAAAAACACAAAAAGGCAAAAATGTAGCCTTCCTAAAATATCCTCTTATGAAAAAGTGTATATATTGGAATTATTTCGACAAATTAAAATAAAATAAAGCAAATGTTATGTTTTGTGCAAGAATTTCTCAGTTATTTCAATGAAAGTAGCCTTTTCTCTACTAAAATAAGTAACTTCTGAATGTATTTTTCAAGCTAAAAATATCATTTTTTATGAATTGTTCACTTATAATTACTCATTTTCAAAATCTTTCATTTCATAAACATTTGCCCCAGCACCATTTTTTTTGTGGCTGATCTGCAGTGATATGCTCATGACCGACCGGCTTCTTTCCGCATCTGCAGTACTGCGTCCAGGCCTGGGGCCCCCAGCACAAGAAGGACATGGAGCTCTTGGAGCGGGTCCAGAGGAGGGCCACTAAGATGGTCAGAGGGCTGGAGCACCTCTCCTGTGAAGAAAGGTTGGGGGAACTGGGCTTGTTTAGCCTGGAGAAGGCTGCAGAGAGACCTCATTGTGGCCTTCCTCAACTTGAAGGGAGCGTATGAACAGGAGGGGGAACAACTGTTTACATGAGGGTGGACAGCGACAGAACAAGGGGGAGTGGTTTTAACTAAGACAAGGGAGACTGAATTTAGATAGTAGGAAAAAAATTTTCACTCAGAGAGTGGTGACACATTGGAACAGGTTTCCCAGGGAGGCTGTAGATGCTGGTATGATTCAGTATTAAAAATACACATCAGAAGGGAAAACAGTTCTCCCTAGAGAAGACACCATTGTCTGAAGTAGATTCTAAAACAAGGCTTTGGAATTCTTTGTCCACAGTTTGGAGAGCAAGTATCTGGTTTTCAGAAAAGCTGTGTCTGAGAAGTCCCATTGATCTCAGGAAAAGTCAGCACTGTCTCCTTTTCCTTCCATGTGGATCCTTGAGGCCTGGTCTAATAATAAGATTTGCTGTGTTGTTTTTCTCACCACTGCATTAGAATCTGCAGTATAGTTTGTGGGTTTTTTGCCTTAATTCCTTTGAAAAAATGAAATGATATATAGTGAATTTAAAGAATATATACCACAAATTCATCATATACGTTTTTCTATGAGGCTAAAATTTTATTTGACCTATTAGAAAGAATGGTAATTGGTGTCATTCAAATTAGTATATCTTCCAAGAGAGTAATCAGGATGTGTACAATATTTTCTTTCATTCACGTGATTGTACAACATTATCTTGTGTTTTCTCTACAAAAAAAAGCAAAAAACAAAAAACAAACAAACAAAAAACCCTGATACTTCAGGTTATCTTTGTAGTTCATAGACATGCTTCTGGTCTATCCACAAATCATAACACAGTGAGAGATCTTGACAGGAAAGACACAATCTCTCCAAGTAACACCTTTGTTCTAGTTTAGTAAACACGCTCAGATACTGAATGGAAAAATTCTTGGGAAAATTCCCACTATTTCTTGGCAGAAATATGGGAGAGCCTGTTGTTTCTCATTTTTTTATAAACCAGGTTGGTGTAAAATGTAGTCTCTATACAGCTTAAACCAAAGCACAATCTTCTTGTAAGGTACAGATGCTACATAATCTTAGGAACTGAGCTTACGTAACGACGTTGGAGCTGATGCCAATCTTGATGTTTCACTTTACAAACACTGTACAATAATCAGTTCTATAAGTAATTTGATCTTTGTTCCATAATAAAATTACTTGATCAATTATTTCTGGCGTCTTTATTCCAGATATTCAGCTATTCTTGTAATTTCCCATAATTCAAACATTCACAGGTAATATGATGCAAGTAGTGAAAATAGTTGGAGTTTAAAGGAAATACTGAATCCTGTCTGTTTTAATCTTCACTTTGATTTGAAATAAAAAAAACAGGGTAGGTATGCTTGAAATGCAAGCTGGCTACAAAAAGTCAAAAATGATTCAAATATATAGCAGTGCTCACATAACTTTTTGAACCCTCCAGGATTTATTTATTAAATCAACTAGATTTATGTATTAAATATTCATAGCTAAGCTATGAGAAATTGTAAATTTCTGAGTTCTTCACCTAATTAGTTAGATTACAGGCAAAAGTTATCCCTTCAGACTGCTTTAGAGTTTTTGTTGTCCATTATACTCTGGGTGTCCTTAAAGAGGTGTCAAGTCATAAATCAATAAAATAAGGGCATTGCTGTTCTGTCACAATGACTTGCAAATAATTGTTAATTTAAATGAATGTAAGTGGTTTGACCATAAGAGGTTCACATTTTGTGCAGACACTGTGATTCCATTTTCTTCAAAAGTTGTAAATATATATACATATATATGTTTTACTGTGAGCTGCACAAAGCTTGAAGATCTGTCCAGAAAGAAAAAAGATTTTTCAATTTCCATTATATACATCTCCAAATGCAACACATGTAACATATCTATCCTGTTTTTCCCTGACCATGGTTATTCCTTTTTCTCCCTGAACATATTCCTAACCACTGTAGATGAAGGAAAGAACTGAATGTACCTAAAACAATAATTTTTGTGCCACTATGCCATTTAGCTCCTTCTGATATACCTGCTATTGCACAGGTAGAGGAAGTATTTATAGCTGTGTACTTTTTTTTATGTAATTATTTTTTAACAGTATGATGGGGAATATCATGTGATATAACTGCATTAGAGGACACTGATTTACAAGAAATATCATGTATTAGTGGCATTAAGCACCAAGTACAAATGCTCAACAGAAATCTCTGAAATAAAGAAGACAACAAAGGCATTTTATGTTACTGAGACTTACTACTCCCATTAACACCAAAAGTAATCCTCTATGAGTTAGCACCTTTTCTGACAGATTTATGGCCTTGCAAGTTTGGCAAGCAAGAAATAGCTGGTGATCACAGATATTAAAATGTGTATGAAAGAGAATCCAAAAGACCTAGCAGTGCTTACCTTTGACAGGATATATTTGAAAATGAGCACTTTTGGCATCCAAAATACTACAGTTGGTGAATGATGTGCTACTGAGCCCAGACCAGTGTTATTTTTAATTAAATAACAGCAGGATACATACTGAAGCAGGAATCAGTTTTTCATTTTGTTCTTCTTGAAACCTCCAGACACTGCATCCTTTATGGGTATGACTTTTTTCCATACATACGTTGACACCCATATTTCTTTGGTCATTACATATTGCTTTAAGAATATCTACTAAGCTGTGTGCTACAGGAAATAAAGAGGTCCTTCTGCCATCATTTTTCATTCTCCTTAGAAAAAAAAAATCATACAACAGAGATTTAGTTTTAGATTTCAGGCTCATAATACCACAGCGATGCTGATAGTAAGTGTCTGAGTGCAGCAGTGTCAACAGTTGCTTAAGTACAGCACTGAGATAGTAGTAGTATTTATAAATTACATGCCCAATATGGCTGAACTGTGTATGTCAAGTCATTAAAAGCATCTGTAACTTAAAGAGAAATCACTGTAATAACTGTACTGAGAATCTAGTAGTCTACTCTCTCTTGTGAGAATGTATTTAAAAGAATGACCATGTGTCCAACAATACAGAAAACCTGGATAAGTAAGGAAAGGCAGGTTCTTAACATTGATATCCAAGGTCAACATTTTAAAAAGTGTGGACTATTACTCATGGAAATGCACAGTTTAATCTTTAAATCTTTCTCCCAAGCAATTTTGTTGGCTATATTAGCAGTGCTCATCAGAGTAAACAGACTTGGATCAAGCTCCTCTGATACTGTCTTTGTGCATATAAGTTGTATAAACACTGACTGACTAACTCTGGGTTTTGCTTTAACAGTTGTTGTGGATGGTCTTGGATTTCAGTCATACTGGTCCCTGATTCCAAAAGAGAGAAGAGTGGAAGAAAGGGAGTTCCATTTCCTAAAACTGAGAAGCATCTGCTGGAGTTATTAAGAGTTTTTTGACCAAGTTCAACAGCAAGTCACCTTATGGCTGATGGATTCTTCCCTAAGCAATTCAAAACAATACAGTTAGAACAAATTTCTCCTTTCTAAAGAGGCAATATTACGAGGCAAAAGCTATTTTTGTAAGTGGGATAACTTTGCCACCACTCCCCAGTGGTAATAACTGTTAAGCTACTTTTAGCTGCCTGGCTAACCAAGGCTTTTATAGCCCCATTTACATTATTTAAAATACTTTCACATGTGATCCATTCATAGATAGAGAAATCTTTCAAATGACTCATTTCACCTGAAAAACACAAAGGCTTAGAAACACAATTTCTTAAGAAGCTTCAAAGTTGACCAAACTGAGATGTTCCCATTTTCAGTGATTGTTTAAGGTTTTCCTCCTGCAGAGCGATTTAAATTGAGGTAGCAAACTGCATAGATGAAAACAAGCAGACTTTCATCTTATTTCCAATGTTTATGACAGACTGGGCGGCGCTTGGAGGAAGATGCATGTAAAAACAGACCGTAGGGTAAAATACTGGCAAGTCTTCAAGTGCCATAAATTGGGCATGCATCATGCTGAAGGGCCTCCTTAGCAGAGAAAAACAATCCCTGTAGATGCTTATCTCAGAGATGTTGCACGAAACGGCTAAGGATTTTGAGAGAAGTGATTCAGGTGATGGACTTGTTACGCTTTCTCTACAGATTGGCCTGTACCATTGAAAATTAAAGAAAATGTGATAACATTTCTTTCAATAGGGAAAATATGCTCTTTGGATTGGGTTAATTAAATCACGTTAGTTAAATTTAGCTGAGACTCAGCCATTTCTTCTGTCTAGAAGCTCTTCATCACTCCTGGGGCAAATTTTCCAAAGCCCTCAGATTCACAAGATGTTGTTCTTGCAATGTTGAGAAGTGAACGTTTACTTAATGGACTGCTCAATTCTTTTTACTCTATGAACTTTCCTGCTAAAAAGTACAGCCAATTTACAACATCTCTGATTTTGATGAATTTTAACTCTGTATACTATACCTTTTTTATAAGCTGAAGAAATATATTGTTCACTTTTTCAAATGTTCAGCCACAACATAATTTTGTACTGTGGTGAAGTTTTGTTCAGATTCAGATATTTATGATGTTAACTAGTTTATTTCTCCTTTCTCTTCAATTTCTGTAAAAAAAAACTTGATGTTGCCCTTGTTTTGCATGTTGACAGTAAGATCAGAATAGCTGTCTCTTCACATGGAAGCATTTAGGCACTAAGAAATTAATTGTAATCATGTAATCCACGAGAATTGTAGAACTGAGGTTGATGGGCTCTTCTGACAGGGTCAGCTACATCAGGTTGCTCAGGGCTGAGTCTGACTAGGTTTGAATGTTTCTGAGGATGGAGGCAACACACCATCTCTGAGCAACCTGTTGCAGTGTTTGAACAGCCTCTGAATAGAAAAGAAAAAAAAGAAAAGAATCACATGGTTAACTGAAATGGCTTGTGTTTCAGCATATGCTCACTGCCTCTACCACCTTCACTGGATATTATTAAGAGTCTGACTCCATCTTCTTTATTCTCTCCTATAGGTAACATATGCACTTTTATAATATCACCTTGGGCCATCTCTTTTCCATGCTAGACAGGCCAGCTTTTCTTCTATGTGAGATCTCCAGTACCTTCCCTGTCTTTGTGTCTTGTGCTGAACTTGCTCCAGGATACTGAGGTCTCCGATAAAATAAGGCTACTGTTGTTTCCCAGAGTGAATGGAGATAGCTCTTCAATATGAATAACTATGATGCTTCCCAGCTGGCTTAAGACTGTCAGTATTCTGGGCATCTTAGACCCAGGCTCAGTATCCAGACGTGCCTCACCGGTGATAAGCAAAGAGGAAGCATTTTGCTCCTTGGCCTGTTGGCAATGCTCTTCCTGATGCACTGCCAATGTGCCTGCAACCCAGGATATTGCCTGAGTTGTCCTACTTTGCCTCAAGGACATGTATCTTGGTATCTGTTCATACCCAGCTGCAGCTGTTGGCAGGTCCGAGCACACTGCTGCTCTGGTCCACTCATAGGTTCTTTGATAAGTGATGTTATGCCTACAACTCTGGATGGATATAATGCTGTGGCTGTGCTTCTGCTTCTGAAAGCATAATGCTGCTACTGAATTATCCAAAAAGAGATTGGCTGTCAATGTTTTCATTCTTAAGTATGGCCGGTGGACAATCTTTTTTTGTTTTTTCTTTTTACTATTTGCAACAGCACTTGCCCAGCAAAGAAGAAACTGGGCTTCTTGTTTTTTTGGCAGTTCCAGAAAGCTCAAAATCACAGCTTCCAGAAAAAAACAATTTCGAATTAACTTCTTTTATTTCCAGGCCAGTGCATGCATGCACTGAACACCATGAACAGGCCTGGCATGGTAGTACTTTTAATAGCTCAGCTAAGCTGGATGCTGTTTGCAGGCCTGCAGCAACAAGCTGCCTTTCCAGTGGTGTTCAGATACATTGGCAACTGCCACTTTATAAGCAGACAGAGAATCACCCAAACCCTTGAGCCCTCCAGTTGCCCAGAGTTACTGATGCTTTGCAGGTTCTAATAAAGATGAAGGGTTACACTAAGCCTGGTGTGGCCAACCACAAATCTAGTGACTTCAAAAGGTTTCTTCCCATTGTCACCTCCACTGAATTTATTTTAGTCTCAGTGAAATAATTCTTATTGAGTACAAATTGCTTAGAGAGAAGCTAGTGGGTAGAACTTAACTGGACAAGTTAAACCTGTCAAATCTATGATAAGTGAACTAAAGGAAATCTATCTAATTTACTTTTTTTTATTAAGATTGTGGAAGTTGGAATAGCTGCACACAGTAAAATCTTTCTATTTATTTATCTTTTTTTTTCATTAGAAACTGAAGATCCTGTTCAGGAAAGTATGACGAGGACATATTAGAAAAATGAATTTCAAGCAACTTACCTGTATTTATTGCAAAAGCAATTTGTCTTAATACACGGAGAGAGAAAAGAGGTATTTACCTTTATTTTGAAAATGGAACTGATGGTAATAGCAAAAAGCATGGGAATGTCAAAGGGCACACCTAAAGGACTCATACATTTGCCAGATAAACCAGAATTAGAATTATATGTTAGTTGGCAGCTACTGATTAGAAGCGTTTGTATGGGTTCTAGCTAGAATGGAGTTAATCTTCATACCATCTGTTGTAGTGTTGTGGTTCAAATTTGTGACCAAAACAATGGTGATAACAAACCAATATTTTAGCTTTGCTTTTTTTGTATTTATGACAGCCTTCTTTGTATTTACACAGTATAAAAGCCATGTCTGTTTCTCACTTTACTCTCACGAGACTGTGGATGCATTTAACCAGAGAGGGGATACAACCAGAGAGATAACTCAGACTAACCAAAGAGCTATTCTGCATGATGGAGCATCATGCTCAGCAGTAAAATGGAGGGAACAGAGCTTAAGTAAGTTCCCATCATTTCCTCGGGAATTGGTAGGACATTGGTCTACCCATGGGAGGTGACAAGCAATTGCCTCTGCATGATTGCTTTTGCTTTCTTTTTTCTATTACTTCTTCATTTATTAGATATCATCTCAACTCATGAAATTTTGCACTTCTAGTCTTCCTTTTCTTCTTTCCTGTCCTGCTAGGGGTTGGAGAGAAGTTCGAGTCTGTGTTGCTTAGTTGCCAATGGGGGTTAACCCACAGCATCTTTAAAGCATTACATGAACATAGTTCACGTAAGTATACGTTATCAGCACTTATGGTGTGTACTTAAAACCTATGAAATAATAGAACTGAAATATGTTCTGTGTGCTTTTTGTGCTGTAAAGTCTGTACAAGCAAGGAATGTGGAACAGGCATCGAGATTACCCCCAGTCTGGAGATCACTATGAAAGGAGGCAACACCACTGAACCCCTTGTCTTCCTTACCTTGTCTTCCTTGTCCATTCAGTAGTTGATGTTGTGGACTGACAAGACACCTTTAAATCGCTCATAGCGCTTTGCTTGCTCATTTCATATCCCCTACATGCTTTCCCACCTTAAAAAAAAATAATTACATCCTGTGTGTGATTTTAATGTCTCATGGAAGGGCTGCTTTTCTTTTTAAGAGAAAGTTAATAACTATAATAGTCATCATTGCTATTATCAGATACTCAAAATAGTCGGCTTTGTTTAGCTAGGGAAAAATCATTTTTGGAGGGAACTGCTATGCTCACAAAAAAATTTAAGTATATGTTATGTATGTGAGGTTGACACCCCAAGGATCCAATCCTTCAGTAAGAAGCTGCACTGACATGCATTCCTTAAAGTGAGTGTACTCTGCACAATCTGACTGCTGGGCAAAGCCTCATCCTTGTTCAGGATTAAATATGGGAAGCACAAATACTGAGGACAGCAGTCCATACAGAGTCTGTTTGGATGAAGTGAATTTTCTTCCAGATGGTGCTGTGGTTTGGATATGTAACCTAAATAATGCTGATAACACACTAGGCTGCTGCTGAGCAGTGGTTGCACACAATGTTGGGGCTTTCTCTCATTCCAGCTCTACCTCACTTGTTGGTGCACAAGAAGGCATGCTTCCTTACCTGGAAAATTCATTGCCTTTTGTGCCTTTCTGCATCCATTGAGTTTGATGAGGAACTTGTTTTCAGTCTTTTCTAGGTCATAAAAAATGGAGATGCTAACAGAATTTTCAACTTTAGTCTCATTTTATAGACTCATAGAATCACAGAATATCCGAATTGGAAGGGACTCACAAGCATCACTGAGTCCAACCTCTGACTCCACACTGCACCACCAAAAATCCAAACCCTATGTCAAAGAGTGTTGTACAGACTTCTTTAACTCCATCAGCTTGGTGCCATGACCACTGCTCTGGGGAGCCTGTATCACTGCCCCATTTCACGCTTGAATAGATTTCTCTGTTTCAAAAGTCTGCAAGTCTATACAAGCACATCTTAGTGATCATCTTTTCTGCCTCCCATTCTCCTTAGATGAGACATATTTTATCAGTCAGTCTTGATAAAAGGGCTTGAGTTATAAATCAGTGCTGATATAAAAACTCAGAAGAGCAGCTTCAAATCTCTGTTTAAAGAAAATCTTTTCTTTTTTTTTTTTTTTTTTTTTCCAAATGAAGACATACATACTTAGAAAAGTGAAGGATCTGGCACCCTAAAAATATATAAGCATGCATTTAACAGTAAGCATGTTCTTAAATCTACCAGCACTCTGAAAATTAAAACATGCTAATTTGATTTGAGGTTGCTGTCTCTAACAGCTGTGAGGAAAGCTGATGATGCAATCAAAATTGAGAAGGCTATGGCTTTAAGGATGTCATGTTAAAAATAGCATCTTGCTCCTGCTGTGATTACAGATGCCATGATAGAAGATCACTTGTCTTTCAGGAGGCTGATTGACTGATTCATTGATTTTTGTTAAGCATCAGACATGAAATAGTTATGGAGAATCACCATACAAATGGGCAGAGTTAACCTATTGACAGGCTTGATGATGATGTAAGGAAGTTCACTGGAGGAATTTGAGTCACGAGGATGGGGAGTTGATTTCTGTCAGACTCCTTCAGGGCTTCCAAGCAATGTTATCTACTTCTGAACATTGCACCACTTGAAGAAAATGCTTCCTCCTGCTTGAGAGATTAGAATTACTGGAAGAACAAGATGAAATACACCTGTTGTCATCATTGCTTGAGGTGTAACTGAAGAAGAAATGGCTTGAGGCACTGAAGCTGGCCCTGGAAAGGGTGTATCATCATCTGCTTTGAGTTAAGACAAATCCATGCTATGAATTAATCATAGATTTCATTGTACTTTTTGCCCAGACATGTTCAATAATTGAGTTTTACTTACAAGTTACTTCTGAGGATATAACTTAGACTAATCTCTGCAGTACTTGACAAAAAAGAGTGAGCTTGCATAATGCTCTAAGCCTGGGTGAGCTGTTTCCTTTACATGACTTGGAAAGACTGAACATGTTCATACTGCAGACCAGTGCACGTAAGGCTGCACAAAACTTCCATCTTTCAGGCAACACTGTGGACTGTCTTAGAGTCACAGGCTGGTGACCAGCAGTGCTCCTGGGAAGAGAGTAGATGCCGGGGATACAGCCTGCCCACGTTTGCTGTCCAGGCTTGCGCTTCTTTTTCCAGGATAGGCGGAGCATAGGGGCAGTCTCATGGCGTACCCTCCCCCACCGTCTCTGTCTGCACAATGTACTCCCATGCCCTGGATCTGGACATTACCTGGCTGTTGCCTTGTGATTTTTAATTTAATCACTGCTTCTTCCTCCTTAGTCATCATAGCATCATGCAGTGTAAAATATCAAGACAGAATTTGAAGACACAAATAACAAGACACTTTTTTTTTCCTGGTAACAATATTCATCTTTTCTGATGATCTCATTTCTGTTATTACACAGGGTGACTTGCCATTACTTTCTACCTCCTGCATTTCAAAATGTGGTATGTAGGATCAGGTGTGGCTCTGACAGTGTGACAAGTGCCTTTGCCACAATTCAGTGTTTTCACCACCCACAAGGTGACATATTCTGATATATGAACTCTGCAATGCTAGATTTTCCTATCAGCACACATTTGAGAGTGTTTTGTACTGCTGCTTGGAGTATTACAACATTTCATACAGAAAGTAAGTTTATCATATCCACAATGATAAAGGAAAGCATAAATGCATGCTGAATATTATTATTAATAGTTACAGTAGTACATAGTGCATTGTTTGTTATTTGGTTGGTTATTCCCAAAATAAGGACTACAGTAGAGACAACAAATTAAAGTTCAAACTGTGTGAAGATAGCAGTCTAAGGACCACTGCCATTACCAATAAAGAACTAATTAAACACAAATATTTATGATAAACAGGGGATGAATATTTTTTTATCCCTCATGCATTTTATTCTATTTCCATTCCAGCTTCATTTTTTTACCACCTGGATTAGTTCTGGCATCATTATATCACATTTTTTCTGTGTCATTGTGTCAATTCATTGATATGATCTGATTTGATCTACCCTACATAAGGAACTATCTTGGCTATCACAGTAAACGGGCTCTGCAGAATCACTCAAAATGCTTTGTCATTGGCTCTGTCTGCCTCCTGGAGCACAACCTGGCAGAACAATCTTCTGTGTGCTCTATTTGTTCCCATCATTCTCTCCTCCATCAACAGTTGCTACAGAACTATGAGAACAATTTTTGTTTGTTTGTTTAAATCAGTACTGGAAGACTGACATGGGGAAGAGTTTCCATGCACAGAACACCAAAGCAATGGCTCTGGCAAAGCACACTCATACACTTCTTGTCAGCTGCTTTGAAAGTCTGCACGTGTGCTGGAAATGAGCAAGAAACACTTCCGCTTTCTCAGATAAATCATAATAACTATGTAGTAACTTCTTTTATGGTAGCTGAGTTACTACTTCTAAGTACATTTTGTCTTAATGTAGTACTGAAAGCAGTATTGGAAGCTCTAAGAGCTACTGAAATTGATCTGAGTTATTTTCTTCAGCCTAAGAAGAACTCACAGCTGGAAATTAAAAGCTGTGAAAAAGTGACACTGTTTCATCACTGAAATGCATAGATATAATTGCAATTATATTTGCGGGCTAAACCAAAAGTTCTGATTGTATTGATTGAATGCTGTGGTACAAGTGGAGTAGGCCAAACTAGAAGCTGGCTGTAACTTCCCATTAAAGAGAGACAAAGAATATCTGTCCATTAACTGACCCAAGTTTCATTATAAAAGGAAACAAACACTCAGGTGATAACTACTGCATCTTTTTACAAGACAAGCTGACTCATATGAATTACTCATGTATGGTTCAGCTGAAATTAATTATGCAATGGATTTTCATTGCTAAGATCTTCTATGAAGCCTTAAAATAAAAATATATATGAAAAGAGTGTATAGTATAAGTGTAGTATATATATATATATATAATGATAAGTATAATGATTTCACTAGATGTGGGAATCAATACAATTAGCAATATTCATTGCAGTGCTCATTGCAGTTGCTCACTGCTTGTTGCAAAACTTACTACTGGGACAAAGGAATATAAGCTTATATTTGAAGATGGAAACTAAAATAACCGATTCAAATGCAGTCTAAATCATAAAAATGGAGTTTGAGGTCTGAGCCAGACTACTTTTTAAGGACAAGGTATTCCATGTGAACAGTATGTCCATAAATAAACCAACAATATTTGGGATATTCAGAGTACACAGGAAAATAAAATGTGAAATGATTACTACACATGCTCCCAGATTCTGTGGACTTCCAATGCTACAATATGATTTACACGTTTTTCATGCAGAAGTATGGAATCTGATGGAAAATAATAAAGACAGTATTAGAATGCACAGTTCCTTCTGTGTCAGAGAGGAAGAAGTATTAATCAGAACTACACAATAACTTCAAACAGCTGAGAATATCCATAAATATTGTTGAGAAGCAGAGCTTTCTGTGAAACACCAACTGGAATGACAAAATGGAGGAACATTACCAGACGGGTAATGACCATTGCTGCTCAACATGCTTTGTATAGCAATGATAATTCTGAGTGCCCTCATCTACGTCATCTACCTTTGCAAACTGTCAAGAGTAAGAAACATTGCACCTAAATGGAAGTCAGATGGCAATAGAGTTTGACATAAGAGTTTGTATTCCTTTCGTTGTTGGAAATAACATGCGTATTCAAGGTAAAAGATAAGGACTTATTTCATAAAGGACACTTTAGCAACAAAAGCATTGGTGATTGATGGGAAGACTTATGGATGAAGTCACTCAGACCACTTTGCCTAAATGTTAAAGATGAGAATGTTTTGGAATTGTGCAAAGTGGTATATCCCTGGGAGCCCACGCAGGAAGGAATGTAGCAGAGGGAATAACCTGCAGCCCAAGATGTATTTCATTCTGAATTCGAAAGAAAAAGACATGAAAATTTCTATAAAGGAAAGTATGAAAAGATCACATTCCTGATTTTTCTTAGATATTGCTATTGCATTTCCTTCAGGACTGATTTATTCATGGCTTCAGCCAAATGTTTTCAAGGCCCTGACACTATATTGTTCTCCATGGACAGACATCTACTCTATGGACAGACATCTAAAACAAACTACTCCTCCTTTGGTTCTCCAGAGCTATAGCTTACTTTCAAACAAGGAAGCTGAGAGCATCTCTTTTTTTCACAAGATTCATGTTGTTCACTGTGGTGAGAGCAAGAGCTTGTGACAAAATAGGAAGCGATGCTGCAAAACAACATAAACGATGGATTCTCCCTCTATTTTAAAATAAGCTAGGTTCTCTATGTAAATATACCAGATCACTATCATTGATTTGTATTTTCATCATTTCAGTCCAGTATGTTTTTTCTGAAGCAAAAAAAAAAAAGAAAAACAAACAAACAAACAAAACAGAACAGAAAGATCACATATCGGCATGGAGAGTATGTTAATATATAATATTAATACTAATAATAAAATAAAATAATACTCCTGACTATTTCTTTTTCAGAAATTGAGATAATTTAATTCAAGTATATGGTCTGGTATGTATAGCAGGAATCAGCTAAAATGACCAAGTTTGATTCTACCCAGCTAAGCAAAGCTCTTTTAAATTTTCCTACCCTTATGGAAAAACTCATGATTAAATTCTGACTGTTTGATTCTTCTCCATCACACAGGAAGGATACCAGAAAAACCTCACATGAAATATATTACGAACAAGAACTACTTTTGGATTAACTCTCATCTTGTAGTATCACAAAAGCTATCTAACACATGAAGACACCAGAAAACACGAAATATTAGATGGCTCTTCTGTCAAAATTGGGTATCCAAAGCACACATGTATGTGCTCGTGTGCATGAGCTCACACATATAGGAAAATACAAAGTGACTGAGAGGTAGGAAGGATACTTTGGAGGATTCATCTAAATGAGAAGGCAATACATCAGCTGATATCTTAGAGACCTAGTGCTCTATAACATCAAACAAAGGCTCTGGATTCATTTTTGAAAAACAGTAAAATATTTGTACAGTGAATAACATGACATTTATTTTGGTATTTAAGGTGCCCCATCTTCTGCTCTTTCAAAAGCTGTCTTTCATTTATTGTTTATTCATTTATTCCTGATGAAGGTGAAATATCAGACTGGAGTTTCTGCTTTACTTTTCTGGCAAGCCATTCAAGACAAATTCTTCTAATGATACGTGAAATTATTAGGCATTATTTCTTAGTTATCCCACCATTGCCTTACACAATAAAGAGTATGAAGAAAAGCTAATGATACTGCCATTCTGCTCTGGCAAAAAGAGGCTGTTCTGCGAATTCCAGTTAGAGTCCTAGCATGGTGTCAAGTGTATAGATGATATGTTTGTGAACACTCATATTAATCAGCCTAAAAGTTTACCTTTTGAACTTGGAGGTATACAGTGGGATTTTAATACTGAAGATTTACCCATTTTATAACATTTAAGATTTTAAAGGTAAAAAAAAACAAGTAAACCGGGTAAACATATTTATTAACGCTATGTCAGATTTAGAATCAGAGAGTCATAGAATGAGTATGAGTCACGAGTAGGAAGGGACCCTCAAGAATCGTCAGCTCCAAAACAGCTCCAACTCTTGGTTCCACAAAGAACCAGGGTACAGCTGGCCATTTTGACTGCCAAGACACACTGTTGACTCACATTCAACTTCCTCTCCACCCTCCTCCATCAGAAGAGCTTAAAAAAGGAGGCCCCAGAAATCCCATGCTTACACATTAAATGGCCTTCTAGGCTATATTCTGCTGTGCAACCACATATCTGCTTTCAAATATGTTTTGATTCAGAAAAACACCATGGAGCTGCGTCAGCATAGTGGAACACAGAGCAATCCACTATCCTTCCAGCATCTGTTCTGAAAATATTCTTCTGCTGGCACCTACATGTTCTCTCCAACCATCTGGATTCATTAATCTCCAGGTGACTGAGACAGAAGTCTAAGCTTCTAGCCTCCAACAAGGATTTGCATTTTCTCAATCTCTGCTGGAGAGAAACAAATATGGTTGCAGACCAGACAGCCTGCACAAGTGCCACTCAAAAATTTCTCAGATAATACCATGAAATTCCCATGTTGATAGGTAAACCTGAGCACAGTCTTTTGCACGGGGATCAGCATGGAAACATGCCTAAGTCAGATATTTTGCCCAGATGGCCCTCTCCTTTCTAGGTATGAATGCAATGTTATATAAATGTCATGAAACAAGCATCAGAGCAACACAAATATTTTTTCTACTTAGTAGCTGGAAGGAAGGTGAATTTATCAGCTTCTGCAAACAAGTAATCCTGGACAGTATGGCATGATTAAAATGATCTCAATCTTGTCTTATGCCCTGAAAGAAAAAACTTTCTGTTACAGGGCAGACGTAATTCAGACTTCATGCTGTCTCACTCTTGAGACTTAGCTGAGGAGAGGCTGTAAACTGTGATTAATTATTTATTGCAGGATTGGGATTTGATGTGTGTGTGTGTGTGTGTGTGTGGGCAGCTCAAGTTCAGTGTGGACTGACACTGAGAAACTCGTTTTCCACCATAGGATGGAGTGCAATTAGAGCAAAAACAAATACTTCACTGGCTAAGTTACCAATCCCTCTTTTTCTTCTTTTTCTTCCCCTTTCACTCTTTCAGATATTGTGCATATGGTCACAATGACCCAAATACAACCACATAGTCCCTCCATCTATCTGCAAAAGTATTTGTTCCATTGCAGTGGAAAGCCATGACATTTATTACATCTGTCTAAAATGGACCTCAAAGCAAGCATTTCATCCTCTCTCATGTAATCATCATAAGGTAGAAAATGAAATTTCCAAAACCTAAAAGCATGCTGCAGGAAGCTTCAGGGTACTGCATGTCAGTTTTTACTTTGATGTATGCTATGTTTAAAAAAAAAAAAAAAAAATACTGTGGGGGAGGGGGCAAGATGCTCAAGAGTGTATTCCTTGAGATATCCTCTCTATTGCTTAACTCTGTAGATGATAGCAGGATTTGATAGATGGAAGAAAATAATCTTCCTTGCTTCCTGAAGTGAGAATGGAAGTATGCTGAACGCCATAAGAACTTTATTTAGTACTGAATGGTTTCATATTCCCTCTTGCATCTTAATGAAGTAAGCATCACCTGAAGGATCTCAATAAAGATGTAATGGCATCCAGAGCATTACTAGGATCAGCCATTAAGTGCCAGCTACTTTGTTTCCTGACACGATTTAGAAAAATACGAGTTTTATCTCTGACTAGCAAACTTTTTATCACCTGACCCAGAAATACAGAGGTGTCCTGGGGAGCTGGGATTTATTCTAAGTGTTTATTCAAGGGCTGAGTGTTCATTTCTGAAATGCCTATGGCTCTTTATTTCCTAGGAGAGCAGAGTGGCACTCCTAAGGGTCAAGTGGAGTTGAATGTCTTAATCTCTTTTTTTTTTATTCTCTCTCTCTCTGTCTCTCTCCTGCCTATTTAGTAAGATGCTAAAGCATATGCTTCCTAGGCTCAGGAAGCTGAGCTGGATGTTTTTCTCCCAGTGGTAATTGAATCCTTCCCTACCTGCTTTCATCATTTGGCTGCATCTTCAAAATAAGAGCTCCTCTTCTTACACTGTTTTACTAAGCCAATTCTGTATCTTCCCCCTCCTCTCTGCCACCTCCTATTTGCACTTATAACTACTGTCACTGTCAGCTGTGCCTGCCATCTGCTTCCAAAATATTACAAAGCTGTAATCATAGGACATTTTGAAATATATTCATACAAATGAAAGAATTTCAGTTGCCATCAGGGGTGGGTTTAACGTTCAGGAAAGCGTAGATCTCTCAGCAGAGGCTTTCAGAACCAGCATGTGGCAGAGAGAGGTTGCAGTAGCTCTCCCTGCCCAGTTTAGCTGTCTCACCTCACTCCTGACCTGCCACCTTTCTGCATTCACAAGGATGGCCTCGGTTGAGACAAGCTAACTAATCGTGCCAGATTATTTGTACCTTAGTGGTTAGCTTGAATCTGGGCAAGGATGAGACTGAAGCAATTTTTCACTTGTGCACCAATTTGCGCCTAGCCTGAGGAAGTATATAACCACAGCAGTCACCTCTCTGTTGTCTTGCTCCCTTCACAAATAGACTGTAGCTCAGCATTTTTTTTATTATTTTTTTTTTTCCGTTCACATTGTTTGGGATAGGGATTTCTTTATTAAGTCCCAGCAGTGCCAATAATAGTGACCTGACCCTTGTAGAGTCTTCAGGTGCTACTGTAATACATAGTAGCAGTAATCCTGAATGTCAGTTGTGACCCAGCTGTATATTCCCACACTGATAGGAGATGCTACAGGCATCTCCTGCACTGCTCAGTTTACATTAACTTTCCAGCTTAACATAAGAGGTTGTGATCAGCTATGTTTGCATAACC
Source organism: Tympanuchus pallidicinctus (assembly GCF_026119805.1). Lineage (NCBI taxonomy): Eukaryota > Metazoa > Chordata > Aves > Galliformes > Phasianidae > Tympanuchus > Tympanuchus pallidicinctus. The sequence goes on from NW_026294758.1 coordinate 47,833,453, forward strand.
AAGTAGTGTGGACCACTCTGCTGAAAGAGATGCTATAACATGCAACAGCTGGTGCCAAGAATTTACATGCATACTATGCATGTTTCAGGTGTTGACTTGTTTGCTGTCTGTTTGGTTTCTTTTTATTTTTCTCCCTTTACTTCCAGTCTGATCTCCGAGTCTGAATATCCATTTGGGACAGCAGTGCTCTAGGTACAGCCCTGAGATACATCTTCCAATTATCTGGTTTCATTAAAGATAAGTCTGATTTATACTCTCTGAGGCCACCCGGTTATGCAAACCAAAGTGAGGATGACTTTGTTGCAAATGCACATTTTTGATCCAAGCTAAAAGACTGATGTGGGTGCAGCCTAAAAACAGTGCAACCACAACACAGAAAGCCAGTTGTTCCTATCTTGCTCTTTCGCGTTTCTCTGTTTGCAGTATATTTCACTGAGTTGGAAGCAATTAAAAATCAGTTTAAAAAATTTAACTCGCTCACAGTTTAATACATTTGATTCATTAACATGCCTTTTAAATCATCTCTGCTGGGTCTCCCATTTCCCATCTTGAAGTATTTCAACATTTTCATAAATGGCCCTACATGAAGTCAGCACTGTGTGGGAAAGGCAATCGAAACAAAAAAGAGCTGTTATGTAGTCTATAGAAACTAACTAATCCTAAAATGGATTCCCTTTTCCTCCAGGACTTTTTCAGAGCTGGAGATCAAGCCTGAAGTTAATGTGTCCTTGGCTTCAGTGAACAAAATGCATACTGTGTGTGCTGCCCATGGCAGCTACATTACCGCAGGCTCAGCTTGTAGCTGGATGCAAGCCACCTCAGGATCCTGGATGCTGCAGACGCAAACTGAAGAGCTGTGGTCAAAAACTTGGCAGATATTACACAACAGAAACCAGAGGAGTGGAAAAGCTTCATTTGGCTCTATTGTTGTTCCTGAGAGGGTGTGTGGCAATAAAAAATGCAGCCTCATTTTCTGTAGTGGTATACCGAGGCACAATGGCTTAGTCCTAGAGGGTTTATATTTTTAATTTGGGGAAGACCTTCAAAACACACGAAGAAGCCAGAAGTGCACACTGTGCAAAGAGAAACAGCGTTTCCAAGGGATCAAAGTTAGCATGAATTGCTGCCACATAGGTGTCCACCTATCCCCCCAGCTGGTGTCACAAGACTTCCTCAAATGAGAGAAAACTGATGAAGATACACTTGAGTTTAAAATCCCTGACAAGGGCAAAAAGTACCTAAGGAACAGAAACGTTAGCTGGTGCAGTTTGGGTGGGACTGTGACTAGTAACATGTCACTAAAGGCAGACAGTGACACTGATAAAAGGGCAGATGTGGACAGGACCAGAGAAGGCAGCAGTAATGAGAAAGAAACACCAGAGTCTTTGAGAGTTCACAGTAAAATGCTACTGTGGATGAAAAGACTGAACTCTGGTCCTGTGGTGACACTTTGTCATCTTTGCTGTCTGGTTGTGTGGAATAACAATGGAGACCTAGAAATGTTGGGGCAGAAGGAAAGTGCAATTGTGGACCAATCATCAGGAACTGAGTTCTTGGATCACGCTTCTGTGGGGAGGCTGTTGTGAACATGGAGTGATGAAGAAGGCAATGGTAATGGGCAAAAATGGGCAAAACCCTGTTTCAGCATTAGGGACTGATTTAACCCCAGACAAGCCCGGGTGTCTTCATAACACTAGTTCAATCATCTCACAGAAAGGCCATAACATTTGAATGGTCTGCAGATTCAGGTGTAAGCCAAAGGGGATCTGCACCATCCACAGAATCACGGAATGGCGAGGGTTGGAAGAGACCTCAAGGATCATGAAGCTCCAATCCCCTTGTCACAGGCAGAGCCACCAACTTCCCCATTTAATACTAGACCAGGCTGCCCAGAGCCCCATCCAATCTGGCCTTGAACACCTCCAGAGATGGAGCATCCACAACCTCTCTGGGCAGCCTGTTCCAGCACCTCACCTCTCTCATAGTAAAGAACTTCCCCCTGGCATCCAACCTAAATCTTCCCTCCTTCAACTTAAAATCATTTCCCCTTGCCCTGCTGTTATCTACCCTTTCAAAAAGTTGGCTCCCCTCCTGTTTGTAGGCTTCCTTTAGGTAATGAAAGGTTGCAATGAGGTCACCCCGCAGCCTTCTTTTCTCCAGGCTCCCTCAAGCCCAGTTCCCTCAGCCTGTCTTTGTAGAGGAGGTGCTCCAGCCCTCTGACCATCTTTGTGGCTCTCCTCTGGACCCTCTCCAACAGCTCCCTGTCTTTCTTGTACTGGGGACTCCGGACCTGGACACAGTACTCCAGATAGGGCCTCACAAGAGCAGAGTAGAGGGGGACAATCACCTCCCTCTCTGTGCTGGCAACCCCTCTTCTGATGGAGCCCAGGATACCATTTGCCTTCTGAGCTGCAAGAGCACACTGCTGGCTCATGTTAAGCTTTTCATTCACCAGGAAACCCAGGTCCTTCTCCACAGGGCTTCTCTCAAGGACTGCTCCTTCCAGTCTGCATCGATGCCTGTGATTCCTCCGGCCCAAGTGCAAAACCCAAAGGCACCAGTGCAAGTGCAACTCAGCAGGACATGATGGACTCTGGACATGGAACTTGTGTTCTAGCTCCATCTCTTAGCTTCTGGGTGAACATGTTGATGTGCATGTCCTGGGGACATGCACAAAGTCCTCTTATGCGTTACGTTGCCAGAAGCAGGAAAAATCTTACTAACTCAGACAAGTAGCCTCATCATGTTAATCACAGAGCTTGCAAGTTCTTGTCTCGTTCTGAGCCACAACAGACAGATGTGATAAGAGGAGATGGATCTGGCATCAGCACACATTTGGTCTTTCTGACTGCATCTACAGTGGATGGCAGATAATAGGTACACGTGTCAAAGAGTTCTGAAGCTCTGATCCTTCACTGTGCAGAGCTGGGCAGACTGTTTCCTGTTTGGCCCTCTTCTCTTAATTTATTTTCTGCGGAAATTACAGTTCTGAGGGATGATGATATTCTCCAAGAAACCAAAAGAACAGGCACCCAGGGACTCAGAATCTTTGCCAGGCCTGGCAGCTGCATCCACTGCATCAGTGCAGCCCTTTGTGAGGAACAGACCTGGAAAGAAACTGATTATTGGGAAGCAGAAAGTCAAGGTAAGGGGCAGAGTGGGAAGCATTTATTTCTTCCAGACTATATTAGACAAAGATACACTTATCTAGGATTTGATTTCATTATTACTAGTTTGTTTTAGAAGATGCATTCAGCAAGATAATGTTAAAACAGCTTGGCCAGCTCTGGCTAGTCAGAGATTCACATCTAAAATCTATTGGTTGTACATGGTCAGCTATACTCCAACAGGTATAAATCAACATAAACTAGGCCAGTATTATTTAAACTCTGAATGAACTTCACACAGCTGCAGCTATCAGTTACTGAATCTCATACCTACTTTTGAAATAAAAAAGTCTGCTTAAGAAATATAATTTCTCATTAAAATACTAAAGAAAGTATTTTCAGGCACAGTCTGCAGTGAAACATAGATACAGATCTGTGGATCTGTGCCATGCATAGATTGCACAACACCGTGGCTTTGGTGGTGAGATATGCAGCTCTTCACTTAAATGCTCTTTCTTCAAATCCAACCCAATATTCACAGTAGGTCAGAAAACAGCATCTGCTGTTGACTGGTTAGAGTAAATGATTTAGTGCTCTCAGGATAGTTTTTAATGGGTGTGCATTCAGAGGAACTCAAAACCCAGCTTCCTGAGTTCTTAGATCTGACTTCAAGTATGAAAGAAGTGAAATTAAGACAGTTTCGTATGTGGTGGTATGAAAGACTGGAACAGAACATGAAATTATGAAGTAGAAAAAGGCAATACTAATTTGGAGACCAAAAAAAAAAGAACTTTTCTTCTTTTCTTTGAGTTTTCTTTGTTTCAAAGTCACAAAGCGGCAAATAACATGATAATAAGAAGTAACAGGATTCTTCAAAGGTTTCCTAATTGGGAGATTCAGATTGAGGTTTACTGTTCGCTCTCTGTATACAAATAATAAATATCTTACAAAACAAAACAAACAAAAACCCAAAACAACTTTTCTGATCCATAGGCTACCTGCCACTAAAATTGTACTTCAACAGCCTCATCTAACATGAAAACCACTTCAAAATTACAGTCTAAACTGCAATTCCATGTCCTGTTAGAAACCATTCTGTCAGCGGCATGGCAAGTCTCTGTGCTAGTTGGCAGGGCAAAGCCTGTCTGTACACTCACACTGCAGGCATGTAACCTGTTTTCCCTTCCTCCATCTGCCACATCAATTTGGGGTTCAGTCAGTGTGATGCAAAACAATAGCTCCTGCCGTTGCAGAAGCATGTATAATTCCCCTACAGTTTGCAGCCATTTATATCCAATCCTATTGCATCAAGAATTTGACATCACACATGTAGCGCGTTAATGAATCAGATGAAATGGAGCTAAAAACATAACGGGAGACACAGTTTTGCCTGCAATGGAGTAGACCATAAGAAGGCAGCAGACAGATGGTCCATTAAAGGCTTGTCTTTTACAAACGTGGGGAATATCACTCACACTGTCAAAAACACAGCCTCAGGCCTCCCATGGTTAGGAAATGCACTGAGGAGAAAAGCTCTACGCAGATTTTCAAAAGTCATACTCAGAGATTATCCAGTACCTGGGATCAGCAAACCTGGAGGCCTATGCAAGACCAAGCCTCCCTTTGCACAGTGCACACAGCACAGACTTCAAAGCAGCACCTCTGATACGTTTGTTCTTTGGTAATCTCCCTGTGAATGCATGATGCCTCATACATATATCATGGGAAATTTGTCACTGACCCCAGGATGGGTTTTGAGTGTTGTTTCCAGCCCTTTCTCCCCAGCTCCATCCCCCAAATCCTTCTTTACCTAGTTGATGCACTCTGGATGCAGCTGCTATAGGCAATCTGCTTATAGACAAAATATCAGCAGTCGAAAGTGACAAACCTCTGATAATAGGATTAGAAGATAATAAAGTGCTAATAGCAAAAGGATGAGGCTTTCTCTCAGTTAGAGAGTTACTTGTTCTAGAAGTAACAGGACATGCAACAAAGGAAGACAAATTGGAAAAAAAAATATGTCCACATGTGTCTTGTTTTTTGTTTTTTTCTTAGGCTCAGACCTGTGTATTAGCTGCCCAGACTCCTATTAGAAACACGTGTTCTGCATTTAGAGCGTTATTTGTTTTGTGATTTGTTTGCTTGCTTGCTTTTGATTTGTTGGTTTTGGGTTTTTTTTTTAATCTTTCTCCTTTTCACATTTGATTTTTTTCCTTATAAGGTGTCCTGGAGTATAAAATTTTCTCTGCTTTTTTCTTTTCCTCTCCCTTCTCTCCAAGTTTAGCTGCGTGTCTGCCAGGTGCACAGGGTTGCAAAGTCTATAGTTCTCTCAGATAACAAGCATTCAGGCATTGGAAATACCTCAGACATTTTCTTCTGTTCTCCCTCCCATACTCCCACCCGTCAGCAAAACCAGCTGCGCTGTGGGAGAGAGGCTCCCCCTCTTTGGACACAATGCTGCTGTACTTGGTACTGTTTTTCTCTGGCTCCTGCAGCTAATGGAATAATTTCCTTTCCCTTGAACTTTGATGTGTTACTGTCTGTATCTCCCAGTGAGCGAGGCACCTGCGTGTAGTTTATTGGAAGCCAGGCACTTTATCATTCTCTCTCTCATGTAATGGGTTTGATTGTCAGGTTCATTAAGGTTGCTCAACACCTGGTAAAGTGCTGCTTTTAGGACTCCAGTAGCCTCCCAAGTCGGTGTAGAGGGGCTTTGGCACAAGTGAGAATAAAGACCAATACTGTCATTACCTGCTGTTCAAAATGACTCTTGTTACTTTTCTTTGTGAGATCGATGCTATCAGTCATACAAGAAGAGAAGGATGTTCTTGCCACTAAAAACAATGAACTGTGGCACAGTGTTTAATTCCCTTTGTCTGAAGAGAATAAAAACAATGGGAATTCTGAGTGGGAATTTTAAGAGCACCCTGCAGAAGTATCTGGTGCACCATCTTAAAGGAGCATGAGAGTGCAGATAGATGTGACTGTAGTTTTTCAAGGACACGATTCTCAGCAAGTCTAAATACACAGAAGTGCTACATTGCACAGCAACACAGATTACCAGCCTCTCTCTGCAAAACAGACAAGGCTCAATGTGCTCTTCTAACAGCCCTCACAGAAGGTCTTCTGCAGTTTGCAAAATACTGTGGAAGACATAGAAATGCCTCAATAATTACACGTTCGATATATTTAGTAGTAATTTAATATTATACTTAATTTTCTATTGTAATTTTAGTAAGGTGCAGAATTTTAACTGAAGATTTCAGAATCAGGAAGTTTGCACCTTTTCAATGTTTTTTCAAACTGTCAGCAAACTTTGAGAGACATTGTGATTCACATACTCTTCACCTTTTCATTTTCATCTTAGAAAGCAGGAGCACAAGACATCATTGTTAGCGAAGACAAGGCAGACTTTGAACCAATTCTACAGAAATGGGGAAATCTGACAGGAATTTCTGCTATGAAGGTGAGTTTGCACATATTTGTTTCACAAAAGTAAGATATTATGCTGCTAGAACTCCCTAATTCATTTAAAGATGTGGTGTGACACAATGCTTCCACCCACTGTGATTTTACTGAAACTTTAATACATGTTTTGCAGTAGGAGATGAAAGCCATATTTTACCACCTTCCAGCTCTCTGTATTTTTTTCTCTAATTCTTTCCAAGCTGTCATTCTACTGGCTTCAATCAGGTTCAACCTTTTTATTCACCCTGCGTAATATAATTCTTTTGAAACTACCTGCTTGTTTTCATTTGCTGGTCTGGTTAACTCATTATTCTGCTTCTTTTCTTTCTCCCATGACCATTCCTCTTTTTTTTCCATCCTGTCCTATGTGAAAGCAAAAATCTTTCCTTTGCTGCTGCAGAACTTTCAGGGAGTGAGAGTTTTGCATTAATTTCATCTTTGGCAACGAAGGTGAAGGCTTTTACATTGATTCAAATGATAAAAGAAGTAGGGAAACTGGGAAAAAAAAAGCCTGAAGTCAAGTAATAGTGAAAATCTGACGCTCATCCTCTGTCCTTCATGACTCTTACACTTGCTTGATCTCCTCCTTTCCTTTGTATACACATGTCAACACTAAATATTACACTATGCAGGTGGTGCACACTGTTAGCATTCTAGATTTTCTGGTACTGAGGATAGAAGTCCCATTGCTTTCTGTGCACTTTAGTTGTTGCTACTCAGTGATATAAATGAGCAGCACTATTTCCACTTGCAAAACTCTGTGTGCTGTTTTATTGTTCTGGGTTTTTTTAGTTGCAGGAGAGCAGAAAGGAACAAATGAGAAAAATTATCTCTTATTTCATCTGCACAGGAAATCTGCCCAGTTGTGTGCTGTGTTGCTTATCCATGTGGGTGCCTGGCCTTGTCTGATGGATTGTGCCTCCCTGGAAGCTGCAGTCAGGATACTCATTAGGATGGACTCCTCAAGTACTCAGCTCAGTCAACAGCCAGACACATCAGACCTGAAGGCTCCCAATTCACTTTCCTGTTGGCTGTGTCCAGCGTCTCTAAGAAGTGGTATGAATTGCACTCTTCTCTGGTATACAATCTGAGTTGCATCATTTTTGACGGATGGGTAACTTCTGACTTTAACATCAATAGTCAACTGCTGGAGAGAATGTTGTGATCCTCATCTGACCTCCTGTCTAGCCTAAGCTGACATGCTTCACCATGTGGTGTCTGCATTTAGCCTACAGCTCCACTTAAGTGAAGTATTTTTGTCACCAAGGCACAAGAGAGGGCTTTGGGAAAGAAAGAGGACAAGGGATGATCTGTCTTCATGGCTTTCTTTATTACAAATCATTTGTTGCATACAAATCAGTTGTTGCATATAGCTTGCTGAAAGAAAGCTTTGGCACCAAGTAAAATTTGGAAATAGATTCCTTTTTATGTTTGCTTAGTTTCAGACTTTTGGGGGAAGTTACTGCTAAAAATGGAAGGCAAGTGTGAAAACTTGCATGATGTTTGTGATTTCTGCTAAAATTTTGAGCAGGTATTTCTGTCAGCATTATGCTCTGGCTGAGGAAAGGACTTCCGTGTTTTTAGACCTTCCTGTACCCTGGCAGTTTACCTATGGTTTTGTGAAAGTGGAATCAGGTGATAAGCATTGAAGTCCAGTCCTGTGTTATTCTCCTCTCCTGGCTCCCCAGAAAGTGTAAGTTATAAGAATAATAAGCATAACGATAATACTACTTTTCAAACTAATGTTTTCAGCACAAACACATATATTTTATGTAAATTGTCTTTTTCCTCACAAGAGTGTGAGTTTTGTTGTGTGTCTGCAGTATTTCTCCACATGCTAAGGTATTCTTATTTTCATTTCAAAATGGCATTAGTGTAGTAAAGCTGACTAAATCCGAAACAAAACTTTTCTGCTGGTGCCATAATGACTGACACAAAGGCCATTTCCCATCACTTAATGAATTACTGCAGGAGCTGACAGCTGCTAGCCCAGGTGGCCATTAGCTGCCAAGAAACACCTGACCCAGGGCTTATTATTTATTAGTGGTAAGTGTCCGACCAGACAGCCATTATATCACATGTGAAATAACACAATTCCCTTCTTTTATGTGCTGGAAAGCTAAGTGCTTAACTCCCCACAGCTATGGGTACAGCAGAATCCTCCTCAGGGCAGCAGGTATTTGGCAGCAAGCGCTGGACAGGTTCTGCTTCCTTCTACTTCTCAGATCTTTGCTCTTTCCTGTGCAGATGGACCTTTCTGAGGAGCATGTTGCTACCTTCTAATTCTGTCTATGTACTATGGAAAGAAGGAAAGCCTGATCCTGGATAATAGAATCATAGAATGATTTGGTTTTGACCTTAAAGATCATCCAGTTTTAACTCTCCTCGCCATAGACAGGGACACTTCCCACTAGATCAGGCTGCTGAGCACCCCATCCGGTCTTGCATGAGTACCTCCACAGCTTCCCCAGGCAACCTGTTCCAGTACCTCTAAGAGGCATGCCTCAAAATCTTCCTCTGAATATTAAATCTAAATCTACCTTTAATTTAAAGCTGTTATCCCTTCTCCTGTTACCACACTCTCAATGATCTCTCTGCACCTTTCCTGTAGGTCCCCTTCAGGAAATGGAAATCTACCGTAAGGTGTCCCCAGAGCCTTCTCCAGGCTAAACAAGCCCAGTTCCCTCAGGTTTTCTTTGCAGGAAAGGTAGGCAGGCCCTCTGATCATCTCTGTAGCCCTTTCTCCTCTGGATCTGCTCCAGTAGCTCCACATCTTTCTTGTGCTGTGGACGCAAGACCTGAATGCAGTTATCCAGATGAGGCCTCACAAGGGCATCAGAGAGGAAAAATCATTTCCCTCTCCCAGCTGTCCACCACCCTTTTGATGTAGCCCAGGGTACTGCTGGCCTTCTGAGCTGCCAGTGCATAATGCCAGCTTATGTCCACCTTTTTTTCCACCAGAAGTCCCAGGTGCTTCTCCACAGGGCTCCTCTCTGTTCATCCATTCATTGCCAAGCCTGTATTCATGCTTGGGTTTGCCTTGACTCATGTGCAGGACCTTGCACATGGCTTTGTTGAACTTCATGATATTCACATGGAGCCACCTCACAAGGTCTCGAGATCCATCTGGATGGCATTCCTTCATTACATCAATGACACCATTCATCTTAGTGTCATCAAGGATGAAATGACTGATCTATGCCACATTTAGAGTTAAGGTTAGGAAAAATCCAAAACACTTTCCACCCAATAAATGCCACCAATAAATTTAGATAGATATTTGTCTCTAGTGAAGCAACAGCGGATCCTTACAATCAACTATTTTCATAACAGTTTTTGTCATTCATTATGCCCTACTCTGTAAATCAGGCTGGTATCATTGGAATGGATAACTTTCCAGTCTTCATGCTATAAAGCCTCCTTAGTCAAGATGTTCTCCTTGTTTATCCTGGTTAAGCCTAATCTAAATATTTCTTCTTGGAGAACAGGACTTCTCAAAGGAAGGGATGAAAAAATCAGGCTGCTTGCACTAGGATGTGCAAAGAGTTTGTGAAATCCATAGTGTCCATGTCTGGGGTAGATAGAGGCCCAGAGTTAGACAAGTGAGAAGTGTTTTGTACATTTCTGTACGTAAAGCAGCTAAGTGGGGTCTAAAAGCCTGTGTAAGAGGTTCAAGCAGCGTACAGTTGAAGATTGTAGGAGCTGAGTAAAATCAAACACTACTGCATCACCTAAACATGTGGTCATTACACAGAATAAGCCCTGCCAACAGCCTGAATGGAACTCCAGGCCTGTAAATATATCATATCCCAGTGTAAATTATTTTATGACGATGCAGACTTAAGTAAATGGTATTAGTCCAAGATTTCCTGATCTTTTTGTTCTCTAAAAAACTAACGTAGATAACAATGTTTAACTTCCACATAGCTAAAACAAATGATGATATTTGTGTTTTCCCTTAAAGCTCGCAAAGCTTCTGATGGTTTCTTCATGTCAGATGCACTGCATGCAAATTCCTGATCTGAAATTCAGTCAGCGTGGCAAAAGCCAAAATCAATCCCAGCCCTGAAATAATTGCTCAACAAACAGGAAGCACATAATCCATTTTCATTATTAATACTTCACTTAAGATTCAGGTACTCTGTTTTGCTTCTTGTAATGAGCACAGTTTTACAATAGATATGTGGAGTTAGCTGTACATAACATCACTGACAGCTGCAGAGTTCTGGTCACATGCACCAAAACTGGATTAAATATAAGAACATTTCTCTGGTCAGTAACAGAGAGCAGAGAGATAAATTTGCAGTGTATGCCTATTCAACTTCATATACACAAATTTTACCTGTTGATTCTTAACCAGAACATACTTGTTGCCATCTTACTTATCAAGGAACTTTCTTGCTGTTGTACTGCATCTCTTGTTTGTGACAGAAAGATTATTAATTTGTCTGATCTACTGTCGCAACTGCTTTTGTGTGTCTCCAGATTCCAATGATTTGGCAGTGTTGTTTCTACTGCCCTTGTACAATTGGGGTGAAGAGCATAAATTATGTGCTTTTCTCCCTAATTTGTTTGAACCACTGTGAAGGGGGATTTAAATTTCTATAGTAGCAGTAACTTAGATGATTCATGGATTCACAATTTTCTTTGCTGGTGTTTCTGGAGAAGAGCAAACACAAGCAGAGAGGTCATAAAAATAAATCTCTCCACCTGCTGCCTCGTTTACATTCAGGTTTTTAAGCTTTGGTAGGAAACATTTTCCCATTTCAAACAAAGATTAATTCCTAATTGCCACAGTTCTCATGAGAATACTTTTGCAGCTAATGAGGAACTCTCTTGATAACTCTTTTTTAAACGATGCTTTTAACTTGCGTCATCCATGAGCCGTCCTGTGGGGTATGGTGTGAACCTGGCTTTGTAGCACTGTTGTGGGATTACTTCGGATGAAGCAGCAGCAGTTTGTGTTGTGTTTGTGCGTGATTGTAGTTCTGCTGTCATGGAGCTGGGGAAGAGCTTTTTGGTTTCTGCAGGATGGTTCTGTACTTCACACTAGTGAATACTGCTTGAGTTCAACAACATGTGCAGGCTTTGCCTCCGTTTTTGACCCGAGAGGTCCTTGAAGAGCTGGTGGGGCTGAATGCCATGCGCTGGTGGGAATGTGTACTGTGGAGGCAGCGCTGGAGGTGGATCAGTGGAAGTAATTGTGCCTCTGAGGGTTTTCAAATGGTCTTATTTTTTCACATGCATGAAGTTTTAAACTGTAGATAGAAAAGCATAATGAGAGGGACAAACAAAATCTCGTCAGGGATAGGAGTGGTAAATCTTCTTAAGATGGAAGTTTTATTCTTTCCATCCTTTGTCTCATGGCTTCCTATCATTTCTGGGGGGGAATTTGCTACCTCTTAGTCCTCCAAGTCTCTTTCTATCATCACTGCTAATAAAATGGATAACACATTCTCTTCATTGTGCATGTAAGTACCTAATTACTAACACCGAAATACAGGAAGGCATGAAGACAAACCATGTGGCTGATGTTTGTGCCTGAAGGAAGAATATTTACTGCCGTAGCTTGGATGCTGGGCTTTGTGTCACACTGCCATGTTTCTCCACAGTATATGCAGCAAATCTCTCTATTTTCATCTTCACCAGTGAAACAGAAAGTTGCTCAAAAACAGAAGCCTGGTTTGAACTTTATGGATCTGTGTTTGCTTAAGCTACATGTAACTCTAGTAACTTCTAACTGCTCAAGGCAAAAACAAACTGAATGATCACAAGATTATTGTTCTCTCAGTGGAGGGATATCTGCCTCATCTGCCATAACAGACTATTCATTAACTAAGCACACTGTCCCAGTTGCTGTAAAGCAGCAGACTATTCACAGCTAGAAATAGTGATGGCACAGAATGCATGTCGGAGAGCACATTCTTCCCCCTGCCCTGTGGATACCAGAGAAACAGAAGGGAAAATCTTCAAAGTGGAACTAAGCCGCCTGTAGCAAAACTTTAACCAGAAAGAGGCTGTTTAGGAAAGCCTGGTATTGGAGCCCAGCTTCTGCACCAGGCTTTTATCAGGATTTGCTCGCTCAAAGAAGACAGATAGGAAAACATTAATATTAGGGAGGCTGACATCATCTGCTGCGTGGAGGGGGCAGCCTGACCTTGCCACCACCCAGAGAGAGGAGAAAAAACAGGCCCTTGTGGAGAAGAGGTAAAAGAGAGGCAGAAGAGAAGCAGCCTCTCCTACCATGTCTGTGGTCATAGGCACGAGATCACAAAGCAATGTGGTCTTTAACTTGGAAAGAGGAGTGTGTGACTTGTAATGAACTTTATCCAGCAAAAGGCTTCTTTCTGCAGCAGTAAGCAATGCTCATTCTCCCTCTCTTCTTTCTGTCATGAATTTTTATTTTCAGAAACCTATTTGGGATTCAGAGAGCTGAAGGTAAACAAGAAGATGGGATTTCCCACTCCTTGCCCTGCTGAGATTGGCTATAACATAATAGTCAATCTAAATAGCTTTCCGTGTGAGGCAGTGTATACTTAGCATGCAAATGGGAAGACAGCATTGCCACAGGAATGAAGTCTGTTGAGATGTGAGGTGAAGAGAAACTGCATGCTTTTTTCAGAACAGCCCCAGGAGGTTCAGCAGGACGTTCACCAACTTGGGGAGAGCAGGAGTGGTATCACTGCTGTGGCATAGCGAGCTTCACAGCTCTGCCAGTTTACCAGGAGAGGTAACACTTCTTTTTGTCAGAACTTTAGCTTTGACTTCACTGCCCAATAGGAGACATTTTCAAATGCAGGAAGCCAACATGAAGTGAGAAGTGGGGAGTTTTATCCTCTAGTCAAGATGTTCAGATCAGTCTGATGCTTTTTATATGAAAATAGAAGCTGTATGCTTTCTAGCTGGTACTAGGTCTCTGTTTACCATTCCTCCTCAGCTGCATGGGAGCAGTATGAACTCCTCACCCACAGAAAGACTAGTTTATGCAAAGACTGAATTAACTTGGATCTTTCAATTCAGGCTGCTGGAAGCACTCAACAGCTTGTTCCCACGGTTTTACACTGTGCCCAAAGTCACATCATCAGCTATTCAGCACTGCTGGTACCTTCACATCTCTGTGCTGGAGGCAAGGGCATCTAAATGCTCTAATGCACTACACAGCAACGATCACCATTTCCCAGCAGTGTGCAGCTGATACAGGTCACGGAAATAACCTGTCCTGCTGCCACTTCCATCCCCACAAGAGCATCACAGTGTGCTGTTAAAAGAGCTAGCTTGTTAACTGACAGCCATCAAAGCTACATAGCAGGGTGCAGCCTCAGAAAAGTCTTAAATCATATGCTGTTCTGCCTGTATTTGAAATACTCCTTCTTGCTTTTATCCTAATTTTCTAATAGCTCTTCACTGGTCACTTAAAGCTAGGGGTGTGCAGAGAACAGACTTCACTACACCAGCTGTGGTTCATAATAGAACATGGAGATCAGTTTGATCCGGGTACTGTTCTCACCCTACCCATCCACTCTCTATGCTCTCTTGGCCAAGTTACTTTAGCACTTCAAGCCTCCTGTTCCTTCTGCTAGTCTATGTCCATATTGTCTGCTTACACTGCAGAAAAGGGACAGGCTTTATTTGCACAACAGTGAGTACAATAGGTTCCCAGACTTGGCTAAGAATTTTGGTGGAGAGAGTTCTCACTGTATATAAGGTTTGAATTTTAGCCTTGTTCTGGATGAAGGCTGAAAGATGCCCACACTCATTCAGGCTAGGATTCAGAGGCAACAAATGGCAAACTCAAAGGTGACAGATAGTAACTTCTACCCATGCTTGCAAGCAAGGAAATTAGCAGGCAGTAACCACGCTGGTACACACAGCCTGGAACAGACTCTGAAATTGACAGACACCAATGTTTGTGTTAGCTGAAAAAGAAAGCAGCAGCAAAAAATGCAGAACAAAAATGAGAAATACTTCAGAACGTTTCCTATTGAAAACAAGGAAATCTCAACTACTGGCAGAATGCAACATCGGCTGAAATTTCCAAAGAGCAGAAGGACTAATTTTGAAGTGCTCAGCATGCCTGGTTGGGACCAGGTTTTCAATTTAGCTCAGTTCCCATGGAGGCAGCTAAACAAGAGCCAGATTTTTAAAATCGCTCAGTAACCAGCTGTTTCCACTGCAATACTTCTGGCCTAGTTTTCAAACAGAGCTCAGCACCACCCAACAGGCTGTGCCATTTTAGAAGCTTGCCATAAGTGTCTCTGTACCTGGTGTCATTACTTCAGTGACTACTTGTAGGAGGTTGGTGTCACTCCCATTCCTATCTTCCTGCTCCCTTTCTGAGCCCTGATGTGGCCCAGATAATGGGAACTGTGAGATAATTTTTCTGAGTGTAGATAGAGAATATAAAGAGACGTAACACATAGGCTGTGGCATGATGAGTGTCAGAGCTCTGCCAATTTGCCAGGCTCTCGTGAGCTGTGAGAGCCAGCAGTATGCTTTGACCTGCCAATCATGCTGACTCATGTCAAATTATGTCATCTTTCAAATGTCTGGGAAGATTGAGTTTGGAAATCTCTACCTTTTTTCACATGCAGACAAAGCCAAGAATTTATTTTTTCTGAAGCATGCAGGGGAGCTGAAAAGACATCGGACGCACCAATTCAAGGAAGGCTGTGTGTCTAGTAGTGTAGAAGTTTGTCTGTGTGCCACCACATTTGTAAAAGCTGCAGACTTCCTCCATTTGCATATGAGTGTGGAGCCTTCCAAGGGCTGGAGCAACTGCTTGCTAGGAGGAGCTACCCTGTGAGTCCTAAGCCACGCACACTACTCATAGTCTCTCTCTGACTTTCCAGGTGCTTGCAGGACAAGCTGGATGCAAAGCCAGTGTGGAGAGGTGGAGTCTTGCATGGTCATTGCAGAGCAGTGCAATTCAGCAGAACAGTGCAATTCAACAAAAGGGGGAAGAGCAGAAGTTCTCGGGATAGGAGT
Organism: Tympanuchus pallidicinctus; assembly: GCF_026119805.1. Lineage (NCBI taxonomy): Eukaryota > Metazoa > Chordata > Aves > Galliformes > Phasianidae > Tympanuchus > Tympanuchus pallidicinctus. The sequence continues at coordinate 47,849,013 of NW_026294758.1, forward strand.
GGTCCGCCACAGGAAAAGAAAATGTAGTTCTCTTTTTCTTGGCGTGTTTTTATTGTTTGCTTATTTTTTAATTTTTAGTTTAGAGAAGGGCAGAAAGCAGAGTTTATCAACAAGGCTGCTTGCAGCACAGGGAGCCTGGGGCTGCGCACACTGACGTTCTGCTGGCTGGAGATGCGCTTCTGATTTCAGAGGTAGTTCAAAATGTCTCTTTCTCAAATCACACCCCCTGGGAAAATAAATAAATAAATAAATACAGGCTTAGAAATGCAGGTGAATTTCTACCTCTTTAAAAAAAGAGGCTGTTGTTCATTTCCCTGTTGGAGAGGGAAGTCTCTTCCCATCTGAAGCTTCCTCCTCTGTCATTTCTTTCTCTCATTTCCTCCAGCCCCCTTGCTGTGTGACCGTGTGACATGCAGCCGTTCTGTGAGAATCAAGAGAGATATTGGCAGTTTGGGAGCTGTTGTTCCTGCTTATGTATGCAAAGAACATAATTGCTAAGTGCATCATCTGTTGTAATTTACACATCCACACACAGCTCAGATCAGGGCAGTCTTTACATGGGAATGCAGTGCCTTGTTTTCTTCTTCTCTGCTTTGGTGAGGCAGGGGAATACTAGATCTCCTGGCCCTCATTGTGCTAGGCTCTGTACAAATGTCCCAAGAGGTGGTCCCTCCCCTACTCAAACTCTCACTGCAGCTGAAAAGGACCAAGGTGAGAAACAGAATTCCTTTAGCTCTGCCTCTTCACATGCAAGCATTGCAGTTTGAAATGATTTTTCTAAAATTATAGATGGAGTCTGCAGCAGGTGTGAGAACTTAATGACACCAAACCCAGTATCACAAAATCCCTCTGCAGCCGCAGGCACAATGAAGCACTGCTCTGAGCACTGGCTAAGCAGGAGTCAGCCAAGTAGCAGGAACAGAGTGCTGGTTCATGAGATAAAAATAGTAGCTCTGTAATAATCAGAGGACAGGGGTCCTAAAAAAGTCAAGCAAAAATGTGAGCCAGTGTCCCTTTCAAATGTTTTGACTGTCATCACAGCAATTGGACTTCTCAACATCTTAAGCAGCAGAAGTGAAACCAACACGCTTTGCTCCCTTCAAACCTTCAGTTGCCACAAGGTATGATCCAGCCTGAAAGTGAAGGCTGCAAAGCCACGTCTGAGATCTTACAAACTGACAGCATGCTTCATGATAACCGGAAAGTGGAAGTGTCAGTTGTTGTTCCCTCCCCACTACCTTCAGTAAACTTACAGCTCCCAGTGGTCCCTGCAATCCTTCGGTGTGCTGGACAGGACACCCAGTGACCCTTGAGGATCTTCAGCAATAAACAGTCTGTCCAAAAACCCTTATGAGTCAGTGGCAAATCCTGCAGATGTTTATGTTAGGATCCTTTGTTCTTCAGCCTCTAACCACATTGCCTCAGTGGACAGCATGGATCCTCATCTCTCTTCCTGTTTTGGGAAGTGTTGAATCCCCATTTAATCAGAGGTTTGGAAAAGAAAACTCTCCCCCTCCTCGCCTCCAGGAACTGTACTTTAAGAAAAACGCTGTGTCCTGAGCAAATGCCAGGAGAGCTCACCTAACACCAACCACCATGGGCATGCCAGTTCCCTTCCCAACCTTTCTCTTCTGCTCAGTGAATCACAAAGCTTGCTGTCAGATACTGCCTTGCATACGGTCCCAACAGCAGTGGGGAGCTGGGGGCTTTCAGCGCACATCAGATGTTTCCCATGCACGAGCTTTGAGGTAACACTTTGACTGTGCAAAATGCATCCTCAGCTCGGGCTGTGCAGTGAGATGTGGCTCTCAGGCTGAGCCACCGCCACTAGAGGGCATTTAAAGCACCACCTCGGAGGCCCAGCCTGCAGGATCCGCTGTGCCAAGCTGTAGTGTATGGCACGTGGTTTTGTTCCAGAATCTCCACATTCTGCCTTCTGTTGCTCCTGGGTGCTCAAGACAAGGTGTGGGCTGTGCCCATGTCCTACTTGATCTGCAAAAAGGCAGTAGCTGATGTACAGCTGTGCTGCCAAATAGACCAACTTAATAGCAATTTTGATTGCACATTTTTAATAGGCATGGATATAAATATCAGAGGTGGCTTTGCTCTTCTTTTGTAATCAGCTACCTGCAACCTCCTCGTTCAGTTTTAATTGATATTCGGGCAGAATTCCATTAATTTCTTACCTTTCCCACATCTACTGTTCCTTAGTGGAAAAGTCCATTCTCAAAGAGCAGTGTTTAGCTAGGCCACACACCTGTGTTCACCACAGCTTCTTTTAAGTCTGTTCCAGCAAACAGAAGAGTTGAATGTGGTCTCCTGTACTCTGGATGAAGGCCATAGCCTTCAAAATACAGAATAGTTGCAGGGACTTCACCAGCATGTAATTATCTGCCATCCAAAGTCTGACGCAAACCATATGAATCCTTTCAGTCAAGTCTGAACAGCTCCCCTGGTGGTCCACTTTCATTTATTTATTCATCTACTTATTTATTTATATATTTATTTATTTGTTGTTAAAGAGAGCAACATCACAAAGTGATAAATGGGAGTATGTTTTCACATGCACTTGCACAGTGGGTTTCCATACAGATGAATCCTCATGGGATTGCATTAAAGATTTTCAGGTTTGTGCAGCCTGTAGTTGGAAAAAAGGAAAAACAGGTAAGGGTGCTCTTTGGCATGCTGAGGGCCAAGAAATATCAGAATAAGAGCCTGGGTTGACACTTGCCTGTTGCCAGGCTTTTATAGAATCTGAGGATGGCTGAATATCACCCCAGTTATTTCCAAATCCAATGTCCTGGCAGTATTACAGATTCTCAGGAGTGTCCCTCTAAAGGGACTCATGAAGGATTGCTGATGGGAAACCAAACTCTTTCCATAAAAGTGAGAACTCCTTTTATGGGAAAGATGGACACCATGTGGAATATGAACAAAACAAGTCACACTATACAAAAGCAGAAAGGGGAACGACTAACCTCAGATATCATCCAGTTGGGTGAATTGGTGGGGCCAGACATAGCTTAGGACACACAGCATACCTGGTAGTATGAGCACCACTCCTCTCCTGGGGGCAGTCCTATTGGGCATGTGAAGTGTTAACAGTGTGTTTGTTCTTCTAGCTGTATTTTCTGCACCACCATAGCTTTTGAGAGTTGTGCTCAGTTTGAGCACATCAAGTTTTAAAGCCAGGACAGGCACTGTCTGTAGAAATGTGCTCAAGTCTTTGCAGCAGTTCAAGAATCCGGACCAGGGTTAGTCTCAAATTGGAAGTAGGGACAAAAGATGATCTTTGGGAGTGCAGTCACAGAGCTGTAGATAATCTCTGAGAACCTTGATGTGCCCTTTAGTGTCCAGTGTCCAGATTTTCATGTAACAAATCAGCTTTTACAGAGACTGAGTTACCTATCAACATTTGTAGACTAAGGCCTGGCAAACAACAAAACTGGGCTAATTAGTATATGACTTCCTTAGAAAAAAATTAACCCCACTTCTTTTCTCTCCAGCAGGCACACTCAAGATCCCCAGGGCTCCTAAAACAAGTCAGGATAACCCTTTTTTTTGTTTAAAATAGTTGGGGATTTGAGTGGGCTGAAAGCTGAAAGGGGAGCAAAAGGAAAAATATGTCTGTCTCTTTTCCTCTGACTGTCAGACAACAGCTGCTAAGCAGGCTTCTTCAAAGTCATTAAAGCAAATGCAGATTACGCATCATACACAACAAGCAATTATTGCTACTCGTGACAAGTCCAGAACCTTCTGGTTTCAGAAAGAGAGAGAAGACATTGCAGATCAGTAAGACTTTCTTTTTTTTCTTTTTTTCCTTTTTTTCTTCTTTTTTTGGGGGGTGGGGGTTGGGGGGGAAGGAGGGAAGTTAGTAGGAGACTTTTTAGTTTTATTTATTTTTCCACAGCATAGGGCATTAGTTGGAAAGAGGGTTGAATTAAAGTATTTCTTTCCTGGAGTGGACACAGGGCACTTGAGTTACACAGACTACTGATTTCAGAGTAAATTTATTTCTTTAGGTTGATACAGTGACACACAGTGGAAAAACAGTACTGTGACCATAATCTTGAACATCTCAAGATCTTTGCTATTTCCCATAAGTTACTACTATTCATTCTACTATATTCATACTACTATATTCATTTGGAGGAATATTTCACAATTCACACTGAAAAGGACATTTGGAAGTCATCTGGTCCAGTTTCGGCTAAAAGCAAGGCTGTTGGAAACTCTTATCTGTTGCAAACTCTCATCTGTTGGCTGAGGTGCCAGTATATACAAGAGGTCTCAGGTACCAAGAGAAGATGTCAGTCTCACAGATCAGGTATCATCAGTTACTTCACTAGCTGGCAAGGTTTCACAGCTGCTGGATTGTAAGAGGAATGGAAATAATATGTTGCAACCCTTGGATAGTGCAATTGCAGATTATTCTTGACTTCTGCTAAGATACAGAAGAACCTTCAAACAAAAATAGTGGATTGTACAGAAATTGACTTTCTACATCAAATTTTGGTCTATGCTTTAGTTTTTGCACAGTCAAGAGTATCTCATGTTGTATGAAAAGAGCGCTCTGGGAAAGCACCTCCAAGCCTGAAGAACAGCTTCTTTGTTGGGTTTCCTTCTCACTCCTGTCCTAATTTCAACTCCTACTCAACTATTTGTGGCAGATAAGCAACTTAATGTAGAGATTTCTATGCTTCTCAGACTGAGAATTATGAAAACATATAAAATATATATAGATGTAAAAATACTATTTTTGACTAGCTAGTGGGTTGGCTGTTGGGATGTCTCAGTTGCACTTTGGCCACTGCCACATTTTTTTTCAGCACTGGAACCAGAGAGATCTTCCTGGGAAGAGCAAAATGCATACAGAGTAGCTTACTGAGAAGAGCACTGCTTTCCTTTCTGTCATTTGTAGAAACAACTAATAACTAATATGTGGATTGAGCTTATTTTTGGTGTAGCTGGCTGAAGCAAGTGTTTATCTTCTGTTGAACACCTGCTGTTGCACTGCACAAACACAAGCTGCTAGAATGACCTCAGAACTTCTTTAGCTTTTATTCAAAGTCACTGAGATGTTTATGATTCAGTTGCCTCCCCCATCTCAGCAATAAATACCTACACAGAGAACACCAGTAAATCTGCCATTCAAGCAGCAAAAACAACAACATGCCAATCTAATGAATGACTCCCTCACATTGTTTTCATTATGCAAAGAGGCCTTTTTCTGTACTTCATCCAAGAACACCATCCTGCAGAGGATACTTTATAATAATCCAGGGAGGTCCAGCAGAGATGGGCAACAGATCAGAGGAAAGACAGTGTCCTGTGCAGTAATGTAAGGTGAAAAAGAATAGAAGGCGTATTTATTCATGAGCATTTTCTTAAATCTTGGCCCAGGGATTTTGCCACATATTCCTTTATATGTGTCTTATATTTTTATGGAAGTGGCCTTTTGACTTTCTTTGTAGCTGTATTCATGAGTGCCTAAATATTTAAACAGTGCTTTATATGGTTTAGTCTCCCTTCTTAATTTCTAAGTAAGAAACCCAAGTGTTTGAATGCACCATTTGCTGCTGACCCACTAGTAAGGGATGATCAGCCTGAAGATGAAGTAAACTCTTTGCAAGCAAGTCAAGAACATATAAATGTCCACAAAGGGTATTTACTAAGTCTTACAAAAGAAGCAGTATGTAAGAATATAAGCCTGTGCATATGCCATTTGCAAACTGCAAAGAAGACTGCTTTCATTGGATAACTTTCTTATTACAATTTGTTCAGCTCTGAAGCACATGAAAAAGTAGTAAAGAAAGCAATCACATAATGTGTTTTTCTACCTGCAGAAACAGTAATCTTGCTCTGTTCTTTCTTTTTTTTTTTTATAAGTAGCGGAAAAACAGGGTTAAAAACTAATCTTGTTTCGCTAGTTCTGCTTTGCTGTAGAGAGCTAAGGAAGATGTGGCCTATCAGCATTTTTGTTTCCCTACAAAGACAGTTTTTTGACATCTCCTTACCCCTAAGAGCAATAATAAAACACCTGCAGACAATTAAAAAAAAAAAAAAAAAAAGCCCAGAATTCAAAAGCTACAATCAGATCAGATCAGAGGTTAATATCCTTAAGAATCTGATTCTTTTCTGTATCTCAGGAATCAGCCTGTGGCAGAGGCATCTATCCATTTTCCTCCTTCATAAAAAAAAGCCAAATTCCACTGCAGCACAAGGTAATGTACAGATATTTTTACTTGCCCCAGTAAAAACTGGAGGAGGAAAAAACAACTGGTACATGTTTGTTTGCCTGCTAGATTTTCCTGCATAGATGGTTGAAAAAAACAATAGGCAGTTGCTTGAGCAGGCATATTTTTAAACTTGATGCCAAGTGTAGGGTTAGTCTCTAAGAAGAGCAAAAAAGGAAGGCAGACACACCCCTAGAGTGGTGAAGCACCAGCTGTGCTTATACTTTTAATGGCTTTTTTTCTTGTCTTATACAAACACATCTAATTTTTAGCAGGATATTGTCCTTCCGTTGCTTTTCCTTAGAGTTTATGCTTTGTCAGTATCTCCTGCCATAAAATATATACCACATGATAATGATGCTGCAGAGCACTACATGTCAAAGAGATGGCAGCAAGAACTTCACTTTGATGACTCTGCTGCCACTGCAACAGTAGGAATAGAAGCCCTTCAAAAACAGATGGTCTGGCTGCTCCTAATTAAGGTGTTTAGCGCATGGTGTCAAGAAACAGTACAAAATTCCAATCCATTGAGCAAAGCACAAGGCCTGAGGAACAGTGAGAAGTCAGGGGCAATTCCTCTTGCTGAGCTCAGAGTACCTTGTCAATCACAGCACTGCAATAACAGCGTTTTGCAGGCTCCTCCATAACACTGCACAGGAACTTTTGGGGCATCACCTCCAGTAGGGTGGCTGTGCTGCCTGAGGCAAGAACAAGGACCTCTCCATTTTCCTTGCAAGGAAAGTCAATTCTAAGAAACAAAGAAATGTCAGCTTTTAAAAAGCCGGCACCCTGGCTACTTGAAAATACCCTAATAAAGACAAGGTACCAGCTTGCTCCTATCTCTTTTGTCTCTACCTGTTGTAATTTCAGTACTATGCTGTAGGACTCAGCAAACTATTTCTGCAGGCCTGATTCAAGAGCTATCTGTGGAATGACTGTCCAGGACATTCTTTTCAGATACTTAAAAATCCTTAAGATATCTTCATGGTAAAAAACTAGAGTCTTCCAGTGCTCTAGGAATACAATTGAGTTACGCATCTACTGCAGAAGCAGACCAGAATCACAACAGAGCTGTACAAGTTTCCGTGTTTTGAAAACTGCAGCAGACTGAGGTCTGCAATAACCCATAAGGAGCTGTATTCAGCATGCTATGTGACTTGTCTCCCCAGACTTGCACTGTAAGGAATGCGAGAACAGAGGTTACCTTAGGTATAGTGAAACTGTTTGCTTTAAAGAGAACTTTGAAAACATGCGTTGAAGACAGAGTAAAATAAGGTAACTTGAGAGCATTGTTAGTTCCTAGAAACACTCCCTTGTCCTTATCAAGCAGCCAACTTACCACAAAAGATGAAGGTCTATGTAGACTAGTGCAGGGCAAGTATGGATGTACTCTCTTGAAGAAGGAAGCAGCCCAGGATCTCCATGCTGACTGGCCCAGAGCTGCGCTCAGGCACTGTAAAGCGCATCCACAGAACAAGACCCTGTGCCTGGAAAGATCATGGAGCAGATACTTCTGGAAGAGATGTTAAGGCACAAGTGAAATGCTGAGATAGTCTGAGACAGCCAGCACATCTTCACCAAGAGCAGATCATGCCTGGCAAATCTGATGGCCTTCTGTGAGGGAGTGGCAACATTGATGGACAAAGAAAGGGCAATTGATGTAATCTCCCTGAGACTCAAAGTATTTGTGCAAGTACTTTGACATTGTCCCACACCATATCCTTATCTCTAAATCAGAGGTATATAGATCTGTAGGCTGGAGTGCTAGGTGAATAAAGAATTGGTTGGGTTGTCATAGCCAGAGGGTTGTTGTCAAGGGCTCTGTGTCCAAATGTAAGCCAGTGAGGAGTGGTGCCTCCCAGGTCCATCTTTGAAACATATGCTCTTTGTCTTATGAACAGAGACAGTGGAATATCCTCTTTAGATCTGCTGATGACATCGTTCTGAGCGGTGCACTTGACGCAGTACAGGGGAGGGATACCATCACAAGGAACCTGGGCATGCTCAAAAAGTGGGCACATGAGAACATATTGAGGATCAATGAGGGCAAGTGCAAGGTGCTGCACTTGGATCAAGGCAGTCGGGAGAACTCACTGAGAACAGCCGTGCCAAGAAGGGTTTGGGGTCCTGGTGGATGAAAATCTCGAGCCAGCAGTGTGCTCTCGCAGCGTTGAAGGCCAATGGTATCCTGGGCTGCATCAGGAGAGGGGTGGCCAGCAGGGAGAGGAAGGGGATCGGCCACCTGTATTCTACTCCCCTGAGGCCCCATCTGTGTCCAGGCCTGGTGCCCCCTGCAAGAAGGGATGTGCAGGGCTGGAGAGGGTCCACAGAGAGATTGCAAAGATGACCAAAGGGCTGGAGATTTTCTCCTATGAAGAAAGGTTGAGGGAGCTGAGCTTGTTTGGCTCAGAGAAGAGAAAGCTGTGGGGAGACTTCATTGTGGCCTTTCAGTACTTGAAGGGAGCTTAGAAAGGAGACTGACTTTTTACATGGTCTGATAGTGATAGGACAGGGGGAATGGCTTTAAACGAAAGGAGGGGATGTTTAGATTAGATGTCAGAAAGAAATTTTTTACTCAGAAGGTGATGTGACACTGACACAGGCTGCCCAGGGAAGATGTGAATGCCCCGTCCTTGGAGGCATTCAAGACCAGGTTGTGTTGTGCCTGGACAGCCTGAGATGGTGGATGGCAACCCTGCCCACAAAAGAGGCTGGAATTAGGTGATCTTTATGTTCCCTTCCAACATTAGCCATGCTATGATTCTATGATTCTGTAAGTCTCCTCTTCAGTCCCCATTTCCAGGGCACTGTAGGCCTGCTGCTTGCTCACTGAAGGTTGTTCAGCTTCAAGACACAGTTCTCAGTCATTCTGCTGCACTTGCTATGTTCATATGATAACTGGTCACCTCATCCTAACAGCTGTGTTGTGGATTTTCCCCACATTTGCCTTAAACAGAAAGAAACGCTTGACACGTATATCTTCCTGCACTTAATTTCACAATGATTTTTTTCTACAGCATTCAGAAATCCTGCTTTTAGTCAGGATTTATCCTCACCACTATGGCAGTTTCAGAGACTTGCTCACTTAAGCAACTTTGATCACCATCAATACCCATGGTGCCTATGATATAACACAGCAGGACAGCATAAGGCATAAACTCAGCCACTGAGCTGCATCCACCTTTCTGAAGGGAGAGCACCTATGCATCAAGTTCTGCTTGATTTCCTGCACTGATCACAAGCCCTGTGTGAAAAATACTTCAGACCTCTTCTCTGGAGCTTTGCAGCCACAAACACCCAAGTGCCATCACTCACACAGCCTGCTGCTTCCAGGCGTGTCTTTCACTATACCTTGGCCTTACCTGGTATTTGCAGGCTCCCAGAAGTGAGGCATCAGGAGATGGAATGCCCACCCAGCCGCCTGCCCCAGCACACGCGCTCCGTTATCATGCTGAGCAGAGTTGGCTGCTGCAGGTTCAGAGCTACAGGGCTCTGCCCGGATGGGTTTTAGATCAGCAGAAGGATTGTAGGCAGTCCTGCCCACTGCAGAATTACAGCACTCTCCTCAGACCGGGTCAGAAGCCTTCACCTCATCTAACCTTGACAAGTGTTCGTAGTCACGTGTTCATGCGTAAATTGCTACTGTTGACTTCAGTTCTTCAAACAGAATGAATTAGATATACTTGAAAGGAATTAAAAAACAAATTATCCTGTTTCTTCTGCAAACAGCTGAAACTTCTGCATCAGCTAACAGCACAGCAAGCAGAGAACAGATGTTAGAAATAAAACCTCTTAGATAGACTAAAAACAAAGCTGTAGCCTCATAGTTCCCCTAGCATTTGTGTTTTATCCTATATTATGAAATAATCCTGTTACAAATTTTACTTCTCATCTGTCAGTAGTGAAAGTGCTTCTAGGTCTTGAATTATACATTCAAGACTCGATGAGTAAAGGTGGCCCAAATTTGAAGACAAAATGTTTGAAGACAAAACAAAAATTTCTTCAGGGAAGAGAAAATTGCAGGCTCTGTGAGTTAAGAGGAATTCTTGTCGTAAGAAAACATAACAATCATCATTACAGATTTACCTATTTTAATTGTCAACTTGGTCAGAACATGTGAGTATAAGTTAGGAGGCAGATGCTACAAAGCTTTGCTGTTCCCTTCAAGACATAAAACAACATTGTCCTCTCATTCTCCTTCTCCTCTTTCTCCTAGATTAAGGTCCAATTTTACTTGCCACTAAGATTTTCCTTCTGTGGAGAAGAACTCCAGAAAAAAGATTCATACTGAGCAATGATTGTTTCATTCTTTGGGAACTGAAGCAGCTGGAGAATGCTTTGAGAAAGGACATCCCAAGGTGAAAGTGACAGAAATGGTCCTTCCCAAGTCATGTCACCTGCTGCCAAGCCAAATGTATTTCCTGTGATTGAATGCGTACAACCAGCCAAAGCAAGTCTCCACTCCTCCCTGTGACTGCTTCCATCTGTGCTGTTGTGCTGGGTCACTTCTCCAAAATCTGCAGCTGTCCCCAAGCTTTGTCTCACATATTTGTTTGTCACACAAGTATTTTTCCACCTGATGGGTCCATTGGCAGAGGAAGTGTTTCTGTGAGCGTCAGTCTTTGCGCCTATCCTAAGGCAGTCATTTCTGAATCTGGCTGGGGAAAAGATACTAACTGGTGATCAAGCACTGATAAGGACTTCCTACACAGTGCCCCAGCATGTACTTCTTGAAGCATCAATTTGCGTATAATATCACAAACACCTTTATCAAACTCCTGGTCTGAGCAAACCTTGAGAAAAAGATCTGCTATGAAAGCCTGTTCTCTTGTCTGCAGTGTAGCCCAGGTGTCCCCATGACTATTAACCTCTACTACAGCCTGCTCTGGAATACCTGGTCTGTCATCTCACCAATCACACTGGGCAGCTAAGGGAGCTGACAGCCCCTAGCACTAGTTTTTATCAGTGAGGGTCTCTTTGATTTGATGGCTCCTTTTGTAAGTGTTGAGTTATTGTAGCCACAAAGGCAGATACAGAAAAGCTGCACTCCTGAAAAGGATATACTGATAGATAAAAAAAAAAAAAAGAGATGGAAAATAGAAAAAGAAATATGTTGTGTTTACTCAAAAGAAATAGCCAGCTCCCAAACAGGTTGCCTGGGCAGGGGTCTGATTTTGGGACTGTGTAGCGCTGTTAGGAGAACTTGTGCTTATATTATTTCCTTCAGTGAAAATCCCATCATGAATTCCTTTATATGCCTTACTGCTAGGAAATGCTCACATTGTCTTTCTTTTTGCTTTCTCTGCTCTCCATCAGCAGCCCTTGCTGATAGAGAGCCCTTGCATTTGATCTCTTGGTTGTGTTCCAGAGATCATTCTTCTGACAAGTACCATCCCAGCACCAAGACTAAATGTTGGCTGGGGCTCTCATTGCAGCCTGCTGTGTCTGGGAGGAGAGAGAGAGACTACAGCATCACTGCACTGCATCTCAAAGACAAGAGGAGAATTGGGTCTTTCCAGCCCTATATGAGTGTACCCACGGCCATAGTGTGCTGCAGCAGCTGCTGGTGGTGGCTTGGGGCTGATCCTGGAACTATTCTACACACAAATAATTCATAACATTGAGCTCTGGCTTTCCACAAAATGTGACCTAGATGGTAAAGCTTCTCTTTGTTGCCTGTCCTTTTCCAAGCTGAGGAAGCATGCATCAGGAAACGTCTCACCCTCTCCTGATGGGAACAGAACTTATAACAGAGCATTCTCCTTCATCCTTAATACATATCTGCTTGGGTTTTTGACTTTGCTACTACTATAGACACAAAGTCTTTGTAGAACATGGACTGTAAATTCAAGTAACACTAGCTAAGAGAAATATTAACTATTTTGTTTGTCACATTTGAATTAATGAATGAGTCATTTTATTTCTCCAAGAAGTGTTCAGTATGGAAATGTGACTTCTGGAAATGCAAAAAGCTGAAACAATATATTAGGCAATCGTATACAAATTAAGATTTGCTCAGGTGCAATTAAGAACAGAAGAGACAAACCGGTATGCAGAACTGATTTACAGTCAAATTCACCTGTATGGAAAGCCCAGATTAGGTTGCCTGTTGATTATTAAACTGATGTTTCAGTGCTGATGGATTACCAGGTCAGCAGAGAGGTGCAAATAAGTTGATAATGTGGAAAGAACTTCTTAAAGTGGAATAGACTAACAGTGCCAATGTAGGGTTAGAGTGGGGTGGCATGAATTGCAGCAAATGGCAAGAATTGAAGACATGGTTCCTATACTCATACATGCAGAAAAGCAAGCCATATCCACCACTGAAAGTAGAAGTTACTGTCTAGCTTTTACAGTACTACACAGATGGATAAAGAATATTCTTTATTTTGAAGAATTTGCACTTGCAATGCAAAAGTAAATCCAAAAGTCTATTAGAATGTACAAAAAATACTAAAAAGTTGCATATAGGATGTGGGAGTCATCATAAACTTCTAAATGTAGATGACTGTAAATACAACTCAAACTAGATTTCCTGCAACTGGAAAACTTTGATAAATACCATTACAGAAACAGGCTGGTTCAAATCTTTACTCCACCACTGCACCAATAAATCAAACTTTATTTCAACAAACTTTAAGAAATAAAGAAAGTAAAGAGGCTGAATGTGATTTGAGAAATTTTCTGTCTTCCTTTGAATTAATTAATACCCAAAGCATATAACAACCAGCAGATGTCTCTGCAGTCATCAGATCAGTGGTACACACAGGAGGAAAAGCAGGGAGGGAGAAATTGATGAGTGGGTATTTCTCTTGGAGAAATCTTTCAGAAATGTCAAACCTACATAGAAGATTCTGAAAGAACATTGGCAGCAGAACGGTAGCACTCTCTAGGATGAAAACAGCACCTTACTTGGATTTACAATTTGGACAACAAATGTGTGAGAATACTATCAGATGGGTAAATCTGAAATGGAATTTTTTATCTTTGTCATCTCCGCCCGTATTTTTGAGGCTTTTTTATTATCAGATGTTCCATGCAGGCAAGCTTGCCTTTGCCATCCTGGGAACTGGACTGTGGAATAGACTTCTGCAACAGTGGAAAGCTGTCACAAGCATCCCCTGCTGTGCTCCAATGCAAGGCATGCAGCTTCAGTCATTCCTTCACTAAAATAGACACCACAACATGTCCAAAAATAATATATACTGTAGCAAAACAAGACATCTGCTGTACCTAGAATTTCCTCCATGGGGAAGAGCTGAGCAGGAAAATGAGCAAGATGGTCGTCACGAGTCATGCTATTTAACGCACTCTGGTAAGGCACTTAATGTTATGACTGTCAGAGCAGCAGAAACAACAACTCTCTGATAATGAAGCATGTTTTCTACCACAGTGAACTGATTTGTAAAACTAGTGAGTTTCTGAGTTGCTGTTGAGTGTCTCCTGGTAGTATCATTTTTATTAACCCCTGCAGAACCCCTGGCAGTTGTACATCGGTGGTGTTTGTTCCTTTGTACAGAAGCTGTACCTCTCGTCGTAAGTCTTTGCCTGGTAGCTTGGCTTATGAATTCGGTCAGCCAAGGAGAGCACTTCAGTGAGCACACTGAGAAGGCAGAAATGCTCTGAAGCCATTCTCACTCCTCCTGAATCTTGGGTGGCCCAAGAGCACTAGATTTCAACACAGCCTATCAGTAGCACTTCTTCCTCCCTCTCTCCTAAGAGGCTGTGAATGCAGGAGCCACGTCTCTACCATGCTGGGGGCAATGCTCTGTGCAGCGGGGAGCACAGGATGGGATTTCAAACCAAGTAGAGACCCCCTGTTCCACCTCATGTCAAAGAGCTGAGTTCTGCTGAATCCCCTGACCATAAGATCACATGTGGAGTAATATTCCAGCTTTAGGAACTGAATCTATGCCTGTTACACCAATCGTGCATATTGACATCGCTTTATGGGAGGAAAATATTAAAATGCAAATCACTGCCCTTGCTTCTGCTTGCAAAATATAGTGTGTACGTATGATCACAGTTTATCTGTTTATATTCCAGTTCTTAAAATTAAAGACCCCCATTTCATTCAGGCAATGAAAAGAGAAAATTCCACTGGCCTAACAGGCTGAAAGGCTCTCAAAAATGTGACCTTTCTTTCCCTTCCTTTTCTAAGAATGGAGGCAGGTCATTCAGTTTGCAAAGGAAAAAAGCCAGATGGTGCTAGGTATCTTTCCTGTATGGCATGTGTTTGTACACAATACTTTCATTTTCCCCTTTCTTTAATTTCCATGAATTGCTTTTTATTCTTGCTCTTCTCCCCCTTCCCCCTACTAATTATGTATACAAATTTGCTTACACATACTACAACTATTTTATGAAAAGTCTGCACTTGATACCTGTGACGCATGATACATAATGCTGCACAGGACAAGTAGCTAGCGTTGTTACGGATCTTCATCTTAATTATGAAAATTTTTAATTTAAATGTGGGGTTGAGCATACAAAATCCAGTACTGGGCCATCTGTTAGTTTTCCATCTGGGCTCATTTGCAAAATACATTCTGTTTCCCCCCTAAACACTATTTATAATCTTCCTTGGAAAACAAATATGACTAATCTGTGGCACACTAAAGATAGCTATTTGCATGCAGCTTTTAATAGAAGTGGCTATATGGTTCAAAGTAGTAACAAAAACACATTCATTTTGTTTTGCATGCAGGTGTAAAAGCTCACATGGCTTCTGCACACAAAGAAGCTCTCTGTAACTCACTGCTTTTAACCAGAGGAAAGTGAAAATCCTCAGGATATTTGATCACAAAGGGAAAATGATAAATGATGGTGAACAGTGAGCATTTTCAAGTCCACGCCCAGGATTTTTGCAGTGATCCTGCAGTATTCTGCATTTGGCTATCACAGTCTGAAATGTCAGGCCTCGAGGATGGTTTCTGACGAGGAGCACTCAGGTCATTCTGAAGTGTCTAGAGCTAGGTCTCTCAACAGCAGTACCATCACAAGCCATCACAACCCTTAGCATCCATTTATCACTACAGGGAAGTGATGGCCTCATTCCCGTGTTACTTCTCTATACCTTTGAGTCAGGTACTGTGAGCCATTTTCTCAGATGAGCCTTGTTTGCACTAGCATGTTACCTCTGGCCAGACTCTGAGAGCTTCCAAAGTGAAAAGCAAAGGCAGTCCTATTTCAAGGGCTTCATGATTTGAAAGGCAACCTTTTGGTAATTCCTTACTCTACTCTTTCCCAGTTCTTGCTTTACCCCTGCTTTGTTTTAAATCTTCATTAAAAGGCAAAAGCTGATTTCTTCTGGCTAACTTACAGGCAGTTCTGAGTAAGCTTCCTTGTCCTGGAGTATCTTGGAGGGAAACAAAACTAGAAGAATGGTGTTCTAGAAAATGCACTAAAAAGCCTGGATTGCTTTTCCAGGCCCCCTGTTGCTACTCCCTCAGGGTGTGTCACATCCCATCTCATGCCTTTTTCTGTCTGCCTTCCCACTTTCCTTTGCCTGATATGTTGTAAGTTCTCTGCAAGAGACTGCCTTATTTTCCTCTCTTGTTTTCAGTAATACCTGGCGGAACAGCATTGTTACAAGGTTTAACTTTCAGGTGCAGTACAGCTCACCTCTATTCCCTCAAATCTGACCAAAAAATGGTCCCTGGAAATTAATTTTGAAATGGGCTGTAGTTGGAAAGATGGAAAGTTGGAAAGCAATCATGTGTAGAAGAATACTTACTGTAGCACCTGCAAGAGCTGAAAACTCTGGTAGCAAGCCAACTTTAATTGTATGTTAATAGCAACAAAATTACAGTCCAAAATGCCAACTGTCTTTTTAATTTCTCCTTGTCAAAGATGAATAAGATGCCTTTTCTTAGAGTGCTGTACACATTTACAATGAAACAGAAAATCAGAACAGATGCAGGAGATACAAAAGAGAGACAGCATACTGAGTTTAAATGCCTATAATGAAAATATTAGTAGCTATTTACTAGCAATTTAATTAATTTATTTTCCCCCCTCATGTAACCTCTATTTCAGATCTTTTGAATACCATATGGCAATTGAGAGTGCATTTTGAAAACTTTCCCCCTAGGTGTTTTTATTCTTAGGTCTGAATGTGACATTAAGACCCAAAGCATATCCTTGCTGTTTGTGGTAGGCAAGGTTGCCCAGCTCCTGAGGTAAAACAAAACTGAGCAGTATGACACTGAAGTTAACTTTGGTCAAACTTTGTACTACAAATTGTCTTCCTTTGAAGTCCTTTAGAGTTTTCTGTGCACAGAAGCTTCGGTTCCTGCAGCCAAGTGTGTTGTTGGCTTTTTCTCTGCCCTTAACTCAACCATCCTTTTCTGCTTGTGGCAGCTGCAGTTACACCCACTGTTCCATGACTGTCCTTTCCATAGGCCAAAGGGGAAAGTGAATGTTTTCTCTTTTTTTGCAAAGGAAAGGCTGAAATCTTTACATTTGCTTGAAGAAGACACAGCATGAAAGCTGAATCATAGAATTAGGGAATCACAGAATGGCTCAAGTTGGAAGGGACCTCAAGGATCGTGAAGCTCCAATCCCCTTGTCACAAGCAAGGTTGCCAACCTCCTCATTTAATACCAGACCAGGCTGACCAGGGCCCCATCCAATCTGGCCTTGAACACCTCCAGGGGTGGGGCATCCACAACCTCTCTGGGCAGCCTGTTCCAGCACCTCACCACTCTCATAGTAAAGAGCTTCCCCTGACATCCAACCTAAATCTTCCCTCCTTCAATTTAAAACCATTTCTCCTCGTCCTGCTGTTATCTACCCTTTCAAAAAGTTGACTTCCCTTCTGTTTGTAGGCTCCCTTTAGGTACTGAAAGACTGCAATGAGGTCACCCCACAGCCTTCTTTTCTCCAGCCTGAATAAGCCCAGCTCCCTCAGCCTGCCTTTGTAGGGGAGGTGCTCCAGCCCTCTGACCATCTTTTTGGCTCTCTTCTGGACCCTCTCCAACAGCTCTCTGTCTTTCTTGTACTGGGGACTCCGGACCTGGACACAGTACTCCAGATAGGGCCTCACGAGGGCAGAGTAAAGAGGGACAATCACCTTCTCTCTATGCTGGCAACCTCTCTTCTGATGGATCCCAGGATACCATTTGCCTTCTGAGCTGTAGAAGCACACTGCTGGCTCATGTTCAGTTTTTCACCCACCAGGTCCTTCTCTGCAGGGCTGCACCTTCCAGTCTGTATGGATGCCTGGGATTCCTCCGACCCAAGTGCAAAACCTTGTACTTTATTATGTTGAACCTCATTAGGTTCACTCAGGCCCACCTTTCAAGTCTGTTGAGGTCCCTTTGAATGGCATCCCTTCCTTTCACTGTGCCGACCACACCACTCAACTTGGTGTCATCAGCAAATTTGCTGAGGGTGCACTCGATTCTATCATCGATATAATTGATTAATATGTTAAAGAGCACTGTTCCCAAGACAGACCTCCTTGGGGACAACACTAGGTTACCAGCCTCCATCTGGATTTAGGACCATTAATCACCATCCTTTCCACCCTTTCTCTACAGCCTTTCAACCAATTCCTTATTCACCAAGTACTCCACCCATCAAATCCATATTTCATCAGTTTGAAGTTAAGGATGTGATGGGGGACCATGTCAAAGGCCTTGCACAAGTCCAGGTAAATGACATCAGTCGCCTTTTCTTTGTCGACCAATGCTGTCACCCCATCATAGAAGGCCACCAGGTTGGTTAGGCATAACCTTCCCTCGGTGAAGCCATGCTGGCTGTCTTGGATCACATGCTCATTCCTCGTATGACCTAGCATGTCATCCAGGAGCATGTCTATTCCATGATCTTTCATGATTAAGTTCTTTACTACAAGAATGGTGAGGTGCTGGAACAGGCTGCCCTGAGAGGTTGTGGATGCCCCATTCCTAGAGATGTTCAAGGTCAGATTGGATGGGGCCTTGGGCAACGTGGTCTAGTTTTAAATGATGAGGTTGGTGGCCCTGCCTGTGGCAGGGGGGTTGGAGATTCATAATCTTTGAGGTCCCTTCCAACTCGAGCCATTCTGTAATTCTCTGATTCTGTGATTTTGTAATTCCCAGGCACAGAGGTGAGACTGACCGGTCTGTAACTCCCCTGGTCCTCCTTTTTCCTTTTCTTGTAAATGGGAGTGACGTGACCCTTCCTCCAGTCATCCAGGACCTCACCTGACAGCCACAACTTTCCAAATATGATGGAGAGCAGCTTGGCAACCACCTCAGCCAGCTCCTTCAGAACCCTGGGATGCACGCCATCTGGCTCCATAGATCTGTACACATTCTGTCTCATGAGGCAATCTCGGACTTGCTCTGCCCTTACATTGAAGGGGGGGTTTACCACCCCAGTCCTCACCAAGAGGTTTAGGGATGTAGGACTCAGGGATATGAGAAATATTAGAATCCTGGCTGCTGGCGAAGACCAAGGCAAAGAACTCATTCAGTACCTCAGCTTCTCCTCATCTGTTGAAACCAGCTCTCCTTTTACATTTACCAAAGGAGGTACACTTGCTTTGGCCTGTCTCTTCTAGCCAGTATGCCTGTAGAATGTCTTCATATTGTTTTTAACATCCCTCACCAAGTTCAGTTTTCCGCCTGTGCCTTGGCTTTCCTGATCCCACATATGCAAGTCCGGATAACATCCCTGTATTCTTCCCAGGTGACCATGCTAGGACCAAGGTGTTTTGGTTTTTTTTTGGGTAGTGCTGAACTTTGAAGCAGGACAGAGAATTGCTTGAAGGTTTTTTTTTGTTTGTTTGTAACAGTGTAACAACCCATGCTTTAGTGTTCAATCTTCAAGACTGGGTGACAAAAGGAAGAATAACAGAGGAACTGCTCTTTATCTTCACGCACAAACAGTCAAGGAGAGAAATAATTCAGTATGTTTTCTTTTTATGGTGCAAGAGAAGACATGCTCTAATGAGCAAGGTACAGTAGCCTCCGTGTTCTAGTTTGCAATATCCCAGGGTCATGTGATGAGAGCTGCTGTGACGCTGCATTGCTGCACCTTGCCTGAACCAGCTCTGCATGGTGCCCCACAAGAAATGTCACATCAGTTGGGGGGACTTCTCCAGCACAGATAGTAGCACACATAGTTCACCTTTTTGCCCTGAGTTTTCAGAGAAAAGTTAGAAGAACGTGAATAAATCTTTCTAGAAGTTCACCAGAGTAGATGAGCCCTCTCTTGACACTTCACCATCCCCTCTTCCTGAGCCAGCTCCAAGACCTTTCCTTCCCCTTTAAGTCCAAGAGCCAGTCACTCTGAAAGCCAGTCTCTATTCCCTGCTGCATAGAATCATGGAATCATAGAATTGTTTGAGTTGGAAGGGCTTTAAAGGTCAGGTAGTCCAACTCCTCTGCAGTGAGCAGGGACATATACAGCTCAACCAGATTGCTCAGAGCCCCATCCAGCCTGACCTTGAATGTCTCTGAGGAAAGGACATTCACCACCTCTCCAAGCAGCCTCTTTCAGGTTCCTGTTCTGCTGGTGAGAAGCAAGCAGAGAAAGGCATCTCTCTAACCTAACACCAGACTCTGTAGTAGTTTGCATTTCCAATACAAAACAAAACAGAACAGAACAAAACAGTCAATAAACCCCACAACCTAATAGAAGACAGTAGCAGCACAAACGAAATTACAACACTTGTGCAAAAAAAAAAATAAAAAATTCTGTTTTCCAATTGAAGGTTTTGAGTCTAATGTTTTTTTCTCTACACCTGAGCCTTTCAGCATCTGGAATAGCATGAGATCACAGGCAAAAATGGCGTAAGATCTTTATAAGTGATCCAAGAGTTGTGCATTCTGTTTGCATTGGATTAAAGGAAGAGGTTTTGAACTGTATGTTGAAATTACAAGTGTATCTCTGCTTTCACAAAGCTGAAATAAAATTTACATTCCATGAATGTACCGGTCAGTCTGTAGGATATTAAAGTTTCAGGTTCCTGTAGGACATGAAGACAGAGGATCCACAGTGATTCCAGTTAACTAGAAATGACCCAATTTTCATAAATGCTGAACAACTCCTCTTGTCATTAGTTCTCATGAGATCTGTGGATATTTCAGA
Source organism: Tympanuchus pallidicinctus (assembly GCF_026119805.1). NCBI lineage: Eukaryota > Metazoa > Chordata > Aves > Galliformes > Phasianidae > Tympanuchus > Tympanuchus pallidicinctus. The sequence continues at coordinate 47,869,331 of NW_026294758.1, forward strand.
CTTCTGAAAATCATGTTACTCATATTAAGACAATTGAAGTAACAAATACCTTCAGATGAATTCTTTGGCAATTAGTCTGTTGAGATGTCTGTCTGTATTCAAGGTTATTGTTAGCTTCACATCTGTGCTATCTACTGTCATACAAATAGTTACTCCTTACAATGGTATTTTGCAGAATATCTTCTGCAAATTTCTTCATGCTTAATGTTGAATTATTAAAGTTATTGAACACGCTTTTTAGAACTGCACTTAAAAGAAAAAAGAATAAAAAGTCAGGTCACAGATTCATGGAACTCTTTTTCCTTTTTTCAAGCAGAGTTAAGGAAGAGCTTCCATGGTAACATAGCAGCAATCACCCATTCAATAACAGAAAGGCCTCATTTTTTATTTCTTTTTTAATTGTAGCATGTTTCATTTCATTTCATTTATCAATATGTCTATTTCACATAATTTACTACTCAACACTTTTTTTTATTTTCACTAGTCTAGGATCCTTATAAGTAAACACTTGTTAATGCCAAGTGAATCAGCAGGCCATTATTAATTTTATAAAGCCTAAAATGCCGGTCTCTCACCTTCTGGGATGTGTTCATTCTCAGTAATCCCTGAATATCCCTCAATTCCTGTCTAATGAATTAAAAACTAGCTGCTTTCTTTTTTTTTTTTTTTTAAACTTTTGCTAAGTAGAAGCACTTTGTAAATGAGGACAGTCATTTCTGGAAGAGCATTATGCAGATGGAGATCATGCATTTTAATGCTTCTCCATTTGGAATTTAATCTTGAAATAATTTTAATAGTGGTTTAAATAACAATTTTCTGAACCTATCTGATGGCATCTAAGCCTGGCTGGTAAAGACCACATGCACTTCACATGCGTTTCCTTGGAAATTAAAGAAAGCAGATATTTGACAGGGGCTTTTATAAACAGGGCAAAGTAGTGAGTCCCTGAAATTAGAAATGATGATCAGAGAGTCATCCGTGTCCAAACAGGTAAAAGCCTGTTGGAAAAGGTTTGCACAGACAGGTCACAACCTTCATGTGAAAACCAAGGTCTGGTTCTGAAGGAGGTTGCCTGCCTTATCCTCTAGAATTTATTGATTTTCAATTTAGCTATTTACTAATATTTCAGTATGTGAAACCACTGGCAGGTTTGACCATAAGTAAACTGTCAGATATTTCAGTTGTAGATCTTGCATTTAGAGAGATCCATTACTGGGCAGAAGAACAGAATGATTTCATCCTTCATAATGCAAGGAACAATTGTGAGATCTGCCTATAGCCATTGCCAACACCTTTGTTAATTAAAAAGTACTCCACAATAGTCATTACCAGTGAAAAGCACTTCTTCATCATCAAGAAGCAGTACCAAAGAAAACAACAGATAGCACAACTTGAGATCACAATGCAGTTTTCCCTCTTAGGAATCATAAAAACTATCAGAAATTATTTTTCTTGGTTAAGGGAAGGTAAAATCAAATAGTGGCATCCTTTTCATCTGATGCCTCTAAATGTGGTCCCTCTGTTCTTATAAAGACCAATAGCATGTGTTCAACAGGACCAGCTGACACAACACACTTTGAAGTCAAACATCAAAAAGATAGGTGTTCTACTCTAGCATGTTTCCATCTAAGCTTTACCAAAACAGTTGTGTGGATAGACTCTACCTAAAAGAAGAACCACACAAAGAAATGAGAAGAATTGGAAGGGCACATTCTCTTTAGACGTCATTTTGGACGTTTTCTCATCAGTGTCCTAAAACTCAGAACATCCTCTGGGGAGGTTGACTACAATTGAATTAAGCCTCCTTTCAGCCCTGTGAATCTGGTTTCCACTGGGGTCCTCACTAAACAGTCCTCAGAGAGAAAAAGGACTGAATACATTAAGCCTTGGGCCATTTGGAGCAAAGAATATAAGTAATATGTAAAAAATATCGGTGCATTCAAGAAGTTTCTCTCTGTTCTTCCTTGCAGTCTGATTACAATAGGTGCCAAGTCATGTTCCCACCTGTGCTCTGCCAAATACATCATTTTACTGCCCTGGCTTTTTATTGGACTTACATTTGCTTCCCACTTGTGCTTCTTGGTAAGAAGTGGGCAGAGCAGACTATCATGAGGAGTTTAGTGCTGAGTGGTTACCCGAGGATGCAAAAAGCTTCCATTTCACTGCCTGCTTTGTCAGCATTGGACTCACTCCCTTGAAAAGATGGGCCTCCGGACTCTTCATAGGAGAAACTAAAAAGGCTTTTTGACCTTCAGCTGTGTACAAGAATCTTCTAAAGGCCATGGTAAGCACATTCTCTATAGCACAATTAAGCTGCAAACTGTCACCTGTTTTGTTGATGCATTTCATTTAGAAAGTTCTCTTCTGTGTTTTTTTTTAAGTGCCTGTCATGAACAGCTAAAATACTGGAGCTGTTTAAAAGTCTCATATGCAAGACAGAAAAAACAAATCCAGGGCAACCACCACAACCAGTCTGAATGAAGAATCAATCAAGAAATGGTTCTGGAGCTCATCACTGCAATGAACAGATTTCTTTACAGTTACCCGAAGGGAGGTTATGATGAGGTGGGGGTTGGGCTCTTCTCCCATGTAACTAATGGTAAAACTAGAGTCAGTGGCCTCAAGTTGAACAAGGAGAGATTCAGGTTGGATTTCAGGAAATACTTCTTCTCTGAGAGAGTGGTGTTCAAGAAGCATCTAAATTTTCTTCTGAGAAACGTGGTTTAGTGGGAAATATTAGTGATGGGTGGGCAGTTGTATTGGGTGATCTTAGAGTTCTCTTCCAAACTTGGAGATTCAATGATTCTGTGATTCAATGTGGAATAACCTCCCTATTAAGGACACACATACAACTACTGCCATACCACCGCTCAAATACAAAGAAAGTGATACAGATTTGTTTGGCAACCTCAGCTTGAAGATACAAGGGGAGAAATAACCATAACTACTACTAGGAGCAGAAGTAATGTTACCAGGACTCAAAGGACAAACTATTTATTGCACTACTGCAGATTTATAGCTACAAACCTCCATTTAGAGCTATGGATTTACAGCTTAATGCCAATGGAGTAAGCATAGTTGCTATGTATTGGCAACAAACAGGAAAAATATACAGAAAATAAGTCACATACTCAAGTTAATCCATACAGTTTTAAGAGATTTTGCAGCTCCATTCCCAGTGGAGGGGTAATTGGTGTCACCCAGCTTATGATGTTTCTTCAAAGCATGACTCATTTGTATGATTCTGCATTCAGCTCATTTGTATGATTCTGCATTCAGAACTCTGTCCCAAAAAGAGTCAAATGTGCCCTGTCCTGCCTCTTGGTAAAGTTATAACATGAGCAGGCATCCTCACAATCATGGCATTAACATATCTCTCCAGGAATGGCACACAGAACTTCTGCCTTTCTCCCCAATAGCTGTACCTATTCAGCAACCACCTAATTAGATAGACTAAGCCATGAAAATCAGTCTTAGTATTCTGTCATTTGTTCTCTCAGCTTAGTGCTCAGTACAAACATCTCTGATTTCCAGAGCCTGCCATGAATCTTGTTTTCAGTAGTGCCTAGAGAAAATCAAGGCATCCTACTGAAGCCACCTGGAGCTATGCCAATGAGGTGAAATCAGAGACAGACTGCATTCATCCTCGTGAACTCAGCCAATCTGAAGAAGGGATGTGGTAGGTTTCAAAGAGATGTGTGCAGGAATAGTGTCTTATGTAATCATGTTTTTATTGCTACCCTCCTTGTCCAACTACCTGGCTACACCTAAGCTTGTTATTGTATCTTCATTTTCCTTCCCGTTGTCATTTGACAGAACTGTATGCTCAAAAATCCTAGATAACTCCAGCAGGACTGATAGAGGTGTGGTGATCCCCGGGAGAAATGTAAAAGAGGACTGCACTGTCTTCTCCTATCACCCATTCCTGAACCTTCCTTTCATCCCAAGCCCTTTCTGTGCTGTGGCAGAAACAGAAAACAGAAAATACCCTTTCAGCTTGCAGACATTTTTTTAACCCGGACTCTTCCCTGCTCCCAATCTGTCCACCAAGGCCAGAGGGCAGTTGCACCCAGAGGACCCCAGGCAGTGTGACTGATGTCAGCTGTAAACCAGTGGCAGGGAAGACCTGCTAAGAGCTATTGCTAAGCCACAGGGTCTACTTAAAGGGTCAGGGCTAGGTTACTGCTCTTTTGGTAAGCCAAGTAGCTTCAGGCCCTTCAGAGAGACAAAGGAGAGGGGATTTATCTAAAAGATTTGCAGCTTAATCACTGTGGGGTTGTGGGGTTGTTTTTTGTATTTTTGTTTGTTTATTTGTTTGTTTTGTTTTGTTTTGTTTAATGGAGATTGCCCTCACCTGCCCTCTGATGCAGAGCTGTACAAGTGGGAACCAGATCCAGGGAAGTTTCTGCCTTTTGTGGGCACAAGATAAGCAGTAGGTGACTCCGCAAGCATAGCAGGAAATGAAGAGACTTTACTGGTCCTTATTGCCATCTACAGAAGATACACAGCAAAGGCACCCTCCAGCCCCCTCCTGAGGCTGTGACGCTCACCTCCACCCTATTCACAAGACAGTGGGCAGAAAACCCTGAACAGCAGCACATCTCCCCCTCCTACTACCTCCCTATAAGATTTAACTCCCACTGGAAATATATATACTTTCTTTCTCCTCTACCCCTTCTTTAGCAAGATTTTTTTCCATTTAATCTCTCACAGCTTCTCTTGGTTATTACTGGAAAATTACAGTCACAATCTTGAGCCTATATTTAAGAACTGCTGTACATTAACACACTTACGTTAAAACATTCTCTGTTACAGCATTCTGATTTATCTATGAATCTTTATTTTTGGATACCACTGCTTTTTACAGCTTTCTAATTTATATAGCCATTTGTTTTGGCTGTCAAAACATTTTTAATTTTAATTACTGAGTATCATGCTTCTGGGTATAAAACTGTCAGATAAATCTGAGTATCTGCATAAACATGTGGGGAACTGCATGTGTTATCACTCAGCAATCGCTGGTGGGCAGTTTGCAAGCTCTTGTCTGATCTGCATTCAGCTGCTGCGGAACAGCATTGGTGTGATGAACTGTTGATTAGTTGTCAAACTGTGTGCAGTTATGTCCTTGGCTCTGCCTGATACAGTGGGCTATTCAGACAGCACAAACCTTCAGCAAAGGAGTGTCCACAGCCATCTTTACCCCAATCATTCAAATCCAAAGTGCTTGTTTATCAGGACATCCCCCCAAAAAGTGGGGTTTTTTTTTCCTTTTTAAAAAAAAATGTGGCATTTTTTGCTTCACGTAGTGGCCAGGAGAAAAGTGACTCCTTTTTAGTACTTAGGAGTCAAAACATGTGTTTGTGTTTTCCCTTTACAACAAAGATAAGCCTGTGTCTCCGTGCAGTAAGTAGAAACCCTTTCTGTCTGGGAAGAGAACAGGAGCTCTTCTGCAGAGCACCCTGAATGTTCTCTTGCATTTCTGCAAAGTGGCCTCTCTTATCTTGCTGAAACACTGTTTTATCAGTGCTGGCGCTAGACTCAGCCAGGCAGAGGACCCATTGCAATAGGACACAGCAAAGCCCATAAGAGTGAGGATCCCAAAACTGGTACTGGTGGCAGACAATTCTCCAGAAGGCAACGTAGGACTAACCAGCCCTCTTGTCACACCTGGCTGCAGCTACTGTAGGTTTGTCACAACGGTTTACGGGCTGCTTTGGCCCGGTTCCATGAGCAGAGGGGCAGAAGGATCTGCGAATCCATGCCTCAAGAAAAGGGAAATAGGGGACCCCAAAATACTTGAAAACAACGGCAATAATCTGAGGTGGAACAAATGATTTACTAAATATAGTATTAGCAAAGTACAATGAGAGAGAGAGTTTGTCTGAATGGTAGATAGGCCTCATCACAACGCTGAGGTGAGAAGTGCAGTCCAGTTGAGTGAATGACGAAAGGCAGACGGCGAAGTGCAGATGGCGAAGCGCAGACGGCAAAGTGCAGATAGCGAAGTGCAGACGGCGGAGAGCAGGAGAAGAAGGAATCAGGTGACCTTGCACAGTTATATCTCCTCGCTGACCGCAAAGCCTCGAGGGGAAACGTAATTCTTCTCCTCTGGACAAACATTTGGAACTCGAGCATCAGAAATCAAACCCCCCAGTGCATTACATGATGTTATGGTGTGGAATACTGATAACCAAAAATCATAAAACCATGACATTCCACCCCTTATTCTACATCACTACATCATGCTTAACACATGGGATTACTGACTGCACTCCCCCAACATCAAATTCCCTTGTGGTACACACTGAACATCCCTGTTTTTCTGCATCACCCACCAGGTGGACCCAGGTCCCTGGGCAAAGACAGTTCCGCGAAGAGGTTTGCTTTTCCCAGAAGCTGGAAAAACCCAAACTGCTTTTCCTAACATGTTCTTTACATGTACTACAGGGACCTTATCTCCCTCTACAATATGTAGGGAGCTGGACTGGGTAGGACCATGTCGACTGATTGATCCTCTGGTGTTGATCAGCCAGGTGGCTTCTTCCAAATACTTCTACCAGTGTTTACATGTTCCACCACCCATTGCTTTTAACATGGTTTTTAACAACCCGCAGTAGCGTTCGATCTTACCAGAGGCTGGTACATGATAAGGGATACGATAAATCCACTCAATGCCATGTTCTCTGGCCCAAGTATCCACAAGTGAATTTTTGAAATGAGTCCCATTATCTGACTCAATTCTTTCCGAGGTGCCATGTCGCCACAGGATTTGCCTCTCCAGACCCAGTATGGTGTTTCGGGCGGTAGCATGGGGTACTGCATATGTTTCAAGCCACCCGCTGGTTGCCTCCACCATGGTGAGCACGTAATGTTTACCATTGCGAGAACGTGGCAAGGTGATATAATCAACCTGCCATGCCTCCCCGTATTTGTACTTTTGCCATCGCCCTTCCCCCCAGAGAGGTTTCATCTTCTTAGCTTGTTTAATTGTGGCGCATGTATCACAGTCATGAATGATTTGTGCAATAGCATCCATACTTAAATCCACCCCTCTGTCTCTGGCCCACTTATACGTTGCATCTCTCCCTTGATGGCCTGAGGTCTCATGGGCTCACCAAGCTAGAAATAACTCACCCTTGTTCTGTCAATCTAGGTCTATTTGACCCACCTCAATTCTGGCAGCTTGGTCTACTTGATGGTTATTTCACTGATCTTCAGTAGCCCTACTCTTGGGCACATGAGCATCTACATGACACACCTTTATAACCATATTTTTTGTTCGGGTAGCAATATCTTTCCATAGGTCAGCAGCCCAAATAGGTTTACCCCTTCTTTGCCAGTTATTTTGCTCCCACTGCTGTAACCATCCCCATAAGGCATTTGCTACCATCCATGAGTCAGTGTAGAGATAGAGCATTGGCCACCTCTCCCGTTCAGCGACATCTAAGGCCAGTTGGACAGCCTTTACCTCTGCAAATTGGCTTGATTCACCTTTCCCTTCAGTGGCCTCTGCAACTTGTCGTGTGGGGCTCCACACAGCAGCTTTCCATCTGCGATGCTTCCCCACAATACGACACGATCCATCTGTGAACAGGATATATTTCGTTTCATTCTCTGGTAATTCGTTATATGGTGGGGCTTCTTTAGCACGTGATACCTCTTCTGCTGGTGGTGTTCCAAACTTTTTACCTTCAGGCCAGTTCATGATCACCTCTAGGATTCCTGGACCACTGAGGTTCCCATCTGCGCTCTCTGCGTAATCAATGCAATCCACTTACTCCAAGTGGCATCAGTAGCATGATGGGTGGAGGGAATCTTTCCCTTGAACATCCAGTTCAGCACTGGCAGTTGAGGTGCCAGAAGGAGCTGTGTTTCAGTACTGATTACTTCAGAAGCAGTCTGAACCTCCTCAAGAGATCTCCTTTTCAGTTGGAGTGTAGCCCTCCTCTGACCCCCTGTAGGCTCGACTCCAGAATCCCAGGGGTCAGCCTTGGGTCTCTCCTGAGGCTCTTTGCCACAAACTCCAAGTGGGGCCTTTCTCTCCAGCAGCAGTGTAGAGGATGTTCTTCACATCCTGTTCCATCCGTACTGGCCTCAGGGCCACAGCACGGGCTATCTCTTGTTTAATCTGCTCAAAAGCCTGCTGCTGCTAAGAACCCCACACAAAATCATTCTTCTTCCGTGTCACCTGATAAAGTGGGCTTACAATGAGGCTGTAGTTTGGAACAAGCATTCTCCAAAAGCCCACTACGCCCAGAAACGATTGTGTCTCTTTCTTATTAGAGGGAGGAGAAATGGCAGTGATTTTGTCGTTCACATCTGTCGGGATGTGACAACGGCCATCTTGCCACTTTATACCTAGGAACTGAATTTCCTGGGCAGGTCCTTTCACTTTGCTTCACTTAATAGCAAAACCAGCACGGAGAAGGATCTGGATTATTTGCTCTCCTTTCTCAAAAACTTCCTTTGCTGTGTTGCCCCACACAGTGATGTCATCAATGTACTGTAAGTGCTCAGGAGCACCTTCTTGTGCCAGTGCAGCTTGGATCAACCCATGGCAAATGGTTGGGCTGTGTTTCCACCCGTGGAGCAAACGATTCCAGGTATACTGAATGCCCCTCCAGGTGAAAGCAAAATGTGGTCTAGATTCTTTGGTCAAAGGAATGGAGAAAAAGGCATTAGCAATGTCAGTGGTGGCATACCATTTGGTTGCTTTTGACTCCAGTTCATATTGGAGTTCCAACGTAACTGGCACAGCAGCACTCAGTGGGGGTGTGACTTCATTCAAGCCATGGTAGTCCACCGTCAGTCTCCATTCTCCACTGGCTTTACGCACTGGCCATATGGGACTGTTAAAAGGTGAGTGTGTTTTGCTGATCATTCCCTGATTCTCTAGTTGACGAATCAACTTATGAATGGGGAGCAAGGAATCCCTGTTGGTGCGGTACTGCCGTCTGTGCACCGTTTTTGTAGCTATCGGTACCTGTTCCTCTTTCACTCCTAGCAACCCCACAACAGATCTTCTGACCTTCTGATAGGCCAGGCAAAACAGATAACTGCTTAACACCTTCTGTGTCTACAGCAGATATTCCAAAGGCCCATTGATACCCTTTGGGATTTTTAAAATATCCCCTTCTGAGGTAATCAATACCACGTATACATGGAGCCCCTGGACCAGTCACAATAGGGTGCCTTTGCCAGTCTTTACCAGTGAGGCTGATTTTGGTCTCCAACATAGTCAGGTCTTGGGAACCCCCAGTCACCCCATTAATATAAATTGATTTTGTCCCTTGGTGACTCGAGGGCATTAGAGTGCACTGTGCACCAGTATCCACCAGGGCCTTATATTTCCGTGATTCTGATGTGCCAGGCCATCTAATCCACACAGTCCAATACACTCTATTATCCCTTTCTCCCCCCGGCTGGGGGCATGGCCCCTCTATTTGTTACCTCTGTTGTCTGCAGCAACTGGAGCAATCACCTTTTTGGAGAAGTTCACCTTGGTGGTTGATTTGTCTTGTAATTCTTTTACCCATGCTTGAAGTGCAGGAGTAGGTTCTTTATGCCACTTCTCCATATCTTCTCCATGGTCACGTAGGTAATGCCAGAAGGCAAAACGTGATGTAGTCTTACTGTTCACTTGCTTGAGCAGGAGGACATCTTCTTTTGATAGCTGAGACACTGGATGACACTGGCTGGGAGGAAATCAAGTTGATCAGCCCCTCAAGTAGGCTGTTTTGGGAATTCTGTTCCTCATTGGATGTATCTGTTACCACCATGGATTCATCAGCATCAGGCATGACTGATAGTTTGTCTATGATATCTTCTTGTTTGTTCTCCATTCTGTCCAGCTTTTCAGCTACTTTTGCAAAGGCTGAAACACAAGCTCATAGAGGGCTTAAATGTAACTCAAAGTCTTGTAGCTTATTAACCAACTCATTTATAAGGGGTCTTCTTTCCCCTCTGCCATACATAGCTGAAAATGTACTGGCGTACCTTTCTGGTGCATTCTTTGTGAATGTACGCCACATATTTGGTGTATACCTGACTCTCTCAGGATCATGCTCTTGGTCTGGATCATCAGGAATGAAATCGGGGCTATGTAGTGTTTCCATCACAGCACATTCTCTCAAATAACGGATGCCTTCTTCCATATCAGCCCATTTCTTCTTCTCAGGCATCAGATCGTCTTTGAGGGGGTATCTTTCTTTTACAGCTATCAACATGCTCTTCCAGAGGGTGAAGGCCTGGTTCTGGCATGTACTAATACCTCTGTCAATGGCTGAGTCCCTAGCAATGCCACCCAGTTGACGAGCTTCTCTACTATCTAGCCACACACTGTTGGCCCCATTGTCCCAGCATTGAAGAAACCAAGTAGCAATAGGCTCATTTGGGTGGCGTGAGAAGTCTTTTCTAAGACTTCGAATTTCATTCATTTTCAGAGATTGATCTACAAAGGTAACGATATCTTGCTCACCTCTTACTCTTCCAGGACTTCTTGCCCTCGTAGGCTTTGGTGACTGTGGTCTTACTGAGGGCCCCTCCCCTGGACTCAGAGGTGCTTCTCTTGGACCTCGGAGCCACTCCTCTGGACCTCTTTCCTCCTCTTTCTTCTCTTCTAACTGAGTCAAGATTCGTTTTGTTTTCTGTCCTCTTACAGGGGCAACTGACATCAATTGTGGTGCCTCATGTGGTTGATCAGGTTGGTCAGTTCCAATGCTCTCATCCTCTAGCTCAGCTTGGAGCTTGTTTCATTCGATTATGACAGGATCTAGCTCACATTGGAGGGTGTCTTGTTGAGATTGAAGATTGTCGAGTTTGGATTGCAGGGAGTCTCTCTCAATTCGGAGGGCATCTCTAGGATATTGGCAGTCCGCCTGGAGTTTTTAAGGTCACATTTTCAGAGAGTAACAGTGAAACAGATAGGCTTTCCCAATGAAGCTCTCCGAGAGCAGAGAGAAAGATTTGTTCTAAACAGCTAGAAAGCAACTGCTGCCCGCATTCTCCACCAAAGAATGTCAACAGTTTACGGGCTGGTTTGGCCCGGTTCCATGACCAGCGGGATGGAGGGATCTGCAAATCCATGCCTCCAGAAAAGGGAAATAGAGGACCCCAAAATACTTGAAAACAACGGCAATAATCTGAGGTGGAACAAATGATTTACTAAATATAGTATTAGCAAAGTACAGTGAGAGGGAGAGAGTTTGTCTGAATGGTAGATAGGCCTCGTCACAACGCTGAGGTGAGAAGTGCAGTCCAGTTGAGTGAATGATGTGAGTGAACGATGACACCTATAAAGATCCTCTCCTCATCTTTCTCTAGTACCTCACAGGGCCTTTTTGCTCTTGTGAATATCTGATGATGTTTTGTGCTCCTGTCAAACTCACTGTGGGAGAGACACAGGGAAACAGCCCTTACAAGCTTCACATTTTGCCTATCCATCCTGTCTTAGTTTGCTATTTCTGCCTCTTATGTTTGTATTAGAAGCTCTATAAAGATGGGGCTGCATGTGCCTACTAGTGTGCACAGTGCCTGGCACAGAGCAGGAAGCTCTGCACTCCTGCACTACAAATTAAAATTCCTTTATAATAAAATACTACCAAATGTAGGGATGGAAAAATGTAAGGGACAAAAAAGGAGCAGATATACCAACATCAGCATCCCATATCATCTGCCACAGCCAAAGATCTGGTGCAATGTTCCTGTGAAAGTTCTTTCCATTAATCCTGTTGTGAGATCTCTTCTAAGCAGAGCTGATCTTTTGCCATATTTCTCCTCTGTATGATCTTCACTTGGCTTGCAATAATGTTGCTGTTTTTGCTACTAGAACGGTTTTGTTTCACTCTCTCACAAACAGCCTCTCCAAGCCAGAGACTTGCACTGATATTTTTATATATTCATCTTTACCTTTTGCTTTTTCTGCCTCAGGTGATCAAATTGAATGAACTTTACTGCCATCTGGGGATGTAACATTTTCACTTCTGTTTGTCATTCTATCTTTTAATCTCATTAAAGAGACTCGTTATGAAGTTTAAGGAATGGAAGAGAAAGCATTTCAGTGTTTTTACTTACTGTGAAAACAGATGAAGAAAAGACAGTCATCTTCTGTGTCTCCTTGGAGTCTTGGAGGCTGAACTTAACAAGTGAACTCACCAAAGGGCACACTCCTGACTGGTGGATATGCACTGCTTTCAGCATCAGTGGAGAACAATGCCAATGCATGGCAGCACTGCTGGTGGTTCATGTGAGGCCCAGGGAACAGGTAAGCTCTGCCCTGTATCTCAAACCCATCAGTACTGGCACTGAGGAAGTGCTAGATAAAGCAGATGTTGAATATAAATCATTATCTTCTGCTCTGCTGTAAGCTTTTGTCCTGAGTGTAGTGTTGCCATGCATATGCAACATGCAACAGACTAAAAAATCAATATTGGTGTGCATGTCTGCTTAAAATGGGTCTTGTACAACATCCAGGAAGTGCCATGCCAGGGACTTGGAAAATGAATCACCAAACTCCCTTGGAAATAAGGACAACATTATTTCAGTGCAAAACCTGCAGACTATCAAAGGAATTAAGTCTAATACAAACAAAAGGAGGTGTTTTTTCACTCAGCAGGTAGCAGGTCTGTGAGGTTCCTTCCCAGAGGAAGCAGGATAAAAAAATGTTTGTATCCCACCATAGAAAGATGGGATTAATGTTCAGAAGACAGCAGGTTACTCAGAAAACCATACCAGGGTCAGGATTTCCTGTAGGGTAGATGGTGGGAAAGTTCCGGGGACATGGCAGGGAAATATGTTTATCACAGAATCATAGAATGGCCTAGGTTGAAAAGGACCTCAAAAATCATCTAGTTTCAAGCCCCTTGCCATGGCAGGGTCACCAACCAGGTCGCCAGACCAGGCTGCCCAGAGTCACATCCAGCCTGCCCTTGAATGCCTCTGGGGATGGGGCATCCACAACCCACAAATCCACACTGGGCAACCTTTTCCAGTATGCCACTACCATCTGTGTGAAAAATTTCCTCCTAATATCTAATCTAAATCTCCACTATCTTAATTTAAAACATTTCAGTCAGAGTGGCTCTTCTTACGTCATAGTTTTATGATGACAATATTAATGGAACAGGTAACAGGGCTGATGCAAAATAAGGAAGTTTTGAAATACTGGATTATTTTTTAAGATTATTGATTTTGCTTTAGAATTAGTTCATAAAAGGTTCTGCTTCAAAAAAGTGATAAACGTACAGCAGTTCTGATACAATTCCACACAAACTTTCTTCTTACTTGCCTTAACAAAAAGCATTTATCATGAAATTACAGTGACCCTTTCTTGATAATGTTTTTCACAAGCAATCATTTTTACTAAGCAATCCTACAGTATTTATGTAATCAGCTGGAATGTGTGTGATGTTATGTGCTCTTTTTCAGAGGTCTGCATTTATATTTGGATGAGGGAACAATAATAAATACATCATTAGAATGAACTTTATTGTGATAAAAATATTTTGCTTTGCACTTGATGAAAAGGAATATTGATAAGGTCAAGTAAATTATTATCTTGGTTATCTTCTTAGTGTTCTAAAGGGCTTGATTCTGAGGTGGGGAGTGGAAGGAGAAAATGCAAGGAAAGTAGCAAAAACATTTCGCTCTTGAGATAGCATTAGCGCCAAGACTTTGACTAAATCAGTGCAAGGTATTTTATGGCTATGTTGCACTTGCAGAGAAGATACCAGCACTCAGAGCAGGGCAAAAAGCCCTTTGAAACCCATCCCACCTTCCCTCACAAATATCATCTGCTATTTCTTACCCCAGCAGGGAGAGGCAGTTGTAGCACGTGTGGTGTTTCAGATGTTGTGTGCCGAGTTGTAACAAACTGAGGTTGTTAAGGCCCCACTTCATAAGAGACCTTTTCCAGTGAATTCCCACTGGTAGCATATGACCTTAATACTCCTTCTTCACTCCTGCCTTCTCACATGACCCACTTGTGGTCAGTTATTGGGCAACAAAATCTGTGTCAACAGGGATTCAGTGAGAGTAACCATTAGCTTCCAATTACTAGTTGTTCACGGTTTATCGAGCGTTGTGTCTGTAATTAGGGAACTAAGATGTAAATTGCAGTGTCCTTTACAAAGTCAGTCCTGTGGGAATAATTTCAAGAGCCAATTGCTGTTGCTGGATAGTAATTGGGAACCCAAAGGGATTCACATATGAATAACAAACGAAGGTGCACAGTAGTAGCTGGAATTTATACCTGGAACGTTAGACTTCTTAATGACAACATTAAAAGGAATAAGGTCATTTTTTTATTTAAAGGATCATGAGATACTGCATTTTCTAAGGATAAAAAGCACACACACAAGGTTAGGAAGTATAAATGTGAGACATGAGGGCTTTCTGATGTCCATCAGTCAGGACTGCCAAAGGAGTTTGCATTCTGTGACAGAACATTTCCTACATTTTTGTCACAGTAGCTTGAAGTCCCAGGTGTTGATTGCCTAAAAACAAAGCTTGAAGTTAGGCAAGGCCTTTTCATACATCTCATTTTGTGAGTGCTTTGCATGCCTGAGATTCACAGAGCATGCAGATAAGTGAGTGGGTGGGGTTTACATTGAGGAGATGAAATGAATTTTAGTGCAACAAACATTCTGGCTGAAGATTCAGACCAGATAGCACCTTCTAAAACATGTAAGACAAACTCACTTTTCTACTGTAGATACACTTAAAACAAGAGTTAAGTTTTCTGAATTGTGCTGTGACAGTGAATATCAAGGCTTGAATAGCCATTGGGGTTGTATAAATATACTCTACATAACACTTTCAGATTACAGCTAAGAACGTTTTCAATAATTTGGTTTGAAAACAAGACTTAATCCTGAGTTTCTCCACATGTCAGCTAAGCATTCCTAGTTTAGAAACACTGTTTCTATTCTAGAAGCCACTTAAGAACTAAGAAAACCATTTGTATTAATCTTGAGATTTTCTGGAGGAAATGTATCACATGGCTGTGATAAGTTTCACTGGACCAAAAGAGGTCAAGATATTACTACCAGCAGTTTAAAATTCTGTAAATTGACATAAAAGAGTACCAGTTTTTTCAAATATATAGCAACTCACTTGGAAATAATATTGTAATTCAATTCCACTCTCCTTCTCTACCCTCACAAAAAAAACTAATGTGAAAATCCACCAAAAAAATAGCATGTGAAATTCACTTTTGAGAGAAACAGAAGCTTCAGCCTCCAGGGTTGCTTTCTCAGTTATTCATGATATAGGCTTCTCACACTGTTTCAAAATCTGCTCGGGTGTCCTGCCTTCTCTGAGAGCAGGGGCTGTCTGCAGTGTCTTTCTGCAGCTGGGTCTTTCCTCCACAAGCCTGGGGAGCTGGATCTCTGAGATAAATAAAACATATTTATCAAAAGAGGTATCTCACCTTTGACCACGTATCCTAACCTTAACCCTTCACCCAGGTAACTAAAATATAACTGTGCTGAGTTTTTTGTTGTTGGTGGTGTTTTTTTTTGTTTGTTTCGTTGTTTGTTTTTTTTCGTAACTAAAGATCATCAGCTTTCAGTAGCATTTTTTTTCTTTCCCCAAACCTGTGTTTTCTAGTCTCAGAAAAGTTAATATTTGGCTGAATAACACTATAAAGTAGTAATGTAACTAATGCTCTTTTAAAGTCAGTAGAAAAACTCACGCTAATAAAGTCTAAGATCTACAGAGCTTCCCAGTTAAATGTATAGAGAGAACCTTGCAACTGGAGCACTATCTGATTAACTCTTGTTTTGTGTCTGATACATATTATTTTACATTTAAAGAAAGTTCCTGAAACAAGAAAATGAGCCTGGTTTTGTATAGATTTGTGTCCTATGCCTCTGCACTCATGTCTCCATAATAATTTGCTTTCTTTCTCTCTCCCATACCCAGCATTGTCTTCAGATTCTCTTTGTATCCCTGGAACATCTCCACTTGCCATATTATCAAACTAAGACAGCATGGTTCCAGGTTACTTACTGGGGATAGCTGATGGACAGCCAGAAGGGAAGTAGCTGAATTTCATTTTTTATGTCATATTAGTGGAGAAACCACATTGAAAGCGTCTCTGACAGCCAGCCAATTTTTAATTTCCCACAGGACTTCTGTGCATTCATATATTTTTGAGACACCTATCCCAATCAAAGTTTCTTGAACTCATTTCTAATATTTCAGAGTGCAGGTGACTGAAAATAATGCTGATTTTCCTGCAGAAGCTAAGCTAATTGTGTTCTGCTTTTTGTTGAACCAAACATTTCAGTAAGATTACTGATCTTTTCCAAGCACTGTTAAAGTAGTCAATATTTTTACTATCTCTGCATGGTAACCAGTATATACCAGTTTATTTATTGACCTAAATAATGCTTTTTACGGCAGAGTATCCAGAGTTGGAAGGAGCCCACAAGAATCAAGTCCATTTCCTAGCTCCACCAGACCACCCAAAATTAATAGTCCAAATGCTCCTTGAATTCCAGCACTTGGCAGACTGTGCACACTGCCCTGGGCAGCCTCTTCCATGCCCATTGCCCTCATGTAAAGAACCTTTTCCCTAATCACCAGCTGCCCCTTCCCTGACAGCTCTCTGTCATTCCCTCAGGGCCCTGTCACTGTCACCAGAGAGCATACTCTATGCTAACTGAAGTATGCCTTTACTGATCATAAACTGCACTGATGTGGCTCTGATCCCTTGCAGTATTTGCATGCTTTGTTGCCTACACCAAAGACTTCGTAGTTTCTGCTAACCTAAGAGGACATTTTTCTGGTCTTCTATTTTCCAAGAAGGAATGCTTCCAAGTATTTTATTAAACTCTCTTCAAATAAATTGTTACAATCATGTTCAACATGCCTTCCACTTTTAGTGTCGCCTTCTGTTTGCCAGTTCTTTCATTTATATTTCTTATGAACAGGGCAAGAAATAACTAAACCAGCAAGTGAGCATGTTGCTGTTATCAGCATGCTTCACTTTTCTAGAAGAAATGCACTTGAACTTAGCTCTTCAAATATTCCCAGAGGCCACTGTCAGCTTCCCTGACTGTGACAGATCTCCATGTGGACACAGGCAACAACCAAGCAGACTGACATTAGAGTAGATAGTGCTATGACATGCTTCTACCTGCACGAAGTACTCTAATAAAATATGACTGAAAGGTCAAATTCCAGTTTCCTTTTGTGAAATTCTGTTTTCTCTAGCATGACTGCAAGTCTCCCTGCAAGCTCATCAACTTACCTATGATCAACTTCAATTCAAATCAATTGCTCTTTTCTTCATGCAGTGTCTATTAACTACATATTTCTCCTATATTTATCCAAATAAATGCAAAAATGCATTGCATTATACCTCCTCCTGGAAATGGCAGGTTTACCTGGGGACTTGTTGCCCAGAAGCGAAGAGGAACAAGTCAGATGTGAGGGAGACAAGGCTGCTTGTAGATGACAAGGTCAACTGTTGAAAAACTGCAGACATGAGAAGGTTGCTGTAGGCTGTGGAAGGAAACATGTAACTTGCATCAGGGAGGAATGGTAAATCAGAATTCATGTTTTTGTCTCTGTACCATGTGGCATCATTTTCTCTCCTTCACTACTGGGAGATGGTGGCAGTGACAGTTTTTTCTGCCTGCTTCCTGTCCTTTTGAAAGGATCCAAATAGTTCTCAAGACTACAGATTGCCATGGTCCTGGGAACGACAATTTGAATCATCAGCATAATCACAGCTTTTAGGGAGCTTTGTGTAAAACAAGTGAGAAATGGAAATCCAGCCACCTTAATTGAGGAAATGGGACCAGAATGAGAGTCCTCAGGAGACTATTTAAGGTATTCTTTGTCTCAGAGTTAAATTCAAGTTCCCTTACCCAGAGCAAATAAACAAGAGGTTAGAAACTAAACCTCTTACTATTACACTCTCAAGTCCACTTAACTTTGAGAAATTAGTTCTCAAAATGTAAGATTTGCAAATAGCCAAAGTGACTTTTTTTCTTTTTTCTAAATCTGGATTTGCCTCTGTGGGTTTCTGAAGATTGCTTTCTCATGGATACAACTGAAAAATGTTCCATCTAAATCTTTGTACTGTTTCTGTTTCTTTTATTGCTTGCATTTCTCCTTTTCATGATCTCTTAGCAAGTAACAGCAGAAGAAAATAAAAAGAGGGAAAAACTACCTCCTCTTCCAAAATGTACCAACAATTTAAGTGGGAGCTCAAATGATCACACAGTATTCATTATGGAAAAGAAGGTGAAATATATTTCCTTCCTCTACAGGAGCCCATTAACTGAATTTGTAATACAGTTGACATCAGCACAATTACAGCAAGCAAGTTTTCATACTTTTGTCAAAGTCATCATTTCCACATCTTCTAATCCAGTGTGACAAAAAAAAAAAAAAAAAAAAAAAAAAAAAAAAAAAAAAAAACAATGCTAAAACAAATTATTTCACAGATTCTAGCCTTGCTGAGCAAACTGCAGCATGATTAGTGCTAGGGACTGCCTCACAATATTCTTTGCCTACATGTTAACTCTTTTACATTTCCTTCTCTACATGTTTCTCCCTTTTCAGTCAGGTTGTTTATAATGAAAATTAAAAAAAGAAGAAAAAGAAAGGAAGGAAGAAAGGAAGAGAGGAAGAGAGGAAGGGAGGGAGGGAGGGAGGAGGGAGGCAGGCAGGCACGAAGGAAGGAAGGAAGGAAGGAAGGAAGGAAGGAAGGAAGGAAGGAAGGAAGGAAGGAAGGAGGCCTTAATATCCAGATGAGGCTTGATCACTCTCACTACCCACTTGTTTTCTGGTTACTGTGATCTGCAAACAAACATCAACAGAATTAATAGCATGCCTGTTAAGGATTTTTGTGAAACATTAAAAAGCAGAGCAACTGAACATGACTTTCATTCATCTTTGAATGATTCAGCAGAAAAAAAAAAAAAACATACTGGCTTCTATTTTCTATCAGATCTTCAAACAAATCAGAAATGTTCTAAAGATTTTGCTAGATCCTTGGTCTTTCTATACAACTCATGTGGGATGATCAAGTTGATTATGTCATTCCATAATGAAGGTTTGCAAAGTTACAGGAGAAATAAAACCACGAGCAATTTGTAAGAATAACAAAGTATCTGTATTTAAAGATACTTTCCTACTGCAATATCCACAAAGTGGCCAGGTCTTCTAGCCTGCTCTTTTACTGTTCTGCTTCAAGTATAGCAGGAAGGAATCACACTGAGAAAAGTTGTGGAACAACATTTACAACGTTTATGCATGCACTTTTTAATAAAAATCTCATGTTGTTCAGATTCAGTCTTCCTACGTTCCTTGTAAATGTATTGTTAACAAAAAAAAAAAAAAAAAAAAAAAAAAGCAGCAGGCAGCAGTTAATACGAATTATTGATGAGATTTTTAAGAATGTTAATTACTAGTACTGTACTCAATGCCTTGCTTTTTTATAGCAGAAAGTATTTTCAATAATGATGTGATACTGGGTTTGATGTACACTAATATGTTACTTTTTATTCATGAAATAGTACCTCTTTAGCTTAAGAGATCTGCTACTATTTCAATGGTTCTCTTTCCTCTGAAGAAAAGACATTAACAAATGATGTCACAGAGCATCACTCAATCAGCTAGGTTTTTACTTTAGGAGTTTTAAAATTAATGGCCTCATCATCATGCTGTTTTACTATAAGAGCATTAATCAGGAAGAACACATTTGCCACAAGTAGAGGATATCATAAGCACTTCTCCAAGATTTTTGCTGTAATTCAGACTTCATTACCTCCATCATTATGGTAAAGTGCAATTTCGGACACCATGGTGTCATTACCAGAAGCACTGTAGCGCTTTCCAAGGAAGCTGCATTCAGAAGATGTATTAGGAAGCTAAGACTTTGGCAGCTGGTGACTGTGTGTTTATATGTATGTCATCCAAGACACAAGAGATATACAGGTGTGCTGTAGGTAGATCGCAAACGTATACCTTTACTTTGACTATGACAGTGTGATCTAATGCAAAGTTAGTCCTCTGATTGTGCACTGTTTTTCAGTATCCTTGCATTGTTCAGTGAGCTTTGCTTTCATTAAAGCACTACCAGAAGGTCAGAACTGTGTAGCATATACCGCCAAAAAAGGACAGAAAAGAAAAAAGGCATATAACTAGTGTGCTGCTTTCAGAGGTTATCTGTGTGATCTTTTTCTGTTAGCTGTGCCCTAAAAGTTAGATGTACAGTACAGCAAGCTGCAGAGTAGTGTACTGTTTGTTTTCTTGTGTTTTAATTCATCACTGAAGGGTGATCATCTGCATTGCTCATTTGCATTACTGACATATATCCATAGAAGCCAGATTCACTGGCCATAGAGCAGCTGCTCAGACAAGGCCAAACTCTCTGACCCATTAAAGTCTCCAGAAATAATCTAACAACTTTTTAATCATCCCAGAAGATCTTGAAAAGCCAACAGTTTCCTGCAGAATTTACTTTAAGGGGAAAAATATGTACTGTATACACTCACACAGTAATCTCTTTTTCTCCTGAAATGCTGTCCAGTACTCTTCAAGGGTGATTTGGCTACTGCAAAATCCAGTGAAATCTTTTTCCCAAAACAGAGACTGATAATTGTGAGCTACACTGAATGCTGCAAGCGATGTAGATACAAAGCTGGGAGGTGATAAGCTGCAATCCTTCTGCAGAAAGGTAAAATATTTTCTCTCTTTTAGCAAATGTTAGCCCCAAACTATGGAGTTCATGGATGCATGTCATTATTATTAACAAAGTATTAAAAAATGAGAATACTTTTTAAGAGCATGACTATATATTTTCAGCTGTATGAGTTACATGTTGAGGATATATGAGCAGGGACCTTAGAAACTAAGACTGTGATGTTAGTCTGCCATCAGTCTGTTCAAACTTGTATTCAAGAGCCGCATCACTAAGGTTTTCTTTCAATATGAGGTTTGTGCTCAGACCACCAAGAATGCTTAGGAGAGCACTGCCCTGTATTTTCCATGGATATTTATTCTTCCTAAGAGGTAACAGCAATCTCTACCCAAAGCAGATACAGTATTTGCTCATTATTCCTGCATCTTTGATATTTCTTTTTTCGCTGCATGGGGTTTCATTTCCAGTCCTGTTTTTCATTTCCATGCCTCCCAAAACATCACTTCTAAAATAATTCAGCCAAAGCTTGAGGTGAAGCACCAGCCTCCAGTCCCAGAGAGGCAGACTCAGACTTGGGGAAAATTCACTGAAATCATGAAGTTTGCCCCACAAGTGCTGAGATTCTATTGCTGGAGGCCTATGCTTTTGAGAGGTAGAACTGAAGAACTTTATGGAGAATGCTTTTGACATTTTTTTGTGATAAAAAGAGGAAATCACACTTCTCAGTGAGTGGCAATTTCCTGCGTGAACACATCTCACCAAGGCTCACCAGCTCAGCAAGACATGGTAGCAGGAGTGGCAATATAACAAACAGGCCCCATGAAATGGTGTTCACCTCTCTGAGCACATCACTGACTGCTGTATAGAGGGCTGCAAGGCAGTATGGAAAGGTCTGTGGAAAAAAAAAAATCTGAATTAGAATTTAGGTAGCTCTATGAGGAACTTGCTTACTGTTTCCTTTCCTCCTGGCTGGTTCCATTGCAGCAGAGCTACGGTGAGCCCCAGCCTGTTGTTCAAATGGATTGTGTCAGACTGTAACATTAGCTTTGTAACACCTGTTTACATTTTCGTAAAGCCTAACGTAGAAAGGAAATGTTATTTTAAATCAGCACGCATGGTGTTATCTCAGGTTGACTCCTTTCTAGGGGTAGGGAAGGAAGCTGTCAGATATTCTTTATGTGGCTTCTTTGCAGATGCAGGGCTATCCTATAATTCCAATACATTATCACCACGGTCTATTTTGGGTTCATAAGGGAATAGCTGTCCAAAGGACTTAATTACTAGTATTTCCTTGTCAGAAAATGGGAGATATTATTGGCACTGGAGATACTATCATGGAGTTTTTGAGTAAGACAGGTATTTTGTTGTCTGTGGTTGCACTCAGTAATATGGTAAGAGACTTCCTCTGCTTCAAGGAACTTGTCAGTTGGGCAGAAGGTAAAATTTCTTTGAGGCACAAAGCAGCACTTTCGTGTATCCCAAATTAAGTAGACAAGCACAGTTAAGTAGACAAGCAATTCTCCCAGTTCCCTGAATCATACCATGCCTCGCCCTGGGAACCCAGGAATTTTTGTTTCTTCTTTATGTTTTTATACTATTTCAATTCCTAGGGCTTGAACTTTTAATAGAGTTGCATTGTAACTGAATGACATTGAACATAGATGACAATTGTTGTTTATTCATGCACAGTCTTTAAGAGCCAAAGAAGATCATGGTAAAATAGATCTTCTATGGACTAATTTTGTGTACAAGAAGAAGGTATTCTATGCAGAGTCAAAAACCTGTGTAAACATGCTCTTAAACCAGTATCAGGATTCAGTCAGCATCAGTATTCCTTACAGGTGCAAAATTACCTCTGAACCACAGAGGAAAATTTCACTGTGGTCAGGGGGAAGGTGATGACAAGACAAGAAGTACTGCTCTTTTCTGTGGGTAGAAAAGTCCCTAACCTGATCTTCTTCCCAAAATGGAAATTGCATTGCTCTTCAAATGCCCCTTTTTCCAGCTTTACATATCTGTGCACTTTCTGGATTATATCTAGAGAAATTAAGCAAAGCCTTGCTCATGTGAGATCTCAGAGCTTGTTTCCAGACCAAAGAAGATTTGAATATATTTGCATGAGCAAGCCAAGTTGGCTTGTCACAGAGTAGTGATTTGGTATGTAATGGATGAGATTATAGAATCATTAACTGGTAGAGTAAAAGGAAAAAAAAAGGATCAGTCTGTGACAACTCTAAATATTGATCTGATAGAAAGTTTCCTAATTGCTTTAACTGCTGATAATGTACTAAAGATCTTTCATAAAACACACATATATAGAGGATTCTAGCAGCAGAGGACTCATCTAAATTATATCACAGTCCATGTAGCCACCTGGCAAATCTCTGAAAATGTGGCATCGTCCCACATTATCTACATTATGTCTTAAATTAGTAAAGGCTGCAAAAATTCTATTTCGATGAAGTGATTCTCTCTGCTTCATCAATTAAACTAGTGCAGCAAGCAATAAATTGTAGAGAAAACGTATTCTTTCATTAAACTGAAAAATTACTTAGAGTGCTAGAAAAGGTCAGGAGGGTCATCTGATAATACATATGAAGTGGGAAACACTTCTAGAAAGTAAACAAGGGCTTTTTTTTTTTTTTTTTTTTTTTGCCTTAGAATACAGATGGTGTCATGCAGAGTCAGATAATGTATTAATGTCAAAAGAGAGCCCCAGTAAATTTCCAAGCAGACAAAAAGTAGATTATTGTTTAAAGTTTCAGAAACAAAAAGCACAATACCAAAAACCATTGGAAGCAGCATTATTTTGATGTCAACTCAGTGGAAAATGAGCAGACTTCAGTATTAAGCATTATTATGAGACTTGGAAGATAGCCAAATTAAAGAGCAGTGTAATGTTCACTCATTAAAGGTGAAACATGAATCGTGCATTTTACTCAGTCACATTCGTAGTAATACAAAGTGCATTTGTGAATTCTTACAGTAAAGTATTCAGAATAGTGCTGGAAAAGACTGAAAATTGAAGTCCAGATGCAATCTCTGCATCTTAACGGCACTGTGCTGCATCAGTTTCCGGTGAAACACACACTCCTCTCATGACCAGACACTGCGTTGAGCTCCTGGCAAGGGAGGAACAGCTAATCTCTCCTGAAGTACACTCTCAGGGGAGGAGAGAAGGCTGCAGGACTGCAGGAAGCATCAACCCTTCCCTTTTGTCTGCAGCCACTCCCATGATTTTCCTGGAGGCTTCATGATAGCTGCAAGTTCCTGATGGCATTTACCTGCTCCTCCTGCTGCTTAGAATCATTCTGCATGAAATAAGGTGACCTTGAAACCATGCAATCTATTCGCTTTGTACATCCCACCACCTTATAGCCCATTAGTAGAAGTGGTACCAACTGCAGTTAACTAATATCTTGTTCTTCCAAAAGCAACAGCTGGAGCCTTGGGGTCACATCTTTCACAATCTGATAACGCCAGTGGTGCCACACACCTACTGAAATGAGAAATTCACGCACCTTTTGTAACATTCTATCCACATTTAATCTTTAAAAAGAACAATAATTAGTCAGGAACAAAAGTCATACAATTTTTATTTCAAGGTAGCCAGCCTCTTTGCTGTCACAACTTTTGCTGGAACAGCTCTAGCAGAGCAAGCTTGAAGTAAGATTATCCACAGATCAGAGGAGATTCAAACCTACCCAGTTCAATGGGGCACTGACACAGTGACTGAGCCCTGAAGACGAGAAATTTGCTTCATGATGTAATGTTGTGCAATGCAGGTTGAGGAAATAATTACACAGCTACCAGAAACACCTCTGGAAATGAAGATATCTGCCTTCTTATGTCACTGTCAGAGGAAGACACAGCCTCACTTCTGGAATTTGCTCAGTACACATTAATGATTTCATAATCATTCCTTGGATAGCAACATTTCCTTCCTGAGACATTGTTCGGATGAACCAAACTGCCAGTCGTGTTTTACCACTGTTCTGGCAGGAACTTTGGAGAATGGCTTCAGGGAGACTGTGCCTTTTGGAGTCAAGGGGCTTTTAGGTGGAGTCAACAAATCCAGCAGTAAATCGGCGATGCTGGCTACCCACTGAAACCCTTAATGATAAGACTTGCTTGCAGTAAACTACAGGCAGCTAAAGGAAATTAACAGGGAGTAAAACAAAAGCAGCTCAGGAAACACAGCAGATGCTTGCCTGCTGTGCCAATGGAGACTGTCAAGTGGCAGCTCCTGAGCTTTCAAGTGTAGCTCTCTGTTTCACCCCTGAAGATCCAGCTGAGCAAAAAGGCTAGACACAATCTGATGCTCCTTTGAAAGGCTGAGTAGCAATAATCAAGCTTGGCATTTACACAGTATTTCCACCTTTGGTGTTTTATAGACCTTAATCAATCAATTCTTGTGCTTCCCTGGGGAGGGAAAAACAAAAACATCCCTTATAATGAAAGAAGAAATTATGAAAGAGGAGCTAAATGTCTTCCCCATGGCTTACAGAAATTCAGTCTTAATAAAGGATATTGAATTCAGGAGACTTTAGCACAGTACCTGCTCTGCTAATGCATGTCTTCCCCTTGTAGTGCACCACAACTGCACCAGAAATGCTTCCCCCCTGTGTGTACTTGCTGAGACCCAGGACAGCAGCATCATATTCTCAGATATGCCAGTAGATGTAGTCATGCCACTGCCAAGATTATTTACAATAGGTACAAAAGCTTGCTGATAAGATATATGCACATAATATGGTCTTATCAAAGACCCAGTCACACTAATAAAATGCAAAGGTTGTCATTTAGGATGGAAAATCCTATGATTTAAAGCAGTGGCCAAATATTGGATCATCTTATATACTCTTAATAAATCAGAACAAGCAAGGCACAGAATATCTGGTATAAAATTTAGAGCTCTTCTTTAATAGCTCCCTCAGGTAGGGACTCCAGATTTTCTATGCTAGGTTCATGTGTGCTGGTTGCTTCTCCTGCAGCTTGCCAGTGCAAAAATAGCTCAGAGGTGAAGTTTTGTGGAGAAGGTTCTGCTACCGCCCTTCCTTCGGGTCTGTTTGTTCAGGTATCAGTAGGTGCAAAAAGGCTCCGAAAACAGCATATACACAGCTTCACAAGTATGTGGCAAGTGTTTGCTGACTGCCTTGAACAGCTTGGATTGTAAGCTGTGAGACAGACCTGTTTTCCACTTCTGCTGATTCAGGAGGATACACCCTTGGAGAGAGAACCCTGTAGCAAATCCTGGGCATTACAAATACAACATCTTCCACCAGCTTAACTAACTTCAAGGAGACCCAGTAATCCAGGAGCCATCCTCCCCATTTCTTTCCATTAGGGTAGCAAAGAGAGGAACACAATGCCATTTGTGGCACTGTCATACTTCAAAATCTTATTCTGTACCTTTTTGGAAAATATTCATCCCCAGACATTAGCCGTGCTTAAAGACTTCGTGTTAGGGTGTGCACTGATCTGATTCCAGGGCAGCTTGGCTGAAGTCTGGGATTTTGAGAAAGTTAACGAGCAGAAAAATTAATAAAAATTTACGCAACTGAACAACTGAAAAGAAAATACTTCTACGCAGGCTATAATCCTCTGCCAACTCAAGGGAAGGAGAGAGAAAAAAAGAGGAGTTGTTTCTTGGGGGCATGGGACATGTATTAGTGCATATCAGTGCCTTCTGTAGAAGCAGTACTGAATTCCGTGCGACCATTCACGTGAGAAAATCATGGTAAATGTGTGTACATTATTGCATCTTTTAGTGTTTCACCTGTTGTAGGCTCGTTCCTGAGGCACTGGCATTTAATCCATAATTTGGACTCCCATCATCTTTTGGCAATCAGCAAAAAAAAAACCCCAAAGCTCTGTATGCAAAAACCCTGAAGCTGTGAATACCTTCATGCAGGTGCATCTTTTGGTATAGCTGGCTTGTACTGGTAACTATGACAATAGTTTCTAACTAGGGTTTAAAGACTCCCATCCCCCTGGGAACAGTATGCCTTGTGTCAGATCATCCTGTCATTCTTAACACTATTTGAGTTTTGCAATGAAAGAGCACTTTAAAGCTACATATTCACAATAGTGGAAGGAGCTTACCAAAAGATCAAATAGCAATGCATTGTTAAGACTGTATTTAATGAAGAACATTTTCCTTGGCTACTGAAGTGCTGCTGGTTGTCTACGTTTCTGACTAATCTGTCCCTGTAGTGTCCTTTAAGGCTGACATGACCTGGAGAGTTTTAGATCTGTGTGTGTTCTGCTTTTATTGCTAATGATGACTACAGGAGCCACCTCTGACAATTCCTTTTGGCAGTCTGTGGGTTTCATTTCCCACCACAGGCAGAAATACGTTCTTCTTTCCCATCTCGTCTTCTGGTTTTCCTGATCCTCATCTCCAAAAAACCAGCTGTTGATGTTTTACATGTTAAAAATTATTTTGGCTCTTTCACTCTTTTCTTCCCATTAAGGCCTCTTAACTAACATTTCTATTACATACTTGAATTAGAGCATTGTTAGCTTCAAACATAACCACCATTTTCAATTTAAAAGTGTTATAAGACACAGTGGTATGGCTTTACAGATCATATATTCAAGAAGTCATTAATCATATAATCAAGAAGTCAATAACAATCATATTTTACTAACCTGGAAATCACTTCACTCTTAGCATCATAGAAAGTCTCACCACGATCTGTTGATCTAAGTGAAAGACAAAATTGGAAAGTAAATTACCATGATTGATTAAAACTTCTTTATCGTCAATACTCTCAGGTATCCACAGCAGCATGGCAACAGCAGTAGCACTTAATATTCATTCATTTGAATCCTGTTTCATTCGAAACAGTGAATTTTCACTGTTTCCAGCTAAAGTGCCACTGTCTGCCTGACAGGAAATGTTCTTTCAATGCGGTATTTCAACAGACATTTTAGAAGCTGGTGCTTCCTGTGGAGTCCCCACTTAATGCCCTCAAACAACAAGACAAACTGTTCAATTTTTCTAGCTTACAATTTATTTTACTCTGTTATGAAATCCCAGATGCCTTCCAGCCAGTTCATAAATGAGAGAACATACTTGTCTCCTTTCTGCCAAATTAGGCTAGGGAGATTGTAAAGCAGCACAGGAGAGTGAGCAACCAGCCCACAGCAAATGATGCTGCACAGGAAGCATTTATTACATTGATTGCTCTGAAAGTAATGCCTCCTATTTATTTCCCTGGAAACTACAGTAGATACAAAGAGCATAATTACAAAGAGCACAATAAAATAGGAGGCATTACTTTTGGAATTGCCCTCGTATTTTACGTTCAGGGGAAGTCCTCACTAGGTTTATAAGTACTTTTTGCATACACCGTGCATACACCATTTTTATTACCAAGCTTGTGACTTTGATACAGAGCCAACCAAACCAACCTAAAGAGCTAGGAAAAGGTTTGGCTCCTTAATTTCAGCATGGCAAACAACTGCAGTGCTTCAAAAGACAGGAGGGGGTGCTGGGTGCTAGCATCAGATTTGTTGTGTGAGACTCCAATATCTCCCAGTATCTCAAAGTATTTCACCAGTATAATTGTTTGCATTCTTAGCACTGCTCCATGGAGGAGAGCTCACCCTGTATTACTGGCAGAGAAGAGTAACACCCAGGTACACAGACCTACCTCTCCTAGCAAGCTGTTGTACTGCCAGCCTGAAAGTCTGCTTCAGGTTTTGCTTTCCAGTCTCCTGTCTGACCGGTTTTCCTCTGAAAGACGAAGCCACGTAAGTAATGCATTGCACAAAATCTCATCTTAAGCTGTTTCCCCAGTGCAAGTCTCTGCCCCCTCTAGTGGCTGGACCGTGTGTCGAGGTGCGTGGATCTGAACTAATGGAACTGGTTCAGGCAAAATCGCTGCAGGACCGACAATGCCAGTTCCAATTCCAACCGGCAAAGGATAGCAGGGAGCAGTGAATATGAAGGTCAGAGCAAATCTCTGTAATCGCTAGAAGGTATCGCTGAAGGTGAGAACCTAATGCCAGGCGTGAAGGCTTAAAAGTGAGCAAGCAAACTAAGCCAGGTGGAGCAGCACAGTGTTAAGATGTGGCTTTCGCACTGCTTTGAACAGACTGGAGGGAATTAAGCATTTCTAAAATGTTTAATTACATCCTACTACAGCCTGCACAAGTGGTGGAGGAAACAACATGCAAGAGAGTGTCACTTCTGCTAAGCTTTTCAACTTCAAATTAGCAAATCCTGCGTGTTTGACAAATTCCCAGAGTTACAGTATAATAGCATTATTTTATTTTTTTTTTTAAACTGAAAATCAAGATTCTTTCTCCTTCTGCCTTTTTAACTATCTGCTCTCGGTTTGTTACCCTGCTTTTTCAGTCAGTCCTTATTTCCAGATAGAGCTGATACAGACAGATGACCAGGTTGTAGTTCTGGGAGAGATCTGGGAGCACAGTTGCTCATGGCAGCTGTGGATGACACACATTAATTGGGAAGCAAATAACTGTGAATTTATTTTAACTGTGGTTATATTAAACAATGTTGGTAAAATACAAATAAATAAAATAATTTTAAATGTAAATCAATAGGAATTTAATATTCATAATGTATGTGCTAGAATTTTTATACACACAGCTACGTACATTCATTTGTTCATGCAATCTGGATTATTTTTAAAGTCAGAACTGCTTGTGCAAAATAGTCTTTAATGTGGCTGTTTAATACATGGTCATGGTAAAAAACAAAAAAACCAAAAAACTAAAAAAACTGCAATTCATGCCAACATACATAAGGGCTGCTCTGTTAGTCTGTTAGCACTGTGAGAAGTAAAACCTCCAGAAGGAAACACGGTATGGATGGAGTTTGTTTTCCAGATAACAGCTGGTAAGGTGCTGTATTTTGTACTTGTTACCAAAACAATGTTGGTATCACACAGATGTTTTACCTGTTCACAGATCAGTGTTTTAGCTATTGCTGAAAACTGCTTGCACAACATGAAGGATTTCTGCTTCTTACCCTAACCACCTGGGACAGATGACTTGAATTGGTTAAGGAGATATTCAGCACCATAAAAAATGGTGCTCCCGCCTCTAGACAAGGTACCCATATCCTGAAAGTGTAAGGCACACAAAGAGATATTCCTACAGCCTTATGAGAACAAGAATAATAATACCTGTGGCTAGTCCTATCGGAAATATGGATGGTGCTATTGGTAAGTATGGATAACTTTTCTTCAGCCTATGCAACAAACTAGTACAGATGTATCCTTCATTATTATTTTCTGATAATAAAGCCTAAGCAAGCTAATTTCCTGAAGGACAGTTCTAAGCCATATGGCACATAGTGAGGTTATACTCCTCTCTCCAAAGCCAAGTCCATTCAGTGATGGAGGAGCCAGACTCTTTTCATGGGTGCCCAGTGACAGGACAAGAGACAATCTGCAAAGAGATTCTGTGTGAACATCAGGAAACACTCTGGAAGCAACTCTTTACTGTGAAGCAACAGAACAGTGACAGGCTGCCCAG
Organism: Tympanuchus pallidicinctus; assembly: GCF_026119805.1. NCBI lineage: Eukaryota > Metazoa > Chordata > Aves > Galliformes > Phasianidae > Tympanuchus > Tympanuchus pallidicinctus. The sequence goes on from NW_026294758.1 coordinate 47,899,503, forward strand.
AGAGGTTGTGGAGTCTCCTCCTGGGAGATCTTCTACACCCACCTGGGCATGGTCCTGGGCAACCTGCTTGAGCAGGGGTTGGGCTAGACATTCTCCTGAGGTTCCTGCCAACCTCATCCACTTGGTGGCTCTGCGATCTTCAACAGCAACAAGTGCTGAATGTCCCAGCTGTGTTTATAATTCTCTACACTGTACCTTAAGTGCCCATAGGGAGATGGCAGATGGAGCTGTGACCTAGGAAGGGAAATAATACATGGTAAATTTTACTGGGCCTTGGCTTAATTGGAAATGAAATAACTGTAACAAGTTGAATCATACCTTGCCTTTTCCTGTATTTAGGCAGCTCCTGCTCCCTTTAGCCCTACTAACAAGTTTCTTGTCTGCAGGAGAAACTCCATAGATTGTTGAGTGACTGCCATTGAGCAATTGCAAGAAATTCCATTTAACATTGTGCAAGAACAAGACACCTGAACACAGATTAATGCAAGGAAGGAAAGCCACATCTCAGTGCCTCTCCCAGACTCTGCTGTCCCCACTCTCAAACAGTCCTGTTGTGAAGAATGTCATTTGCAATGGGCACTTTAGATACATTTGACAAATGGCACAGATGTAAAAAGGTCTTGCTCTTACTCAAAATTTTATTATGTTTACAAAATACTAAGTCACAAGTGCTTGTTAATCGTTTCAATAGCATGAACTTTTTGAAAATTGCTCTTGTATTTATATACAAAACAAAATAATGCATTGAAATAAAAGGTCAGCATGGTCTTTTTTAAGTGACTTAGTCATTCTCTTTATTGTAGAAATAATAAGGATTATATTTCATCGAAGACTGTGGCGTATTATCCATCTCACTCCTTTATAGCCCAGGAGAGGTTATTTCAGATCTCATGGATTCCTCAGCCAGGGGAAGAGAACAATATTATCAAGACCAAAAGATCTGCATGTGCAAGCATGTTCTAAATGAAATAAGCCAAAGCCAGAACAATCTGATATCTCAGAGAGGAAATTCTGTGTACTGGGGTACAATCCTGTTGCTTCTCATAACCCTAAACACACAAATACACAAGGAAGGAAAATTTGCATATCTGTGCTTTCCTCTGAAGTTGTGATCTGTGAGGTACGCTCTACATTCATTCACACTGTCACTTCTGCTCTGTCTCTTTTAGATCTCTTTTAGCTTTCTGCTCCTGTAACAGGGCTAGAACATGATAAGAACTATGTATGCCTAGATTTTTGTATAAATATTGGCAGATCTGCATCTGGCAGAGAGAGCTTAACAAATTAGAAAGCCGAACAATCACCAACTACCTGAAGTTCAACAAGAGTAAGTCCCAAATTCTGCAGCTGAAATGGGGCAACCCCAGCTATACGTGCAAACTGGGGAATGTGATGCTGGAGGGCAGCCTCACTGAGATATGGGGATCCTGGTCGACAACAAAGTAAACATGAGGCAGCAGTGTGCCCAGGCAGCCCAAAGGCCAACAGCAGCCTGGGGTGCATTAAGCCCAGCACTGCCATCAGGCAAAGGGAGAGATTGTGCCACTTTGCTCTGTGCTGTGCTGCCTCACCTCCTGCACTGGGTGCAACTTCGGGAGGGTCAGGTGGTTGTTAGGAAAGGGCTTTTATCAAGAGGTTGGTGGGCATGGAACAGGCACTGAGCTGACAGAGTTCAAAGAGTGTGTGGACAATGCTTCTAGACGTCGAGTTAGAATTTTAGGTGGTGCTGTGTGGAGTCAGGAATTGGATTCAGTGATCTTCACAGGTTCCTTCCAACTCAGGATATTCTGTATTACTGTGATTCCATCATTCATGAGCCTCCTGGTCTTTACACAAGCTGCTCATCCTGTCACTGATAGGATTCAAACAGGGAGAGATGTTCAGCTGTCACAGGACAGAGGAGGCACCCAGCATCTGCACTGCCATGGCAAACTTTTGAGTTTTGAACATTATAGCTTTCAATCCCTAAAAGTTTGGGGCCAGTATTTCACAGCAGACATAGTGGGCAAACTACATGATTTCTCCAGTATGTTACATACATGCGCATATCTTACATATATGCACATTCACACAGACTGAGGACCAAATGATGAATTCAGATTTTGTGAGTGACATTGGCTCCTCATGCCACAAAATGTATCAGACCAGCCTTAGAATGATGGGGTCGTCCAGGGTGAAGGGGATCTTGTGAGGTTTTCTTGTTCTATCTTCTGCTTAAAGCAGGACTGCATTCCTTTAATGCACATAGGGTACAAGTCACTGCTAGTGTTCTAATGGTATGCTTCTCAGAGGATGGAGATAGTGTTTAAAACTACCAGCCCTATGCTGTAAGCAGATGGAGATGACCAAACTTACCAGTTTACAGGTGAGAGCTGCCCATATGTTCCTCTAGCTTCAACTCCATCTGTGGGAACTGGATGTGAAGAAGTAGGTCCTATCTTAAGCTGGCCCAAGATACCCATGCACTGCAGCAGTTTAAATCACTTGCAATCTGGTTGCCTTCTTACTTTTTCCCTAGTCTGAAAATCCATGATACATGTTTTGCTCCTTCCCAGCGTTTTCAGATCTGAAACTTACTTAAACTTAAAGCTTGGTATGGGAAGCCAGTTTCAGTGTTACTTAGAAAAACACCACTGATGGAGAAGCAAAGTGATCTGCAGACTTGCTTTTTGGAAGCATTCTTTTTTTGTTCAGTGAAAATCAATCAGCATATTGTAAGAAGCCTCACACTGTAATGCCTCAGCACCCAGCAGAAGTACAAAAAGCAGTGAAAATACAGCCAAATTTGGATTAACATAATACATTGAGTTTCTAAGCAACTCCACAACACAATCATTTTTATTTCAATACTCAAGGAGATAAATTATTGTCAGTAAATACCTTCTGAGAGGATTCAAAACTGTTTTGTTATGGATGAAGGAGGAATGTCCCCAAATACAAAGTTATATCAGTACTTGAGATTCTAGGTGGTTGTTTAGATTTTTGGGCCTGTTTCTATTTTCTTACCTCCCTGTATGTGTTTATTTATACCCCTGATTCACCCAAGAGAAATATGCAACATAGAGACTTTATATTTCAACATGTAATCTTGCAATGAAAGCATTTTTCCAAAATGTACTGAAGACTTCCTGCTTTCAAATGGTCTAGTAACAAGAATTACTAAGGTATGTGGAACTAGAAAGGACAGAGCTATAAAGCAGCAGTAAATGAAAAAGCTCTTACCCTTGAACAGATTTTATTCAAACAAATCATGAGAAGATTAAGCCTCTGGGAGAAAGATAACTATGGTCATTATTTCAGTGAAAGGTTACCAGATATGTTGGTGAAACAAAATGCAAAGTAAGAATAACAAGCTGTTTTGAGGAAAGTGAGGGCTTTTGGTGCTTTTCTGATTCGCTCTTCCTTTCTTTGACACTTCTCCTGCCCCCTTGATCTTATCTGTAGAAGTGACTTTGGTGTTATTTCTGACCACTTGCTCTTGGCAGCATGCAGTTTAAATTTTGCATACTTCTCAGTGAAGTTTGCACCACGCTTTGGCATCCTCAGCACAAAGATAAGATCTCATAAGTTCTGAGGAGTGACGACCTGGCAGAACTTGACAAGGGCCAAAAAGGGTGCTCAGCCATTTTAAGTAGGCAGGAAGAAACCCTGCGCCATTGCATGGCTGTTTCCCTTCCCTCCTTATGTTCCCAGAGGTTTCCTAGCCTGCCCTAGGCATGAAAAGGGAGAAATCCCAGAGATATTTTCAAAGCCAAGTCTCCAGCATGATTAGACATGTTTAAAATGAGTGGGTGGAGACAGGGGGTAAGGATTTGAAACTGTTCTGAAGTAATAGCAACCTCAGCTGCCACAACAGGGTGCAGAGATATGTGATATACTGAGATCATTGGAGTTCGGAGGCGTCCTCTTCAGACCACGACATTTTTCACTCTTTTCGGAAACAGTATTACATTACAGGTGCTATAACTTTTCTTCAGAATCAGAATGACCAGGGAACTGTAAATCTAAATCATGGCTGCCCTCAGGAAACCTGCCAGCCTGTAAACACAATGAAATGAATGAGATGAAAGCATCTGAGTGAGAAAATGAATTTTAGGCATTCCACTGAAGTCTATTTAGTTTTTACAGCCTGGCCAAGCATCTAGAAGCAACAGCTGGGAAGGACATATTAACTCCCAGTGACTAATGCTGGGAAGCTTACCTTAAGCTTGAAATTTTTGCATAGAGGATCAAGAGGGAAGAATTGTCTGACTGCCTCAGTATACCTCGTATTCCTTCTTTGCTGTAAAGAGACAAGATGCTGCCTTAATTAGTAAGTTTTCCTGCTTCTTGATTAAATCGATGACATTTGCAATGAGGAATTTGTAATGAAAGGCAGTTGAAAATGCAGTCTGACTGCAAGAGTGGGTCTTCATGCTGCTGTTCGTTTTGCAGCATACTGTCATGCCTGCCATAATCAGAAGATTCTGTTTTTAAAGGAGTGTCAGAGATTTCTGCTCACAGATCAAGGCTGGCAGGAGCAGATGAGCTCTAGCCAAAAATGCAGGAGCAATTCATATACTTCTTTTTCGTATTACTTCATTTGAACCTGAGCAAAGGTTCATTTTTAGGCACCAGTATTCTGTGATACAGAACACTGTCACCATTAAAGTGTTTACCTCCGCTTCCTTTCTAAAATTTTTCGTTTTCACACTTTCCCATGTGTCACCTGAGTGCAAAGGATGAAGTCAAAGCCCCGCAAGAACATTTCCCCTCCAGACTGCAGCAGACTATAAGTCTCATGTTATCTTGTTCTCACAAGATTTGTAGAGCTCTTGCACAGGTTTCATAGAGTCAAAGTGCATCCAAGAAACACCCAGTGGTAACTTTGCCAGATATTCCCTGCAGTTTAGCAAACTGAAGCGTAACCTGGATTCCTCTAACATCTTTCAGATAATATTTGTATCTCAGATGCTAACTACACCCAATGCACACACACAATACACATACACTTCTCATGGTCCAAACGACATTCCTGGATACTTTCCATATGCCATTTCTTTCTACATCCCTTTAAAAACAAACAAACAAACAACAACAACAAAAAAAACCTCATTGTAAAGAAAGTTGCTAAGCATTGCGGATAAGCAGCTACCTGACAACTGTAGAATTAGAGGGAAATAGCTTCCCCACTGTGATTACCTTCTTATCTCCCTAGGTACCAGGTCCTTAACTTTATTGCTCACTGATTTTTTACACAGCTCCCATCAGATTAAAAAAAATTCTTGCTGTACAGCAGAAGCAAAACTAATGATTTGTCCACCAACCTGCTTCTTTGTTTAGCTTTGTCAGGGTTATTTTGCCACGAATGTGCTTAGGCAGCATTAGATCCCAGCTCCTCATAGAGCTGCAGCATCTGAAAGTTGGGCTGGCAAGCTTCACCCCAAGTATGAGTGGTGACCCTTCCTTTTCAAGGGCTACCAGCTAGAGTCTACACTATAGACAGGCTATATGGAGAACATGAAATGGGAACTTGAATGTGGGGAACCTGTGTGGGGAACCAGAGACAGATTCCCTCTACTAAGAGGTTATGCTGAAGAAATAACATATGGAAAGAGTTTGGAACTTGAAGCCAATCATTTTCAAGAAGGGAAAAGTAGGAGCTGTCAGAGGCTTGATTATGGTAAAGAAATACAAACTAGACATTGATTGCCCTAGAAACAGACTTCCTCAATACACAGCTGTGCTTTCCTATCTAAGCAGACATTGACCAGTCTGGAAAACCAGGTAGATAAGACAGCAGGTTCCTCTTCTGCCTTCTAAGATTATGCTCTGGATAGAAGCTGCACGGCATGTCAAGATGATGTGATCCTACAGCATGGTCCAGAATGTCTTCACACAGGCTGCTGGAAGGCAATGGTCTGTAACACTTTTAGACACCTGTACATTTCATACAGCAGGCCACCTGCTCTTAAGCTCAGCAGGCTGGAAACATAAGGGCTCTAAGAGAACTTAACCAGCTTCATCACCTGCCAATCCAAAATGAGCAATCAGTGAAGATTTTAGACAGAAAGACTCCCAGAATCATTTCCTCAGTTACTGAGTTTAGATGCCATGGGCATCATAGGAAGAATCCTGTCTGTAGCTCATAAAGAAATATCCAAGAGAGAGTAAGGTGTTTGCAAGTAAAACCAGGTATGAAGCCCATATCTATTGAGATCAAGGGTAGTTGGAAAAGGAGGAAGTTGTGTCAGACCTAGAAGGAAATGTGGTGTATGTGAAAAATTTGCACATATGATTCCTAGCACATAATCTCACTTCTTAGGATGACCAAATGGCTACAGAGCCTAACACCCCAAGCAACATATGATTGGGAAATGCCAGGCATCTAACATTTTGTATTTATTTTGTTCCTGACACTGACAGAGAAATGAATCCTTTTCAGAACATCTGGGAATTTACTGAGCTTGGGCTACCCAGCTGCCTCTTGAATAATGAACTCCTTGTGTTAGGGGAGATAAAAGGCTCCTGAGCCTTTCCTAACAAGGTCAGCAAGTGGCAGCAGGTGTAAATGTCCAGAGAGTCTTTCATCTTTCTCTTTGGATGACGGTCTCCATTTTTCTGAAGGGAAAGGCTGGAATTTAGATATCTGATATATTCATTCATTCATTCTAGAAAGAAATTACTCTTTGCTGTTTTTCCTAATATTCTTGTTTTTAGATATATAAATATATTTACTGTACAGGAAAAACTAAGTTAGTATCCAATATGTACTGATACTGAGGTTTTGACTTCAGAGCAATGATTCATTTTAGATGAAGGATTCTAATTATAAAGGTAATGATGCATTTATCTGAAAGTTATACAATCTCAGCAGTTTAAAAGACAATTAAAACCTAAAAAAAAAAAAAAAGTATATATATACATACAGACATATATGCATACACAATTTTAAAATATTTCTATATTCTGCAATTGATGTTATAAGTTAGCTTTAAGTATGTACATAAAAAACATATATGCATATTATATATGATGGCAATAACAACAGATAGATATAAAACACTGCAGAAATAAAGGAGGTGCAAAGTGTCCTGATTAGAATTGTGTTCATAAATCCATCTGTAATCTGTAAATGTAAATCCATCTACCAATCCCATATGCAGTGTTGTATTTCTTGGTCATACTAAAAGCAGTTATGATTAAGCTATTATAAACATGTAAGAAAATGTTTCTTTCTTTCTGTACATTAATGTATGAACTATACTGTGATTATATAAAAGCATATCTTCCTTAGGAATATTTCTGGCGTCAATCAATTTTAAATACCTTCTAAACTATTTAAAGAAGGTTTCATAACTCTTGTGCATTTGAGATAGGTAGATTGCAGGTTGAAACCTTAGGATTCTAAATGATGTCAGGTGGGTTTCCAACTAATTCTTCTGAACTTTTTTATGAAACAAAGAAATGCTTTGAAAATTACAGAACACAGTGTCACACCTTACGAGTTGGAGATGCTGTTACAGTCACTTTCATGGCTGTGTTCATGGTTTTAAGTCATTATTAAGCCCTGAGGTTGCAGCTTTTTTGAGTTAACTCCAGATCCACAGCTGTATTTTTGCATTTACTCCTATCCAAAACTGAGTCTATATGAACAATTTCACAGTGACAGACTATACACTCCTATGCATGACAGTACAAACATACAGAATATGCTTCCCAGTAAAGCACTTACTTGAATACAGAAAGAACACCAAGCCCCAAGATTATGCAGAGGCATGGACGATTCAAAACAGTCTCCCTCTGGTTTTGAAATGCCTAGGCTTCAAAAGGCAATTTATGGCTTCCTACCAGCTTGTGACAATTTCACTGAAATTCTCTTTAGATAAAAACAGTAAAAGAAAGTTAATGTCATGATCAGTTCACATCTATGGTGAATATCAACATTTTTTGACGAAGAAGAGGGTGAAGTTACCCACAGTTCTAGTAAAATCCTCTTTGTAGTACAATTTTTAAGCTTTTTAAAGAATTAAGACATAACAATGAAGTCACTGCTGTGAGGCCAAGCGCAGTGTTTATGTGTATGACCTAGGATACTTTGAATGCAAAGATAGAAAAAAAAAATCAAATAAGCTCTTTGCATGGTTCCAGCAAATTGTCAGTAAATCTGCGTTCTCTGTTAAATCAGAGTCATGCGTAATGTGTGCCCCCTCACAGATAAAAGGTTTCTTTTCCTGTTCTTTGTTGCATGTCTCTGATTTCTAGATAATTGAAACAAGAGAAGCGGGTTGTACTTGGGAATGATACCGTCTAAGCTGTTCTTGGCTTGAAACCCTGATGCAAAGCTGACTATTCTGCTCTTTTAAAAACATGTAACAAGCTGTTAGACTGATAAACAAGCTGAGAGCAGTATGAAAAGATCTTTAAAAAAAAGAGAGAGAGAGAGAGAGAGAGAGAGAGAGAGAAAATAAGAAGAAAAACAATTCTGAGGCAAATGCTTCGCTAGTACTGAAGGAGTAACTTTCTACTTTTATTCAGACATGCTTCAATACTTCTATGCTCCCAGAAAACAGAAAAGTCAGGGTGACCTCAGAAACACTTCAGGATAAGGAAACTTGCTGTCCCCTTCAGTACTTTGAAATATGTCCTTCAAAAGTGCAGCTTAAGAGTTCACTTTTCATTTTCTATCTGGTTGTTCTGATGAGCACAGTCTGGTTACTCAACTCAGGAGAGTAAGGTCAACGTGCATGCTCTATCACAGAGCTCTTCTTTGTGTCCTTGGGCAAGTAACTCACAGCTCTTGAAGAAGCTGTCCCCAGTCTCCTCAGTGAAAAAATAAAACAAAATCATGTCTGACTTTCAGCATTTTCTAGAAATTGATTTATTGCTATAGTTACTTATTAGTGTCTATGCTGAAAGTTACCAACCAAGATTTGTCCCAGGTTCTGTTCCTGCAGGTGATAATCCCTACTTGGGCAACAAAAACAGAGCATGCCAGGCAAAACTAACAAGCTTGAAGATGTTGTGGGCAGCAGTGCATAAGCACTCAAACCGTGAGTTTTTATGAGACAGTCTAGTCACTAGTCTGTTTTGTAAAGATCGTGTGAAAATATTGAAGAAACTTCTTTTAGCCACGCTAGCAGCACTTCCATATTGCATCACATCAGGAAAAGAGGAGATAAAAGTAAATACCAGCAACCAAAATGAGAAAACCTTAACAGGCGGCAGAAAATGCCCAATACAGACTCCGGGAGGGGAGCACATCTGGGCTGCTCTCTGCGTTGCTCAAACCGGTCGGAGGCAGCATAGCATTGCGCGCTAAGCCGGGGATGGAGCCCAGGTGGTTCCATCTCCGCCGGAGCCAGCAGATGGCAATGTGCGCTGCGGGACTGCCCTGCCACCTCCCCTCCGCCTTAGCAAAGGAGAATGAAGAGCTCCGCCACTACTGACGGAATAGCAAAAAACTGCCTGAATTGCAATGAGTTATCTGATACGTTAAGTCATTAGTTTATCACAATCACATAAAGAATAGTGTCTGGAAGTCCACACTTTCCAGGGACACACTTCAGTTTTCTCATCATCAGAGTTACATGGGGTTTCAGAGGCCATGTCCACACCTAAGAATGTAGTTCAAGTCAATGTAAATGAAATTAATCTCAGTGTAAGGAAAATAAAGTTACCAAATATTACACATTTGTATTGATTTCTACAAGTATCTAATGATTTACTCTTCATTAAGTGCCCTACTAAGCATATTTATCTTCCTGGTGGCCAGCAGTCCTCCTAATGGGGCAATTCTGTCTTTGAAAGACAGTGCTATACATTACAATTTCTGACTGCACACCATAAAAATTTCCATCTTTAGCGCGAAATCAATAATAAAACATTACTTTGTGCAATATCGTTTGTGCATTTTCCTGCTAAAATATCACTTTCAACGCAAATAAGAACCCAATTCAGATTGGGCAGATTTCTTAGAACTTCTGAGACTTTTTAACAGAGGGATGAAGGCCCAGTCTCCTACTGTGAGAAGTGGCTGGAACAACCAATCGTAATGGCTGTGCCCTTCCCATCCAAGCTCTCCTGTTCATCCAGATCCCAGGCACAGCCTGTTTAGCATCCTTTGTTCTGACACCATGCTTTAAAGTGCAATGGAGTACACTTTAAAAGTGCCTTCCGTTTCTTTGGTTGTCGGATATCGTGTTTTCCAAATGCCTCAAAAGCTTCCATCTAGCATTCTAGGAGGTCATCTAGTTTCAGCTTGTAGATATATTGTTCATACTCATTTTTTGTGGAGGTAAAAGAGAACAGATACAGAACAGATGTGAAAATTCAGTCTAGCCTGGCTGCATGTTACCCACATATCCCCTTATGCAGACCAGGTTACTCGGAGCAGGGTACACTGCTCACACAGTCTGGAGAGGTGATACAACTGCACCAACTGGAAAGCTACTGCTAAAGTATACAGTATTTGTGTAAACACAGCTTAAGCTAACTGATGTTTACTGGCTGTGCTGTGGCTGCAAAGACCCTGCAGTGTAAAAACAGCCACTACTGATTTAGATAAAAGCAAGGGAAATAATATTTATTTTCTAAACACTGTCCAGTGGTACAGTCATCTGTCTAAACAGCCGGTGTTTTGGGAAGCATATCCTGTTAACAAAAGTGCAACAGTGACTTACTGACAGTGTTTACCTATAGAAAAACAATCCTTACTTGAGAGGAATTCACATTAACTGGTGGAGTTTTCAGGTTTTGATGGTTCTGGCCACATCTTAATTTCATTTCATGTCCCTCATTTGCTTGTTCACGTGGCTGTGCTCATCCTTTGAACAAGAGTTAAGAACATGGTTGTTCAACTGAACTGGGTTTCATTTTCTTTATGATGACTTTTCATTGTCCATTTTTGTCTCCTGCAGTTGTCTGCCCTGTTTGCCTGGCTGTGATAGAGCAGCCAGGCACTAGAATCTCACATAGTGCAGGAGTCATGCCACTCCTAATAGGACTGCTGAGAAGGGATTAAAGCTTTTCACGTCCAAGCTGCCAGAACAAGTCCTACAAACTTCTCAAGAAGTCTTACCTCCTCGCTGACCCCAGTGCCTGCCTTCACATAGAAAATGAGCATTGCTGTTATTCCTCTGACAGAAATTGTTGCCAATGTCCTGCCAGCTGATGGCATCATCAGCAACCTAGTGTAGACACTGGGTTAAAATATACAGAAACTGCTATGTATGATGGACTAGTGACACCTTCCTCTGTGATGATGGAGGTTTGTTAACAGACTGGGTATGTCGTCTGAAAGCTGCTTCAAATGTCATATCCCACAAAAGATGGTTCTACCCATTTTAAAACACGGAGAGTGAATAAAACTGGATAAACTGGCTGTCATGGGCCAAACAAAATCATCCAACTCTGTTGTCTATCTCTGGCAGTGCTCAACAGCAGATGTGCAGGATCAGTGTAAGAACAAGACAAGAAAATTGTATGACTATGTTCTTCCAGTCTCTACTCACTAAACCCCTCAGCCAGCATGGCCCAAGTCATATCTTTTTATTCCAGCCCTCCTTCACTGTTTTATCTCATTAATTCGTTCAGTAACTTTCTGAAATCAGGTTTGCTCCTTTTCGTGTATCTGACACAAAACACCACAGGGTGTTTTGTTTCAAATGGTTTCTTTTGGTATTCAAGAATACACAGGCAAAGGGACAAGGAGACACATGCAGGCATTTGGTCTAGGTGCACAGTAATGTAGGGACCACTGTATTCCAAGGAGGAATAAAAAGCTGTTGCTTCTCTATACAGCATGTGGACCATATGATATGGAGGCTTCTTGACCATAGCCTCAGACTGCATTGTTTGTTTCCCTTGAGTCATCCAACTCTTGTCCTGCACAGAGGAACCAGCAGATGTTTGCAGATTCTGCACAAGGGTGCTCTGTATGGCTCATTTCCCACAACTCTGAGATATAATGTCTCAGTTGTGCCCAGACTCTGCAGCAGTAAGGACTAGGGCTGCCTTTGATGGAGGTTTATGTACTATACATACTGTACATTTTTTGTGAGAAGAAATATACTTCAGAGTTTTGCTTTGATGGTGGATTGTGGGTATTTGTGCATTTGCAAAGTGTGTTTTCAAGGCATTTCCGTTTCAATTCCCTATGCAACAGAGACCAAGAGCGTGAAATAGAATTAACACCAATATTAGCTGCATGATTGCTTTCATTAGGGCTGGTTTTTGACCTGTAAGCAGCTGTTGCCAGTACATGTAAATTAAAACCAGGAAACTGAATTATATTATACAAAAGGAATAAGTCTCCTTTTTCTGTTCTTTTTATATAAAACATTTTTCTTTCTCTCAAAATAGTCCAACCAGATAATTACACTGTTATGGTCACACTTCTCACTTTCCTTTTCTGTACTTTTTTCCCCCCTTAATGGTTCTGCTTTATTAGCCAGACACTTTTATTCCTGCAACTAAGTATTTTTGGGTATTGATGACAATGACATGGTAAAGAGGCTAAGCTGTGCTGAAATAAATGAGATCCGTTACACTCATTCTGATTTATCTGGCTCCTTTGCTGATTTGCCAGCCTGAAATCTCTGGCACAGTTTCAGACCATGTCTCTGGCAGAGCCAGGATGATTTTTGTCACTGTTGTTGAAAACTCCTGCTTCTTTTATTTATTTATTTATTTATTTATTTATTATTTTCTTACAGATTATGTGATTGAAACTTAAAGAGCCTCAGACCAAAGCCTGTGTCTTAAGCCCAACAATTCTTCTGGCTTTTTTCCTAATGCCATAAAAAAGTAAGCAAAACAACTTAAGGAGGGAAGGTTTTTTCATTTCAGTTTCTTGACCTGCACAGACACACACTATCATCTGTTTGCACACATAGCTATTTTTATTCCTTGATGCAGCAGTAGCTTATGGCTATGTCCCATACAGATACTGCTGTAACTGCAGTCACAGGAATGTTCTGAGCATCCTGGAAGCTCTGTACACCAGCAGGTTCTCACTGTCCCACCTGAGGCTGTGAGTGCAGATACTTTGACACAAGGGCTCATCAATCTTACTGAAGATTGCCCTCACTCCTGGTCTGTTCTGCATGGTAAGTACCATTCATACAGACAGACTTCCTACCTCTTGAAATAAAGAGGGTTTTTTTTTGTTTCTGGTCAATGATTTGATAGACAGACTTATATTTATCCCCCCAGACAAAGTGAAGATTTAGTGTCTACTACACTAAATGTTCGGTGACAAAAAGTGTTAGAAATAAATGCTTGTTTTGTTAGGAATATATATTTTTTGTTCTAGACTGGGTCTCAGGAATGATACAGTGTACAGTGTTCCAGTTGATAGACTCTTGCTGTGCTTGTTATGCTCCTTACTGGCACTGAATGTGCAGAACAGGACACTTCAGGACAGGAGCATTAAGGATGCAAAGGCATTCAGATGTCTTTACAGATGCAGTTGTGCCACTGGAAAAGCATACCCAGAAATTCTACAAAGCTAAGAAGTCCAAGCTGAATTTAGGAGAACTATATACCTGGCGTTCGTAAGCATAAGCACAACTTTTTGATAAGCACAATACCCAGAAATGCTTGTGCCTATGAAGATTTTCTGACCAAAAAAAAAAAGGAAAAAAAAAATTATTTTCTTCAGCTCTGCAAACTGAGGAGTACTTACAACTTGATAGTCTTCAGTGATGTTCAACTGGCCTCATTGCTTTCTCTGTTTTCAAGGGGTTTTCCATTTGAGGTATTATCCCAACACATATGAGTATCCATTCATTTTTTATATGCTGTTTCGGCACATATACATCAGTTTACAGTCAAATTTAAGTCCTACAAATCACTGCTCACTCATCAATATAGATAGATTCAAAACTCAATAGCTAAGGAAGTGCATTATTGGCACAGTCTGAATTTATCGTAGGGTGATGAATTGAATTACAAAGTAGCTTCAGAAGGATTAGGGTGACTTCTTTGGTCAATTGCTGTTCTTACAGGATGTTATGAAAGGAAGCAGCACATACAAACATCTGTTATACGAGCCATTCCTGAGACTTGCCATTTATCCAATGTCTCACATAACTTCTGGGAACCACCCATCTGGTGAGAGAGCCCTGAATTTTCTCCACTTTGTAGTAACTCCAATACATAAAGCTAATAGTATAGGATATTCCTCTACACCCTTCATAACCCAGCACAAATATGCTTTGCTAAATTTCAATATATTTGCTACTTCTGTTTCATGCCTTTTCATACTGGTGGTAAAAATTAATACATACAAATGAATAGCGAAATTAAAAAACAATCAAAATAAATACCGTTTCAAGGCAATACAACCTGCACTAAAAACTCTATCTTCTCTGTTTTAACATATTTTGAAAGTATATTGAATAGAAACTATTAATATGATATTCTTCCTAGGAGAAAAAATAAGAAATGTTGATGAGTCTGTAACTGTTTCATCCTGAAAAATGCTATATGCCATGATATGCTAATAAATGACTCTCTAGAGTCTCTGTTCCCACGCAGAGTTATTGTTCCCCTATCAAATGTATTTGATCTGGTAAAATTATTTCTAAACCTGTTTTAGAAAAGTGCTTAATGCATGAGAAAATCTCACAGCACAAATACTTTTGCCTGCTAAAGGAATTGAATTAGTAAGACTGCAGATAGACCATAAAGATCAAAATCAGAGAAATGCCAGACCTCATTCAAGGAAGAATGAACTCTATAATGTATTTAGAGAAGGACTTGGAGTCTTTCTTGAGCTGCAGAGACTCGGAGTACACCCAATGTCCTGAGAATTTCACATTAATTCTGGCTGGGCCATAGGTGGAAAAACTGCCACTGTATCATTTGGCAGGTCATTAATTAATATTTTGAGGGTTGTCTATGACAGGAAAAGGATGAGCATTCTCCTTTAACAAACAGCAAAAATGAATAGCCCTTCCCTAGCGAATAATTTTTGTCTTTGGCAACTGTTTTATACTTCTTCATACAAAAATATATAAGACAGAAAGTCTGGGATTTTTTTACCACAAAAACACTTGGATTTACATTTGAGGAAAACAAGCACATTGACCACAGGCAGTGAAGAGAAGAGGCGTTACTTCAAATTCAGATTAATCCCTTTTTCTCTTTTAAAGTGTTAAGGAAAACTATATTCTGAGCCTTGCAATGCCTCAACTATTATGAAGTTCAGGAGCTGCTTATGTCACTAATAAATTTTGCACAAAAATTTGGCTATGAAACAACTGGCTGGACAATTTGTAGAGAATATCTGCTTATTAATGACGTTATTTGTGATCTTTAATGTAGGCAGCACTTACTGCAAACGTCTCTCAGTCCTTGATGTTGGAACACGCCAATTACATGGCAGTAAAACATAATGGGCACATTTACAAAGAATTATCCTGAAAGTCCTGAGTATATAGATATATTTGCAGACTTTCTTCTGAAATGCTTATGTATGAAGTTGATTGCTCCTTTCAGAGACAGTGAAGATTTTTCATAGAAATAAGAAAATGTCCCTCTGTTCTAAATGTTATGTTAGAACAATAGTACTGTGATGAAGCCCTGCAAAATGACTTCTCCATGATTTCATGAAAGCCATATCTAGTGCTATTAGGCACAAGATATATTTCAGAAACACTATTGAGCATAGATTATTACAATATTAGATGATCATGATTACTCTGTCCTGTGGGCTGATATGGTATTGCTCTGAAGTATATTGTTCTAATTCTGTGATATACGACAGCTGTAAACCTCAGTGAAGTTTGTTCAGTGAAAATAGGTTTTTGTTGGTTTCTCTTAGCACAGTTTTTGTTTTTCCTCTTACTTCAAGTGATTATTGGAATCTGAGGATTAAACTCACTTAAATGATCTCAGGATCAGTGCTTTTCAGCATCTTTAATGACAACATAGGCAGAGGGGTTGAGCATAACCTCCATAAGTTTGCTGATCACAAACTGAGTGGTGAAATTGACATGGTAGAAAGGAGGGATGCCATACAGTGGGACCTGGATAGGCTTGAAAAGTGTGCTCATTTGAACCTAATGGATTTTAACAAAGCCAAGTGCAAGGTGTTG
Organism: Tympanuchus pallidicinctus; assembly: GCF_026119805.1. Lineage (NCBI taxonomy): Eukaryota > Metazoa > Chordata > Aves > Galliformes > Phasianidae > Tympanuchus > Tympanuchus pallidicinctus. The sequence continues at coordinate 47,915,585 of NW_026294758.1, forward strand.
CACTTGGGTTGAGACAACCTCAGATAAGAGTACAGACTGGGATTAGAACTCACTGAGAGCAGTCCTGCTAAGAAGGACATGGGGGTCCTGATGGACAAGAAGCTGAATGTGAGCCAGCAGTGTGCTCTTACAGCCCAGAAGGCCTCCAGTTTCCGGAGCTTTGTCAGCAGAGGAAGGTGACTGCCCACCTCTGCTCTGCTCTCATGAGGCCCCATCTGGAGTACTGTGTCCAGGCTTGACCACAAAGATGTGGAGCTGTTAGAGCAGGTCCAGAGGAGGATCATGAAGATGATCAGAGGGCTGGAGCACATCTTTTGCTAAGACACATTGAGGGAGTTGGTCAGAGAGAAGGCTCCAAGGAGATATTCTGGCCTTCCAGTGTTTGAAGAGTGCATACAAGCAAGAAGGGAATCAGTCTTTACATGGTTTGGTAGTGATAGGCCAGGAGGTAATGGCTTTAAACTAAAAGAGGGAAATATTTTCCTCAAAGGTGTTGCAGAGCTGGAACAAGTTGCTAAGAGAGGTTGTGGATACTCTGTCCCTGGAGCGATTCAAGGCTGGGTTGGACAGAATCCTGGGCATCCTGATCTAGTGCATGATAACCCTGCCCACAGCAGGGATTTGGAATTAAATGATCTTTACAGCCCTGCCCCAGCATAAGACACTCTATAGGATGATATGATTTCCCTTGTTTGTTATATTACCATAATAATTGATTATCCACAAAATTTCCAATTTAAACAAATAAACAGAAATTATCTGGGAATAGAATGATTCTCTCTGGAGAGATACCTATCACAAAATATTGTTTATTTGACTCTAGTTCATCAAAATACTGCAGAACATTCTTAATCTCTTGTACTCATAGAGTTAATAGGGATTACAATTTATCTTTCATTAAAGCAGAGTAATTAAGAAGAGAATTTTCTTTGAAGTATATAGGGAGATAAATAATTCAAACTTCTTTTATCTTAAACACTTCCTCAGGAAATACAATGGAAAGGGTAATAATTAAAAAATCCAGACAAAACAAAACAAAACAAAACTATTGCTACAATAATTGGGTGCTTTACTTGAAAAAAAAAAAAAAAAAAAAAAGACAAATGTTTTAGCAGCCCAAAAAACAGTTTGTTAAGTTGCTTCATCAGCTCACTCTGCTCTTAATTTAGAGGATTATTATATAGTGAGAGCATTGTTTGTCAGGGAAGTGGTCTAATAAAGTCAAAAAAGGAAAATTTGTTTCCCAAAGATGCTATGAGCATGAGAAGTAAAATGTTCGGTCTATTTTTTTACATGGAGCTGAACTTTTCACTAAATAAGCCCCCTTCTCTGTAGAGAGAATTTAATATTTCAGTGCTGGAGAAATAATTCTACACAACATTTTTGCTAATATGCCAATCCCTTCACTTTAATCAGGCCCACATAAAATTTCGCCTTCCAGAAGCAGGAGATGGCAGACACAGAGGCTTAAAGCCAAGGACGTATTAGCTCACACTAGCAGAGCCACAGCCATTTGAGGGTATATTTTGCTCTGTAGGTACTGTGGGGACTTGACAGTATTCATTTTTATGTATTAATTAGTGCAGACCCTCTGCCTGTAAGAAAGTTGACTTCAATGACCTCCTTGTGTCAGTTTGTATTACAGGGATGGAACAGGATTAGGACTATCATTTTAGCTGGTTGTCACTGCTAGTCATTGTTGGAATCAAGATGTGTATGTAGGCAACCTGGCACGTTTGAGTTCAGGCAAAGAGCAAATGTTGGTTGAAAGTGTCTGAATGGCAAAAACCTTGTATCATCATTTTGGGGAGTCATATTATGTCCTCTTATAAACCCAGCGCTATAACCTTTGTCTTCAGCTCAGAGAATTTTTCCAGACTAGACTCTAGGATGCCCTTCTGTGGATACTGTTTCTGTATGGCATTCTCTTCTTTGTTATCTTTCAGAGACCACTTCATCAGAACAGCAGCAGTCATTTGTTGCAGCGGACTCAATGGCATCAATACCCCACCTGAGACAAACTCTACTGATTCTGTCTTTGGACTGTGTAACTGAAAATAGTTTGATGCATTTCTCCTGATGGTAAGGTAACAGCAGAATATTCTTAAATTTAAAGACTATATCTGTTCGAAAATTCAGCGTTATAAGAGTGGGAGTAAAACACCGAGGATGTCTAACCTTCTCTTCCTACCTCTTTGACACTCAGCACTTGAGAATTAGCCCTCCAACAAGATGGTACTTTTTCATGAAAGACCTGTTTTTTAGGACCTTAAAATATATTCAGAAAAGCAATATCTACTCAGCAGTAAGAACAAAAAAGAGGCACACCAGTGCTGGAGATGTTCTTCAGGAAATAGGCTGCTTGCCCAGAAAGGACAGGTGAAGGTAGCAGGCATTCAAAACAATGCAAGGGAGAAAAGACAGGGACATACGGGAGAGGAAACAGGAGACCAGAAAGGGGAGAGACCAGGTTGAAAGCAGCTTTCACACTTAATTAGCGATCTGTTTTAGGAGGAACAGAAATATTTGTTCCTCCTCTCCCAGCCCTTTGGAACTACAACATCAGAAGCTTCGGAACCCAGGGGGGAAAAAAAGAAAAGTTAAAAAAAAAAAAGGGGGGGGAGGGGGGGGGAACCAGCAAAACCTGAAATCTGATGTTTTAAACATTTGCTGTTTAGAAAAAATAAAAGCAGGAGGGTGTTCAAATGGCTATCTGAACACGATGCAGTGTGCAAGTCAGGGAAGAGATCAGACAATGCCTGTTTGAATCCCAGGTCTTTGTCTGGCATTTCTCTGCAGTACCGTAGTGCAGCCTGGAATTATAACAATAGCTAAGGAGGATTTGTAATGATAGGCATTTTACTCCTGGGGAGAAGCAGCTCTGAACAAATCACAGAAAATCATCTTTTTTCCAGGCCTTCCAGATTGAGTCATAACCCGATGTATCTATCTCAAATTGAAAATGTATTTCATAGTTATCTTTAATACTTTCTCATAGCTTTATGTATTTTTTTACATGCTCCTTTTTTTGATAATTGCACCTATCATGCAGAAGAGGAAAATGGTAAACCTTTACAGCTGTGGAGAAAGACAAGTAAAATAATATCTGTTGAATACAAATTGCATGTAAAAATCCGAAGACATTTTTTCTTTGGGATAGTTCCTTAGAAAACCAATCTCAAAATGTTATGCTTCAGACACAGTGTCAGACACATCATATCATTACTGCAAGAGCCATTGTTAGCAAGTTCAAGTCATATATCACTTTTCAGTTTAAAATAGAAGAGTATCAAATGAACAGCCAGGAACAAAACTTGTCAGTTTTGCCCAGAAAGCCATTATTCTACACTCACTAAATAAAACTATGTGATTAGCTTTCAAAGAGATGGGCTCTCGCAATGTAGGAAAAAAAATAAAATACTATCTATTTCCCTCCACCCCATAAAACCACCGTGAGGACTGAAAAGTATAGTCTGCATAACACTTCTTTCTGTCACAAGTTAATAACATGCTTTCTACTTCAAGGACTAGGAACGCAAAGGAACTTTAGCTGTTTCTTCCTCCAGCAAGTGCCCCACCTTAGTGCATCTGGGTTTGCAGAAATGTTGGTTTTATTGCTTTTGTGACATCTTGTTGCTTTTATCAAGTAAGATGTTCATGACTCTGTAGATCACTTGCGTTCAAAAGTTACAACAGCCAGATGGTGGAAGGTTTATGAGTAGCGTTTCGACCAGGACTGTTGCATCTGTTTTTCAGGACAGAACCCGAGCAGATGGTACCTCTTACATTATCCCATATATCCCCTCCTTCAAAAGGGACTTTTTAAAAACATTCCTCAAAAGGATAATTTCATAATTAACTGCATGTGAATTAATGTACTTTGAAATGACAGCCCTTTGTGTGTATCATGTTAGGCATACGCAGCGGTCAGGATACTGTAACACTCAGCACATGTTTTTCTCCAGTCATTTAGATACAGTAACTTCTGAAAAGACGGCTAATTCTATTACACAGCAGTCTCAACAGTACTGAAGAAGAAAAAGTCTTCACCAGCCCAGCTGAGTTTCCTATTTTGGGTCTATCTTTATCAGATGGGTTCATGCTTCCATCACCTAAAGGAGCACCTGAGTATGGGGAGAAGGTGATACAGAGTGAGAAGGAAGGCTAGTGAGGAACAAGAGCAGCAGTGCTGGAAACTGCTTAACATAGGGATGTCAGAATGCTTTCATCTGTCTCAGCAAGGTTTTGCACCAGTCAGTTCCAGTTACAGATACAGTAGATATCTTCTAATCACTTTCATAAGTGTGAGTGCAACAACTGTGACCTAACTGAAGACTGATGCAGCTCTGCCATATCTTCAGAGAGGTGCACCTTCAGATTCAACAGCAAGAGAAGTAAACAAGATGAGAAACAAGAAATTATTGGTAATTATCAGTGGCCAATTGATAAAGCTGTGGCAAAGCTGTTACTGTTGTGCAGCATCTGCAGAAGATGACTGGAGATAAGAATCTGACAAAAGGAACCTCTAAGTTTTGTTAGATACCTGCAAAAGTGAGGGTGGGCAAAGAACTGCTGTTCCTATCTCTAATATAGCAAGCAGTTTTGCAAGTGCTGCAGATGCCTTTATGTCGCAGTGTTGAATCTCTAGATCTCTGCAGTTAAGAGGACAACTTTATGTACAGTCAAACAACACTGCTTCAATGATAACATGGTGCAAAAGGAACGGAACAGTTTTGAGGTACTCACCATTCCTGGTCTCTAGCCAGGTGCTTCTCTGTGCAAAAAAAATACCTCTCCATGGAGTGTTATTGTGGTAACCTTATGACTCAGGGCACAAGCATAAAATATTACTTCTGCAATTTCTTCCAGAAAGTTCAACATGAAGCAGAAATTTAAATATAGCAGGTTCAGAGCTAACATTAACAGTGGGATCCAACTTTTGGCTATGTATTCAGTAGTAGACACCTCCAAGTCATTCACCCTTAGACAAAACTGTAGCTCATAGATTGCTGGGCTGGGATTCTTGTGGCTGCATATGAAGGCAAGCACGCCTTGGGAATGGGAATGGAGCTTATATCACTGCAATGGACTAGGAAGCGCCATTGTGTTTATGGTCACTGGAATCATTTTCTAAGTCACTTCTAAATTACATTTTTCACACTGTTTGTTTATTTGACGTCTGGAACAAGAGCTTTGATAAAAGTATTTGTTTTATTCAGCACCTGCACTGAAACATTAGTAATGCTGCACTGAAGCTTTCCACATGTTTCTCTTACCTCAGACTGGTTGAGCAAGAGTATTCACACATTTCCTTAATCCCAAGCATCATAAATCCTTTTCAAGTTCCCTGTTTCATTTTTCTTCTCTCAGGGGCTTAGCAAAACACTCAGCGTGCACAATCCTTCTCCCCCAGAGCTGACATAGTTTACAATAAACTTTATAATTGTCTTGTTCTGTAGGGTTTAGTGCACTGAAGAAGAGAGTCAGGGAGAAGTGGCAGAGAAGAGATGAAACATTCTTCCAAATGGGAACAGTTCTATGATGAAGTATTATTGTGATACAAGTAGCTTCAACATTTTTGAAGGCTGGAACTAAACTACAGCACTAGAAACTATTGTCACAGTAGGAGTTTCAATTAGTTTTATATCAAAAATTGATAGTTCTTTTTGAAAATTGTAACAGTATTTCTCAAATATTGACCTAGAAAGGTCCAGGGATGGGGCATCCACCACTTCTCTGGGTAACCTGTTCCACTTCCTCACCTCCCTCACTGTAAAAGACTTCTTCCTTATATCCAAGCTAAATCTACCATATTTAAGTATGAAAACATTTCCCCTTATCCTTTAAGTTCCTTATTTCTCATTTGAGTAGACTTTCAAGAACATCTGAATGCATTTAGGGAGAATCCCACCAGCCTACCTTGTCTGGAACTCTCGTACTCTGGTTTTATGAGTGTAATAGGCCGATAGGAAAACACAGCAGTGGAACTGGTTAGTCAGCAAGGCTCCTCTTCTGTATTTTACTTTTATGTGTAAGAAAATATGTTTGAGCAGAAACTCTACCGGTAGGGGGATTGTCCCAGTATGTTTTCACCATGCCAACACAGAACAGAGACTTCTGTCCCTCCTTCACACACACCTGCAGTACTGTGTCTCTAAAGATGTGTATGCACTGGCATTTATGGAACTTTCTGACCCAGAGGCACATAACAAAGTCCAGAAAAAAAATGCCTTAGACTTTCATAGAGTCTTTCTTGTTAGTGGGACCAGTACATAAATAAAAGGTACCAAGTATTCATCAGGATTTCCCTAAAGTTAGCCTCCCTAGCCTCCTTTTTGATCTTGCAAAAAGCTTCAAACCAAAAACCTATCAATAAGGTGTGAGCCTTGATGAAGTCTGTGAAATTGTCTAGTTAATTTTATTACAGTCAGGTTTGTGACTGGGCAGTTCAGGCAGCCACACAGGCATGCTCAGGCTCAGACATCTTGCCCACATTAATCATTTTATGGGTCAAATAGTAGAAGGTAAACCTTGTTAGTAGAAGAACCCATGCTGCTTAAAGATACTATGCTTTCAGAATAAGCTTTCAGGAAGCAGTTATAGAAAAGAAAGTCCAGCTCCATCTAAGAGATCAAAACATCTTTTACTTCTGCCATCGCTGTTCTGTCCCTGAAGCTGATCTTTCTCTGCTTTGCTCTGTTGGTTGGTAATGCTTTGCTCTACACCTGCATCGATCTGAACATTTGGAAGTCCAGCTTATTTCATGGTTAAAGAAGCTGTGTTATTCTTCACTTTGATGAAAATTCTCCTAAGTGTCATCTTAGAGTAGCCTTGCTTTTTCTTTATGCAGCAAATAGAAACAAATTGTAGGATGAGGAAATAGAGAAAAAATCATTTCACTGAAATAGAAAAAACATTCAGCTCTTTTAATCTAAAGAGTAGAAAAGGAGAAACACAGTCTTTCCTGTCATTTAATTTAGATAGTTTATAATTTGAAGTTACATGTGCACGTAATAATAGGGGAAGCACTTAGAGACAGCCTTCAGTTCTTACTGGCTTAGTGTGTAACACGAAAACAATTTTGGTTCAATTCCAGTTCAGCGCTCTTCCACAAACCTGTTCAGAACGCCTGAAAATGCTCCTTTAAAACATCAAAAATCTTTAAAATATAAAGTAATTTATGAATTTTTGAATGACAATTTCTTTTTTTTTTTCCCATGAAGATAGGACATTTTGAAGGCCAGCAGAAGCTTTAATTTGTAGATTTCACAGATCCTAATACAAAGTAAGGGCCCTACACTGCTTTACAGCTAAAAATATGATCAGATATAAACAAATAACTCTCCAAACTGCAGTGAAGACAGTAATTATTCAGGTTGTCTGATGATTGTAATGAAAGAACAATTACATATACAAAGAGAAATCTCAGCCAAGCAAGGTCTCTTGTTTTTACATTGTAAGAGTTTTTTGCTAATCTAAGCATAGAAAAGTCTCCTGTTGAAAGGATGCATAACATAACTTGGTTATTTCTAAGTCAAAGGTTCCATGAGGGATAGAAAGTTTCATTTTGCGTCAGACAGAGTCGCTGCTTCAGATCCAGTCTCTCTTGAGCTATCTGTATGCATCACAACCCTGCCAAGTACATCAAATTGCATAGTTCATCTTTATGAGAAGAAATTCATATGCATGATGAGAAAACACTTCACTGTGCTTTCTTTACAGCTCACATTCCATTAAGAATTTCCTGTGATGTTTCTAACAGCTGGTGGAAAGGTGGGAAAAGACTGCTGGGTGGAAGGCAGTGCATTCCTGCCCTTTGTGCAATGATGCACCGAGTATGAACAGTGCGCAGCAGAGCAGTGGGTGAGAGAGATGGGGCAGATGCCTCCAAGTTTGACATCTAAATTGTGTATTCTGTTGGTGAGACTATCGTGGGCTAAAACTCCTGGGGGAAATTTCACAGTTTAATCAATATATAAAATTTGGAGTTTAAAAGGGCAGTAGTTGCTTGTGCATTAAAGGCGATAGCTGCATCGCAAACTTCCGTCTTACATCACAAACTTCGTGTTCCTTTTTTTTCCCCTCTGTGATTTGTTGCAGGGATTAACAAGAGTAAATACTGAAGTATCAAGTGGTAAGATCTCCATTAGAGCTTCTGATTAGTGGAAAGCATATAGCACAATGTGCCAAACTCTTTACACAGTAATACTTCTTATCCAGATTTCCAATCAATGACTCCAGTATGTGGCCATTCTTATTATGCAAAAGTTTATATGGTGCCAGTCAATGCCACCCAATGTTCTCGGTGGCTGTTGCCCATATGTTGCACTCACAGTTGATGCAGGAGAACTCAGAGAAAAGTGGATAATTTTTGAGTTCCCTTTCCATGAGTTTTCTCTCTCATTCTGTATTTCTGAGGTGAGGAAGTTTGGCAGGAGTAATCATTTAATGAAGGCTTAAGTTAACCTATTTGTTACTTAGTTCTCTCTCTGGGAGTGGGTTTATCTATTAACAGTTGACTTCCATCATCCCTGTGCTGACATCTCTGGGAAAGCATTCACTTATTCAGATGTAAAGAACACAGGGCTAGCCTTCTGTCTTTCTTTTTAGTTTGCAGTTGACTGTGGGAAGCTGACAGATAACCCAGAACAGTAATTTGCTCAAAGTAGCTGTTCGGATAATGGCATAGGGGTGGGGGGTGGAACACACCTTCCATTTTTCCCCTTTGTTGTCATATTTGTAAAAATAACTAGCTGTTGCAGTGCAAGCTGGGAGATTAAATGGTATTTGTCACAATAAACACAGATGTAGAAGGGCTTTTTCACCTTTATGCTGTGCTTGCAGGAACTTGCATAGCATTTTGCAACATCTTCATCTGATGGAGGCTTTCATTTAAAACTTGAAAACAGAGACAAATGTCCAAGCTTTTTTAACTATTTCAGAGCTTTGCTGTGTGGTTTTAAGGAATCTGGGGAGATACACTGTAGAGAACCACAGAATCATAGAATAGCTGAAGTTGGAAGGAACATTAAAGTTGTAGTTCCAACTCATCACCAAGTGCAGCACTGCCTCCCACCAGCCCAGACAGCCTAGGTCTCATTCAACCTGGCCTTCAGTGATAACAGGACAGAAAACTATTAAATCAAGAGCTCTAGAAAGAAAGTCTAATGATCTTTAAAATCAATATCAAGTAGCTAAAGGTATTTGATATTGAAGGTACGGCAATTTTCTTCCACAAGTTTCTAGCCAGTATGAAATAATATTTTATGTATACAGAATCTGTGAACGCCACATGAGACTGAATTAAGGCAGGTTCCAACGAAAAATGCAGATAAGTGGGTTTCAATGCAATCTGTGAATAATCTGTGAAGATGGCTGCTACAGAACAGCACAGATGACTAAAATTTAAGGAAGTTCAAAGAACAACAAAGAATAACACAGACAAGCATATGGGTGAGAAATCAATAAGGGAATATAAGCTGCAGTGGTACTACTTCTGACTCAGAAATCACCTGAAAAATCCAGTGACTGGAGTTCAATAATTATTTTGGGAAGATATCACTGTAGGTTTGCTCTTGACACTCACTCCTTCCCTGAAAAATGTGTTTGGTTGCTATCTATCTGGTACTGACATAGATGGACATTCTGATATGATCAGATTGCTTTTCCTGTGCAGGAGTGAGGACAGCTGAGCGTCCATGCAAAGGGAATCAGTGAAAGTTGGCACCATTTGTTGCTGCCATACAGCTGGAATTTTTACTCTAATTTGAAAGCATACAATTCGTTTCTGAGGTGAGGATCAAATATACTTCAGGTTCTTGGATTTGGAGTCCTCAGTAAAATGTCTCCCATTGAACTGGTGTCAAGAGTCCATAAATCACCAAATTTCAAGCTTTTTCCCTGAAAGAAACACAAGAGACTACTGAAATCTTTCATGATAATCCAGAGGATGGATAGACTTTTCCACACGAAAATTAGGCTATTGCCACAGAGCCACTGTTCACTAGTTCACTTGCAAAGCAGTGTCCATGTGCAGCTGACAAAGATGGACATTTCTGGCCACTCGTGGCACGTAGGCTGGTCTGGTTCCGTTTCACACATTTTCAATCATTTTCAGGAAGCTCACAGCAATGTTGCAGCTCCAGTTACAGGAGAAAGGGCTTAGGTATAGAAATCAGATCCTACATTTCATTTTCTTTGTTAGCCTGACGGGGTCCTTTCTGACACAAATCTCAACCTTTCAGAGCAGAACTTATTTTTCATTGCGGTGGAATTACACTTCAGCAAAGTTCTAGCCAAATTTGACATGAGGCATGTTTGGTTTTATTCTTTGGAAATAGAATATAATAATCCTCTTCACTGACAATGTGGCTTTGCTTTTGTTGTATGCACACTTAAAGTACACTTGATGTGTTCATTTTGAGCAAATATATAGAAAAGCACAGAAGTTTACTGTTATCTGAGAATAAAGAAGTCTTTGCAGCCTTGGACAATGCACCTTTGACATGCTGTTCTGATCTTTTAATTCTCCCAGGCTTTTTCGATGTTTATCAGTGCACCTAAAGACTACACAGAAATTGTGTCTGCTTCACCTCGCAGGTGCTAAGGATGGGAGCATGAACAAAAGGCAGACCAAGGTAAAAAGTGTATTGTTTGGTTTTATTTTTCCATTTTCTCATAGTGTACCCTTTTTAGGTTCATTTTATATGCTGGAATGCCTCCTGTGGGCAATTACAGCATAGGCTTTTTAAAAAATGCACCTACATCAACAGGCCTTGACTGTAACATACTTCCCAAGAGACCTACAGCCAGCCAGCCAGGCCCTGCTGTGTGTGGAGCAGCCTGCAACAACTGCAATAGTGTCAGCATCCTGCATCCTCCCATGTGCTGCCAGGGAGATTGCTTCTTTCACAGCAATCAGTTCCAGTCTACACTAATGTAAAACTGTCCTTTTTTATTAACAAGTAGGTTTGAAAGTGCATAGGATTTTCTCAGCTTCTCCCTGATTAAAGGTTCTAATGTTTCTCAAGAAGGATCCAACAGAGTTTTAATGGACTCTTTTTCCTAAATGTTTTGCCCTCCTTATCTTGCTACAGGTTTTGTTTTTAACACTGTATAAATATTTTGTGCACACCACTTAACGGGTGAAGTAAACTGAAGATTTACCATTTACTTGGAAAAAAGTGGTTTCTGCTCATTTGGAGTTCTCTTCGGAAACTTGAAAAGCCTAGAACTCAGTAAGTTACAAAGTGAAGAGGATGAGGGTACTCATTATGGAGCTCTCTTTCTGAAAGAGAAATTCTAAAATAGAGTTATAGAATTCTTATTTCTGAAATCTAACTGATTATGAGGCAAAAATTGTCCTGAAAGAGAACCATAGAGAACTCTTACTGTTGCCTTACAAGTGCAGAATTTGCTTGCTCGTGTGCTTACCAATCTCATAGTTACCAGTATGTTTCAGTAATAATTGTGATAGTGTTTGTACTACCTTAATTTATAAGTAATTTATTCAAGGGACCCAGATTTTTTTCTTCCCTCTAGAGTCTTTCTATTAACTTTTAATGTAACCATGCAAAAGCTGTTGGGTTTGAACTGTGGAATGAGAAGTATTGTAGAAATACTGGGTCTGAAAGGTTTCTTTCTAATTTTCCACTGTCTGTTAAGAGATTTCACTCTTTGAACTTCTCTGTTGCAATGCTACATGTCATGCATGATTCATTATACCTAATCCTTAGCACCTACAATTGCTGGAACTGTTCTAGGACAAGGAAAAACCACCGATTCAGTTCAATGATCAGAGCACTGCTTTATGATATTCCAGTAACTACAAGGGAATGTGGGATGCCTACACAGAGAAGATAATTTATAGTGCAGAGAGACTTCCTGGCTTTTTTTTTTTTTCTTTCTTTCTTTTTTTTTTTTTTTTTTTTTTTAAATGAATCTCAATAGTTTCAGCTCACAGACGAGGAGATGGGAAGGGAGGGGAGGGGAGGGCAGGAAAAGGAGGGGGGGGGAGGCAGGGGAGGGGAGGGCAGAGCAGGGCAGGGAAGGGCAGGGTAGGGAGTGGAAGGGAGGGGAGGGGAGTGGAAGAGAGGGGAGGGCAGGGGAGAGAATGGCAGGGGAGGAAAAGGGGAGGGAGGGGAGAGAAGGGGAGAGAGGGAAGGGAAGGGAAGGGAAGGGAAGGGAAGGGAAGGGAAGGGAAGGGAAGGGAAGGGAAGGGAAGGGAAGGGAAGGGAAGGGAAGGGAAGGGAAGGGAAGGGAAGGGAAGGGAAGGGAAGGGAAGGGAAGGGAAGGGAAGGGAAGGGAAGGGAAGGGAAGGGAAGGGAACTTTTACATTCTTCTGAATGTAAAAGTTAAGGAATCCAAAAAAAAAAACCAATACAGGTTCACAGAGAATCTGAGGACTGAAGAAGTGCTTAATTTCTTGGTAAAAAGAAAGCTGCAGCTGAAGTAGAAGACAGGTGGTTGGCTTGCTTTTACCAAAAACTTTTGGTTTTGCCATATCTAGTAAACATGGCAAATTTATTTGCTGTACTACTGTTGTCTGAAGAGTTACATGCACAAGACAAATGTTCTTTCAAAGCTGAAGAAACATCTGAATGAATTTGCCAAGATTTTAAATGAAATCTTAGTGAAGTCTAAATTATGGTCACAGAAACTACAATATGCTACAGCTTGAAACTTAAAACACATTGAGTTGTGCTCTTCTCTTATTCAAGCAGCATTGGGCAGACACACTATGAATCATGAACTCTGTATAACAAGCAGGGTCAAGGGGGCTGTCGGTTAGCAGAATTTCAAAGGCAATCCTCCTCAAGTTTAAGAGTTATTGTGGAGTGGCTCTGTGAATACTTCTGAAGCAGTAATCTTTCAGACAATTTTCTCTTCACATGCATGTCCCCACCCCTGGTTTTCTTCCAGTCCACCAAAACTCTTAGCTATAGAATGTCTGCCATCGACAGGTTATCTTGAGCATGCAGAAATCTATCTCTCTCAATTTTTTTGAATTTGCCTCACCGTGAAGGAGCTGACAGACTATACACCAAATTCCAAATACAGCAGTGATTGTGGTATACTGGGCAAAAGATTTAAAGCCAGTTGCCTAAGTCCTTCAAACTGCTGTACCTGTGCAGTTCTTCTACAGTGGAGTATGGCTGTCAGTTTCCTTTTTGCACAGGCAGCAATGGATGTTTGAAAATTTTCTTGCCGCAACCTGACTATTTCCTTCAGTGTCTTTTTTTCAGTATTTTTTGAGTTACAAACAACTTTTATTTTTTCCTTCATGACTTTCATGACTTGATTAATTAATTTCAGGGTCTTGAGAATAAGTTTACCTGTAAGTAATAATTATTCCAGAATAGGTAAACCAATTTGTTTGTGAATAAAGTACTTTGAGTGCTTTTTTTTTTTTTTCCCTCTGTTTTTTTTTTTGTTTTTTTTTTTGGTGAAATTTTCTGTCCTGTTCTTTCAAATCCCTTCATCAGACACCATCCTTTATTCCTGTTTGGCTCAGTTTTTATTAGGTGTAAGCTAAACTGCAAATTTTGAGCGGATAATTAGAATAGCACAATGAAATACAAACCACTTGTTTTTTTTACAACAGAGTGGTGAATTTCAATAAATTAAAGTCAGTAGTGCCTGTACTGATGGTCTCCAAGTTGCCAGCATTTCAAGAACAATAAGGAGCAAGGATCGGTGCTAATAGATGCTAATTCATGCTCTGCTGCTGAAATTTCTTCCAGTATTCCTTCGTGGTGTGTGGGGAAAGACAATGCTTAACACTGACTTTGATCCTCACATTCTGTTAATTTTTTTGCCTCAGCACTACAATACGCTGGTAGCTCTGCTCATATACATTTCTCCTAGCAGTGTGAGCAAGGTGAAAAATAATAATAATAATAATAATAAAATACAATAAAGCTAAGTACTGTGCTACCTTTTAAAGTGCCCTGTGGCAAGCTACCAGAGTGAAAGCATGTTTGCACCTGGAGATATTCAATTTTTACTCTTGTTTTGTCTTGTTTTGTTTTACATTATGACAGTGCTCTGAAAAGACAGCGCTGGTGTGGTCTGTGCTGTTGGTTGGTTTGTGCTAGAGGCCATGCCAGCAGTGCAGATTGTTGCCACTGCCACTCTTATAGCAGCAGCCAGAGCTCCCAGGAGATCCTGAGGTCTGCAAAGCCATCATTTCCTGCAGCAGGGAGGTGGGGATAGTGTGAAACCTTTGGTTTCTCTGGTTGATGGGCAGATGAAGGGATCAGAGCAGTGAATTCAGGACATCAACTCTCCTGGCTGCATTGGCAGTTACATTTTTTTAGATAAGATGTTTATGTTGCACAGCTGCCAGACATTTTGGCATGTCTCTGGATGTAGCTTTCAATAACTGCTATCAAACTTGCTGAGCTCTGATCAACACCTACTTGATGTCTGGATTTATACCACAATCTGTTGTATGGCTGTGCTTCTCCTGTCCCCACCCTTCCCTGGCTTGTCAGAAGAGCCCTTGCACAGCATGGTACTCCTGTGTGTGACTGAATCCTGCCTCCTCTACACTAGGAGGAAAAGAAATTCACCCAGTCAGACAAACCAGTGTCATGATACAGAACAAAGTAAAAAGGTTGAGGTCTTGCATTTGCTTGACACGGGGATGATGGGTGCTAGCAATAGAGCAGGGTCTCTCCCCAGTGGGCTCCAGCATTCTGCTGCCAAAACAGTTTGATCTCCAGCTCCTGGGAGCCAGAAGAAGCCTTGCTGCAATTGTCATGTGTGAGAGTGGTGATGTGAAAACAGCCCAGGGGCTCAGGGCAGGGATAGCACATTTCGCACAAGCCTCTATAAGACTACTCCACACAGCAAGCCAGTGTAATGTCTGCTGGGCTCTTGCCCCCAGACTTGGCAGCTTCAACTCTTTCTGCCAGTCATTATGGACATTAATGCACCTTTTTCTATCATCTGATGCGGGAGCCCTCTAAGCCATGCTGACGCATGCAGCTAGCTCCAATGACAGATCTCCCGATAGCACGTTGCTGCAAGTGAGCAGGTGCTGCTTAAAGCCAAGGACACATAAAAGCAAAGAAAGTTTATCCTTTCAGAAGCCCTCTCATTAATCATCTTCAAATGCCATACTGACCCGATGTATTTCTCCCCATTAACAAGCTTATACAAGCAGGCTTGTTTGACTATAGCTGGTGGTGAGTATAAGTCAGTAGGAACTCACTGCAGAGTGTTTAATTTTTTAAATTTTCTCCTTTCCAAGAGTGTTGAAAGGTCCCATTTGCCTGTAACACTGCCTGCATTGTTCACCCTTCAGAAAATCCTATGTCTCTCAGCCCTCAGAGAGATTGTTTTGTTTCTCCCCCCCGTGTCCCTGCCCCCAGTTGCATTCTGTGGTCACCTGTGACGGCGGATGGCAAACAGCAGCCTAAGCTCCCATGCCTTCCTTTCTTACCTCCACAAAGTAACTTGTCACAGCCATGAGAAAGGTTTCTATTTAAAAACAAAGAGCTGTGACCACAGAACTGTGACTAATATTGGAATTTAGCAAGAAGTCAGCTCTTGTTTCAAGAGGTTGTGTTGCAAGTTTGGGAACATTTGCTACTAAAGCTCTTGATGAATGACTCCAGGAAGAGGGAGTTAGTTTTTCTTATTTCTTCTTCTCTTTCAGTGTTCGTTTTGCACAGATGATAATGAGGAGTGTCAGGCAAGCATGTAGCAAACTGTTTTCTCTCTCTTGACAAAGCGAAGCTATCATTATGTCAGTCTGACACTGAGAACTCACTGGACTTGGACACTAAAGAGATTTACAGAGAGAAGTACTAAAAGAAGAGAAGAGAAGAGAAGAGAAGAGAAGAGGAGAGGAGAGGAGAGGAGAGGAGAGGAGAGGAGAGGAGAGGAGAGGAGAGGAGAGGAGAGGAGAGGAGAGGAGAGGAGAGGAGAGGAGAGGAGAGGAGAGGAGAGGAGAGGAGAGGAGAGGAGAGGAGAGGAGAGGAGAGGAGAGGAGAGGAGAGGAGAGGAGAGGAGAGGAGAGGAGAGGAGAGGAGAGGAGAGGAGAGGAGAGGAGAGGAGAGGAGAGGAGAGGAGAGGAGAGGAGAGGAGAGGAGAGGAGAGGAGAGGAGAGGAGAGGAGAGGAGAGGAGAGGAGAGGAGAGGAGAGGAGAGGAGAGGAGAGGAAAGGAAAGGAAAGGAAAGGAAAGGAAAGGAAAGGAAAGGAAAGGAAAGGAAAGGAAAGGAAAGGAAAGGAAAGGAAAGGAAAGGAAAGGAAAGGAAAGGAAAGGAAAGGAAAGGAAAGGAAAGGAAAGGAAAGGAAAGGAAAGGAAAGGAAAGGAAAGGAAAGGAAAGGAAAGGAAAGGAAAGGAAAGGAAAGGAAAGGAAAGGAAAGGAAAGGAAAGGAAAGGAAAGGAAAGGAAAGGAAAGGAAAGGAAAGGAAAGGAAAGAAAAGAGTAAACGCTATAAATCACTTCACACTCTCAGGACTGAATATTTCAGAGTATCTCATGTATGTCTACTTTTTATACTCATGCATTCATTTTCTTCTCCCATCACCAAGAACTGTTTCACTCAAGTTGAAACATAATTTCAACAAATTTCCTCCTCCCTTCCTTCCTTCCTTCCTTCCTTCCTTCCTTCCTTCCTTCCTTCCTTCCTTCCTTCCTTCCTTCCTTCCTTCCTTCCTTCCTTCCTTCCTTCCTTCCTTCCTTCCTTCCTTCCTTCCTTCCTGTTTTTCTGTCCTTCTGGTTTTTTTTCTGTCTTTCTGTCTTTCATAAATATTAATTAAATTGACTTTGATGTTAGCTTGTATCCCAATAAAACTTTTCTTTTTTCTCTCTCCTAGTATGAAGTCTTCTGTTGTATCTTTATTCTGGAAACAAATGGGAAGATGTGTGCAATGTTATTTCAGCTGTCTAAATTTTGTTTAACAGTTCATGCAATGAATGTTACAGCTTCAGAAGGCAAAAATTATAATGCAGTCCTTCTCTTGATGCCCTGGCTCTGGGCTGTTCATCTACCTCTATAAGAAGTTTTTTCCCTGTGGGAAAGCCGTGTCTGTCCATCCTTCCCTCTGCCCTGCAGCATCATCACTGCTGGGTGGAAAGAATCTATGCATCTCATCTGTCCTCCTGCTCTTTCACAAACTGTTTCAGCTACCCCGTATTTGCTCTGTTTCGGTTACAGATATGCTGATTCCCTGGAAATTGTGTTGAAGGCATCAAGCTACTCTGGGAGATCAGTTTTCTTCTGTGTTCAAAGCCTTCTGCTCTGATCTTGTTAATGGTGACAGACGTTCTGCTTCAAGGAAGCCCAATGTCCACACCTCAGTTGCTAATCATGAAAGAGGATCTTGTACAAGAATTTACCAAATTAACACTTATTTCATCAGGCTCACAATTCCCAGATTGAATTCATTGGAGCTGTGGTTTCAGCATTAGGATGAAATAAAAAATATGCAGCCTGCAGTGAGTCTCAAAATGGACTTAGCAGAAAGTGCAGCTGATTGTTTCACCACTTCCACCATCCATCTCAGTGTTTATTATTGTAGCAGACTGCTCAAAGCACTGCAGTTCCTTCAGAGACAGAAACTGGCACAGCCCCAGCTGCACTAAGGTGCCCAGCGAACTGCTGTCCCCACGTCAAAAGATGGCCAGCACTGGGCCGTGCTCTGCAGACAGAGACTAGCATCACAGAGCTAGCCCAGGGCACAAGAGATGTGCACATTCTCTTTTCAAGTAGATTTGCTCAACCTATTACCATTTATCCTTGATGAAGTCTGTAACTGTAGCTCAGCCATGCTAATCCACCATTCCACTCCTTTCCTTCTAAAGAGAAGCAGCTCTTCTCATTACAGAGCTATGAGCATTTGCTCCAGAGATGGTCTGACTCTTACTTCATATTCCTCTCTGTAACAGGAGTAGCTCTAGTCATCCTCTATCTGATATACAACACATTAAAATGCCATTAAATTAATAAATGTTAATTAATCTTCTAATATTCTTATAAAACATCATTCAATCTAACTTACTTCATACCTTGAATATTTAGAACGGCTGAGGAGGGATGACATCATAAGCTCCAAATCTGCCCTGTTTTGCTGTAAGCATCTCTTGCATTCATTAGTCTATTCACTTTGCCATAACAAAGATGTCACACTTGTACCTGAACCAGAAAGTGATTCTGGAAGATTTATAAGTGCCGAGACTGCCCCTTGCTGATGCATAAACTATTGCTGATAAAGGAAGACCTATTCCCATGAGTCCTAATGCCATGAGTTCGAAGATACAGTAGAGGAGAATATTTATCTGGACCACCTATTTCCTTGGAAAGCATGTCTAAGTGGAATTGGCACTAGTTGTGGATACACGCAAAGAAAGATGATCGTATCTATGTCCTTAAGACATATTTAAATTTTTGGCTATGTGCCATAGACTTTTGGCTTGGAAAAGCTCCAAATCAAAATAAATTTAAATATGTTAGAATGAGTTAAATGATTGATGATTTCCTAAGAGCCCAGCACGTCCTTGCTCCTGAGCTCATCTTTTACTCGTTTTGTGTAGCTGAGCTACTGTGGACTTCTCTGGCCTTGCACCTGATCAACTGGTACAGAGAGGAGATTGGAAGCACGCCCAGCACTTCGCAAGTTATGTGCATGACCTAAGTTCTACTGAAGCCAGTTAAAGACTGCAGAGCTCTGTTAGGGGGTTTTGAGAAAAGTCCTATGCAATCAGAATAAAGCATGGGACTTGCTGAGCTAAAGGCTGTGTGTAAAAATGTTAGTTAGTACTTGTAATACAATGCCTGCTGCTGATGCAAGTCATTATTTAAAGACATACAGCCGCATGGAATGAGCATTTCACTTAACAGATAAGTATTCACATACAAAAGCTCTTGAACTGCTCCAATGCAAAAACTTTGAGACATCATAGTAGACTTCCTTTTGTTAAAATTTCAAGTTATATGGGTAAAATATGGCCTTTTTCCAAGGCTGCAGAAAGCTGCAAAATCAATTGCTTGCTATACTGTACACATTCTCATTTGAACGAAAGTGGTGAGCCAGTGAAACACCTACTTGCAGGCATACTGTGCATTTTGGAAGCCAAAGCGTGCAGGTGCCTTGCTCTGAAACAATCTGTTACATCACAACATATCAGTGGATTTTGCAAGGCAGCAGCCACCAAGAAAGGGCATGATGCCATGTCAAGCAGCCAGAACCAGAGCAGAACAGTCCACTGCTGTTTGGGGTTGCCAATAATGAGCAGTCATGTTTTAAACATCACAGCAGTGCTTAAAGCGCAATCATTTTTCTGTTGCTCCTAAAAACTGTAGTGCAAACTTCTTTTGTGTTATTGACATGATGTTGAGGGCTGTTGCCACAGCTATGGCTTACATTTCTTTTCAAGTCATAGATCTGCTGATGTGATGCCAATAAATCATTTTTTGACATTGCAAATGGACATTTTTTACATTTATATCTGGAAAATGCACCACATTTGGTAACATTCACACCAAGGAAATTTCTCATTGGTCTCAATCCTGGAAGTGCATTTCCCTATCTAAGAGCAGTACTCAGTACTTACCCTCACTAAACACCTGTATCCCTGAAGGAAGTGATTTACACCTCCTTTCCCCAGGAGTACATACGTCTGTCTCCCCAAAATATTTCTTCTGCTACTATCTACACAAGCCTAGACAGTGATTTATTTGGGTCATAGAAATAACTCATTAAGATCCTAATGTGATTTTTCTATGAAGCCATGAAATCTGATTTCTTTTCCTGTCACCATGTCCAACTGATTGACTGTGCTTTCTGTCTCTGTGATTTACACTGTACCTAATTGTAGCATGAACAGGTTAGCTCCTCAGAAATAACTAACAGGTGTACAATTATGTGCACTCACATTATCCCCATCCGAGAGATTTCACACTACATATCCAAATGCAGCAGATTATTTTTCTTTCATGGCAAATGGTTGAAAACTAACTCAAGGTTGAGTGTGCTCTGCTTCAAATCAACCTGCAGGCATGAAACTTCATCATGGTCTTAAGTCAATGTTTGTTTCATACCAAAAAGTACCGTAGAAAGTCGTCGGTCAGGTGACTTCATTAACTGTGTATACCAGAATGTGTATTTTATAAACAGATCATGATCTATACAATTATCTGGCAGGTATAAGATGTGAGAATCACCAATGACTTTCTATGGAGCTTTTGGTATGCTTTAGCTGGACTTATCATACATGTCTCGTTACTGTCATGACATTTGCAGTATCATGATTAAAAGACAATAAATTTGCTGGCATTTTTGTTTTGAAAAAATTATCTTATAAAACATTTTAATTCTGTAGTTGATTTTCAGTTGCTGATCTTGTTACTCAAAATATTCATACACTATATGTAGAATAGTACACACAAATTAGAGTCTTACGCTCATTTTTCCATTTTTAAAGTCATCTCTCTAAATTGTACCAGTCTCTGATTTCTCAAACATCTTGTCTGTACAGAACAAAGGCAGTTTGGTCTCAGAGTTGAGGCGAGCGTGAAGATGTGACTGGATTGCCAGCCATTTTAGAGCAAGTTTTAATTGTATTTTCCTCACTGTTACAGATCTTCAGCTCTGCCTTTTCTGTTTGAAAACCTGCTGACTCACCTATTTTGCTTCATACTGAACACTGCCTTGAACAGAAACTAGAAGTCTTCTTGCTATCCTGTATGTTCCTCAAATATTTTAATACCGTACTTACTGCATCTTCATTGAGATTAAGATTTCTGTGTGCTTTATCCTATCACTGAAGACAATTTTGTCTAGTGGAAGAGCTCCCTGGCTCCCTGACAGTAGTCCTACCAGATTTGTACACCATCGGCTCTGAGCATGGAACTGTCCCTGTTTTCAGTTCTTTCAGTCTTTCATCAAGACCCCATCATCACTGGCCCATGCTGTTATGAAGCTGATCATAGTAAAAAGTTGTGCTTGACAAAAAGAAAAGATATCCTCTGGCCAGTGTATCTTCAGACACTATTTGGATTCATGTTATTAGTAGTAGTTCTTAATAAACAAAGTTCCAAGTGGCTTTAACTAAGAGAAAGAAGTTTTCAGAGTAGCGTGCAGAGGATGAAAGAGATGTTAAGGAAATGTGTTCAACTGGGTCTTCATTTGTTCACAGTGAGATCAACCAGCATTTATAGAATAACTTGAGTATGAGATGAACCGCAAGATGGACAAAACAGAATAAATTGCACAATGGAAATTATTTCAGAAATTAGGGAGACTGAAGGCAAACACCTCTGTTTCCAAAAGCAAGAATTCTGTGCCATTCTCCTTCATAGATTCTGAGGTTTGTGTACATGTTGAATACATAATTTCAGCACGTTTGGTTCCTCAGGCTCCACAACAATCAGAGGAGCAAAACATACTGCAGGGTCTTCAAAAGCAAGCTGAAAATGCATGCTGCCCTCCAGAGGTCTTTTCCTGGTTTTGTTCAGCAGTAATTGACAGTAATAGTCAGTGCAAAAAGGCCAAATGCATGCCATGTCTGTTCAGTATTTTGCTCCTCATTATGAAAATATTTTCAAGCAAGTTGCTATCATGCTCCTGGCAGTGAGTTGCCCCCTTTAACCTTTGCAGATCCACTTTAAAAAAAACAAATAGACAAAATTGCTGAGCTACCTTCTTTCCAGGGGTAGAGTGAGGGGCAGGCAGTACTTCACACCAAGCAGAGCAGGGCTTCTAGGATAAGAAGCCTTCCAGTCAGGTGACAAGGAGATATCCAAGCCATCCAGGCTGGATGAGGCAAGGAAGCCACACCAGAAAGGACATGTTAAAAGGCATCTGCAAAATTACTACAGGGAAATGACCTAGTATTTCTTTCAGTCAAGGAACTATGGTCTCTGTGTAACTTCTTGGCTTTTTTAAGACAGTGAGAGATCAGTCTGTGCATCATCAAGCATTCTTTCTCCTTGCTGTCTTCAGCTGCAATCCAAAGCTGAAAGCACAGTCTTCAACACAAACTTCACAAGCACAAACTTCAACAAGTTTGCATGTTGAAGCAAGGAAGAGATTAATTGTCCTGTTATTATGCTGTTATTCTCAGCAGTCTCTTCAGTTTTCAGGCAAGGACATGAATATGAAGCATGGGGATTCAAGTGACTTTCAGCCAGCTGTAGTAAGACAGGATATTTTCATCTCTCCTAAGAACAAGTTCTCTTAGAGAACTGTAACTTTTAAACATAACTTGTGAGAAACATTTGGAACATCTCGCATTATACAAGGACTTATATTGTGCAGTGTCAAACTATGGGACCTCTAGCACTGCGGGAAAGACTGTCTGGCCAGGGTCCTCAGTGCCAAGAGTTGAAGGTACTAAAAAATATCCACTGCAGCCACATGGATCAATGAACGTATTCACCCGAGTGTAGACAAATATGGGTAGAACACACAGAAGCTTTATGCAGCTGATTGTCCCATATGCATCTACAAACAAAGAATACACTTGGAGAAAGCTTTATTTCTGAAAATAACCATTTTAAAGAACTATATGTTGTAAATGGTTTCAGAACCTGGGTAAAGGATGCTAAATAACATATGGTAGTATATACATTTGTAGAGAGCTACATTCTATGAAAAAGAAAAAAAGAAAAAAAAAAAAAAACAACAAAAAAAAACACTTGTTTTAATCTGTTTTCAGGCTGATAGTTCAGAAAATTGAGGAAAGATGAAATATTTATGTTAAATGGAAGACTGAAAAGCAAATCTTCTTACTGTGGGGAGATCCTGATTAAGACTACCAGAGGGTGACAGGGATTTAAGGTACCTTAAATAGTTGTTTAGAAATTAATGGAAGGCAGAGAAATGTCTGCCAACAAAGCAAAAGTATGAGGAAAGGTACTCAGGCCGGTGCGCAGGTTTATCAAAGTGGACAGTATTTGGAGGGCTACATGCACACTGATAAAATCTGCTAACATCCAGCAGATTGTTAGCAAACTTTAGTGGATCACAGAACTCTGCAAGAGGTTACCAATGCCAGTTGCATATGTACTGACAGTGAATGTGGGATCAAGAAAGAGAGCACAGCTGTGAACTAACATGATTTACACCTCCAGAGGCAGGACGATAGAGCAGTTGTCTTTTTCATCCCTTGCAAACCCATCTTCTATTGTTGTGTAATTCTGTCAGAAGAAATCCTCACTGTAGAAACAGGGTACACTGCAAACTGGAGAAAGAAGGACTGTTAGCCTGGAATAAAATGAACCATATGTTAAGTTAAACTTAGGCAAGTCTATCTATCTGCACAAGGAACACTAATGTTTACTCTTAAATAAGATTACAGGCATTATAGAGTGAGCAGGAAATTCTGGTCTCTACAGTAATAAGGTTTCAGGAGAGTCTGAATGGGTTATACTTGCTAATGTTAGATTAGAAGTGGTAACATCTGTTGTACTACAGGAATGAAGTACCCGAGTTTATAAGACTTGCAATGGTGTTTCTGTGGAGGAGAAGAGGGCCCTAAGAATGGAGGAGTTATTACAGCTCTCAGTGGGGCACAGCACTATGGAGAATAGGCCCAGCTGTCATATTCTACTGCCAAAGGAGATTTCTGGCTTTCTTCAGAGAAATAAAAAGAATGGAGAGATATGCATTGTCCTACCGTAGCTGTGGTACTTGCATTAAAGAACTGGATGAGATGAGCAAATATTCCCATTAAAGAAGAAATACTGGGAGAGATGGGAGACAAATATTTTTCTTTTTTTCTTTTTTTCTTTTTTTCTTTTTTTTTTCCCACCACTGATTACTTTGGAAACAGTATTTCCTTAAATTTCCCTTTGGGTAGTTCTCTGTATCCAAAGAGTTTAATAAATAACGAAGTGAGTAGTCTGTATGGATATGGAAGGTCCACAATAGTCATTCTTTGGTCTGATAAGTAAATGCTGAATAAGCTCAAGTGGAGATCTTACTTTCTTTTCTGCAGAAGAAGAACATGCTGCTGAACTGAAATGAAAAGCTGGTATCACAAAGCCAGACACATGGGAGGGTGGTGGCAGGTAAGGTACATCACAAACTGAAGGACTGTCACAGAATCATGGAATCACAGAACCGTGAGTCGGAGGGACTGCTGGAGATCACCTAGTCCAGATCATCTAGTCTTGAGCACCTCCAGAGAAGGAAACTCCACAACCTCTCTGCCAGTCTGTTCCAGTGGAGTGTTTCCTCATGTTCATACGGAGCTTCATGTGTTCCTCTTCATGCCCATTGCCACCAAGAACATGGCCCTATCCACTTGACACTTGCCCTTTAGATCTTTACAAATGTTGATAAGATCCACTCTCAGCTTTCCCTTCTCCAGGCTGAACAGTCCCAGGCCTCCCAGCCTTTTCTCATAAAGGAGATGCTGCAGGTCCAAATCATCCTTGCAGCCCTCTATGGTGGAACTGCAATGTGTTATATGAAGAAAGGCCATCTACAAATGCCTGTCCCAAAAGATAAGAAAAAAAAGAGGGAAAGGATTTATAGTTGTGAAAGAAGTTGCATGTGTTGTTGTATCTTATAGCTCTGCTGTTATAGCTGGATAGTTTTCAGGACCCAGCTAGCCCAGAACTGCCTATAATAGGCAGCAGCCTGCAGGATGTATATATCACAGGTCAATTTTAGTGAACAAATCCTACTGGACTTTAGTCAGGGAACTACATAGTGCTGTGGATAAATGTCCAGGACTGTGACCAGTATTAATTTTGCTCCTGGAACTGAGCCTTTAAGGGCAGGAACTCTGAGCTGCTGCAGGGTTGGCTGAGTGTGAATAGGTACTTCCAGGGCTATTTCCTCTAAATCTGTGGTTGGGGATCTCACAGAGGGAGGCTGTGGGCTCCTTGCATCTCCTGCTTGAACTGCTTCTCCTTCCAATTCCAATTCCTTCTTCCCAATTCCACAAATTGCCAATCAATAAGGGGTCACCTAGATAAAGTAACCACCGCAAGGCACTCAAGATGCTTTGGAGTAGGCTTCACTTTACTGCAACTGTTTCCATGGCGGGGAACCCTTTCAGGCCAGGTGCATTTATCAAATTCACTCTCTTTAAATTTATTCTGGTATAGACTTTCGACTCATTCTAAATACAAAAAGGAGATCCAAAAAAAGCAACAAGTATTATTTTTTTAGGCAGAAAAAGATATGAAAAAAGTCCTGGTTTTTGAAGAAAAGAAAGCCTAGATGTAAGACAGTTAGTAAAATATCCTGTCACAAGTAAGAAGGCAGATATGTGAATACATCCAAGGAAATGGAAATGAGCTGAGTAGAGACTGGCAATCAGTACAGTCATCCATATTTGAACTTCTCTCCCTCTGCATAGCTTAGCTCTTGCACCCGTGTTTTGAACTTTAACACATCTCCTACTAGCAGCTTGCTGAACAGCCTTTCTCAAGAGTAAACAGAAAACATCTTCAGGTTTTTTTGTGGTTAAAAAAGACTGTCAGATCAATAAGAAGTGCAGAATTGTAAGATGTCCAAGATGAAGAGAAGATGAAATGATGGATGGTTTGCCAGATAGAGGTCCTTAGCCTAGAAAATAGCCCAGATATGGCTTTGTCTCTGATAAAACACGAGTGTAGGAGCTTATAGAATAGTCCTATTTGTACAAGATGATGTCACTTCAAGGAGATAGAATTGACTGATAGTCAAGATCAAGCAAATAAGCCCAATGTTTGTGGTTGGTCTTATCACACCCTCTTCTGTGCTGTAATGAAAATCAGTGAGTCTTGGGGTACTGCAGAAATGAATGATAAATGCAATTCCAAGCCCACTGTAAGGACCAAGGACACACACCACACACATAGATGTAAGCATCTATGCTGGAAAGTACAAGTTCCTTCTGAGGCAAGACTCAAGCCCAAGCTTCAGAGCTCACCCATATTTAAAGAATGGCCATGGACAAGGACATGTTCCTCCAACTTTTGGGAGGACAAAGTACATGGAGACCCTAACTTACACAGTCCTGGATTTCAAGCAGATCTTCCTGAAGGCCTATTGACCTTTCCTTGGAAGGCTCATATCTATTCATATGTAGTTTAGGAATGGGATTGCAAGGGCCTAAGCTTTATGCCTGGGCATGAGGAATGAGAAGCACTACATGGACATGCTGTGGTGTTAGTTACAGGCAGTAAATTTGTACAGGAAACTTGTGGGATGCAGGAGTCTGCGGATTTGATGTAAGTCACAAGTGCCACTTTTTTCTTTCAGTATGGATGTAACTCTATTTATTAACCTATCTGTCGATAAAATACAGCTCACTTATGTATGTGGGAGTAATAAGACTCCACTAAGTGATGCTTGCAAAGTGCTTTGCATTTCTTGAAAGGAACGTGTTGTACAAACACAAAATATTTCAATCAAACTCTATGTAAAAGTTGCATTAAAAAATGGTGTATAAAGGGGTAACAAATGATTAACAGATGTTACAGCTATGTTACAGAGATTAATGGGTCCTAGATGCTTATAAACTATCTACTGAGTTGTTGGACTCTTAAAGCGTCTAGAAAAGTAGATTAACCATGGATTAAAGTATTAATCACACATAGAACTCATTTGCAGAGTACACTTAGTAAAAAATGTGAATATGGCTTTCATGGAGTGTCATTCATTGGGAAAGAGCAGCAGTGACTCAAGCCCATCATTTCACTGTTACAAACAAGATGCAGAAAGAGAAAAGCATTACTCTCGTTTTTAAAAAGATTCATTTTGTTGATACCATTCATATAATGGAAACTTCACATTTGAAATGCTTATTCTCTTACTCTGAGAGAAAATTAAACCTCCCAGTGCCTACGGATTAGGTTCTTTGCAGTCTTTTTCCACATAGGTAATAAAGTAAGTTTGTTATGTATTTCTCCTCAGAAATTGATTCAGAACAAGAATAAAGTAGGTATAAAAATACAAAAACCTAAACCTCAAGTTATTCAATTCACCCAGGGATCTAACATTAATGAAACTAATAAATAATTAGTAGTAGCAAAAGCAGCCTTTGTATCCAATTATTACATTTACTGCCAGTCCTCATTTGCAGTGCTGCTGCAGTTCAAAAACAGTTGCTTGAAAACTTCCAACTTTTATATGGCTTATAAGCAGACTCATGAGAATTGCTACTGCAACATCATAACTTATCTAGCACTCAGATTATTGTTCCCATCCTCTGCCTTTAAAAAAAATATATATGTATATATCTACATTTTTCAGAAGTACTGCTAGGTGTTTAATGTCACTTAGTAGCTATTGTATTAAACCATGAAAATGATCCTATTCTTGCCTAACTCTGGTGCAAATCCAGAGTAACTACGGGTAGTTAATCTGTGACACAACAATGTCCACGTGGTCCGACTTTCCTCTGACTAACCACCTAAGTTCCCTCTTCTGTCTGGTTCAGTTCACATTGGAGTGAGCTGTTTCCATCAATCATCATTACCACCGTAATCATCCCACTGGAATACCCTCAGTCTGTGCTTTAAATCAAATTGTCTGCCACCTTGGCGGGTCCTGTGAGCTCATGGACAAAACTCTCTGATACCTTCTCCTACATGCCAGTGTACACAGCGTTTCAGAGCTCCTTTATTAGACATCAAGCCTCTTAAACATGGAATAACAGTAATTCCCACTGCTTGTGTTTCAGTAGTAAAACCACGGGGGTTTGAGATAGAAGTGAAGGATTACAGGAGTGTGGCCTCTGTTCAACAAGCCACACCAGCCAGCAGCTGTCCCCCAGCATTCCCCATTGTGGCACTCTGTTCTCCTGTTCACTGCATGTCCAACACCTCTCAGTGACAATAGCTGTCAAATAACGGCCTTTGTATTGCCTGCATAACTAGCACAACCCAGCATAACTAGCTCCATCAATTTTATCTCCAATTTAAATCCATAAATTGTCATGTTTTCTTATGTAATAAACCCCAGTGCCAAATAGTGAAGAACAAGGGATCTGAGGACCGTCCTGCAGAATCATTAGCTGCAGCAAGGCACAGATGTTCCAAGATGGAGTGATGAGCACAGCCCTGCTTGGGTCAGCAATCCTGTCCATGACAGAGGATAGAACTAGATGATCTCTGCGGTGCCTTCTAACCTAAGCCATTCTATGATTCTATGATAATAATCATGGAAAATGTGCTCATGGCTTCTTTTTTTAAAAAAAATAATTATTGTTTTCTAACAACATGAGACTGCATTTTCTTTGCAAACTCAGCTCCTACATATGTCTTTTCTGCTCCCTGCCTGTAATTTACCTCCCTTTACATATGCATTTTATTTCATGCTTTCACTAATTGAGGTCTTCCCCCCTTCCCCATCCAGTGCCTTGTGTATCAGAAGTAACAAAAGAAACTGTATCAAATCAATAAATTCCTAGCTGAGAGGCCAGCTCCATCTAAGCCCTTAGACCCACTGGGCATTGGCTTGCTGAGTGTAACCTGAAATCTTAAAACACTTTCTAGACGAACATTAAGGTACAAATGAGGGCTGGTTTGTCTCTCAAGTCAACACTTAAAATGAAAAAGCTGATGATGTTTTCATTGAGGTGGAAAGAGTGACAGACGGCCTCTTGACAGAGGATTACCAGGAGAGAGAAAACAGAGCTAAAGTTCTGTTTTCACTTTCCAGCTTCAGAATGAAGGAGGGAGGTCGGGGGGCTGGGGAAGAGGTTAGGAGTGGGGAACTGCATTTTTTCCTTGTGTTTTTTTTTTTTCTTGGGCTCAGTTACATATATATCACCATGGCTAAATTAAAAGGCCTGTATTCTGCTGATGGATGGGCAGTAGATTTTGCACAGAACCACAGGAACTCTCAGGATAACATTGGCAATACCTGTGCAGAAGGGAAATTGACTGCGTAAGCTGACTGTTAAGCTTCCCTTCCAGCAACAGACTGGGATTCAGTCCATGCAAGTTCCTTCTGTACTCGTCTTTCTGCAGCAAAATATATCAAAAGTCTTTCAGGGCTCAGTCCTCAACAAGGTACTTAAAGTCTGGGAAGCTGAAATTCACACCAAAATCCCCAGAAAAAGGCTGGAAATAGGAAAAGCAACTCACACATCACAAAAGAACAGCAGAGTACTTTCCTTGCTCAAGAGGAGAACCATAAAATAGAATAATGTATGCTGGAGCTTCTGGATTGTGGAAGGGTAGTTGATCCATGCCTGGCTAGGACAAAGTGATTACAAACAGCTCAGTCTGCAGCCCCTGCCCACTCACTTCCAGGTCATAGATAGCCCCCAAGACAAGCCCCAGTCTTTAAGGGAAGAACTGAGCTCTACCCAGCCCAGCGAGCACCTCAGGTTCTCTCACATAAGCTGCGACAGTGCTGCATCCTGCATATGTGCTGTAGTGCAACCAACCTGGATAGGTCCATCCAAGGCAAAGGGAGTACATGTGAGCACTGACAGTAAATATCCATGCTTACAGCATTGTTAAATGAAAACAAGATGAAATTTTTAAACTTAGCATGTTTCTTCTAGTAACCCATTCTTGTCATGATGGACACCCACTTATCTGTTCCTGGGACAGGCTAGAAATTCTAATATCTTGCTTTCATAACGTTGAGGCCACATCTCAGTATCAAGCTATGCACTTCTGTCATTCAAGTTGTCTGTATTTCTCTCACTCTGAGGTATTAGATCATTCCCAACAGTGCAGATATCTGACCCCACCATTTAGAGAAGGAACAACTTTATCATGTCTGATGATGAGGAAAGTTGGAAATAGATAATCTTGAAGGTCCCTTCCAACCTAAGACATTCTGTGATTCTGTATTAACAGTTCTGGACTCTGAACTACTCTGAGGGAGTAAAGGGGACCTGGAAGACAAGATAGGCATTCTGCTCACTTCTGCCCTCTGCTAGTTTTGGCTGTATACCTCTGGAGAGCAGTAGCAGGGGAGCTCTTCATTGCTTGTCCAAACAAGATTTCTGTTGTCAAAAGAAACAGTGATTTTAAATCTGTGAAAATGAACTCTCAGGTTAGGCACCCCGCAATTCTGCCATGTCCTGAAAAAATAATAAGACTACTCTTCACGTCTGACAAATCTTGGCCAGATTCATTTCAGCAATCTCCTGGCCAGGGTAAACACTGCAAAAACCCCACCACACACAGGTTCCAGCAACATCTTGCCTTCACCACACACATACTTACGCAAAAGTGAAAGAAAATAAAAAGGGGGGGGGAAGGAGAAAAGGGAAAATAAACAAAATTATAGATTATTGAATCACACAAGCAGGGCATGTGAACCCAGGTGGAAACATTTAGCATGCTATAAAATACGTTTTCCTTTTAAGAAATAAAATGTACCCTGAAGTAGAGACACTTCCACAGCAAGTGAGAGCCTGGACTGGAAGGCTCAAAGTGCTACGAAGCAATGTATTTTTTCTGCACTTCTTGGCACCAGAAACTGTTGCATATGTTGCTGTTTTCCTATTAAAACTCAGATGGAAGTTAGATAGATATCAATATGTAGCAAAAGGGAATATCAAAATAGTCATCCATTTACTGAAGAGGGTAATATAGGTAAAGCAGAACAAGGAGTGACATGATCCATAAGGAGTGATGTGACTAGTCTGATGTGGACAAAAAGTCTGTGGGGCTGAGGGTAGGAGAGCACCAGGATTGACTCTAAGAGCCGAATGGGTGCGGGGTAGGGAAAAGCGTACCTGCCTTGGTTTCAGCTAGGAAAAGCTTGTTTTCTCTTCTCAGTGTCTTTTATAATGCTATTTTATTTTTAATAGAAAAAACAGTGCTGATAACACACCAGTGTCTCAGCTGTTGCTGAACAGTGTTGCAAAGAGCCAAGCACATTTCAGTTTTCAGATTCTTGTACTGTCCTCCCAGCGAGGGACAGGGAGGTCACAAACTGGGAGGGGACAGAATCTAAACTGATTGAAGGGATGTCCCATATAGGAAAACTATAAAACTGAGGGGAGTGGGCTAAGGGAGCTGAGGGTGGGCAGACATTGCTCAGGGACTAACTGCTGACTGGGCAACAGTCAGCAAGCGGTGAGCAATTGTATTGTGCATCACTTGTTTCGTATGTATGTGCATATGTGTTCTATTATCATTAGTGTCATGTCTCTCTTATTTTCCCATTTCGTTGAATAACAGTAGTAGAACCTACAGATTCTACTTTAACTTTCCCCTGATTCTCTCCCCCTTTTGGAGGAAGGAGTGAGGGAAGGGCTGTGTTGCACCAAGCTGGGTTAAACCACAACACTACCGCAGTGGCAGAATTTGAAATACTATGGGATGAGATACAAAAACAGATGCTTGCACATCAAGAACAATGTGAGGGAAAAGCTTGCACATGAGAGGTTTTCAGCATGATACTGAAAGAGAGAAAATCATTCCTAAATCTCTCCTCCCCTGAGGAGAGGTGCACATCCAAGCCAAAGGAGGAACATGGGAAAATAAGTGGAAGAAAATGAGAAAAAATAGAGAAGATGGAAAAAGTAGGCTACTGGTTAATATATTTTGGAAAGAAAATTCAAAAACAGGTTAGAGAATATACAAAAGATTCTTCTGCTTTTTTTTCCCCCACTTTGGATGCTTGGTAGCTGAAGTAGTTGTTCAGACAGGCTTCCTGAATTTCACTGGCTGTAGAGTTAGATGATTGGTCAAGTCAATTAAAAATACTACTGTGTGATCATATGAGGCTTAATTACTGCCAAGGCATCCAAAATTTTATTATTTTTTAAGGCAAAACTCAATCGATAGTTGTCAGAAAAGGAGACAAAAAAGAAAGACTAAAGCAGAAGGAGTAAGAAAAGTCAAAAACACAGAAGTGAATAACCACGACAGTGTAAGGAAATGTACATGTATTTATATGGCAGTTTTTTTCTTTTTTTTTTTTTCTTTTTTTTATGTTTATTACTTTTTCTCCAGTAGAAAAAAAGAAACCTGAAGAACACTAGAGCCTAAGCTGATTATAGGAGGAGTGTCCTTGCCTGGCACAGGCAGGAGCTGCATCATCCTGCCTGACCAACATCATGGCCTTCTATGATGGTGTAACTACATCAGTGGACAAGGTAAGATCCACTGATATAATCTATCTGGATTCAGTACGGCCTCTAACATGGTCTCCTATAACATCCTCCTCTCCAAATTGGAAAGATATGGGTTTGATGATTGGACTGTTCAATGGATGAAAAACTAATTACAAGGTCATTCCCGGAGAGTGGCAGTCAGTAGGCCAGTGTCTGAATGGAGATCAGTGATAACTGGAGTTCCTCAAGGACCACTGCTTGAACCAATATTATTTACTATCTTCATCAATGATCTTGACAGAGGGATTGAGTTCACACTCAGCAAGTTTGCAGATGACACCAAACTGCGATGCTTT
This sequence comes from Tympanuchus pallidicinctus, assembly GCF_026119805.1. NCBI lineage: Eukaryota > Metazoa > Chordata > Aves > Galliformes > Phasianidae > Tympanuchus > Tympanuchus pallidicinctus. The sequence continues at coordinate 47,947,925 of NW_026294758.1, forward strand.
TGACATACCTGAGAATGCCAATCAGAGACCTAGGCAAGCTCAAGCAGTGGGCCAAGATGAATTCCTGTAGTCCAATAAAACCAAACACAAGATCTTGCACTTGGGTCTCAGCAACCCCTGTTATCAGTATAAAGTGGAGGATATGAGAATGGAGCACAGACCTGCCAAAAAAGACAGATGGATGGCAAACTGGACATGAGACAGCAGTGTGCCCTTGCAGGCTACAAAGACAGCCACATCCTGGGCTGCACCAAAATATGCGTGGCCAGCAGATTGAGGGTGGTGATCCTGCCCATCTGCTCAGCACAGGTGAGACCTCACCTGAAATATTGCATCCAGATGTGGAGTCCTCAGTACAGGAAAGACATGAATCTGTTGGAGTGCATCCAGAGGAGGGCCACAGAAATGCTCCAAGGAATGGAACACCTCTCCTACAAGGACAGGTGAGAGAGCTGGGGCTGTTCAGCCTTGAGAAGGCTCCAGGAAGACCTGAGAGTGATCTTTCACTATTTAAATGGGAGCTGCAGAAAACGAGGTGATAGACTCTGTAGCAGTCTGTAAAGATAGGGAGAGAGGAAATGGTTTCAAATGAAAGGAGGGAAATATAAACTGGACATAAGGAAGACTTTTTTTTAAATAAGGGTGGTGAGGCACTGGCACAGCTTGCCCAGAGATGTGATGGATGCCCCATCTGGGAGACTTTCAAGGTCAGGCTGGAGTGGGCTTTGAGCTGCCTGATCTAGTTGTAGGCGTTCCTGCTTATTGCAGAGGAGTTGGACCAGATGAACTTTAAGAGTTCTTTCCAACTCAAACAATTCTATGATTCTATGAACATCTGAGGACGCTTCATATTTCAGAGGTAGGTAATTGCCATAGGCAAAACTTTTTCCTGTGACAACTTGGGAATAATAAGTAGCATTACAACAGAGGCGTTTATAATGATGAGGATTCTCAATTGTCTTCTCTTTCTGATGATGTAAGCAATAAAAGTACACTTCACTGACTCAAGACAAGACTGGAAAACCTGCTTTTGACAATATCTGGGAGACAAACGCATCAATTTTAAAATGGTACACACAGTACCATGCAGTCTATGTATACAATACATGTAGCTTATATTCATCTTCCATAGGACGTACCATCAGAGGCATAGTAAAGATGTCTTTTCCTGTGCAAACCAATTATAATGAGCTGTTTTCTCCCAATGGCTGAAGTGTCTACTCCCATCACCACTACAATTTACCATCTTCTATCTCACCTTACAAACAAACCTGGCAGGAAGTAGAACAAGGGAGCTTGAGATCATCTGCCTTAGTTTCTGAGAAACTCTTTCTTTGCATCTGTTTCTCAATACATTAGGTAAGGTGCTTCTTTCAGTAGTTTTAAAAACTTAAGTGGTAGATAAAAGACTTGCTGTTTCCCTATAGCTCTACTCTTCTTATCTCATAATCTTCTTTATACTGGAACATTCAGACCTAAACCAGGTGAGGCATTGCAGTTGGAAAAAGCATGTCCCCATGTCTCCCTTTCATCCACGATCTTCAGTATCCAGTTAGTAAACTGGTCCTAGGTCCTGAATGACCTCTCTGGAGATCCATTTCAGAGTGCAGTTAGTCTGAAATGAAGAAGGCAAGAGGAAACCTACCAGCGATATAAGCAGAGTTACGTGGTAATAAGTTTCTAAAAGTCCTGCAAACTAGAGTAAACTGAAATCAGAAGATATGTGGGGTCCTAATATCCCCTAATGAGATATTGCTGTGGCTGTTGGCAGGTGCATGAGAAGGAAGTGTCTCTTGCAACCTCTTATTTGCATTTGTTAGCTTCTCTGGGCCCATATAGAATAGTACTAGAGGAAAGGCAAATACATAAATGCAGATAAGTGTTTGCTAAACATTCAGGAAGGGAGGAGGAAAAATGGAAACTGGCATGAAATCTAAAGTGGCATGAACTGTAGCTGCACTACTTCTGTGTTTGTTTGGGAACTGATGGCAGGCCCTAGGAAATACCTCTTCAGAAGTCCGCTGTGGGGACATCTCTTCTTTCTTTTGCCTCTCTTGCTATGCGTTTTGTTTTGCCTAGGTGATGTGACATATTTCCTTCACACACTTCAGTATTCAAAGGAGCATAAGAGCCTGTGGAGCAAAGAAATACTTGCCCTTGTGCTGGGAATGACCATGGAGCAAACTTTGAACACAGAACCCACTTCTTAAAACAGTTCATTAACTATCACTTTCTAATGAGGAAAAAGACCTTTTCATCTCCAAGGAAAGGTCTGCAGCTAGATCTCAGACAGCAAACTCAGTCTACGTCGAGGCAAGCAGAAGGTGCTCAGCTTGCTTTGCTAGTGGTTGGTTGCTGAAAAACACATGTAACAGCCACAATGACAAGGGAGTAGTGGTAAGATCAGACAGAGTAAGGTTGGAACAGCATAAGAACTCTGTAAGAACAGAGCACCTCGGTCTGCCCCATTTTAGAGGATTCACTCTACTACGTGTTCTCTGCTCTGAAGCTTTATGTCTGCCAATGCTGCTGCTTCTGTTCAGCCTAGAAAAAAGTGAGAAGAATCCACTGCCCCATAACAGGTTTGATTTTTTTTATAAAGAGAATGAATTTCTCAGAGATCACACTGCATTCACTCATGGGCTGAGGCCAAACTGTATGAGATTCAGCAAGACCAAGTGCCAGGACCTACACTTTGGTCACAACAACCCCATGCAGTGCTACTGGTTTGGGGCAGAGTGGCTGGAAGACTGTGGTAGAGATGGGTCTGGGAATGTTCATTGTCAGCAAGCTGAAAATGAACCAGCAGTATGCCCAGGTGGCCTGGAAGGCTAATGGCATCCTGGCTTGTATCAGAAATAGCACTGCCAGCAGGAGCAGAGAGGCGATCATCCCCCTGTACTCAGCTCTGATGAGGCTGTACCTCAAGTACTGTGTTCACTTCTGGTTTCCTCACTCACCTAATGTGTCCAGAGAAAGGTAGTGAGGCTGTGAGGGGTCTGAAGCACAAGTTCTGAGAGAAACAGCTGAGGAACTGGGATTGTTTAGTCTGGAGGACTCTTAGGGGAGATGTTATTGCTCTCTATACCTACCTTGAAAGGAGGTTGTAACAAGGTGAGAATCAGCCTCTTCTCTCAGGTAAAAGTGTTATGATGAGAGCTAATGGCCTCAAGTTTCACCAGAGAAAGTTTAGATGGACATCAGGAAAAATTTATTCATAGATAGAGTGGTCAGGTGCTACCCAGCAAGGTGGTAGAGTCACTGCCTCTGGAGATGTTCAAGAAATATTTGGATGTCGCACTGAGGAACATGGTCAGTGAGCATGGTGGGAGTGGGCTGATGTTTGGACTAGATGACCCTCGTGGTCTTTTCTAACCCTGACGATTCAAAGATTCTGTGATATATGCTTAAGAAAAGAATAGTCATGGTAGAGTAGACAAAAGTTCCATCATTTAACCATGTTTTCTCTCTCACAAAGATCAATGTTAGAGGACTTTGAAAGCATAATAAACAAACAAGCAAACAGTCCTACAGTGGTAATATCCAACATAATCTTCCATCTTCCAGATACCTGCAGCCTTCAGAGCCAGAGGTGGTATCTTCATGTAAGATGCTTCTTGGTAAGTCACCCTCCACAAACGTGTCTAAATCCTCTTAAACACATATGCATGTAGCAAACAACCATTTGTGTTTATTTTTCTATGGATTAGAGAAATGTGTTATTTATGTTCGTTTTGTAACTCATCCTGTCTTTGTCTTTGGAAAAGCTGGAGCAAGTTTTACTGTGGCTCATTTTTAATGAACACAGATGAAAATATCAGTCTTCACAAGGGTACGTCTAAAACAAATATTCATGGTTCTGCATCAGTCCATAACTAAATATATAGCAAGATGCTATGTTTATGTGATAATACTTTATTAAGAATCCAAAATTAATAGACGTCCTCAATCTTTTTATGTACAACTATCTCACATATTGCCAAAACCATAATAAATTATGATACATTTAGAAATACACACCCCAAAAAAATGGTAATTTTTATAAAAAAGTGTTCATAAACATATCTTTGTACCTTTGGGGAAAATAGGTACTGCACTGTAAATATTTATTATAGTGGTGTTATTAGGAAACGACACAGCAGGAGCTGTGCAGCTGGAACTAAGCTACTGTGAATAATTTGGTTAAAGAACACTGTCAACAATATTTATACTGTATCCAAATTGCAGTAAGTTTTTTACACACTATTAAGAAGATAAGATCACATACCTATGGTGGTGTTTGGCAACTTGCTTAGAGCCAAGAAGTCTGACAGCTCTGCTGTGCTTGGTTCTATGCAATACACTCTCATGCAGCACAGTTGAGTGCAGCATTACCCACAGGGCTCTCCAGCAGTGCAGCTCCTGGCCCCACCAGCCATAGCAGAGGGTGGTATGGAATAGAATCCAAAGAAGGAAAAATGAGACCCCAAACAATGGAGGTTGGTGGTTGGTGGCCCTGTCTGTGGTGGGGTGGGTGGTTGGAGATCCATGATGCTTGATATCCCTTCCAACCTGCGCAATTCTGTGATTCTGTAATATTTTGAATGTAAAGACATACGAAGAGTCTCCTTCTCTACAAATCCTCATTTGGTGGAGGCACAGTGGAAAAAGTTACACACGTTTGTGTCACACGCAGACTTTGGCTTGGCGTGAGTGTGGTTGTGTTGCACTCAGGTAATCCACTCTGTGAGCGGAGAAAATTGCTGGTGAGTTCATGAATGCAGAGGAACACTAGGAGTTAGCCCCCACCTCATGGAAACAATTACATGAAAACATGCATGCATAGGAATATAAACACTCATAAGGTGCATTTGTAAAACAGGACATACAGAATCATATCTGAACTCAGGAATACATGCTTAATTTACTTCAGTCACATTTCAAGTTGGTAAATTTTGCCAGTTTTAGAAACGTAGAGTATTTCTCATGTCTACACTTTCTTTTCAACCAGTTTTTTATTTTCTGAAAATAAAATTCTGGATTTTCCTGAAGTTATTTTACACTAAAAAGATGATTTGGGGTCAAGACTATGTTTTAATCTCACCAGAATTTCATTTTTAGCACATTCAAAATTATATAGACTGTTTCTCCCTGCCACAAAACATCTGAGGAAACTGGATCAAGTATCACTCCACAAGCATATGACTTCAAAGAACATTTGCTGTCTACCAGCCAAGCTCTGGGCTGAATCTAAAGGCCTGACTTTAGGAATACCTGTAAATTGGATCCTCCACACATCGTTTTAGCCTAGTTTTTATAAGAAAACAGGGTTTCTGATACCAGAACTGTCTGCTTTACCTTCTATTAATTCAACCACTGACAAGTTCACAGAGGAACAGATTTGTAGAGGTTGGAGGCATCTCCAGAGATCACAAAGTCCAACCCCCTGCTGAAGCAGGTTCCATATGGAAGATCAACAGGAAGGCATCCAGGTGGGTTTTACTGTCTCTGGAGAAGGAGGCTGATGGAGAGGGTGAGGCTTCTAGTACCACCTCGTTTTTCCAATGTGTGTGTGTGTGTGTGGAGGGGGTGGGGGGAGGGGGAGGAAAGAAGGGGAAAAAAAAAAGGAAAAATACAAGAGTTAAGGGACGCGTGTAGCAATCCCTTAAGGGGTGCTAGGTGAGTGAGAATGGAGACTTCATCAGTCAGAAGGAACTGTGGAGAGGAGCTCTGCCCAGGCTCAGCATAACTCTTCCCTGGGAGACCGTCCACCAGAGCATCGCCGCAGCTCCTTTGCCGTTTGGTTTGCAGCTGTCTGGAGGACGGGCACTTCAACCCAAGACGGTAGACAAGTAGCACTGCAGATCCTATAGCGGCCGAAGGTCTTTAACCAGCAGAGTCGTCTCAGCCAGCAACCTTCCCAGTCTGTTTTCCCAGCATCTGCTGATACTAGACGCTGCCCACAGGTGGCAGTGAGCCTTCACTGTTTGCGAGAGATAAACCTACATTTCCTCTCAGCTGTGGCGTTAGTGGGCAACTGCGTGACAGCCCGGTTTCTCCTGCGGCTCAGTTTGAGGAGCTCACATTTGGCTTTCTGGGAACTGTGTTCATAGAAGGCTGGCTGTACTTCCCAGCCCCGTCTGCAAATGCTGTAATATAATCTGTATGACCGGGAAGAATTTGTAGGCTGGTCAGAATGAGCGAGATGTACTGAAGAATTAAATCTGCAATGCCAAGCTGTTCAAAAAGCTGTGCTTCAAAAGGAATATTCTGCCGACACAGCGGTCACTCTGTTGTGTGTAACTGCCAGAACATATACCCAGTAGGAAAAGACAGTGAAAAGGAGAGAAAAAAGGACAGCAACTGTGCACACTGGTGGAGATCAGAAAAGCATTCCTGCTCTTTGGAGCAACAACCATTCCTGTCAGGAAACAAGGCTTTTTTTCCTAAGGATAAAATCACGGTTGTTTACATTTAAGCACTTCTTTCTCCCATGCCCTTTATCACAACAAAGTTATTTAGGTTTCCTATGAAACGGTGATATATACTTCTGATGTTCCAAAATACACAGTGAGTGCAAACTTCTAAACCTGCATAGATAAATAGATTAGAGTACTCTCCCAACAAAAGCAATGGTGTTGAGTGGAAAAACAGGCAGTAAGTAGCATTTAGCCAAGCCATCAGTTGAAAGTGCTGTATAAAGCCGGGGTCAATTTCTGCCTCTTTATTTTTTTTTACAGAATTAACAATTACACAAATGATGAAGGATGTTTTTTTAATTTTTTTTTTTTTTCCCCTCTTCAGGAACTACAGCAAACTTCAAAGTGAAGAGTAACCTCAGCAAACTGAAAAAGCAAACAAATGTAACTTTTCTCAAACAAATCCCTGCCCAAATGTGCATTAACTGTGTGAGCTTTTCTCTCTGAGACAGCTGGGAACATCTGCTGAATAACCAGAGCTCTTTTGCATATGGTGCCACCTGCATCTTGATATGCAGAAACAAGTCAAATTTTGCCATCCTGTAGGCTTTTGCATCTCCACTGAACCCACAGGGGCTGCATTTGTGTAACTGAGAGTTTAATCCCAGTGAATCTCTGTTGTGTTGCCCAGTGTCTAAATTTGATGAATTTCAGTGCAGACACAGGGCATGAATGAGATCAGTCTTGCACTGCATATCAGTGAGCACCTTTAATGGAAAATTATTTTACCAGTCTGGTGCCCTGAGTAGAAAGCTTCCCCTAAAAAATGATATTTCTGACAAGTAGAGAACTTTGCTGATAAATAAATCTTAAATATAAGATAAATATATAAATATAATAAATAAATCTTAAATAAAGCTTAATGAGATGATTTTAAGACAAAAGTTTCTGTGAGGTTTCTGTTATTTTCTTGTCTGAAAGCAGAATGCGAATCCATTGCCACAGTTTTTGAGCTGACACAAATACTGATTTGGGGAATGCAGTTAATGGGATAGATGTTTCAGAATGAGCTCTGGAGGCCACCAGGGCCCTACCTTTCCAAGACTGTGGCAAAATTGGAATTCTATGGGACAGGATCATTGCGTTCAGCAGTTGAACTGAGCTGATTTAGTACAGAATACTAAACTTCGTGAGCTCAGCACTTCTGTCTTCCTCAGGGATGACCATGCTCTGGGGCAGGTGGGAGGTTGGCCTTTAGAGTTGGCACTGCAAGTACTGAAGATGAGTTCCATTATGCTGTATTCCACCTGCCCCACGGCCACAGAAGAGAAGCTTTGCTTTCTCTCAGGATGTCTAGGTAAAGGTACAAAACAGACAATATCTGTGCTTCAGAAAAAGCATATTTCTGAAAAAGCCCACATTTTACCTTAAAGATTGTTTGTAACTCTGAGATGCCTCAAAGGAAATAGAAATTTGCATTTTATATAAAAGAAACTCTCGAACGCTTTGTTATTTTGCAAGCCTTTTGCCTTTCACAGCCTTTGGGACAGAATCATTTTCACATGGTCTGCATACAGCAATTTTATGCAGAAAAAATATCCACATACAAAGCAAAGCCAGAATCATCTGGCACATAGCTCACAGGGACAGATGGTACCACCTGCATTCTTGGGCAAGAATAGTCCCAGCCAGGTTTGTAGACAATGACCTATTTAAATGAGAGAAGGAAAGGAGGGAAGAAGAGAAGGAGAGAGGGAGGGAGGGAGGGAGGGAGGGAGGAGAGAAGGGAGGGAGAGAGGGAGGGAGGGAGGGAGGGAGGGAAGGAGGGAGGGAGGGAGAGAGGAAGGAAGGAAGGAAGGAAGGAAGGAAGGAAGGAAGGAAGGAAGGAAGGAAGGAAGGAAGGAAGGAAGGAAGGAATGCAAAACATTTATATTAGTAGAGAATGATGGAAAAAAAAAAGCGTTAGAGAGCTGAATTTTCGTACTGAGACAAAGCACTGACAGAGAAAATGTGGAGAAAGATATATCCTCACCAGCTATTCAAACTTACTATTTCTTTATTCTGATTCAGCTTCTTTTTCAAATTTGAGCCACAATTTCTGGGATTTTATGAAAACATTTGAGTCTGTTTGGTACACTTGAGTACAGAAGGTGCTGCAAGATCACTCCATCAAAATAATGACTCCTAAATTTCATCATCTAACAACCTGTGAATAGATTTCACATATTGCTTCCTACCTAAAGATAACAGTTGAAAAAAAAAATACATCAGTCATGTTGTTTTTCCTCATCTTACATTAAGCTGAACAGAAGTTCACTCAGCCATGTACTCTAATATTGCTCTTAGTAAAAATAAAGAAATGCCAAAAAGACTGTGCTATGCAAATCACACATTATAGACAATACAATTTCATAAATTGAAAAGGAATTTCTTTTCCCTTTGAGATTCAGGATGAAGTTTGGGTCTATCTGTAACTTAAATGCCCAGTTTTGTCTATTCCTAGTTCAAAATATATGTGGTGTAAGATGGTGTAAGCCTGTCCAGGAAAGCCAGGCTTGATAACCTCAAATTAAATGGAATTTAATGAAAAGAGATTAATGAGAGCTTAATAGTTTAGCTCACTAAATGATTTTGAAGGTTTCAAATTAAATGACATCAAGGATTCTTCTTTTGCCAGATTTTCCAGCAAACAACTATAATAAAAGGTAACTAAGGCTCTTCTGATGTTCTTGTTAAAACAAAACCACAAGAGAGGATTTTTAACAAAGAGCAAATAGAAGGGAAGGGAAGGGAAGGGAAGGGAAGGGAAGGGAAGGGAAGGGAAGGGAAGGGAAGGGAAGGGAAGGGAAGGGAAGGGAAGGGAAGGGAAGGGAAGGGAAGGGAAGGGAAGGGAAGGGACTTGAATTTCTTCTGAATGTAAAAGTTAAGGAATCCAAGAAAAAACAATACAGGTTCAACACAGAATCTGAGGACTGAAGAAGTGCTTAATTTCTTGGTAAAAAGAAAGTTGCAGCTGAAGAAGAGGACTGGTGGCTGAAGTTGCTTTTCTGAATGCAGCTATCCTGGGACTCTTCTGAGAACTAGACAGTCTGGCTATTTGCCTTTTGCTGCTGTATGTAAAGGACATCTCTTTTCATTTTTCATCCACTAAGAAATACCAATTTGCTTGTTTGTAAAGGTTTGCTTCTCAGCAAAGAAAAAGTAGTAAAATGAGACAAACACTTTGCTGTGGCAAGACTGAATGAGGAAACTGTGAACAAGAATGGCATAATAAAGAAAACATGACAATAAAAAGAAGTGAGAAATCAGAGCTGGTTAACCCATCTGTAGTGATATTGAACCCCTTTTTGCTATGAGGACACATGGGAAGCAGAAAACTGGACCACAGACTGAATGAACAAAAACTCCTGGCATATGCAGTGCATGACAGAATCCAACTTACAGGTTCTTCATCTTTCTGCATCACACAACATTTACTTAGTGCCATCTTGGATATTTTTGAGCTAGCCAGATATAATTTTTTCCACTGGCTTCCAATATCAGGTAGTCTTCACAGATGCAGGAAGAAGTTAGGAAAAAATAAAATCAGACAGGAGGATAATTGGTAGTCTTTGGCCAAAAGATTTAAGAAAGAAGCAGCTGTTTAAGAAATCACAGTCAGAAGCTGCCACCATAACTGAAAGAAAGGGCATGTTTTTATGACTATTATAAATGGATATCAAGCTTATTTATGCAGTTGTACAGATCTGAAGGTCATTCTTTTCAAAAGTGGAGTTGTAATCTTGCATAATTTGGTTTCTTTCTGTGATATCAATATCTGCTAATCATGTTTGTATGTTTATGATTATTATAATGATGTATTACAATGTTATTATAATGTTATTATGATATTATTACCCTGTGGAGAAGGACTTGGGTGTATTAGTGGAGGAAAAACTGAAAATGAGTTACAAATATGTGCTTGCAGACCAGAGATCCAGTCATATACTGGGCTGCCTAAGAGTAAGTGTAATCAGCAGATCATAGGAGGTGATTTTTCACTCTCATGAGACCCCACCTGGAATACTGCATTCAGCTCTGGACACCAGTATAAGAAGCATATAGAGCTGTTGGAGAGGGTGCAGCAGGCGATGACAATGCTGAGAGGGCTGGAGCACCCCTCCTACAAAGAATAGCTGTTGGGGTTGTTCCACCTGGAGAAGTGAAGGTTTTATGGAGACTTCCTTGTGGCCCTCCAATACTGAAAGGTAAAGATGTGGGGAGACTCTTTATCAGGGGGTGTGCTGATAGGATAGGGGCTTTAAGCTTAAAGACAGTAGATTTGGACTATGTCTAGGAAAAAAATAGATTTGGTAATAGGAAGAAAATCTCTACTATGAAAGTGATGAGGCACTGGAACATTCTGCCCAGAGAAACTATGGATGTTTCATCCCTGGAGGTGTTCAAGGCCAGGATGGATGGGGCCCTGGGTAGCATAATATGCTACCTGATGATGGCAACCCTGCCAATGGCCATGGAATGTAAATGGATGGGTTTTAAGATCTTTACTATGATTCTATGTTTCTAGAAGTGCAACTTGAAGAACCAATTAGTCCAGAAGATCAGGACATCACTCTGCCAAGTTCTAGATCAGAGTTTATTGCTAAGTAGAACGTAAACTACAGCACGTGTATAACATTATGGCAGAAGAGATAGCAATCACTGGCATTTTAGGCCAGCACATGGGCAAGATTTTGTGGATAAAAGTGTAGAAATTTGAAAAACAATGACACATTCTTCATTTCTTATTATTGGCAGGACGTAACTCCCAGTTATGAGAGACAGCATGAAAAGGAGAGCAAGAATGTCTGAAAATCTAAAAAGTGGACAGTGGGTGTTAGCAGCAGGGCAGAGAACTGATATATAAGAGATGAAAACAAGAATTTTATGTTAAACCCTGCAAATCAAGTGGATGCAGTGGAAGCAGATAGGACAGCGATGATTTAATGAAGACTGTGGGCTGAAAGAATGGATTTTGCAGGAAGATTCTGAATGGAATAATAACATAGATATCATACGCATATGAAACTAATTTCATTTACCCGGTGCTGGAAGTCAGTATATTTTATTTCTTTCAAAAAACAGAAAGTGCCCATTGTTCACATTTTAGAACAATTTATACAGATGCCTGTAAGCTCTACAAGCACTGCATCTTCAGTCTTAGGAGTTCAAATGCAGAAGCCGAAAGAGAGGAGGGTTAGTAACCTTCTTAGTAACATACATAATCAGAAATGTTTTTGGGGGTGGGAGGAGGAGAACAACGTAACATTTTTGAATAGTTGATAGTGCATTACTTGTCCTGTTTAGCATGGAGATCAACCTTGCTGGCATTTTGCATGGCTAATGTAATTGCATACAAAATGCAAAGTATGTACCAGTCTACAGAGCCAGGACAGTCTTGATCTATGAAAGTGAAACAGGTGTTTTCTCTCAGCAAGCAATGTGCTTGGCAGAAGGCTTAAGCTAAATGCCCTTGCTGTGTGTGCCACCCAATCTCCCTGGAAAGGATTGCTAATGAGAGCCTGGAAACGGAAGCTTGCAGAAAGACCAGCCAGAGGCATGATAAGCACCAAGCAAGCAGTGGTTGCACTGAGCTGCAAGACCTGCCAAGGAGAAATGGAGCTCTATGTGGCAGATTGTACAGTTAATTTATTTATTCACAGAATGTGGTGTGAGTACCATAAAGTCTGCCTTGTTAAGAAAGGATATGGCAGAGCAGAAGGAAGAGGGCTGCCTGATCATAGCGGCCTTCTCCTAAAGTATGCACTCTGGGTAACACAGTATAGGTAAGAGGGGGAGGTAGGACGCTGGATTCTGCCTGGATCCTTGAAAACACAGATACATAACCACAGAGGCAAAGCAAGGAGATAACTGTTTCTGATTGTCCAGGAGGACTCCATGCAGAAGAGATTTCATTGTGGGGTGTCATTAAAATTTGGGTTGAGTGTTCATCTCAGCAAGAATCCTGTACTGAGAAAATTGTTCATAAAATCTTGCATTCAGCTTCCTGTTCTGTGTTTGGGATTTTAAAACTGTTGGTGGCACTAGTTTAGATTGTGACAATTATTCAAGAAGCAAGATTTTTGAAATTTTCCAGATGCTAGCTCCAAAGACAAGATACAGATGCTTCCACCATGTGTCTCTGGACATCTCAAGTCCCTGTTGAGCATGCACCATCCCATCTGCACCTTATGGGAGGCATCTGTGAAGTGTGTTTGAAAAAAACTGCCATCAAGATCATCACAAGTACACATAATTGTAGGAATTAAATGGAACAGGCAAGGCTATGAAAGCACTTCAGTCCAGATCCTCATGTTACTGTCTGCATACTTGGGTTGATTGCTCAAGAGTTTCAATAAAAGCGTGTTAAGTGCTGACAAGGTTGGCTGCTGATGATTAGGAGCAGGTCTGCCCAAGTAAACTTGTACAACTTTTCTTACAGAAAGTAGCTGATGCTACTACTATAATCTCTGGATAAGCACTCTTTCACATCCTAACTGTCTGTATTTTCAGACAAAGGAGGAGAGCACTGAGACTGAGGTGCCAGGTTGTATGTCATTTTTAGTATATATGTACATATATCTTTTTATATTACATTTATGTAATTATACTTTTATATAAGGTATAAAAGGTAGATTATTTTAGCAAATTGCAATAAAAATAACACCGGTCCCAACAGGAGAACTTGGGCATGGGTAACTCTCCTGTTGACTGTGGGAAACAACAGAAAAGTCCAGTCACTGTAATGCTATCATTATAACTGTTTCAGTGTGATTTCAGAAGCGCTATCCCATGCAGGTATTTCAGAGGAGTATCCTTTTCTTCCATTTGCATGATTCACATAAGCATGATAGCACTTGAAAAGGAGTAGAAATTGCTTTTTTTTTGCAGTGATTTTACTGGCAGCAATGAGCCAGTGCAAAGGGGAACTTCCCTAGCAAAAGTGATGAGCATGACACTCCCTGCAAAAGCAACTGGTTTCCTGATACAGAAGGCACAGGTTTCCACCAGTATGCCAGATACCAATCTTGCTGTATAGCAGAAGGTCTGCTGTGTTTACTATACAGAGTCACTGCTAAACTGTAACTCGACTGAACCACAAAGGATGCCTCTTAAACTGGTTTGTAGGACATAATTTGTTCTCCCAGTCTTACTGCTGTGATGTCTCTAAATACTGACTCAATGTTGTACTACACTTCAAATGTACAACTTCAGTTGTCTCTTGTAACTTGTTTATAAACATTAAACAGAAAACCAGTTCTAAAAATGTTAGAGATAATATCTTAATGATGTTGGCAGCTGCTTACTAAGGTACAAATGTCCCACTTTCCTCAAGTTAGATCTCAGTGACCTTCAGAAATGTTCTCAGATGACGGCTGACAAAACACACAAGAACACAGATACACATGCATTTCCTTTTCCCTGCACGTACAGTTGCAGAGATAAAGGTCAGACCTGCGCAAGAACATGAGAGGTGTGGCCAAGGCATGGTCTGCAGCAGAAGAACAGCTGTGATATTTCTTCTGTCTTTAAAGTCTCCAATAGAAACGTAAAAAGTTCAACCTGCACTTCTGCGGGAAAACTTAAAGTGTTTCCTGGGTCACTGTTTTGGAAACAAGCAGAGGGTTTGGAAACACTTTTGCCAACATGACTGCAGTGCAGAATAGAATTTATGCCACTGAGATAATAGAAATCTCCTGCAAAAGTCTTTTTGTGTTCTTAATATGTGTACGGATCAAGTGGAGATGGGCTCATACAGGATATAATGGGGAATGCTGATAAAGATGTTTTAAGCCCTGTATCTTATCTAATTGTCAGTTATTATTTTATGACAAAATTATACCCAAAAAGCTGTGTACAATATGAAGAATATGTGTCTGCACTGAAAATATTTTGAATTTTATGGCATTGTTTTATTTTACTCATCACTGTTACCTGAGGAAGGGCTAGGAGTAAAAGCCTTCCTCACCGTTTATTCCATATAACCTGTCACTGAACAGCAAAGGAGGAATATGGGCTGAAGTTCACATATTAATGAAATATTCATACAGGATTGCAGTTATTTTACACAGAAAGGAGATTTGGGCTTTTCTACAGTTACAACTACAAGATATAGATGTTCTGAAGTAAAATCAGTGCTTAGTCCCAGAAACAACTTTGATAAATGCCAGAAGCCCTCTAGCATTTTGAGAAGAGGAAGAACGCCCCGTGAATGTGCAGTGTATTAAAAAGGAGAAAAGCACAATTGTGCATTGGCTGCAGGATGATGACCCAATATGGGCACCAACTCTGTGTTGAGGATGCTCATGGAGAGTACTGCCCAAAGGTGGCCAAGTTGTAGAGATTCATTAAAAGCCAGGAAGAGAGGCAATATCCAGAAAGAACCCATCTATCACTAGACAGTAACTGATTCAGGTCTCCCCCACCCTAAGACCGAAATACAGCACATATATTTGCTTTACACTGTTCCATCCTTCCTGCCACCACAGCCTTGTGGAGGATGCCTGCATAGGCTGCAGTTCTCCATCTGGAGCATTAGAGCCTAACTCCAGCCCATAGCATACCCATTCATAGGAAGTCTGTGATCATTGCACATATCAGGACAACAAAAAAATGTTTTCATAGACTTGGAAACATTTATAAGGCTGAAATAACAGCAAACATTTTGGGGTGTGCCATGGACAATTCAATTCTCATTATAATTCCTTTCCATTGTTCAAAATATGTTACCTCCAGTCTCAGAATGACACTTTCAGCAAAATAAAAATGATTCTAATGACAGTATTTGCATCCTTAACTATATCTTTGCTGATTTTGTATGAAGCAAGTGGTTAAGAGTGATAGCAGTAATGTGCTGCTAAGTGAGTGGGACATAAAGATTGCTTTTTTTCATCTTTAAATGTTTAAATCTTTAAACATTGTAAAACATCACTGAATTTTACATGTATTAAGGGATGTGCTTTATCAAAAGAGTCACCGAGTGAAAAGCAGAGGTAACATCATTGCACTACCTCCTGCAAACTTCTAAGATGCCTTCGTCTTCAGCCTTTTTACAAATGGATAATCTCCTGGGTGACATCAGATATAAGATGTAGTCCACTGCTTTCAAATGTAATAGTTAAATAAAAACTTAGAAGTGTTGGAGAAGAAATCCTTCATTCATATAAATGGCAAAACTCTCACTGCTAACAGTGTCAGAGAATTTGGGAAATAGAAAGGCTTATTGGGTCATTGTTGTATCTTATACTCAATGACTTGACTAAGTCATATAAATATATCTCCTTTTAGTTTAGATATTGATATCACATCCAGCAACTTTGTGTAACAAGTGTAATACCACAGTACTTAAAAGGAAAAGGAAAAGGAAAAGGAAAAGGAAAAGGAAAAGGAAAAGGAAAAGGAAAAGGAAAAGGAAAAGGAAAAGGAAAAGGAAAAGGAAAAGGAAAAGGAAAAGGAAAAGGAAAAAGAAAGAAAAAGGAAAAGGAAAAGGAAAAAGAAAGAAAAAGAAAAAGAAAAAGAAAAAGAAAAAGAAAAAGAAAAAGAAAAAGAAAAAGAAAAAGAAAAAGAAAAAGAAAAAGAAAAAGAAAAAGAAAAAGAAAAAGAAAAAGAAAAAGAAAAAGAAAAAGAAAAAGAAAGCAGCCTAATCAAATGAAGTACTTATAAAGGTCCAAGTTTCCTATTTTAACAGAAGGAATAATTTGTACAACATGGAACATGCGGTGCGTTCTTGCAAGGAAAGATGATACACATTATGCCAGCTTACTGAAGAATTACTTGGCAGATGGAGAAGAAACAGCAAAATCCGTAAGACCCAGCTCAAACTTTGGATGATCTCGCAGCTAATTGCACTGCAGCTGTCCAGCAATGAGCTTTGGAACATATTGAGCCAGTTCTTCACACCGCCAGAAACATTAATTTTTTAGCCGTGCTTGAAAGTTTGGATATTTGTAGCAGTTCTGGAAACTACGAACAGGCCAGAATTTCCCCATATTCTCTCATTTCTTCCCAATTCCCTTGACAACCAGACAATACAGTGCAGCTGGACATCATTTAAACACATCTTTCTTATGCAATCTGTATGTTTTCTCTGACATACTGTCTTGCCACCCCCAACAGATCAGGTGGAAAGTAGGATTCAGCTAATAGAACAGAGAAAACTTTCTCTTTCTT
Source organism: Tympanuchus pallidicinctus (assembly GCF_026119805.1). Lineage (NCBI taxonomy): Eukaryota > Metazoa > Chordata > Aves > Galliformes > Phasianidae > Tympanuchus > Tympanuchus pallidicinctus. The sequence goes on from NW_026294758.1 coordinate 47,964,532, forward strand.
GTATTTTTTTTCTTTTTTTGTTCATAAATGTGGCGTAACAGGTGTCCCGCTTGCCTCCTGCCTGTCAAAGACATGGCAACTATACCCAGCTCTAATTTTACCTTAGAGCAAGTCCACAAAGCATTGTTTTGATGGTGTTGAAAATACACCAACCAGCCCAGACCGGTTTGCTATTTACAAGGTCTGGGCACAGATACAAGCTGGTCTGCTGAGCGGTCACTACCAGTGCTGGGTAACAGAAAGCTCTTGCTTCAGTTCTGTCAGCAAACTTCACTCACACCTTTTGCAAATGTGTGAGAAATAGGCCACTGACCAATGTTTTGCTGTCTTTGTATTCAAAGATGTGGTATTGAATTAACTTTGTCACTAACATGGCTTCACACTGCATGCTTTACTTGTGCTCGAGTCAGTGCTGAGAATGCTAAGCACAACAGCGAATGAACTACCCAGCATAGCCACATGCACTGCAATGGGACTACTTCTGAAACCTCTGTTCTTTCACCCCATTCAGTTCTGAACAGCTTATATCATGCTTCTGAGCATTAGCAAATAATGGACACCTTTCCAAGGAGTGTACTTTTTCAGTGTCAGTTTCTTCAGTAAGTTAAATTCATAGCCTCGATCAAGCGTCACTTTCCAAAAGCTCTTTGTTTACTTCCCTTGTACTTTGTGCCACTAATCTCAGAAACCAAGCGTTCAGCATAGAAGAACGATATGTAAGAAGTGTAGATAACGTCTGAATGTCCAAATGAAAGCCTCTTTTGGAAACTTAATTTCAAGTTACACTTAATAAACTGTTTTATATCCTTTGGTCATTTCAGATGGATGGGGCAATGGAAAGACTGAATCTGACAATTTTATGTAATTAATATCTCCCTACTTCAGTGTACTTCTCTTTTAGACCTTACGGAATTCTGTTGTCCACAAGAACAACACAGTTATTTTTCATTTCTTTTGGCATGGAAATTCAAAAAGGAAGTTCTGTTCTCTGGGATAGACATTCTGTATCCTTCTTCGTACTGAGTTCAGCTCCTCCAAATTCAGTAAACCCTAGTGCTAGGTATTTCTCTTCAAATGTTCATTCTAGAGCATATAATCTCATGTGCCAGGTGTGTTTTGGTTCCTTTTAGTGACTGAGTCACTTTTAGTATAGTGTATATATGAAGAGGCACAGTAAGAGCTACAATATTTGTGTCCATTTCTATTAACACTCCATTATATTTTTAACTTGTTTTTGATATGGATCCTTTTCACTCCTTCCATGCCATAATGAAAAAAATGTGTTGCCTTTGTTTGAAAAAAAGTTTGCAAAATTTAAGTAATCAGTAATATATATGGGTAGATTTCAGGTCTAGTTACATGATGATTACTTACTAATAAACTACATTAGTTTTATAAACATCCTAACTATGCTGTGGCAAGGATGACCACTTTTCCCACATGACAAAAGTCGTTTCCCACATGACAAAAGAGATTTGGCAAGTACAGCGGAAAATGTGTGTTTGTACTATGAGGTGATATGGGCTTTCCTAACTATTTAGTGTAATGGTATCCAGTCACTTCTCTTTGGGGCATTAATGGCCATTAGATCATTGATTTCACTCTGATCCTTCAGTTCATATGCCTGAATTCCACCTTAATGAAAAATATACTGGAAAAGCAAGACAAAACTTTGAGTGATACTGCGAGACTTAAAAATAGGGCACCTTCACCAAGACAATGCACAGCTTTATGTCATGAAAAAAGAATATGTTCATTCCCTCCTGAAGCGTACCATTTTTCTATTACACTGCTTGTGTTATTTCATATAGGTAGCAGGAGCAGTGAGATTTGTTTTGTATTGCTTTTTTTTTTTTTTGAAATTTGAACAAATAAGATTGTGGTTCTTCACTGACAGTTCAATGCAACTCAATAGACTGCAGGATATACTCAGGAACTGATTGTTGATTAAAGTCCATATCAAATAAATCTAAAATTATCCTAAAATATCATTACCTTTCAAGGAGTTTTATGAAAGAATTGGAAAAAGATAATGCAATATAAATGTAAACACAGCTCCAAATTAAAGCCCTTCATCTGAACTTCAAAATAAGGAGTTGTCTACCCATATTTCTGCTCCATTTCATTCTTTCCCAAGAGAGGCACAAGATGTAAATTTATTATTTACAATATTTGCACAGAAGAGTGTGATGGAAGAGAGTACTTCTGCAGAAGGACCTTTTGCTGAATGGGAAAATGTATATAGAATAACTACACATGCTAACTGAAGAACTGCAACGTCAGTAAGAAATACAGCTTGAAGTCACTACTCTGTTTTTGTGGGGCTTTGTTTTATTTTGTTTTTAAGAAAAGCTACACAAAGCTGAAAACTACTCATGGTGCAGATTGAAATAACAGAAGAAGAATGCATTTCAGCTGTTCAGAAAGCAGACAGAACATAAAACAAGTCTTTTCCCCACCACATGGTTTTTCAACCTGCCCCAGCAGGCCTCAGCTGCCTTTAAGGCTAGTTCCTCTCAGGTGAGCAATAGAGTAAATTAAGTTAATTACTCAGATATTCCCAAGAAATTGTGTGATCCATGTGTACCTACCCAAAAAAGTGGAAATGCTGGGCTTCTTTCCCTTGGCACCCAGGAAGACCAGCTCAAGTCTTCGTAGTGAAGGGGATGAAAAGAGAGACAAAATAGGGATTTGGCCATCAAGGGAACTAACAGTTCTACATCCAGACCAGACACCTCCTGCTTTCTGCAATTGAAATCTTAAACTCTGTCCTCAGCTGGTGCCCTCCAAATTTAGGAAATGATTGCACTACCTTTTCCCCAGAACTCTTTGCATGTATGTACAGGCAGGCATGCTCACAGAATCAATGCTCTGTTTGAAGGGGAAAGCTGCCCTCTGTGTGTTTATATCATACACTCCTTAGTATAAAACATTCCTCTTTTGTTACTTTGGTTTCGATTTTAAAATCACACTGACAATAATAACTTCCACTGGACCAAAACTGCCCAATCACAGATGATGAGATATTTGATCCTCCTATGATTCCATTATGAATTTCATAACCAAGTCAGTTGATTTCCTTTCCTGAAGCTGTGGTGCCAGGAAGGATTTCCATCACAAATTTTAAGCCCAGTGAAACTTTTGGCATAATACTAGCACTGAGTATTTTAATACAATGTGTAAAATGGTGAAATAAAGTCACATATATTTTTATTACTTTAGGTGCCTTTTGTCAAGGATTGCTGATGTTTCCTCTCCATATCAATTTCTATCAGCAGAACTTTTGGCAAAATACCCTTCCACTCAAAAGCGTGCATGAAGTCGCACATAGGAAGTGTCATCAGAAAAAAGGATTAACCTTTCCAAGCATTCACTGTAGACAAACACTCCAGCAGAATTTGGAAAGGAGTATGTTATTATGTATTTCTGAAAGAAGAAAAGACAATATAATAAAACTTTTTTTTTCCCTCTGTTTTATTGAATTTTGATGTAGCATAGGAGATCATCATTTTCATCTCCTATGCAGTGCAGTACAAATTCATCTAACTTCCTTTCACCTGTCTTGCAACCATTCTATCACTAACCTAGAGATAGTGCATTTCCCTACTTAAACCAAGTACACTTTAAACAGCAGTAGAGAAGCCAGGGCCTTAGGAAAGCTAAACATCCTAATAGCACATAGTAGACCAAGGTGGAAGGATGGTGGCTTTATGATTGCTTTTCTTGGGATTCTCAGCTTCCTGTTTCAATTAGTTTGCACGCATTTGTCATAGCTGACTGAATAATTCTGATTACTTCAGCAGCAGACCTCCTCTCATAAACATTTATTTATTTCAGACTTTATCACTAGCTTAGATGACTTCAGTCCATCAGTACAGACAAGATCTTATTCACTGTCTTTAAAAGCAGTTTCTCAGGCAGTAGAATCGATGGAGCAATATAAAGAGTAAATTCATTCTTCATTCAGCATCAGCTGGTTTGAACTATTCCCAATAGTTCCCTCTTTAATACAGATTTGAAATGTTAGAAGAGATACTCTATAGTCTGTTTCAGCTATAAAATCATATTTTCCTTCTCTAACCGAGTGTCTGCAATTTTTCTCTCATAGTGCTTAACCTTTGAAGTCAGGAGGTCATTTGGAAGCTCTCCAGTCTGAAATGTGAATGTCCATATTTAAAATACAGAAACTCTTTAAAAAGGTTGAAGGTATTTTTATTTGAAAGTTCAGTTTATAATGACTGTTGTCCATCAAGTTAGAACTACTTTCTCAACAGGGATCTTTATTGTTTCTTTCTTATTACATGGCATAACAATTCTTTGGTACTCATTTCCTGAAGAAGATTACTTTTCAGTATCAAACTTCGCCAACGGGTCTTTTTTGGACCAAAGTCTGCTAATCTGCATTGCAATTTAGTGGGGCAGCTTTCCAGGCATTACCGACTGCAGAGAAAGATCTGGTGTCTGTTCTACCATTTCTTTCTCAGCACATTTACTGCTGAACATGAATGTATACACTCTTCGCTGCATTTACCTACAAATCAAAGTTTCTTGCAATGAAAAACAAAACCAAGAGAAACTCGCCTGGTTTTGAGTTTCATTACAAAATCAAAACTCAGCCCATTTTTGTCTAAAAGTTTCCTAAGGAAATAAACTGGGTGCACTTACGACTCAACTTGGCAGACTTATGGTGCCATATTGAAATCGACATTTGATAAAAAACTGTGCATCAGTTAGCTAGAGTTAAGGTGGCATTTTTAGATTCACCATCATGACATAAAAGCCCTAGTATATCATCAAAACTAAGGTAATTTCTTCCACGAATTGTGTTCCAAGACTGAATAAAAAGTCATGTTTGGCATTATAGCGTTTCTCACATATGGTATTGAAAATACTTTTCCCCACTGAAAAGTAATTTCAATTCAGTTATTTTCCAAAAAATACAAAAATAAAAAAAATAAATCCACTTCCTAGAAATAGACACGCATTCAGATCAAAAGCATAAAACAGTTTTCAAAAATTAGTTACCTAACATCATTTTTGCCCCATATCCTGTAGTAATCAGATGAAGTACTTCAAAAGTGATGCACAGAACTACATTAAATATATGTGAGAGTAGATATGATATTTTCGTTTCCTGTGAACTTCGAGAAAAGGTGCAGAACATCTAAATGTGAATGCTAAATTTAAGAAAAACTGAGGCCATGTCTCCTTTGACCCAAGGGATGTTTACATATTTGTGAAAAAAGAAGCAGATCAGGTGGGAGATTCACAAATACAGTTTGAGATTTTTTTGTTTCTTTCTACAGATCATTATAGCCATGTTTCATCAGCTTGCACAACATCTCATTTTACTTCTATATACTAGAACAAATGTTGTGGATCAAGGTAGACAAGGGCATTGAGAATGCAATATTGGATTTTCTAGATTTGATTTGAATTGTGTAGCTGTACATCACTGTGGAGGTCTGAATCTGGTGCTAAAAGTGGCCTCTCCATATTTACACATTTAAATTTATCCTAAATTAAGCAATATCACAATTAATTGGGAGTGGGAAAATGGTAATGCTTATAAGACTAGAAGATAGATCATTTTCATAAAATCCATCAGTAGGATGTATCATTCTTCTTGATAAGTCTTCATTAGAGATTCTTTCTTGAGCCAGAGTAACTCTCAATTACAGAAGTTTTATCAAAAACTGATATTTTCAAGAGAAAAAATCTCAGCTCATAGTATCTTTTTAATCACATAAATTTAAATTTTTTTTCTGAAGATTTCCAATCTGTTCTAATATTTTCCCCACTATATAAAGAAGCACTGCTGTGTGGTCTACAACTGCATAATCATAGTAAGACAGTCAAATGCAAAGTGGAAAGTGTTCAGTAAAAATCCTCTGGATAATTTTTTTCAGTATGGGTGTCCAGAGATTGATGTTAATTACAAAGCATTTTAGTCAGGATTATGAGATCGATGCATCTTTTACAATAACCAGGTGAAAATTATGATTTTTCATTTGCAAGCAAGAAATTAACATAGATTTCTTATATTTTCCTCTCTATTTGATATTTCTATTTCATTCTGGAAAGAATATAAGAGATCAGTAAGTTTTGCCATTCATATAGTTATTTGTTTTCTGAAAAGTTTATATATATTTTTGTAATAATAGTGTTCATCATAAAGGATTCAAATTGTGATTACTTTTTTTTTAGTCTTCTTCAAGCAGTCAGTTCTTTGCTAGTTCCTTGTTTATTTCTAGAGCCATCAAACATATAATTGCATGATTATTATAATATATCTAATTTTTTCCTCTGTAACAGGCTGTTGACAAATAATTAAATAATTATTCTCTTTGTAACTGGAAGCACCTTTTATTTCAGTCATCCAGTTTTCCTTAATGAAAGGTAAAAGACAAATAGTTGAGAATTTCTGAGTCCCACTGGGAGAGTCATTAACAGTTGCTAAGAAAATTCTGCACACCTTTCAAAAGACCAGAGATATTATTTGTAGGAATATGTCATCTGACCAATATTCAAAAGTTATAAGTATTTGTATGGCCAAACAGTAGCACATGTAGTGTAGTACTGGCCTTGTCTTTAAAACCTTTCCATATCACTTGCAAAAAATAGAGTAAAAGAAATTAAATAGAAACAAAATTTGATACAGACTAATATCTTAGTCTGGAATCATATATTTAACAGGTTACAGTTGTGGAAATTTCTTCCACTATACTGTAGATCACACTATTGGCACTCTTCTGCGACAGTCTGCACACAGCCAAATCTGCAGCATAATGCTAAGCAAAGTCAGTGTTTTGCATCTAGGGTGACCCTGCAATGAGTCAAGAGAGACTTACATGAAACAGGATGCATATCAAATTGATGGAGAAGCAATCAATAATCGCCAAGTGAAAGGTGTTACACATATTTTTGTTGTTCAGACAAGTACGGAATTTGCTTTTTTGGAACACACAGGTTCTGGAAAGTTTATGAAAATTGTTTTTTTACGTCTCAGATGCTCTAACATGTATAAGACTGTAGAGTTGATTTTAAACCAAAGTTCCCAAGAGAAACTCAGTTTCTGTGAGAAATCAGACATTCCTATCTCTGACTTCTTTGACAACTGAAGCTGCCCAACTGTTCAGCCCTTCTCACTTTTTATTTTGGATAGGACAAGTCTTTCTTAAGGAAATGACTGCACTTCTGATTCCTCTTCCTTCCATTATGATTTCTGTCAAGTGGGAACAGTAACAAAGCAATAGGCCTGTGTCCTTTTACTCAGGACTCATCTTTACAGTTGAAAATGTGTCACTGTTTTTTACTAGTGCTGCAGTGAAATTTACCTAATTCAGGTACTTCCAAAACTGTTAATGGTACCTCACAAATCTGCCCACCAAAATCCTCATGAATGTCCATAAGAGAGATTTTCTTTTTTTTCAATGGCTCAAGAGTCCTTGTCTGTTTATAAACCTCTTATGCTGCTCAGCACTTTTGCATATGGTGAGCATGCTTCACCAACCTTGTCATGTCAACTCACAGCCCCTTGTTAACATATGGTCTTCTAAATGTAGATATTCATCTTTTTGACTTTCTTTAAAGCTACTAGTAAAAATAAAAAAAATAGAAAGACTCTAAATATGAAACAGATGTATTAGTGCACCTTGGGATGGATGTATTACAGAGACAAACCATCATCAGGCTCTTCAAAATCGGATTCTGTGGTTGTTTTTCTATCACCTGGTCATGTGGTGTGCACCTGTGCTCTGATGACTCTGCCACTGGCTTCAACACAAGAACTCACCGAGTCTGCAAATAGCATGATTTTTTAACCTCTCTTGCATGTTTTTTACTTTTTTTAATGTGCCTTGAGTTTTATGACTCTCAAGGCTTCTGTGTGCACTTATTGCACTGGGATCAAGCTTATTTTTTTCCCCAAATTTATAACTTTTAAATAAAAAAGAGGAGGAATATGCACAAAGGCACTAGCAAAACAAAGCAAGAGAAGAGAAAAGATGTCAATATGTCCATCAGTATGAGATCCACAGGGAATGAGTCAATGTGCACTGTAAGTGGCACTGATTGCTGGCCTTCCAAATACCAGTGCAGAAATACACCTGTTCTTTCACCTGCGAAACATCTTCCCCTTGAGCATCTTCATTCTGGGCTGCAGAGCTTCCAGGAAAATGAATATTAGCCCTTGCACACCTGCACCCCAAGGATGGAGTGTGCTTGGCAACTGTTTGAGCATCTCATATCCCAGACAAACTGTAAGAATACCTGCCTAAAGCTGTTGAGGGAGACTCAGTCTGGTGGAAAGACTCAAAGAGGCTTTAAAGTTCACCAATAGCACAGTGACAAAGTCACACTGCTCATCTTTAAAAAGATGTAAGCCTGAAGGTGGTTGCTGGCCTGACTTTGGAGCATTTGCTTTGGGAATAGGTGTGTGTACCTGAGCTAGCTCTCCCTTGGGTTTGGAGGTTTACAGTTTACAGGATCACAATGCCAGCCTAGCCTCACTGGGGACCCCCGCAGAGAGAAAGGCCGAGGCTGGATGTGAAGAAAGCAACCCAAACCAAACAGCAGTCAAAGAGCTGAGGGTGGTGTATCCACTTCCCACAGTGTTGTTTGGTTTGAGTCCCAGGAACCCAAACCATTTTGAAAGCACAAACAACTGAGGGGATATTTAGCACTGGCTTCACTATAGTTGTATCCCAACTATAGTTAGGATACACTGAAATTTAGCATGAGATAAAGATTTTTTTCCCCACATGACAAGTAATATCTTACACTCTTCATCATCCTTACTCTGACTCTGAGGGGAAAAAAAAGCAGAATTTCTGGATTTCTATGAGACTATTGAGTTAGTACAGCTGAGAGTTGTTACCAACAGGATCTGGAGTTCTCCATCAGTTCCTAGTGAAACTGCACCACAATGGACATTACCCAGTATTGTAGTCACTCACACGAAGTACAGTAGCAAAGGCTCCAGATTTTATCACATGGTGAGATTAGGCTCACATAGTTTATTTCTAATAGTTAAGCTTGCTTTCTAACAGTTAATTATTTAAATTTTTACTGTAACAAAAAAAAAAAAAAAAAAAAAAAAAAAAAGGAAAAAATCTGCTCCATGCACTTAATAACCTAATAGGGACACATAGAAAACTCCATTTGCAAGGTACAGCTGGTGCTGTGTTTATGAATTCTTGTAATGTATCAACATGTCAAGTGCGAGCCAGCTTCCTTTTGTGAGACACATTGTGTACTAAATTAAACTTCAACTCGAGGTACCTTTACAGCGGCAGCGTGGAGCCAAACACAGCACTTCATAAAGAGCTAGGGCTTATTGGAGAGGGGAAGCTTACTTATACGGAAACAGAGATGCTGGAACACTAATTTTTACTTGATTAAAGCGAGGCATTTGTGATTTAGAAGAGGAGTCAGCAACATTAATCTTCGAAAAGTAGAGCACAGAAATCTCACAACACAGCAAGGAGATCAGGTCTCCAGGCTGACATGATCCACATGCTTAGTCAGGCAGGCTGCTACACTATCCAGAATGAGGATGGCTTATACAGAAAAGGTGTGCACAGATTATACCCTGCTCTCCCACATGATTTACCTCTGATAATTGTAAGAGAATCTGAAGTAATTTCAGTTTGTTCTGTTCTTGATGGAAACATTCAGTAAAGGAAACAACTTTGGTCTTCCTTGAGGCAAGTTACTTACGCAAACACCAACTGCCAAGGCAGTGCTGCACTTGATTTACAAGAGGTACTGCCATACCTACTGTATCAGTCTTAAATAACATTCAGTTTTGCAGTTTTTCATTCTGGCGCATTGTCTTACTGTATTTTTAATACATTTTCCTTCCTCATATTGTCATTGCAACTCCTCAAACAATAGATCGGTCCTAATTTATATGAGGATATTATGATTTTAATAAGCAACAGTTTGGATGTTGCTAGTTTGGTTTTGTTTTGCATTAAGACTTCTCCAGAAAAATGATTTTAAGACTTTACATTAAAAAGCACCTCATTTGATTCAGATATTTTTCTGAATCACAGGACAGACAGACAGAATGAGAACTTTCTATTTTCATTCATTTTCATAAGTTGTATGTCACATTTTGGGGTGGGATTCCCAAACTATGAAGTGTGCTCTATTAGCATCAGCAGGACTGAAGCACAGAGTATCTCTTAGGATCTGGGTCTTAAATGACAAATGATTTACCATAAAGTTCAGAACTGGTCTGATGATTAGAATCCCCTGGGAATTCCATAAAGGAAAAATACCTCATTTCTTTAGACCTTATTTCTTTAGACTTTATTTAGGTGTGTACATGAACTGTGAAATGATTATACAGGCATTCAGAAAAATATCAGTTTAAAGACAGTCCAAAAGTAGTGGTTCAAAGTACTCCAAAAGGCAGAAGAAAACAGATTATTGACTTTTCCTCTCTGTTTTTTCTTGCAATATGTTCTTCCCTGTAGCATGCTCTCTTTCCACAGAAATCATAAAATCCCCTTCTCTATTCCTTGTTCAGAACTGTGACAGAATTGAGTTCCTTCCTCAACTGCCATTAATTTGTGGGTTTTTTTTTCATGAGAGGAAGAGAGTGAGAGAGGGAGGAAGAGTGCACTCGTGTCTGTGTTACAGAAGAGGAGAAAGAGCAGAAAGACACTGATCAGAAATGCCTGCAATCAGTGATAGTTCACAGAAGCTACGCTGAAATGCTGCTCTGGATTATACTTAGGTTGTGGATAAGGTTCAACATTGAACTGAGGTTAACAGGTCTGGGTTATTGTGCTTACATTTTGAGACACCCTTGTGAAATTGTAGCCCCCACTAATGGCAATCAAATTGTAGCCCAGGGAGTGGGTTAAGGTCTTGCTGCAATTCCAGCAAGATGACTAGGTTCTGAATAAGATTTCGGATATGAACACATTTCATAGGGAACACCTACATTACTATGGGAGTTCTCCAATAGCTCAATTCATATTTGAATTATGTGATGTTTATGTTTGTTGTCAAAATCTATTGACATGGGAGGGGTAGAGGAAGGAAGGAAGAGAACTTACTATTTTATTAGCTTACTTCTTTCTATCCCCATCTCAGAGTGAGGGGTAAGGGAGGGGAGGCTGATGTGGTTTTTGGATTATTATTTGTGGCTGAAAGAAGGGTTGTTATGTTTAGATTAAGAATGGAAGGGGATACAGTGAGTTACAAATGTGGAAGTTCAGGGAGGAAGCAATTTTGAAGAGTTAGGAGATCCTAACCTGCCTCACCAAAGAAATATTTGCTTTCTTTTTAACATGTAACAAAAACTTTCCCCTTGGGTCAATTCCGTTAGCAAGCCAAAATCTAACTTCATTATTTACTAGCTGGCTCTGAGAAGAGATGACAGGCTGCAATCTCATCTTCAACCTTTCCAGGTAAGGCAACGGGTGAGATGGCAAAACTGCTCATAAAAATGCAGGGGACATTTTTTAAAGGAAACTTACAACTTATTACTTTCTGTCACCTACCTCTGTCTCCTTTTCCATAATATAAGAGGGACTTTGGCAGCATTACAGAGTTAGAGCATAGCTGCAAGAGTAAAATCCTTGCAGGTTGTTTCTGTGATAAGAACATTTTGGGTAAGTTTTGTGGCACCTGTAGTTCCCTCTGACCCTTCAATTCCCCTTTTAGATTTCACCCATTTTTCAGTGAATATTTGTCATCGCCAAAATTTGTTCAGTGGAGATAAAGATTCAACTGAGCACAGGATTTTAAATATTGCATGAATGTACTCATTATAAATGCTTTGACATGAAAACATGGCTCACAATTGCTTTTTCATTATTTAAAATCTTGGAAAAAAAAACTGTCATCCTGCAGAAAGAAACAGCTTGGTGATGTTATTCTGATGATGCTATAAAACTAGGTGATACTTGCATACCAGGGCAATGAGACAATTCCTGGCATGAATATCCAGTGAAGACTGGTTGCTTTGTGCTCTCTCAGAACGGAAATAAGAGCCTTGTGGCTTGGTGTATGATCCCAGTCTAGGATGTTCCCTAATGTAGTGAAAGACCCTGAGGTCATTCTCCAGCTTCTTCCATTAAATAGAAAAGTAAAAGACAAGAAAACTGTGTAATGTAGGATGATTCCTTTTTCCTTTCCATGTTCTCAGTCTCTTGGAAGAAACAAAATCTTGGCTCTCTTCTTCTTTGTTCTGAAGACAACTGTACTTTGCGCTGATGCACTACCAAGGCTGGACAGCAGGGTTACCCATATTTAGCCATCACAACTGCTTGTGACCATGACTCAAAAAAGAAGAAAACCATAGTGAAGAACAAATCTAAGTCCCAGTCCTACCCATCTGATATGACATAAAACTTAAAAAATGTAACTAAGTTCCTTTCCTGTAAAGATTACAAGGCACCATGTATTAATTAAGTAATGATGAAAGAACTGAACAAGTACGAAATCTGATTTCATGAATGTTTTAAGAGATCAGTATTAAACGTCTGCTCAGTGACAATATACACTAAATACCTCCTTTTGTAGAGAGCACTTGCAAGCTGTTTCATTGAAATAAAGTTATTGTGAAAATCAAATGTTCTTATGGTTTCATTATTTACACATACTTTGTTGAAAACTTATGCAAGAACAGGGATTTGGCATGTAATAACAAAACTTTATCATTCTTATTTATTATTTCTACAACACATATGTATCCAGAGTGTTTTCATTAGTGTAGACATCTGCCTGTTGACATACAACTTATATTACACAGAACCTACCTACTAAAAACTCATTTGGTTGGATGCATAAAATGTATTTGTAAAGTTTGTATTCTCAAGCAGTGTGGATTTTATATGAAATGTTTCCCACAGCCATTTCAATTGCAACTACCCAAATTCAACTTTTGCAACGCGTGTTTCTTCTTACAAGGTGATACTGACTTCCAGGACCCTGAGCTGTTTATACTGAGCTCCAGTATTCTGCTATATTTTTAATTTTCTCCAACTCAAGCACAAGTTAGGGCATTTTGGAAGTGCTGTGTCTTGCTGTTTTCCTTCTGAAATTGTCTAAATATGGTGGACAGATCTGTCATAAGCAGGTAACAAACAAATTCATTTTGAAAAACAGAATTCCCACCAGTTGTGCAAGTGGCTCACCAAGAATAGCTTCTCTTTTATTTGTGATGTCTGTCTCATCTCATTAAACTTCTAGTTATCACAGAATCACAGAATCACAGACCTGTGTGTAGTTATGAGTTTAGAGGCAAATGTCAGTAAATCTCCTATCTAGTGAAAAGTAGACTGATGTTTCATGTCAATAAAACAACTATCAGTATTATTCATTCAGATTTCTACAAATATCATTGTATTATTAAAAACTGCATTTTAAAAAGACTTACTTTTTACCACTTATGTAGGCTGTGCTAGATTCCCTGTTTTATTTCGCTCTGTCTTTTTTGAAGGTCTGGAGATCTCTGTTACACCTGAATACAACTTTCCTGTCCTGTCCTGCTCTGATCCAAAATAGTGAAACCAGTGCATCTAGCTACACTGGATTTCAAGCAGCATCCTTTTCAATAGCATCTGGATTTCAGTACAAGGGGAAAAAAAAAGAAAAAAAAAGAAAAAAGAAAAGAAAAGAAAAAAAAAAGCATATACATTAAGTTAAAAACATATGAAAGGAATGTATGCCTGTATACCACAGTCAAAGCCCATCAGAGACCTTTATCTTGACTTCTTCTGTGAAATACACAGCTGCCATTCGTTCTCTCAATACTCATCTTCTTTATATTTTTATTTTACATATACTTACTTCTCTTTATGTCCCAGAATAGTATTCTTATATTATTAATGCTGTATAATAGCATCTTATATCACTTGAAAGCAACTCTACCAGATTTGGACTGATATACTTTGGACCTAAACACACTCTGTTCTCATGCACACCTGGAGATATAATTTCCCTCTACAGGTTTTTATCCTAACAGGACTCTCACTCTGTGGAAACATCAACCTCAAAGTCTCCATCCTTAGATAGTTCACTGATAACAGTATCAGGCAAGTAAAGTCTCCTGAGCCGTATCATACGTTATTCTCCAGATGGCCTCAAATTTAATTTGAATATGTCACAAAGTCCACAAACAAGAGAATCTCCATTATTTAGAAAAAAAAGCATCAGTGCACAGATTATTATTCAGTAGGAAAGCTAACACATAGCTGAAGCCATTCATGGTGTTTCTGTTCAGCGCCAAAAATAATTACAGGAGCACTGTAGACCTGCTGTCCTTGATAGCTGTCCTGGTTTTGAACAGGACTTGTCACAGGTTAGACCCTGTAGTATTGTTACCACTGCCAGGTAAAGAACAACACACTGAACACAACTCTTGCAGTCCAAGTATCCAAACACTTTTTTATCCATCTCTTTGTGCACCCATTCCAGCTGCAATGTTCCCGTTTGGATAGAAAAATATTGTAGAAGACAGTTTTGAAAATCTTACTTAAGTAAACAAGGTAAACAACATTTGTCCATAGAACAGATCATTTTATCCTAGAATAGAATAGAATAGTTCCACTGGAAGAAACCCTCGAAAATTATTCAGCCCAACTGCCCAATCTCTCTGGGGCTCACCAAAAGTTAAATTGTGTTATTGAGGGCATTGTCCATATGCCTCCTGAACACAGACAGGCACTGGCCATTAGACAGCTCTCCATGAAGCCTACCCCAGAGGCAGACCACCCTCACATCACAGAAATGTTTCCCATTTCCCAGCCTGACTCTCCACTGGCAGCTCTGTGCTGTTCCTGTTCTGCCATCAGTTCCCAGGAGCAGAGCCCAGTACCACCACTGCTTCCCATCCTCAGGGAGCAGCAGGGGGCACTGAGGTCCTCTCAGCCTCCTCCAGACTGAGTTAAATGGAGTGTCCTCAGCCTCTTGTCACAGGACACGTGCCTTCCTATCTTGTTGGCAGCAGTGTTGTTCTCCTCTGGGTGCTTTCAAGGACCCTAACCTATGTATATGGTGGAAAAAAGAACTATACACAATATTCAGTGTGAAACTGTTCCAATGCTAAACACAGTGGAAAGTAAACTTTTGACTGGCTGTTCTGTTTTAATGCATCCCACAGTGTGGTTTGCCTTGTGGCTGCCAGGGCACACTGCTGGCTCATTCTGAGGCCACTGGCACCAGCACCCCTAGGTTCCTTTCTGCTGAGCTGCTCTCCAGCCACCTATCTCCCAAGTCCTGTGTTAGTCCATCCTAACTGCAGCACTCTGAATTTTCCTTTGCTGAACTTCACGTCACAACTGAAAAAGACCCCTCTCTAGATCCCTCTACAACATTTCTCATTTCACTAGGAGAACAACAGCATCTTCCAGTTCAGTATCACCAGCAAACTTGTTGAGGGTGCTCTTCACTCCTGCACCCGTATCACTGACTGAAATCTCGAAAAGTACAGGCCCTAGAATTAAGTTATTGGGAACAACTCAGAGCACATCTGCCAGTCAGATGTAGCCACATTTGAGATCTTCAGTTCAGCCAGTTCATCACTGAGCACAGTGTGAACCTGTTCATCTCACAGTAGAACAATCTGTCCAGAAGGATGCTTGGGAGGTGGCATTAAAAGCCCTATTGAAATCCAGAAAGATTGTTCTAGAAGACAGATCAGGCATGTTTCTTCTTTTGCAAATCCATGCTCCCACCCACTCTCTCCTTTCTCAGAGGATTGCCACTTTTGATATTGAAGTTGGTTCTGAATCATTGGCATGTGTTGTGTAAAGATTTTCTTGTAAAGCTTCATAGCCATAGATGAACCTTCCAATCTCTCTCAATGATAAAACCAGCAGAGGTTCGAAAGTTCTTGGATGTTGGAGCCATGCCTTTATACTGCTCTTTACTACATGCAGTACAATGTAACCTGTTCCAGTTAAAGATCTGGTACTGGGTTAAGAGACAGTAAGTGGTAATGTAAATCTTGCTGAATTTCCAGTTTATGAGTGCATGGAGCTCAAAACTGCCTGAAGGGAAAAAAAGAAAAGAAAAAAAAAAAAAGAAAAAAAGAAAAAAAAAGAAGAAATCCCCTGAAATAAATGGTTCAATAAACACATTTGTTTACTGCCTTCATTTCTTTCACATGAGCTAAGAAAACACTTTGCATTAACGTGTTGGTTTGCAACAGAACATCAATTCATACTAAATTACAGTGCAATTCCTGTGTTACCTTACACCCACAGCAAAATTACCCTTTGAGTGCATGGTCTGAGCAATGTGACATCTATGAACAGAAGACAAAGTAATATGCAGCATTAGAACAAATCTTTGTGGTGTCAATTTGTCAGGAACCTGCAGTAACTTGTACGACTTGTAGCTTTACATGTTTGAACTGCTGCATCCAAAAGAACCTCAACACTCATTGTCTCTACTCTGCTATAGAGTATATGCTGTTTTCAGTATGTCAGCAGTGCATAAGTTTCTAACCAGATTGTATCTGATAACACGGCTTTCTGATTGCCCTGTACATCAGCTTTTTTTTAAATCCCTTACAAACCCCTTTTCTATGACTGCATTCATAGCCCAAGTTATCCTAGCTACAGCAAGCAGGATAACATGGATTTACATTAATCTGAGATATACTCAGCAGAACATAAGCTGGAGATTTAGATTCTGTTTGGTTCCAAAATTTTGGGGACCCAGTTGGAGTTACAGCTTACATGCAGAACACTGCAAAATAATGTTTTACCTATATTTTAACAGCAAATCTAATACTTTCATATTTCTTTAAATCCTTTTCATTAAGCTAAATGTTTCATGCCAAGCTTACTTCAGGTTCACATTTCAGATATCCCATTTGAAGCTTCTGTACAGAAAGGCACACAGTGACTAACAAATGAAATACCTTAATACACTTCGTCTGTAGCTGCACCCCAGGAACTGGCCTTGTACTGCTGCACAATAATGTGAGGTATCTGAACGAGGCTCCAATCTACCAGTGCCAAGAAAAAACACATTTCCAATGAGGGGAAAATCATCAAGTTACAAGCATTGAATGGGCTAACAAGCAACCTGCGGAAAGGCAAAAATGCAGTTTAACAAAGGAAGGTTATGTCTGAGTTGAAATCATCTAGAAACATGGGGAAAAAGAAAAATTTACACTGTTCTTTCTCTGTGTCATCATCAAATGTCTCTCCCTTACATAAACGCACACACACAGGCATACATACCCCTTCAGTTCCTTTCCCTTATGTTCTGAGTGCAGCCACTAGTAATGGCAGAAGCATATGAGGAAGCCAGTTGACTTCTTGACCCCAAGTCATTTTGTAGATGTCACAAGGACGCCAAATGTGAAGCAGAAGGCTGTCAAAGATGAGCTGGGGCTAAAAGCAAGACTATAAGCTGTAATACAAAGCAGAAGGAGCCTCTGGAGAACAATCAGTCTTCCTAAGAAGTCTTGTGAACTGCTTTTTAGTATCAGGTGCATCATCTTGAGAAACCATTGTACATTCCAAGTAAAATTAGTTTAATGTTCCCACATAAAAAGGACCACAGCCAGGTGGAGGATTGGGATAGAAGCTCACAGTGTGGAACTAAAAAGTTCTGTATGCTGCTAGAAAAAAATTTATGTGGAAATTTAATACAGATACATTTCATATGTAAATCACAGCTACTTATTAAAGTGGGTATGAAAAGGACGATTTCATGAGTGCTAAAAACCTCTACACGTTAGCCTTTTGGATAGGAATGCTTGCTCTCACTGGGGAAATTTTACAGGTAGTGGGAAGCAGGTAGCTGCACTTTTTCCCAGTGTTCTCACGGTCATGACAGGATTTTGGTGTTTTTGAGGGAGTGCGGGGTTCTAGTCCTAGTGATATTAACTAGGAAAGGATCATGTGCTAGCTTAGTTAATCTTTCTGTGAATAAAATACCATGCACACCATAATACTAAGAACACTGTATAGGACAGGAAACTGAGTTAGTGAGCATTACTAAAACTAGAGTGACTGAGTATTAAGTCACTAAGTTTGGCCAAATAGGTGTGATCTGTTCACTGTGATCAAGGTGTTTTGAAACATCATTGTAAACCTGCATCCACTTAAGTACCTACTGTGAGAGTCATACACAACCAATCCTGAGGTTATTTTGGTGGGTTTTGTTTGTTTGTTGTTTATTCCATTACTATCTGTAGTCCTTTTTTTGGGAGGCTAATACATTGAAATCATTGCAGTGCTCCAAATGACTTTGGGAGAAAAAATGGGAGAAACATAAGATTTAAACCTATGCTGAAAAGTATACATAATAATAATGGATTTAATTTTGCCTAACAATTGTATTTACAGTTTCAAGACATAACAAGCCACGTCAAGATAGGGCTTTTCTGCTCATTTGCTCATGACGAGTGGTTACCACATGTTGGTTACCCATTGCACCATGTCCAAGCTCACGAGTGCTGTGTCAATGTTATGTTACAAGCCATGTGTTTCAGTTCTGTTACAGCAGAAATGCTATTAGAGCCTTGTTAAGTATGGTATGTCATGAGCTACAGTGCTAGGAAGCATTTAGGAGGCATGTCCAGTCAGTTGATTCAATGTGAAAAGTGCAACATGGATTAAACATAACTTTTTCTCTGGCAGTTTAACTAAATGCTTGGGGTCTTCTAGTTAACCTGCTTGACTGAAAGATAATGCTGCCAGGTCAAGTCATTCTACAGACAATCTTCTTCCTTGTTCCTGTCTAAAGCTAATGTATAAGGCTATTATAAATGATTCCATTATTACTCCAGTGTGAAAGAGGGGGATTTATTTACTTGGCATTTATCAATGCAGCAGGATAAAGAATAGCCTATCTAGCAACTGCAGGAGGTCCCAGAATGCATTTACTAGATACTGTTTTCTAAAATCATCATTTATGACATCTCATGGCTCAGACAATGCTTGATGAAAGCTTAATCCAGAATTTGTAAGACTACAGAATATGTCACAGGCAGAAATGGAAGATAGGTATGAGCACGTAGAATACAGATTTACTTCTTTCATGCTTCATCACTGTAATACAAAACAAGTTCATAAAATATATTCAGCTTATTCAGTAACAAGACAGTGCTTTTATGTGAAAGCTTATAATTTTAAAATACTAGGACAGTTTTCTTAAATTAGAAACATATTTCTACAGGCTTCCCAAGTGGAAGAATTCTACCAAATCTATAGCGGAATAGCTGTCATACAGTCACTAATTCAGTTCAGTTGGGCTCCTCTGGAGCATTTATTTCATATAAACACCTTATCCAAAACAAAAGTTGTCTTACTTCAGAAGAATGATTTTCCTCTCTCAGCAGGAGAAAGAATCAACTAATTCTAGAGAAGATGGGAAGTACAGAGTGGGTAAGCTCCTCCCTACAGGTCCAGAAGTAAACTGTTGGGCCTTGATGTGTCCCATGTCAAAGGCTAACCACAACTGAGTGGTGTGTTAAGGACTGCTAGGACACTCGACTTGGAAAACAAAGATTTTAATGTGGCCACATCACACTTGCACATGATGTTTGTTTTAAAAAGTTACATGCCTTAAAACGATTGCATACCTTAAGAGGTTCTAATGGGCCACCTCTGTCCAGGCAAACAAAAAAGTCATTCTGCTTTGGGGTCCTACTGTCCAGGTAAGGAGTGATTGTAATTTCATACGGCTAATGCTGCTGACCACATAGTAACTATCAAATTTGTTTTCATTGCAAGTGCACTAGCAGATCTTCTTTCAAAATGAACTTCTGAATATCTCTGATACAATCTCTGTTGGAAAAAGAGCAAAAAAATAGTGTTTTCTTTGGGCTACACCTGTGAACACCTAAACCTGTTCGCAAACCTCAAGAAATGTTGCATGACTCAAGAGCTATTTCTTAAGCTAGTGAAGTGTGATTTTGCAGTTTAAGTTCCTATTCTGCAGCACAAATATTTCTAAATCTTAGTCAAAGTGCTATGAAAGGGACGCATACAGCAGGCTTCTTTTTCCGTAGTGTAATGCCTGTGTAGCTACACAGAAGATCTGAGTAAAAATTTGCTAATGTAGTCAGAGCTCTATGAAAGCCAGTGCTGGTGGCCAGGGCTTTAGGTAATACCATTTTCTCCAACTCTTGCACAGGAAAATGCTATGCTCCCACAGATTTTACAAAGCTCTGGCCAAACCATCACACAAGTGATGGGGACTGCTGGGTACCAGAACCTGAATCCAAAGACCTAGTTCCACACAGCTCTACACTGCAACTCACTGCAGCTCTGTGAATACAGCCAGTGCCAGTGTCACCCTCTATGGCAGCAAATAAACCCCCTTTAAGTCTTGTCATACAGGGGTTGAAGCTCAACACGTGCCTGATGCTATGCTGGAAGGGCAGGTTCTGTCTGCCTTGCAGTCTGTGCATGCTGCTGGGGAATTTGATGCTGCTGGCTCGCACACGCTAAGGATCTTCACTTATTAGCTGACTGGGTGAGTGCTTTTTGCTTTTTTCTTCTTGAGGATCAAAAAGCAATGGCAGGAAGTATTGAGGATAAATAAGGGTGATGGCAATAGGAAGGAATAATTCTGATGGGGAATTCAGGCCAGGTGCCTCTGTTACAACTCTAAAAGGAGCATTGCTGTAGCTGCAGTGCTACAGGGCTGCAGGGCAAGATTTCCAGGAAGGTACTGTCTTTTATTAGACCAACTAGGCAGCCAGGGTTTCGCGACTTCAGAATCAAGAAGTCAAGAGAGTGTCCATGAGAGGCCAGAAACTCCTCTTTCTCTCCTCTTCTGCCTCCTTCTCATTTTCACAGTGACTGCTAAATACAAAAAACCAGGGTAGACTGCTAAATGACAGCCAGAGCTTGTGAACTGGGGGGGAAAAAAAAAAAAGCACAAGCTATAGTTTATTCCTTGATGCAAAGGAAATGGTGTTACTATAATTCGCAAGAAAAATGATGCATATAATGTTTTCTATACATCATGAACATACTAATGCTTAGCTGTATAAACTGTGCAGTAATAAATTATTTTAAATTATTTTAAAGTTATTCTACTGCCAGATTTTACAGCAGGCTGCTTCAACAGCAGACTCTCTTTCCCATATTTACTGTCTTCAACTTAGTTGCCTTCTCTGAATTGTCTGTCATCAAAATACCTATCAAATGATACAGTCAGCAAGGCCAGTAAAACTCAGATGACTTTGAGACAGAAATCAGTCGGGAACTTTAAGCTATTCTTGTCTCCTAAAGTGGCCTTGTCTGTATTTTCCTAAATAGTGAGATAAAACATTGCTTCCTTTTCATTTCTCTACATGCA
The DNA here is from genome assembly GCF_026119805.1 of Tympanuchus pallidicinctus. Taxonomy (NCBI): domain Eukaryota; kingdom Metazoa; phylum Chordata; class Aves; order Galliformes; family Phasianidae; genus Tympanuchus; species Tympanuchus pallidicinctus. The sequence continues at coordinate 47,985,826 of NW_026294758.1, forward strand.
TTCAGTACAACAAGTGATTTCTGTATCATGAACACGGTTGTGTGTTTGCAAGCATATCATTAGAGAATTTGGTGCAAATGTGGATGAATACATGGATGAAAACAAACTTTTACAACAGACTGTGTACACTCAACTACAAATTTTCTTGAATACAGTATAATTTAGTCACCAATAATTTTAAAATAAAACAGTTTTCACTTCCTTGAAACTATTTTAAACTCCTACATTTAATTATTTTTATTCTGTTTCTCTGTGTGCAAATGTGAAAGTACATGTGTATTTGACAAGCCATTGTTTTATTATCTACAAGCATTTTATTATATCTTATACAACACTTATTTAAACAATTTAAAAAACAGTAATTGTTGTAAAAGTCAACAGTTTCCATTAAATTTAATCTTTTTAACATTAACCTTAAGATGATAAAAAATTGAACCATTCAGGCTTTCTTAATTTTAAAAGTGTACCCAAATGCTATTGGCTTTAAGAGAATTTAAGCAGAAGTATAAATGGAATGCACAAACTACAGTACCACTACAAATGCAACCACATACAGAGATCTCATATTGCAAGAAGTTTACTGAAGTTAGAAAATACTCTGTCTGAAAGCAGAAAGAACAGGTTAAATGAAATTAAAATGTGGCTAAATGCAATTATGGTCCCCCAGCCAAGGAGTCTAAATGAAGATATTCATAATGTTTACACTTCTTGTTAAGTGCAATTTCTTTCTTCCCTGATTTTCATTCAAGAATGCCTTAGCACAACTGATACTCAATTCTTTCTCTGAATCTATGGCTATGTGAAGTAGTCTACTATCAGTGTGGGGGCATTTGCATGACAGGGCTTCAAAAGGAGCAGGAGCTGATTCTGCTGGAGTAGATTTCCCACTAGTGGAGACTGCAAACTGTGTTCATACAAAGCTGAAGCACTGCAAAATTCTAAAAGGGGATACAATAATATTATGGGTGATCAGGAATTTTAACATTAGACAAGGTTGGAAATAAGAAACTTTGGCTTTGTCAAGGTTAATGATCTTCATTTACACAAACAAAGTTGAGTTAGTTTCTTCACCTGAAAAGCATTGAGACTGTCTTTGATTACAGTATTATGTGTCTCTTCATATTACCCTCATAACCTGTTTAATGTGACTAAATTTCATTACAGCTCAAAGGTTCTGACTGGCAGGGTCTGTACATTGACTCACATTCTTTCAAGAGCCACATATTATACGGCCGATAGTGTAACTGTAGTTACTAAGCAACAAAAACAATTAATAAATTTTAAAATACTGGATAAAAATAGAGAGAGACTGGGAGCAAAATGTACAATTACCTGGCAGCGACCAAATAATGAAACCCAATGGGAGTCCCAGGAAGAATGTATCCAGTAAAAAAAAATGCCAAACTTGAACAGCTGGTGAAATGTGGTGGTTCCCAGTTTTTTTTACTGCTTCTTTTAAGAAGTTCCAGGTTTTTTTGCAGATAGGTTCTATCAAAATTCTAACCATATTATGGGGCAAAATACCTCAAAGAACTGCAGAACTGTTACATTTAGGGACAACTTTATAGCCAAGAATCTAGATAAGAATTCCTTCAAATGTATCAGAAGTTTAGGATTCTATACATAGCCATCCAGACCCAAATTATGTTTCTGGCCATCACTGCTATAACATACTGAAACAAAACCTCATCTGAAGACTCTCTGTCTTAATCCCAGTTCTGAATTTTGTTGTTTGGTCTATCATTTTTCAAATGTATCTGCAAATACTTGTGTCAAGTCCCTGCTGCCTTTTCCCTTCTCTCTTTTTAATAAATCACCATTACATTTTACTTAACCATACATAAAATTCTTTTATGGGGAGAAATGTCTTTGTTTTTCACTTCTTTATATCACAGAGGATGGCAAAACCTGTGTTACAATTTTATATCAATTTTTTATACCAATTTATGTAATGGAAAAAAACTATATTAGGTCAAAATCATTCTCAGTTTAAACAAAGAATCCATTTTCAGAAATTGCCATAACAACTGGGGGAAAAAAGAGTCAAGAAGTATGGGTGAAAAGTCTTGTGTATTTGGTTTGTTATTTACATCTTAGTTTTTATTACTTTTTATTACCTTTAAAATAAGTTGCTACATAATCTTCACAAATGTTACTTATGTTAGAGCTAATAAGATTTTTGTTGTGAAAACTAACATTTATCCACGGAAATGCAACTGGTATGAATCTAAGTTCTGCTCTTTCCAAAGTCCATCTCTGTTTGTCATGACCAGTTCTTCAGAAACTCCTCTGTGAACATCAAGGATGACTTAAGTAAAGCTGGTCGATTTAGCAGAGACACAGGCTAGAAACTGGTCTACTGCCTGGCTGTGCAGGTGGAATGCATAGACAGTTTGGTGATAAAAGTGGGCAACTGACAACAGTAAGAGGAAAGGCAGAAGCTTCTTACTCTGCTTCAGCTAGAAGCACATCTCTCCATCTTCTTGATTTTTTCTTTGTGTGTGTGTGTGTGTGGTTTTTAAACAGGTACAAAAGAATTTGCTGGATAAGGGCCTTAAAGAACCAACATGTGTTCCCTATCTACTTTCATGTAGTCTCAAAATAATATGATTTTCCAGTTTCTGTGCTAACACTTTTTTACCTAGAACTGATAATCATCCCAGTTTCCCTACCCAGGATTTTAGTCCCTTAAGCTTCAGTTTAGTAACATTTTGGAGGATCAATTGGATATAAACCCCATTATTTTCTGTTTAAATTCCCATTCCAATAAATAAAGCTTTTAGGCTTAAGTCTATATAACTCTCTTTTGAAACTCTAAGCCAGAGTCGAGAATCTTAAGAAAAAAATAATCTACTTTGTGGATGTTTTCAGTGTTGTGATCTCAAAAAAAATCATGTTGGGGTTAGAACCACAGAGAAGGAAGCAGATGTTGCAATTTCAATAAAAAGCTTTCTTGGAAAGCAAAATAACATATTTTTTGTAGCCTTAAAACCCTACAGACTTTACTTAACTAATAGTTTTCATTTAAAAGTATTAGCAGTGAGACAATAGGGCACTGCGGCCTTATCCCCACCTAATTTCACATTCTGTACAAATTATTTTAAGCTTCCTCAGATCCCTTCATATGATACAGCTATTCAATAAACCACAAACCAATTTTAGTTACTCTGAATGTGAAGTCATACTTCTGTACTTCAGTATCCAGGCTGCTGCCCCAAGTTTGCATATTTGTATTGTACCTTTCTACTCTTAGGCAGATTTAAGAGTTGTTATTCTAGACTCATAATAATTGCAAGAAAATCCAGTTCCATCTGTTTCTGCCAACATATGGAAATTAAATGAGAATATCAACTGAAAACGGCACTTGCTCAACATCAAGTACACGCCAGCTATTGTGTTTGTTGTAGAAACTTGTGGTGAAGCAGACAGAGAAGTCAGTAAACTGCCTGTCTGGTAAGAAATCCGGGTGCTGATCTTGTTCATGCCAGTCTGTCAGTTGTCAGTTGATAGATCTTGGCTTAATACAGCTATTTCCGTCACTTACAGATGATGTGTTGCTGACTTAGGTCTGGTTCACCCTGCACTGCTTAATATGAAGAAAGATTTTCACTGCACCAAGACAGATAAGGTTTTGTTGGAAAAATGAGCTTCAAATCTGGAGAGGTATAAGGAATATGCAGAAATAACTTCAGGGCTGGGAGGAGAATAAGATTACTGTTTTTATTCACTGCTAAATAACAATTCTTAAATACTTTTCATTCATAATCAAGTCATTACATCCCCTTGAGAAAGTACAATTATTATACTATATTACCACTATTCAGTTTTGCAATGGGTTAGAAAAATGTCAACTATATTAAAAACACACATGGAAAGAGAGAAGTGAGTTGTCTCCCAAGTGCTCTGGCAGTTCTACCTCCCTCTGTATGGACCTCTGCTAAACAAAAATTCTCCACTACAAATATGTCCACTGGAGGATCAGCTTATTTTGGATCCCTCCTGTTTTGTGATCCTTATTTGACAACTTCAAACCTGTCTGAGGCTTGCTTTGTAGAAGAGTTAAAAATGCTGCATTTTTTTCTTGCATACACTATTTTAAAGCCTTTAAAGTCCAAGAACTTTTGAATAGGTAAATTGTGCTTAGGAAAAGGTATACAGCACTGAAGGATGCAGGCAGACAATCTCAAACAAAAGAGGTTGGCTTAAGCAGGTTGGTAGCAGTCAGGGCTACCCTCTCTCTAAGATACTCTATAGCATACAAACTGATCACATGCCCACTCCTAATCTATTTCTAATTTTTAATATTTCTAATATTTTACACATGCAAAATGAGATAAGACCAGAAGGAGTCTCTGGGGGATAATGGCTACCTTTCAAGTAGATCCCCTGATTTACTGAATTGAGTTTCTTAGATTCCATGTTTTTCCCTGTTGTTGCACAAGAATTGAGAGATTTTATTCCACAGCTGATACCCAGAAAACCAAGCTGGGAAAACCCTATCAAGTATAAACTGCAATGACTGACTTATTTACATCTTTCTTTTCCTGAACCAGTTAATAAAGTGGCTCAGGAAAGTTCATTAAAAAAAGGTGAAAAAGATAAAAGTGCCTGACTTCTGAAAGACATCTTTTCCAGTCTCTTGCAGGTACACGTATCATCTCCCTTCAGAAGAGCAACAAAGCTGTTAAATCTGCATTACCTTCTTCTCTGAGCTAGCAGAGCATGGGTGTATGTGCAGCAGACCAGTGGCCTGAGGCAGTGTCCCAGAAGAACGCTTGATGAGCTTTGCCAATTTGATTCTGCCAATGCTGTCTTGATGAGGCTTTTGCACACCTCTGCACAGCAATGCCATTCATGAATGCTCCCTTAAGTTATTTCCATTTTCCTTCTCCTCCTCCTTCCACGCTCTCTTAATTGTGATAAAAAGCCTGAGGCTTTAAGAACACTTAACTGTAATACAATTTTTCATAGCTCAAGTTACATGCTAAGTAAGTGTTTTATATACCCTGTTTGAAAGCCCAGACAAGCTCTTTGTAGGAAGGTAAATAATACTTAAAGCCCTCATCACAATCGTCATCCATCTCTGCTCTGTGATTTAATTTAATACCGATTATCAGGTGTTTTATTTTTAACAATTCATGTGGTGTTTGGCTGCCAGAAATCTGTATTCATTTCTAGGGAATGAGGAATTAGGCAAACCTAACATTCTGGATTACATATCACAGTCTAAAGCTGCTTTTAAGATGTTATTGTCTTTTCAAAGAAGAAAAAAGTTTGAAGGCCTTATACTTAAGGAAAATTCCATATCATATTATCTGCATTTCATCTCCACCGAGGTTCTCACCCCATTCCCCTCAAATGTAGGGGTACTGAAAAAGAACAATCTTGAAGAATTTTTTCTCATTTGATGATTTTACATTCGAGATTTTTCTGCTGTACAACCTCGAAGCCTTTTCTCTGTCTCTCCACAGGAGCTACATGCTCTCCACAGACAAAGGAGTCATCTTCCTGTTGCCAAAGGGTTTGCACATGATTAAAAAAAATAATAAAAATTTAAAAAACAAGAAACCAAAAAACTGAGGCAGAAGAAATGAGCTCCAGGAGCAAAATATAGCAAAGTAACAAATTCAGAGCCTTGCATGTTTGCTTTTTTTTTTTTTTCCCCAGCCTTTTTCTTATATTTAAAAGGGAAAAATTATTTTTTCACTCTCCTACAATGCCAACATAAGTTAGCTGTCCTGCCTGCCGCACCCACGGCAAACTTTACCCTTCACATCCATTTCCTTGCCTAGTCTTCTCAAGACTGTCCTCTCCTTCCTTAGTTTCTATTTAAATAAAGCAGTAAAAAAAATGTTGCAAGATAAGCGGAAGACGTAGTCCTGTGTGAGAAAGTGAAATGTGTTGTTTTGCACTCTTTTCTGCTGTGTGCATCTCACATTTCATCCAGCACACCCATGGCAGTGGGACAGTGCGGGTTTCCACCAGTGCAGCACCTGTCCTGTTATGTGTCTGCAGCCCTGGTGCGTGCCTGCAAGCAGCGCATGCAAGTAGGGAAAACAGCATGCGTGGCATCTGTGACAAATAGCACACGATGCTCTGCAAACTGTTCATTTCCCACTCCCCCGCCAAAGCATGTTTCTTCTTCTCAGCTGTGTCCTGAGTGAGGGCAAATATCTATGGGATAGGTGGGGAACTCCCTGAATGATTTTGAGTGTGTAGGCTTCCTGTTGTAAAAATGACCTGTGTTAAAGCAAAGAAAAAATGCAAAAGCACAACTTTGTAAGAACAGGAGACTGAGAGGTAAAAACAGGAATGCCAGATTCTTTTTATCCAGGCAATTTTTGATTAATTTCATAATGTTAAACTTCTTGCTGTGCTGCCTTTCTAGATTTAGCCTGCACGACCCAGCAGCTGTTTCCCTTGGCTCAGGGCATTTATGACTTTATTTTGGACAAATCTTTTAACATTTTCATTTGATTTTTCCCAACTCCATTTTGTGCCTCAAAATTTGTTTTAAATTTGACGGTCATTTTTTTCCCCATTCTTACCCTTCTTACAGCTGTAGATTTTGGAACCCAACAACTGTGGTGTTCCTCTCCTCAGCCAACAGCCTGTTTCACAAGGTAAAGACAAAAAAAAAAAAAAAAAAAAAAAAAAAAGGAGGGTGTTTGAGAGCAAAAGAGAAGCAAAACAGGAAAGGAAGGCAGAAAGAAAGAAGGAGGAAAGGTCATTTTACTAGATCTACTCAGAACAAGCTAAATTCTAACACTATATAAAGGCTGAAGTACACAGTAGACTAAAAGTATTCAATAAACATTTACTGTGAATGGAGGCATTAGTAAAGGCTTAGGTCCTGCCTGAATTCCCATGAAATTTATAAATATTTCTTTCATTTGTTCTCCATTTACAATTAGTTGCGGTCAAGCTGATCAAAGACAGAAGAGGCCTGTTGCATGTGAACCAGCATCCTTCACAATGACATTCACAAAGCAGAATGAAATATGAAATATCGGGTTTCCACGGATGTATGAACTTGTAAAAAATCTGAAAGAATAGGAGGTTTTTCACACTGAGTAATGTGAAACATTTGGTGCGGATTGTAGGCCTCTGAAGAGGAAAACTGAGAGCCAAATCCATCAGGCAATAAAACAGAAGCAGGCAAAAGTTAAAACAACAGCCATTCACTACGATCTATCGATGTAGATAACATGATTGTTCCTGGTGTAGCAGTGGTGGACTCTACTAGAGCTTCCATCCTGTGCATTATCAGGAACAAATCCCAGCACCGCACATCCGAGAGTGGGCTTGAATAACATTTGTGTTAGGAGTATGCTTTGTCTGTTCTCTTTACTTAAAAAAAAAAAAAGAGGAAAAAAGAAGCCTTGCCATGGCCCATTCACACAGCTCCAAAGCTTCTCCAGCTAAACAGGTGCTAAGGTTAATTGGGTAAGTAGCCTGAAGCCTCAAGTTTTCCAATGAACTTTAAGTAAATAAATAACCCCAAGTGGAGGCAGAAGGATAGACTTGCACAAAGCCACAGAGCTGCGTGTTACAGTGCTCAAGGTTCCCTTTCTTATCTCTTTTGCAGACCCGTGCCTTTCAGAGAGTAGGGCCTGTCTGCCTCTGTGGCTAAGGTAGCCGTGCTTTAATTGCTTCCTATGTCTTTCACAGCTGTCAGCTCCTAATGCGGCCAGGGTCGGCGGGGGGTGAGGGGCACTCAGGGGCTTTGTGTCCTTCCTCATCTTGAGGTGCTGCCAGCTGGAGAGGAACGTGTCCACAATTCTGCCAGATCTGCAGCTGCCCCCAGACGAGGCCTGGGCCTGCTCGCCCCGCTCGGACGTGAGACAAATGCCTGTTTGCCCCTTGGAAACGGCACTGTCAAGTGGGGATGATGCTCTTGGTGCATCTCTCTGATCCGGGAGGCTCGAATTGCTCATCAGTAGGGCAAAATTTGTATATTGTTTTAGCTATCACTGAACAACAGAGGAGAATGTAAAAATAGATGTCTCAGGTTTTTTTGAAAAAGAATGCAGTGAATTAAAGATTAACAGGAGTCTGCTAGCATAAACAGAGCAGACACTTTGTGCTGTCTATGGTATAAACACCATTATGTTTCAGTCAGTAGCAGAAAACATCTAAAAGGAAGGAGTAGCAGCTAGTGAAAACAACAGGAGGCATAAACATGCTGCAGATGTCCTGTCCAAGAAAAAGCCTTCGTGGAAATGGTGTAAGGGGAATATTTCCAAAAAGGGATTACAGAGAGTCATCTGAGAATATGCACTATTTCCTTTCCTTTGTTAAGCTCCCTAAAACCAAAAAATGCATATATTCTCAGGTGTGTTGTAGAGAGGGGTCAGGGAATGGATGGTCTCAAAGTTCATAGTGCTGCCAACCCTAAGCACCAAGAAGGCATGTGTCAGGGCCTCAAAAGCTATGAGACCAGCTTACCAAAAGTAATGGGTTTTGTGTATGTTTTGTTAAACTGACACAGTTGGGATTTCCATACTTCTCTCAGTGCCCACAAGAACAAGAAACTGATTTTTTTTACAAGAAAGCTGAGAGTCTGGAGTAATCATATATCTCCAAAGATGAGGGCTTGAAGAAATACATCCATCTTTACATGATTTTCAATAAAAGCCTTAGAGACAGGAATACCAGACTTCACACTGGAAGGTTTGTATTCAGTGCTGCATTCTGGACAGGTAGATGTAATGCCAACTTCAGCTCCCCAGAGGAAAACCAAGTAAATCAGGTAACTTCTGTCCTGTTGTATCTGTCTCATTCTCCAAATTTCCATATAATCTCAGTCAAGTTACTTCATCAATCCATGGCTGAATTTCCCAATTATAGAAGCACTTTTATTTTTCCTAATTTAAAAAAAAAAAAAAAAAAAGCATACAAAAAAAAGCATACAAAAAGTATAGGGATATATTCTGTATAGGTTTTCATATGCTAAGACAATGAGCAGGAGAATGGAGGAGAAAGCAGATTTTTATAATTTTTGAGATGTAGTACACAAACTCAGAGAGACAAAAAAAGAGCAAAAGGTGTAGTCTTAAAACGAGTTTGTTTACCATCTCCTGCAGAGTGCCCATTATTTATTGACCTCCACATGGTAAATCCCACACTAACATACAATTGCATCTTATTATTAATCAGATCTCTGTCAGAGGTATAAACTCTAACATTCAATGCTCAATTCATTTTTGTTTTTTCTGATCTACCTCAGAACTTCACAATTTCTTTTTTCTATACCTCAATATACTAGTTTGCTCATGACCTCTCTTCATTCCTCTAAAATTCTCAATCTGATCTGCTGGTGGCTTCGCTTCCATTTCATTTCCTGGCTAGTCTTATTCCTCTTTTATCAGTATCTCTACACACACTCAGGTACTGTTTGAAGGCAGACCTAGAGACACTTAAGAGATTCCTCTATTTGTGTGAACATCAGTAATGACTTAGGTGGGAGGAAGAAGAGAAAAATATTTCACGCAGGCAAGAAGTATCTTTGGTCTACTTCTGGTCTCCAGTTTGAGCATGATCTGTATTGTGAGATGTGTTACCCAGATGTTGATTTCTCTCTTTTTCCTCCTCTTTGCTACTTCATCACCAGCAAAGGTACAAAAGGTAAAACTGACATTTTTTAGAGCTGAAACACCTTCATCAGATTTAGTAAGTATATGAAGGGCTATGCATTTGAATCTGAAATTTTTAAGTGAGCAGATGAAGAATTCTCTATTTGAACATAGCTCAGGCTATTTGAACATAGCTAGGCTTCAGGTTTGATGTTTTTTACTCAGGCTGTCCAAGAAGGCGAGCACAAACATGCACAGAACAGGTTCACCACCCTTAAAGGCCTTTCATGAAATAGATGTTTGTCTCCAGATTAATACTAAACAAAAACAGAAACTGAAGCAGGCAAACATTCCCCAGCACAGATGCACCTTTTTACAGTTTCTTTCATGCTTTTTGGCCAGAAGAATGTAGAAGAATGCAATAGAGGCTTCTGGGATAAACGCACTGTGCCTCCCCTTGGGGGTGGATCTCAGGACTTCACTTCCATTTATGTTCTTGGAGGAAAATACAAGAGAAGCCAAATAATGTCCAGTGAAATGCTGTCTTGTCCATATGACTGAAAAACATTTTCATATTAAAAAGATAATTGAGATGATCCTTAAAAATCCTGGAGTGGAAATACGTGATTTAAGCTTCTAGCCATTTTGGTTTGCTCCAGCTAACTGCTCAGCTAAGAATTTCCAGAAGAGCCTACCTCTTCACATGATATGTTGTGGACTGTATCAGAATACTGTACTATGTGTTCTTCCAAAAATCAGCATTCCCATTTTTATTGGCTAACATGTTTCAACATTTGTTTTTGCTCAAGTCCATTGTAAAATGTATATACGTCAGAACATTTTTATGGCAAGATACTACACACAACACTTTATGTAAGCCTGCCTTATCATGAGTCATAAAGGTCAATGGCCAAGAGACAATCAAGAGGTGGCAATTCTGCCCTCATTCTTTTCACACATTACTCCTGCCAGCAGGGGAAGGCTGCAGAAACATTAAACTGCAGAGACATTAGCAAACACAAATGTGCCCCTCTGGTGACACAGAAACAGCAGTCACAAAACAGCCATGTCTCCCACTCACAACACACATGCATGGTAGCACTCCTGGCTACTCCCAGATCAAAAGATTTTGTTCCACCATCACAGCATAGAGTTCCTAAGTAAGTACATCAATTGGCAATCATCACAATATATTTGCTACTCACAGACAATGAGAAAAAGAGATATCAGAAGGGCAGGCAGAAGGAAAGAAGGGAGTAAGAGCATTAAGAAGGGTGACAATCTTAAATGTGACATATACTTTTAAATTATTATCTGAATTCACGCATAAGGTTACAATATGTTTTTGTCTGCCATTCATAGCCTGTGGTCTTTGGATGTTGTTTTTTGTCATGGAATGTGATGAGGCTTTGAATACCTTTTCATTCTCGCAGGGAACTTGTAAAGAAGGCACAACCTTTGCAGGCTGTCTCATTGGCAAAACAATCTCCAACACCCATACTTTCAGATGTGGATTACAAAAATAGTTTTATTTTCAAAATCACACTCCTATGAGAGGGTCGATGATATACTGTTTGGTTCACGTGGTCTTCACTTGATGTGTGTCAGGACACATTTGCACCATGTATTTCAGTCTATGAAAAGATACATGTTAACCCCAAGTCAGTTGTTATGTTCACAGTTTGCAGTTCATCTCTTTCATTCTGTTGAACCCTCTGAGGTCCAAAGCTATCTGCCGTATTTCTGTACCACACATTTTTTGTGCAAAGCAGTTAAGCCTTAATTTAGTTGCTTTTAGCCTGTTGTTTCCCTGACTACTGAGGAAGGTAATCTGACAGATTCAGAAAAGCAACATAAGTGAATCTATTTGCATCTTTAGTGAACAATCACTGAGGTTCCATCACACCACTCAGCTCTTCTACTCAGGAAAAACATCCCAAAGCATATTGTTAGCACTAGCAGTAGTAACAATAATGGCTTTATTTCCTTCTGCAATTCACAGTGCAGCAACTTGATTCTATTTTACTTATTCTTCGACTTCTGAAGAATGTCACTAAGACCCTTTTTTTATTCCTCACTCCGAGTACTGTAGAACAAAAATTATTTTCTAAATCCTGCTTGTCTATTGATAGTGCCTGTTGGAAATATGCACTGGGTTATAGGAGATCTGGGATTAAACTTGACAGGAACACTTTTCCCTTTATGATGAGATCAGAATGGATTCCTGAACAAATCATTATGGCTCTGTTTCCAGAAAACATTACAGCAAAGCTTTGTTCAGGCTATTATCTTAAAGGCTTCCACCAGTATTTCTGTTACAATCTTTACTTTCAAGGGGTTTTAACTCAGCCAGAACAATTCACTATGGGCTGAAAGTTGTCATTTCATGGTGTTCACACCATGAAGGAATTTGTTTCACCATAAACTCTGAAAAATAATAGCACTAGCTATTTTGGAGTTGGAAAGATGCACAGGCTAGTGGAAGGCAGTGGTTTTCTACAATCCTATCATTCAATCTTCAAAAAATAAAATCAAAGGGACACTTTATTTGCTTTTAAGCAGTGACGAGGAATGAGAAAAATAGGGAGTAAATATCATAGCTTTTGAAATGACTGTTACATAATAAGATCCCCATCCCTCAAGCATGTCAACATGGAATAAGATTTTCTTTTTGGTGGACATCAGAATTATGTCTTCTGCATCTGTGAATTTCATACGGTCCTTTTCGCATTACAAATAGCAAAGAAAAACATGTGGGGACAAGTACTTCGATGGCTAATTGTTAATGAACTGCTAGTGAATTGTTAATTGTAAACTGGTATAACATTAGCTTCCAAGAAGCAGAAGCAGCACCAGATTGCACAAGGAGTCTAGTTCCTAAAGAAACTGACCGTTCATTTGTTGCCTTGCAGACACAATGGAGTACTGGGAAATGCTGTTTGAGATCATGTCTAAACTCATGTCTGCAGACGTCAATTTCTGTTAGTCAAGGATTACTTCCTGTTTTCCCATCCATGCTTCTTTTCAAGCTGTTCGTCTTAGCTGCCTATCCTGTGTCATTCTTGAGAATCTTTCACTATTCATACAGTACCTAATACTATATAGAGTCACCTTTATGTGAGTCCTTTAGACTGCACTGTAATACAGGTCATAATAAGAGTAACAAATAATAGCAGGCTTCTCTCATTCGCTTCCATGAGAAAAATCTCATCCACCAAGCCTGGAGTTCTGCCCATGATAATTCCACAAACTATGAATTTGAATCCAAACTTTCCATATCATGGGTCACAAGCTTGGCTCCAGGGTTTTGATTATGGCCCATCATTATTACTGAAACATTTCTCTGCTTCCTCTGAAGCATCCTCTCTATACCAAACAAGATTTCCTGGGATAGTGGATATAATTCACTTTATTGCATGTGCTTTTTCTGCTTCAGCTTTAACTCCAAAACATATTAAATCTACATTAATTAAATGGAGTAAATTATTCGGCTTGCAGGCATCAGCCCTTGAAAGATCTTGAAAGATGTAACAAGAAGTTTATGATTAAAACTTTTTTTTGAAAACATGAATAAATGATAAGCAGTTGTTACAGTTTTCCACATTTTTATAATATCTAAAAATATGTTCAAATATCCAGAAATGATCTTGTGATTTGATTTATTCACAAGTCCCCTGAAGTGTTTAATAAGTACAATATGGTACAACTAAAATCATGCTTATTACTGCTATTAGGTTGGTAATTCTCCAAGATGAAATCATACTTTTCAGGTTATAAATATACATTTTTATTGTTGATTTTATGCTGCATTTTGAAATATTGCTTCTCTGCTTTCATATTTTCAGTGCTGTATTACAGTACTATAAATCAGCCCAGCAGTAAAGGAATTCTAATTGATTTCAGGTGATTTTTTTTAAAAAATAGAGAAAAAGTTAAACTTATATCCTCCTAAATGAAGATAAATTTTCCTGAATCTTGGGAGAGGAAGGGGGAGGGGAGGGAGTTTAAAAAAAAAAAAAAAAAAAAATCCCAAACCTCAGATGTGTCCAGAATGCATCTAATTTATCATTTTGGAAGACTAATCAGATAAAAGCATGTACAATGCACATCAAGCTATGTCTATGAGCTCAAAACCACAAAAAAGGGTACCTCTAGAAGACTAAGTACAGAGAATCTTTTCTCTAGTATTTTTTCTTTATTGTATATGTTGTTTCAGTTTTTCCATTAACCACGCGGGCTTCTGCTTCTGTTCTGTCTCCTGCTTATCCATGCATTCTATTATTCTTTAAATAAAATACAATTATGTTACATCAGTATATTCCTCATGTCTTACTACCTCTATGGATTCTGTCTGTGATGGACCTAGCAAAAGATGGTCTCAGTGTACACCTGTACCATGTCCAATGCAGTTCTTAGTCTAGCAAATGACAGTCAACAATGTTTTGTGCACCAAGTGCTGGTATTTATCATGACAGCCACTTCTCTAAGGGTGAGGGAAACCCTGAATCAATAGGCTTGGGGATAAAAAGCAAGTATGCGCTGTATCTAGTGTATTTTAAATCAACACCATGGAGTACCTTTTTCCCATAATTACACTAATGAAGATGTTATTTTTATAACATCTCTGAAGATGTTATTTTTCTAGAAGGAAAAAAAAAAAAGGCAAAATAAATAATACATTTTATTTTTGTGTGATGACATGGTAGGGATCAAGTAGACAAGTCAAGGAAGGTACAGCATGGAGTTAGAGAGTATGAACAGGATCCATGCTATGATTTGTAAGAATCATGAGCCTGGCTTGGATGCTTGTACTGGATCTCCATTAGTGCTTCTCTACTTCTTTCAAAATGGGAAGCACTTCAACAAATTTAGGGTATCCAGAGAGCAGCCTTATCATTTTCTGCAGAATCCCATATTTTTTCATCTGAGCTTTTGGCAATTTGGCAGTTTTCTAGCCATTAAAAATTCCTGGTATTTTCTTTTTCCAGGCCACAAAACAATCTCACAATGCATCATCTGATGTTTCCAAAGCAAAGGAAATATGTGAAAGAATTACTCTTCCTACTATTTCAGATATTCCTGCACTAGGTAAGATCCTAAGGTGAACAGCATTTAGGAGAGAAAGTTGTAATTAATTAATTAATTAATTAATACTGTGTCCTCTATAGAGTAACTTTAAAACAAAAAACAAAAAACAAAACCAAAAAACAAAAAAAAAACCCAACCATTTATTTTACAAGTGACTGAATTGCTCAGTGCACACTTGAAGCTCCTGAACAACAGGAAGTGGACAGAGGATCTCTGTCATGAAGGCCAAAAATAAGATTAAATATGAAAGTGATCCAAATAAAAATCATGTTAAGCTGATATTCAGCAGAAAGGCATCTCGGGAAAGATGAAACAAGCAAAAATATATATATACACACCTTGGACAGCTGTTCAAGGTCAGATGAAAACCAGATGGAGGAAATCAGGAGGAAAATAAGGCTGAACAGGGACATATTTGGAAAGATAAAAGGTGGCAATGAAAAGTCATCCTTCACTGGTGTACGAAAAGTCTACACCACTGAAGTGACAAAATGCAATATGGTTTGGAGATGCAATCACGTGCCAGCAGGATGAGAAGGATAAATTTTATATCCACTGAGCCTCTGCTTTCTAAAGGAGGATGGGAATAATACTTTGGGATTTCTCTGTGGTAAACAGGAATACGTGCCTCATGTAGAGAATCAGATAATAGTCTGATACCTGTTGTTTGCTCAGTACTCTGGCAGTTCACTAATAATCCATATATTGTTAAATTTTCCAACTGCAATGAAAAACTTATGTGTGTTTTCTTTTGCCTCCTCTTCCCATGGCACAGTGGGGTTCATCTCCTATAGGGGAATGTATCTGCTTACAACTCCAAATTATTTTCCAGATGTTACTTGTCCTTGATAAACTTGAAAGGAGGGCCCTTGTGAATCTAATGAGGTTCAACAAAATGCAAGGTTTTGCACTTGGGTAAAGGTAGTTCCAAGTATGTACACAAACTGGGAGAAGTTTATATACTCCTTGAGAGCAGCCCTGCTGAGAAGGACTTAGGGGTCCTGGTTGATGAAAAATTTAACATGAGCCAGGTGCACTTGCCAGAAAGTCAAAGGTATCTTGCATTCCATCAGAAGAGGGGTGGCCAGCAGGGCCCTTCTCCCCCCTCTACCCTGCTCTCATGACTACCCATCTGGAGTACTTTGACCAAATCTGGGGTCCCCAACACAGGAAAGATGCAGAGCTTTTGAAGATGGGCCACAAAGATGATCAAAGGGCTGGAGAACCTCTCCGATGAGAACAGGCTGAGGGAACTGGCTTGTTTAGCCTGGAAAAGAGAAGGCTACAGGGAGATCTCATTATGGCCTTCCAATTTTGAAAGGGAGTTTATAAACATGAGGGAAGTAAACTTTTTACAAGGATAGATAGTGATAGGACAAGAGGGAATGGTTTTAAACCAAACGAAGGGGAAGCTCAGATTAGATGTCAGGTTGAAGTTTTTTACTGAAAGAGTGGTGAGGTGCTGGAACAGGTTGCCCAGAGATGTTGTGAAAGCCCCGTCCCTAAAGGTATTTAAGGCCGGGTTGGATGGGAGCCTGGGCAGCCTGATCTAGAATTGATCTACTGGTTGTCAACCCTGCCTGTGGCATGATCCTTGGGATCCTTCCAGCCCATTCTATGATTCTATGATTCTATTATATTCTTCTACCTCTGGCTCCAAAACATACTTTTCTGCAAGAACACCTGTCTGTGCAACCTGGTATTCATTGACAGATAACTCTCCGGATTTCATGACTGACTCCCTACTGTTTCAGAAAAAAGAGGATTTTGTCCAATATCTAATATTAATTGCTAAGATAATTCCACAGCCAGAGCAGTGCATGAGGTAAAGCTATGTCTGAAGGAGAAAAATATGTAACTTGCAGGCTGCCTGTCTGGGATGGACTGGTTTTGTCTCATCTATTGTTAGCCATCTGGTCTTACGCTTGCATTAATAGCCTACCCTAGGGTGCAGTGAAAAATCTTCATTTGTTTTCTATATAGTATAAAATGGTGTGAGTTGCTGTGATAGTAAATGAGGCGAATCTATATTCTATCTGTATGAAGGTAGAAAAAAACTTTTGAGAAAAGTGATTACACAAATGAGAATGGTATTCATACCTAAGGTTTAGCGGATCATAATGGGTAATTGTCCTGTCTTAATTTTTAGGAATCCACTTCAACACCTAGAAACTGGGCAGGAGCTGAAGAAATCAAGCATAACCACAGTAAGACTAATTGAATATTTGAGTTCTTTAAAACCTGCAAATTAGCCAAAGGGAAGACAAAGAAGTAACTAAAAGCAGAGACTGCAAGATGCCTGCTCTTGCAGCCACAACTGCATGTGGGAAAGGACCACTGTGGCATGGAGGGTTTGAGGGCTGCTGAGCAGAGTTTGTGTTGGAAAAGAAGAGATGAGATCTTTGTTTCCTCTCAAGACCTTATCCCATACTCAGGGTCACTCTGCAGAGAGAGTTTGTAGTAGCAGGTGATAAGGACTGGGATGACCAGGGAATAAGGCAGGAAGCCAGCCTTACAACAGTAGTGGGCAACAACAGTTCCCTCCTCTCACAAAGAACTATTTCTCTAGCACAAAAAAATTTAATGTAGCAATTTTGAACTGGAATACAAAATATTTCTTCTGGAATTACAGATATGAAACAAGCATTGCAGCAAGTGACCAGGTAAATAGAGGGCTTATCCATATCTCACCTGGGATCCACTCCAATGCCCACTGAGGATAGTGATCTCAATGAGCAGCCTCTCAGCAACATGTAATTGCACTCCCAGCAGAGCTCAACAGTTACAGAGCATCTCTACTTGAGGTCATTTACTAGCTGTTGTGAGAGCATTTACTTATTTTGAATGTTTATAAACTCTTGTTGGAACAAAAGGCCTATATGGATTCATCTAAATCCTGATCTTTTTGATCTGGAAAACCTTGAGTAATTGAAAAAAATCCATTTCATCTCTTGCTTCAGAACATCACGTATAGTTTATAACCTAGGAACCCATGGCTCAGATTTAATGGTAATCATATAACATCTGTTTAATTTTAAAATTTATATAGAGGCTTTTTTGGAAATCCCTTGGAGTTTTTCAACTTTCTGTCTTCTCTATGCACACAGAGGATGTAGAAAATTAATTTCCTGTGTAAAAATACAAGATGACAGAAGGTCCAAGGTTAAACCTATTTACAAAGAAAATCACTGCCAGTGTTTAGAAAATTCTGTTTTTATTTGAAATATTTGGAGGTGTACCTGGCTTCCCATGTCCTCATGGTATTTAAACATATAAGGCTTTCTGTCCAATAAACTGTAGTGAAAAACCTTCTCTGCATTGATTTTTCCCTAAAGAATTGTGAACTGTCTATTCATATGGTGATCCATTTATTTTAATAAAGAAGACAAACCTGTAGAAGTTTCTTGTTTTCCCACCCCTCTAACCTCTTGCGAAAGGACTTATTGTGCTGCAGAGCCTATATGGAATTTACAGACAAAATTAGATGCCACTGGCCAACATCTATTTGGTTACTTTATGGTAGAGCTCGTTTACAGCAGGGCAGGAATGTTGCTATGTTTTCGTTACCCAAGAAGGAAGGTGAGGAATTGCAAAGCCCAGACATGACAGAGACCAGAGCGAGGGTCTCAGTGCCAGGGAAGCAATGACCTTTATTTGTTTAATTCCTACAAATGCAGCAAAATAAATTAGAACTGAAGTACTTGATGGTCTTGAAAAGAAAGCAATTCTGGGCGCTGTTGAAGGAGATCATGATGTCATCAGTTCTTACTGCTTATTCATTCATAGAAAATTACATGAAATTAATCAATTTTTTGTCCAGTTAGTGTCACTGAAGCATAGAATCATAGAATCATTGAATGGCCTGAGTCGAAAGGCTTCTAAAGGACCCCAGAGATCATTGAGTTTCAACCCTCCTGCTGTGGGCAGGGTGGCCAACCACTAGACCAGGCTTCCCAGAGCCACATCCAGCCTGGCCTTGAATGTTTCCAGAGATGGGGCATCCACAACCTCTCTAGGCAACCTGTTCCAGTGTCAAGACTGCTACCTTTCAGAAGGCAGCTCCACACAGAGAACCATGAAAACAACTGATGCTTTCATTCCCCTTCTCAGAAAAGACAGGAAGGACTGAACAGCAATTCCTTTAATCAGCAGAATGAGCTGGGAAGTAGTGGTCTTGAACGACAACTTCCTACAGAACTCAGCTCTGTTCTGTGTAAGGGGAGATATATGGGAAATCATACTCAGGCAGCTGACAAGCAGTGAAGCCAGGGCTCCTCTGACCCACAGATTGGGATGTCCACATCATGCTGTGATCCTTCAGCCAGCAGGCTTGTGGTTCCCAAACCTTTTGAGCCAGGGCAAGAGCCTCCTGTGACCTTACCTCAACAGAGACAACTGGGACTTAGAATACAAGCACCAAGTAGCAGATCATGGAAGAGGTAGACTCCAAAGCAGATATCAAGCCAAGAAGCAGCAGCAAATATTGCATGCTCCAGAGTTTGTCACTACCCCATTTACACTCCTATGCTTCAAGACTCCTCAGGATACTCTGGGATTTACTGCTTTCTTTGATCCTTGATACTTCCTTTTATTTACTTCCCAAGGGAAATTTCAAAACAAATTTTCATCTTAGCTCAGAATAGAAAAGTTTGGAGAACAGGTGGACAACAGTTTGGCCATGAGGCAGTGTTGTGCCCTTATGGGCAGGAAGGCCAATGGGATCCTGGAGTGCAATCAAAAGAGCACAACCATCAAGTGGAGTGTGACGATCCTGCCTCTGTATTCTGTCCTGATGAGACCACATCTCCCTAGTCACGAAAGACAGGGAAAGAGAGTCCAGCTGAGGACTACAAAGAGATTAGACATCTCTTTTATGAGAAAAGGCTGAGAAACCTGGGACTGCTCAGCCTGGAAAAGTGTGAGAGACGATCTTATTAATACTTACAAATATCAAATTGGTAAGAGTCAAGTGGATGAAGCTACACTTTTTTTGGTGGTGCCCTGCTACAGAACAGTGGGCAAGAGGCACAAACTGGAACACAGGAAGTTCCATATGAACATGAGAAAGAACTTCTTTTACTCTGAGAGGGAGGCAGTACTGGAATAAACTGCCCAGAGAGGTTGTGTAGTCTTCTCTATAGATACTCACAACCTACTTGGACTCTTTTCTCTAGGGAACCTGCTTCATTAGGAAGATTGGACTACAGGATCTCGAGAAGTTCCTTCCAATTCCTAAAATTCTGTGATTCCATTTCTTATCACTGATTTTTGATCCAAATATTCTTAATTTTCTGGCTGAGTTGTAACTAATCCACACCTTCATCCCAGGTCGTTTTACCTGAGGCTTCCTCAGCAGCTTGTGAGTATGCTGTAGACCCAAGGTCATCAGCTACCAAAGTAGTAACATCTTGGAATAAAAAGTCCCTGCAATAAAACTAGTGAACTTTCATTGCTCCCAATAATTGTGCACATACATAGAAAGTATGTAACTCTGCTGACCAAGACCAAGACTAAATACAGTTCAATTCACTTGGACAGCACAGTGCTGGCCAGGTGTTTAAAAACAGTAAAAGTTTTGGTTTTTGTTTGTTTGTTTGTTTTTTGTTTTGTTTTGTTTTGTTGTTGGTTTTTTTTTGGTCAGTAAAAGGAGTTCATACAACTAAATATAAATTGTTGGGTTAAAATATGCTAGTTTTACCATTATTCTTTTTTTTTCAGAGTAGAACCACACTTCAACAGGACCTTATTCCAAATGCTAAATTGTTTAATCTTCCTTTTTACTTACAGTGCCAGCCTTTGGGGGAGCATCTAAAGATCTAATAAAGGATTTTGCAGCATTAGACTTTCTATTAATGTAATCTAACTCCAGGAGGTAAAGAAATACGCTATGCCAAGGCAAGTTGTAGGCATCTCTCTAGCAATCTCAAGGAAAGATTTGCTATTTTTCCTTTCCCCACAAGATTTTTAATGAACTCTGATAACACGCTCAACATTTTGGATTATTCCTTATAGACATAAAGTATCTCTGCTTCTGCTACGATTTGGAAAGAAGAAGCAGTGAAATGTTTCACCAAGAATCATGTACCTGGATTCCCTGAGTCTGTGAAGCAGGGTACTCATTGACAGACGAGGACAAGATAAGTATGAACACTGGAAAAGGCTATACTGT
This sequence comes from Tympanuchus pallidicinctus, assembly GCF_026119805.1. NCBI lineage: Eukaryota > Metazoa > Chordata > Aves > Galliformes > Phasianidae > Tympanuchus > Tympanuchus pallidicinctus. The sequence goes on from NW_026294758.1 coordinate 48,006,658, forward strand.
GGCAGAAATAAAAGAGTTGTCAGTGCAGTTTCAGCACGAGTAACGAGGGAAATCCAAGAAAACTAATGGTACGTTATCCTGCAATTGAAGGGACAGGGCAGATGAGTTAAATGTTTGTATTTAGACATTTCTCTCCTCATCCCATTAAAACTTTTTATCAGACTGAAGAATCTCATTGTATGTGTCTAAAACTGGTCAACGAAACAGCTTCTTTCTTAACTGAAAAATGCACTGGCAGCCATTGAGCAGAACAACAGACAGGCCACCTGCTACACAAAGTATTATTATTTGTGGGTTTGCTCTGTGTCATGTGCAGTTTTAAAGAAATATTAGGATCTGCCTCGTAAAGAATGAAAGGGAAGCTAAAGTTTCCTTCATTGTTGCAGTAGAACAGAAAATTAAAGGAAAATATTGAGGTATTGTATGTGGTTTCTCATCTGGATGTCATTAGTTCATATTTTTCAATCATGTACTGAACTGTACAGATTCCTGATTGCTACTGTTTTTCTTATACATGTCTTCCTATTAAGTATAAAAAGCAATGCAGTATATTTTGTCTTTCTTTCATATCAGTCCACTAGGAAACACTTTCCCAGATGATTTTAGTATGTAGTAGGGATGATGACTGTAAAATAAAATAATAATTTGCACAGGGAAGCTTAGGTCATGCGCTGTATTATGTTACTAAGCTGTAATAGGTAAGAAATGTAACAATAACCTAGATAGAGAGAAAAGCAAGTCTGCATTTAATGCTTTAAAATGAACTACAAAATGTTCTAAAAATAAAATCTGTTTTGAGGCTTCCACAAGTTAGTGATAAAATACTGACAAATGAAAGCACCTAGATAGCAGTTATGGAAACCTGGGTCTGTTAAAAACCATGAAAGATGTGGGCTGCAGCATTGTATTTTTCTACATGTTGGGAATATACCACAAGAACCACAAAGCTCCTCAATGAGCCATCTTTTTATTCCCTTTTCTCATTTCCATGTGTGTTCATGTCCTGCTTCTGTTGAACAAATATCTGGACCAATAAAATTTTCCAGTGTCTTAAAAGCCTGCCTTGGTTCCCGTAGGTCTCCAGAGTGCTGCTCTCAACCTGCACTCGGAGCAGGAGATTCTGTGCTGTTCTCCTTCCTCACAACCATTATGAAGGACTCAAAGATTAGAAAAGAATGGAAAAGCATAGCAAGATTATGCCATGGCGACAAAATATTTTCTATTCAAAACTCATGTGGTCATACCACAAGGGTAGGCAGACCAAGATTTTTTTATTTTTTATTGTTCCAGTATATAGAGCCCCCTTAACAAGACATATCATATTCGTTGCTGAGCTTCATATTTTGCAGTCTGCACGAACCACGTGATTTGCAGCTTCCACCACGCCACTTGTTGTGAGGGTTCACTGTAGCCACTCTAATGAGCCTGCCAAACTCCTTCAGCATGCACAGCACTGTCTTCTCAATCGTGCCTTTCAAAAGATTAACATTCAGCGATGGAATACAGCCCATGACACAAAGTCTCTTTTCAAACATAAAAGAGCCAATTGTTTTTACAACCTTCAAGCATGCACAATCTTTGCTTTACATGTCCATGCAATAAGTGGCCTGAAAGTTTCATATCCTCCTTGCAATATGGAACTTGACCCTTGAAAATCCCTCATGACAATTCAACTAGTAGAACGGAAATCTTTTCCCAACACCCTAAGGATGCTGGCAAAATATTTGTGCTATTTCCATGTATACACACTCCATTACACTGTCCTCCCTGCATATTACACAAACTAACAACATTTTTGAAGCTATGTATCCTCTTGTATGCTCTGTCCATAAATTATCTCTGCTGCCTTCAGACTCCTCAGATTAAATTCTTTCCTCTCAGCTCCCTCTGGCAGGAGCTACATGGCAGAGTATAGCTAAAACCTTTCTTCCTCCATTAGCCAACACACACTGCACAAACACAAGTGTCCAGACCGGACAGGACAAAGAAACTGACTCCCCATGGACACTGGGAAATGCTCAAAGCCTTCAGTTCCCACTGATCAAAGGAAGCAAGTTTTACCCCACGAGTGCTGGTGGAGGACCAAGGCTCAAGACTTGGCCTGACACAGGAGGCACCTCCATGCAATTGCCAACCATGCTACAGAGACCTTTGTCAATTCAACAAAGGGATGTATAGTGTGTTTGAGCTAACTGGACACCCCACAGTTTCTTCAGAAGTCAAGAAGAGCTAGCTGGTGGGGGCAAAAGTCAAATGTCCTACCAGGGTGCCTAAGCAAGCATGTAATCTGATGGGCATGTAAATTAATTGTTCAGTTCAGTTTGGCTCTGGCAAGACTCCAGCTCAGGAAAGGCTTGGCCCTACTTCAGGTGGTCATAAGAATGGCTTAAAAATCATGATTTTCATGAAAGACTGATGTTTCAACAAGACTGCATTGTTTCAGTAGAAGGAAAGGCCAAGGAGAGTCATATTCTTCAAATCTGTTGAAGGTGCCTGAAAACAGAAGAGAAATAAACTCTTCCCTTTATCCACTGAAGAGAAGAAAACAAGTAAATGGGTTTTCATTAACAAAGTTCACATTAAATGTTGGAAGAATCTTTTCAGTGGCAGTAAAACACTGGATGATGCTGCTTGGGGATACTGAAATACCTCCCACAAAGGAGTTTGTATAACGCCTCTCTGCCCAGAAAAGATTCTGGTGTTGCTAATCCTAGGCTGAGGCTTGGAGATGGACTAGGTGGTCCCTGAGCTCTTCTCTTCTGCAGTTCTTTACAGAAGCAATGTCTCATTCCCAGCAATAGCTCAAGCAATTTACATGTTCTAATTGCACCCATCCACCTCACAGCCCCTGATTTCAGGGCACAATGTTGCTACTTTACCAACCTGTCAGTCCTGAAGGAGGGCCCTGCAGAGAGCTGCAGAACTCCCTGGTGGCACACCAAATGCACACTGGACTAGGCAGGCATGCAAAGCTGGCTCCAAACCTGCTCTGACCAGCACTGGTCCTGCCAAAATCCCAGCCCAGCAGTTCCCAGTCCCACCAAGATGCATCAAGTCAGCACATGCCTGCAAAATAAACTCTCAAGATAGATGAGAAAAATACTGGAGCAGATGCAAGAGTTGTGAAGACAATGCCTGCCAGCTGCAACAAGGATGGGGAGAAATAGAGGCTCATCAGATGTTACCTCAAAAGCAAATTGAGAAGCTTCCTCAGCTGTCTGCTCGTCTGCAGCCTCTGTGTGTTCTGGTCCGTAAGAGGAAGCCTGGTGCTTGCAATTTTTTCACTATCCTGTACTCCTTCCCCTGCCACATGCCTTCCGCTGCTCCTGTACTCACACTTTTGCACTTTCTCTCCATTATCAACTGAGGGATGTGGAATACTGCCTTTTTGTGTTTGTTTTATTTTAACACCGCTCAGTTGTTTCAATATGAACCCACAGCTCCTCTAGTTAGTGAATGCTAGCATTTCAAACTGTAATATAATGTGCTATAAACGACATTCCATGCCATAAAATGTTGCAGAAAGATATACTTTTACTTCTAAAAGCAGTGGCTGGATTCTGCTGAGCTGAATTTAGTGGAGATTGAATCAGAACTGAGACGAAACAAAAGAAAAAGTTTCCAGGTTCACTGCAGAGTTCACTTACATTTTTTCCTGCCCCCAACTATAAGAAGATTACCTTAAATCAAGAGCATCAGTGTCAATGAGAACCAGAAAACTTAATACATACAAGGGCAAGGAGATCAAAGCTTAGCACCTGGAGAATACCACATGCTCTGGATTAATAAAACAATACACTCCGTTACATAAATCTTGAGCAAGGTTATTCGTGGACACACATACAAAAAAGAAATTACTGTAGGGTTCGAGTAACTGATATTTAATACTGCTGCTCTATCACAGAATACCCCTCTCACATTATAGGGGTGTTGACACAGACCAGTGAGACATTAGTTTGTTTTAAACACTTTCAGTCTAAACTTGACATACAGTTTTTGGACCTGGATATTGCACATCTGCAAGCCAGCGGAAATACCAAAATCTTGCATGCTCCTTTGATTGTTACATTTAAGGTATCGTATATGCTACCAGCTCAGCTGCTGCAAGGCATTAAAGTCAGTTACTCCAAGCTTGTAAAGTACTTTGGAAATACTATAGACAAGGATTAGAGAAGATGAGTATTCCACATGGCTGAAGAAGAGATGATAAACAGAGGGTAAATGAACTGTAGTTAAAGTGATATATTGACTACATGTGGGGAGCAATAGCATGAGATCCCTTCTGATGAATATTTTGTTGAGTGGTTTTGAAACTATATGCTTTTATCAAGCCATTATATTTCTAAGAACAGCTCCATTTACAGTGCCATGGACTACAAACTACTGACAGGCTGAAAACCAGAAAACCAGAGGATTCCAAACTTACAACACAGCTTAATTTAGGTACTATATGTTTGCGTAATTTGGGAGAGGTGAGAAGGTGGGAAAAGGGGTAGAAAGAGGATAGTCCAGATACAGTTATTAATTTCACAGAGATGAATCACAATAGCATTAAAACCATAATGTGTTTTACATATTATTACATTCCAGTTTGGTTCAAACAAGAAGGCAAATTCTCCCTTAGATATTAAAACATCATCCAAGCACTAGACAAGTGACGGCGTCACCTACAGATACCACAGAGAATGACTTGTCTGTGCACTGAAGGAAAAAGCAGCTCTTTATTGAAGGAGAGCACTGCCACAGAAATATCCAGGATGGGAAACAAACAGGAACAGGAGTCCCTCTGTCTGGCACACGTTGGTATCCAGAGCCATTCAAGGCAGCTGACATATTGAAAGCAGTATCGTCAGATGAAACATGGCAACATAGAGAAATAATTTGCCATCATATCTTGGACTTTATAGATATCCTCCCCTCTCTTCTGCACTGTTGAGATGACTGAGCAGAGCTTTCCACTTGTCTTGTAGGGTAACATTGAGAACATAATGCGCGTTTTTGTACAGAAGGGCAACAAATTGATAAATTGTACATAGAAACAAGTATGAGAAGGCTTGAAGAGAGAGAGTCCTACAGTTCAATTAGCTAGTCTCTGACATCCACATCTCATTCATTCTGTGCCCATCACAACAATTCAAGTCTTGTCTTAAAGATGTCAAGGTTTTCTTGCATAGCCTTTGCATAGAATTCAGGGTATCTGCCTATTTCCCTCACTACGAATGGGTCACTGAAACCTATTTTTTAAAAAGTTTATATCAAGCAAAATGTCCACATTGCTCCCATGGAGGAAATCAAGTCTTCTACAAGTTTTAGATGCAGTTCATGGCAGAGAGGTAACCGCTAATATTATGCTGATACAGAAATTTTACAAGATGGCATAGACAATTTCTGTGAATCTAAGCAAACTGTCTTGGTGTACAAGCATGATGTTAAATCTCTTGCTCCTTCAGTACTCTTCCGAACTCTCATACTTCAGCACCTCAAGACTGAGCCGTGGTTCATCATTGTTAAGCCAACACAAAAGACTTGTGAAGATTCTGAGCTGAAGCTGAACGAGATGATTTCCTAAGATTCCATCTCATTGCAATTTTCTTGTCAACCTGTGGTCTCAATACGTTAAAAGGAGATGGAGAATTAGTAGGACAAAAGGAGAAGAGCTGTCATTGACATCTGATTCAGCAACAAAAATATTTGAACTGAAATTAGAGGGCAACAGTACCTCAGAGGAACTCAGAGATGTAACACAGAAAGAGAAATGGCAAATGATGGGCACATGAAAGCACATTCATGGAAGCTGTCAAGGGGTGTGTATCCTCAGCGTATCATGACTCCAGCCAGGGATCCAGGTACTGTGGATCTCTCCAAGGCAGCAAGCATGGAAGCCAAGCTCATGCTAAGATGTTCTGAGCAGCTGAAGGACTTCCAGGGCTGCTGGGCACAATGTGAGGACTACTCTGAGCATACTCACCTGGTCACTGCCTTGCTGCTTAGATTGAGTCTGGACCTGCTCCTGGAACAAAATCAAACTTCATCTCTGTACTGCCACCATCCTACACTCCTCCTCAGGAAATGGGTTGACTTTTAACATTACTGCTCTAATTTGCAGTAACAATTCAATAAGTGATATTTTTAATCTGTTTAGTGACATAATTTGTCTTATTGTTGGCAACAGTGATCCAATTTGCAGACTTATTCCCAGGCTTTGTCATGAACTTGTGTTTTTGACCTGACTGCTGCTGGCCACAATCTACTTCTACTTATAGTGCACGTTGTATGGAACTATGAATGCATATGAATACTGTGAGACTTATCTAATATCATTCACACCACAGAGCTCTTCAAATGAGAGCATAGAGAGGCTGTAAATTAAATGTACAGTAACAAATATCTTCATAACCTTCAGATAGTCCCTCCTCAGTAGTGCTGCAGAAGAAAAAAAAATAGTAATGATAATAAATACATCATAAACATTAAGGAGCCGTAAAATAGCTACATTTAGATCCAATAAAGTCTAACATTGAAATAATTCAAGCTGAGCTGGAAAGCAAATACCTCCCACTCCTGAAAGCTTTTGCAGTACCTCAGGATCCCAAGAAAAGAGTTTGATATTGCAGCTGGGCTGAGTGCTTACTGAGACTGACATTTTTTTTGAAGGTCATTCTGTCATGATATTTTGGAAAGCCTTTTAAATAGTCATGTATCAAACTTAATTTTCCTTTTTAACAGAAACAGTCCACTGGAATTCTTTGTTATTACCAGCCGCACTCTGAGACCAGAAAGGCAATGTATCTCAGAGAAATAGAAATTGCACCATTCAGAGCTGAAATGACACTGACAAAGCACATTTTTCCCTCTTTAAATTATGTCTGCTAGGATTACAGCTTCAAAATCTCAGAGGTTCACTTAAGCTTTGGGAAGAATATATTTTATGGCAAAAAGATTCCAAGCCAGGAAGCTCTAGATATTAGAAGAGTCCCAGTTTAGCATTCTGGTACTGTAAAAATGTGCTCACTAGAAGTGAACGTATCGAGTTCTTTGAGTTATTTTTCTCAGTAATAACAATAAGGAGGCAGAAAAGACACACAGGTCAAAATGACTTTTCCATAAACCCTCTATAAATTTATAATCATGTGGACGGTTGTTCAGCTAAGGGATTTTGCTGACTATGATTGCCCAGCTTTTCAGTGTCGGCCCAGATACGCTTGGCATGTCTCAGAAGATGTGAAGATGCTACCCTGCCCTCAGGACACTGCCTGGTGCACAGTGGCGGGTGCCAGTCCCTCTCTGCAGAGGCTGGAGGAGCTCTGGGCTGCCCTAGGTAGCAGGGGATGCCACTGCTATGGGCATCTGCGTCTACAGAGGAGCTGGTAGGACAGGAAGGTTCTGGCCTCACACTGGCACAGAGGGAACAGACGTGTGAAGAAGGTCCCAGAGGACAGCTGAGTTGTGGAGGGGCAAATGTGGGGTCCTTTCCATTCCTCCCACTAAATGATCTGCACAATGCGTGGGCTACTGATACACTCAGTGGTCTCCTTAGCCACGTACAGTTCAGACATAATTGTCTCCAACTGTTGTTCACATGAATCTTAGTGGTTTAAAAGTATTTATGGCATGGGTGAGATTCTTTTCTTATTTCCACAAAGGAAATCAAAGAATCTAAGCATTGCTATTCAGACGAAATAGACTTCACAGTTGTCAACAGCTGTCTCTTGAATTACTTCAGACCTACCACCCTGTCAAAGTCCACAGTCTTCTGTATCCTGCATGACAGAGAGGACCACAAATCATAATGCTTTGCATTTATTTTATGCAAAGGCAAATAATATGGTAGCTATTTTAGAAGCACGTGCAAGAAGCTTAAGTGAACTTCATCAATATCAGCTGAGGTGTTCGGGGTGAAATGTACACAGTGCCTTAATTTATCATACCAGAGGAAGAAAGCAACTAAGGTATAGAAGAATGTAATCCTTCTTTAAATATTATTCCTGGGAATACTTTTATCACCAAACATTCAGCTTCAAATTGAATTATATGTTTTCATCACAGGTCCACATTCCTGGGGCTCAGCTCAAAAACTGAATTGTTTACACAGGCAAAAAATAGTTGATTTTATGGCATGGAAGAGGGGGGTGTGGGGGAGGAAGGAAAAAAAAAAGAGGTTTTGTTTCTGACTTTCCTCAACACAACCTCTCTCCCCTAACCCAGTCTCCTGTAGCTAGTACCTCAGACCTGATCAGTGCAATGCTTCGCTGGTCCAGCACAATTATCAGTACCTGCAAATGGTGGGTATGGTGTGCAGCATGGCTTCTCCCCAGGAATAACAGGAACTGAAGGGGTTGGAAGGGACCTCTGGAGATCATTGAGTCCAACACCCTGCTAAAGCAGGCTCCCTGCAGCAGGTTACATAGGTAGATGTCCAGACCTGTCTTGAATATCTTTAGAAAAGGAGACTCCTCTATCTGGGCAACTTGTTGCAGTCCTCCATCACTCTGACAAGTTCTTTGTGTTGGTATGGAATTTCCTGTTTTCCAGCATCTATCTATTGTTCCTTGTTCTGTTGCTGCAAGATAATAATAAGATTCTTGATAAGAATCAAGATAAGCTCGTCATGGCCTACTTGAGATGTACTTGAGGTGTACATGAATTTACACCATTATTGTTGAAGATATCCCAGCTTCCAAAACCAGCATCACATGCAGAGGAAGTTCATTCCTTGGTGTGTCTGCCAGAGGGAAGGGATGGTTCTGCAGGGAAGGCATGGCACACAGGATCAAAAATCTGAATTTCCCTTGAAACTTTCATTACTTCATTTATTTCCCCCTGCCCTCACCTCCTCACATGCAGGAGTGGGTCAAGGTAGGAAGGAATGGCGGGGGACAGAAGGAAGACCAACAGGTGCTGGGAGCACTGAGCTGGATGGCTGGGCACTGTTGGGCTTGACCTGCTGCATGTGAGCAGTGAGGAAAGGTCTGCTCAGCTGTGCCGGCAGCAGCTGCAACGCACATCCCCTGCCAGGTCCGGTCACAGGCATGCAGTGCCAACGGATGGAGCTCACTGAGCAGCTGGGAAAGCCAGCCACATTTTGTTGATAATTCCAGAGCGAGGGTTACTTTCAGCTATAAAAGCACAGTTGCTTCACAAGCAGCACAGCCAGAAACCTCAATTCGTTCAACCATGGAGCAGTGCCTCTAAAGTCCCCTCCATCTGCATGTCAGAGACGTTCTTGCCTGAGCCAGGATGCCTAGCATCCAGGCAATTCTCAAACGTGGTCCCTAAGAAAATCTCCCATCTCTTTTGTCATTTCCAACAAATGCAGGTGTTTACTGTGGTGATACGGTGCAGCTAAAGGCTCTTTCCAGCCCACAGTTCTGCTGGCTTCCATTAGGTGACGCTAGTTTGGAGCCAAGTCTTCTGCACATTTTAACAATATACACATTGAGCAGAGGGGGTTTATGGCAGGCTGCAAACGCTACGGATTGACTACATTAGAAACAAAAATAGAACTGAACCCAAAGCCCCAGATCTTATCCAAACCTCACAGCAGGAACCATCCTATGTTGCGATCTGGGGAAAAAACTATCTGAGTTACACACACTTCTGCACACTTCTGAACTTTCAAAATGCTCATTAAAAAGCCGAATCCAAACTTTGCGGCTTGCATCCATGTCCAATGTGACAAAGTCTGGACTTAAAATGGAGCATGTTAAAGAGCACAGCACTACATCACTCACAATGATTCCCTTACATGGTTCATAGGATTTCAATACAGGAAATTCACTGTAATTTGTTCGGTTGTTTTTTGTTTGTTTGTTTGTTTTTTGTTTTTGTTTTGTCCATCCAGTAAAATGCAATCTATGAAGCATTTCAGTAGGAAAAAAAATATTTGTTTCTTTTCGGACATGCTGATTGCCTGAAGGGGGGAGCGGAGAGGGAGGGGGGAAGGAGGTTTTCTACTGCAGCCTTCTAAGATCACAGTTTTAAGCAGGAGAAGGAAAATGAGGTACACAGAGCATTTGTTGGTATACAGAAGAAGAAAAAAAAACAGAATATGTTTACAAGACAGAGTAGAAAGTATCTACTGCGTAATTAAATTACAAAGTTGGTATTGCCAAGGTGTTCTTATATCCTATAAAGCCATGTATATGGATGAGTCTGGAATGCCACCTGGGATTCTGCAGAATTGGCAGCTAATTAATGAGTTTAACGAAAACCTCCTATCTCTTGTGACTTTTTCCCACTGAAAGCTAGGAATCTTGGAGTTCACCCAATCTGTAACGAAATTCCAAATAGCTTCGTGGTCATTTTACGTTGTGTATATATGAGTGCATACGTGTGCACAAAGAAATGCTTAAGAAACCTCATCAGTCATCATTTCTGATGTAGTGAGTTAAATGTACAAGTGCTTTGTTTACTTTGCCAGAAGAAAGCAAGCAAGTGAAGTATGGAAGAATGTAATCCTTCTTTAAATATTATTCCTGGGAGTACTTTTATCACCAAATATTCAGCTTCAAATTCAATTATATATTTTCATCATACGTTCACATTCCTGGGGCTCTGTTCTAAAATGAAATTGTTTGTATAGACAAAAAAATATTTGATTTTATGGCATGGCAGAGAAAGATCCAGGATTGTGTTTCTGACTTTTCTCCCCATAACCTCCCTGAGTCAACCTTTTACAGCCGGTATATAGAGTGTTATGTAGCATGGTGCAAATGCAGATCAACACACAGACTGCCATATCAAATACAAGCATGGAATTCATTTCCCTTTTAAGATTAAATATTGCTCTGTGTGGATCTTGGGACTACAATGAGTCTCACTGCGAGCCTCATGGAAAACCTCATCTGAATTTCAGGGGGAAAATCCTAGACATGCTGACAAATCACTGCTGTGGTGTCAAAGAATTCTTTATCTTCAAAACAGAAACTCTTTGCAGTGCTACTCTGCAACTACTATGCACTGTTAGGAGGACCATCCTGCACAGATCACAGCTTTTAAAGTCAGAATGAAGCCTAAGACCAGAGGAATTAGACAAATATTATTCCAGAGAGTTCCAGAAATGAATGTACTATTGCCACTCAGAGATTGTTTTGTTTGAATTCCTGCAGTTACAGCTCAGCCATCAAATACATCACCATTTTTCCTTACAGATTATAACACCTGGTTCCCTCTCTGCAACAGGACCTCTTCCTTGTCACATCTGCTTCACTGCAGACAAGTAGAGCTCAGTCTGAAAGCTGTCACTTCATGCAGAGTAGGACACTAATTGAGCAACAGTCACAGGTGCCAAGACATGCAGCAGGGATCCACCTGGAAAGCTCTGCAGAAAATAACCTAGGAATTCTGACGGACACGAAGTTGAGCATGAGTTAGCAATATGCCCTTGGTGCTAAGAGGAGTAACAGTATTCTTGGCTGCATTAGGCAAATGTGATTATGTGATTCTGTGGCTCTTGTTCTGGAACGAACAAAATGTATGCATCAAGACAGCATTCAAATACCTCACTGTCATCAACAATCAAGAAAATTCACAGGTACTTGCTCTTCCAATCCTTTTCTGCATTTTCACATGGAGCAAGAGCAGTATTTTAACAAATGATATTGGAGAAAGCTTAGGAGAAGGTCTTCAAAAAGGCTCTGACTTTAGTGACCCAGAATAAAGTCGCTTGGAAATTCTCATTAACTTAGGAAGACACATGCAAAGTCAGAAAGTCACTGACAGCTTGGATGAAGAAGGATTTTTTTGAACAGTTTTTCATTTCGAGGGGACAACTACCAGCACGTTTTTTTGTTAACGGCCAAAGTGTTTGCAGCATGAGTTTGTGGATGGATCTGTGCAGTGGTCTTTGAAAGATAGTAGTGCTACCTAGTCCTGCAAAGGGGTAGCTGAGAGGGACAGAGAAGCAGTACTGCAGGGGTGTACCTCCTGAGAGGACAAATCATGCTGGAGCTCCTCCACCTATGCTCTATATAGACTTGGTTTAGACTAGAGCTGTTTTGATTTCTTGGACCAAGTGCTCAACCACTTTTGTGGTTTGCACTTGCCTAGAGGATGAGAATTCTGTTCTGACCCTACTTTCTCAAGAGGAATTAGTTCTCAGTGAGTTCATGGAGTGCCAATTTGGAACTGATTTCCTAAAGAAAAACCTAATTTGTTCTATCAGGAACTTCTCTGGAAATCTAACCAAAGCAATGTAAATAGGGGAAGTTAAAAGACTTGATGCTAAACCACACTGTAATGCTGACATAGCAACTGTGGAACATGAGCACAAAGTGTCCTGTATCATCATCGAAATAGCACATGTAATATCCAAGCTGATAACACTTTGTCTTTTAAGATGACTCATATGTTCTTACTTAGTGTTCTGATATCATCATCCATGGTAGAAAGAGGAGAAGTAGTGAAACACATTCAACACTTTCCACTTCTCTTGTGTTACTCATGGTCTTTTGTTACTGCCTGTCCGTACTGATCAGAATAAGTACAATAAGAGCCGAGGTAACCTGGAAAAGCTGTAGCTGTTCCATTAAATGTTGATGTAAATGTTCCATTAAATGTGATGTAAATGTAGATGTTCCATTAAATTAGGAATAAATATTGTAAATGCTCAGCAAATTCATACTGAAAAGCAAGAGAACGTTTGTGAGAATTGAAAATGGAATCGTGACTTCAATGGCAGATCATCTCCTAAAATACATGGTCTTAATCATGTACGGAATCACAGGATAGACTCCACCCACAAGGGCTCAGAATCTGTAATAAAACTCAGAAATTCTGTTGGGAAAACAACACATATATTTTCTTCTGATTAAGTGTTGCTTCCTCGTATTGGAGAAGCAAGGGCAGTGGAAAAGAGAAAGAGAAATTTGTGTGTATGTAGTAGCTCCCAAGAAATCAGTGACTCTTCCCTGAAGAATGGCCTCAGCACCGCAATCTGTCACTTCGCCACCTCCAACAGCTCCATAATGCCACTAATCTGCTCTACTGATTTTGCCTGGACAGTCAAAAACAATGAAAGGGAAGAAGTTTTTTTGTTTGGTTGTAAAAATATATCTTATTTCTATCTAAAATGAAAGACACAAGCTGGAACAAATTGTTCTTAAGACATTTTACATTTTCTTGTGCTTTTTCCATTATCATTTTTATAGCTGAGATTTCTGTGAGGATTCACAGTGAGTCATTTTATGAGGCAGCTCTGTACCATCTGCACTGAAGAGTTTCCTATCACTCTAGACATTACGTATCTCCTTATGGCAGCCTGGACACTGTAGGGAAATTGCCAAGCCAGGTCACATGCCAGTGGGCCATCATTCATCCAAAAAAGGCGGGCAAAATCTGCTTACAATTAGGTTCAAGCCTTGATTCTGGATAACGTGTCCCTGTGGCTACAAATTCTTTCCTGCCAGCCCCCCACAGGGCTCAGAAGGAGTCCTAGGATGGTCTGCGCCTGACCAGAGAGAAGAGGTCCTGGCCTCTCTCTTTCTTTCTCATCCTTTTTCAATCTTTCTCTCTTTTTTTTTGTCAGGAACAATATGTTTTTGTATCATGTCATGCTGATAATGAGCACAGCTGCTGTTCAAAAGGTTTATAAAAGAAATAAAGTTAAATTCCAAAATCAAAGAGAAAAATGAAAGAAAAAGAAATATTTTAAAAAGCTGCAACTGTGAGAAGAAAAGACAATATAAAATAGTTAATCTGAGCCTATAATTGGCAAAAGGAAAGAGTTTTGTTTTGTGGTTTTTTTTTGAGAGTACAACATAGGTACAAATGAACCAGAATACACAGAATCTAAGTAGGGTTAATATACTACTCACAGATCTCTGTCTACCAGTAGAAAAAAAAGTATTTGAATACATTCCACTGCAATGTTCAGCCTGCAGCAGAAACTGGTTAGAAGGATGCAGAGGTTTCCAATTTAGCAACAGATTACACAATCGTCAAGAGGTCCTTCTCAAGTAGAAGCAGAAAAATTGATCTGAAATTGTCGGAGTGTGCATACCAATTCAGAAATTTTAACAAGCCCCTGGAAATTTCCTCACCTTTATTAGACAAGACTTGAGTTCAGACTTCCCCAATTGCTCTGGCATCTTCAGTTATGTGTGCTCCGTCACGAAGAACATAGGTCCTTCTCTACTAGTAGTATAATCCACTGGAACAAGACATAGCACATAAGGCTGGTCAGGAAACACTTTCAGATTATTTTCACTGTGAAAAGTTCTTTAAATATAAATTTATAGTTTTGGCTCTGTGTCCATTCTTCATTTGGACATATCTCAGTGCAACTGAAATCAGTATGGTTGCTTGGACTACAAGTCAACACTCATCTCTACCTGGAGAATGGCATCAACAAATTCAGAGAATCATGTGGGTGCAAAGCTCTCATTTAATTCCTCTCCTAGGGCACACACTTCACTTCAGTTGTTCAGATGATAACAGATGGTTTTTTATTGCTTCATGATCATTGAAAAGATTGTTGTCATAATGTAATATCTGAAAGTAGTCAGACTGCAGAGGAGAAAGTGCTTTCTTCCCCCTCACCTGGCCAACAACATAATTATGAGAACAGAAACAATTATAAAATCATAGAACTCTTTCAGTTGGAAAGGACCTTTAAATGTTGTCTAGTCCAACTCCCTGCAATGAACAGGGATATCTACAACTAGATAGGTTGTTCACAGACCTATCCAGCCTGGCCTTGAAAGTCTCCAGGGTTGTGGCATATACCACATCTCTCACCGTGTTCCAGTTCCTCACCATTCTCCCTGTAAAAGATTTTTTCCTTATACTCAGCCTAAATCTTCCCTCTGTAAGTCTGAAGCCATTTCCCCTTGTCATCTCACCACAGACTGTGCTAAAGTGTCTGTCATCTCCTTTCCTGTAGCTTCCCTTTAGATACTGAAAGGCCTCTATTAGGTCACCTCAGAACCTTCTCTTCTCCAGGCTGAACAGCCCCTCTCAGCATGGCCTTGTAGGAGAGGTGTTTCATCCCTTGGATCACTTTCACTGTCTTCCTGTGGACAGGCTCCAACAGATCCATGCCTCTCCTGAGGACTCCACATCTGGACACAGTGCACACTGTGCAGAGGTCTCACCAGTGCAGAGGAGAGAGGCAGGATCATCTCCCTCGACCTTCTGGCCACAATCAACTACTGAGAATTTTTTTTTATTTTGACTCTTGGGAAACACACTGCTGAAAATTATAGTTGTCCTATTAGTGAGGGTATTGAAAGCAACAGTACTGCTTTACTAACAAGAAGTGCAAATGAGTCTTCAATTTCAGAGGAGCGCTAATTGAAGATTTTGCTTCTATGAATCACTCAAAATTTAAGGGAAAAAGAAAGCTCTTTTGTAAAGTCCATGCTAATTTGCATAGACTATGTTATTTGCATAACAGCATATTTTCGTAAATGCTAGAGAGTCAAAGGTATAGAACAAGGCACTGAATTTTGAAATGCATTCATTATTGTGATATTGAGGACAAATTGAAGTTGTCTGGTATTCAGGGTGCCTTAGCATCAGGGAAAAGGATGCTAAGCCTAAGAGGCTAAAAGGCTCTTTCAGCTGCTTTGTTTTTTTGGAGAACATAATGCTGAACCAACTCAGTAGTCTGGAAAGATATGTGCATCAGGCTGGAAAGATTCATAGACATGCATGCACTTTGTGAGCTTGGTTACCTCTGATCCAGCTGGAAAAAAAAAAAAAAAAAAGAACTGTTCCTCTTTCCTCTTACCTGCAAGCTGCTACGCAAATTAGTCAGCAGGGAAATGGAGCAAGACTTAGTTCTTGGGTTCAAATCTGATTCCAAGCATGTGCTGTTGGGTTACTATCTTGTGTAGAAAGTCTCGTACCACAGAGACTCCCAGATCATCTGAACTCAACAATGTCAGCATATATCCAAAATGATCTGCCGAGACTGATGTGTTCAGCATCTTGCCCTGAAAAGCTTGCTACAGCCAGCACTGCTCATAAACTCACTTGCGATCTGGCCAGTCAAGTCCGTAATGGCTTGTGTAAAAAATGCTGCTGGCCAGTAACCTCAGTGTCAGTTTTATGTCAGGGATCACTGGGTGATCAAGAAAACTTGGAGTACCACAAACTACTGTGGCCTGAACTAGAACTGCCTCTACTACTTGGCTCTGACAGGCAGAAGGTGCATCCTGGAACCAATTTATAGATTAGACCACCACCACCAATTTAATTTTGGCAAAGCAAAATTAAGAGATGGAAAAATTCCTTTCTCTGGAGACACAGGATAAATCTGCCAACAAGCAAGTGAATGAGAAGACCTTATTAGGGAAAGGAACTCTCAAATGGAGGACAGAAGACAGGAGACAGAAGGGTTTGTAAAATAGAACAGAGTATAGCAACTCCTTATTGTAAAGATACAGGTATGGAGAAAACTGCAAATACATGAAAAATGCAAGAAAAAGGAGAAAAAGAGAAAGGAAAAAAATGAACAACCGAGGACAGAAATGTCTACAGAAGGAAAAGGAGACAGGAATGTAGAGCTTGTGCTTCATTATGTTCATATCTGGTGCTGAGCGACTGACAATTCAGATTTGGTGCCATTGTGATCCTTTTTTCTTGATTTTCTTCTTACTGATTTTTGACCTGAGGAAGTCTCTAGCAGGGGGTCATAAGCCCCGTAGAAAAAGGAGATGGTGCTTGCCCTGGTGAGCTTCCATTCAAGCTGTCTGTCATTTTTGAACAAGAGGAACTGGTGACTTAATGCTGTAGGTTTTTTTTGCTGAAGAAAGTAGGGATGAATTCTTTGACAGCCGCTATCAGATGAGCCTTCTTCAATGAACTAGGCTGGATTAAGGCGAGGCCAAAGCTGTTTAAGAATGAGAACGGTCAGATGATGAGTGGAGAGAAAGTCAAAGGACCTGCTATTGCTATCTGCTGAGGGAAAGAAATGAACCATGCTGCATTTACTGCAGACTGCACATCTTTGGAGGCTGTGGCAACTGTAGCAGAAGGAGAGGCTTTTATGAGCAGAACTTCTTTCACTGAAAATTTTGTGGTATCCAGCGCACACAGAGCTTCTGTAATTCTTGGTTTTACCAGGCAGGCTTTTTACAGGGAAAACAAAACAAAACAAAAACAAAAACAAAAACACTTGACAGGTTTTCATCTACTGCTGCCAGTTTCTGCCAAACTTGGATCCTTGCTTATAAGCCCTTCTGCACGTCATCTTTCAACTCATATTTCAGACCTATTTGATTCTTTTCTTTTGAACAGTAAGACAGAAGAAAAATCAAAATTGCAAAAGATTAGGAAAAAAAAATAAAAAAAGACTACTGAAAAGTTTAGTTCACAAAATATCACTAGTTAAGCCCAGTTCCTTTTTTATCGCAAATAAACTTATTCATCCATCCAGTAGTTCAGGAGAAGATGGAGGAAGAAAGTTTTCTATTGCATGTGTTACAAATGAGCAGAAGAAGGAAGGCAAAATTTCTGCAGTAAACAGACATAAACATGAGGATGCACTTTGTTGATGCCATGCTGTAGGATATCCCACAGGCAGAATGTTTTGCTTTCACTCTGCCATCTAAGTCTTTCTGTCATTCTTTTGTGACTTTTCTTCACCCATTCTTCCCAATTCACACACAATTCACACATAATTCAACTATAATTAGTTCAAGCTACCATGTAAACTACGGGTATAACGAGCACGTTTACCAACTGCTCTTGTCTAAACTCAATGAGTGCTCTGACTGTTGACTAAAACTGGAATGTAAGAGTTGTTCCCTGTCATCTTTCCCACAGTTAATGCTGTGCTTTTGAATACACTGGACATTTGGGAATAAACTATGGGGGGATCCTATGGAGAAGCCAAAGAGGGACCTACAACTTCTGTTTTAATAATCACTCAACAACTGAACTACAATTACCACAGCCCAGGGAGATAATAAAAAGCAGAGCTGCCATCAAATTAAGCAAGGCACATTCCATGTGTCTGCACCTTTTTATATGCATGTTTAAGCAGAGGGAGAGGAGTAGGGAGCATTAACATCAAGTGATAAATACCAGCCCCTGGGGGTTCTTGGAAAATGAATGGGATAATCTGGGAGAACCTAACTATCATTTTTATGATTATTTATTATTAAAAGCCATGCAGTAAGAAAAAGCAGGTGATTATTGCTATGTACATAGAGAACTTTCAGCATTTAATGTAAAATATTCCCTCACGTCAAAGCAATAATCACCCTTTCAAAATGATGCCGTGGAGAGCCATATATATGGGCTGCCGAGTATAAATCTTTTGACTCCCTGTTGTAATGTGCAAAGTGTCACCTCTCACATGAAGGCTGCTGCTGCAGTGCTTTGTGGCAGCTGACATGCACATGTTGTGCTTTCCCCGCCTTCTCCTTCCCCTCTCCTTATGGTTTTTCAAAGTCTCTCTTGATAAATGTCTTCAGAAAAATTTTTTATGAGGTGCTTACCTGTAAAAATATATCTTTCAAGGCCATGTACACAATGAAGCCTTAAACACTAACCACACACAAGAAACACTGTTCTTTTGGTCCAGAACATAGATGGGAGGAAATCGAAACCAATCAGTGCTTACTGAGGGCCAAGGTGGAACCTATTAGCAGTTTGTTGTGACTTGATGTTATTCACCTGCTGTGGGAGAGAAGAGAAGCCCTCTAAAGGAGGATGTCCTTTTGTTCAAATGGCGGTTCATGCCTCAAGATGTGGAGCCTAGAAGCATTGGTGCATGTGATCAAAGACTTGGGACAGCTTATGCAGCTTAAATGTGCCCAGACTCCTCAGTAGTAAGGAAAGAAGGCTAAAGAGAGGAGATGGCACAGGTCCTATTACAAATATCACGAATGATCTCAAGAACTGATTTGGGAACAATTACTTTTTTTCTGCACAGCACAGGAATGAGCTACTGCATTCAAAGCAAATGAAGTACTTTTTCAGCCAGCACACTGTTGCAAGATGAAGTAAAGATGAGGAATAGAAAAAGCAGAAGGTTATTGGAGTGTGTGTATGTTGGTACTTTAGTGAAACATTTATTGACCCTTTACTTCTGATGGTCACAGAATAAATTTAGAAGTTCACAGCTGACAGCTTCACCACCTCAGTGCTGCTTAATAACTTGCAGAGGCATCAGCATGAACAACCAGGAATAATGTCGCTTTTACGTCCTTGGGTTGTGTTTCTGGTGTATATAACTTTTCCAAAATATCATACTGCCATTCCAGGAGAAGTTCATTGCAGAGTTTTGCTTCTACAAAATATCTTCCATTATCTATTATGTTTGCCACATCACACTAAAGTATACAGCCCATGTTTCCTGAGAGAAAACATATATGTTAGAATTCTTCAATTCAGAAGAAAATACCAGGATGAGTCATTTCCAAGGCAAGTTAAATATTAAAATAACTTCTCTACATGTACCCCTTTTCAATGTATGCCCCTCAACATTTCCTCTTTTCAGTATACAGTGAGTTTCCTTTGAAATCCTACAGCTTTGTTTTCCACAATTAAAATGTGACATCTTTTTCTTCATATTATATATAGAATCAGTATGTCCAGAGTGAATCACAAAATAACAAAATATGGCATTACAGCTTGAGTCATTGTGGTAGCTCCATTTATCATTTTAGATGAAATTAATCTAGCTATGTAGAACAAGGAAACATTGGTGCATGAGGAAAATACTACATCTTTTCCTGTTTCGCTTACATAGTAAGAAAATATCAGAATAGCATATTCCTAAATATAGCTGATTCTATACAACCACGGTCATTTGCAATGAGACCCATGGGACTTCAGATTTTTGATACAGCACTGCATAGCCTTTTTCAGTTGTCCTTTACTCTAAAATGAATAGAATTGCAATATCAAAGAAAACAGCACACAGAGGACAGAAAAAAAGGCTGCAAGCTTAAAAAGAATAATATTATTTTAAAACAAGGGTTAAGCTCTTTTTTATCTGTGGGGATCTAGGAGGAGCGTTACTGCTGCGTCTTACATGCATTTGGCTTGCAATGTACCTATCCTCAGTAATGTATAATGTGCTGCCAAGGAAATGTTCCCTCTTTTACTATCTAAAGGAAGGTTTCTATACTCTTGGTTTAAACAGTATCTAATTCTAGGCAGGAAGGCATCATAGAGCTCTAAGAATTGACATGCTGTAGCTGCTTGAGTTTGATTTTGCTATTTTTATAATAGGTCTGCACTGAGTTTGACTTTTGCAGATTCTAAGAGGAAAGGTAGCAACAGAAATATGTTAGGTTTATTTTTAAGTATTTGTTGTTTGTGTTTTAAGAAAGTTCACCTGCCTCAATACAAACTTGCTTTTGTCCTAAGATCTGTGTAGAGCCTTGGCTTTACATAACCAGGAGACACTTGTCTATTGCATTTGTGAGTTATTTAGAGGATTTCTCTGGGATTCAAGCTTTTTATTTTAGGAAAAAAACATACCAACAAATTACTTCATACTTTCCCTTCTGTTTCTGTTTATTTGCGCTTCTTGAGAGGAAAAGGCTTTTGCCTTCACCTAAAACACTTGAGCTGGAGTAACAGAAATACATTTTCTTCAAGTGCACAGTAGTAACACCACAGGAACACAGGGTTGGCATCACGAGTTTGTGAGTTCACATCTCGTTCATGGACAAGCAATTTAAGAATGGCATTATTCTTAAATAATAGAATCTGGTTTATCTGTCTCTGAATGTGCCTTTGACAGAAAGAAGTGTCTAGGCAAACACTGTGAGGTCACAGTGAGATGTGACTCTTCTTCAATATGCCCATTGCAATTCCTGCATGATGTATAAACTGCACTTAAGTTTAACACCTCCTTCAGGGAATCGTTCTTCCCTGAAAAAGTTTGTATAATCCACATCTACTTCTGGCTCTTGAAGCATGCTTTAGCAAGTTCCACAGATCCACACTTTACCCTCAGCAGAACAAAAGCAAATTTCTTTCCTCTCACTATTGAGCACTTTAGATCTCACACTATGAGTTGTATTAAAAGTCTGATCTGTCCCAACATTCTCTTACCATATCTACATTTACAGAACACTGTCAGCCTTACTGCACAGTCATCTCATAAGGTGGAGAAGCTGTAGCAAAGAACAGAGAAGGATTTCCACTTCAAAAATTTAGCCTTGCTCTTTAGCTTCAGAGTGATCCTGTGCTGTGTTTGAAGGCTTAGCTGGATGGCTTCAATGCTCTTCACAGTGTTAGCAGTCTCCAAAATCTGTATGCTGAATGAGGGATGTCTTTTGTCTTTGGTGTTTGTTAATGAGTTTCTTGGGAAATTCAGGCTGGTCATTAGGAAATACTACTTCTCTGAAAGAGTGGTCAGGTGCTGGAATAAGCTGCCCAGGAAGGTGGTGGAGTCGCTGACCTTGTAGGTGTTCAAAGAACATTTACACATTGTGTTGAGGGACATGGTTCAATGAGAACTATTGGTGATAGGAGGACAGTTGGACTGGATGATTTTTTCCACCTTTGATGATTCTGTGACTCTCTGATTCTATAAACTGTATTACATGTGATGGAGGCTTCTTTGCTGACAATAGAAAACACAGGATCATCCAAGGATCATCAGAGCTGACCATTCTTCTTTCATCAACAGCAGTCTTCAAAAGAAAGTGAAAAACAACAGAAAACTGTGTTGTGCATATAACAGCATTAGAGGCAGAAAGATACCTCCCTTCCTTTCTGTATTGGTCCAGACACATAGCTTCGGGTTATTTCTCTCTAAACGTGCAGAGCTGCAATTGCTATTCCACATTGTCATGTAACAAGTGCCTTTATAAAGAGTTGTGTGGAGCTGGAAGTAGAAATAGGTAAAGCTTTTGCTTTTCATCTTTGGTTACTAATTTACTGTACAAATGTTTAAACACAAGCATGGCAACCCTTGCTGATAAATTAATGGAAGAAATATCACTTGTAGGCAATGACTGATGTCTGCATCATGCATTTCTGCCATACATTGAATCCACGCATTCTAGGGGGAGAAGATATCATATGGATTAAGTTAGTAACACTCATCTTCACATATTCAGGGAGTGCTTCCCTTTAAATCATGTATCTGTGGACTCTGACAGGCTTTCACACCTAGTCTTATTTCATGCTGGAACTTTCCAGGGACACATTAGTCGTGCCTCACAAATCACCATGTTTGCTAGTGAATGAAACACCCTAAGCAGGCATTACTTACATCCATGAAGGAATTGTGAGCATTTTACATTTCTGTTGGTGGTGAGCTAAAGGACCTATCTGCTTGAAGCTTCTACCATATGTTTTGTTCTTAAAGTAAGTATCTTAATAAGGCAGCCACAGAAGATTTTGATTAGTGAAAGTTTCCCATGATATCTTTATTTCACAATAGTTTCCCTCTACATTTATCTTCAGGGTTTGAGGATCTTTTTTTAATCGAAGGAATACCAGTTGAGGATCCTAATAAGAATTTAGCTAATGTCTCACTTGGTTTTATTCATAAAAATATGTGTCTTCTCTCCATTGTAATAATTGTACCGTGTTAAATGTTTAATTTAAACATAAGATAAAAACACGCTTAATAAACAAGAGTCTTTCTTGAATATCCCAAGTGTAATTCCCACTATACCAACTCATGTTTGACTGCATCTAAACAGACAACCCCTGTGAAATGGAGGCTGCTGCAAGTCAAAGTTTCAAGTTTTTAGTCTGAACTAACCTTTGAAAACAACAGAAAAACAAGAAGTGAATCAAAGTCTCAGAGACAGTCTTCTGGAGAATGACTTACCTCATCTCAGATAAGTTACTGCCATCCTCGTGGCCATATGATTTGTGGGCCTGAGAAATAAAGTCTTCAGAGAGCTAGGTTCTGGGAAAACATCATCCAGCCTGACAGTTGGCTTCTGTAGATGAAGGTGGAATAAACACAGGCAACACTGTTTATCAGATAGTCAAAGTAATTAATGTTCTCCGGTAATGACGCAGCAGACCAAGAGCCAGGCTGAAGCAGGTCCTGATCATCTCCCTCAGTGTTGCAATTTTTAATGTTATGAGGAATTTTGGCCATGAGTCCCTTTATTCCATCTTATTGTGTTTGACTGTATTTCCAGCAGATATGGATTCTGAAGCCTACAGATGTTGAGCAAACCAACAGTGTCCAATTAAGGATGAGCGAGCGTGGATTTTGTGTAACCTTGAATTGGTTAATTGGAAACAGATTTGGAGTAACCCACCATGAGATGGTGCAGCATGATGTGAGAGAATGCCATATGGCCATGTCATAACGAGACAGCACAGGCTGCTGTGCTTGTGGGTGATTCTGCTGCAGTTTTCTTTTAGAGCTTCTGAGATGTCTGTACAGAAGGAGTGTTGCGGTTTTTCTTCCAAGGGGCACAGCTTGTATTCTATATTGTGACATGGTACATCAGCTGCCTGTTTTTGATACAAACTTCCTACACAAGGGCATGATGAGTTCTTTTAAGCTCTCTCAGTTCTTGGAGGAGAAAGATAAATATCTCAAGAGGATAGTAGTAAATCTCATCTGAAGACAGCCAATCTCTGGAGCTGTTTATCTAACCATGGAGACAGAGCAGACTACCAACTTAGAATAGACAGCTATGTTTTAGATAGCTTAATGTGAACTGAATTTGGTCTGTGTCCCATTGTGCACCCACAAAGGACTGTTTTCATGAGTCTCCGTACCTTGCTTTTGTGCCCAAGCAAGAGCAATTGGACAACAGGCAATGCTTTGTGCTTCCAAGGAACTCATTTCTCAGCATTTACCTGTGAAATTATCCTGTCTCTGAAGATGAAATACAGAACAAATCTATAAGTAAACCACGCAAAAGAGAGAGATAAGTCTGTCTGGGCAGCTAAGTCAGTTGATTGATCTTAAAAAAAATGCTCTGGTAGGTGAATTTTAGTTGCTTATATTCTTTGCCTTGGTGTGATGGAGGACACAAGTGCATTCCCTGTACTCGGGAAATTCTAGTGTGCTGCAAATTGATGGATCTTCTATTTTTCAATTTTACATTTCAAGTTTACATGCCTAAAACTACGTCTGTTGGTTAGGTATATCATCACAACGGTCTCCAATTAACTGAACTGGGAAACTAGGGCAAACATACAGGTAACCTGCTTGGTAAAGTAAATGAGGATGAAGAGAGAACAAATCAGTGCCACTTCATCGACAAGCCTGGATGTTGCAGAAATAAGTTTTGAGCAGTTTGGTGTGTAAACTGCACAGTATTTGTGACCCAACATACAACATAGCTTTCTGTCTACCTTTAAACCTGTTCTTTGTCACGGTAACAAAAGCCACAGCCATAAACTGTTTATAGTGCAATTGCTTGATCAACAGCCACTGGAATAAAAGTAAGTTTAGACCATCTTTGTTGCCTCAACAGTCCTCACCTCTGCTATAGAAATGCTTTTTAACTGACTAGAGATAGTGTTCTTCACAAGTGTTTCTAATTCAGCTAAACATCTTGATAAGAAATGTCATAAATTACATGCATGGGACTGTCAGTAGAATTTTCAACAGAGATAACATGAGTTCATATTTAAATAAAATGAGAATCCTGGACAAATTTCTGAGCCTATAAATGTTCTAATTCACCTATAATCCCACTCACAAAGATATCTGCGAAATATTTCATGATACCAGTTAACGTGTGATTGGAGGGTGAGAGACACTTATTGATTGTAACTTCCTGCATTTTTCAGAAATGATTCCACTTACACGTTTCAGAAGAGATAGAATAGAGCACAAATAAGCCATTGTGTCCATTTCCTGAAAACTCATCTTGGACTGGGACATGTTTTTGTCTTTGGACATTGATATTTATTTCCTAGTATACTTATTTCTCTGGTAGACACTTGAGTTCTGGGTGCTGAAAAGACGCATGCATGTACTTAGTGTTATGTATGTGAGTGCTGCCATTGATCTCAGCAGGATTACCCTTTTTCTGTAGTCAGTGAGACTACTCATGTCTGAAATTGGGCAAGTAAATTAAACCCTTTCAAGATCAATGTTAAAGCGAGCATTTTCTCCCTCAACAGTTCTCAGTAAAAATAAAATAAAATAAAATAATTATAATAAAATCTTTCTCCATCAAACCGAGTATTTCCTATTCCTGACACTTTCTTTATCATTCAGAGTACATTTCAGGGGCAAATTCTGCTCTGTTTTTCCCTGCAGTTGTAAAACACCCTATTTGATTTTTTGTAAAACTTAGATTCTTATTGTTTTCACTGCAAACTCTCCTAACTTTGAAGTACTGTATGCTGCCACGGAGCCACATTCTAAAGGTGTTGATTGGTTTCCTGAGCAGTTAGATATACCTACTGCATGTGGTTCTCTTCTATTTTATGGGATTCATATGCCACACTACTCACTTTCATGCCTCTGGTTCTTCATTAAGGAGTGTGATTAACATCTATCATTGTCAAATTTGCATTGAAATAGAAACCATTGCTTTGAAGCATCACAGAATTGAACTCCATGTT
Organism: Tympanuchus pallidicinctus; assembly: GCF_026119805.1. Lineage (NCBI taxonomy): Eukaryota > Metazoa > Chordata > Aves > Galliformes > Phasianidae > Tympanuchus > Tympanuchus pallidicinctus. The sequence continues at coordinate 48,032,131 of NW_026294758.1, forward strand.
CTGGAACTGATGTGATTCTACACACACCAGTCATCCTAACATGGTTTCAGGTTAAGGCCAGTTGTTGCGTATCTATAATTCACAGCATTACCCACCCTTTTGACCCCTCTGGAGTGCTTCTTCAAATCACCACTCTTTTACTTCATCTTGTTGGTCACCTAAACGTTCTCAATATGTACAGCTGAATTTAAGTAAATGCTGCTTTTCCTGGCCAAATCATGTAAAACATTAACAAACAACATGTAGGCAACATACTTCAGCCTAGAGGTTGCTTGTGTAAAACAGCAGGAACAAAACTGGAGAGGAAGAATGTTAAGAAACAATAACAGTCTGTACTTGTATCCTTCTTAAACTAAAGTGGGATATCAAGGAAATGCCTGATTTCTTCAGACTGATTAGAAATGTGAGAAGCAATTCCACAATTACCCTACAGATGGAATGGGATGCTTTTATATCTGTTGTCTTTTACATGCATTGTTTCTCATAATGTCACATTTAGTGGAAGCCAAAGAAGTAGGATTTCTTCATGTAATACTTTGTACATAATCATTTACAATTTAGATGTGTTTTACACAAAGGTGCCCCACCTTTACTCTTACCAAATAAGGTTTTAAGGTTTTCTGCTCATTCCACTAGCAACCACGAATTAGGCACACATAATCAATCAAAAATCCTTCCAGTAACAGAGATTCAAATCCAAATGTAGGCATATGTATACATATTTTTTACATGTCATTTTGTGGATTATAATACTTAGTTTTCTGTACTACATTTCCAGGCAAAAGCATTTCTTTTTCCTGCGTTCACTGAGCAAATTTTATCAACTGTGTAATAAACTCGTGATTACATTCTTTAAGAGTGATTGAAACTGGATGCCCTAAAACCATAGACAGATTGCATTAGACCTATTGCTGTGAAATTGCTGAATCAGACACCAAACATAGAAATGTCTCCATTTCACAAGAAAAGCATTCGACTAACATTTTCTTTCTGGTCTGGAAATACTCAACATGAACTGATACTTTCAAAGCTCTGATTTTATTTCCTGGCAAATAACATTCATAGAGACCCCAAATTATTTCTGTAATGGAATCATGAAAAAAAGCTTTTCTTTCCCACATCTCTTTCTAGTTTAGTACTTCCAAATGATTGCTGAAACAAGCAGTGTTAGGCAGAAAGCAAGGACAGCAAATACATTCAATACAGTGGAAACAAGTCAGGAAAACATGTTTATCTTGTTTCCTGAAAAAAATATTTTTATGCATATTTGTTCCTCCGCCTGTTTATACTTCAGAGTGCTGATATCTTTCATTATTGGTCAATTTCAATCTACAGATGACGCAGTGAAACAAGTTTTCAGATGCTTTTGGACAAGAAGCAGTGAAATAGAGAAAACACAGGAGAAGGTACATGATGCACACTGATGTATCCTAAGGGGAGCCTTAGGATGTAGGATCATAGGAAACATGCAAAATGACTCACTGGTTGGGAATACTCTTGTACACATCCAGTATTTAAGTGTTGCTGCAAGGTTAGTGATAAAAATTATCACAGTAACTCCTCAAAAATGTGTGTTTATTTGTTTCCCAACGTAGATCACCAAAAGCATTTAGAAAACGGGTAAACATTTTTACTTCTTATTTAGAGATGAGGCAAATGAAGCAGGTAACATAGATTGCAGGTAACTTGTACAAGAGAAACAAAATCACAGATCCCTCCGGCTGCAGCAATGTCTGATAACTGATTATGTCACGAAAGCAAGTCTTGGAAGAGTACTTAGTAAACGCCATCATCCAATAACACACTAGGAAAGAGAGACTTGGACATTTCCCAAGATATCACTCAGCATCAGAGCATCAGTGTGAGTGGAAAAGCTCACTTCTGCCTCACTTTCTAAACATTAGTCCATGTCCTTTTGCGTTAGCATTGTTTTCAGCCTTATGTATACACTACATAAAATTGCCAAATCACCATATAGCTGAGTGATTTCAGGTTCAGATTACAATATGCATTGTGGGTGGGAAAATATTTTTAAATAGTCTTTAAACTTACAGTAACTCTTCAGAACTTGTTTTTATATTTGTCTGTGACCTTTTATCTCTTCCTAATGCAGACAGGGACCTGACTCCATTAATCTGCAACTGATTTGTGTGAGGGCAACATTTCCAGCTGCACAAGTCCTGTAACATCTACACCTAAATTAGCTCATGAGTCAATAGATCCAGTTGGGTTATTACATGTATTGCATCAATTATCTACAAATGAAATACAGCTGCGTTGTCTATTGCACCACTTTAAAACATCCAGTTAATGAGCCTCAGAGCTCAAAAAGATTGGGAGCATTTGGTGACAACAAACAAAAAAGAAACCTAATCTGGTCCTGCATTATCCAGCTGTAATTTTTATTTTTTTTTCAGTCAAGCCAAATGAGGTATTTACCATAAACAAGTGCACTACCTTTAGTTTATTTACTAAATACGAGTTGGACGAAGGAAGCATGCCTGTGTCACAGTCACAGGCTTTCACTCACAAAACAAGGTCACTTAGGTCTTTGCAACAGACACTTGACTAAAAAAGGCTTCTTTTCCAGCAGTTCAAGATCAGACTGACATTTTGATTGATACTCCTTAATCTTTTTCACATTTTCTTCTACTGAGCAGGGCACCATCACCACAGCCTCACAGTTTCCCCCATTTCTGGTGCAGGGAATTGGAGGGGGAAGCACAGCATCGGGGGCTGGGAAGCTGTCTCCATATTTTCAGCAGTTGAAAGAATCTCTAGAGAGCTCCCAAATTGCCTGTATACTTTTTTATGTGCAGCATGGCGGGCACCTGTTTTCAATTGCATCTTCAGATCAGAAGATCCTCCTACTTAGGGTCTGCAAGTCTGGCCATAGCATATAAAACGTCCCATGCATATGGCTGTCATTTCTGTTTTCTTTGCACATGATTTCTGTTCCATGTGTAGGTGAGAGACTTGTTTGAGGCCTGCTTACATCATGTGTATGGAACTTGATCCACACTGTAGGGAAGTACGTACAGAGGGCATTTGTTTAAACTTTTGGTCAGTGAGGGCCATTCTCATTTTAAGTAGATTTTCACTTACAAACTGTGTGAGATCATTTTAAGCCATCACTGGAGACCTCAGCTTTGCAGAATTCATGGCACATAAAGCAAGATAACTTCTAGTTTGAGCCTGTCTCCATGCAGCTTCCATCTGCCCGCACATCAGTCCAGCAGCTTTCACACATCTATCTCAGCTGCTACAAAGAGGGTTGGGGACATTCCATGTTAAACTGTGGTATGTCCCCCCAAGAAAAGAGTCTTTTCTAAGAAGTGGGATCTTCAGAAGGAAACAAGCCCTTTCACTCATGCACACACATGAAGGTGGACTGATTTGCTTTGCAAATCCTGATGTCTGACCTGGAGACAAACTAGGCTTCAGATCTGGGAGAACTTTAGAACACGCACATTTTGAAGTGCCTAGAGAACAATACTTGATTAAGCTCATGACTGAGATACAGTGTGGGACTGAAAGTCAGCATGGAGATGGAAGTAAAGGAAAAAAGAGAGAACAGCTTTTAAGACGAATGGGTTACCTGTGGGTTAAATAGTCAGAAAAAAATGTCACAATGAGTAATAAACTTGCTTGAGGAGACAAGTTAGCATTCCTTTTCACCCAAGGAATTATGCAAGCCAAAGAAGCAACCCAAGAAAATGTAGGAGCCAGTGGGCAAAGAAGCATCTCCTTCCCCTTTATGTGGCCGCTTGCAGCCACTCACCCTGGCTGTGCAGCCCAGGGCCCATGGCTGGCCACCTGGAATGAGCAGCATATTACATGAAGAAGTGAGCTGATGCTGTTCTCCCAGGCACTTGGGTGAAGTTTTGGTTTATAATATCCAAACATTCTTGATGCTTACATTCCTCTGGACAAAGGCTTTCACACTTGAGACCCCCAGTGTTTTCCTTCCCATTATCATGATTACAGAGCATGTAATCTCTCTTCTCCTCTTTTTTGGCTTTCATTTGATCTGTCATCAAGGAGCTGTTTTCTTTGTTCCCCTGGCCGTGGTGCCCCTCCCACCCCCAGCCATCTCTGGGAAACACACACACCCACACATGGCCTTTACTGTAGGCCATCCCTCAAAGCCAGGAACAAAAACAAGATCAAAAAGTCACAAGTGTAGCAGATGTCAAGTGGTCCCTTAAGACCTCTACTTAACCCCTTCCTCAGGATTTGCTGGACCTTGACAACAAATCAAGCAGAAGGAATAGCAAATCTTTTCTAAAACTTTACTGTTTTTTATTATAAATCAGGGCTCAGTTTATATATCCTAATGCCTTGCTCAACTGCAGGAAACATTTAATGAAGCCAGAGCTGGCTTAAAGCTCTGGCTATGAACCTACTTACTACTAATTGGGGTTGTTTATGACTTTATGTAATAAAGTTTGACATTGCAAACTGTGAACACTTTTTACAGTACTTCCTTCTCTTTCTGCCCCTGAAATGTCATCTAAAACCAGGTGTATGAAATGTCTGTGCAGCAGTTAAGCAATCAATGCCTCTTATCTAAATGACAGAGATGTATGGGGCATTTAAAGCCTAATGATTATAAATGGGGGAGAAAATAAGCGTGGAGGAACTTTTCCATCTTTTTTCTCTAAGTACAGTATGCCCTGCAAATTTATCATATTCTCCATGAGCCACCTCAGGATTGCCTACTACTCCTTACAAAATGAAAAACTGCAGACCATTTTGAAGAGGGAAAATATCTTCTCAAATTGCAGCTTTGTCTACAGTTTAGGGAATACTGTCCAAGCTAAAACTGAAAAATTTGTAATAAAAAGCATTAAGTCAGCCTGAAAATATAGAAAACTCTGAAAAGAGTTATTTGGAACAGATCACTGAAAAATGATTTTCCTGTGTGCACAGTGGGCTTTCAAGATCCCCTGAAAACTGGTATTTTTTTCCTACCTATGTACTTAATTCTGAGTCAGTTTTGGTTTTCAGCTGCTTGTTCCAGTTCTGCAGTCAGTTCTACCCTGGCAGACCTTTCTACATAGGCAGAGATCCTGCAAGAACCTTTCGTCTTTGCATAAGACACAACTCCTCAGTTAGATCAGATTGCAGGATCAGGGCCTAGGCATGAATACATCCAGTCCTCTCAGGAAATGCTTGACTTGGCCAAAAGAGTGTAACCCAAGAAACAACACTCTACTTCATATGGAAAAAACAACTTCACTGAATATACTAATCTGCAGTCCTTTGCCACCACAACCAGCAGCTACAAGAAAAGGTGACATTCTCACCATCTCTGACATGCCAGTCCTCTGCCAGGATCATTTCAGGAGACTGAAAATACAAATGAATTCTGCACAGGTACAGAGGTCTATAATTAGGGCTCTTCATGCATGACTGGCACCTTTATTGTGTACAGTGTAGTCTGATCTTTATCTGCCTAACTACAGGCACAAGGAGCATAGTGGCATGGCCTTCATCTCTACCTTACCTTTCCCAGTGATGTAAGGCATTTCAGCCCATGATCTGCCTTGTTACTGGCAGTCCAGCCAGCCACTTTCTAGGCCATGATTATGGAGATTTCTGTGCAGTGGCTGCAAATCATGTACAAGTTATCTGTTTACATACCACAGTCTAGTGCCTTTGCAGGACCTTAGCCCAAGCAATACATAGCAGCCAATTGCACTTGCACAAGCTGTGCCAGGGAAGATTGAGGTTGGATGTTAGGAAAACTTCTCCAAAAGTAGTGGTCAAGCGCTGGAATGGGCTGCCCAGGGAGGAGGTGGAGTCACTGGCCCTGGAGGTGTACAAGAAACGTTTAGATGTTGTACTGCGGGACATGTCTTAGCAGCAAATATTGGTCATAGGGGAACAGCTGGGCCAAATGGTCATGGAGATCTTTCTAACCTTAGTGATTCTATGAAAAAGTTCAAAGCCTGAGCTATCTTCAATGGGTCTTCATTACTCTCACCTTCTTACCTTTTTTTTTCTTTGTAACTAATGTTCTTCATAGAGCTATGCCTTGCCTGCTGGCTGAGAAAAACAGATTTTGCATGTGGAGGCATATGCTCAGAGAGGCATCCAGCTACAGAGCTGAAGGTGCAGCCTAGTACTGCAAGCACAAAATCCAGCATCATCAGCCCAAACACCAGAGGATAGTGTGACATGCAAAAAGGTCAGACCTTTGTCAGCATATAGAATCTGAGCTGATCACCTAATAGCCACGGGACGAAAGTAGACTTCTACTTAAGGGCACACAGAACAACACATTACTCTATGTATATCCAGAGTGGCATGATGCTTGAGAGAAGTTTTGGCAATATTGGAACAGTCTTAAAAGTGTGTCTATGTATCTAATTACATGATGAGTAGCTGACTGGGATAGTCAAATGAGTCTTAAAGAGGGACATCTAGCATCAAATCCTCCTAGATCTTTGTCTTCTAATTTGTCTTGGTGGATCTAAAAATTTTGGAAGTTTTTATCTATCTATCTTTCTATCTAAGTATCTAAATATCTAAGTATCTAAATATCTATCCTACTTCTATTCTATTCTATTCTATTCTGTTCTGTTCTGTTCTGTTCTGTTCTGTTCTTTCTACTCTATGATCTATTTTTTCTTGAGATGTCTGAAAATCTGCTACTTAAGTATGGGGTCTGTGGAACATTGCCTTTTTACATACCTAAATGTGTGCATTCAAAATGCTTCTAGTCCAAATTGTCCAAAAATAATGGACTAGAATGTAGTTGATTTTCACAGTGCAATGCTTAATGTAGCATTATATATTATTCACTTCATTCCTGTAACTAAGGGGGTTCTTTTTGTGTCATTTATAGATAAAATAGTACTAAGTCAAGTCAGCTTCTTTTTTTTCTTAATGTCCAAAGAGGATAAAATTATAGCACAGGTGTAATTAATCTTTTTAAGAAGCAGTTCACCTTTCTCAAAGTAGCACACTATAGCATACAGAAGAAAAGAGAAGTGGCCCTCTCTAGTGCTACAGGATTTCTCTCTTTAATCAAAAGCATTTGATGGCTGATCATTAATAAAATGTTTGTCAGTAACTGTAGTCTGGTTCAAACACCATTCTTTGAACTAGAGTATCATATTTGGGTACATTGCAAGTCCACAATGATTTTTACACAGCGTTTTATTTTACCTTTTCCTTGTGTCAAGAGCTTCAAGTTACATATGAACTGACAGGCAGATGCAATAGATGCTCTGCAGAGAATGATGATAGGCAATGAGTTTTGTAACTTTTCAAAGTGGACTGCCATATTTCAAGTGTCTAACTTGGTGATTAATCTCCTATCGTTTAACATTAAATGCTTTGGTCTCTGCCTCCAGAAGCTTGGGATTTTCTTTGGTGTATTTTTTGAAAGCCTTGTCAGGAAATACAAAGTATGTCCAGACTGAATCCATGCTGAAACTGTAACAGACTTCAGCTAAAGCAAGACAAAACCACAAATAAACCTATGAAATCATGTCAAACGGCCACACAGTGATATCCTTGAAGAACTATCACTGTCATTAGCATCTTCCACAACTATCAAAGTCTGTATGTCAGTAAGAATGTCTAAGTGATTATGTTTGGCAGCATAACAGCAGCAAATAGATATTAAACAGTTTGTGGAGATATAGTTATTTGTGCCAGACTCACATAAATCTCTGATATTTGAAAGAAAATAATTATTAATAGTAAAAACAGAAAAAAAAGAAAAAAAAGAAAAAAAAAAGAAAAAAAGAAAAGAAAAAAAGTGGGTATGAAATTTTGCAGAGATTTCAGAGATACTGAAATTGTTATGGTTTGTCTGAGATTGTCTGAGATTGTTATGGCTCTGAGGTTGGAATATGCAATACAGAGAAATGACAGATTGATGATCACCACAAATATCAAAGAATATCACCTGCTGGCCTCATGGTATCAGATTCTTTTGCTTTTTATTACGCTTTACTTTAAAAGGTCAGGGTAGACTGAGAATCCCAATGAAATTCAATCTCTCCATTTAACAAGGAATCTAGTAAGATGTCTTGAATAGGATAAAAAAACTGTATTTTGAAGACTGGAGAAATCCCAAAGGAGTCTTTTCCTAGCCACAGATGAAAAACAACAGACCTAATACTTTATGCATAGTTAAGCAATATTTTACTTCTTATTTTTAATTACAATTATATTCATCTTTTGAAATAGTAGCTCTATATGCAACTATGGGTTTTTTGAGAAAGACCATAGAATACACTGGGAAACAACCCATGGTAAATTGTCTTTGCACAGTGCTTTATATACAGAAGTAAAATTATTAATCTCTCTCCAAACATAAGTGTAGGAAGTCTTGAACTAAAAGTTCAAGTCTAATAGTAGCACTTCATTCATCCACATATCTCCTCTGTACACTATATGAGGAATAGGGGAGTATGATCTAACTGAGGAACAAATGGCTTGTTCATGCAGGTTTACATTATCATACAAACTCACATTTCGGAATATCAGATTCAATTCTAGAGAGCAACGTGCCATACCATAGCCTTCTAGCAATTCCTTTTTTCTAGAATGCCAAGAAGCTGTCTCATTTAGCACTGCTGCAAGATAATAGCCTTGTATACACTTCTCTTATCTCTAGGGGAGTCATTTGCCCTTCAAAGATTATCGTCTTCTAGTGTATGCGCACAAATAACTGAAAAAGAATTCAGAGCCTCAGACAAATATCTCCCAACTTTTAAATATCTATTGAGGAAAAGATAATTATTTTATTACTAGGGTGAGTAGGACAGCTATTGGTTAGCTTGTCTTCTCCTGGGACAATGTCACTGTTGAGATGGAAAGAGGACCACTTTCACCACTTTCACACTAATCATTGGAGCCTAGAGTCAGACACTAGGTTTTTTATATATTAGACATTATTTATGCTCTGTGTTAGGCTCTTGACTTTAGACAAAGCATAGACAGCATTAAGAAAAAAGGTGCTTTTTAGAATAACAGGTAAAACTTTAATTTTCAAAACACTCTGCAATAAAAAGCAAAACTATGAGATCAATATGTGCAATAAAGGCAAAATGTTCCGTCAGCATCTATCATCTCAGACAGGATAGTTACAAAATCCACATCCATTTTGTCTTCTCTCTTATCTCCACCATCAGATACTCATTTCAAGCCACAGGTGGAAGCCATTGAAGTGATATTGAATTTTTTGTTAGCATATGATATGAGTAGTAGCAGAGAAGCAGCTTCTGAAGGATGAGTCAGTCTCTCACCTTCTGTGATACCCCCTCAGGATATCCTTCAGTCAACTTCCCACATTAATGCCAAAGAGAGAACATGGTTTGTTAGATCAGGTGATACTATAGGCTATTCTTGTTAACTGACACTTGAAAGCAGTTCCAGAAACTGACTGCCAAATCAGGGTTGTCTGCCAGGAAATAGAAATCAGGTAACTATAACAGGGTCCCTGATTCTATGTCATACGTTTCCCTGAACTAACTAAAATCTAACAACAGGTGAGAATTCAGCACACAGTGGTGTGACAAAAAGGAAGGTCTTCAGAGGCAGAAATGGGCAGCAGCTCTCAGGTGCCAAGGCTGTTGTTTTGTTCTGTCTGATCAGTAGCTCAGCTGAATATCTTACCTCAGTGCTGTACTTCTGAATAGCCAGCTGCCCTTTAAATGAGTTCAGTTGCCTTCTCCCTTACCCATTCTTTGGAATTATGATCCAGGTCTGTTCCCAAGCAAATCAGAAGGAAAATATCCACAGTGAGCTGGAGCACCCTCCCACCTCTTCAGCTTGCTCTCAGGGAAGGACTTAGTGCATCTGAGGGTGAACAGCAAGAACATGACTGAACAGCAGTGGTCTAGAATGACAAACCACTCTCCTGAGAAGTCATTATAGAAGTTTTGGCATTTAAATCTTCAGAAAACTTTGCAAGACAATTGCTGGCAAAGCAATGATTATCTACAAAATTTATGGCAAAGGCCTGTCATGAGAACTTTTGTCTAGTTTCATTTTGTCAAAATGCTATCCTGCATTTTGTAATGTAATCCATTCAGGAGAAAAATTACTACTTTTCCTTGATTAAATCCTTCAGAATTACAAGAAAAAAAATACTAGTATTTTAATTCCGATACCATACCAAGAGTTAAAGTTCAAAAGATTTTTTTGTAAGCTTTGTTTTAATGTTTTAGCAGAAACTAAATTTTGCCACAGCCCAATCTGTTAGAATGTTCTTAGAGAAGCAATGTAATTGTTACCAGACATGCAGAAATGCTTCAAGTTTTGTGATGCATCTGACTACATGATAGATTTCTCACCAGGTCTGGGGATAGTGGCTGACAGTGAATAAATGGTACTGGAAGGGGTCTCTTTTCAGAGCAGGAGAAATGGTGTGCATCTTAGTATTGACCCCAACTCAGACCTTCGTCCTGAGCTGACTGAATTGGCCTCCTCTGTGACAGTCTACTTAATGGGGGCTCTCCCAAAGCTGCCTTAGACATACCAACTACTGCTAATGATGTGGACACCAATACCTGTTCCTTGGAAACTAAGGCAATGTATCCAAACCCATTTTTGTTGTGATTCTGAAAAAGCAGTTAGTAATGCTTGTCCGTACCCTAAATTCTTACTTTCCCATATTTACCTTTCTATCTGTTATTGTTCAGTTTGGCTTTGTTGGAATTGTTTGTGGTGGTCATCACTACAACACTTTAAAATATTACAGTCAGATATATGTGGGTTGTAGTGGTCAGGAATACTAAAACACTGTTTTCAGTGTTAGGAAGGACAGTGCATAGAAGAAAAGGAGAAAAATCTCTGAGTTTGCTCTCTCCATCCACATTCAGCACTGGGCATATAGTTCAGAACAGGTTCATTTTTTCTGGTACATGAAATTCAAAACTGAGAACATTGAAGGAAAAAAAGATCCAAAATTAAAAACAATAATCACATCAGCTCTTGGACATGAAAGGTAATGTATTCAGCAGCTGCACACTCTTTACTTTGTACCAAAACAGCTGCAAAATCCCTGTGTGCTCGGATAAGAGGGAAATGCAGAAAAGAGCAGCCTGCATCTTAATGTACGTAGGCCACTGCATACTGTACAGCAACAGTGTTCAGCAACAGTGTTCAGCTATTGAAATCACATCAGGGATTTCCTGGAAGAGTTCTGGACATAGTTTTAACACACAAAAAAAACAGTTTTCATGAAGTCACTTTTCAACAGTTTTGATCAAGATTCTGAGAAAATGATTGGCCCATACATTGCCAAACTGCATGAAAATTACTGACTTCTGCAATAAGCAAGTTACAGATTCAGGTCTTATGGAGAGAGAACTGTTCTCTGAAAACTTCGAGGGACTCTGGATGAGTCTAGGGAGCTTACATCGCTTACACCCAACTGCCAAGCATAAACAAAGCTGTCACTTAGCTAATTCATAGAATCATAGAATATCAAAGCTGGAAGGAATACACAATGATCATCAAATCCACCAGTAACCTGGGAGAAGAGGCTGACTCTCACCTCTCAGCAACCTCATTTCAAGTAAGTTCTCCTCTGAGCTTCCTCTTCTCCAGACTGAACAATCCCAGTTCCTTCAGCCACTCCTCATAAGACTTGTGCTCCAGATCCTTCACCAGCTTTGCTGCCCTTCTCTGGACACACTCCAGGGTCTCAACGTCTTTCTTATAGTGAAGGGTTCTGAACTGAACAGAGCACGCAAGGTACAGCCTCATCTGTCCTGAATACTGAGAGAAAATTCCCTCCCTGCTGGCTATGCTGCTTCTGATACAAGCCAAGTTGCCACTGGCCTTCTTGGCTACTTGATCACATTGCTGGCTCATGTTCAACTCTCTGCCGACTGTCAGATGCTTTTCCACTGATCAGCTTTCAAGCCACTCTGCCTCAAGTCTATAAAGTTGCATTGGGGTTGTTGTGACCAAAATGTAGGACTCTGTATGTGGTCTTGCTGAGCCTCATACAATTGACTTCAGCCCATCAATCCAGTCTATGCAGATCCTTCTGTAGGGCCTTTCTCCCCTGTGGCAGATCAACTCTTCCTCCCAGCTTACTGTCATCTGCAGACATACTAAGGGAGCACTCAAAACCCTCATCCAGATCATCAATAAAGATATTGAAACAGATAGGCCCCAGTACCGACCCCTGGGGAACACCACTAGTGACCAACCACCAGTTAGATTTAACTGTTTGTTCACCACCACAATCCTCCAGCCAGTGTTTTACCCAGCAGAGAGTACACCTGTCTGAGTCCTGGGCTGACAGCTTCTCCAGAAGAATACTGCAGGATACACTGTCAAAGATTTTATTAAAGTCTAGGTAGATTATGTCCACAGCCTTCCTCTCATCCACCAGGCACATCATCTGGTTATAGAAGGAGATCAGGTTGGTCAAGCAGGACCTGCCTTTCATGAACCCATGTTGGTTAGGCCTGATCTCACAGACCTGCACATGTCACACAGTCACACTTGAGATGATCTTCTCCATGATTTTCTCCAATACTAAAGTCAGGTTAACAGTCCTACAGTTCTGTAGATCCTTCTTGTGACCCTTCTTGTAGATGGGTGTCACGCTGGCAAGTCTCCAGCCACCTGGAACCTCTATGGTTGATCAGAACTGCTGATAAAAGATGGAAATTATCTTGATCAGCTCCAGTACCTTTAGGTGGATGTCATCTAGTCCCATGGACTTGTGACAGTCTGGGTGGAGTAGCAGACTGCTGTTTCCTCCTGAATTATAGGAAGTTTATTCTGATGCCCATCTGTATCTTCCAGCTTAGAGGGCTGAGTACAGTGCTGATAACTGATCCATGAGGATATCAGTCCAGGGAAGAAAAGAAATCACAAAGGGAATAAATTTCCAGAGCTTCGTAGAAGGAAATTGATGAATAAAAGACTAAGGAGGTAAATGATGAGCTGGAAATAATATGAGAACAAACTAACGCAGGGCAAAGATTGAGTAAAGAACAGTTCTCACATTTTATTGGAATGAACAGACCCTAAGAGATTTCTTGTCTGGTCTGCAGGTATATGACACCAGCAGATCATTAATAGTGTGTACGATGGCATCCTATGCCATCTAAAACAGCATCACACTAAACGAAACATTTAACTCATGATATTCAGACATCCAGAAGAATACATCACAGTGTGTGTGTATTCACCTACAATGAACAGTAGGTTCTGTACATGAACTAAAAATTGACCTTCTTTAACTGAGAGGGATCATGTGGAGAAGGCTAAGTTAAACTACAGTAGAGAAAACAAATACAGAGGAGCAATTATAGGCATGATTTGAGCACTGAGCCCCAGCATCACAAACTGACTCCTTGTCATAAACTATTCATTTACACTGCTGGACAGTAACAGCTGCCCTTTCTGTTGACAGGGACAAGCACTCAGCAGCCCTGTGTCTGAAGTGAGGCACTTTTTGACAGCAGACATAATTTGATAGAATCATAGGATCATTTGAGTTGGAAGGGACCTTGTAAGGCCATCTAGTCCCACTCCCTTGCAATTAACAGGGACACCTAAAGCTAGATAGGTGCTCAGAACCGTGTCCAGCCTGATCTTGAATGTCCCCAGGGACAGGGTATCCACCACCTCTCCAGGAAATCTATGCCAGTGCCTCACCATCCCTACTGTAAAAAACATTGTCCTCATATCCAGTCTAAATCTCCCCTCTTTTAGCTTGAAACGCTGAGGGCATTTGTGCAGCTCTGCAGGGGAAGAACTCTATTTGCATTCCATTTTCACTGCACTGTAAACTGCTTAAGGGTAAAAACACGACAGAAGTATCAGGCAGACAAACAAGTATGCAGGGCCATAGAGGGTTCTGAAAATGAGCTAAAGGATTACCAGAAGTTCACACAGAAATACATTTACAGACAAAATTATGCAAGACAATGCATGTAAAAGCATAAATAAGTCCAGTGCAGTGATGGTTTACCATGTATTAATGTGACATTAAAAAAACATCCATCCCTCTCACACAGTCAGAAAACATAACTGTAGACACTTTAGATGGAGAGTACCTCATGAAACAGGATCACTATACTCCAAGCTGATAAGCTGAAAGAATCCCTTGGGACAGGCTTCATGAAATCACAATCCCAGAAAAAGAAAACACTTATTCATGACAACATGCTGTCATCACAAGACTCATTATATCACACCCATTGTATCAACTGTGCCTCCTGCAAAATATCCATAAGGCTTTTTCAAGGGCAGAAGTATAGCAGAGAACGAAATAAATTAACTCACAAATAAATAAATAGCTGGAGAAGCGAGAGCAGAGGAAAATACAACTGAAAAATTTTGCATTGTTACTGACCATAAGAAACATAACCAAAATTTAAATCAGTTTAAAAGACCATGGGTATTTGAAGTCAATTTTACTGTCACAAATTAACATGGCAAAAGCCTGTTAGGACAGCTTCCTGGAAGAGGAATGAGAAAATAGCACATGTAGCAGCACAAAAACTTTGTTCAGAGGAAGAGCATAAGGAAAGAAAAAGAAGTATACAGAAGAAAGAATAAAGGCTGAATGTTGCATTTCCTTGGCTTTTTATCTTCGCTTTTTATACATGGCAGAAAATGGAGAATGTTGTTACCACTGAGGGCAAAAAATCTCAAGAGATTTCTCCAGGTAATTACTGGAACAGTTGCACCAATTGCCTGTACAGAGGTTAAAAGTTAAACAAAATTCTAACTTTAAAATCATATGAGAAAATATGCTTGGGTAAAACAGAGGCCTCCAAGCTAGCCAGTGAGTCAAATGATAAAGGTTCTGCTTGGAACAGCTCATAAAGCAATCTCGAGTTTGGGCTTGACAAACTTCCTTTCTCACCTGTGGTTTTTGTTAGCTTCTTTTTACCCTTCCAAGAACAAATCCGACCTTCTGAAGCTCCACTGCTTGTCAGCATTAAGTGAAATAAAAAGCTTCTGTTAACCAGTTTGAGATGTTTGACTCTGATGAAATAGTTTTGATTAGAGAATGTTTTATGTTACGTTCCAGAGTTTATTTTTCCTTTTAAAGGTAATATGAGACCATAGGTTAGATTTAAAGTTTTCTTAGGTAGTTTGTCCAGAGGCAATAGATATTTTGGAAAAAGAAAAGCTGTCTTCACTTGCATTATGCTTGCTGTTTGTCTTCATCAGTATATGAAATGCATTTTCTCACTTGTTTCCAATACTATCAGCAGTCAAGACTTGCCACTGACCCCTTTAAGACAAGTGCATGCTCTTAAAGCAAGCTATGTAATTTCCTATGAAGCAACTGAGCTGAACTACTTTCTGGTTACGTGTTGAGGGGATTTATAACACCCCAAAGGCAGCAAATATACATGTTCATAAGCCTGACATGGAAATGGAGAAACCAGGTATGAAAAGACTGCAATGAGAGCTGCACCCATCCCAAGCAATATCATTCTGATTCAACCTTCAGCATGAAATGGGTGATTGATGAAACAGACTGAAGACAGAACTAGAAGTCTATATATGAAATGTTTAAAGGTATACCATAGCTGTTTTGGGGAGTGTACCCTTAAAGAAGGACTATGGAGAATAAGCATTACTGCAAAATTATGTTGATCAGACAGATCAAGAGATCAGACATAACTGCAGACAAACAAGTTGAGATAAAAATTTCAATACCAAGTTCCCAAGAATCATGGCACATGAGTGTTTCCATTACACAGAGGGCACCAAGCCCTCAGAAACAACACTTATGAGAAGCTGGAAAATGCGTAGCTTAAGACAAGTGCATTCCCTGGTCATGTATGCAGTGGGGAAACAAGAATGTTAGTTTTTGAACGCTGACAACCAAGACTGAGAATGCATGAGTCAATTCCAATGAGAAAAGGTATCCATAAAACTAGAAAAGTGTCACTATATGTCCCTTGAGAAGGGTCAGGTTGGCCTTCAATATCTTCTGTGCCATGGACAAGGAATTGAATGGAGTCTGGGAGTTGTAGAGGTACCAAATCTAATGCCTCCTTTTCTTCTCCTAGCTAAATATTCTCCATTAAGATATTTGAAGGCACTGATGGAGGTACTACTTCCACAAACTGTGCTATGAATTTTCTGTTCTGCACCCAATCAAGAAGCAACAGTGCTGCTCATTTGACCTCAGAGCTAGGTGGGAATCTCAACATTTAGATGACTTTTGGATGGCAGTTTACTATCAAAAATTCTTGGGTGCCTCTTTAGTCCCAGACAGGAACATCACAAGCTGCAGTGACTGCTCCACACCTGTATCAAGCCGACCTGGCCAGGTTCAATTTCCAGATCAGCAGCATGGCACGTGGACAGTTGGTGCAAAATATCCCAGTGCAAGGCATTGATGTACTTCTTTTGTGCATAGTTGCCTTCTTTCTGTACTAAGTACCAGAGCCACCAGAAGCACTGGAAAATATTCATTTTCTGCAAAAATATGAGTAAAGTCATTTCCCATAAAACTTTTCACTGAGAGCACAGGATACCATCAGCTTGTCACCTGTAATGTAGGGAGGCTCGGTAATGCAACCCTTCAAAGTTCTGCATTAAGAGAGTCCTGGAAGGTGCAGAAGAACTGGTACCTCTGTATTTCAACACTAGGTACCTCTGTATTTCAACACTACTTGTCTCTACATCTGTTTTAAAAGAAAGTGACTGATAATGGATCACCAGTGTGCATTTCATCTCTATGCATGCATACTTCTGTAATTTACAAACATGCTAAATCAGATTAGATTTCTTAATTAAGCATTCCAGGAATTGATGGGGGAAAAAAAAAGAAATGACATCAGCTGTCCAGTGAATATTTCCACAGCTACTAAATAAATAAACATATTAAAATTTAGAAAATAAAAATCTAATCACAAGAAGAATCCAGGGCTTTTTATGTCAACAGCCAAGGTCTTGTATGCCCCCAAGAATGATTGAATGATGCCTGAAATTCCTGAGGAAAATACTGTCATTTAAAGTTCATGCAGTATTTCTTTCCTGGTCTAAAGTCTCCCTGCCCTGTCTCCACCACCTGATCCTACTGCCATATGTGTACTCATTCGAACGAGCCCAAGTGTTCCTTAGTAACTACTGGTTTTTCTTTGCAATTTACATGAGGATTCTGCCAGGGCATGATATCTTTGTGCAACACACTGAGAGGAAGAAGAGACATCAGATAGAAGATTAGCAACTGAGTAGCATGCACCTCCCTTCACTGAACTTGGTAGAAGACCTGGAGAGATGACCTCACCCAGAAGCTCATACCCTTCTCTGGGAAGGAAGAAGCATGTGATGGTTGCACACCCTCGTCCTGTCATAGCCACTGAAAGACTATGTGCTTATGTTTCTCAGTGCACTTTGCCACAGTACCTGAAGATTTGAGTCTGGAGAGAGACATCATATTAAACAATAGGGAGAGAAAATAAATTCTGAATAGTTTGTGGTTACACTTTTTATGTGGAGGGTTTTATTCTTGCTGGAATTCCACATAAGGAAGGATATAGGTCCAGTGCAGAAACAGAATAATTTAGGTTGCAGAGCATCAGTGGGTGTTTGAGGTTCAACATCCTACTCAGAGGCTCAGAGCAGTTTTGAAGTGAAATCATATTGCTCAGCTTTGCCCAACTGAATTTTGTGTATCACCAGTGACAGAAATTTCATCACCACACTGTAAACTAGAAGAGCCTAATCCTTCTGTATAAAAGACAAAGATAAAATCACATACTGCTCTGTAGCTAGGTGTTGCTCGTACACGGCTGCAAAGAAACAATTATTGGGTCATACCAGTTTTGCATTTACTTTTCATACATACCCCCCCTCTGAGGTAGTCTTTATTACTCCTTTTTGACAGTCTTAAGACCCAGTGGTCTCATACTATTTCTCAACAAATGATTGGTCCAAAGTAAGTGTGTCTTATTTTACCTTCTCCTTTTTTGCCCAGCTCAGCTCATTTGTCTTTTTTTCTTTTTCTCCAATTATTTTTGGTCAGAGTTACTTGTACTACAGACTTCACAGCACTCTCATTCATTTCACAGAATCATAGAATCATTTGAGTTGCAAAGGTCACTTAGTCCAAATCCCCTGCAACGAACAAGAATAAATATCTGCTAGATTAAGATGCTCAGAGCCCAAACCAGCTTGGCCTTGACTTTCCACTTTCAAGATTGGTATACTATCATCTTAGAACAGTCAAAAACACACCATGGCCATATGGCAGCACTGGCCCAATTTGTTTAGGGAGGTGAATCAAAAATGCCAGCTTCATAGATTCATTGCATTTAAATCCCAGAGCATTTTACATGCTTTTTCTGATGCTTACTAGCAAGTAAGTCTCTGATCTGAATGCTGAAGACAACATTTTTCTTTAATAAGCAATTACTTGTGACTTCTGGTGATGACCAGCAGCCCTGGACAATACAGTCTTCTGCTCTTCCTGAGAGCATTTACATGTTGATTGGTGGTGCCATCCTGAAAATGTGCTGGCTCTGGGCTGCGAAGCAGAGGTTGCACGTAATCTGATGAGGTCTGCTGGCTACGCTAGTGATCAGGAAGAATTTTTTATAAAAATAACATTTGTGTACTGTAAACTGAGGATGCAAACAAGAACACAAGTTCAGCTGCAAACACACTTCCTGATGTGTTATCTTATATTAAATACCAGAGAAGTACTGGAAACACCCAAGCAATTAAGTTTGTGTTTCCATAAACTACACGGGCACAGTATGAAGGATTGTGACAAGGGTTGAGAGAATAATTTGAGGTGAAACCCAAACCCACTGAAACCAGTTATGTTCAATTTATTCAGTTCACCACGTGTGTCCTGGTTCAAGGTTTTGTTGTGGAAATGTTGTGAGAGCACAGACTGCCCAACACCCCCTGCTCTGTATTCATGCACAGCAGTGCCTGCCAAGACAGAGACCAATGAAGTGGGGCAGGATCTCATCTCTGGACCCCTTCCAGCACCTCCTCGTGCTGCTGACAACATGAGGGGCCACAGATGTGCCACTTCCAATTTGGCTGGGGTTGGAAGGGAGCAGCACTGCAGTCCTGCATCAGTACCAGAGCTGTCTCAGGTGGAGAAGGAACAAGGCTCCAACTAGATGACTTTTTTGCATTTGAAAAATGAAAGCAAAAGTAAAAAAATGACTATGTCTGTATGGTGTGGTGTTGGCAGGGTGCTGAAGAAAAGATATTCAGAAGCAGAGGGGAGAGACAGTGAGAATAAATGGTGTTCTCAGAAGGATATTGAGATAGAGGTGGGTGAAAAGAGGAAGAAGGAACAAAACAACAACAACAACAACAACAAACGGTTAACAGAAAGAGTAAAAAGCTAAGAAATTACTGAAAAAATTAAGCCTTACACAGACTATGATATTGGCAAAACTGATGTGGTAAAGGCCTCAGCAGAGATGCAGTGTGCACAAGCAAGAGGAGAAGGAATTGGAAAAGAGGTACTGGGACACTTCCCTTCCACATTTCCTCTTCCCTTCCTCCCACCGATGTAAAGAAACACAAATATATCTCAAATATGCAGGCAGCTCTAATTCTCAACTCCTCTTTCTCCATAACAAGTCCCATCACAGCATCATCTGTTCATATTTCAGCAGTTCTCAGGACAGCATACAAATACCAGAGCTCTAGAGTGCTGCCTCCTCTTTTGGTTTGTTTTACCTACCAGCGAGTATGACCCATCAGCCTCCTACAGAGCTCCCATGCACTTTTGTACCAACACAACACTCTGCAAGTGTTAAGCCAGAAGCCTCAGAATGCCAAGGCATCTTCCCAGTCACTTACAGGTCTAAAGCCTAAGTCTGCATGCAGGTAAGATATGCTGCACTAAAAAGCAATTAAAGGGTTATTTTTAACAGTGAGCAAGTAACCTTAGGGCTATGAAGCCAGACATGTCACCTTTGACACCTTAGAAGTCACAGATACTACTAGAACCAATGCATTTGCCAAATACACCTAATGAGCCCCTATAATAGCTTATTTCTTGACAACATCCTAACAGATTTTGGGCACCAAAGGTCTGAAGTCACTCTCCAGAGCTAGTGAGTGTATCTGCATACTTCTGCAGCATCTTTGCTTCCCTGCAGTGAACTCTGGCATGTTCCTGCTTTCCTTTTCTTCTCTCATCTCTTCCACATTTGTGGATTTCCTTTTAGCTATACCTGTCTTTAAGCTCTTTTCTACATGTTTGTTCTCTGCTTTTTCCTTGTTATGTTTTGTTTCTTTCTCCCTAGGTTCCATGCAATCACATTTCTCTTATTTATTTATCATTATATGCCATTGAGTGACATCTCTAATCCCACACTCATTCCTCTGTTCAGGACTTCAAGCACCACAGGGGTGAGGCACTTTACAAATCCCAATACTGTTATTTACAGGATCTTTGCTGTTCTAAATACTACACAAAAAAGGTACTCAGTGGGCCGTGATTTTATTCCAACACTTCTTTATTAACTATAGCTGTGAATCAGTCAAAAGTGTTAAAAATGCAATGCAGCTAAGTTTATTAACAAGGGAAAAAAATTGACAGTGGTTATAACTTAAGTTGAGATTTGAGTGAACTAACTGGCAAAACATTCTGATTTATTTTGCACAGTGAGAATATGATCACTACATATTTACAGCAATGACTGAGGTACATTCTGTAAAGTGCTACTGAAACCTATTTCCTTCATTTCCTTGACAGCAAACGGAAGCAATGAAGGCCTTAAATCACAGAAAATATTTGTAATATGAAAGATAAATGGAGGTCACATTCATCTACTGCAGCATGCGTAGTGGCCAATATTTTACAAGGTTCAGACAGAGTTTATGGGAAATGATCTCAAAGGTACTTCTCCTGTCCCAAAGGTACTTCTCCTGGGCTGTGCCTTTTAGGCCCTACAAGGGTTTCCTCACAAGGGTGACACTGTCACATTACACTTCTGACATGGATTACTTCTGGAAGGAATATACAAGGCCAGGCTGCTGAATGATTTTCCTACAGCAAGTCACAACACTGTTTTTTTATCACTGGAGCGTAAGTCCTTGTGCACTGAGTCCTACATGTTTAGAGAAACAAACCATGAAAGGAAAGCCAACTTACTAGCTGCATGTGAGTTGTCACTCAAATAAAATGGAAGATATACTACTTTTGTTACTTTCCTTTCTACACTCCATAAACACTCCAGCAAAAAAGGTTCTGGAACATCACTTTGGAAACAGACAGTGTTAGATGGATATCTGAAAGAACCGTTAGGCAGCAAATCTGAACTCTTCATCTGGTCCAGCCTCACTGGACCAAGTCAGCCCTCACCCAGCCAGAAGAACAAAACATACGCATCGTTATCCATATCCACCGCTGCCCAGGCTGTCAATAGCAATGCAAAGCACTTGCTTCCAAAACTGAATGGCAAGAACAGTGATGTGATACTTGCTTCCTCCATAGACTGTAATTTAAAAATCAGCAGCCCACAACAAATTAAGAAAGATTTCAGAACAAAAGCATACATTTCTTGGAACAGATGTTATAGAAATTTCATTCTGGGAAAAACATAAGAGGTTTTAACTTGAATTAGTCCCACCATTGAGCATCCACAATAGTGACTGTTATCCCTATCTTATTTTTGGCTGAAAAAGCTGATTTTCTTGTTTATATATATGTCTTCTATTACGTAAAGCCAGCATAAGATCCCTGTGATATACCTGTGTACTTAATATGCCAAAGGAAATGTAGGACAAGCTCAGAAAGACACTGTAAGTCAAAAAAAAAAAAAGAGAGAGAGAGAAAAAACTCTCTTGATATTTTCTGAAACTTGAAACAGATGGCAGTACCCAACTGAAAAATGGCAACAACTTTCCCAGAAAGACTGTCTGGTTGAATACATCCTCTGCTCACTGGTTCTGCATGAATGTCCTCCGAAATGTCCCAGGTGCCCCTCTGGACTAAGGAACACAATCTCTGGGGTGACTGCTCCAGATCAAGAGCACAACCTGAAGGTTTGCCCAGAATAGCCAAACAGAGCTTTTATGAGTTTGTCTTGGCTGCAGCTGAAACCCAATCTGCAGAAAAAAGCTTAGGTTTTACTTTTCACTTAAGAAGGGCCCTCAGGTATTTTAATACATTTTGGCATATATTTTTACTTGCTGTTGTTTATAATAATCCTTTGGAAGCTTGAAAGTGAAATATGTTTGATATCTGATATTTTTTTTTCTTTTATTACTGACAAATACTGATTTATTATGGTAGATCTGTACAGAGGACAGCTGTTCAGAAAACTGTATTTTTTCCCATAAACATATATATATATATATGTATAAATTACTGCTTTTTAAATTATTTCACATTTTCACATTTTTTAAACAGACACTTGCCTACATACCAAAATTCAGAAAAAAAATGTGGTTTTTTTTGGAGAAAGATGTTTACTTTTTCTTAGCTAACAAATATTTTGAAGAAGATTTCAGCTTTGTTGGAGAGACATTTTCCCTGAGAAATATTTCAACAAAGTTTTTCAGTGTCATCCTTATAAATACTACTTGTCTGTACTCTATTCCTTTCACCTACTTTCAGATGAAATTAAAATACACAATGGATTTTGTATTTATGTGCAAATAAACATAAACTGCAGTCTTAGTCAGGCATAAGTTCCTTAAAAAAAATTTAGCCACTCTAATTATCCTGTCATGGAATCCCAAAAGGTAGGTGAAGATACTGATTTAGCTTAAGTAACAAGGTGAGTTCCCTTGTAATTCAACCAAAAAGAAGATGGGGGGAAAAAAAAGGAGGAAAAATTACCTCTTAATATGTCTTCATTGTTTCAACATGATAGATTTCACATGGCAAGTCCTGTCACACTTCCAAAGGTTCCTCTGAGCAACTGATGCATGAACACAGTAAACAAATCAAGATATACACCACACTACAGCTTTCTGGTTTCTTGGCTCACATATTTCTCAAAGCTGTGGAAAAGTATACGAAAAATGTTGATTTCTTCTTAAAAACAAAATTATTTCCATGGAGTTATTGATTTATTCTTTTCAAGTAAAACTGGGAGTGGAATTATGCTGAATTGAGATTTTGGTACTGTTTGCTTGGAGGAGCACAGGTGCAATTGGTCATAATTACCCTCAGACACTACTCACTGTGTTTTCTCACTCAAGAATGTAAATCAATTACTGCAGAGCAAGTCCAAACCAATACTCTAATACTCTTAATGTTAGTTACAATATCAGTTTTTTTGTAGATGAAACAATACAGCATTTCTATCATAACAAAAAAAAAAAAAAGGTTGTAAAAGAGTTTTCAAAACCAAAACATAATAATCCTTTCTCCAACAAAGGACTTGCAGTGCGTCTTACTTCAATCATTCTGAAGTGCTGTCATCTGTACACTTCACTTAAACCCAATCACAAGACTCTAGAACATGCAATGCTTTTGAAGTAATAAACAAAAACTTTTCATAACATTAATGTTCTGGAGGGCAAGTGACATTATTTAAATTTCATCATCCAATAATATTTATCCTGGAAAATAAGGATCTCACTTTTCTGCTGGTCAAGTTACAAAGGGGAAAAGCACAGGTAGCAAGATAAGTTTTTCCAAATGGCAAAGCTGGGACTTGCAAGAGTTGTGACAAATTCAAGGAGTTCCATGCTTCTTCTTAGCATTTTCATTTGACTGAAACCCAAAAAATCAGGAAGAATTTCAGACACAAGGTGGCTGGAGGAGCCAATAATTAGCTGCTCATTTTACTCTCCAGGATCATACCGGCATTCAGTAGTCTAAGAAACAAGGAGCTGAAAGATTGGCTGTGAGCTGCTTTTGCAAACATTGCCTTCCCTTGAACCACAGAGGGTGCCAGGCGGGCACTCCCAAGGCTCTGACACTTAGAAGTTGAGTGATCCAAAACATACAACTGAAATAAGTGCTTCTGCACATTGAAAACTCAGTTTCTGCAAATATTGACATATACGGTTTTCTCCACACATACACAGGTGCCAGTAAAATCTGATGAGCAGGATACCCCTGGGAAAGAAAAATTCACACAGAAAGAAGCAAGTTTGGTGTGGCTAAAGCCAAGTCATTTAGCAGCTGAGTACATCATTTTATAAGGGATTTTTCACAGTGTTTGCCCAGCAAATAAGTGAAGCAATGTGTACCACTTTACAATATCTGTCATCTGCTTACCTAGTCCATACATGTAATACATGATCACACCTGCCCATCTTAAAACTCATGTTGGTAATTAAAGCTTAAGACTCTAATTGTGTATCCCCAAATTGGAAAATGAAGAAATCAGAACTGAAAGCATCCACTTCCTGGCTTGGATTGATGTATTGCTAGACGAGGTCAAAGGAATGAAGGACTTCAGGAGGACGCTGCCTGCAGAGAAATGTCAGATCACAAGAAAGAAACAATTAAAGTTTAGATGATGTCAAATTAGATTGCAGCTGGGGCAAACTAAGAACATGCCCATACACACTGCAACATCTCAGCTGATGGGTAGGAACATTTTGAACTTTTACTTGGGTCATATCCTGCTATAGTTGTTCACAAGTAAAACAACAAAACTGAAATATGGACCTAGTGGATAAAAGAGGAGCACTTAATGGCCTGGCTGCCTGGATAACTAAGAACTGCTAATAGTAGCTGAGGAGCAGTTTTGAAGTTCTGTTTTTGATGGGAGATAGAATGAGATAAATTGTTGTCTCTTTACATGAGTGAAGGAGATTTATGCAAGCAAGAAATGTTGGCCTTTAAGAGGGACACTCTAGAAAGTACCTTATTGTGAACGTCAGGGAAGTTTTTCCCCAGGGTATGCAATACTGCGTTATATACCGAATAGCAAACTAAAGGAGTGCAAAACACATGCCATCAGCTAGAGCCAACATGACTCTCATGTGCCTAAGTGGATAAATAAAGAGACAGTCATCAACCAGTTGATTCGACAGGGACATAAACATGTGTTTCTGCCATATGGAGTAAGCCTGCTCTTTTCTTGTTTACATTTGTATTTCAAATTATCTAAAATCTCTCTCTTGCCCTTACCCCTCATTCCCTGTTCTCCCATCAGCAGCATTCTTTTCTCTTTGGTTTCAGGAAACCAAACACCAGTGCTAATGATGCAAGCTCATTCAGTGACAAGGTTATGCTTCAGTGCAATCTAGGGGGAAAAATATAATAAGATAAGGTGACTGACTTTTTATGAAATCATGTCCAGAGCCAAGATCTAGAAATCTTTTTCAATTGAATGACTTAATCAATTGCCAGAAGGGAACTCTTTGTCACTACGAACATCTTTTCTTCCTTGGAGACTATAAGTAATACATGGCTGATTAATCTGAATCTGATTTCTGTAAGATAAATGTTAAATATTAATACTGAATTATAAAATATTGAATATCATATTTCTTTTCAGGTTCTTTATAGGGAAAGATATTTCGTGAAGGTATGACTTCGTGCCTTTATTATATCACTACTCTAAAAGTTAAGCTATTCCAGAATGAAATAAGTTAATGTTTCAGAGAAAAACTAAAATAGAGTTGTACAGTCTTCTCTCTGCATTGTCTCACCTCAGTTTATTGAGATTCCCTGTGGAACTAACTCTTTGTTTCTCATCCAAATCAAAGAGTTTCCTTTTGAGTTATTTTCATTTTGAAGCCCAAGAAGTACACTTCTTCATTGCCACTAAAACCTACAGGTATTGGAAAAGATTCAGTGGACTGCAGATCATTCATGAGTTTTCTGTCACAGCATCAAAGTCAGAGAAATGCATTTGGTAATGCTATTTCCTGTCCTCTGCTGTTCCTACTTAATGTCTGAACATCAAAAAGCCTGGAACAATTCAAATATTTAAACAGTAATAACAGAAACAGTTACACAACTTATTAGTTTAGAAAGAAATACAGCACACAAGTATCACTTTTAGTGTATCAGTTCCATCTCTCTTCCTTAAACACACCTACTCTTCACATCCTGATTGCATACTAGGGAACTGTCTCCCACATTGAGTACCTCACCCATTCTTTTCACACCTCCAGCGTGCGTGAAGGTTGTATGTTGAAGGTTCCACTCTTGCCAAAGTGAAAGGAGCACAGCAGAGATGAGTCAGAGCTCTACAAAGGCAAGTTTGGTCAGGTCCTCCTTTTTGTGAGAAATTGAGGTTTGGGGCACAATAAAATAGAATCTACATGAAAATTGAAAGAAATCCAGTTAATTTTAAGGGAATGAAGAAACCAGAAATGAAGAAAATTAACATTGCTTTGAAGAGATGTCTTAGTGGTTATTGAAAATGTCCTTCATTATTATACGTATGTACTGTTCAGTCCTGATACGTAGTCATGAAAATACCATTGCAGGCCCCATGAAGTTGCTGGCAAATCTCTCTTTCAGGACCATAACCTCTGTTGAAGGATGAGGTTTGAATTTCACCTGTATACTCTGTGTTGGTTTTTTATCTACTTCCACTGATGTTATACAGAAGCACTTGGAGGATGAAGGCCAACCCAGGAAAGCCGTTCTTTCCTTCAACATACCTCTCCTTTCCTGTCAGGAAACCAGTTATAGAAAGTGGATCTCCTGACTGCTGCTAGAGGTTGCCCAGTTTCTATTCCAGTTTTGAGGATGAATGCATGACCAGGAGTGTGCCTGGCAGGGCTTGTCCCCAAACCTGGATGTGGGAGACCACAGCTCCTGCTGTCTGAGCCACACAGCTCCTCACACTGCCCTGCTTTACCTCTCCTTTGCTTCATCTTCCTTCCTCACAGATATTCATAGTTTTCCTACACTCTTGCAGCTCACCTCAGCCTTCCCTTCCTATTCATTTTCCCATGAGTCATCACTCTGAACAGAGCACCAAGCCCAACAAATAGAGAAGGGCAGAGACTACCAAGCCCACTGACCACAGCCTCTGGCATCAGGCCTTCTCCTGCAACATACCACCTCATGTGTCTGTGGGCAGATGTTCGGGGCACCAGCCCTCTGCTAGAAGGCTGTCATCCCTACATAGCTGAGACAAAGCTTGGCAAAAGCTTCAGGAAGATGTATTGGTGGAGCTCAATATTCTAGTGAGTCCTAAAAATTTTAGTACAGTGTTATCCAGGCTCTCCCTGCTTTGCTGTGGAATGTTGTAACTTCTCTCACAAGTATGCTTTGTTTGAGATCGGGTACAAGTCACAGCTCTAGGTGTTCTAAATTTTTATGAGAGTTTCAGGGTATAAATATTGGCATGCATAAAAACTTCGCAGAGAATCACAGAATGGCTGAAGTTGGCAGAGAGAGATTTCTGGGTCCATCTACTCAAGCAGAGACATCCAGAGCAGCGTGCTCAGGACCATGTTCTGGTGGCTTCTGAGGGTTTCCAATGAGGAGCCTTTACAAAATTCAGTCAGTGTCTTTCCTTCTCATCAGCAACATGGACAGATACTTTTTTTTTTTTTTTTTTTTTTTTTTTTTTACCAAGTTTTAAAATAAAAGGACAAACAATGCAATTCTGGTGAGAACAGCCTGCAACACAGCTTACATACTCAACCATCTCAACACCAATGTTTCATCATAAGAGCCATCTTGAATATATCCCATAGCTCTATGTTTCCTATAATAATATTGATTAGAGGTGGTGTTAAAAAAGTCTATATATTACCATAGATTTTGGTGTTAAACATTTATTAAAGAGTCTATAATTTTGTATTAACACTGCTTACTGAAAACGTGTTCTATCTGAAGTGTTTCTTGGGTCCAAGTCTGAACTAGGTTTAAATTAGTACTGCTTACTGGAACAAAATCCAGCACTATACCCCTCTGAAATTGTGCAGTGTTAGCCCAAACTGGGCAAGAGTAAAAGGAGGATAGCAAAAAAAAAATAAAGCTGTCTTGCCAGACCTGGAACTTCATTACTTCTGTACTTCATTATGTACATTCTGTACTCCCATTATGGACTGAGTGAGTTGTTTAAAGTTTGACCTAAATTAACCACCAGCCTGCTTTTGTGCAGCATGCACAGAGGTCACATTATCTCCTACCCTCAAAACAAGCTTTTCGTCTCCTTTGAAATGAGTAATGAAAAACTTCACAAGTCAAGGCTCCCTCTGAATTATCACTACGCTTTTAGGTCCACTGTTTGGCCGCTCCTAGCTGAAAAAGATTTTAGCTGGGTGGTCACTTTGCGGATTGCTAATGTACATGGCATTCACTGTATAATATAACAGGAGAAGCTGGGAAGAAAAGCTCAAGAATGGCTACTGAAGACCTGCTACCTGTAAGACCTTTGCCACAGCTTTGTGTGCTTTTGCCACTGTGCTGAACACTCATTCAAATGCAGTCAAGTATACCCATTTCTTTTTGAACGTTCAGTATGTTTGTATATCACAAAAGTGAACTTGCATTCACTCAGCCAAAAAAGAAAAAAAGAAAAAAGGGAATAGAGTTTGCTTGAATAAACATGTTTAACATGCCATGGCATCAGCCTCTTGCTGCCAGGAGAGAAGAATTGAAATGATACATTTTTCATCCCACACTAATCCTCTACTGTAATGAATGGCCTGTTAAATACCCTCCAATGCTGACACACCAGGAACACCAAGGTTGTTCAGGTTGCTGTTGCAACAGTGAACACTGCTAAATTCAACAGATAGTGATTTCTTAGCATGGCTGCAAAGAGCTATGTGCCAGCTGATTAACCTCTGGCTGCATGTCTGGTATGTCCTAAATCACAGCTGTGGCTTTTCAGGGGCAGGGTCTCAATGGCCTTGTGAGGTCCTTTCAGTCTGCAGCTGTGATGCCTGCATGTCACTGCTTGCTCCATTTTATTGTCATATGATTTATTTTAACACCTGAAATCATATTGTTGTCTCTGCTCTCTCTTCTCTTCTTCTCCGTACCTTTTACTTCCAAATGATTGTGCACATCATTTCCTGCTTCTTTTCAGGTATATTACCAGTGAGAAAGCAAGAACTTTTGTCTCTCTTGTCCACCTAACCAGAATTCATTTTCCTCTTAAATACCAGCCATTTAACAGTTATGCTTGTGTTTTCATTTGTCTAATTGACTTCCCTGAGCTATATCCAAGTTCAGTACCTAGAAACATCTTAAACTAGAAGCAAGAATACCTGTTGTTGGGTTATTAAAGCCGTTGAACTGTACCAAGTTCATTACCCAGCTACAAGACCATCCATTTAAGAGTGAGAAACAATCATTCTGAAGTTTGGCAAACGCTCAGGCAGGTTTCACTAGATGCAGTTCAGCTCAAACGTGTGTTTTCACTGGACTGTCAAAGCTGGGGTTAGCCGCTTTTGAGAATGTTTTCCAAGCTGGCTGTAGACACTGTGATTTTTACTTCTCTTTGCTTTGTTTTCAGTAAACAATGGTAGCAGAAACTGTAGTACAGACTATTCCAGTGGGAACTCATTACCCCAGATAATAGATGAGCAAAAGTGACACACACAAATTGTTTTCTGTGATTACATTGTTGAGGAAAGTTCATATTGTCTACAGTCAAAACAAATCCTGATAACGTACTGACTTCATCTCCAGATTGTTCATAGCATGGAAACTTACTTAATAGCTTCTCCTGAATAGATGTATTACAAATTCTTTTTTTTCCTCTTTCTTCCTTTCTACTGTTGTAAAGTAAATAAAGGGTTCAGATATCCTTTTTATTTTGCTTTCATTACTCACCGTTGTTGACAGTCATATAATATTTTCCCTTGTGTTTTCAGTACATACTCTTCTCTAACTGTAAGACCATGAATGAACCAAAAGCCTGCTTAGTGATGATTTTAGCTGACTTGCTTCATGAAAGCTAGTACCAGTGTTGTACCTCAACACTGTACACCTTCATAGTGAAGGAAAAGGAGAAAGTTAACTCCTGTTTTTTGTCTGTCCCAGCCAAATGTAAAAGTCTTTGTATGCCTGCTTCTTTCCCAGGAACTCAGTGAAAACCTTGAATCAGTTCTCTTGGAGAACAGCAGGTAAAATGCCCCTTCAGTGAGTTTGACACCAGCACAGGTCACAGGGCTCTCAGTGCAGGGAGCCAGATTTCTGAGGACACACTTGGAGAACTCTGTACGTAGCTTCCATTGACAGCTACTGCTGCAACACTGATTAAGGACAAATTTCAGTTTAGTTCCTGTTCACACATCAGAACATTTTGCACTAAATATGGCTAATCCTGATGTGCTTTTTTCTGAAAAAGCTAGTAGAAGGAAACAGACCAATTTTTCTTCCTTACAGACACTTCTCCCTTCAAACTCCCAAGGTAAATTAACACAGAAAGTTACTTAATAAAAGCTAGAAAAATAAGTTCTGTGTCCAAAGTGTATTTTGTATTATTTCATTTACAAATGCCTTTCTTATATTTAAGAACAAACAATTTCAAAACACTTTTCAGGGAAGACTTAGCAGTGAGACACCTACCTTTAAAAAAACTCCATTTTAAGCAAAAGTCACAGCATCTAGAAGCCAAAAGTAAAAAAAAAAAAAAGAAGAAGAAAAAAAAAGTATCATAACTCCAGGTGATGGATTAACATATTCCAATGTGGATTTAAATTGTCATGCCATGCCAATGTGCTGTCAGTCATGAAAGATTAGTCTGGCATTGTAAAGATTTTCATCCCACAAAAGTACCAAGAATTTAAAAGTATGCTGTCTAGTTTTATATCAACACAATGTACACTTATATAAAGTAAATAAGAAGGAAATTGTATAAGAGGTATAATTATTGACATACGGGTTTAGATACAACAAAGAGAGCCTTTTAAAATGTCAATGCATTCAGATAAGAAAACGTATCTTTTATCACTTTAGTAGAAAGGGGCAGTCCTCGAAGTATAGTTTCCAAGAAAAATAGACATTAACTCACAGGGAAGAGAAATTTCACCTTTTCACCAGCTTAATCCACACATGTTTTAGGGATACTTGATACTTTTATTTATGTGTTTCATATCCTATTCCCTTACAAACTTTTTGTTTGCTTAAGTAGCAGGGCCTATAAAGGTAGCAGAATTGGCACAGTGAGGGCCCTGACACTGAGCATCCTGAGCCCACGGCTCCTCTCAGAGGATGGGGCAGTAAACACCATCCCATGAGAAGGCACCCCACAGACACAGTTTTATGCTGGGGACAAGGAATGGCCAGAAATTGGGTCATTCTAGTAGGAAGGTAAGCTCTTCTATTGCCTTTCTCAAGCAAAAACACAGCATCCCAAATCTGCAGGATGCTCCCTGCATAGCTGGTGAAAAGGCTAAAGGTGGATGTTTGCAGCTTTTTTTTTTTTTTTTTTTTTTTTTTTTTTTTTTTTTTTTTTAGTTTGAGCTCAGATTGGTACAGAAATTGAATTGCAAATGTGGTGGAGAGGGGCACAAATTCTAATTGCTGTTGTTCCACACTCCCACCCTGAGAGGAGTACGATAATATATGGCCAGCCATGTGAGAATTGCTTTTTCCTAGCCATAGCCTGTCTGGGAGCCAGGAAAACCTCAGTCCTAAGCCAGGACCCTGAGACTGATCGCTATTGTGGCTTTGGCCAGCTCATTCAGGCTTCCTTGCTCAACAGGTTTATTTCAGCTGGAGAACACAAAGATGAGCAGAACTCGTGGAGTATATTCAGCCCATGGCAGGGCAGCACGCTGTACTGCAACTCATTTCTGAGGTGGAGCAGGGGCCCCTTTCCTGGACAGGAACAGAAAGCTGCAAGATCCACTACTGAGTTATCAAGTGCCTCTCTCCAGATCCCATCTGTTTTTGGGCATGTCTTAGCTCAGCCTAGATTAAATGCACACATGGCATCTATCAATGTGCCATTGGAGGCCCAATCCATGAAAAAAGCCCATGTGATATCTCTGAGAAGTTCCTCCTGTATGAAACAGGGAGTATCAGCCCCAGGACTCCCTAGTAGAGGCAACATTCACTACACACCAGAGTGTGTTGAAGAGTGATGAACAACTAGAATGATGAACAACTAGATCATTCACATGAGTAAAAAGGTAGCATTCATGACTCCAGAAAGGTCCCAGAATTTAAATCCCCACAGTCAGAAACAAATTGCACTTTCAAACCATTTCTCTTCAGCCAAAGTTTTGTCTGCCTGCCCCCCTCAGGGCAGCCCTAAATTGAGGTGGCACTGATTGTAGCCCTTCCCGTGTCCACCTCCGGCCTTGGAGCAGTTTCACTGAGCACAGTTCAGCTTTTCATGCAACTTGCTTCAACTGCTGCTCCTTCTGGGATACAGCAGTAGTGTCTCTTCCACTGTTTTCCCTGCCCATACCAGGCCTTACTGACTGGGAAACTCCAGGTGTCTGTAACTTCCCTTCCCGTCTCTCTCCATCCACACTGCTATTCTTTCTCTTTGGAGAGAGATCCCCCAAAACTCAGTACCTACCACTCCAACTCTCACAGTATTTGCAGGGGATGCAGCCCCTCCATGTCTGAGTCTCTAATTTTAATTCCTCCAGAATGCTCCCATAACATGCTTCCTGCTTTGGCAGGGGGGTTGGACTCGATGATCTCTGGAGGTCCCTTCCAACTCCTACAATTCTGTGATTCTGTGATTCTGTGATTCTGTGATACCAGTTGTTCAGACTATCACATAAGCAGCAGCCTTAGAGGGGAGAGCAAGGTCTGCAAAGGGAGAAAAAGTGAGCTAAGCTCTCAGCATCCCCAAGTGATTCTTCCAGACAAGAGTAGTGTACAGCAGCTGTAGCCACTGTGGGAAGAGTGAAAAGAGCCACCCTGAGCTGCATTCAGGTTGTGATTGCCATTTCTGACCTTTTAGTCTTATACTTGCCTTTTGCAGGCATGGGATTCAGTTCACTGAACTTTAAAAAGTGTGTATTTTAAATAGTTCACCCCTGAAAATGTACTTGCTCTCACACTTTCACGAGTCTTTTGCAAAGCTGCCAACAGTCTTCACACCCTTTGCATAGCCCACCTGTGTAAACACTAGCAACATTTCTCTTTGTGAAGCACAGGTAGGGTCTTGTGCCTTGATAATGTGACAGAGACTTTCTTTGCAACACCAGATGTGGTAGTGATCTGCTCTATCCAAGTAGATCAGCAGTTATTGTGCATTTGACTGTAATTTTTAATATTCTCTTCTAAATAACACTCTTTTTTTTTTTTTTTTTCCCAAATATTCAAAGGAATATGGCTGGCATTTTCCATGAAGTATTTTTAAAGCATCTTTAAAAGGTTTGTGAATGAGTGACACTGCAGGAGACAGCTGATGTGCAACAAACACAGTACCCCCTCTCATTTGCCTTTGTGCTTCTTACCTGCATCAAATACTTTGATGCAAATGTTCCTACTAACTTCAAGGTGTGTCTAAGCATATGAAAATGTGTCCAACTTGGATTAGAATTGGTGAATACATTCTTCCTATTTTTCTTTCTCAGTTCAGTGGGAGGATGACCATTAATGTGATGGAAATGAACTGACAGCAAGAAGCTTACCATGGAAGAGGTTTTACAGACATGATCTGGAAGGTGGGATGAGGAAGATCCAAGTACAAGGTCAAAACTATTG
This sequence comes from Tympanuchus pallidicinctus, assembly GCF_026119805.1. Classification (NCBI taxonomy): domain Eukaryota; kingdom Metazoa; phylum Chordata; class Aves; order Galliformes; family Phasianidae; genus Tympanuchus; species Tympanuchus pallidicinctus. The sequence continues at coordinate 48,065,642 of NW_026294758.1, forward strand.
CTTCCAAAACAGGCTCACTAGCAGGTATGATGAACATGGGATTTGCAAGCCTGATGTGCTGCAAACAGAGTATGTTTCTTACAGAAACTTACACTATAGACACAGCAAAAACCCTTAGACTGCCTCGGAAGGGAAGAAGGAGATAACAAATAAGCTATTTTGATGCTGCACTGCAGCAGAAGTACTTTCCATCTGGAACTGACAAAGAATTGATAAGGAGAACTCATTGTGCTTTCACCTTGGACTTGATTCCGATCTCAGGGAAGTTCCATTTTCTGCAATGAAACGTCTTGAATCACACCACAGCCTGTGAGGAAGAGCTATCTGGATGTCCTCAAGTTTGGTTTAAGCCTTTCTTAATCAAAGAAAGCACACTGTGCACCAGCTGCCATGTTGTAACAACTGCAGATCAGAATGTTACTTTGCCCACATCACATCTCAGAACAATGAACATAAACAGAGATTTTGGGAACATCACACTCACTTCTGTCCATTTTCTCTCAGATCAAGGAGAGGAAAATGCAATACAGACTGTGCTTCAGTCAGTTCCTGCCTTTATACTGAGACCTTTCTACAGAGAAAAGCATGTTCCACCGAGAGGAAGAGACAATCTCAGACAGATCTGAAGAGATCTGAAGACAGTCACACATGAGAACAATTCTACACTGTGACACAAGTGTATTGCATCCAAAAGTACAGAGCAATACAGGGCATGATCTGCTTTGTGAGTGGGAAAAGTCTCAGATATACCCATTCTTGCTTCTTCCTCAGGCACACGGAGGGCCTGAAGTCTTTCCCTGTTGGAGAGGTTGCAGGGCCATTTGCCTGCATGTTATTTCTTTCACATTAAAATGTTTTGTACTGTACAGAAGAGGCTATAAACATCCATGGAAATGGCAGTTAGCAGCAATGACTGGTAGCAAAGAAGGTGAAACAAGGTTTAATGAGGTTATTTAAAACTCTCTAGGCATTTTCAGTATGACTCACACATATCCAGAGGAAAAGATATCCTGGGTTTCAATTCAGCACAGTTACTACTTTGATCAATGGCCAACAAAGGTTCTAACTGGCATCTCTGGAGGTCCCAGTATGATTGCAGTGAAACCAAGAAAGGTAAGACTTGACTCAATAGTTGTAGAGTTAAAGAAGAAAATTACAGGTATGTTAACAGTTTCAGTTCTTTGGAAATAAATATCTTTCATAAAATTTTAATGAAATTATGGTATATTTGTTGTACTTAGCAAAAGGATTTCTTAGTTCCTCCTCATTTAAACCCACCTTAGATGTTTACTAGTTCTTTCTAAAGCTCTCCAGGGGATCCAAGGGCACCAGCAAGGCAAACAGCAGTGTGTGATTAGTGCTGAGGTTCTAACTGCAGACTCCCCCCTCAGCCAGCAAACCCCGTAGCTTTCAAGTGACAGGATTTCAATTTCAGCCTTTCATGAAATGAAGATTGCATTTGCCCAGGTACAGAAAGCGTGTTGTTGTATGACATCTCTAATTTTCTCCTCATTTTCTCCACCCATAGTCAGTGTTAATTTCAGAATCCAAACAACCAAATAAAACCACCTTCCACACCTGCTCCCAGAGGAGGAAATTGTATTTGCCTGTTATAAAACAATCAAGATTATTTATATAAATGAACTTGCCATACCTAGACATAAATGGCCAGTCAATCTAGTTTAATGACCTTTATTTACCATTAGTCTTAACTACGCTGTGTATTTTTTAAATAAAACAAGTCTTGATTTACAGACATGAGTGCATTAAACCAGCAGAGGCAGGTAGGTGAAGAGGAGTGTCCTTTTATACTGTAATTAAGGCATTGACTTAGCTCTGCTGCATGCCATCCTGAGGCACATCGCTGGCTAGAGGTCTTCACCTATGGAGGTGAACTCAAGCTGTTCCTGCATATTTCTGCAAGACATGCATTACAGCATGGAGAGATGTAGCTGTCTGCTGACACTGTAGCTGTTCTTCAATGTTTTTGTCCTTCCTCCATTAGTCCATGTGTTGTACATGTCAACATCATCATGTTTGTCGTGCTGAAGTGTTTCCTTCTCTCAGTTAAATGAAGTTATTTAACTACATCTCTCTACAATCTAGTTAGTGCTCCACAAACCAGGTGAGAGTAGGATCTGGAAGTACAAAGCACATCTCTCCAGCCTCACAGCCCTCAAATACACGGTGACAAAGATGCGTTTCAGTCTTCCCTGTTCTCGAGGCCTCCTCGCACCACAGGCATACGCTCACCCATATACAAGGTGCAGAAAAAGAGGAACGAATCTTTGAAATCTCCCACTCCCGGGGCTGCAAGCTCCTGTCAAAATCACAGGCGTCATCTAGCGGGCGCTGGAAGCAAGCAGCGAGCAGCAGCGTGCTGCCGGCGCTCAGCGGGGCCGGGCGGGAGGCGCGCAGTGCCGGCAGCGCCCGCAGCAGCTCCACGCTTCGGACTGGAACGACGGCAAGCAGGAGGATGAGAAGGCAGCCTTACCCCGTGTTTGCCGTGAGACCGAGAACGCTTCAGACTGTAAATAAACAAATAAGCATTTCATATCTTTGAGAAGCAAAAACACGCAGGTTTGAAAGGCAAGTTGTAAACCTTTTTTCTGTTTCACCACGTGGAGTAAAGAACTAAAGAATGCTAGTAGTTCATCAGTAACTACCCTTCAAACATATGTCCGCTGCTGCCTAGACGAGAGCAGCTCAAGCACTGTGGCAGCATTATTCCAATTACTGCTCGGATGATAGCAGCATAAGAATATTTTAAGGCCTCATCAAAGATCACTGTAAGATTCATATTGCTGTGCCTTCAGTACTCATTTGTCAGCAGGGAGAAGCAGTTTGTTTACTCACACATTTGAGCTTTATTAAAGCAGCAAGGCTGATCATGGTATTAATTACCATGAGAATACACCACTAACAGAACGGGGCTGTGGGCTGAAAGCTGGCTTTAAGCATATAGTAAGTGTGCCCTGTATAAAATGTGAGTTTGAAGGAGCCACCAGGTATGTTTACTATGTTGACACAGACCAGTCCCTCCGGACCATGACTTGCTGGTACAGAACAGCACCCAGAAATACTTAAGAACAAAGTCACTCAGTGAGTAGGAAGTTACAGAACAAACGTAGGGCTAGCACTGCCAGCTTGCAAGTCACCCCTTCCCAAGCCTTGATGACCACATGTCCATTCACATGCAAACACTCCATTTACAAAGAACAAGTTACCTGTGATACACAAGAAGCTCACTCAAACCTGGCATGAAAAGTAAGATGCTGCTGTAATGAACACAAGTTCCATAGCCTCAGTTATAAAAAACATGCATTATTAAACTCAAATCACAGCAGTACTACCTCAAATCACAGCATGAAGGAAGAAACAGAGGAATAACTTCTGCTGTAGCACAATAACCTAGCACAGAATCACAGAATCATAGAATGGCCAGAGTTGGAAGGGACCTCAAGGATCATGGATCTCCAACCCCCCTGCCTCATGCAGGGCTACCAACCTCCCCATTTAATACTAGACCAGGCTGCCCAGGGCCCCATCCAATCTGGCTTTGAACACCTCCAGGGACAGGGCATCCACAACCTCTCTGGGCAGCCTGTTCCAGCACCTCACCACTCTCATAGTAAAGAACTTTCCCCTTGACATCCAACCTAAATCTTCCCTCCCTCAACTTACAACCATTTCTCCTTGTCCTGCTGTTATCTATCCTTTCAAAAAGTTGACTCCCCTTCTGTTCATAGGCTCCCTTTAGGTACTGAAAGACTGTAATGAGGTCACCCCACAGCCTTCTTTTTTCCAGGCTGAATAGGCCCAGCTCCCTCAGCCTGTCTTTGTAGGAGAGGTGCTCCAATCCTCTGATCAATTTTGTGGCTCTCTTCTGGACCCTCTCCAACAGCTCTCTGTCTTTCTTGTACTGGGGGCTCCAGACCTGGACACAGTACTCAAGATTGGGTCTCAGAAGAGCAGAGGGGGATAATCACTTCCCTGTCCCTGCTGGTCACCCCTTTTTTGATGGAACCCAGGATACCATTTGCTTTCCATGCTGCAAGAGCACAGTGCTGGCTCATGTTAAGCTTTTCATCCATCAGGACCCCAGGTCCTTCTCTGCAGGACTGCTCTCAAGAGACTAGGAGCCCTCATCAAAGATGACTGCAGGATGTCTGTGGTGAAAAAGCTCAGTGTGGACAAGAAAAACAGTGTTCAAAGAGAGTCAAAGACAGCTGGGTGAGGGCATGTGCTGGCAATCATAGCAGGAGGCCAACTACTAGCCCAAGGAGTAGACACAGCTCAAGCAAGAGAGGCTGTGAGAAAAGGCAGGGGATGGACTGCACCAGAAATCTCAGTGATGAGGGAATATGTGGTACCTCAGGCACATACTGGCTTGGAACAAGAGCTCAGCAGCAACATACTCCTTTTTGTCACCTGCTGTTGTAGCAATGCCTTGTGCGTTTTATGAAACGTTTCATAGCCATGGAGGGGAAAGGTGTCAGAATGGTGGTCATGCTCCTTCCTTCTTCCTGCTGGTCAGAGGCCAAAGAAAACTTTTGATTCTTTGAGAGAAAATGCAGAGCAAACCAAATTTTCCTGAGAGGCCATCCCTACACTTCCAGTCACTGTGGCTGCTTGGCATTCTTCTCTTGGGTGAACCAGCACAGCATTGGCACTATGAGCAGAGGCAAACTAAAAGCCAGACCCTGCTTTGGTGCAAGTGCCTGCAAAACACTGGAAGAATCAAGCCCTTGTCAAGGCTGCTGTGATTTATTAGCTGCCAGAGCCATATTCACAGTGCTAAGTGCAAGTTCTAATGACTCTGGATTATTTATCAATCCTATTGCCTATTTTGCTGGTGATCACTCTGGAAGGAACTACCAAATGATTTGGTTCAGGCAGCATCACCTGAGAAGTTGCAATCCCTAGCAAGAGATCCATGAATGCTTCAGTGACAGGGAGGAGAACAGAAGACTTAGGGGATCTCTAACAGTAAAGACCAAGAAGACATCAAAGAAGAGACCATGAAGGGTTTACATGCAACTTTTCATGTTGGCAGAAATCGGATGGGAGCAGCAGGGATGCTGTCCTTAGCTATGTTATCCCTTTAGCTCAGCTTAACGGCTTACTGCTACACTTCATATCCATTTAAGCTTCCCTTCTTGAGGCTGTCCGGTCGCATGCTGTGGCACCTTTAAGGTACAGTTTGCATATACCACAGGAGACAAGAAACAAGTAATCACAGCCCCCAACCTGATACTTGTACAAACAGCCATTAAAGAAAATGAACTTCCTGCCACAGCCACTCCATTTATATCTCTCTATTCTTTCCAAAGAAGGCATTTACTACCATCTTACAGCTGACAGGCTCACATGGGGAAGCAGGAGATAAGCCTTTTTTGGTGTGCATTTCCATGTGCTGCTTTCTTAAAACGTACTTTCAAACACGTCAGAGTCACTCTCCCAGGAGAAGCCAGCACCACCTCCCTCCAGCAAATAAAGGCTGCCTGTGGGCATAAAAGAGTCACAGCAGTCTTCAGCCTCCTCAACACACTGGTTCTCACCAGGCTTTGAGCAGCAAATCTGTTTATCTGAATGTAGCTTCAATTTTGCTTCAATTTTGTCCCTCTCTCTTAAAGCTGCTACTGCAGCTGTATAAAGCAGAGTAAAGAGGAGTTGGCCTTGCTGGACTCTTACCAGACAGTCTAGTGAGATGAAGGAAACATGCTTCAATGGAAAAGAAGGAATAGTAAAGTATATGGCAGAATTAGTTGACTTGTATCCTGACTTAAATGCTTTTTTGGTGCACAAGATTATTTCCCCATGTTCTAAATTGCAATTAAAGCCTGAGGTGCGTGCTTGGGAATAGGCATTGCCTTGAGTTAAGATAAGATGTCTCATAGAATCTATAGCAAACCCTGTATCTGAGGACAAATGACACTGAGGAAGGTAATCAGAGAGGGTAAGGCAGAAAGAAGTAGCTCTGTATGTTTAAAAGTAACCCATGAAACATATTTAGTCATTTCAGATTTAAATTTAGATTTAAGCCTTTTTACATCCTCCCTGTTCTCACACCAATGGTTATGTGGAACAATAATGCTTCTGCTGATATATTCATGTTTGCAAAAAAAGGAAGTCAAACACCACATTCCCAGGTTACCTGTAGACTCAGAAACAAAAGTAAGGGATTATAAAAATAGAAAACCCATAAAAATCATGTCTGTCTTTGAACAGTCAGATCAGAATGCATACAGCTCAAATTTAGCTTAGACATGATTTATTTCTGCAAAACTGAAGTATTCGAGGGAGGTTAATGCTATTTCTTTCAGTGAAGAGTTGCCCAACAGGAGAGCAAAATCCACTCACCAACTACTGTGCAGTACATATCTGTTATGGGTACAGACTGGGATGGAAACATGCATGGTGGCAATCTCCTGCATCCTGCCAGAAAGGACACCCTTGCCAACACTGTATAATAACATGCAATGGGTTTGACTTGAAATGCTGTCGTGCTGTCAGCTCCATTACTCCATGTACAAGAGCCAATAGCAGCAGTATTTCTTTGGAATAGGTCTACATTCATGTGTAACACAAATCACATTAGGCTTCCTGTCTCCAGCCTTGACATCATAGAAAACTTTAGGCTGAACAAGGACCAACAATGCATGCAAGTACAGTTACAAATCTGCTCCTCTGGAAGTTTTAACTCTCTGATACTAATATGTTTCAGCTATTTTTAATTTACTTTATTGATAGTACCTGAAAATAACATTTCCCCATTCTATAACCCAACCCTTTTATGATTTAAACTTACTTGGTAACAACATTGTCTCATAAGTAGAAAGGTAAAATGATCTCAGAAGGAAGCTCTGCGTAGGGCTTTCACAGGCTGACATCTGAATGCACTTAGTGGAGAGGAAACTTTTTTTTTTTACTTTCATTTCTTGCTTCTTTTATCCTTAAGCTCAGCAATAAACTAGCACTCTATGGTTAAAAAGTCAGAAGAACAGATGTATGTTACCAATGCATCAGAATCTGCATTTCAGTTGTGAAGTGTAAATTGTAAGGAAGTCCTTCCCAAGAAGATTTGAGAGCTTTTGTTGCAATGATATCACAGTGACAACATTTTGTTGTTGTTGTTATTCTAGTTACTTGATTATGCTGAAGTTTCAAAGTTCAGTAAGGGTTCAACGTTCAGTTCCCTCTTTTAAAAGAGTATCCTGAAGAAATTTAACCAATTTAACCCCATCTTCCATTATGTTACAGTCAACTTCAAGCCGGGGTTCTGCTTGTCCCTCTGTTAAGTCTGCAAAGCATTTGTAGCCCAAACTACATTACCAAACATCATGCAATGAATGTTGAGGATTTTGGTGCTAGCAACCATATGCTAAAGTGATTTTACATGTCTCTTGTCTTATCCCTGACTGGAAGAGAGGGTCCTTCACTCTTGTGCACTTTTGTCTCATTGGAGGGGGAATATGTCTAGCAATTCCAGTACGTGCAAGTTTGTTTTTATTATATTTTGTTGAGAGCACACCACCAGAGAGAGTGCAGGTTAGGGCTGAGAGGAAACAGTACTTTGTTTTATGAATCAGGCTCTGCCTTAAGATGTGGGGCTGAGCTGGTGGCAAGGCCAACCTTCACACCCAACCTGCACCTCACATGGGCAGCTTGTCCTGGTGAACAACCCAAAGGCCCATGAAGATAGCTAAGGGTAAGCAGCCTGTCCTGCAGCCTGCTTTGCACCCAGAAGCCACATGAAATCAGGACAGCTAGGTCGCTGTTCTCCCTCAAAAACTATTGCAGTGCATCCTCAATGCCTAGTTTGGGATTTGTATTGTCTTTGTTAAATGTTCCAGTATATCTGAGCAAAAGCCAATAAATGTCCAAAGCAGTGTCCATCTCTGAAGCTTGCTAAAACAAGGAAGATATCTCTGCCTTCAGTATGAGGCTGCGGAAGAGAAAGCAGAAAGGTTAGCCAGATATCTATAGGTATACAAGGATGTCTCTTGTGTTATGAAGGACACTGCATATGTGGTCCTTCTGCCTGCAAGGCGTTTCAGCAATCTGGAAGCCTGTATACGCCATGGGTAGGCTGGGGGGCCAAGCGTTACCTCATTAGTCAAGTTATCTATGTAGAGGCTAGTAAAGAAGACATTTTTATAGTTAGGCAGGACATGCTTCTTGCTAGCAGGAAGAAATGGCCAGTCATGTTGCTAGCTTGCCAGGAGCCACAGTAATAGAGAGCATTTTTTCTGCTCTCCCTCTAAGGCAGTGGCATTTACCAGGCCTTTGACATTGTTTTGATGGCACCAAGGTTCCTGACAGTAGAGTGTCACTCTGTCACATCTATTCTTGCTCTTAAAGATATTATTCATTGTGTGAAAGGTGCACACCGAGGGAATGGTCTTCTTTCAACTTGTTGGTGGGCAACAGAGAGAGGAGAGCTGTCCCATCCTCCAAATTTCACCAGTAGCTTTGGTGGAAGTAGAACTGAACCCTCAGGCCCCCCAGCAGTGCAGTGTGTTCAGAATCTCACTGCAGGCCTCAGTGCAGTGACCTAAGTCTCTGGGAGCTGACGCTGCTTTACCCAGACTTCCCACAGTCAATAGCCAAAGGACTGGACCACAGACTTACCTCTGAGTTGTCCAAAGCAGAGAAAGCAATCGTGCCTGCATGGGATGCTTCTATAACACTGATCTGAAATACAAGAGCCATCTCTTTGATGTCTAAGCTATTTGCCCAGATTTGGAATGACCAGCTCACCAGATGCTGTTGTTGGCTTAGGGTAACTTTCTCAAATACAGCCCTTCTCTTGGTAGAAGTGCTGAGAAAGAGCAAGCATCCAGATGCTCCCACTGCTTCCCTGGGACTGTTTGATGGATCAGTCATGCTGGATGCTCCCCCTCTCCTGGCTTCAGGATTTTGAACTCTCTTCAGCTGGCGGAGGGCAATGGAGGCCATCGCCAGCTCCTTACAAAACTGCCGTGCCCTGTTCTGACGAGCAGATGGCCTTCATTTACTTCTCTCCCAGTCTAACCAATCACTGAACTCCCTGCTGAGGCAAGGCGCTGCCAAGCAGGGCTGGAAGGAAATGGTGACTGGTTTTAGACCATCAACACATGTCATCTGGACTTCCAAAATACTGTATCAAGCAGAGGGAGGCCGGCAATCTTGCCACTGATGTGTTCTAAAGATAACTTGGCGGAAATTAACTGATTTTCTCTTATATTTGAGCACTACTACCTGGGACTTGCTGAACACGGGCTTTCTGGCCTTCCTTTGGCCCAAACATGAGTCCACTTGCTTCCTGTATCTTCTTTAATAGGCTTCAGGAGTGTTAAGTGGATGGCACAGCAGACGGCCTTTGTTTTCTTTCCACTCCAAGTCCAAGTCTCTACATGTACCTCAGCTGTCTACCTCATGGGTTTAATCTCCCAAACACTAAGGTATACTTGTTTGACACAAGCTTGCATTTCTTCAGTTTAAAATATCAGCAAAGAATGGTTCAGTGTAACTGTGGGAAGGGATTAATCAAATTAACTGCATAATAAAACATCAGCTATCTGATGGCGTTGCCCCCTTTTTTCTTCTTCTTCTTCTTTTTATTTTTTTATAATTTTGAAGGTTTAGGACACTTATTGAAAGCTCTTTGTCAAAACGATGATGTAACAGCTTGAAGATAAAACCCCTCCATTTAAGCACGGGTGTGTATGCAGCTGCAGAATGTACCCTACAAGCATTCTGGATACCTGCCTTCTGCACTCAGCTGTTAGCTCCAAACAAGTACCAGAAAGAAGAATGTTCTGGAAAGGCTTGCAACTACTTTTGCTGAAAACCTTCATTCTATCAGAATACCTCTTTCTCTTAACAAGTGTGGAGATAAACATCTCTGCTTCATGTTTGACAGCAATGGGAAACGGGTTGGCTATGACTGCAGGTTGAAAGAATCAACCACTCTTGTTGTCTTTTCTGAAATAGCATGTCAGAAAAGCATTCATAATTGTAATGTATTCCATACATTTTCTGGTTTAATCAGTACACCGGAGACTCTTCAGATGTACAGTCGCCAGGGAGTAGTGCCTACTCTATTCTGACTCAGATGCAGCATGATCTTTACCCTTTGCCATAAATTGGCTCAGAGCACATCTTTATGTGTCAGTTTTGCCTACTCACTTTCAGATGTTACCAGCTTCCAGTGCTAAGGAGCTGCTTTGGAGTACATGTGATTTTCATTTTACACATTTTTTCAGTTCCTTCATAGGCCGAAACGAAAAATCCAGCATTCAGGGACATCATGTAGATTTATGATACTCTCTGGTGGGACTTTATGCTAAGAACCTAATGAATGGATTATCCTCATCCACATGTGGCATTTCCCAGCTGTGGGAGATATGCTATGATTCCTTGTTTGTTTTGCAGCTTCCACATAGGCATGCTGAGATGGCTGCTTTGTAGAAAGCCTTTACAAGACACTCTTGGTAGGCTGTTTTGTAGCACAGGGACCTGAGCACAACAGGCAGTTCCAACATTTGAATGCTGCCATGTGTGAAGGGAAGTACAGAACACAGCATTTATGTTGTAGGAGTCACCGAAGTATCCAAGAAAGACACAGAGGATGTGCATCAGGAAAGCAAGGAGCCTCAAAGGACACCAGGCTTAACCATGTGGGAGATGATGACTGGAAAAGCACATAAGAAATAACAGTTGTTTTCAGCCGGGGTCTATCTTACTCCCCTCCACTTCTGAAACTATTCCAACTATGTCTGCAGTTGTTTCAAAGATACAAAATTCTGCAGGTTTCACAGACACGGTTATTTAGATAGAGGGGATAGACTGTAAAGAAGTCTCCATGCCAGGGAAAACATAGAAGGAGCTCTATGTTTATTAGTTAACAAAGGATCTCACTCAAAGTCCTTCTGCCTATGACTCTGTCTTCAAGAAATGTGCTGGGTGCAAAGTAAAAGCTAAAGAACAGTCACATAAGACAGTGAGGAGGGAAGGACTTCCAGCATATCTACCAAAATAGCATCATTCCTTAAGTACCAGTGTGTGCTTTGTTGCTGTGGTGAGCTGAGAGCTGTTGTGCAGCAGACACTAGGAAATAGGGATGTGCAAAGATAAGCTCACTTTTATTACTGCTTTGCAGAGTTTCCCCCAGCCCTGCCTATCCTGCTCCCACCAACAAGACATGGTGCGGGAGTAACCCCAGGAGCTGAATGAAGACATTGCTACAGGGAAGCTGTTGTCAACATGGGTACTCTTTCCTTTCTGCAAGCCTAGACTTATTACTAGTTGCCATAAATTACAGAAGATCATGTATTCAGCATAACCTTCTGCTCATATCCTCCTCTGTTAGACAGAAACCCTTTTATGATTACCCACATCATTATTGCTTTGAGGTTAAATTATTACAAATAATGCTAATGGTATCATAGATTTACTCTCAGATCTCAATCAAAAATCACTGAGTCACACTCCTCTAATTCTAACCTGAGAATTTATTGGACTGAATGAAGGAGTTCTATCCAAAAAGTTATTTCACTCATTTCTTTGCATTGCAGAGCCTCTGCCTAAGCCCTCCAAACCCAGCAGAGCATGCCCCCACGCAGCCACATCTGCAAGCTGTTAACCCAGAACTTCTTCGTCAGAACGCAGCTGCTTTTGTAAGCAGGTAGACTTGCTTGAGAGAACACTTCAGTGCTTGGCAAAGCTGAAACTGCCAGGGTGACAAAGAGGGCTTGCCAACACCTCCTGCAGAGGAAGGCTGATTGTCCCTCTTGTTCCCGTAGGTGCTCAGACCGTGGTTGTGCCTTCCCTGAAGGGCTGAGGCAAGCAGAAGGCATGCAAGTGCTGGGATCTCCACCCAGCCCAACTGCCATTCTCCAGCTACCCCAAAGCCACCAAGCTGGAAGCTAGTTGGGGCTTATCTGTCAATTGCCAGGTCATGCCCTTACCAGTAAGCTTTTATCTTGTTTTTCTGCTTTTTCCAGGCATGTCTTATAGGCACAAGAGTGGCAAAGCAATTTTGGTATAAAGCTCTTTGCTCCTGAACTCAAATCCCACATCAGTTTGCCATTGTAAGAACTGAAATCATTTTAAAATATGATAATGAGACTGCAGTTTTCTCAGGCTCTTTATGAAAGTGCAGTGCGGTAGGTGACGAGGTGGAGATCATGTTTGAAGCTGAGGGGACTCAGCCCTTTCAAACATGAAGCTTTTTAGTAATGCTGTATACAACTACTTCATCTTGAGCCTAGGCTGTAAAGTTTTAGTATCACATTAATATCATGTTATGATAGGTTTACTGTATGTTGTTTTTTTTTTGTATGCTTTCAAAATTTCACCATTATTAGGCTTTCCCTTCCCTTCCCCTTTCTTTTTCCCTCTTTTTTCTCTTTTCCCTTTTCTCTCCTTTCCTCTCCTTTCCTCTCCTTTCCTCTCCTTTCCTCTCCTTTCCTCTCCTTTCCTCTCCTTTCCTCTCCTTTCCTCTCCTTTCCTCTCCTTTCCTCTCCTTTCCTCTCCTTTCCTCTCCTTTCCTCTCCTTTCCTCTCCTTTCCTCTCCTTTTTCCTCTCCTTTCCTCTCCTTTCCTCTCCTTTCTTTCCTGACCCTACACTCATAGAAAGTCATTTGTTTTTGCACCTACTCCATCATGCATCAGGTATGCAATGATTTAATAGAAGGTAGGTTTCTTAATTCTAGTGCACTTGGCAGTAATATTGCAAAATGCAAATCCTGTACGACGTGTTCTGAGTCCGAGTGGCCCCATTGGACTGGACACCAAGGTGAACAAAATGCTGTAGTTTTCCACTCAGCAAATGCATCCAACAGCATGTTGGTCTACTTTTAGCAGAGCGTTGCCAACGCACGGAGGGTGGATATCTTTCATCTCAGTTAGACATATCTAATGATGAGCTCCCTAGTACGTCTCAGAATGAGTTCAGCAAAATACATGAAGAAGGAACTGGAGTATCTCTTGCATGAAGAAATACTGAGAGAGCCAAGGCTGTCCAACCTGGAGAAGAGAAGGCACAGGAGAGATCTTATCAAATATTGATACCTGATATAGGAAACACAGATACATGCTGTAGTGATGGTCAGGTGGGACAGAGTCAATGAGCACACTCTGGAATAAAGGAAAATGCATCTAGATTGAAGAAAATATTCCTTTTTCCTGTGAGTGTGGTACAACCGGTGGAGCAGGTTGCCAAGAGCAGATGCATAGTCTCCATCCCTAGAGATTCCAAGCCTAGCCAAGAAAAGATCAAGCAAAACTGCTGTGGTTGAGCTGTTCTGGGCAGGAGTGAGACTGGGTGCTCTCCAGGGGTGCCAGCCAGCCTTGGTGCTGCTGCAGTTCTGTTCCCTGGTTCTATCACATAGTGCTAAATTCCCATTAATAGACTTGTTTGAAGATGTAACAGAAGTAGTACTGCCTCTTCAAGCTAAGGACAGCTCAGAAGGTAATAAGTGTCAATAAATTTCAAAATTAAATAAAAGATTAAATGAAATGTGGTCTTCAAAAAATGTTGAAGTGCAAGGTTCCCATCTAGCTGACATTCCCAAGCTATTTACTGAGACTCTAGATGGCTTTTTTCATCTCTCTATGCTTACACTACAGCAAATCTACAATTGCCTGAAAGGTGTTGATTATACCTATGCATATTTTTCCCTAAGATTTTGGGTTTTCTATCTATATACATAATTCCGTTCTTTTTAAATCTGTGATTCAACAATTCTGTGACTACTTAAAGCATCTTTCCATAGAAGTCCAGATTTCGGTATGGTTTTGATAATCCAGAGGCAAGCCATCTCAGAGAGTGGTTTGTTCTGCTGGACTTAGAAAAACAGAAACTTGTCACAGCCAGCTCCTTTGTGGGACTGTTCATGTAGAAATGAAATGAGTGGGGGAAAACCAGACTGGGTATAGTGGATGCTCCTATGAACTCTCATTTTACAAAGACAGACTGGTGTACCACAGATAGAACCAACCTGATGTACCTGTTTCATGACCAACTGTATTGACAAGGAATGAACAGAAAATCTAGTCAGTGTCTGAAGCCAAAATTTGAGTGACTACAGTGAGGTACAGATGCACGATGTCAGCTAGTCAGCACGACAATGACATTAGGTCCAGCATTCCCAAAATCTTTGCATGTCTCGGAGTGACTTCTAGGCCCCATCTTGCTTAGGTAAGTATTCACACTCACAGGCTCTGGTGCTACTTAATCAGCTGGCGAATATATCAGTAGGCTTGCCTAGGCAGTCTTTTGCTTATGCTTGGGTGGATTTCAGTTACAATTAATTTCTACAAAAATTGGGAAGAAGGCCACAACCACTTTCCAACAAAAACTGTTCATTATTCCTATTCTTCCAACTTAATAACTTCATTGAATATGAAGAATTTTTCCTCTCTTTTCCATTGCTTAGTGTGGAAGATCCGATTTATCAGCAGAAACAAGACAGATGTTTCAGTCCTGATCTCATCTAATGGCTGGTGTTCCACTGTCTCATGCCTTGAGCTCAAGCCCATTTTTAACACAGGCTTTGCAGGGAGCCAGCAGTGCTGGTGCCATCAGCTCTGAGAAGTTTGCCCTCAGCAGGAAGCCAACAACCCACACCTACTGTGCAGGTTCTCTTCCCAAGAGGAGGAAATGCAGTGCCTGCCTGAATGGTCCCACATCACTTGAGGGAGAACGCTGACACTGCAGCATCTGTAAACTCTACCTCCCCCAGGTGAGCCCCTCCACCTGCTCCTTGCCTTCCAACCAGCCAGTGAGCCAGGCACTGTTTGGAATTCTATCCTCTAGTTCTGTACACTTCCTAAACATTTTTTGTCTAAGTACACCTAAGCACTTTTAGTAAGTGTTTGGTCATCTCTGACAACAGTACCAGCTAGGTGAAGTATTTTGCAGACCAAATGGGTAAATGCTGTTTGTCCTTCTTTTGTGCTTCTCAGAGCCAACTTCCCAGCATGTTCCACCATCGTGTAGGAAAAGTTGAGGGGATGCAGAGGGAAATGCAGTCTGACATCATGAGCACAGCACAAACGTGCATGCTGTATCCAGAGAAAGCTGGTGGTTCTGAACAAGAGGTGCAGGCACCCACACGTACACCAAATGCCACAAACACTGTATTTAAGGAATAGGGAGCATAGGATGTTAACAGCTTATATACTGCAAGGAATTCATTGCCTAGCACTGAGCGATTTCTCATGCAGGTCTCACATCA
Source organism: Tympanuchus pallidicinctus (assembly GCF_026119805.1). NCBI lineage: Eukaryota > Metazoa > Chordata > Aves > Galliformes > Phasianidae > Tympanuchus > Tympanuchus pallidicinctus. Next base: position 48,080,868 of record NW_026294758.1, read on the forward strand.
CATTTTTGGCCACAGAGAAAGAGCAATGACTTCTCCTCCCCTTCCTGAGTTTGTACAGTTCCACCAGCACACATGGACAAATCTCTGCTTCTGGTCCAGGGAAACATGCAGCAGACTGAGGGAGGAGAGCTATGCATCCACTGTGAAAATGCATGAGGAAAATCACAAGTAGTCTGCCTGTTCAAGCTAATAATCCTCCAACAATCCTTATACATGTTTTTAACCAACATGAGGAGAACTGATTCAATAGCAACACGCATTCAAGGCATATAAGATGCTTTCAACAGTGTAAGGAGGGCCCAGGTTTTATGAAAGGAAACAAAGTACAAGTGTAAATGGTTAATGAAACAAGAAATGAGCAAGTGAAAGCGGGATGGTGTGGCCAAATGCTGACTCCAGTGAGACTGATCTGTTAAATGAAGCAGGCAAAATTTGTTCCAGTTTCACTTTAACGATCACGTTTTTAAAGTAATAATAGAAATGTCACTCCTCTTCTGATGGCTGGGCTTTAGGCAGAATCATCTGGAACACAGACATGGGTTGTGGGTCGCTTCATGTGTATGTGTACATGTAGGTGTGTGTGTATGCATATGTGTATGCGTACATGTGTGTGTATGTCGATGTATGTGTGTATATGCCTCTGTCCACGTCTATGTGTGTGCATGATATAGATAGGTATAGGTTAGTACTTTGTGTATTTTGAGTGCTTTGAGGGTTTTCATCCCTTTAGTTGAACTGGCTCTTTAAAAGGTCAAGAGATGGCAAGTGTTTTGGAGGGCTGTGGTTTTCTGGTCTCTTTTGTAATGATAAATAAAGACAACTGACTTCCTTAAAAAATATTTCAGATGCAAAATTGAATGGTGTTGGATGTGCTCATTGTCAGGCAAAAAGTAAAATGTGTTTATAGAGAACTAATTACAGTACTTATTGCTTTACTATGTGTTCCTGAACTGTCTTTCATCTGCCATCCTACTTTACTCCAGCAGCTTGAACAACAAAATGATTCATATTTGTAATAACAAAGCAACTCTGATAAAATTAAAACTTATTGTTAGTATGTTATGTCCAGTTCAGCCAAAGAAGGAAAGCTCTGGTGAAAGCAAATTAATATTAAGTGTGAAGAATTTTGCTCCATGTAAAAGCAGCTCAGCTTGGTGTGACTGCCTAACTGACTGATGAGAAGCCCCGGCTCCCAAGCAAGGTCCATCTCCCTCTAATGGCAGCTGAGCAAAAGACAGAGTCTGAGCATGTGAAAAAGCAATTCATTGCATTGGAGATGTGTTTCCAGGCAGGCAAAGTCTGGTCAGTATGAATGATTCTGTAAAGTAAAACTCTGGCTGGTGTCAAAATCCTGTTAAGTTTGTGTTATCGTTTATTATTATTGCCTGAAACAACATATTTCTTTTCTATTTGTTTTAAAAGACAAGTCATACAAAATTTACACGTGTTAAAATGTTTTTTCTCCAAGCAAAAGGCAGAGCTTGCTGCTTGAACGAGGTGATTGGCAATAGCATCAAGCCACTCATGGATCTCAGAAAAGCACTCTGGCAAACAATTCACCCCATGCACAAATAGCAGCTTGTCCCCCCACGACACCACTCAGCACCGACACCAAACGTGGTCAGAGATGCAGAGTGAGCAATGCTCGTGTTCAGATTTATTTATAGCAAAATGATCGTTCAAGCTGTATGGTAAATGTTGTAAGATCAGAAAATAATAGTGTGCCCTCTCCCTGGTGGTGCTTAAGGCCAGGCTGGATGGGACTCTGAGCAACCTGGTCTACAGGGAGGTGTCCCTGCCTATAGCAAGGGAGTTGGAACTACATGATCTTAAAGGTCCCTCCCAACCCAAACCATTCTGAGTCTAGAGATTTTGCCTAGAAACATCAAATAGAATTTGCCCTTAGAAAATAACAAAAATTGAGAACAACCACAGCTCCCTTCAGCTGACCAAGCAGCTTCTGCTGGGTTGAAATGTTAACAGGAGTAACCGAGGCACCAGCAGTAAGTGGAAATGCCAATGTTGAAATACAGGAAAAAAACTCAAAATACCACAAGTTCAGAAAGTTTCCTTTGAGCTCAGTTACAGTGAGAGCTGTAACTCTGTAACCACAGCACCAAGGGCACCTCACTTTCTGGGGTAAATTCTACTGCTTTCTTTTTATTACCCTTGCAAAAGGGCCCAGAATTACAAAACAGAGAGATCATGACTTGACTTCTCACTAGCAATAAGGATTCGGTGCACCATTTCTACGGTCATTCCAATTACCACAGCTCGAGACTCTCAGACTATTGCAGGTCAGAATTAAATGTTTTTAGGATGGAAATATTCTAAGGAGTGAAAACCCAGAGGAACAGCGAAGTCAGCCAAAAGCATCTATTCAAAATAAAAGCATTTATTCAAAAACTGAATTTAAAAAAGAGGATTTTTTATTCAAAAACTCACCCCAAAAAACTCATTATCCCCAAAAGACTCAAAAAAACCAAAAAGCTCATTATCCCCAAACACAGTCTACCCAGTAAGTCTTTGCTTTAGGAACAGAAGTTTTGTAGAGAGGCATGGGCTAAGTCAGTCTCTATGCTAGCAAGCACTTCACCTTCAAATTAAGAACAGCAAATTTCAGTTAATAACAGAAGCCTTCCAATTCATACTAGTCTACATGCATCTCTTCCCTTAGGTACTGGAAGGTGAAAGCAGGGTGACCACATACCCCACCAAGATAACTCAGTACATCGGTACCAGCCCACAAAGGAATAGGTGTGTTCTGACAGCAGAGCACACTTGATTGCAAGAGACTAGAGACACATCTAAGATCAGGGGATATTACTGGCAGGGCAAAGAAGATCTGTTTTTGCAGGTAAACTCATTTTATTAAGTGGTCTGGAGTTCTGCTTAAAAGAACACTACAGTCTTCTGTATGTGCCATTTCAATTTTTAAAAATAAATTCACTTTTCTTCTGAAAACATGCATGTTTGTATAAACAACATTTATGTATGCCATTTTGAGAAAAAAAGAATGAATTACCATTTACAGCAGAAACTCCTCTTTACAAATCTTTTAAGAGAAAAGGTGGGCAGTAGTAATTCTGCAGAAGGCGAAGCACACAAGCTCTCTACACTGATGTTGCAGTTTATTCACTGGGTGACATTAGCCTCTGCACAAGGTCATTTAAGGATGGATTCAACTGAAAACGACAGTGGCTCAGTTGCTGACAGTTTTGTTGTGGCCTGTTTGGGTCCAAAGAAGTCTTTTGTACATTTATCTATAGTAAACTTGTATTTCTGGTTCTCTTTAATGCTGAACTCCCTATATTTCTTAGATGCTTCTTCAAAAGTCTCTTTCATAAACGATGCTCTCAGCTCTGCTCCCGATTTGTCTGGAAATGTCTGCGGGAACAGTGACTGAAATGGATTGTATTTGATAGGTGGAGAGGGCTTGGCCGTGTCTTTGCTGACCTTGCTCAGTGCCTGTTCTTGAGGAGCCAGAGAATCCTTATCGGAAATCTGAGAGAAAGTCCTTTTTGGAGGAGAGAAGGCTGACCTCTCCCGAGCCTCCTGGGGAAGGCACGGCACCTCACTGCATGCCTGCTGGATGTCAGACGTGTGGGTCAGGAGGAGTGGATTCTCCAGTTTCGGAGACATGATGTCCTGCTCAGTGTTCGGGCACTCCGGGCTTTGTGCCACCTTGGCGTTCCAGCCTGTCCCCGGTTTGAGAGCTTGGACAGTGGTAGCGTTCAGCAGGCACTGCTGGTACAGGAGGGCATCGCTAATGGGGCCACACTTCGGCCACACTAAGAACCTGGAAGGCAGGGGATACTGCCTGTAGGTAGTAGCTACACTGACATTGGAAGAAATAAGTTCCATGTTGCCAGATCCCGAGTACTGCATGGTTAGATCAAGGCAAGTTGGTAAGAAATTGCAGAACTCCTTGCCGGGAGCATCAACCTGAGCAGGGCTGAAGGCGGTTTTGTACGCATTGTATTCAGCTCCGTGCACCATGCGGTTCGGAAGGAAGAGGGCAGCTGCTTGTGTAGCTTCCATCATCTCTCTTTCTTTGTACTCTCTTTCTAGCATAATGTTCTCCAACTCTTTATCAGCAAAAGCCCGTCTCTTTCTCATCCTGTCACTTACAGGGGGTGGCAAAGGTGAGTTTCCTCCCAGGTAAGCGTCTGCTGGAATAGGACGATAACCTAAAACAATGAAGTAGCATTAGGAATGGAACCATGCAGGAAAAATATGATAGCTGTGTTTGCACCAGGGGCTCCCTTCAGAGCCTGTCCACCAGGCACGGAGCACGTTCTGCAGACCCTGTGCAGTTCCTACCCTCATCACCGTGCCACCTCAGTTGCCATCCCTGCGCCCTCAGGCACATCCTTCCCCACTCCCTGCATGCAGAGAAGCCAGCCCTGCGGCTCTGCCCTGCATTTTTCCCCCAGAGCTAGCTGAGCAGCCATTCACAGTGGCCATTGGAAGCAGCAGACTGAAAAAAGGCAATACCCTGCCATGCATTATGATCAGTACTGAACCACACGGCTTAATAATGCAGTATTTTTAATAAACATGATAAACAAGTACTCAAATATTCCACCTACTCAGAACTGAAGTACTACATTAATAAAACAAATATCCAGTGCATTCAGCTAATGTACTAATTTAACATAACTGACAGGGTCCAATCCTGTTTGCTCTACCCAGTGAGGTAATCCTATTGAATTATGGAACTGATTACAAGAGCAAGAAGAGGATTTTGCTCCTATTCAGTCCCACTCCTCTCATACAGTTTCCCCATTGCCAAGAAAGATATCTATACCTATAGCTGCTGCCATTCCTATTCTCTAAAGATGAATCACTATGATCATATTGTTACAGATGGTAGAAAATTCCAAGGAGAACTAGGAGAAAAGAAAAAGAAAGTTAAGATAAATACATGAAAAAAGAGATTTTTTTTTTTTTTTTAAGAATGAATTGAAGGAGAAAATTAGAGAAAAGTTTAACAGGACAGAACTGTACACACACAGGCAAAGAAAAGAGCTTTCTATTAAAAAATAATAACAATAATAAAAAGAGCTTGATGATCATAATGCTACAAGGCTACAATTTGGAAAATAATTAAAGCAGCCACAGACATAAATTGGGGCTTGACCCGAAGAGACAGAGAGAACTATAATATATATATGCTCATTAAGACATGGATCTTTCCAACGTCTTGTTTCTGCAGCTGACATTTTCAGCAGGAAAAAAAATCCGAGCAGCCTGTCGTGCCTATCTCACCATTGGTAACGCAATAAACAGAGCTGCTGTGTTAAGCTTTCTCTTCAGAAAGAAAGCGGTTTGATTTACTCCTTTGCTGATGGATACGGCCGCAAATGAGTTGCCCGGCACCGCAGAACACGGCTGGGTACTCATGTAAGAAGAATGTCGGCTTGTAACACTAACTCTCAAATTTCAGATTACCGCCGCTAACATTTCAGGCATTATTTGAGGGGGGAACTGAGGTCCTGCCGCGCCGATTCCACCCACGCAGAGCGGGAGCCGCGGAGGAGCCCGACGGCACCGCGCCCCGGCGGCGCAGAGGCCGCTCCGCGTTACTTCGGCTGAGGCAGCCCCGCCGACTTCAGCCGCACTCGCGGCTCGGCGTCGCCGGACCTACCTTCCAAGATGCTCTTGGCCAGCAAGCTGGGCGTCCGGACGTGCCTCTGGTAGACAGCTTTGCGCTCCAGGCTCGCTTGTTTCCCGGCCAGCCCCTTCTTGTCCTAGGAGAGCGGGCGGACGGCGCCGTCAGCCGGGGCCACCCGCCCCGTCCTGTCCCGACCCGACCTCCCGACCCGACCGCTCCGCCTCACCTCGGTGGCCTGCTGCCGGCGCAGTGCCACCTGCGCGGCCATCACCCGCTGCCGCTCCACCACCAGCAGGCAGTTGGCGCACTGGCAGTCGCGCCAGCGGCAGAACCGCTTGTGTCCCTTCAGGCACGACACCACGCCGTGGTTGCGGCACCGGGCGCACTTGGGCGTGCGGCTCAGCTTCCGCGGCTCACTGCCGCCGCCCCGCCGTGGGGCCGCCGTCGCCTCCTCCTCCTCCTCCCTTGGAGCGCCGAGGCCCTCGGTCGCTTCCCCCTCCAGGCTCTCCACGTCGATTTCCCACTCGCCAGCGGCGCGTCCTTCGGACATGGCTGCTCCGCGCCGCAGCTGCAAGAGAAGGGTCAAGCTACCCGCCCGCGGTCGGATAGGCACGGCGCGAACCGCCAGATGCCTCCCTCCGCGCCCCTTGGTCTCGTACCCCGGAACCCGCGGGGCTCCCCTCAGTTTCCTCGACGGCCGCTGCCCAGAGAACTGTGCGCCGGCCGGAGCGTGTCTGCCGCGGGGAGAAGGGCGGGGAAGGAGCGGGAGGAACAGCCCCGGCGCGGCCGTGGGATGACAGCTCCCGCCGGCTCCCGCCAACCACGCACGGCGGTGCTGGAGCTCCACTGCCTTTGCACTCGGGAAGCGATGGCTCCGAACTCCCATCCTCACCGCCGCCGAGCCTCTTACCCGAGTTCGGTATCCCAGGCCGGCAGGCTAAGCGCCGGGCTCCCGCGACCCACGGGGCGCCACGCCGTCTGCTGACACCGGAGGGTTCTGGCGGGTGAGGGCAAAGAGAGCGCTGCCGCCGCCAACGAGACCGGGACCGCGACCGCCTCGCCGCGCCGCTGCGGCCCCGCCGCGTTATCAGCGCCGTCCGCAGCCGCCCGCGCCGCCCATCGGGCCCGCTCCGCGCGGCCGCCGCCCTCATTGGCCCGCGCCGACACCGCCCCGCCCCGCCGCTCGCCTGCCAGCCTCCGCGCGTGTGTGCGGACGGGCGTGGGGGGCGCGGGGACGCGCGTGGGGGTGGTGCGGAGGGGAGCAGGGCGGCGGCGGCGGCGGGTGCGGGTCATAACCGTGGGGAGAACGGGAGGAGGAGAGGAGGAGAGAGAGGAGTGACGCGTGTGGGGGTGACAGACGCACGCCAGCCTACGGGGAGCGCGGCGGGGGAAAGTGGTGGGGAAAGGTGGAACGCTCACGGAGCTTTTCGTTTGTCGTCCTTCTTTGTCCCGCTGCGAGGAGGGAAATGCGTGGAAATGACTTTATTTCGAGTCTGGAAACACAGCGATATCTCTGTGATTTTCCCGCACTCCCTGTAACACCGAGGGGCAAAGTATTCGTTAATTCCGTAACGTTCGCACCGTGACACTTGGGAAGAGCTCTTTCTCTCCTCCCGTTCTCCGACGGCTGCCGCGCTTTCAGGGCCGGGTGGACCAACACTGTCGCCCGAAGTCAGGGCTGCGGAGCGCGGCTGCAAACGGGAGCGGGAGGGGGAGAATGGGGATGACACTCAGCTTGGACCCGCTCGGCGCCTAGCAGAGGAAAGTCAGAATAAATGGGGTATGCCTTGGGAAAGAAGAAAAGGAAGGAAGGAAAGGAGGGGAAGGAAGGGAGGAAAGTGAGAGAAAAAAAAGCGCTCATCGGTGTGCTGATCGAAAGCCAACGATATGTCAACTATACACGGAAAACATTCTCCTGTAAGGGCAAACGTATTTCCGTGAGCGGCGCGTGCAGCACGCGCAGACAACCCACGCTCTTGTCTCAGCGGACGGGAACGCGCCGTGCCGCCGCCCTCAGCCCCTCCTTGTAGGGCGAGCGCCCCGGGGCTGCAGCATCTGCTGCGGGCGGGCCGAGGACAGCCGCCGGATTGGGCCCTCGTTGTTCGGCCGAGGTGTGCGGAAGCCGCGCGTCCCTGTGCAGCGTTCGCCTACTCAGAATGCAGCTCGCCGCACTCGCTTCGGGGAAACGCGTCCTCGACGGCAGGTAGCATTCATCCCTAAAGAGTCTCCCGCTGCTGCTTACAGGCATGACGAAAAGGCAAATACCTAAAGAATTCCACTTTCCCCCTTGGGGTCTTTCTTAAAAGGCGCGGGCATGACAAAGAACCTGCTAGGTTAGGAAACAGAAGTCCCTTTTTCTTGTAAACCGACACCAAATTACAAAGTACGGTTTCTGCGGGCCGCTGGCGTAAATTACAAAACAGTTTCCCTCCTGTTTACTTTATCCACAGGGAACTGTGAAATCCAGCCATGACTTTAAAGCATGTTTGTGTAACATTCTCTTTCTCCTCCTGTTTGAGCTCTGTTCTGCGGGGCGCTCCTCTTCCCCTTCCCCGGGGGACGGGAGAGCCGCGGGGAGCGCCGCTGCGGCCCCGCATCGGCTCCTGCTTCCCTTCAGCCCGCGGTGACAGCTGCGACCCTTGCGAGATGCGATGGGACAGGACGGGAAGGGACGGGACAGAATGGAGCGGGCATTGGTTTCCAAGCTGGGAAATGCTCAGCGCAGCGCCCGCTGTGACGGCCTCTATCACGGCCCCCTCCTCAAACCGGTGTTCCCTCCTCACCGTCATCATCACCCGGGGAGCTACGCAGAACCTTTCTGGAGCTTCCTCGGGGAAACGTTTCCCCATCCTGCCCTCGGGAACCGCCGCGCTGCACGGGAGCACAGCGTTGTGCCGATGGAGGGCGCTGCAGCGGCTGTGGCTGAGCTCCGGGACCGGGGTGGGGTCGGGGAGTGACCGCGAGGGACTCTGCCCTATCCCAGTGCGTGTGCGCGCCAAGTCGGCAGAGGAAAAGCAGCTCCGAGGCATTCGCGAGACCGTCAGGACATCTCTCCCCCTCGGAAGGTGCTGCTGTCCGGCTCCGCATCGCGCTTCGAGCGGCGGGGATGGGGATGGCAAGCGTGCAGGTGCAGGAGACGAGGCCCCCTCCCGTCCTCCTATCCCGCCCCTTCTCCCAGGGGATTTATTAGCAGGGTTCGGGCCGGCTAACCAAACGGCAGCCCCGGGTGCGAATTCCCCGGAAGAATGCTTTGATCGTGCCCTCTCTTCGAGCCGTCGGGAGCGGATTACATCGCCAAACCCGGGAGCTCCTGCCGCTTGTTTGGTCAGAGATGTTACCCGTTGCCGCTGCCCTGGGGGCCCGCAGTGCGCGGGTATGGCCGGGTTTCCCCGCCCGCTGCTGGGAGAGTGCGCAAATATCCCCGGTGGTGATAATGGCAGGGAAAAAATAAAAATAAACAAAAAAAATAAAAACTAAAAATAAGAAAATCACTTTTTTTTTTTTTTCTCAGTTCTTTCCAACAGTTACAAAGCAATTTGTTTTGCAGCTATCTTCCATTAAAACGTGGGTTTGTTTCTCATGTCACTCTCCATCAGTCTGTTGTAAGCAGTGCTTAAAGCAAGGTGAATCTCGGTGAGATTGTTGTCTGCAGCACAGATCCTTCAGAATGGCTTCTATGTTAAAATGATTTAAATGATCAAGTTTCAACTTCTTGTCCTCTTGTGTTTTAAATAAGCATGTTTTTGTGGTTGTTTTTTGGTTTGGTTTGTTGTTTTTTTTATATACATCTCCACTTTATGTATTGGTAAGCACCTTTATAGAAAGAGGAGGAATTTTCTGTTACCTTCGCACGTCGGACAAGTAAATGTAATAAAACCATATAATAAAGATGTAAGAAATGTTGACAGCAATGTGTTCTGTATAGCATGATATGGAAGAAAATTTTATTGACTGTGAGAGTGATTCCACTGCCTTTGTAAGAATGTTTGCTTTGGCAAGGAGGGCAAGGGTTAGCCTTTATGGGGAAACTTGTGCATCACACTAGGACAATCTCCAGCCATGTAAAACCGGATTGAAATCAGAAGTGGTAAAGGTGACTGGAGCGCTTGCAAAGCAGAATTGCCACAGCAGGTAAGTGAGAGAACACCAATCAGAAGTTTGGTGGAGTAGGCAGGAAGTCTCCCCCAGGCACAGCTGGTTTTGGGTCAGGCACAGAACAGCAACTTCCCAGCAGCAGCTTCTTTCACCCTGCAGCAGCCTTGGAGAAATCAGCTCCTGGGGATGGGCTGTGGAGGCAGGGCAGGTTTGCCCTCTGTGATGGGCCCTGCTGCAGCAGGGCTGTACCAGGAGCATGCTCTGGCTGTGGCCCTATGAACGAGATTCAAAGGCACAGTAATCATTAGACGCAGCAATGTAGGGAATCGATGGCACAGTGGAAATAGAACTGCTTCTCTGCAGCTTCTAAGCACGTGGCCAGGGGACTCTGAGGCAAACCAGGAGGCACTCTGAGGCAACCAGTGAAACCAGCCCTCACCCAGTCCTCCTCTGAAAGTCTGAATATGAAAAATGCCATGAGAAAATCTTGTGTACCATCCACAGTGTCTTTGCTGTGGCTTATAAACACAGCTGACCTTTGGTTTCCCAGCATTTAATAAGCCAGTAGACACTTGGCAGGTTTCTTGCTAAAATGTACTAGAAAGTCAGATCAACTCTCAGCGTGAATATCAAGAATCCAATATACAAGCAGTGAGCATAGCAAATTGTCAAGTCAGCAACTAATGTACTTCACTATAATCTTCCCAAATGTCTTAAGTAGTTTGGCAAATCCTTTATTGCAATAAATTCTACTGAAGTTTTGGGTTGTTGGGTTTTTTTTTTTCAACATATGGCCTTAAAAAGTAAGTTAGCCAAGAATATTTTTAGACTCACAGCAGAGCTTGCTGGAGATGTTGTCTCAAATCTTGTTTGCACTCTGGCAGTTTTATTCAAATGTCAACCAGATGCAGAAAGTGCGGGGTCTGGGGTTTTGTTTTACAGTCCTGGAAAGTAAAGGTCAAGGCTCTGCAATATAAATTGTCTGTTTGATTGCCTTATTTTAGGGAAACAGCAAGAAGTCTCACTAATAAAATGTTAAGGTTGGCTTTTTTTCCCCTCAGGATGCATTATGATCATATGCAAAATATTTTAAATGCCAGTAAAGCACCTGCTAAATCAAATAAGTTGGGTAGGGCACATTGTGCTTAGCAGTAAAAACTCAGTCACATAACCATAACTGGCTAGATTGTGTTCTCATTTCCTAGGTATCATTGCACTGTCTGGGCAGCAATACTGAAATTAATGGGATAACCTGAGGTATTAGTCAGCCTTACAAGCAGGATCAGAATTTGGCAATATATCACTTAAAATAAGCTAGACAGACTCACACTATATTTCTATATGCAGGGACCTAGGCCATGCTGCTAGCTGTACCCCTGCTAGCAGGAAGGTTCATTTTTTGCAGAGTTCATGCAGATACAAGTCCCTTCCAGACATAGAAGGTATGTCAAAGGGAATGCTGGTTTGTCTCTCAGAAGACTGTGCAGAAGACACTTTGTAGTGCATCCACTTCTGTGACCTTTCCACTGAAGCTTTCTGTCAGACTTGACCATCTACCCTTCTGAGAACTTACCCTGGAAACCAGATGAGCCCTTCCTCCAAGGAGGATCTGTCCACATGAACCTGTGCAGTTACTGCAAGCTGGCACTCACATGCTTCTTGCTACACCAGGAAACAGAAGCAAATAGGAAAGCAAGGGGTGAACAACCAACACAGCAGGTGTAAAATTATAGACTCATTAAGGTTGGAAAAACAACCATCAACCATCAAAAATGCAACCATCAACCCATCACCACCGTGCCCACTAAACCATGTCCCTCAGTGCCACATTTCCACGTTTCTTGAACACCTCCAGGGACTGTGACTCCACCACTTGCCTGGGCAATCCATTCCAATGTCCCACCTCTTTTTCTGAGAAGAAATGTTTCCTAATATCCAGACAGAACCTCCCCTGGTGCAACCCCAGGCTTCCATCCTATCACTGTTACTCAGGAGAACAGTTCGACCCCCACCTCACCACAACCTCCTTTCAGGCTGTTGTAAAGAACAATAAGGTCTCCCCTGACCCTCTGTACTGAACAATCCCTTCAGTGGCTCCTCATAAGACCTGTGCTGCAGACTCTTCACTACTTCGTTGGCTTTCACTATCTCAAACTCCTCCCGTGTTTAAATAGAAGAATTTACACACACAAGCCCTCTTCCACAAGATGTTAGGTGGTGCTTGAAGTGACAAAGGTTTCTACAGCTATATAAACAAAATCTTAGCCTACTTTTACCTGTTTTCTCATTCACAACTAGTACTGCTGTGTGTCTTCTGTTCTGCTTTGTTGAGGTTTGGCTCTGCCAGAAATGTCGTTGGGAGAATCAAAAACTACTTGAAGCACAGAGGTGGCAGCAGGCAGCATTTGATCTGGAAGTATAATTCAATGCAAATGGAGGAGTGGCACCAGAGTCACCTCATGAAGCAGTAACATTGCCTGCACAGATGAGAATTCAGTGCCTGGCTGGACATTTAGGAGCACCTCCATCCAGTTGGGTGCTTCTCTTGCCCTATCCCAGTTTTATGACTTTGTCCCCTGGCAGAGTGTAGAGTGTCCCCTGGCAGTGTTCTAACAGCCCTGAAAGAGAACATGCTTCCAAAGCATGCTTCCAAATCTTTTTTTCTCTCAGACGTGCACCTGTTCATTGACTGCCTTGGATTTTCTACTGAAATAAGTACCCTGGTCATCTCTGTCAGCAGAGTCTATCCTGACAAACATTCAGTACTGTGGCTCTGCACATGGCCATGTGTCTGATCTGTCTGGTAAAGGAAGCTTACATTATATAAACCACTAAAACCAAGTAATGTGTTATAAATGCATAGTTAGTTAATGCAATTATTATAAACAGGAATTTTGATGAAAATCTAAGAGAAACCGTTCCTGGAAGTTGCAGTTGTTTAGCATTCTGGGATCAAACTCTATCCCTCATTCCATACAGACACTCCATTGAAATTCTTCAGATTAAATGGGCATAGGTCTGAGTTTAACATATTGCAGATGTGTATATACATTAAGAACATTGGACACATTGTACTCAGAAAATGCTATTTTACTTATGGTATTTTTTTCAGCACTTATGATTACTTGCAATAATAATAAAGACTATTCCACAAACTGTTCTAAGATCATATGACATAGCAAGCACACTGTCATCTACTTTCTGATTTAGCATCTGTGACACTTGGATAATTCGTGGTCTTTGGCCATCCGGCACGATATCAACTATACAAAGTGTCAAACCACTCAGTGCATAAAATTAACTGATTTCTGGGAGTAAAGGGTTGTAACCAACTCTGCTGAATTCAACAGAAAACCTTCTATGTTGAGTGTAGGAGGAATAGGATGAGGCTCATATTTAACTTCTTCTGACTTAAAAGAGAAGACAACACACTTCTCAGAGATTCTGCTTTCCCTACATGACCAATTTGCTGGCTCAAAATGTTAATTGTCAGCTCTTCTTCTATTTACAGCAGAGAGGAGCCACAGGGCTGGGGCAGTGCTTTCTAGCCAGCTCAGTCTGATACTCCAGACATATATTTTCTCTGTGACTTGCACATGAAAGAGATTTTCTTTAGGCCCCACCTTCCAAGTTTTTAGGCAATATTTTCTGTCTAGTACTGATTTCCAACATAGAAACACCAGAATGTCCAACAAGTAGATACTACATCTGTTATAACCATGTACTACTAGAAACTTGGCTGACAGGCACTTGTGATATATGTAAATATAAATGACAAGTCCCCTTTCCTGAACAGGGACAATAAGACAATTAGAAGGAGTCTAAATATACTGGTGTTAGCAGAACACATCCTAACAGCTGGTTCAGGAAAAATCATTCAAAGTTTTGACCAAGAAGAAAGGAAATGTGAGAACGTGCCCAAGGACCCAGCTCATTTGTGGCACTCAGTGAGCTTAGAAAACCTATGGTAAGTTCAACAACTTAGAAGAAATTCATGCTATAATGATTAAACTCATGCTTTCCATAGTCAGCTCACTGAAGGATGACAGACCCCAGCCTCAAGAGCTGGTGAGTGAGCTTTACTGATTTCACCCATAGGCACTATAAAATCCTAGCCATGAAAATGAAGAAAGTAGACATCAGCTTGCCCCCAACTTCCACAGAGCTGCACTGCATCCTGTTAAGCATCACTGCAACAAGAACATGCTAATCTTTTGCTGTCCAAATTCCTTTCAGTTCTCTCCAGATCTACATCATGTGTCTGTCTCAACATTAGTGGAACCACCACAGACTGATAGGAGAGGATGACAAGGTTATGTAGATGTCTCAATAACAGGAAGGCTTTTCCGAGAGCTAAAAATAAATGTTCACCTTGCCAGGGGTGGAATTTAATTTAATCGTTATGATGGTTGTATTTCCTGTGTCTGTACAGGGACTGTTGTAAGAGTAGAACAGTAAGATTTGATTGGGTCAGAACTGAAAGTAGCAGTAACGTAAACTGACAGATTAGATCTCCCTTTTACATCTGCTGGAGCAGAACATCCCCTGCAGCACAGTGGCCGTTGCTGCCTGCATGGGGACTTCCTGCCCTGCAGCCTGGAGCACACACAGGCGCTGGCAAAGTAGAAATGTCATCCTACGTGATTTGAGAATTCCCCTCCGTAATGTACCAGAGTAATAATGGACAATAATAAATGGGAGTCCTTGGTTCTCTTCTTTGGCTGAATATGTCTCACTGAGTCAGAAGAGACCGCATCTCGTTTTTCCAATGTGTGCTTTTGTTGGGTCAATAGAGAGACTGTTATATAGTGGTAATGTGAGCTCAGTAATGTGCGCAGGTTCTGGGGCTTTATTGTGTCCCTGCTATGTTAATTAGTATTAGTAACATGATGGATTGGCAACACGTGTACTTTCTGAGTCTTAAACCAGCCCTGAGAGTTTAGCACTCCATTAGTTACACATCACAGAAACCCAGGGATGTTTACTCAAAAAAGTATCACTTACAAGAATGAAACTTTCTAATTCATTCCTGATAGGAGTGGCAGACAGACCCTGCCCAGAGCTCTCCGCTCTGCGCTGCGGCCAGGGTCATGCTGGTGTCCCATATCAAAGCTCCTTCCAGTGCTCTCCTGGGAGGAGCGCTGTAGTAGCAGCAGGCTGGGCACCAGGGCCTTCTGGTGGAGAAGGTGGAGTGCAGAGTTTGGTGGGAGTTACGTGAAGAGTTTTACCTCTTGGTGAAAGTCCTCACAAGAGAAAGGCAGAGAACTAGTCAGGCTGTTTGCTGCCCCTGCCCCATGCCCCTCTCCACTCTACCATACCAGCCAGCAAGAGAAACTCCTCTCTGCAATCCAGAGACACAAATCAGCAATGGGCTAAGCTTCTGGAAGACCCTTCTAAAACAAACGGGGAGAAACAGCAGCGAGAGAGGCTGAGTACACCTTTTCCATAGCAAAAGAGAACACCTTGATCCTTTCATGCATCAAATAACACAAAAACTCCAGTTCTGCCCCCTAAGATGTCCCCCTAAGATGTCCTCCCTCCCCTCCCCAAGATGCAGAGATTACTTGTCCTTCAACACTGTGGAAGAGGACCACTCAGCTTCAAGAATCACTCCTCCAGAAGACAGAAGCAGCTCTATTTCTGTTTTGTTTTGGTTGTTGTTGTTTTAATGCAATCTGTCTCTAATCACACAGCAACCTAATGGCCCCAGGAATGGCTGTCTTTCTTGCACGTATCCTTGATCCCCATCTCAATCTTCTTTGCCTCAAAACTACCCTGATATGGTAATGCTTGTCTTCCTAGTATTACCCTCAAAAATTCCATCACAAGCATGACCACATAAATAATGCAAAAACAAATGCCAACATCACTTTCCAGCAAATCAGTTTCTTGCTGTGGTCATCATCAGTAGTAACAAATACTCTGCAGTGATTCTGTATCCTGGATGAACGCATGGAATTATCTTTCAACATTAATAATTAGCAGAGCCATGGGCCTTATTCTGGCCTGATATTCTTCTGTTTAGTTTTTGGCATCACTTACAGTATATGGAAACACAAATGATTTGTGCAGCTGAGCTCACAAACAGTAGCAGCTGACCTGATTACAATGAGTTGAGTGGGCCCCATGTAGAAGCCAATTTGCTGCAAATTCCAGGAATATTAAATCAAGTAGATGATTACAATCAGTGAAGAAACATCAAAGCTAGTTCCAGATTGTAATTGAATTATTTTTACTCTATAAATTGTAGTTTTATATTGAATTATGCCTGGGTAGTTTGACTGAGTCTGTTTGGATTAAATATGCATATCTCTGAAGTGGATTTGTCTGTGTGTATTATTATAGAATCATAGAATCATTTGAGTTGGAAGAGACATTTATAGGTCATCTAGTCAAGTCACTAATTGATCCTATTGACCTACAGACAAACCAAGGATGTTCTTCTGAGTTCAGTTTAGTGAAAGTAATGTTCCTGCAGTAGGAAAGCCTTCTCTTTGTTCACTTTCAAGTCTCAACCAAGCCAAGAAAATTCTACATTGCCACGTGAAGCAGGCAAACTGTATGGATTTCTACTCACTGTGCTGATCTTGCTGTACTGGCAGTCAAAAAGAAATTCTATTTTAACTTGAAAAGTAAAGATGGTAACTCCATGTCTTGCTTGGAGCAAAAATATTTTCAGTATATTAAATTCACACTGTCATCTGAATGAATGCTTTAAGAACTGCTGTGAGTTTTTTGTTGTTTGTTGGTTGGTTTTGGTTTTGTTTCAGTTTGTTTTTCGTTTTTTGGGGGGGGATGAGATCACCATTAACGGTGCTGCTTTCCACAACTACAAAGCTAAGAGACAATCTCAAATAATTTTAAAAACTAACAACATTGAGAGGGATATTTATCAGAGCTATGGTAGGTCCCACAATACACAGCATGTCACAATAGAAGGTCTACCATGTCAGCATTTGAACCACCATGAGTAACTCACCCAGGACAAGCTGGATGTGCTGGCATGAAGGACCAATTTGTTGTTGCTGCAGAGAAGGCAGATCAGCAGGTGACAAGGCACTCCAGCACTGCAGATCACTTCATCAGCTCTTGGTACATCAGACAAGGATGATAAAAATCAGAGTACAGTGGTGACTCTTTGCAGCCTGCTCTTAGGCAAGGACATTTTTGCACAACCAGGTAAATGATCCTTTGGCTCTGTAGTGTTAGCAGTGCAAGCTTACAAGCTTGCATTTTATGTTGAACTTTGCACACTGCAGCACTAAAACTTGACAGCAGCCTCTAAGCAATGCCAAAATACAAGCAGGCAGGTCCAATCATAATCCTCTGCAGGATGCTGTGCTCTGCAGTCATTTCCTGCTTCTCACATGTGAGGGTAACAGACACAGCTAAAAGGGCTGACACGGTCTTTATGGCTTGGCACATCTCTAATAAAAAAGGCCTTGATCATAGGAAGAAAGAGGCAGTGTGGGATATAAATACTGGAGAAACTGGGAACTCCTATGGCAGGCAGAACATCTGTTTATTGCATTTTTCAGTGTTTTATTTTCAGTTGCCTGTGGCAAAGAACCAGGACTTTTACCAGTGCAAACTGTGCTCAGTCATAAACATAGAACTATCCTTGTAAGGTACTTTGAGCTTAATAATGCAGCATCTCTGTTAGAGGGCAGTGGCAGAGTCAGAAGTCAAGGCACAGGGCACCGTTCATAAGGAAAGTATTTTACTTAAATGTGAGGGGATTTATTTTGTGCAAACATTGGTACTTAATGCTACATGAAGGAAAATTTTAAGAAAAGCTTCTTGTGGTAAAACAATCTGCTCTAGGTTCCTCCACAAAAACCCTGCAACAATATTAACACACTGACATACACGTCATGGAATGAGTTTTGCTAACCTATGGTTATTTCTGCATTGTATCTCAGAGCAATATCACTACTGAATGGGAAAGAGGATATGTTCCAAAAAATTTTATTGTTAATGGGAATATCAGAAAACACCTCACTCAGCAGAGGAGTCCATAAGGAAATCCACTTGAGGCCACATTCAAGGTATTACTGTCCTTGGTTTAGTCTTCATTTTATGCACACCAGCAAAAAGTGTTACATGGTGAACTCACTTCTCAGCAATGCAATGCTGTTTTATTAAATACACCTTTGGTGGGTCTCCAGGTCAGCCAAAGACCTGAGAATGAAGTAACACAAAGAGCAGAATCAATCAGTAAAATGTAGATCCTATTCAAACTCAAAACATGCTAGAGCAGAAACAGCACTGGTTGGATCTACCAAAAAAGAGCCAACTACGAGGTTAGAAAACCAATCTATGGCCACTTGCATTGCTCACCATTCTTGCATACTGGAGATGGGCAACTAGGTTCTCCTGAACAACCATACAAAAATTTGTTTGTCAAGGCCATGGAATGAGGCAACTAGGCCAGAGTAGACCACTGTGTGTGTCTTCTGCCCATGTCCCAGACATATATCACATGGGTAGATATGACCAGATAAATTAGACAGTCATGCTGTATTGTCAGTAGTAACAATTTGGCTAAATGCATGTCACTGTGTACTCTCCCCATAATGAAAGAAAGGATGCTAAAGAGACCAAGCTTTCCAGTTCCTGGAGCTGCAACAGGAATCAGCAGAAGTGGTGACGAGAGGAACTTTCTGTGCTCTTAGAATGTAGGGATCACCTGAAGAGAGACCTAAAAGAAGAAGTGGGTGATCCAGTTTTCACAGCAACCTGTCTCCCAGCAGTTTCATCCCCACACCTACTACAGAGAATGAGGTGGTTAAAAGTTTGTCACAAAGCTATATTCTTTACTCTCAATCTCACCAAATGCTATCATTAATAAGGGTGGCCCAGGCCATCTCCGATCAGCTCTCATCCTGACAGTTTCAGTCAGTCCTTAGTTTAGTCAAATGAGTCTTCTGGGAATTTCTCAGTCCCCTCCTGACTCACTAGCACCTGTGACACTTGCTGACTTTGCCTAAGCTTGTGTTTTTCATTGTATCCTAACATGCTGGGTAACACAAACATTTGCTCCTTGGGACCAAGACTTTCAGTATGATATTAAACACAAGCACTGCTAGCATCAGAAGACCACATCCGAGAGCAGTAGTACCTAAAATGGATTTACACAACTAGTATTAGCATATGCATATGTAAACCTGAAGTTAAATTTAGACACGGGTCATGACTGGTTGTTTCAGTACTCACCTATCCAGCCCTACTGTCAGATCCTATGATTTTATCAAAAAGCAGGAAGAGAGATAGGCTCATTTAAGCAGACACCTTGGCTATTTTCACAGACTGGGAAACATCCTACCAACAAATCAAACTTACAGTGCCACTACCATGCTTCAATAACTAAGACCAAAGGGCAGTGTAGTTGGGATATTTTTAAGACAAATAAGATATATTTCTAGATACATTTCCTACCAAAATGGCAACTCCACAGGGAGGGTGTAGCATGGACTACTTGGTACAAAGAGAAAAAGAAACCCTTGGAACACCTTAATTCCACTATTCCACAGATTTTGTTTTAAGTAAAAAATGCTCATCATTTGAAAAATTCAAGAGTACTGCTGTATTTTGCCCTGTCTCCACTTTCTGGACAGATTTACAGTTTATCCTATGACGGAAGACAGAGGACACTGAAATAATCAAATATGGACTATAACTAAGGGAGCTCAAGATGCTGAGTATCAAAAGAAGGTCTTCAAATATCTCAATCAGAGTTGGCTGAGGAAAAGGCTTTCCTGCTCACATCAAAAAGCAGCTCATAGGATTCAGCAGTTATGTGCACAGAGGACCTCATTTAAAACAGCGTACAGATTACTCACATATATCACAGACATTGCTAGATATCTCTGGATTCATTAGCTACCAGCCCACTTTTTTCCAACTGTTGCCTTTCTTTCTACTGAAAAAAATAATAATAATAAAATTGGCAATATACACTGTGCAAGCAGAGAAGAAGAATAAGTCTGCTGAATGATAGTGGAGAAGAGCATCGTTAAATATTCTAACACTCAACACACCTGATGAGTCAAAGGACTAAGCATACTTAGTCGGGTATTCATTTATTTTGGGGGTGGGATAGGGGCCCTTTCCACAGGCAGATAGGATAAACAAAACACCTTTTTGTGAAAGAGAAGTTCAAATCCAAGTCATGAGCACGCATGTATGCGTGGTGTAAGCTCGTCTAAACTGTATGCATAAGCTAGTGGATGTGTACACAGCACTGTATGTTGTTGTTTGTTTCTGATCTCTTCCCACTAGATGGAGTCGGGGACTGCGGTAGTTCCTGCTGCAGCTGTCTTCCAAGGCCGTTAGTAATGGCTGTGTGTCTGTGTGCAAGATAGTGATGTTAACAATCTGAGTGTGTTTAGTTATCAGTTGATTTTCTGGCCTTCGGATGTGTATTGAAAAAGGCACACTACTCCGAGGAGAGTATTTAGGGGTTTGACGATTTATTCAGGAGCTACTTTGTGATTCAAAGGTCACAGATCTAGAAAGGCTGGTACCCAGCAATTAGCATGGTGATGAATAAAGATGATAGTGCAAAATTAGAAATAGGCTGTTTGTTCCTGAAGACCTTGAAGTATTGTACAGGATGGGTCCAAAACATCCCATGACAGCCTGAGTCTTATGTCAAATGTGACACCAAAACCACTTTCTCAGTGCAAAATTTACTAGGAGCGCCAGCCAGCAGATAATACTGATTCATACACCCAAGGCTGCACAGTTGGATCTATCATTTGCTTGCCTTCATTTCATCAGAGGAAAAAGCACCTGAAGAGCCAACCCACAGCCTTATTCCTGCCTCCAGTCTTTTTGCCAGTGAAACAGAGGACCCTGGTGGTGAAACAGAATCATTGTCATCATTCATGTTGCTGATCCTGACCAGGATTAGGGTAGTGTTGCAGTGTGAACCATGAAAGCTGACCTTTACAAGCAACAAATTCCATGTAGTACTTGAAAACTTCTTGGCCTTAAACTGTGAAAATGGCCTCTTGAATAACCACATCTACCATGCCAGCCCCACAAGTTACACTGATTTATATAGGCATGTCAGTAAGGCTAAGTAAGAATGAAGGCATATGAAATGCTACAAGATTAGTGTTAGCAGAAGACTGAAAAGCAAAGGTCTAAGTCATTTTGTGTGGGGAAACATTAAGGTCCCTACAGGAAGATGGTCACACATCCTCTTCTGAGCATGGATGTGGCACTGCCTGATTGCAGGTTCCTCCTTCCCCTTGTGGAGATTTCTAGACCTAGGTATAGATATGAACTACTTTAAGGCATCACAGGAAAATTTTCAAAGAGGTGAAGGGTTGATGTTCCCTGAGAATCTTACAAAATAATTCACTCCCAGCACAAATGGTGGGGAAAATTTATTCTCTGCTTATATTCTAAACGAACCCTTAAGTTGTTAGGCATAAGGAGATGTCAGAGCAGCCCTTGCTCGCAAACCAGCACTTAACAGTGAAAGACCCAGATAAGATCTCTGCTGCTTTATGATAATACCCACAGAAAAGATGGCTGTGAAATGGTTAATTTGCTGAAAGATCTCAAAACAGCTTGGATTCCTGTCATGTAGGGACCTGCCAAGGGCTCACATCCAATCCTAGATGTGAGTTATCTCCAGTGTGTGTGGCCGTGGGAAGAACTTCCCTCGAGCAGCTGCAAATTCAGAGCACTGGTGCGAATCTGACCAGTGTGTAGATGGGGTTGAGGGGGAGCAGGAACAGGAAATGATGTCTTCACCATATGATGACAGCCACCACTGGGTCACCAGGCTGTTTGATGCAGAAAAGTAGCTGGTTGCCAGACCAAAAGCAGGAAGGCGACATCTCGGCTGGCTCCCATACAGCAATCTGGGGATGACGAAGAGAATTGTTATTCACCTCACATTAAAAAAAAGAGAGAGAGAGAAAGAGAGAGAGATGGTAAAGATATTATTGGTATTATTTTCCATTTTGATAGCTTGAGTATTCGCTTACAAATTATGAACAAAGTGCAAAATCCAAGAGTCTTTCTGGGTTGCTACTGGAGAACAGCTCAGTTTGTTTTGCATACTGCTTGCCAAAAGACTTGTCTTTCTTTTGACAGAGGGCCTGGCAGTCATCACCCGTGCCTCAAACTACTGTCATGCATTTGATATCAGACCGCACAGTAAATCCAGCCGGCGAAAAAAACCAGCAAAACCAGGAGCAACATTTGGCAGGTCCCCGTCACAAATTGCTCCTCCAGGAGCTCACAGCACCAGGCGCTTTCAGAGGTTCTCAGGGAGCGCTGCAGGAACTTGGGGAAGGGGGGGGTGCGATGTCCCCCATCCCCGCTCTGCTCCTATCACCTATCGTGATCTGACACAGGGAAGCTCCTGGGGCTCCCCGGGATTAGGGAAGGGACACCCCGTGCTGTGACGTCACACCATCCCTTGGTGACGTCACTGAGGGTCCGGCACGGCGCGCGGCACCGCCGCTAGATGGGGCCGTTTGTCCGAGGGAGAGGTTCCGAACTAAGCGGTGGGATGCCGCGCATCCCGTTCAGCCCGGCTCCCACCTGCGGAACGTCACTCCTCTCTGCCCTAAGGTATATGTCCAGATTGGGCTGAAACGGTGCCAGGAGGCTTTATTCTGTCGAGGACGAGGCCATGAATTTGATGTCCAGGTTAACCTTTGCAATACTGTTGTACTTGTGTTTGCCTTAGGCATATGCTTGGATAACACATACTGTGGTCATTAATGACCACGTTAATGACCTTTTTCTCCTCTAAAGCTCAGCTCAGTGATGCATTCAAAGACAGTTGCAGTTACAGACATTTGGAGGGGAAAAACACAAGCCCATTTCATAGAATCATAGAATCACAAGGTTGGAAACGACCTGCAAGATCATCTAGTCCAACCATCTTCTCATTACCTCTGCTACCACAAGCACTAAGCCATATCTCATAGCTCCTCATCCAGACACCTCTTGAACACTGCCAGGGACGGCGACTCCACCACCTCCCTGGGCAGCCATTCCAGTGCCTGATCACTCTCTGAGAGTAGAAGTTCTTCCTTATGTCTAATCTAAACCTCCTCTGGTACGACTTGTGGCCATTTCCTCAGGTCCTGCTCGTTGCCTGGGAGAAGAGGCCAAATCCCTCTTCACTACAACCTCCCTTCAGAAAGTTATACAGTGCAATGAGGTCTCCCCTGAGCCTCCTCTTCTGCAGACTGAACAATCCCAGCTCCCTCAGCCGCTCCTCATAAGACTTGTGCTCCAGACCCCTCACCAGTTTTGTTGCCCTTCTCTGCACACACTCCAGGACCTCAAAATCTTTCCTGTAGTGAGGAACCCAAAACTGAACACAGTACTCGAGGTGCGGCCTCACCAGAGCTGAGTAGAGAGGGATGATCACCTCCCTGCTTCTACTGGACACACTATTTCTAATGCAGGGCAGGACGCCATTGGCCCTCTTGGCCCTCTTGAACATGTGGGCTCATGTTCAGCCAAGAATCAACCAACACCCCCAGGTCCCTTTCCTCCTGACAATCATCCAGCCACTTCCCCCAAGCCTATAATGCTTCCCGAGGAGTGCTTCCCAAGGAGCACTCAAATGTGTTGTAAACACTTTCAGATGAACTCACACATTGCCAGCATGAGGAGGGGGGGACTTGAGCTGGAAGGCTGGAGCACATGCCAGATCTTCATCATCAGTGATTTATTTATTTATATTTTGTGAAACAAAAAAGCAACCCAAGTTTCTGTGGGGACTAATTATATTCAGTTGCATACAAATTAAATCCAGGTCACCATGTCTGGCTGCTGGCTGCTGCTCTTAGGGTGTGCAAGGGTCTGTGAATCAATGCTGCAGAGGAGGTGAGGACTCAGAGCCGGATGGGGTGGTTGTGCTGCTCTCACCACAGTCACAGCCACAGCTATTTCCCCTGTTGCCAGACCAGTGTGACAGCAGAAATGGTGAAAATCTGTTAAAACAGCATCCAGCAGTGATGGCCAAATCATGAAATAGGCAAATGCCAGACAATAACTCAACAAGCAGAACATTTGCCTGAGATTTCAGATCTCAAGTACATACCAATCATCTGGGGAGTTAGTTGTAGCTTTCCATACCTATACATCAAGGAAGCCTGCCAAAACCTCACGTAGTGAGCTTTCCAGGGGAAAGAAAGGAGCACAGGCAGGCAGAGAGAGGCCAGCCCAGCTCACCTCCTGGCTTCTGCTGTAGAGCTCCCCATTCCTTTTTGAAGATAGCAGCAGCATGCACATCACTCTAAAAACACGAGGCAATACTGCTCCCCAAAGGTCACTGATAGTTAGAATGTCTCCCCACTCTCCCTCATTACCAGTATTTGTACCAAAGTCCTGCAAATCATCCCTAAATCCCTACATTCCTATTTGTTCACAAAATGATAGCTAATGATAGCTACTCTATGATCACACAGATGAGAACAGCACAAGGAAGTATGAGATGATTGGATACAGAGAAATGTCATTTTCTGATGTATTTGTGCTTTTGACAGGAAAAAAAAAGAAAGGAAAAGGAAAAGGAAAAGGAAAAGGAAAAGGAAAAGGAAAAGGAAAAGGAAAAGGAAAAGGAAAAGGAAAAGGAAAAGGAAAAGGAAAAGGAAAAGGAAAAGGAAAAGGAAAAGGAAAAGGAAAAGGAAAAGGAAAGGGAAAGGGAAAGGGAAAAGGAAAAGGAAAAGAAAAGGAAAAGGAAAGGGAAAAGGAAAAGGAAAAGGAAAAGGAAAAGGAAAGGGAAAGGGAAAAGGAAAAGGAAAAGGAAAAGGAAAAGGAAAAGGAAAAGGAAAAGGAAAAGGAAAAGGAAAAGGAAAAGGAAAAGGAAAAGGAAAAGGAAAAGGAAAAGGAAAAGGAAAAGGAAAAGGAAAAAGAAGCTTAAGCTTTTTCCTTGTTTATATTCAGTTTTATGCTATGGAAAAGCTGATGACATTCCCGATTTTCTTTGGCAGAGAAAACAAATAAATAAATAAATACGTTACACTACATATCCTGACAACTGTGTTGTTTGTGAGTTTTACAGAGTATTAAGTTCTTACAGAGCACTGAAAAATTTGCAGCTAATAACTGTGTATTCCTTGTAGCAGTTATCTTTAACTCATGGGCATGGAAAAAGAGGCATCTGAAGCTCATACTGAGCTGTGAGATCGTGCCCTTGTGAGAGTTCCTGCTGCCCATGTGTCATCTTCATTGCCCACAAAGACAGAGATAACAAGCTACATTCCCAAAGGCTCTGTACGTATTTTCCTTCTGTAGCAACTTTAAGAGAGCCTAGACTCCAGCAGCGCAGCTCCTAGAAGTACATGTCCCTCTGTAGGTCCCAATCTTTCTAAGCATATGGTGCTTTAAACTCACCATCTACAAGGTCTACAGCCTGGCACAGCATAAAAGTTTGATCTTCCATGTGATGTCAGGATTCACACTGCATGTCCACGTTTGTCACATAGCTCTGGTTACAGCGCTCTGGTACTATGATACTGTGGAGGTCAATGGAATTAGTCTCTATAAGGGACGCAGCTCTCAGATGAGATTTCCAATATACAACAGCAGCCTGCCTGGAGCTGCTGAGTCAGGCACAAAGCTGCTGAGACAGTGCATTATCAAAATATGTTTGGGGCAGGAGGCTTGTTATCTGCCTGTGGCAGATGAGTGCAGGCACATTAAGATACTGCATTAAGTTAGTTGGTTATAAGCAAAGGAGAAGAATGATGCTCCAGAGTTATAGGTCCGCTAGAATTGAAGTTTGGATAGTGTGCATTCAGAAATAATTTTATTTTCCAGTAATGACAGTATGTGATATCGAGTAAGAAATGAAATTGAAGAATTGATCTTATTCTTCAAATACAGGATGGCTTCAATATTAAAATTAACATATAAATTTAGCATCAATCTTATTCCCCCACTCACGTCCACATGAAGAATCAATCACAGAAACAGTATTCTGGGAGAATCAAAATCGTTTTTCAAACGTGTCAGCACGAACGCGAGGCGAACCTGTTCACCGGGAGCCCGACAGACGTCGTGGAGGTGGCCCTGGGGCCCCAAGGAGGGCACGTCGGGGCCTCGGGGAGCGCACCGCCAACCGCGGAGCCGCAGGGCGGGACGTGGGGCAGCGCGGCCCCGCGGAGCACAGCGCTGTGTTCCGCTTCTAGCCGCCCCGCGGGGCGGCTGAGCGCAGAGCAGCAGGCAGAGGGGCTTCCTGCGGCGTTCCCATCTGTGTTGCGTGCACAGGCGGGTGGGTGGTGAGCCGTCCTGATGGGAGGAGCGCTACAGAGAGGTACCTGGGCTCAGCCGCGCCGCGCACCCGGCGCAGGAACGGCGCCTTGAAATGAGGGTAAGTCCTCTTGCTACAAGTGACTCGTGGATGAGGTATCGCCCCCTACAAAATAACAAATAAAAGTGAAATAGGGCCTCTAGTTGCAGGACTTCAGCAGAGACCTCACCAGATTCCAGCTAATCTTCTCGATGCTTAAATTCATTCTCTATGGTTTCTGAATACGCAACCAGTACCTCCAGTTTCAACCCTACTTCTTCAGCCATGCATCTTCTCCCTCTTTTAACCACGAGATGAAGCCAGAAAACACAGGGCTGGGATGTGGTACTGCAGGGACCAGGGCTGGGAAGTGCATGGCCTGAGGCAGAAAAGGTGTCCTCGGGAAGGACTGCTGAGGCAAAGGAAAAGGTGTGAGAGGGTAGTGCATGTGGGACAGGTGCCAGGAGTGGGATGGGATAGGATGGGATGGGATGGGATGGGATGGGATGGGATGGGATGGGATGGGATGGGATGGGATGCAATGGGATGGGATGGGATGGGATGGGATGGGATGGGATGGGATGCGATGCGATGCGATGGGATGCGATGGGATGCGATGGGATACAATGGGATAGAGCATAGGAGAGCAGGGGTTCCCACATCTCCCATTTGTCCACAGTGTAAGGGCAGGAGGAAGTGGGCATTTCCCACAAGTAAAGACATAAGGAGCAGAACTCCAGTGCCATGGGGTCCTGCCAAAATGCCAAGGGCTCCAGATCCTTGCTGCATGATGAGTGGAAGCTAGAAATGACATCCACAGTTAGTGACAATCTGGAAACATATCTGCAAGAACAAAATACATTTTCAGTGGCACCACTGCTGGTCAATCCAATTGGTTTATTTGAGTCAGTTTGGTTGGTTGGTTAGTTTGTTTTCCTGTTGGTTTGTTTAATGGAACTTTTAGATATCCAAAATACTGCAGAAGTTGTACTGCAGACAAACAAGATGTGTTTTTGTTTCTTTGTTTGTTTGTTTGTTGAACATGTTTAGGTTTACTTTATTAAAAAAAAAAAAAAAAGTTATTCTGAATTTAGTCACAAAATATTTTATGATTCCTGAAAGAACGACTGTTTTAATTTCTATGCTTTCACAGAAAAATTTACCAAAAGAGATAGAAATCATAGATAATAGAAATCAAGATAGAAAGCAATTATATTGCTAACCCTGCATTTTTCACCTAGTGTGTTTGTAGTAAGAACAGTTTACCCCAATTTAGCCAAAGGTCATCTTTCTCTGAAAGATATGTCCCAGTTCCAAGACGTCAAATTTCTGCTCACTGAAAAGCCAGAGACCACAGTGTGTAAGATCACTATGAGCTGTGGCTGCCACTGTTTGGTCTTCCTGCTGGAGGTTATTCATCCTCTGTTAGGAAACAACACAAAACAAAACAAAACAAAAAGAAACAAACAAAAAAGAAACAAATCAAAAAAAAAAAAACCAACAGAATTCATTCAACCTGCAAGGACACGTACAGAAAAGTCTCTGCTGAAGGGAAATCTGCCTGGTGCACAAGCTCAAGACCTGAGCTCATGGATCTGTTTGTTCACATCTAGCCTTCTCCTAACCTAACTTCTCTATGATGTCAGAGCACAGAACTTCACTACCTCATCTCTTTCTCTTTGCAAGATCAAGCTTGTTTTACAAGTATCTATTACTTTTCTGTCTGGAGTGTCTTGAAGATGAATTTGTTTACAAGTGCCATTGAGTATGGGCAGATCTGTCAGTACAAAACTGCAGTTCTACATTGATGAAAATTCCAGATGTTCTTACATTTGCATAAGGAACACCATTAATTTTCTTTCCTCCACTCTCCACCTTCCCTTCTTTGCTCTCTAGCATAAAACTACAGATTGCTTTACTGAAGAGATTGCAAAAATATGCAATAAAAAGTGTCTTTCTGATCATTTGTCCCCCAAGGAAAATAAAACCATTATTTATTTTATTCTCCTTCTGCTTGTGCTTGTTCAATATCAATATAAACTGTGGGATTCATTGGGTACACAAACTTTACAAAGTATGAAACGCCGAATGAGAACACAGGCATTCACATTAGCAATGGCACTAGACAACATGCCTGACAAATTCTACAGTTTTACAGCCCACTTGCTTCAGATCTCCCCCCTCTAGGGGAACCTTCGTTGGGTTTGAGGAGGAGGGCTGGTCTGTACACCTGGCAAGCCTGCCATCCATTTCATCTACATTGAGAGATGTGCTATTGAAAATCCAGCTGCCAAGCAGACGTGGTCACTTGCAAATGGTTCAAAAAATGGCACAAAAACCTTAACAAACAATTAACAAATGTTGTGGCATTCATTACCAGAAGCAATTTGTGGTGTTATTCTGACACTGCAGTGTAAGTAAGATAAAAGGGGAATTCATGCATGCAAACATGCAATAAATTGTTCAAGTCATTACTTTTCCAGATGCAGGAAAGTTGCCATTTAACTCAACATTTTTTTAAAGAAAGGGCTGCTATTACATCCTATCTCCTATTTCTGTTTCTATAGCATAGGGAAGAAGATGCTTCTGAAGGGTCAGGAGAGCCAATTTTGTTTTGTTTTGTTTTCTTTTTTTGTTGTTGTTGTTGTTTGTTTGTTTGTTTTTCTGATTACTGTGACTGTAGCTTTACTCTCCTGAACTTGGAAGTGTTTGTAGCACATATCCAAGGACCTAAGCTTCCCTCATGATAACATTTGCTGAGTCTCAGTTTTAAGCTACGAGGCATGAGGGCAGAACCTGGACTGGGAAAAATAGATTTCCTTTGACTGCTATTTCTGGAGCTAGACATTGTTACCCCAGCTGGCAATTAATCAACTCTCTATCCTCAGAAATGCTATTTGCCCAATATAAATGACATAAACCAAGATCATCATCTTAGTTTATTTTTCTAGAGTCCTTAGCATGCTACATTAACCTGACAATGTTTAATCTTGCGTTCATTTCACAACACACTTCATGCAATTCACAGCTGTAATTGGTTTTACACTGACATTACACGTTTCGACCTAGCCATGGGAAAAGAATAACTCGTAAGATTATTTCTCTAAAAAGTGTCCAAGCTCAAACAGTACAGAAGCAGCTCATGCTAGTTCCATGTGCATAATTCTTCTGCCTTTTCTTTCAATGCGAAGATGATGACTGGTCCTTGTTTAAGTCCATCTGCAATTGAACTACTTATGTTTGATTTCTTATGTCCTGAGGAGTTCTCTCTTATAAAACAGCATTCAAGTATTCTAGTTTAATATCCCCAGTTGTCTGAGTTAAGGAACAAAGTAGACCTTGAGCTTCTGTTTCCGCTACGAATCTTCCAGAGTCCCGTAACCGATGGCTGTAAAGTCTTCCTTTGTAGTACACACTCAGAGTTAAAGCCAGAGTATTGCTATTTGGCATTATCCAATGAAGTGCAAGAAATTCAATAAGTTATGTCTTTATTGCTATAGTACAATACCAAGCAAAGTCGTCTTTTAATACAATTGCAAGGGTTTCGTAGAGTATATGTCTCTCCTCTTCAGGCCCAGTAGTTCAGCTGCACTGCAAATATCACTTACTTATCGTATGCCAAAAGTCATTCTATGAAGATGTGTTGAGTATTCTCGAGTCTGAAGAATCAGACCTTTCATCATACTCATCTTCTGTGTAAAGAGGTTGCTTAGACACAATAGGACATCCATCATCAGGGATTGAGATCCTAGGATCTTCCGATGAGCGAGAAGGAAGGACAGGAGAGCTTCGGAAGACGCTGGCCGAGTTGCTAGAGAAAGGACTGACGTACTGGGACCGCAGCTGGTACTGCTGCTGCAGCGTCATGGTGTTCCACAGGGTGACGTCATTAGGCAGGAAGGGACTGGACTGGTTTCTTGCCAAAGTGTTCCTCAGCATCAGCGGGTAGCGAGGTGGCTGAGGGAATGGGTGCTGCAAAGGTACAGCCAGAGGATTGGGCACAACATTGCTGGAATCGGCAGAGAACCTCAGCGTGTCGGGGACCCTGAAGGCCGAGCCCACAGACCACTTGGAAGAGGAAATAGGATAGGAACTCAGCGTGTGTTCAAAAATGTGCCCGCTGGAAGGCAGAACTAGGCCATCTGACTCCGCAGAAGTTCTCTCCCCGCTGGCCACTGAAGACCGACTGGACAGGAGAACCTCAACAGCGCTCACCAGGTCACCACCACATCCCTTCAGGATCAACTCCAGCACGGTCGGCTTCTGGTTAGGGAAGATCTTTTTCAGCACTTCCAGTGGAGGTCTGTTGGCCTTCAAGCTAAAAGGTAAAGAAACTGTCCCAGAAGGACCTTCTATCAGGAGGTGGTTCTGCTCTGCATGGTACTTGGGGCTCTCTGGACGGCTCTCTGTGCTCCCACCGTTCTTCTGCACTGCATAACCAACCTCATCCACTGATACAATTTCTGGGCTTTCAGGAGTGAAGCAAGTTTTGGCTTTAGTCATGTCTGGGGAGCTCCTTTGGTCTGTGTCTTTGTCACTGTAGGTCTCGGCATTGTCTGTTCCACTGGCATCACCCAACCGCTCCTCGCTGATGTCTGCAAAGGAAGGCAGAGAAGTCAACAAAAGCTGAGTCCAAATGGCTTTATGGACACCTGAGGATAGACTCTTCTTATAGGGAACAGAGCAGGCTCCTAGGGAAAAAAAAAAAGCATTTTTCTGCTAAAATTAAATTCTCTTTGCAACATCACATGAGAACAAAACTACAAAAGAGTAATGTGACATGATTTATGCATTTTATGCTTCTTTACAGTTATCTGTCTCACCCTTCCACGTATAAGAAAAGAAGCAGTATGATTTTTTCTCCTGTATCAAATGTGCAACACCAATCCTTTTATCCTTCTTCACTAGTTACAAGAAAGCAATGAGCCACACAAGTACAAGTTCTCTCAGAGGAACTTGAGCACTTTCTCTCTGTGATTCCTCACTTGTGAGATGAAGATATTCAGAGAGATCTTGGAAGACCAAAATTTCCTCTGCAAATGCAACAGCATTGGTAGAATCACTGCAACATATCTGCTGGCTCAGGGTTTAAGAGCTTTTCATGTAAATCAATATATTCCAGTTCTGGTTCTGCAGAAATCAGTTCCTTTCCCAGCAAGAACCACAGGTTTCTCTTCTGAACCTGATCACAGCTGATGCCTTCATTGATTAGAACACAAAATTTAGAAAGAAAAAAAAAAATCTGAAAGGACCACTTGAAGGCATCTGGTCCAACTTCCTGCTCAGAGCAGGACCAACCTAAAATTTGGAGCTAATTGTTTTAGCCCCCGCTCAGCTGGGCTTTAAATATTTCTAAGACTGGGTGCTCAGCAACTTCCCTCAGCAGTTGTTTCAGGTACCTACCTTGCCTTTCATGTGTGAAGCTAAGAAGAGCAAGAGCTGAGCACATGGCTGAGCACAAGCCCTTGGACCTTGCTGTTGCCGGAGGGACACACAAAAAGGGAATGCCCCATTCTCTGATCACATGAGTAAAGCCTGGCCAGAGAATGGAAACCTTTGGAATAAAACTGCTAGTCAGAAAGAAGATAAAAAGACTAATTGCTTTCCCAGTGTATGCGCAAAGGGGGCAATGTATTTGCTTGAGATTATTCGCAGTCACTTGTCCAAGAACGCTGTTCTGCTGACCTGCCTCATGCAGTGCAGTGTTGACTTCCTGACAAACTGTTTGTCACCTGGGGAGGGGGACACTATGCAAGCTGATGCAGACAGAGGCTGTGTTCACACAGCAGTGCTTTTGAATGCACAAACGTGAAAGACAGTCTGCAGAAACCAGTGGAAATACTTGCCTGGTTTCCCAAGCTCACAGTGATCAGTGCAACTAGATACACCACAAAAAAAGCAAAGGCTTCCAAAATGTGCTCACAGTCACCCCTACCAGACTGAGAGGGAACTAAAGGCATGTAAATGGGAGATTCTTGCTGCTCGCCTCCTGCAGGTCTGCCTCACTGTCTCACTCTGGGAATGGACAGTACATTTCTGGTGCAATTTATGCACTTTCTCACTGTGAGAAACGAGTCAAGGTCTGAGTAAGCTGTGCAGGAAGTCACCATGCTCTCCAGAACGGGAGCTACATTCCTCTGCTGTAAACTATCGCCTCCTGGCAGAGCAGAGCAGACAGTTAGCAAGGCAAAGGGCTGTTCTCTGGTCGAGGCAGGAGCGATAGCCATCCTATAGAGCCGCAGGTGCTGCTGGCTCGGACAGCAGAGGATAAGAGTGGGAGCAGAGCTGAGGTGCCCTTCTGAGGATCCGCCCTTCTCTCTGAGGTGCACGACTTGTGCTGGGTACCCATTTTTCAGCTGGTTATGCTCTCCGTCCAGTGCTAATAGAGAAGCAGGTATACTGTGTGAGGCAACGTGCATATGAACTGCTTTATGCACTCTGCTTTAGTCTTGCCTTAGCATCCGAGGGGAATGCAGAAAGCAAACAAACCGGTAACATTATCCTTTCGAGAGAATGCTAAGAACTTGGTGTAGCTTTTACATGAAAAATAAAAGAAAATAAAACAAAACAAAACAGGAGGATCATGCTACCTTTCCTTCTTAATCCCCCCACACCTTCATAGCCACACATTTATTACCAGAGAAGGGATGTTAAGAATAATTCACGTCTGAATGAAAGGGCAATTTACACATTCGCAGACAACTAATTGCCTCTGTCCCTGTCGTGCCAGGGACGGAGCGGCATTTAAGCGTCCTAATTTCCACATAGATAGATTGTGCTGAGGTACCTGCGGACCACATGCACGTACTTAGGTCAGAGCTACCGTGCTTTGCAAATGATCGACTGATAACAAGTGCCAAGGGGAGCTAAAAATACATATAAATAATAAGAATAAAACGATAACAATAAAATGGTGTAAGATTTGCTCTCCCTAATGGGAAACGCGCCTGATCATCGAGTTAATGATTATTTTCAAGATCTTTCTGGCTCACCTTCGTTTTCAGTGTGTTTAAAGGTATCCTGATGAGGACTGGCATTCTGAAAAACCACCCCTCCTCCCGCAGCCGGTGCCCTCCGCACAGCCCGTGCAAAAATCCTCGCCCCCAGCATCGCTGCCGGACGGCCCGTCGTACAGCACCGCACCGCATCGCTGCTCGCTGAGAGTCACGCCCGGGAAAAGAGATTTGGGCCATTTAAACGAAATGCCATCAGAGCCATCAGAGATCGGGGGGCTGCCCGCTGCCCGCGGAGGGGACGGCTGGAGCCGCCGGGATGGGGCTTTTCTTTTAAAAAGGGCAGAAAACAGTGATCGTTAAATCAGCAGAGGTGTGGGGAGATACACGAGAGACGCCTTTACGTGGGCACAGAACTATGGAAATGTCGCTAGTACGTATTAAACCTGAATATCTATATTCTCAGGTTAAAAATATTTACTTTGTGTTTAGAAATAGAGCCAAACTGCGCTCAACCAAAGGAGTTCTCTCCGCGCGGCGAGACGATGCTGGGGCTTTCAGAGGGCGCCGCCAGTTTTTATGTTCCGTTTTGTTGCCGGTGGTGGTGATTTTGTTTGTTTGTTTTGTTTTTAAAGCAGCTTCTATTTCCAATTGCCTCTCTCCACGCATTCACTTTGCCGCCCCAGAGGAAATCGTCTTCCCATTAATGTCAACGATGGGAAAAACATTCAGCAAACGTCAGTCGTGCAGACACACAGCCCCGACCTGCCGCTGGAACACACGGAGCGTTGCAAAGGGAGAACCGTGCCTGCGTTCACTGTAGGCTAATAGATGTGAGTTAATCAACTGAGCTGCTGGGAATCTGCAGCAATGCATACCCCAATTTTTCCCTGCATATTTACACATTGAGGATGATGAGGCAA
The DNA here is from genome assembly GCF_026119805.1 of Tympanuchus pallidicinctus. Classification (NCBI taxonomy): domain Eukaryota; kingdom Metazoa; phylum Chordata; class Aves; order Galliformes; family Phasianidae; genus Tympanuchus; species Tympanuchus pallidicinctus. Next base: position 48,114,735 of record NW_026294758.1, read on the forward strand.
ACTTCGTAAAGCAAACAACGCAAAGCAAAGTACCGCAGAGAGAGGGGGAAGCTGCTCTATGCAGATTAATGCATCTCAGGAAAGCCTGCTCTCCTGCTTTAGGTCCCACGTTTGCTCCCTTGATATTCCCACTGCTGAGCCGCTGTGCAATGGCTCTGCTCTCTGCTCGTGATGACAGCCCTATCTCTCTCTGCAGCACGGATTTTCCCTGACCACGAACACACCTGCTATTTTCCCTGCCTCTGTTGTCAGCACGGACTCATACCAGAAATATCAGAAAGCAAGAAAGCTGTCCTAAAAAATACAAGATGTGGAGTTCTCATTCGGGGTCGTTTTGTTGTTGGATCTTTTTTAGTGGCTAAACATTTGCGGGTCAGATTTCTGTAGCCGTTTGGGCAGGTGCCGTTTCTAAAAAAAAAAAAAAGCCTGTCAGCACAGACCTTCTTCCATCTCCCACCTCGGGTGCTTCCTGGGAGCTGCTGCCCCCAAAGAGCTGCTCTGACCGAAGAGGTTGCTCTGAAACCAGCAGGAGACTCAGCACAGTTCTATTAACTGCTGGCCTTGGTGACTTACTGCTGCCTTAACACACCCTGTGAGACAGAGATACGTGAGCACAGCGTCCAGAGAAGGAGTGTCTCCATGCTGCAGATGCGACGGGAGCCGTCTGTGGGTTATTCACTGGCTTAGAGCAGAACTTTGCGGTGGTCCCTCCGCATACGACCCGTTCCGGCAGGAAAACTCTGCTTAAAGCAAACGGGTCCGATCCCATCGCGCACCGGGGACCTTCCTGGAGATCGGTGTCTGAAACCGGGGGAGCAAATAACTGCATCCTTCATTCAGACCGCAATTTTAGCGCAAGTAGTGAGCAGAAAAACCTCTCAGTGCTCGGAACAGCGCACAGCCATCTGCTTAACGGCGCTGGGCGACAAAAGAGCCCTGGAGGAGATAATGTTCTCCTCTCTCGCACCGTTTCCTTTATTCACAGCACGATCTTCCAGCTCGCCCCAAGTTTCCTTTCCCCCGCCCTGGGGCTGATGGATGGAGACCCGCTCGGTCCCTTCGCTCGCAGAGCTGTTGGCAGAAAGTGCTGACTGGCTGGCAGGGAAGAATTCCTCATCAATACACTCTGATTGTATTTTGCACACAAAACGCCTGTTGCTTGGTAACATTTCACTTGGGCCTGACCTTCCCCAAAAGTTATTGCTATCAGATTCGATTTACACTGTCCTCCCGTGATTACTGTAATCTTTTAAGCTGGGAAGTTCATACATCAGGGGGAAGAAAAGTTGGGGCATGCAAGTCAATAGTGCTCCTGCCCGCCAGATTTATATCCTGCTGGCGAAGTGCATTTGTTTCACTTTCTGGAGAGGGCCAAGACGCATTTTATATTTTTTTCCCGGTGACCCCGTGCTGCAAAACACACCTGGGGCCGAGAGGCTCCACACCGCCGGGGAGCTGCTGCGGGGAGAAAATCTGGGGTGGGGGAACCCCATTTCCCGGCCCGGGGGAGCAGTCGCGTGTCGGCTGCCCGCACACTGCCAGCAGGAGGGCTGCGACCTGAGAGGGACGAAGAGGCGGACTGAGCCTTGCCCACAGAGCAGCCCCGGCCGTGCGCGCAGACCCGTGTCCCTCCCGAGCCCTGGGCAGGATACCCTGCGCAGCTCCCGGGGCAGGGCGCAGGAAGCAGAGGTGTGACGCGTAGTTGCAATCATCTGCGGAGAAGGCTCACACCGCACCTCGCCATCCTGGCGGATTTTCTGGCATCGGGGAAAGGGAACGCAGCTCAGCTAGTTGAGAAGCGTGTTACCTAAGGTCGCGTTCCTTAGGGGCCGCTGAAGGCTGTTACCACGGGGGAGCCCCGAACAGCAGCCTCTGCTCGCCCTCCCTGCAGGCGGTGCATCCCTGCCTCTTCTCGGCCCGCACTCCGCACAAAGTGACTGTTCCCATCCCCGTTTTCTCGCTACACGGCCGTGGAGGATAGACGCAGAGATGGACCGGGAGCAGAGCAGAGACTCGCACCGGGCCCAACACTCTTTTTAGGGCTAATCAGAGCCGGGCTCTGTTCAGGCGTCCAATAACTACAAAACGCTCCTGCCGGGCAAGAGGAGGCGGCCAGGCCTTCCCTCCCCTCCCACCCGGACGCGCCGTCGGGGCGAGGGGATCGCGCGCCCCTTTCTCTCTTCCCGGAGCCTCGCGAACCCGCCGCGGCCTCACCTGCCTTGGGGAGCGGCCCCAGCAGCGCGGGGGGCGGCTCGGTGGCCCAGCGCAGCGCGGCGGCGGCTGCCAGCTCAGCGGGAGCCCGCTGCGGCCCGGCGCAGGGCGGCGGCCCCGGAGGGGCGGCGGAGGGCTCGGCGCTGCCCGGCGGCCCCGGGAGGGAGCGCAGCGAGTCCGGGAGGAGGCTCTCCAGGCTCTCGTTGGCCTGTTGCCGGCGCAGGGCCACCTGCGCGGCCATCACCCGCTGCCGCTCGATGATGAGGATGCACTTCTCGCAGGTGCAGTCTTTGAAGCGGCAGTAGCGCTTGTGGCCCTTCAGCCAGGACAGCACGCCGTGGTTGCGGCACCGGGCGCATTTGGGTGTCCGCTGCAGCGGCGCCCGCGGGGGCTGCGACACGGGGCCGCCCATGTAGAGGTACGGGGAGCCGTAGCCGTTCATGCCCGCGGGAGGAGCCCGGCGGTTCCGGGATGGAGAAGGGCACAGCAGGGGCGGGCTG